>NC_064830.1:30440055-31690055 GCF_024166365.1 Elephas maximus indicus
AAGAAACACAACACGTGAGAAAACTGTACGTGCTTCTGGGAACACAGCTCTGGCTCCACAGTACCCTGCAATTTAGAATTCCAAGCAGAAAACCTTTTTTGAACAAAACATCTACATTCAGGTTAATGGCACCTGCAGTTTTCCCCAAGAATGATAGGAGAAAGGTCTTAACTTTATACATTTAGATGACTACAGAACCTCTCAAGAGATTTCTTTTTAGAACAAAAGCGTCATCTTTGCCCAGGAAAATTCACTTCTCTTCCCTTGAGAGGTAGAAATGGGCTTACAGCTTTGAAATGGCAGGTTTTCTGGGCAGTGTTGTATTCATCAAGATTCCAAAATAACTCTTAGGGCCCAGCCTCTGCCACCAACAACAGCACTTCTCTCCCAACATATACAAACAGGAATCGTAAAGTTGCCTGACAAGGGTACACCTGGCTCTGTGGCAGTGCAGCCTAGAAACCTCACCCAGATCTGGGGCTGGAGAAGCCTCCTTGGAGGTCACATCTGAGCAGAGATTGCTGGGCAAGCAGCAGTCAGTTGGAGGGTAGAGAAAGGAAGACGAGTTCAAGTAGAGGGAACACCACGTGTTGTGTGGTTTCTCTCCTGGAGGAGAAAAAGAACAAGAAGCATTCTAGAAGCTGAAAGAGGCTCAATGAGGCTGGAAGGAGGAGCACAAGGGTGAGCCCGGAGAGACAAGCAGGGTCTGGGTGGTGCAGGGTGGTGAAGGCTGGGTTACTATGTTTGGAGGGGGAGTCCATGAAGCATTTCAAGCAGAAGAATGATGTCATCATATTTACCTTCTGGAATTTATGGTGCATTTTACTCTATACCAGGCCCTGTGCTCTGTGCTTTCCATATAAACCCAGTGCCTTCGAGTCAATTCCGACTCATAGCGACCCTATAGTACAGAGTAGAACTGCCCATAGAGTTTCCAAGGAGCAAATGCTTTCCATATACTCTCCCATTTATCCTGGAGAGCCATCTGGACTAAAGATTGATGGCACAGGATTTAGGGCAGACTCCTGGGTCACGTGCTTCCAAATGAACCCCGGTTTCCTGGTTCCCCTCTAAATTCAGACCTCAGAAGGGAGCCTACAAACTTAAAAAAAAAAAAAAATGAACCCCAGTTTCCTGATTCCCCTCTAAATTCAGACCTCAGAAGGGAGCCTACAAACTTACGTGTTGTTAAAAAATAAATAAAATAATTAGACCAAGACCAAAAAAAAAAAAAAGAAAACTCAAACCCACGGCCGTCGAGTTGATTCTGACTCAAAGCAACCCTATGACGAGAAAAAAAAAAAAAGACAATAACCGATATTCAGGAGATGCTCATTTCGTGGCTGATTTGTTCAGACTCAGAACATACTGCTTTTGTGTGACTGCTCAAATGGACTCAATCAAATAATAAAGAGAATTTTGAAGCTGTGAAAAATAAAGAGTAGGATAATTAAGATGCATTAGTTAGCTCAGTGTGAAACAAAGAGGTCTCAAAGAATTCACCTTTTCTCTTGAAAGAGAAAGAGAAGGCAATTCTTTTTGTTTTCTCCTTTTTGTCTTTGATGTCAAACTCCTTTTTCACATCTTCATTTTTCGGCTGGGTTTTTGTTTGTTCTTGGAGGTGGGGGTGGGCAGCGTTTCTGCTCAAGTGCCCTAGCATGGAGCTTGTGAAAGGGTGTGAGCTGCAAGACAACCAGGAATGCTCTGTCTGCTGGGGCGGCTGCAACCACAGACTGACAATGACCCAGCTGTGCTTCTCCGATGTACTTTTTTCCTCCGAAATATCACTAACACAGGCCTTTACCGTCATTAAAAAGTAAGAAAAGCTTTGTATAAATCCCAGAAAACACAGGTCTTTACTGTCATTAAAAAGTAAGAAACACTTTGCAAGAATCCCAGGAAACTAGGGATGGACAGCTGCCTTCAATGGGGTAATAAAGAAGAGAGGGGAGCATTTGCTGTTGTTGATGTTACCAAAAAAAAAAAAAACCAAACCCGTTGCTGTCCAGTCGATTCCAACTCATAGTGACCCTGAAGGACAGAGTAGAACTGCCCCCATAGGGTTTCCTAGGAGCGGCCAAGCTCTTAACCACTGTCCTACCAGGGCTGTGTTGTTGATGTTAGCTGCTGTCAAGTCGGCCCCCAACTCATGGCAACCCCATGCACAACAGAACAAAACGTTGCCCAGTCCTGCACCATCCCCATGATGGGCTGTGGATTAAGCTGTTGGGATCCATAGGGTCCTCACTGGCTAATTGTTGGAAGGAGATTGTCCGGCCTTTCTTCCCAGTCTGTCTTGTCTGGAAGCTTCCTAGAAATCTGCTCAGCATCATAGCAACACAAAAGCCTCCACTGACAGTTGTTGGTAGCTGCGCGTGAGACGCATTGGCCAGGAATCTAACCCGGTCTTCCGCGTGCAAGGCAAGAATGCTACCACTGCCTCCCATGTGAGGACCATTTTAGACCTCCTAATTTGATGACTATTCCTGGCCCTTTTGCCATGTCTTCCAGGAAACTCAGAGTTCACTCACCGTAAGTCTGAATTTAATATAGTAAATGTAGTTTTAATGTGATTTAATGCTTTTACTCTCTGCCTCTACATTTGGTTTTTGGCCTTCTGTATAGTATTGTGCATCTTTTCATTGTGTGTGTGTACTCCCTGCTGCGATCACCATTTGTTAGCCTCATCCACGGAACTAGAATATAAAAGAAACCATTCCCTGGCAAGGAGCCCTGGTAGTGCAGTGGTTAAGCATTCGGCTGGTAACCAGAAGGTTGGCAATTTCAATTCTACCAGTCGCTCCTGGGAAATCTTCTGGGGCAGTTCTACTCTGTACTATAGGGTCACTTTGAGTCGGAAACGACTCGACAGCAATGGGTTTATCCCCTTGCAAATAAAGTGAGGGTTCCTTTCCTCTTCAAATGGTCCTTCATCTGAGGTTTGAAGGTATAAGGAAGCACCAAGCAGATTGACTGTAATTTTCCTCCCAGAAAACCTCTTTCATAGCAGGCCTACCTGAAATCAAGAATTCAGGCCTGTTTCCTTCAATAGGATGTTTGCGATAGGTTGTATTTTACAAGGACAGCCACAATAAACATCTCCCATCCCACATCCTCTTCTTACAATGTGACTTTGACATGCCGCTCACAAAGAGGTGAGCTCTATTTTCCCTCCCCATGAATGCGGGCAGGTTTGTGACTGCGGGACAACTGATGCTATATGACTTCTGAGGCTAGGTCGTAAAAGGTGACACAGCTTCTGCCCAGCTCCTTTTGGGACACTTGCTCTTGGAACCCAGCTACTATGTTGTGGGGAAGCCAGAGCAGCCACATGGAGAGGCTACGTGTAAATGCTCTGACCAACAGCCTTAGCTGAGGTTCCAGACACTAGCCAGTCTCAACTACCAGACAGGTGAGTGAGTGAGCCTTCAGATAATTCTAGCTCCCATCTGACAAGTTACCCCAACCTTCCAGTCTTCCCTGGTGAGGCCCCAAAGAGCATGGACAGAGACAATTCCTTCCCACTATAACCTTTTCAAATTCCTGACACATGGGATTTGTGAGCATAATACAAGAGTTGTTGTTTTACAGTACTAAGTTTGGGGTGGTTTGTAATACTACAGTAGTGACTAGAATAGGGTGGAAGGAGAAGGAGACACCACATCAGAAAACTGGTTGCAATCCTAGTCTCACCATTCGGTGGCCTTAAGCAAGTCATCTAATTTCTGTGGGTCTCAGCCAACTCCTTTGAAAATGGCAATAATACTATCTTACATGATGTTATGGATTGAATTGTATCCCCTCAAAACATGTGTCAGCTTGGCTAGGCCATGATTCCCCGTACTGTGTGATTGTCCTCCATTTTGTGATCTGATGTAATTATCCTATGTGTTGTACAACCTAACCTTTACGATGTTAATGAGACAGGATTAGAGACAGTTATGTCAATTAGGCAGGACCCAATCTACAAGATTAGGTTGTGTCTTGAGCCCATCTCTTTTGAGATAAAGAAGAGAGAAGTGAGCAGAGAGAAGAGGAACCTCATACCACCAAGAAAGAAGAGCCAGGAGCACAGCATGTCCTTTGAACTAGGGGTCCCTGCATTGAGAAACTTCTAGACCCAAGGGCAGATTGATGACAAGGATCTTTCCCCAGAGATGACAGACAGAAAGCCTTTCTCTAGAGCTGGTGCCCTGAATTTGGGCTTCTAGTCTCCTAGACTGTGGGAGAATAACATTGTTAAAGCTATCCACTTGTGGTATTTCTGTTACAGCAGCACTAGATGACTAAGACATGTGGCTTTTTTGCTCAGGGTTATATAAAATTATGTACAGAAAACCATTGGTAAATATAAAGAGATGCTATTCAAATAGAACTGTCATTTTTAAATATCAGCTATGCCTTCAATGATCAAATGGCAAATCCTGTAGGAATCTCAAATGATAGAGGTGGTAACGCTAGGTGGAGTCCTCCAGGTAGATGCATCTGCTACCATAACTTTTTAACTGTCACCTAAAAGGTAGTCATGAGTAATCCAGAAAGGAAGTGAAAAATGAATGTGAAAATGGATTTAATTTTATGTTAAAATTAATTTAATCTTATCCTCCTACTACATAGGGTTGTTTTAAGCACTAAATCATATAATACATTCATATTGAGGTTGAAAATAGAAACATTTCTCAGAAAAGCTCTTGAGTCTTCACTTGCAGGCAGGCTGACACCCACCCCCCAGGCAGAAGATGGGGGGATTCTTCTCTAAAAGCTGCACAGGGTCTGGCTTTATTAAGAATTTAATAAATGTGAACTATCCCTGGTACAATCTGAAATGATTTTTCTACGCAAAATATTTCTTTTGGAGGAAGTATCTATCTTTCTTTGGGTTTTTTCTGGATAAATCAATCTGCTTCTCTCTCTCCTGTTTTTCTCCCTCTCTTTTTTTCTCTATCCCTCTTCCTCCATCCCTCCCTCCTTCCTTTCTCTCTCCCTCTGCCACTCTCTATAATTTCGAATTGGTGCAAACCTCTGTTGTGAGCTTTTCTGTATTCAAACCCACCACACATTTAGGAAGTGTCTTCTCTGAGATTACTGCTTTCATATGCGTTAGCTCCCTTAATCCCTGTAACTTCCCAAAAAAGTAGTAATCACCACCCCCATTTTACAGATGAGAACACTGAGGCCGAGAGATTTCATTTTCTCATCAGGATATATGACCAGAGAGTGGCAGAGCTTGGATTTAAATCCAGGCCTTTAACTCCACTGTTCTTCCACTCCATTCCAGCTGGGTTGAAGGAACATTTCTTTTAGTCTGTTTCTAATTCCATATTCTAGGGGCCTGAGATGATGTCATTCTATTTTAAATCATTTCAATTAGCTCCTCAAACTGAAGTTGTGAAAGTGTTTGCGAGTTGGTTTTACAAAGGCTCCATACTGGTGGGGCAGTGGCTAAGAGCTCAGCTGCTAACCAAAAGGTCAGCTGCTAACCAAAAGGTGAGCTGCTAACCAAAAGGTGAGCTATACGAATCTACCAGCCACTCCTTGGAAACCCTATGGAGCAGATCTACTCTGTCTGTAGGGTCGCTATGAGTCGGAATCGACTCAACAGCAACGGGTTTGGTTTTGGGTTTTAGATTCATTGTTACACAGAGCCAAGATATTTTATGTATAATGCCAACACAGTGTTGATTATCAGCAAAGCCAATTTTTTCATAATAGGGACAATTTGTGTATTCAGGCAAAGTGGAGACATTAGAACTCAAAACTAGTGTCTCTTTTACCAGACTATACCCGCTTCAGAAACAAGAAACAGGCAGTGGCTGCTAGGGAAGAGTTCAAATTCAATGTGGCTCATGTCAGGCACTGTATCAGCCCAGCAGATGTTATTACGTCTGTATGGTTTTGTTTTGATTTTTTCCTTCCCTGGAAAGAAAAATAACGAGCTCTCGAAATTCAAATTCCCATTGACTCTGAAGTCATGAACATATTTAAAAACAGTGTGAGTCCGTGACATTTACAATCACTAAATTCATGTCAGAGAATAAATTCAAAATCACCTACGATCACTGAATATGGAATACCTATTCATCTCCAGCCATGTGTTGGGGGACATACGCTTCAGAAATGATAATATTCTGAAAACGCCGAGAGGTGTGTCTGCTGGAGGTAACCACCCTCAGCAGCCTAGCCTTTAGACATTTTTGAATGTGCTAACAATCAGGGGAACGCAGAGACACAGCAGCAGGAAGGAGAGAGTAGAACCATTGAGAGCCGTCCTGCCTGGCTGTTTGTCAGCCTCTACCTGGGACAGGCACATTTGGCTTTGCCTAGAGGCACAGGTGTGTGGGATGAGCACAGCAAATGGAATGTCACATCCGGGAAAAGCATGTGTATTTCCCAGCCAGAAATGTGCCCCCATTAAAACCAAATAAGGCTCCTGCCAGTGACGTCAGGAGTGGTTAGCTGCTACGGCCACAGAGGGACAATTTACTGAAGAGCTAAAAATGCTCGCCTCGGCAAGGCTGATAGGCGAGTATCTGAGGGACTGCTTCACTGGCCACCTACCATTCTGAGGAGACATCTGCCAGCTCTGCTGATTGGCACCCTTCCGGTGCTAGTCATATTGCTAAGTCTTGCTAAAAACTCTAAACACAGGTTTATGCCTGCTGCTACATCCCATCCTCCTGTGGGGTTATTCCCAGGATGCTGGCTGTAAAAGCTTCCTGCCGTTTTCCCTCTCACACAAACTCCATCCTTCCTTCTGGGAAGGGGATGAGGGAGGGGGGATGTGAGGAGCATTCAGCACATTGAAATAAACACCAACTCTCAAGATATCTTAAGAGCATCCTTTTTTACTTTTCGAATCTATATCTGGCACATAGAGGAGAACAAAGAAAATGTTGAGACTTTAGAAGAAACATTTCTTCATTTTACTAATAGTTTTTATAATTAGAAGTTCAGGAAATGGATATCCAAATATTCATCCTGCCCTCCCTTAAAAAATAATTTTTTTAATTAATTTTTATTAAGCTTCAAGTGAACATTTACCATTCCAGTCAGTCTGTCACATGTAAGTTTACATACATCTTACTCCCTTCTCCCACTTGCTCTCCCCCTATTGAGTCAGCCCTTTCAGTCTCTCGTTTCGTGCCAATTTTGCCATCTTCCCTCTCTCTCTATCTTCCCATCCCCCCTCCAGTCAAGAGTTGCCAACACACTCTCCAGTGTCCACCTGATTTAATTAGCTCACTCTTCATCAGCATCTCTCTCCCCTCCACTGACCAGTCCTTTTCATGCCTGATGAGTTGTCTTCGGGGATGGTTCCTGTCCTGTGCCATCAGAAGTTCTGCGGAGCATTGCCTCCGGGGTTCCTCTAGTCGCAGTCGTATCATTAAGTATGGTCTTTTTATGAGAATTTGGGGTCTGTATCCCATTGGTCTCCTGCTCCCTCAGGAGTTGTCTGTTGTGCTCCCTGACAGGGCAGACATCGATTGTGGCCGGGCAGCAACTAGTTCTTCTGGTCTCAGGATAATGTAGGTCTCTGGTTCATGTGGCCCTTTCTGTCTCTTGGGTTCTTAGTTGTCCTGTGACCGTGGTGTTCTTCATTTTCCTTTGCTCCAGGTGAGTTGAGACCAACTGATGCATCTTAGATGGCCGCTTGTTAGCATTTAAGACCCCAGACGCCACATTTCAAAGTGGGATGCAGAATGTTTTCATAATACAATTATTTTGCCCATTGACTTAGAAGTCCCCTGAAACCATGTTCCCCAGACCCCAGCCCCTGCTCCGCTGACCTTTGAAGCTTTCATTTTATCCTGGAAACCTCTTTGCTTTTAGTCCAGTCCAATTAGGCTGACCTTCCTTGTATTGAGTGTTGTCTTTCCTTTCACCCAAAGCAGTTCTTATCTACTGATTGATCAATAAAAAACCCTCTCCCTCCCTCCCTCCCCACTTTGTAACCACAAAAGTATGTGTTCTTCTCCGTTTTTTCTATTTCTCAAGATCTTATAATAGTGGTCTTATACAATATTTGTCCTTTTACAACTGACTCATTTCGCTCAGCATAATGCCTTCCAGATTCCTCCATGTTATGAAATGTTTCAGAGATTCATCACTGTTCTTTATCCATGCGTAGTATTCCATTGTGTGAATATATCACAATTTATTTACCCATTCATCTGTTGACGGACACCTTGGTTCCTTCCAGCTTTTTGCTATTGTAAACAGAGCTGCAATAAACATGGGTGTGCATATATCTGTTTGTATGAAGGCTCTTGGATCTCTAGGGTATATTCCGAGGAGTTGGATTTCTGGGTTGTTTTTTTTTTTTTATGGTAGTTCTATTTCTAACTGTTTAAGATAATGCCAGATGGATTTCCAAAGTGGTTGTACCATTTTACAATCCCACCAGCAGTGTATGAGAGTTCCAATCTCTCCGCAGCCTCTCCAACATTTATTATTTTGTGTTTTTTGGATTAATGCCAGTCTAGTTGGTGTGAGATGGAATCTCATCGTAGTTTTAATTTGCATTTCCCTAATGGCTAATGATCGGGAGCATTTTCTCATGTGTCTGTTGGCTGCCTGAATATCTTCTTTAGTGAAATGTGTGTTCATATCCTTTGCCCACTTCTTGATTGGGTTGTTTGTCTTTTTGTGGTTGAGTTTTGACAGAATCATGTAGATTTTAGAGATCAGGCGCTGGTCTGAGATGTCATAGGTGAATATTCTTTCCCAGTCTGTAGGTGGTCTTTTTACTCTTTTGGTGAAGTCTTTAGATGAGCATAGGTGTTTGATTTTTAGGAGCTCCCAGTTATCTGGTTTCTCTTCATCATTTTTGGTAATGTTTTGTATTCTGTTTATGCCCTGTATTAGGGCTCCTAGGGTTGTCCCTATTTTTTCTTCCATGATCTTTATAGTTTTAGTCTTTATGTTTAGCTCTTTGATCCACTTGGAGTTAGTTTTTGTGCATGGTGTGAGGTATGAGTCCTGTTTCATTCTTTTGCAAATGGATATCCAGTTATGCCAGCACCATTTGTTAAAAAGACTATCATTTCCCCAATTGACTGACACTGGTCCTTTGTCAAATATCAGCTGCTCATACGTGGATGGATTTATATCTGGATTCTCAATTCTGTTCCATTGGTCTATGTGCCTGTTGTTGTACCAGTACCAGGCTGTTTTGACTACTGTGGCTGTATAATAGCTTCTGAAATCAGGTAGAGTGAGGCCTCCCACTTTCTTCTTCTTTTTCAGTAATGCTTTGCTTATCCGGGGCTTCTTTCCCTTCCATATGAAATTAGTGATTTGTTTCTTTATCCCCTTAAAATATGACATTGGTATTTGGATTGGAAGTGCGTTATATGTATAGATGGCTTTTGGTAGAATAGACATTTTTACTATGTTAAGTCTTCCTATCTATGAGCAGGGTATGTTTTTCCACTTAAGTATGTCCTTTTGAATTTCTTGTAGCAGAGTTTTATAGTTTTCTTTGTATAGGTCTTTTACATCCTTGGTAAGATTTATTCCTAAGTATTTTATCTTCTTGGGGGCTACTGTGAATGGTATTGATTTGGTTATTTCCTCTTTGGTGTTCTTTTTGTTGATGTAGAGGAATCCAAGTGATTTTTGTATGTTTATTTTATAACCTGAGACTCTGCCAAACTCTTCTATTAGTTTCAGTAGTTTTCTGGAGGATTCCTTAGGGTTTTCCATGTATACGATCATGTCATCTGCAAATAGTGATAGCTTTACTTCCTCCTTGCCAATCTGGATACGCTTTATTTCTTTGTCTAGCCTAATTGCCCTGGCTAGGACTTCAAGTACGATGTTGAATAAGAGCGGTGATAAAGGGCATCCTTGTCTGGTTCCCGTTCTCAAGGGACATGCTTTCAGGTTCTCTTCATTTAGAGTGATATTGGCTGTTGGCTTTGCATAGATGCCCTTTATTATGTTGAGGAATTTTCCTTCAATTCCTATTTTGGTAAGAGTTTTTATCATAAATGGGTGCTGAACTTTGTCAAATGCCTTTTCTGCATCTATTGATAAGATCATGTGGTTTTTATCTTTTGTTTTATTTATGTGATGGATTACATTAATGGTTTTTCTGATATTAAACCAGCCTTGCCATACCTGGTATAAATCCCACTTGATCAGGGTGAATTATTTTTTTGATGTGTTGTTGGATTCTATTGGCTAGAATTTTGTTGAGGATTTTTGCATCAATGTTCATGAGGGATATAGGTCTAAAATTTTCTTTTTTTGTAATGTCTTTTCCTGGTTTTGGTATCAGGGAGATGGTAGCTTCATAGAATGAGTTGGGTAGTATTCCTTCTTGTTCTATGCTTTGAAATACCTTCAGTAGTAGTGGTGTTAAGTCTTCTCTGAAGGTTTGGTAGAACTCTGCAGTGAAGCCGTCTGGGCCAGGAGGACTTTTTTTTGTTGGAAGTTTTTTGATTACCGTTTCAATCTCTTTTTTTGTTATGGGTCTATTTAGTTGTTCTACTTCTGAATGTGTTAGTTTAGGTAGGTAGTATTGTTCCAAGAATTTATCTATTTCTTCTAGGTTTTCAAATTTGTTAGAGTACAATTTTTCGTAGTAATCCGAAATGATTCTTTTAATTTCATTTGGCTCTGTTGTGATGTGGTCCTTCTCGTTTCTTATTCGGGTTATTTGTTTCCTTTCCTGTTTTTCTTTAGTCAGTCTAGCCAATGGTTTATCAATTTTGTTAATTTTTTCAAAGAACCAGCTTTTGGCTTTGTTAATTCTTTCAATTGTTTTTCTGTTCTCTAATTCATTTAGTTCAGCTCTAATTTTTATTATTTGTTTTCTTCTGGTGGCTGATGGGTACTTTTATTGCTCACTTTCTATTTGTTCAAGTTGTCGGGACAGTTCTCCGATTTTGGCTCTTTCTTCTTTTTGTATGTGTGCATTTATTGATATAAATTGGCCTCTGAGCACTGCTTTTGCTGTGTCCCAGAGGTTTTGATAGGAAGTATTTTCATTCTCGTTGCTTTCTAAGAATTTCCTTATTCCCTCCTTGATGTCTTCTATAACCCAGTCTTTTTTCAGGAGGGTATTGTTCATTTTCCAAGTATTTGATTTCTTTTCCCTAGGTTTTCTGTTATTGATTTCTAGCTTCATTGCCTTGTGGTCTGAGAAGATGCTTTGTAATATTTCGATGTTTTGGATTCTACCAAGATTTGTTTTGTGACCTAATATGTGGTCTATTCTAGAGAATGTTCCATGTGCACTAGAAAAAAAAGTATATTTTGCAGCAGTTGGGTGGAGAGTTCTGTATAAGTCTATGAGGTCAAGTTGGTTGATTGTTGTAAGTAGGTCTTCCGTGTCTCTATTGAGCTTCTTACTGGATGTCCTGTCCTTCTCCGAAAGTGGTGTATTGAAGTCTCCTACTATAAATGTGGAGGTGTCTATCTCACTTTTCAATTCTGTTAAAATTTGATTTATGTATCTTGCAGCCCTGTCATTAGGTGCATAAATATTTAATATGGTTATGTCTTCCTGATCAATTGTCCCTTTTATCATTATATAGTGTCCTTCTTTTTCCTTTGTGGTGGATTTAAGTCTAAAGTCTATTTTGTCAGAAATTAATATTGCTACTCCTCTTTTTTGCTTATTATTTGCTTGATATATTTTTTTCCATCCTTTGAGTTTTAGTTTGTTTGTGTCTCTAAGTCTAAGGTGTGTCTCTTGTAGGCAGCATATAGATGGATCATGTTTCTTTATCCAGTCCGTGACTCTCTGTCTCTTTATTGGTGCATTTAGTCCATTTACATTCAGCGTAATTATAGATAAATAAGTTTTTAGTGCTGTCATTTTGATGCCTTTTCATGTGAGTTGTTGGCCATTTCATTTTTCCACATACTTTTTTGTGCTGAGACGTTTTTCTTAGTGGATCGTGAGATCCTCATTTTCATAATGTTTAACTTTATGTTAGTTGAGTCCTTACGTTTTTCTTGGCTTTTTTCTTGAGTTATGGAATTGATATTCCTTTTTGTGGTTACCTTTTTATTTACCCTTTTTTTCTAAGTAAAAACCTAACTTGTATCGTTCTATATCGCCTTGTATCACTCTCCATCTGGCAGTTCAATGCCTCCTATATTTAGTCCCTCTTTTTGATTATTGTGATCGTTTATCTATTGATTTCCATGATTCCCTGTTATGTGTATTATTTTGTTTATTTATTTATTTTTTAGAATTAATCTTAATTTGTTTGTTTTTGTGCTTTCCCTATTTGAGTTGCGTTGATATCAGGGCGTTCTGTTTTGTGACCTTGTATTGTGCTGGTACCTGATATTATTGGTCATCAGGCCACACAATCTCCTTTAGCATTTCTTGCAGTCTTGGTTTAGTTTTTGCAAATTCTCTAAACTTGTGTTTATCTGTAAATATCTTAATTTCTCCTTCATATTTCAGAGAGAGTTTTGCTGGATATATGATCCTTGGTTGGCAGTTTTTCTCGTTCAGTGCTCTGTATACATCGTCCCATTCCCTTCTTGCCTGCGTGGTTTCTGCTGAGTAGTCTGAACTTATTCTTATTGATTCTCCCTTGAAGGAAACCTTTCTTTTCTCCCTGGCTGCTTTTAAAATTTTCTGTTTGTCTTTGGTTTTGGCAAGTTTGATGATAATATGTCTTGGTGTTTTTCTTTTTGGATCAATCTTAAATGGGGTTCGATGAGCATCTTGGATAGATATCCTTTCGTCTTTCATGATGTCAGGGAAGTTTTGTGTCAGGAGTTCTTCAACTATTTTCTCTGTGTTTTCTGTCCCCCCTCCCTGTCCTGGGACTCCAATCACTCGCAAGTTATCCTTCTTGATAGAGTCCCACATGATTCTTAGGGTTTCTTCATTTTTTTTAATTCTTTTATCTGATTTTTTTTTCGGCTATGTTGGTGTTGATTCCCTGGTCCTCCAGAAGTCCCAGTCTACATTCTAATTGCTCGAGTCTGCTCCTCTGACTTCCTATTGTGCTGTCTAATTCCGTAATTTTATTGTTAATCTTTTGGATTTCTACATGCTGTCTCTCTATGGATTCTTGCAACTTATTAATTTTTCCACTATGTTCTTGAATAATCTTTTTGAGTTCTTCAACAGTTTTATCAGTGTGTTCCTTGGCTTTTTCTGCAGTTAGCCTAATTTCATTTGTGATGTCTTGAAGCATTCTGTAAATTAGTTTTTTATATTCTGTATCTGATAATTCCAGGATTGTATCTTCATTTGGGAAAGATTTTGATTCTTTTGTTTGGGGGGATGGAGAAGCTGTCATGGTCTGTTTCTTTATGTGGTTTGATATGGACTGCTGTCTCCGAGCCATCACTGGGAAACTAGTCTTTCCAGGTAATCAGCTAAAAAAAAAAATGCAGTCAGATCCCTATCTGAATTCTCCCTCTGGCTCAGGGTATTCGGATGTTAATGGAGCCGCCTGGGGAGGGTAGGGGAGGGATCAGAGAGCTAGGAGTGTAGCACCTCAGAATATAGAGCTGATCCCCGGGTTCACGCTCCGCCCGCGCCCACCAAAATCCCGGCTGGACGGCTCCCCGGCTGGGACGCTGCTCTCCGCGCTCCAAGACCAGTCACTTCCTTTCGGGGACTTCTCCCTCTGGCGCGCCACTCCGCTCGCGCGAACTGGGTGGGCGTCACCCGCAAGAATGGCTGGGCCCTCCCCCAGGGTCAATTCTGAGGAATATAACTCGTCCCCGCGCTCACGCCCCACCTGCTTTCGCCGAAATCCCAGGGGGACGGCTCCCCGGCTGGGACGCTGCTCTCCCCGCTCCAAGACCAGTCACTTCCTCCCGGGGACTTCTCCCTCCGGTGCGTCGCGCCGCATGCGCGAACTGGGTGGGCGTCGCCCACACGAACGTCTGGCCCCCCCCCCGGGTTGCTTTAGGGAAATATAGCTGTTCCCCACGCTCACGCCATGCCCGCTTCCCGCCAAACTCCCGGCGGGACGGCTCCCTGGCTGGGACGCTGCTCTCCCCGCTCCAAGATCAGTCTCTGCCTCCCAGGTGCTTCTCCCACTGGCTGTGCCGCTACACCGCCTGTGCCAACCGGCTAGGCTCCCTCCTGGGATGAGTTCGGGGGGTAGGGCTGGGCCCCTTGTCTGTGCCGTCTGCCCCCCTGGGCTCTGCACCAGATCGGGCTCCGAAGGTCACCTGCCTGGTACGCTGGCTTCTGGTTCTGAAAACGATCGCTGTCTGCCCGTATTTGTTCATTCTCCGTCTCTAAGTCTGTGTTTGTTGTTCAGAGTTCGTAGATTGTTATGTATGTGATCGATTCACTTGTTTTTCCGAGTCTTTGTTGCAAGAGGGATCCGCGGTAGTGTCCACCTAGTCCGCCATCTTGGCCCCCCCTTAACAAATAATTTTGAGCACCAGTTTTGTGGAGGAAGCAAACTGATCTAGGAGGTGTTCTCTATACTACTTCATTTTCTGCTTTCAACGCATATATTGTCACCCCAAGTAGATCAGAAGATTCTGGGAGCCTCCTGTTGTTGTCTGCCTTTTGTGTCTTCCACTGGGCTTGACCGTGTGCCCAGCCCTCTTGCAGAATCACTTATCCCATTTAAGGCTCACAACAACCCTGTGAAATCGGAATTATTATCCTTATTTTACAAATGAGAAATTTGAGGCTCTGTGACAGAGCTGGGATTAGTCTGGACTTTGGCTCACTACCTTCATATGACAGGGGCCAAGAAAAATATGACATTGATTAATGGAGTGAAGTTTTGATCCTGAGGCTTTTATGATTTAGTTGAAGAGTTGGTTGTATGTGAGATTCAGGTCAAGACCAAACAGCTTATGAACACAGGTAAGAGCTCAAGCTCAGGTAATTGGATCAATACTCCACCCATGGGCCTCTTCTGCCCTTGGGATCACACAGATCCAGTCTGCCTCTCTGCAGCCCTTCAGATGATTGCAGGGTGAGGTTGTATCCCTCCCATTGCCCTTTGTCAGACTGGTGTCTCTTCCTAGGCCTGGCCTTCAGGACCTTCAATGCAGTAACTCCCCTGCACACATGGTCTTAGTTACCTAGTGCTGCCGGAACAGAAATACCACAAGACATACCACAGGAGCTTATTTTTTCACAGTTCAGGAGTCCAGAAGTCTGAATTCAGGGCATAGCTCTAGGGGGAGGTCCTTCCTTGTCTATTTCAGCTCCTAGTAGTTGTCAGCAATGTTTGGCATTCTTGGACTTGTAGATGCATCTGTCTCTGCCATCTATCTTCCTCTCCCCTCATGTGTGTCTCTATGTCTATTCTGCTCATTTTATATCTCAGAAGTGATTAGGCTTAGGACCCATTCTACATTGGTACGACCTCATTAACATAAAGAAAACCCCCTACTTCCAAACAGGGCCATATTTACAGGTACTGGGATTAGGATTTCAACATATATTTTGGGGAGACACAGTTGAGTCCATTACACACATGCAGACACAGTACCACAAGTTGTACAGTGTGACTACTTCCCAAGAAGTGCCCTCTGCCCCCTGTCCCTTATTGCCTATGTGCTGGCTGCCTTTGGCAAACCTTCCTGGGAAGGCTCTGGAATATCATTTCAGGCAATTTGGTCTAATTATTTCAATTTCTCATTATACTTGACAAATTCTAAGGTCCCCAAAGCAATTTCCAGAAATCATTTCAGGAAGCCTATTATAATCTAAGGAAACCCTGGTGGCGTAATGCTTGAGAGCTACAGCTGCCAACCAAAAGGTCGGCAGTTCGAATCTACCAGGTGCTCCTTGGAAACTTCAGTTCTAATCTGTCCTATAGGGTTGCCAGGAATCGGGATCGACTTGATGATAATGGGTTTTGGGGGTTTTATCATAGTCCGTAGTGTCAAAAGCATCACTGCCCCACAACTCCAAACCTAGTTAAAGAAAATATTGTTGTTCTTAGTTGCCGTTGAGTCAGCTCTGACTCATGGCAACCTTATGTATGACAGAACAAAACATTGGCCGTTTTTATGCATTCTTCATGATTGTTGGTATGTTTGAGTTCTTTGTTGTGGCTATCGTGTCAATCTACTCCATCTCATTGAGGATTTTCCTCATTTTCATTGGTCCTCTACTTTATCAAACTAGTCCTTTTTTAGCAAGTGGTCTTTCGTGATGACGCGTCCAAAGTAAGTGAGCCAAAGTCTCGTGGCCCTCACTTTTAAGGAGCACTCAGGTTGTATTTCTTCTAAGGCTGATTTGTTTGTTCTTTTGGCAGTCCATGGTATGTTCAGTATTCTTCACCAACACCAGTTGGAATCCATCACTTTTTCATCTGTCTTCCTTTTGTTTACTAAAGGAATAGCTTCTATGATTGACTTGTTTTTATTACTATTTAACAGAATACAATTCCCTTCATAAATGTTTATTGAGCAACTACTCCATGTGAGGCACCATGTTAGATGCTGCAGGGAAGACAGAGAGTTGGGATACAAGCCTGGCCTCCAGTAGCTTCCATGCAGGGCAGAGAGGCATCCATGCATCCACACTTGCCATTTTCCTCATAGCACATCACGGTGGCACACATCTGCTTGCTTAGCTTTTGAATATTCATTCTCTAATGAAACCCTGGTGGCTTGGTGGTTAAGAGCTATGGCTGCTAACCTAAAAGGTTGGCAGTTCGAATCTACCAGGCGCTCCTTGGGAACCCTATGGGGGCAGTTCTACTCTTCCCTATAGGGTCTCTATGTGCCGGAATCAGCTCAAATCTGAGTTCTGCCAACCCTGAAGCAGTTCGTTCTGCTACAACACAGGAGGGGCACATTAGTTCATAAGGTCTGTTTTTAGCACATGGTTTTGAAGTGATGGGGAACAAGCTTTCTCACAATTAAAGAGGTCTTAGCAATATGTGAAGGCCTTAAGAAGAAAGCTGAACATTTACAGAAGTGCCTTCCTTTACTGCAAGCACTGGCTGGCTTAGAGGCTACTCGAACCGCTAAGGCTTTCTGCAATGTTAAGCTATCTCGTAAAGCCATGAATGGAGATAATCCCCTGTATTAATTATGGGGAAAAAAGGTCTCAATTAGAAGTGAGCGCCCTCCAGAATCTAATCTCAGAGGAGGATGTTCATACCACAGGGTTTAAGGCTGCCAAGAATGGACAACTTGTGTTGCTGAGTGTAAACAGTTGTGACGATTTAACTCTGCTGGTGGTTTTATTCTAGTTTTTATTGCTTTTATCAGCCTTCTGGCCACTGTAAGTTTTTTGTGGTCTGCCTTTAAACCTATTTTCCCATAAGCCTTGTGGTTTTTAGTATGCAGTTTTGTAGAACCCAGGGAGTTTTAGGGCAACATATATGGTGTTATGGCAAATACGCATAAGTATGTGTATGTGTCTAGATCCATGCCTAGTGTTTAGTAGATAATTTATAAATGGGAGTTTTTTTTTTTTTTTTTTCTCATTTAATGTCCACTCTGTATCCAGCAATCCAGTGACATCTGACCCCTGACAGGGCTGAGAAACAACTGTGGCTGCTGGTCCTGGCTGCTGAGAGCTGTCTGCCTATTGCAAACAACTTGCTGCATAAGCAAGAGTGTCCAAAGCCAGACCCAGCCTCTGTGTGGACTGTGGCAAAGCCAGAGGCCACTGGGTCACAAGCCTCACCCCTTCTTACTGCAGCCTGAACTCCTACCAGCTACCTCTCTGGCTGGTGGGATTTTACTCTAAATTCATGATTCTCAAAATGTGGTCCCTGGACCAGTAGCATTAGCAGCCTCTGGGAACTTCTAGAAATGCAGATTCTCAGGCTTAGCCTACTGAGTCAGAAATTCTGGGAGTGGGGCCCTGCAATCTGACTTCTTCTGAGACTTCCAGGGAATTCTGACACGTACTCAAACGTGAGAATCATAGTCCCTGGTTGGCACAAGTGGTTAAGCACTGGACTACTAACTGAAAGGTTGGCAGTTCAAACCCTCCTTAGAGGCTCCTCAGAAGAAAGACCACAGCCTCAAAAGCCTGTGGTTCTACTCTGCACCAATGGGGTTGCCATGAGTGGGACCCAACTCAATGGCAAGTAACAACAACAAACATACGGCAATGTTTCCTTTGAGATTCTTCAAGTTGGAGAGACCACTGATTCATTTATCCAGTCATCTATTTTCTCATTCAGCAAACATTTATTAAATACCTAAGACAAGCTAGAAGGAGCCCTGGTGGTGTAATGGTTAAGTGCTGGGGCTGTTAACTAAAAGTTCAGCGGTTTGAACTTTTCTCCATGGTAGCAAATATCTGGCCATCTGCTGCTCCCAAAAAGATTACAGCCTAGGAAACCCTAAGGGGCAGTTCTACTCTGTCCTATAGGGTAGCTATGGGTCAGAATTGACTCAGCAGCCCACAACAACACCACCAACAGGACAAACTAGATACCATTCTAAGTGCTGGGAATGCAGCAGTGAATATGACAAACATCACTGCCACCATGGATTAGTAGAAAGTAGTAATTAAGATCTCAAAGTCAGGAGCCAGACTGGGTCTGAATCTAAGCTATACCACTCTACTGTAGCTGTGTGACTTTAGGCAAGTTATTTAACTTCTCTGTGCCTCAGTTCCCCATCTGTGGAATGTGACAATAATAGTACTTATTTCAGATGGTTGTGGTGAAGACTAAATGGGTTATGGTATTTAAATCTCTGCCTAGTCCATCCTAGGAACTCCTGGGCAATGCAAACAGTTAACCGCTCGACTACTACTAACCAAAAGATTGTCAGTTTGAACACACACAGAGGCACCTGGGAAGACAGGCCTGGCAATGTGCTGGCAAGGTCATAGCTTTGGAAACCCTGTGAAGCAGTTCTACTCAGCACACGGGGTCACCATGAGTCCGATTGACTCGACAGCAACTAACAACAATAATAACAATGGTACCTAGTATCATAGTTAATAATAATATGTATTTGAGTTCAATATCTCTTGAATAATATATATTTAATAGATGTCATTTGAAGTTAAATCTGATTTCAGATAAAAGGTGATGCATGCCTTCTATATAACTGGGGGAGATCTTTGTGATGATGTACTGCAGAAGACAGACTTCTGAGGTAGGTGATTTTAAAAGATTTTGTTGTTAGGTGCTGTCAGTTCTGACTCATAGCGACCTCATGTACAACAGAACGAAACACTGCCCCGTCCTACATCACACTCACAATCGTTGCTATGTTTGAGCTCATTGTTGCAGCCACTGTGCCAATTAATCTTGTTGAGAGTCTTCCTCTTTTTTGCTGACCCTCTCTCATGCATGATGTACTTCTCCAGGGATTGGCCCCTCCTGGTAACATGTCCAAAGAAAGAGAGACAAAGTCTCACCAGCCTCCCTTCTGAGGAGCATTCTGGCTGTACTTCTTCCAAGACAGATTCATTTGTTCTTCTGGAAGCCTGTGGTGTATTCAACATTCTTTGCTAGCACCATAATTCAATGCATCAGTTCTTTTTCAGTTGTCTTTATTCATTGTCCAGTTTTCACATAGATATAAGGCGATTGAAAATACCATGGCTTGGGTCACGGGCACTTTAATCCTCAAAGTGACATCTTTGCTTTTTAACACTTTAAAGATGTCTTTTGCAGCAGATTTGCACAAGGCAAATCTGATCTCTTGACTGCTGCTTTCATGGGTGTTGATTGTAGATCCAAATAAAACAAAATCTTGATAACTTCCATATTTTCTTTGTTTATCATGAACTTGCTTATTGGTCCAATTGTGAGGATTTTTGTTTTCTTTATGTTGAGGTGTAATTCATACTGAAGGCTATAGTCTTTGATCGTCATCAGTAAGGGCTTCAAGCCCTCTTCACTTTCAGCAAGCAAGGTTGTGTCATCTGCATATCACAGGTTGTTAATGAGTCTTCCTCCAATCCTGATGCCTCATTCTTCTGGCTTCTCAGATTATTTGCTCAGCATACAAATGGAATAAATATGGTGAAAGAATACAATCCTGATGCACACCTTTCCTGATTTTAAACCACACAGTATCCCCTTGTTCTGTTCAAATGACTGCCTCTTAGTCTATGTACAGCTTCCTCATGAGCACAGCTAAGAGTTCTGGAATTCTCATTCTTAGAAATGTTATCTGTAATTTCTTATGACCCACACAGTCAAATGCCTTTGCATAATCAATAAAACACACGTAAACATCTTCCCGGTATTCTCTGATTTCAGCCAAGATCCATCTGACATCAGCAATGATACCCCTCGTTCCATATACTCTTCTGAATCTGACCTGAATTTCTGGCAGTTTCCTGTCCATGTATTGCTGCAACAGTGTTTGAATTATCTTCAGCAAAATTTTACTTGTGTGTGATATTAATGATATTGTTCAATAATTTTTGCATTCAGTTGGATCACTTTTCTTTGGATTGGACACATATATGGATCTCTTCCCACTAATTACCATAGTAGCTCTCCTACAAATTTCTTGGCATAGATGAGTGAGCCCTTCTAGTGTTACATCCATTTGTTGAAACATCTCAGTTGGTAGTCCATCAAATCCTGTAGCCTTGATTTTCACCAATGCCTTCAGTGTAGCTTAGACTTCTTCCTTCAGTACTATCAGTTCTTGATCATGTGCTACCTTCTCAAATGGTTGAATGTTGACCAATTCTTTTTCATATAGTGACTGTGTGTATGCCTTCCATCTTCTTTTGATGCTTCAATATTGCAACTTAAGGCTTGAATTTTTTCTTCAATTCTTTCACCTTCAGAAATGCTGAGTGTGCTCTTTCCTTCCAGTTTTCCAACTCCAGGTCTTTGCACCTTTCATTATAATACTTTATTTGGTCTTCTCAGGTAGCCCTTTGAAATCTTCTTTTCAGCTCTTTTATTTCAGCATTTCTTCCATTCCGTTTAGCTACTCTACAATCAAGAGCAAGTTTCAGAGTTTCTTCTGACATCCATTTTTGTCTTTTCTTTCTTTCCTGTCTGTTTGATGACCTTTCACTTTCTTCATGTACGATGTCTTTGATGTCATCCCACAACTCATCTGGTCTTCGGTCATTAGTGTTCAGTGCGTCAAGTCTATTCTTGAGATGGTCTTTAAATTCAGGTGGGATATACTCAAGGTTGTACTTTGGCTCTGTGGTCTTGTTTTAATTTTCTTCAGCTTCAGCTTGAACTTGCAGAGGAGCAACTGATGGTCTGTTCCACAGTCAGCCCCTGACCTTGTTCTGACTGATGATATTGAGCTTCACCATTGTCTCTTTCCACAAATGTAGTGGATTTGATCCCTGTGTTTTCCATCTGGCTATGTTCACGTGTATAATTGTTGTTTATGTGGCTGGAAAAAAAAAAAAAAGTATTTCCAATGCTGGTCTTGCAAAATTCTGTCATGCAATCTCTGGCATCATTCCTATCACCAAGGCCATATTTTCCAACTACTTATCCTTCTTTGTTTCCAACTTTTGCATTCCATCACCAGCAATTATCAATGCATCTTGATTGCATGTTTGATCAATTTCAGACTGCACAAGTTGGTAAAAATCTTCAATTTCTTCATCTTCTGCATTAGTGGTTGGTACATAAATTTGAATAATAGTCTTATTAACTGGTCTTCCTTGTAGGTGTATGGATATTATCCTATCACTGACAGTGTTGTACTTCAGGATAGATTTTTTTTTTTAATTCATGTGGTTTGAGTGAATGTTTACAGAGCAAATTAATTTCTTATTCAACAATCTATACACATTTTGTTTTGTGACATTATTTGCAATCCCCTCAATGTGACAGCTTTCTAACCACTTCCTCCCTGAGTTCCCCATTTCCATTTGCCCATCTTTCCTGCCCCTTCCTGCCTTCTGAACTTTGTTTTTGGGCAAGTGATACCCTTTTGGTCTGGTATGGTTGATTGTTCTGAGGAGCACATTTCTTACAGCTGTTATTGTTCACTTTATAGACCTGTCTATGGTTTGGCTGAAAGGTGATCTACAGGTGTGGATCCAGTTCCAGGTTTGAACGGCGTCTAAGGGCCCACCAGTCTCTAGCAGACCAAAAAGCCTTGTCTTTTTTATGAACTTGAATTTTATTCTACATTTCTCTCCCACTCCATCCAGGACCTTCTACGGTAATCCTGATAAGAGTGGTTGGTATTGGTAGTCAGTCACCATCCAGTTCTTCTGGTCTCAGGCTAATGGAGGCTGTGGTTCATATGGTCCATTAGTCTTTTGGACTAATTATTTCTCAAGACTTTAACGTTTTTCATCCTTCTTTGCTCCAGACAAGAAGAGACCAATGGTTGTATCTTAGATGACTGCTCACAAGCTTTTAATACTCCAGTTGGTACTCATCAAAGCAGGATGTAGAATATTGTTTTTATAGGCTATGTTATGCCAACTGACCTGATGTCCCTGAGACTACCTATGGTCCTAAGCCCTTAAGCCTCGAGGTACAGGTGTTTGACTATGGCTAGGAAGTCTTCATAACCTGTGTGCTCTACTGTATGTATGGATATATTTGCAGAAATACATATGCATGTATAGAAATATCCTCTCTAATTTTTGACAACTTCCAATTTTCCTAAATTCGTACATTCCATGTTCTAATAATTCATGGATGTTTGCAGCTGTTTCTTTTCATTTTGAGTTGTGCCACATTATCCGATGAAGGTCCCAAAAGCTTTACTCCACCCATATTATTAAGCCTGACTCCATTTTGATGAGGCAGCTCTTCCTCAGTCATATTTTGAGTGCCTTCCAACCTGAGGGGCTGATCATCCAGTACTGTATCAGACAATGTTTCCCTGCTATTCATAAGGTTGTCACTGACCAATTTTTTTAGATGTATGTTGCTAGGTCCTTCTTCCTAGCGTGTCTTAGTCTGGAAGCTCCGCTGAAACCTGTCTACCTGCTGGTATTTGAAATATCAGTGGCATAGCTTCCAGCATCACAGCAACACACAAGCCCCACAGTACAACAACTAAATATAAATCCAGGATCCCCAGTCATAAAAGGATGGATCAAAGCAGTCTGGGAGCTGCTTATTCTGAGAGTCTGCGAAGTGGCCTTGGGAATGAAAGGAGCTGACAGAGGAGAAGGACCCTGACCTGCTCAGTGAGAATGTTCTGCTGGTAAAATGCCTGGACACCCACCAAAGTGACCCAGCACCCAGGATGCAATGGAGAGCCCAGGAACATGGAGCCACAGGGAGTGTTCCATGGAGCACAAAGCCATGCAGCAGAGCACATGGGACAAGTCTGACCATCCTCCTCCTCGGCCAGGTTCAGTAGGGAGCCCCATGTGGTGGGCCTCACTGGAGCTGCCAGAAACTGATGGAAGGAGAGGGTGAGAGCCCTTATGAACAGTGCGTTCAGAGAGACCCAGAGACTGTGTGTCGGGTGCTGTGGGCCCTCAGTAGAGGAAGGGGACAAAGCCCTCAGACCTCTGCAAAAGCACCTCCTTCCTCCCAACCTGTAGTAGAGCTGGCTGCTTGCAGTTGTGTCTCTCAGAGCAGAGAGGGTGTCTGTCCCTCCAGCATCTAGCCTGCCAGAGACTTTCGGTAACATCTCGTCACTGTATGCACTTAAGAACTGAGAAGTTTCAGAGGAAGCTGTCCACAAGCATCGAAAGACCACCAACTTGTTCTGGGGCCTTCCTGGAGAACAGAGCTAGGACAGATCGGGGGAAGTCTCTGGGAGGCAGATTTGGACTCAAAAGAAGAAGGAAATTGTTAGGAGTGGGGGCTGTGCTGTCAGTTCCCTGCACAAATGTCCCACAGAGGCTGACTGGCACTGACGGGGCTTTTCCAGGAAGCTTCTACCCAGAGAAAACGCTGACCTGGGAGACAATCAGGGCCCTGCCAACTTGGGTCTATGACTAATTGATCCCTCAGGCTAAACATACTTGAGGCAATTTCTCCCTTTCTGCTCAGAAAGGCAGCTCCAAGGCCCGTTTACTCATCGCCTCCTATTTATGTAGCACACAAAACTAGTGGTGGTTGCTGCAAATGTTGAGAAGTGTAATTATCGCATCACTTCATGAGCGAATAAGGAGCAAACAATCCATTCGTTGGTCTCCTTTTGAATTTAAATATAAGACAGCAGGCTCAGATCAGGAGAAACTTGGCAGATTTTACCTGGGGTCTGAAGATAGGCTAAACACTGATTGTCAAAGAAGTAGAGGCAAAGGTCTGTGTCTTCAGACTCTAAATACTCAGTGAAAGAACTGAGCCCCTGGTGGTGCCCAGCTCTGAGTGGCATGCAGGAGGGATGCAGGAAAACCTCAGACATGCTCCCTACCTAATCCTGTAATTTGGCTGGGGAGAAGTGACCAGCATGTGAGACAGCCAGGAAACAATCAAATATTAACATGCACAACAGTCATCATGCGTCCAAGCAGAGACTACTTGGATTAACAAATTTTACTGCACAGCTACTGCACCCTGTGCTGGAGACCCAACGAGGGATCAGACCCAGTCCTTGCCACCACGGGGGTCATGTCCAGTGGGGGGGGATAGACAATAATCAGTGGTAAGGGCCTCCTGCAATGGGGACTTAGGTTGTTGGGAAGGCAATAAGCAGGGCACTAAACCTAATCCAGGTGTGTCTGGAAATGCTCCCAGGAGGAGGTGAAGCATGGGGAGCATTTTGAGGAGCAAGATGGAGAGGCAAGAGGTAGGGGATGGCATTCCTGGCCTAGAGTAGTACCCAAGTGAAGGGCCAGGAATGTAGAAGCTCTCAGAGCTGTGTGGGCCGCAGTGATGGCTGGGGGTGCTTTCTGGACAAGGGGAACTCAACCTGAGCTTTGAAAGCTAGACAGGATTAACCCAGGGAGATGTTACCTGGCTTGTGAGGGCCATAAGCCTGGTCCCACAATGGAAAGGAACTTTCCCCAATAAGCACCAGGCTATAAAGCCAAGAGGCCCACGGTTTCTTGTTAGAGCAGAGGTTAGGGCCCCAGCTCATGCAGAACTCTAACTTTGGACCAGTTTGAAAGGAAGTCTGAAATCCCAGCCTTGTCACAAGCAGTGAGAAATAGATGGAAAACAAAGAATTCGTAAAATAGAACCTGCAGCCTAGAGGTTTGGTTAGTTTTTTTGTCTAAGTTCACAGTAAAAACAGGTAAAATGACTAAGGTGGAATCCTTGCTTGAGCCTCCCACTTTAGGAAAGAGGAAACCACCTTAGACTCAAATCCTTGCTGCCCTTCACTGCAGTTTCCTGAACCATGATGGTGTAGCTGGCATGAGCGTTGAGTTTGTGTGGTTGTTTGCCTGGTCAGCAAGTTACAGTCAGTTTGCCCCAATGTCACCTGCTCCAGGAACTTTTTCTGACCTGTCCTGCCCCAGGACCCCTTTGTTCTCCAAGCCCCTTCAGGGCTTATGGCTGTGTCACAAAATTTAATCCTAGAGGCTCCAAGTCCATTGTCTGACCTTGCTGGAGGGGTCTTAGGGTACAGGCTTTCTCAGAGCAAAGCCACCAAGTTCATTTACACACAGCCCCCAAGACTCACTGCCAATTGTGTATAAGTGAAGATAGAACTTACCTTGTTGAGGACACAACAAAGACTGGGGTGGGTGGCTGAGGGGTAAGTGTGATCTCAGAGGGCATGTGCATGGTGCAGGGAAAGAAGACTGGAAAGGTCTAAAGTCAGGCCCAAATTCTTCCCACTTCCAAGCTGTGTGTCCTCAGGCAAGGGAGGTCACCTTTTAGTCTCCCTTTCATCCTACACTGACTTTCACATAACATCCAAACTCTTTTATCTGAAGATAAAAGCTTCGTATTACAAAGAGTCTCAAAATCTGGAAACTTTCCAGGATTAGAGGACAAGGAGATTGCTGCATATATATTAATTTCACATAGACTGGAAGCACTAGATATGTTGAAGGGTAGTGAGCTGAGGTTTACCTAACAGAAGATGATCACAACCAAAAGATATATCAGCACTTCATTGCCTGACTTTCCTAAGAGAAACTGTCTCGTCCCCTGAACGGACAAAGGTAGACTGCTTACTACAGAGGAACTGAGCAAATCTGATTCTCCATTTTGAGAATTTGAAGTAAGAGACATAGCATATGAATGAGTTTGTAGCTGAGCCAAAATAATCATGGTGCCAGAGTAAAGGCCCCTGAGCTCCTTGGGTGGCCACGGGTCCTAGGGACTGGCTGATCATCTCTGGCTTGGCTTCCACAGACCTTTATCTTTTTTTAGGCAGCCCTCTTTGAAGTAAATTTGAGTGGCTATGATTCCCTGGGTGGTGCAAATGATTAACACACTCAGTTGCTAACTGAGAGATTGGTGATTCAAGTCTACCCAGATGCACCTTAGAAGAAAGGCCTGGGAAACTACTTCCAAAAAAATCAGCTATTGAAAACTCTATTGAGCACAGTTCTACTCTGATACACATAGATTTGTCATGAATTGGAACTGACTCAATGGCAGCCGGCTCTTACTATTTTAGGCTGGCTTCTCTAGAGAAACAAAACCAGTAAAGTGTGTGTGTGTGTGTGTGTATATATATATATATATATATATATATATATATATATCTCAAGGAAATGATCGTAGAGGTTGGAATGTCCCAAGTCCTTAGATCAGGATAGAGGTCTCTCCCAATTCATGGGGCTGCAGAAGCTGGGGAACCCAAGATCAGCAGGAGGGAGAGAAGGGCTCCCACTCACAGACTGTGAAGGTCAAGGAATTACAAGATAGACAGGTACGCTCCTGGCTCAAATCCCAAGAACCAAAGGTCAGACAAGAGGCAGCTGCTGGATCCAGAACAAGCCAAAAACCTTGGCAAGGCGAGCAGGAAGAAAGTAGGTAGCAGAGGGCAGAGAGATGAAGGCTGAGGGGGCGGTGAGTCGCCACAGGTTCCACCCCCGCTGGTACCACTCAGCACACTCCATCATGGGGGTGATCACATATCAAATTTCAACAGGGAAGTGATCACAACATTATACAACTACCAAAACACTGGGAATCATGGCCCAGCCAAGTTGACACACAATCTTAACCATCACACTAGCATTCCTTACAACCATTTGTTTCCTACTTTAGACAAAAACAAGGAGCCCTTTAGCTCTATTTGTAACAAGAGAAGCAGGTATTCAGTTGGTATGCAGTTGAGGAACGTCCCAGAGAGTGGACCAGCTCCCTTCACTTTCAAGTTTTCCTATAATAAGAATAGTCTTTACATAAACAAAGGAAGGCAGAAGGAGTAGCTGAGATTGAAATTCATAGTAAGACAGTAAAAAATAAAAAAGACAGTTGGTTAGCGAGTTTCTAGGCCCACAAGATTATTATACACCAAGATGTTGAAGGAAATTACCACAGTCTTCAGAGCCACTTCAGGTAAAAACAAAAAACTGGAGAATGATTTCCAAAAGTGGGGGCAGGCAAAATTTTGAAACTTCAGCCCAGTTACCTTGAACTAAATTCCTGGCAAAAATCTATCAATTAGCCAGATGGTGCCTGAATATGGCCAGTGACACTGATCTTGCCAAACTCACATTAGGAACGTGCTATTGGCAGAGTTTAGCTTATTTTACTTGATAAAACACATTTTTAGTGATGATTTGAGGTGAAGTCTGGACTGTTTAACACAGAGCCATGGCCCTTCAGAATGGGCAGCTCTCCCTTTGATGGCTGGCCATGGAAGGGCAGACATAGTCTCTCTTGCTCCTGCAGTGACCACAGGCTCCTATAAACAGGCAGAATATGGCGGCAGATTTTGCCTCAACTTTCAGACGATCAGAGCTGTTCAACACTGCAATGGGATTCTCTGGGAGCTAGCACCCAGCCCTAGAAGTATTCAACTGAACACTAACATTCACACCTGTCAGCCTTGCTCTGGAAATGAACACCGTCTTGCCAAGCAAGATGGACAAGGTAATGTCTGGGTTCTTTCCATTTTTAAAATTTTAGAATCCTGATTTTTTCAATAAAGGGGATGTTATGGACTGAATTGTGTCCCCTCAAAATATGTGCTGTAAATCCTAACCCTTATACCTGTAGTTATAATCCCATTTGAGAATGGGTTTTCTCTGTAATATTAATGTTTCGGTATTAGTGTAGGGTATGTCTTAAATCAATCTCTTTTGAGATATGAAAGAGCAGATTAAGCAAGCAAGTACAAATGTTGAAAGACAGATGCCAGGCCACATGAGATCTCTAAGGAACCAAGAAACAGAAGCTGAAAAGAAACAAGGACCTTCCGCCAGAGCCCACAGAGAGAGAGAACCTTCCCCTAGAGCCGGCGCCTTCAATTCAGACTTCTAGCCTCCTACACTGTGAGAAACTAAATTTCTGTTTGTTAAAACTTGTGATATTTCTGTTATAGCAGCACCGGGTGACTAAGAGAGCTCCGGGTCTGAAATTGGGTTTCCTGTTCTCACTCAATGGGCCACATGGTGGAAAGAACATGGGGTCTGGAGTGAGGCCCAAATTCAATAATCTGTTTGGCCACTTTTACCTGGTGACCTTGGGAAATTGACTTAACCTCTCTAAATCTTGACCTCCTGGTATGTAGAATGGGAATAATTTTTTATAGGGAGGTTTTGTGTTACAGTGAGTTTGTAAGTAATAAATTAAATGAGATAATGTCCATAAAAGGATTTTACAAACGAAAAAGTGCTATACTGATGTGTGCTATCATTAAGATTTTAGGAGCTTGGAAATAAAGGACTCTTGATGCTAGTAGCATTTCATACAGACTACAGTATTTGATGCTGGCACTCTGAAGCCTGGACAGAAATAAAGTGCTGTGAAGCATATCATGCTAGCTCTGGCATGCAGCTTACAGATTATTACTCCAACTTCTCGTCCCATTGTAATGATTATTCTAAAACATCAAAGCCAGGCTAGCATATCGATTTGGAAGTTGGCTTATCTTTATTTTGGTTTATTCCAAGTTTGAATAATGATATATGGGTTAGTCTCTGGGTACAGAGACAGTTGATGAAATTCCCCACCCAATTAAAGGAGTTGACAGATGGAAATGAGTTTTATTACGTTATTTCCCCAACTCACTGCTGGACTTGGAACAAGGTCACTGGAGCTGTTCACCAGGGGAGATGATGCTGCAGCTACACAGAGTTATTTTTCTCTTTTTTACCTCATTGGGGCTGCAGAGATTCAGCCATGGTCTGAGGTCTTCTTAGCTGTGACTTCGTAGCTCCATGGCCTCATCGTGCTGTAGAGAGCTCCAGGTGGAAAGTTTTCTGGGGACACGAATTCATTTCATTCACACTTACTGTGTACCTTCTACTTTCTCCCACAAGAAGTCAATTCAGCAAGAACTTGGTGAGCACCCATTGTATTCACCAAACCTTTCACCTCTACTGTGAGTAAGACCTGGGCCCAGCCTTGCCTGACACAGGAGCTGTCCATCCTCCCACCCCAGAAGCCACCAGACCCTAGTCACCAAACCAACCCTTTATTTATTCCAGTTCATTCATTTGGGCTCTAGCACTGCTCCCATGGACACCATGTAGTGTATCACCTAGGGCTATATGTAAATTTTCCAACAACCCAGTCTATCCATTGATGTTGTTGTTAGGTGTTATCAAGTTGATTTTGACTCATAGCAACCCCATGAACACCGTAGAACTGCCCAGTAGGGTTTTCTTGGCTATAATATTTACAGGAGCAGATCTCTGGGTCTTTCTCCTGTGCAACTGCTGAGTGGGTTTGAACTGCCAACTTTTCAGTTAGCAGCCAAGCGCCTAACCATTTGGGTCACAAGGGGTCCTTATCTATTGATGGAGCAGAGAAAACATGTAAACAGAGGCTGCTTCTCCAAGTCTCAGGGATCACTACACTAGGAGGGTGGCTGGATTTGATGGTTCCTTAAAAAAAAAAAAAAAATTTTTTTTTTTTTTAAAGATAGTGCTCTAAGATTTTACAAATTCGCTGCTAAAGAGTCATGAAATTTATAGAATACTATAACACCTTATAGCGAAAAAGCACCAACTTTTGGGTTCTGCCACTTAACTGGTTGAGAGCCCTTAGGTAAGCACTTGGTCTTTCTGATACTCCATTTTCTATCTATAAATCAGGATGAAAATATTTACCTCCCAGAATTATCTTTTTTAATAATTTTTATTGTGCTTTAAGTGAAAGTTTACAAATCAAGTCAGTCTCTCACACAAAAACCCATATACACCTTGCTACCCACTCCCAATTACTCTCCCCCTAATGAGACAGCCTGCTCTCTCTCCCTCCACTTTCTCTTTTCGCGTCCTTTTCGCCAGCTTCTAACCCCCTCCACCCTCTCATCTCCCCTCCAGGCAGGAGATGCCAACCTAGTCTCAAGTGTCCACCTGATCCAAGAAGCTCACTCTTCACCAGCATCCCTCTCCAACACATTGTCCAGTACAATCCATGTCTGAAGAGTTGGCTTCAGGAATGGTTCCTGTCCTGGGGCAACAGAAGGTCTGGGGGCCATGACCACTGGGTCCTTCTAGTCTCGGTCAGACCATTAAGTCTGGTCTTATGAGAATTTGGAGTCTGCATCCCACTGTGCTCCTACTCCCTCAGGGGTTCTCTGTTGTGTTCCCTGTCAGGGCAGTCATCGGTTGTAGCCAGGCACCGTCTAGTTCTTGTGGTCTCAGGATGATGTAGTCATTGGTTCGTGTGGCCCTTTCTGTCTCTTGGGCTCCTAATCACCTTGTGTCCTTGGTGTTCTTCGTTCTCCTTTGATCCAGGTGGGTTGAGACCAATTGATGCAGCTTAGATGGCTTCTTGCTAGCATTTAAGACCCCAGATGCCTCTCTTCAAACTGGGATGCAGAATGTTCTGTTAATAGATTTTATTATGCCAATTGACGTAGATGTCCCCTGAAACCATGGTCCCCAGGCCCCTGCCCCTGCTACGCTGGCCTTCAAAGCATTCAGTTTATTCAGGAAACTTCTTTGCTTTTGGTTTAGCCCAATTGTCCTGACCTCCCCTGTATTGTGTGCTGTCTTTCCCTTCACCTAAAGTAGTTCTTATCTACTATCTAATTAATGAATACCTCTCTCCCACCCTCCCTCCCTCCCACCTCCCATAACCACAAAAGAATGTTTTCTTCTCAGTTTAAACTATTTCTCAAGTTCTTATAATAGTGGTCTTATACAAAATTTGTCCTTTTGTAACTGACTGATTTCACTCAGCATAATGCCTTCCAGGTTCCTCCATGTTATGAAATGTTTCACAGATTCCTCATTGTTCTTTATCGATGTGTAGTATTCCATTGTGTGAATATACCATAATTTATTTATCCATTCATCTATTGATGGGTACCTTGGTTGCTTCCATCTTTTTGCTATTGTAAACAGTGCTGCAAACAACATGGGTATGCATGTATCTGTTCGTGTAAAGGCCCTTATTCCTCTAGGATAGATTCCAAGGAGTGGGATTGCTGGATCGTAGGGTAGTTCTATTTCTAACTTTTTAAAGAAGCACCGAATTGATTTCCAAAGTGGTTGTACCATTTGATATTCCCACCAGCAGTGTATAAGTGTTCCAATCTTTCTACAACCTCTCCAACATTTATTATTTTGTGTCTTTTGGATTAATGCCAGCCTTGGAGTGAGATGAAATCTTATTGTAGTTTTGATCTGCATTTCTCTAATGGCTAATGATCGTGAACATTTCCTCACATATCTGTTAGCTACCTGAATGTCTTCTTTAGTGAAGTGTCTATTCATATGTTTTGCCCATTTTTTAATTGGGTTATTTGTCTTTTTGCAGTTGAGTTTTTGCAGTATCATGTTGATTTTAGAGACCAGGCGCTGATCAGAAATGTCATAACTAAAAACTTTTCCCCAGTCTGTAGGTAGTCTTTTTACTCTTTTGGTGAAGTCTTTGGATGAGCATAGGTGTTTGATTTTTAGGAGTTCCCAGTTATCTAGTTTTTCCTCTGCATTCTTAATAGTGTTTTGTATACTGTTTATGCCATGTATTAGGGCTCCTAACGTTGTCCCTATTTTTTCTTCCATGATCTTTATCGTTTTAGATTTTATAATTAGGTCTTTGATCCATTTTGAGTTAGTTTTTGTGCATGGAGTGAGGTATGGGGTCTTGTTTCATTTTTTTGCAGATGGATATCCAGCTATGCCAGCACCATTTGTTAAAAAGACTGTCTTTTCCCCATTTAACAGTTTTGGGGCCTTTGTCAAATATCAACTGCTCATATGTGGATAGATTTATGTCTGGATTCTCAGTTCTGTTCCATTGGTCCATGTGTCTGTTTTTGTACCAGTACCAGGCTGTTTTGACTACTGTGGCGGTATAATCGGTTCTAAAATCAGGTAAAGTAAGGCCTCCCACTTTGTTCTTCTTTTTCAGTAGTGCCTTATTTTTCCAGGGCCTCTTTCCCTTCCATATGAAATTGGTGATTTGTTTCTCAATCTCATTAAAGAACATCCTTGGGATTTGGATCAGAATTGCATTAAATGTATAGATCGCTTTTGGTAGAATAGACATTTTTATAATGTTAAGTCTTCCTATCCATCAGCAAGATATGTTCTTCCACTTATGTAAGTCTCTTTTGGTTTCTGGCAGAAGTGTACTGTAGTTTTCTTTGTATAAGTCTTTTACATTTCTGGTAAGATTTATTCCTAAGTATTTTATCTTCTTGGGGGCTACTGTAAATGGCATTGATTTGGTGATTTCCTCTTCGATATTCTTTTTGTTGGTGTAGAGGAATCCAACTGATTTTTGTATGTTTATCTTGTATCCCGATACTCTGCTGAACCCTTCTATTAGTTTCAGTAGTTTTCTGGAGGATTCCTTAGGGTTTTCTGTGTATAAGATCATGTCATCCACAAATAGAGATACTTTTACTTCTTCCTTGCCAATCTGGATGCCCTTTATTTCTTTATCTAGCCTAATTGCTCTGGCTAGGACTTCCAGCACAATGTTGAATAAGAGCGGTGATAAAGGGCATCCTTGTCTGGTTCCCGATCTCAATGGGAATGTTTTCAGGCTCTCTCCATTTAGGTTGATGTTGGCTGTTGGCTTTGTATAAATGCCCTTTATCATGTTGAGAAATTTCTCTTGTATTCCGATTTTGCTGAGAGTTTTTACCATGAGTCAGTGTTGAACTTCGTCAAATGCCTTTTCTGCATCAATTGATAAAATCATGTGATTCTTGTCTTTTGTTTTATTTATGTGGTGGATTACATTAATTGTTTTTCTAATGTTGAACCACCCCTGCATACTTGGTATGAATCCCACTTGGTCATGGTGAATTATCTTTTTGATATGTTGTTGCATTCTATTGGCTAGAATTTTGTTGAGGATTTTTGCATCTACATTCATGAGGGATATAGGTCTATCATTTTCTTTTCTTGTGGTGTCTTTACCTGGTTTTGGTATCAGGGATATGGTAGCTTCATAGAATGAATTTGGTAGTATTCCGTCATTTTCTATGCTCTGGAATACCTTTAGTAGTAGTGGTGTTAACTCTTCTCTGAAAGTTTGGTAGATCTCTGCAGTGAAGTCGTCCGGACCAGGGCTTTTTTTGTTGTTGTTGTTGTTGGGAGTTTTTTGATTACCTTTTCAAACTCTTCTTTTGTTATGGGTCTATTTAGTTGTCCTACCTCTGTGTGTGTTAGTTTAGGTAGGTAGTGTACTTCTAGGAATTCATCCATTTCTTCTAACCCAGTGCCGTCGAGTCAACTAGGTTTTCAAATTTGTTTGAGTATAGTTTTTCATAGTAATCTGATATGATTCTTTTAATTTCAGTTGGGTCTGTTGGAATATTGCCCATCTCATTTCTTATTTGGGTTATTTGCTTCCTCTCCTGTTTTTCTTTTGTCAGTTTGGCCAATGGTTTATCAATTTTGTTGAGTTTTTCAAAAAACCAGCTTTTGGTCTTGTTAATTCTTTCAATTGTTTTTCTGTTTTCCATTTTATTTAGTTCAGCTCTAATTTTTATTACTTGTTTTCTTCTGGTGCCTGTGGGTTTCTTTTGTTGCTTTCTCTCTATTGGTTCCAGTTGTAGGGGTAGTTCTTTGATTTTGGCCCTTTCTTCTTTTTGGATGTGTGCATTTATTGATGTAAATTGGCCTCTGAGCACCGCTTTTGCTGTGTCCCAAAGGTTCTGATAGGAAGTGTTTTTTTTTTTTTTTACTGTGTAATTTTTTTTTAATAACTTTTATTAAGCTTCAAGTGAACGTTTACAAATCCAATCAGTCTGTCACATATAAGTTTACATACATCTCACTCCCTACTCCCACTTGCTCTCCCCCTCTTGAGTCAGCCCTTTCAGTCTCTCCTTTCTTGACAATTTTGCCGGCTTCCCTCTCTCTCTAGCCTCCCATCCCCCCTCCAGACAAGAGCTGCCAACACAATCTCAAGTGTCCACCTGATACAATTACCTCACTCTTCATCAGCGTCTCTCTCCCACCCGCTGACCAGTCCCTTTCATTTCTGATAAGTTGTCTTCGGGGATGGTTCCTGTCCTGTGTCAACTGAAGGTCTGGGGAGCATGGCCGCCGGGATTCCTCCAGTCTCAGTCAGACCATTAAGTTTGGTCTTTTTATGAGAATTTGGGGTCTGTATCCCACTGATCTCCTGCTCCCTCAGGGGTCCTCTGCTGTGCTCCCTGTCAGGACAGTCATCAATTGTGGCCGGACACCAACTAGTTCTTCTGGTCTCAGGATGATGTAGGTCTCTGGTTCATGTGGCCCTTTCTGTCTCTTGGGCTCTTAGTTGTCGTGTGGCCTTGGTGTTCTTCATTTTCCTTTGCTCCAGGTGGGTTGAGACCAATTGCTGCATCTTAGATGGCCGCTTGTTAGCATTTAAGACCCCAGACACCACATTTCAAAGTGGGATGCAGAATGATTTCATAATAGAATTATTTTGCCAATTGACTTAGAAGTCCCCGCAAACCATGTTCCCCAGACCCCCGCACTTGCTCCGCTGACCTTTGAAGCATTCATTTTATCCCGGAAACTTCTTTGCTTTTGGTCCAGTCCAATTGAGCTGACCTTCCATGTATTGAGTGTTGTCTTTCCCTTCATCTAAAGCAGTTCTTATCTACTGATTAATCAATAAAAAACCCTCTCCCACCCTCCCTCCCTCCCCCCCCTCGTAACCACAAAAGTATGTGTCCTTCTCAGGTTAATTATTTCTCAAGATCTTATAATAGTGGTCTTATACAATATTTGTCCTTTTGCCTCTGACTCATTTCGCTCAGCATAATGTCTTCCAGGTTGCTCCATGTTATGAAATGTTTCAGAGATTCGTCACTGTTCTTTATCGATGCGTAGTATTCCATTGTGTGAACATACCACAATTTATTTACCCATTCATCCGTTGATGGACACCTTGGTTGCTTCCAACTTTTTGCTATTGTAAACAGAGCTGCAATAAACATGGGTGTGTATATATCTGTTTGTATGAAGGCTCTTGTATCTCTAGGGTATATTCCTAGGAGTGGGATTTCTGGGTTGTATGGTAGTTCTATTTCTAACTGTTTAAGATAACGCCAGATGGATTTCCAAAGTGGTTGTACCATTTTACATTCCCACCAGCAGTGTATGAGAGTTCCAATCTCTCCGCAGCCTCTCCAGCATTTATTATTTTGTGTTTTTTGGATTAATGCCAGCCTTGCTGGTGTGAGATGGAATCTCATCGTAGTTTTAATTTGCATTTCTCTAATGGCTAATGATCGAGAGCATTTTCTCATGTATCTGTTGGCTGCCTGAATATCTTCTTTAGTGAAATGTGTGTTCATATCCTTTGCCCACTTCTTGATTGGGTTGTTTGTCTTTTTGTGGTTGAGTTTTGACAGAATCAGGTAGATTTTAGAGATCAGGCGCTGGTCAGAGATGTCATAGCTGAAAATTCTTTCCCAGTCTGTAGGTGGTCTTTTTACTCTTTTGGAGAAGTCTTTAGATGAGCATAGGTGTTTGATTTTTAGGAGCTCCCAGTTATCGGGTTTCTCTTCATCATTTTTGGTAATGTTTTGTATTCTGTTTATACCTTGTATTAGGGCTCCTAGGGTTGTCCCAATTTTTTCTTCCATGATCTTTATCGTTTTAGTCTTTATGTTTAGGTCTTTGATCCACTTGGAGTTAGTTTTTGTGCTTGGTGTGAGGTATGGGTCCTGCTTCATTTTTTTGCAAATGGATATCCAGTTATGCCAGCACCATTTGTTAAAAAGGCTATCTTTTCCCCAGTTAATTGACACTGGTCCTTTGTCAAATATCAGCTGCTCATACGTGGATGGATCTATGTCTGGGTTCTCAATTCTGTTCCATTGGTCTATGTGTCTGTTGTTGTACCAATACCAGGCTGTTTTGACTACTGTGGCTGTATAATAGGTTCTGAAGTCAGGTAAGGTGAGGCCTCCCACTTTTTTCTTCTTTTTCAGTAGTGTTTTGCTTATCCGGAGCTTCTTTCCCTTCCATATGAAATTGGTGATTTGTTTCTCTATCCCCTTAAAATATGACATTGGAATTTGGATCGGAAGTGCGCTAAATGTATAGATGGCTTTTGGTAGAATAGACATTTTTACTATGTTAAGTCTTCCTATCCATGAGCAGGGTATGTTTTTCCACTTAAGTATGTCCTTTTGAATTTCTTGTAGTAGAGCTTTGTAGTTTTCTTTGTATAGGTCTTTTACATCCTTGGTAAGATTTATTCCTAAGTATCTTATCTTCTTGGGGGCTACTGTGAATGGTATTGATTTGGTTATTTCCTCTTCAGTGTTCTTTTTGTTGATGTAGAGGAATCCAAGTGATTTTTGTATGTTTATTTTATAACCTGAGACTCTTCCAAACTCTTCTATTAGTTTCAGTAGTTTTCTGGAGGATTCCTTAGGGTTTTCTGTGTATATAATCATGTCATCTGCAAATAGTGATAACTTTATTTCTTCCTTGCCAATCCAGATACCTTTTATTTCTTTGTCTAGCCTAATTGCCCTGGCTAAGACTTCCAACACGATGTTGAATAAGAGCGGTGATAAAGGGCATCCTTGTCTGGTTCCCGTTCTCAAGGGAAATGCTTTCAGGTTCTCTCCATTTAGAGTGATATTGGCTGTTGGCTTTGCATAGATGCCCTTTATTATGTTGAGGAATTTTCCTTCAATTCCTATTTTGGTAAGAGTTTTTATCATGAATGGGTGTTGGACTTTGTCAAATGCCTTTTCTGCATCAATTGATAAGATCATGTGGTTTTTGTCTTTTGTTTTATTTATGTGATGGATTACATTAATGGTTTTTCTGATATTAAACCAGCCTTGCATACCTGGTATAAATCCCACTTGATCAGGGTGAATTATTTTTTTGATGTGTTGTTGGATTCTATTGGCTAGAATTTTGTTGAGGTTTTTTGCATCAATGTTCATGAGGGATATAGGTCTATAATTTTCTTTTTTTGTAACGTCTTTACCTGGTTTTGGTATCAGGGAGATGGTGGCTTCATAGAATGAGTTGGGTAGTATTCCGTCATTTTCTATGCTTTGGAATACCTTTAGTAGTAGTGGTGTTAACTCTTCTCTGAAAGTTTGGTAGAACTCTGCAGTGAAGCCGTCCGGGCCAGGGCTTTTTTTTGTTGGGAGTTTTTTGATTACCGTTTCAATCTCTTTTTTTGTTATGGGTCTATTTAGTCGTTCTACTTCTGAATGTGTTAGTTTAGGTAGGTAGTGTTTTTCCAGGAATTCATCCATTTCTTCTAGGTTTTCAAATTTGTTAGAGTACAATTTTTCATAATAATCTGAAATGATTCTTTTAATTTCATTTGGTTCTCTTGTGATGTGGTCCGTCTCATTTCTTATTCGGGTTATTTGTTTCCTTTCCTGTATTTCTTCAGTCAGTCTAGCCAACGGTTTATCAATTTTGTTAATTTTTTTCAAAGAACCAGCTTTTGGCTTTGTTAATTCTTTCAATTGTTTTTCTGTTCTCTAATTCATTTAGTTCAGCTCTAATTTTTATTATTTGTTTTCTTCTGGTGGCTGATGGGTTCTTTTGTTGCTCACTTTCTATTTGTTCAAGTTGTCGGGACAGTTCTCTGATTTTGGCTCTTTCTTCTTTTTGTATGTGTGCATTTATCGATATAAATTGGCCTCTGAGCACTGCTTTTGCTGTGTCCCAGAGGTTTTGATAGGAAGTATTTTCATTCTCGTTGCTTTCTATGAATTTCCTTATTCCCTCCTTGATGTCTTCTATAACCCAGTCTTTTTTCAGGAGGGTATTGTTCATTTTCCAAGTATTTGATTTCTTTTCCCTAGTTTTTCTGTTATTGATCTCTAGTTTTATTGCCTTGTGGTCTGAGAAGATGCTTTGTAATATTTCGATGTTTTGGATTCTGCAAAGGTTTGTTTTATGACCTAATATGTGGTCTATTCTAGAGAATGTTCCATGTGCGCTAGAAAAAAAAGTATATTTTGCAGCAGTTGGGTGGAGAGTTCTGTATAAGTCAATGAGGTCAAGTTGGTTGATTGTTGTAAGTAGGTCTTCCGTGTCTCTGTTGAGCTTCTTACTGGATGTCCTGTCCTTCTCCGAAAGTGGTGTGTTGAAGTCTCCTACCATAATTGTGGAGGTATCTATCTCGCTTTTCAATTCTGTTAAAATTTGATTTATGTATCTTGCAGCTCTGTCATTGGGTGCATAAATATTTAATATGGTTATGTCTTCCTGATCAATCGTCCCTTTTATCATTATATAGTGTCCTTCTTTATCCTTTGTGGTGGATTTAAGTCTAAAGTCTATTTTGTCAGAAATTAATATTGCTACTCCTCTTCTTTTTTGCTTATTGTTTGCTTGATATACTTTTTTCCATCCTTTGAGTTTTAGTTTGTTTGTGTCTCTAAGTCTAAGGTGTGTCTCTTGTAGGCAGCATATAGATGGATCGTGTTTCTTTATCCAGTCTGTGACTCTCTGTCTCTTTATTGGTGCATTTAGTCCATTTACATTCAGGGTAATTATAGATAAATAAGTTTTTAGTGCTGTCATTTTGATGCCTTTTTATGTGTGCTGTTGACAATTTCATTTTTCCACATACTTTTTTGTGCTGAGGCGTTTTTCTTAGTAAATTGTGAGATCCTCATTTTCATAGTGCTTGACTTTATGTTAGTTGAGTCGTTATGTTTTTCTTGGTTTTTATCTTGAGTTACAGAGTTGTTATACCTTTTTGTGGTTACCTTATTATTTACCCCTATTTTACTAAGTAAAAACCTAACTTGTATTGTTCTATATCGCCTTGTATCACTCTCCATATGGCAGTTCAATGCCTCCTGTATTTAGTCCCTCTTTTTGATTATTGTGATCTTTTACCTATTGACTTCCATGATTCCCTGTTATGTGTATTTTTTTTTAATTAATCTTAATTTGTTTGTTTTTGTGGTTTCCCTATTTGAGTTGATATCAGGACGTTCTGTTTTGTGACCTTGTGTTGTGCTGATATCTGATAATATCGGTTCTCTGACCAAACAATATCCTTTAGTATTTCTTGTAGCTTTGGTTTGGTTTTTGCAAATTCTCTAAACTTGTGTTTGTCTGTAAATATCTTAATTTCACCTTCATATTTCAGAGAGAGTTTTGCTGGATATATGATCCTTGGCTGGCAGTTTTTCTCCTTCAGTGTTCTGTATATGTCGTCCCATTCCCTTCTTGCTTGCATGGTTTCTGCTGAGTAGTCAGAACATATTCTTATTGATTCTCCCTTGAAGGAAACCTTTCTTTTCTCCCTGGCTGCTTTTAAAATTTTCTGTTTATCTTTGGTTTTGGCGAGTTTGATGATAATATGTCTTGGTGTTTTTCTTTTTGGATCAATCTTAAATGGGGTTCGATGAGCATCTTGGATAGATATCCTTTCGTCTTTCATGATGTCAGGGAAGTTTTGTGTCAGGAGTTCTTCAACTATTTTCTCTGTGTTTTCTGTCCCCCCTCCCTGTTCTGGGACTCCAATCACCCACAGGTTATCCTTCTTGATAGAGTCCCACATAATTCTTAGGGTTTCTTCATTTTTTTTAATTCTTTTATCTGATTTTTTTTCAGCTATGTTGGTGTTGATTCCCTGGTCCTCCAGATGTCCCAGTCTGCATTCTAATTGCTCGAGTCTGCTCCTCTGACTTCCTAGTGCGTTGTCTAATTCTGTTATTTTATTGTTAATCTTTTGGATTTCTACATGTTGTCTCTCTATGGATTCTTGCAACTTATTAATTTTTCCAGTATGTTCTTGAATAATCTTTTTGAGTTCTTCAACAGTTTTATCAGTGTGTTCCTTGGCTTTTTCTGCAGTTATCTTAATTTCATTTGTGATATCATTAAGCATTCTGTAAATTAGTTTTTTATATTCTGTATCTGATAATTCCAAGATTGTATCTTCATTTGGGAAAGATTTTGATTCTTTTGTTTGGGGGGTTGGAGAAGCTGTCATGGTCTGCTTCTTTAAGTGGTTTGATATGGATTGTTGTCTCTGAGCCATCACTGGGAAACTAGTTTTTCCAGAAAATCCGCTAAAAAAAAATGCAGTCAGATCCCTATCAGAGTTCTCCCTCTGGCTCAGGCTATTCAGATGTTAGTGAAGCCGCCTGGGGAGGGTGGGGGAGGGAACAGAGAGATAGGAGAGTAGCACCTCAGAATATAGCCAGAGTTGCTTGTCTTGCTTGGAATGACTATTATATCTGAGATTCCCGCGGGGCGCGTCGCCTATGTGTGCTGGCTGTGTGGAGATTGCCCCCGGGGGGTCTGGCCCGCTAGAGTCAAGGTCAGATCCTCCGCTTCCAGTCCCACGCCCAGCGTCAAGGCTCCCCTACTGGGACGGTGCACTCTCGACTCCAAAATCAGTCGCTGCCTCCCGGTGACTTCTCGTCCCTCCAGCCGCGTGGCCGTGCCGCCTCCGAGAACCAGTTGGGCCTCCTCCCGGGGTTAGTTCAGATGGGTGGTGCAGCTCCCCATGCTTGTGCCGTGACCAAGTGTCCCGGCTGGGACGCTGTTCTCCCCGCTCCAATACCAGTCGCTGCCTCCCGGGGACTTCTCCTACCGGCTGCGTCCCACGCCGCCCACGTGACCCGGATGGTCCCCTTCCCGGGGTTAGTTCAGGGGGGTGGAGCAACTCTCCGTGTTTATGCCGTACCTGCGTCCAGTCCAAATCCCTGCGGGACGGTTCCCCGGCTCGGACGCTGCTCTTTCTGCTCCAAGACCAGTCACTGCCTCCCGGGGACTTCTCCTACCGGCTGCAACCCACGCTGCCCGCGGAACCGGCTGGTCCCCCTCCCGGGGTTAGTTCAGGGGGGTGGAGCAGCTCTCTGTGCTTGTGCCGTACCTGAGTGGTACGCTGGCTCCAGGCTCTGGAAACAATCGCTGCTTCCCCGTATTAGTTCGTTCTCCATCTCTAAATCTGTGTTTGTTGTTCAGGGTTCATAGATTGTTATGTATGTGATCGATTCACTTGTTTTTCCGTGTCTTTGTTGTAAGAGGGATCCGAGGTAGCGTCTGCCTAGTCCGCCATCTTGGCTCCGCCCTGTGTCGGAAGTGTTTTCATTCTCATTGGATTCTATGAATTTCTTTATTCCATCCTTAATGTCTTCTATAATCCAGTCTTTTTTGAGCAGGGTATTGTCCAGTTTCCAAGTGTTTGATTTCTTTTCCATGCTTTTCCTGTTATTGATTTCCACTGTTACGGCCTTATGTTCAGAGAAGATGCTTTGTAATATTTCAATGTTTTGGATTCTGCTAAGGCTTGCTTTATGACCTAATATGCAGTCTATTCTAGAGAATGTTCCATGTGCACTAGAAAAGAAAGTGTACTTGGTTGCTGTTGGGTGGAGTGTTCTGTATATGTCTATGAGGTCAAGTTGGTTGATTGTGGCATTTAGATCTTCTGTGTCTTTATTGAGCTTCTTTCTTGATGTCCTGTCCTTCACTGAAAGTGGTGTGTTGAAGTCCCCTACTATTATTGTGGAGCTGTCTATCTCACTTTTCAATGCTGATAGAGTTTGTTTTATGTATCTTGCAGCCCTGAGATTGGGTGCATAAATATTTAATATGGTTATATCTTCTTGGTATATTGTCCCTTTAATCATTATATAGTGTCCTTCCTTATCCTTTCTGATGGATTTAACTTTAAAGTCTATTTTGTCAGAAATTAATATTGCCACTCCTGCTCTTTGATTGTTGTTTGCTTGATATATTTTTTTCCATCCTTTGAGTTTTAGTTTGTGTCTCTAAGTCTAAGGTGTGTCTCTTGTAGGCAGCATATAGACTGATCTTGTTTTTTAATCCATTCTGCCACTCTGTCTCTTTATTGGTCCATTTAGTCCATTTACATTCAGGGTAATTATGAATAGGTATGAATTTAGTGCTATCATTTTGATGTCTTTTTTTGTGTGTTGACAGCTTCTTTTTCCCACTTGATTTTATGTGCCAAGTAGATTTTCTTTATATATTGTCCTTTCCTCATATTTGTTGTTGCTGATTTTATTTCTGCCAAGTCTGTATTTTTCCCTTGTATTTTATTTTGATGAGTAGGATAGTTGGTCTCCTTTGTGGTTACCTTATTATTTACCCCTATTTTTCTAAATGTATAACTAACTTTTATTTCTTTGTATCACTGTATCTTCCTCTCCATATGAAAAGTGTGTTATTACATTTCTTAGTCCCTCTTTATTATTTTAATGTTGTCTTTTTTTATATAATAACATCACCGTTACCCTGTGTTGGGCTTTTTTTTTTTTTTCTAATCTTGCTTTGTTTTTTTTTTTTTTTTTGGATTTCTCTGTCTGGGTTGATTTCTGGTTGCTCTGCCCAGCGTTCTAGTCTTCGGTTGATACCTGATATTATTAATTTTCTAACCAAAGAACTCCCTTTAGTGTTTCTTGTAGTTTTGGTTTAGTTTTTACTAATTCCCTCAACTTGTGTTTATCTGGAAATGTCTTAATTTCACCTTCATATTTAAGAGACAGTTTTGATGGATATATGATTCTTTGCAGGCAATTTTTTTCCTTCAATTTTTTAAATATGTCATCCCATTGCCTTCTTGCCTGCATGGTTTCTGCTGAGTAGTCCGAGCTTATTCTTATTGGCTCTCCCTTGTAGGTGACTTTTCTTTTATCCCTCAATGCTCTTATAACTGTCTCTTTATCTTTGGTTTTTGAAAGCTTGATTATAATGTCTTGGTGACTTTCTTTTAAGATCTACCTTATGTGGAGTTCGATGAGCATCTTGGATAGATATCTTCTCATCTTTCCCAATATCAGGGAAGTTTTCTGCCAACAAATCCTCAACAATTTTCTCTGTATTTTCTGTTATCCCTCCCTGTTCTGGTACTCCAATCACTCGTAGGTTATTTCTCTTGATAGAGTCCCACATGATTCTTACGGTTTCTTCATTTTTTTTTTAGTTCTTTTATCTGATTTTTCTTCAAATATATTAGTGCCAAGTGATTTATCTTCAAGTTCAGAAATTCTAGCTTCTACTTGCTCAATTCTGCTCCTCTGACTTTCTATTGAGTTATCTAATTCTGTAATTTTATTGTTAATCTTCTGAATTTCTGATTGCTGTCTATGGATTTTTCCAGCTTATTAAACTTTTCATTATGTTCCTGAATAATCTTTCTGATTTCTTCAGTTGCTTTATCTGTGTGTTCCTTGGCTTGTTCTGCATATTGCCTCATTTCCTTCCTGATGTCTTGAAGGGCTCTGTATATTAAACTTTTGTATTCTGCATCTGGTAATTCCAGGAACACACTTTCATCTAAAAGATCCCTGAATTCTTTGTTTTGAGAGCCTGTTGAGGCGATCATGGCCTGTTTCTTTATGTGACTTGATATTGACTGTTATCTCCGAGCCATCTATAAATCATTGTATTAGTTTATGCTTGCTTACTGTGTCATAGCTGCTTGCTTTGTTTTGTTTGTGTATACACCTATGGGTTTCTTGAGTGAGCTAGCTTGATTATTTTTGCCTTTGGAGTGCTGATGTCCTGTCCCGAGCTGGCTAGAGCTGTTATCAGGTATATCAGTCCAGGAGTCCATTCGGTTTTCTTGTATGAATTCAGCTCAGGTTTCCAGGTAGCTGATATCAAGTGTGTGGTACAGGCTCTGTCTTTCAGTCTTAGAGGGGCCAGGGTGATTGGCATATATACCCATATCTGGTTGCAGTAGGGGGTCACACTCTGAACAAGGCAGGGGGCTGAGAACCAACCCCCAAGTGTCTCTGAGGAAAACACATCTCTGTGCTGGTGGGTGGGCTCTGCAGAGGGACCATGGGCACCCAAAGTTTTTGTTGTAAGGACTGGGAGTTACCAGTTACCCCTGGACCCCTGTCGCCGGTGGCTGGGCAACCCAAGCGGAGCCACCAGTCCTTAGGTCCCTTTTGTGGGTAGGTGAGGACCTTGTTTAATAGGCAAAGCAATATCAAATGTCAAACACCCATGTCTCCACTGCACAGCTGAAATGGTTGGAGTTTGCCAACAAGGGCCTTTTCTCCCAAAATAGGCCCACACAGGTCCATGCAGAAGGGAAACGTGCTCAAGGTCCACGGACGGTTTATGCCTGGGCAGGAGCCGCTTCTGTCCTGAACTCCCCCAGTGAATGGAGCTAGCAAATTATCTTTTCCCCCCAGTTGGCAATTTTTTCCTCCCCAAGGCCGGGAGGGTGGCTCCAGGTGCTCACCAGGGTCTATCTCAGGCTTAGGGATTCAGCCACTGAAGCCAGCTTGGGGGTAAGGGGGCACGGTAAAATATACACAAGTACTTAGCTTTTGCTGAGAGCACCCTTCTCCTCAGGTTCCGGAGGTGTGAGTGGGCTGTGTGGCTGCTGCTTCTCCCTGAGGAAACTGCGGCCGAATGCTAGGACCGGCCTGCCGCTGCCGCCGCCACCGCTGGTCTGGGAGTGGTGCCTGAGGGCTCCCTGCGATTCAGGTCCGGTAACTCCTCTCCACTTCTGAAAGGTCTCTTCCTTCCCCTGCCCCTCAGTTCCTTGTCTAAGCTTGCCTTTGATGCTCAGGGCTCCCAGCTTGTCACAAATATACTCGATTCACTTGTTTTTTCTGGTCTTTGTTGTAAAGAGGTCTCGACAGAAGCATCTGTCTATTCCGCCATCTTGGCTCCATCTCTCCAGAATTAAGTTCTAGATAAAAACGCATATGCCTATACCTAAAAGCTTGACCAGCACATAGTAGAAACTCAACAAATATTTATTTCCTTCCCTTAGATCTCTGACAAGAGCTTCTACTCTAGACCAGAAAGCAACATCATGATAAACAAAGAAAATATTGAAGTTGTCAAGGATTTCTTTTCACTTAGATCCATAATCAATGCCCATGGAAGCAGCAGTCAAGAAATCAAATGACCTATTGCATTGGGCAGATCTGCTGCAAAAGACCTCTTTAAAGTATTAAAAAGCAAAGATGTCACTTTGAGGACTAAAGTGCGCTTGACTGAAGCCATGGTCTTTTCAGTTCCCTCATGTGCATGTGAAAGCTGGGCAATGAATATGGACGACTAAGAAAGAATTGACGCCTTTGAATTATGATGTTGGTGAAGGATACTGAATATACCACGGACTGCCAGGAGAATGAACTTGGAAGAAGTATAGCCAGAATGCTCTTTTGAAGGGAGGATGGTGAGACTTTGTCTCACTTTCTTTGGACATGGTAACAGGAGGGATCAGTCCCTGGAGAAGGACATCATACTGGGTAGAGGGTCAGTGAAAAAGGGGAAAGACTCTCAACAAGATGAATTGATACAGTGGCTGCAACAATGGGTTCAAACATAACGATTGTGAGGATGGTGCAGGAGCAAAGAAGTGTTTTTGTTTGTTCTGTTATACATAGGGTCACTCTGAGTTGGAATTCACTCGATGGCACCTAACAACGACAAGGACTCATTTATCAGAAAGTCTAACAGGTATTCCGCTGGAAAGAGGAGAGCTCCAGGAATTATACTACCTGATGCTGTCAAGTCAATCTGACTCATGGTGACCTCATATGTGTCAGAGTAGAACTGTGCTCCATAGGGATTTCAATGGCTGAATTTTCAGAAGTAGATCGCCAGGCCTTTCTTCCCAGGAGTCTCTGGGTGGAATGAACCCCTAGCCTTTCAGTTAGCAGCTGAACACATTAACCATTTACACCACCCAGGGATCCCACCTTCCATATGGGAGACCTGGTTTGATTCCTTGCCAATTCCCATTATGCTCAGCCACCACCCATCTGTTAGTATGTTGCTATGATGCTGAACAAGTATCAGCACAGCTATCAGGCTAAGACTAGGAAGAAAGTCCTGGCATTCAATTTCTGAAAATCAGCCAGTGAAAACTTTATGGATCACAACAGTCTGATCCACAACTGATCATGGGGATGGGGCAGGACCAGGCAGCATTTTGTTCCGTTGCACATGGGGTCTCCATGAGTCAGGGGCCAACTGCCTGACAGGTAACAACAATCAGGACTTAAGTAAAGCAAGAGAGATTCTAGTTTTCACCTAATCCAACATGGTTGGAAGTTTCCCAAACTACCACCCTTGCAGCTGAGGCCATCCCTGCCCCATCAGGTTTTTCCACTGGAAGCTGGTGCCATTTTCCTGTGGCTTGGAGGGAACACCGGATGCCCCTCTTCTGAATCCAGCAGCAGATGGTGTCTTAGGAGGGCTCTGGAGAGCAGAGCCACTGACTTCAGAGCCAGGCTGTGTTCTGGACGTTGCATTTTATGGCACAATATTCGCAAGGCTCTGCATTTCTAGACGTAGTAAATCTTCCTTTCTCTTCCTGCAAAAGTAATTGCCATACATGCATAAAACTGAGCGTTGAAAAAGTTTCAGCCCTTTTCTCTGTTCCGTTTCTACTGTGTAAGCATTCCTACAAACCTTGGCTTTGTTGCCCAGATGGTCTATGAGAAGAAATCAACAACAACTCATCATCAGGCGTTTCTTGGTGCCAACACACAGAGAAGGTTTATGTTTCACAATGGAAAGGTAAGTATCTTGAAAAAGGCAGAACCCAGGGTAATAAAAGCTTATTTTATTTCATATTCTCTTTCACAGTGGTGGGTTTTATTCTGAATCTCACTAGACACTTGACAGGCATAAAAAGCAACCATTTCCTGCTTGAAAATGTTGCATCCTGAGTTCTTTTTGTTTCCTTGAACTGAGCCGCCTAGGTAAGGGAAACCTGTTCTCCATGGGAGGGCATCGATGCTGAGAACAAGGTCATCGTTTGTGCTGCCCCCAGGAACAGTAGCTCTGTGGGGGCTCCTAGATTCTGAAGATTCAAGGCCTTTTCCTACAGGCAGGTGAGCAGATGGAACCTCTGGACAGGCCAAGAGGAGAGGTTTGGGACAGAGGGGTAAGAGGTTGCCTGTGCAAAGCTGGTTTCTGTTTTGCTCTGATTATCTGTGTCTAAGGCTACACTGGCCTGTGCCATCAAGTTCAAGTCCATACCCTGTTATAGCCATCTTTCTATGCAGAGGTTCTGTGCTTGGTACAAACTCTACTGAAGATTATTTCTACTGCCTCCACGTCATGAATCCAGTCACTTACATCACCCTAAAAAAGTTTCTTTCTTAGTGTTTCTTAACTTTTCTGTTTTTTTTTTTTAGAATCTAAAGAAAACCATGGACATTCTGTTTCTCTCTGCCTGTGTTTCTCTCTTACATACACACACACACCACACCACATAGTCTGTACAATTTTTTAAGGGATTTTTGGACCCTTGAAAGTCCATCCAGGAGCTCTGGTGGCGCAGTTGTTAAAGCACTTGGCTTCTAAATGAAAGGTGGGTGGTTTGAACCCATCTGCCACTCTGTGAGAGAAAGATGTGCCAACCTGCTTCTGTAAAGATTTAGTCTTGGAAACCGTTTGGGGCAGTTCTATTCTGTTTCATAGGGGCACTATGAATCAGAATCGACTCAACAGCAATGGGTAAAGTCCATCCAGGTGTCTCTGGGTGACGCAAAAGGTTAAGTGCTCAACTACTAGCCAAAACGTTGGCAGTTCAAACTCACCCAGAGGCACTGGAAGTACTGGAAGTAAAGTCTTGTAAACTGTAAAGTGTGTTGCAAGGTAAGACAGTAATGAATACTCTGACTTCTGGTCCCAAACTCTGACCACTATTTGCATGCTCAGGGAAACTGGGAAAAGTGCCCACGGGAGGCCAAAATGCTACCTGGAACTTGTCACACCTTGCCCTGCAAAGCCATCCCATAAGCTGAGGGCCTGATCAACCGCACTGATTCCAGTGACTTGGATCCCTTGGGATATACCAGTTCAAGGCCTCCTTCTGGACCAAGCAGTCCTGAATTTACACAGCAATTACCCTTTTCTAGTAAACTCTCTGGCCCCCACAACTCACAGCACTGTGGTTAACAGCCAGCAAGAAGCTAATAAGCCTGGGGCAGAGAAGAGCAGGGCTACAGGATCCCGTTGCCATAGCAACTCCTGCAGGTGTTCCTGAAAGGCATGACAAGGCCAAGGCATTGGGTTTGCTTTTCTCCCCCTTTCAGCAAATCTAAAAGTGAGAAAGGTCACAGGGTGAGCGAGGCCTCCTGATGCCAGCAGACACAAAGGCCTTTGCCTGGAGTTGCACAGCTGGTAAATGGCAGAGCTGTCCCAATCTGCTCTTCCCACTACAGCAGGTCTTCCGTGGCACTGTCCCCACTCAGGAGACAACAGAGCACGAGAACATTGTCTTTGCTGCACAAGCCTCCATTTCCCCTTCCCTGGACTTCCAGATGGCTGACATCTTGGAGCTTGTTAACCCCTCACTATCGAAGCCAACCAGCTGCTGTCTAGTCAGCTCTGACTCATGTCAGCCCCACATGTGTCAGAGTAGAGCTGTGTCCCATAGGGTTTTCAGTGGTTGATTTTTCAGAAGTATAAGCCAATCTCACCGATTATGAAAAACTAAAATCGTTAAATGAAATACTAATCGCATCCAGTGGTCTATTAAACAAAATGATTCATCATAACCCCCGAGGTCTTATTCAAGAAATGTAAGAATGGTTTACTATTAAGAAACTTATTAATTTAATTCATCTCTTCAAGTAGTCAAAGGAGAACATTAATATAATTATCCCAATATTGAAAGTACATTTGATAAAATTCAACATCCAATCATTTCTAATTAAAAAGCAAAAAAAAAAAAAAAAAAGATTTTTTTAGAAGTCTTTTAGGAATAGAAGAGTACTAGGCAAGAGTACTTCCTTAACAGGATGCAGCAAAAAATCAAACTCCTCCCCAAACCAAGTCTGTTCTCTGGGGATCACAAGAACACGTGAATGAGCCCTGAGTTTACACCCAGATTCTGAGCCTTGGTGTATTTCCTTCACTCTTCCTTGTCAACCTAAGTCTCTCACAGGCCCCACTTCTCTCCGTTTACATCCTTTTATGTCCCCTAGCTTGGAATGAAGGAACCCTCGTGGTGCAATGCTTAGGCACTTGACTGCTAACCCAAAGGTCAGTGGTTCAAACCTACCAGAAGCTCCTTGGGAGAAAAGACCTGGTGATCTTGTCCCATAAAGATTACAGCCGAAGAAATTTTATGGGGCAGCCTAGGAAACCCTATGGGGTCACTGTGAGTCAGAATCCACTTGACAGCACACAACAACAAACTTGAAATGGGTCCACAGGGTCATATTCAAGGGAATCTTTCAGACCGCACTGGAGACCTTTGTCTGCGGCTCTGAAGAACCTGCCCAGGATGCTTGAAATATAGCAGTGGCACTGAAGGCTTCTTCTCCCAAGTTTTGCATTTGTGGAGGGAACTCCTTCGGCAGACGCTCTGCTCTCCTTCTCAGATTTAATTGGGGCTTTGCTGAAAGGCTCTGGGCACAAGCCATGCAGAGCCCAGAATCTTTCTCCTATCAGAAATGGTCATAGAACAGTCTTACATTTTGGAATAGGTGAAAACTGTAAACAACAAGATGTTATGATCTGCCTACTGCTCAAAAAACACATGACTACTGCTTAAAAAACACATGGTTCCAGCTTGGGGCACGTAAACAGAGTAGGAGTTTAAACCTGAGAAACCACCAAGTTGAAATCTCGGTTCTGCCGCCTACTGGCTTCACCATGCTCTATAAACTGTGTATGTTTGAATAATATCTCGTAATAAATTTATGGTGAAGATTATCCACAAAGATGTTCAAGGTTACCTAAATAGCCCAATCCCAAACATGATGAAAGAGGCTTTCCTGTAGATGTTGAATAAGGTTAGAGATTTGTTTTAGGAAGATGTCTCTGGTGGCTACAGGGAGGGGACACTGGGCTATAGAGACTGGCAGTAAGGAGACCAGATAGATAGAATAGGACCTAGGTGAAGATAGGGTGGGGAAGGAGCTGGGATTTCAATTGCCACAGTGGTAGAGAGCATATCTTAAAGAAGCATTCAGGGAAGGAAGGATTTGGACCTAAAATTTGTGAGCAGAAGGTGATCAGAGAAAGGTAGGGCTCAATGATGCTCAAGGGAGCCAGGACAAGGTCCCCTGCAAGCCAGAAATGCCTGTAAAATGCACTCTGGTAGGCCTAGGGAAGACCTGATAGCTGGGAGGAGAAAAGCTGCAGTTCATAAAAGAAGGAACTTGTGAACAACGAAAACTGGCATCTCTGGAAACAAGCTGCTTTGTGAGGCTTCTGTCAGAGCAACTGAAGCAAGGGAGCAGGTGGGAGGCTGGCCTAGGCAACCTCGAAGTTTCCAGCAATCTACAACTCTCTGCTTCAAGCCCCTGACAAAGGGAATTCCCAACCTGCCAATTTACTCCCAGATCTAATATTTTAAATTTACTATGCAGGGAAAGTTTGGAAAGATTAAACTGGCACACTAATTGAGCTCTGACAGAAGTTTCCAAGTATGGGGAGAACTGGAATTGAGATTAACTGTAATTGTAGATCCCCTAGAATTAGTTTTTTTTTTTTTTTTTTTTCTCAGCTGGAATATCCCTTCTCTAGGTCAGGACTTTTTTAGGTCAGGACAAAGCTTCCACTTTAATAAGAAGTTCAGAGAACTTTGTCTAACAAACCCTGGATACATTTGGGATTATCTGTTCTATTTGTTGCCATTGTGTTGAGATGATTCTGACTCATGGCGACCCCATGTGTTGCCCAGTATAGTTGTCTTGGCTGTAATTTTTACCGAAGCGGATTGCTAGCTCCTTCTGCAGTGCCTCTGGGTGGGTTCAAGCTGCCAACCTTCAGTTCCCCAGTCAAGCTCAGACCATTTGTGCCTTATCTGTTCTATACAAGGAGACAATTGGTTGCTGACCCCTTGACTGTGGTAGACTTCCTTTTATCAAAGCCATTAAGACTATTATTAACAAGACACATAAATTCAGAATTCTCAAGCAGTATGGAGATGTGGTAAAAGTTGGGCTTTGGAGTCAGATTGACATGAGTTCAAATCCTAGCTCTCCCTCCTAGAGAGATCTTAAACGTGTTAACTAACATCTCTGGCCTGCTTTGCTCATACATAAATGGTGGGTAATATCTACTGTCTTTGCTGGAGCATTACATGGTTGTTAATGTATATAAAAGACCTTGCACACATACGATGCTCAAAAATTATACCTTACATTATTTGTATTGCTAGTACTAGCAAAGAGCAAAATGTCCTCTGATTAAAGCAAAGGAGTTGTAAAAAAAAAAAAATTGGCTACAAGGAAATTTATCAAATGACAGGAGGATGCCTTTTCTCATCTCCTGGGAAGATATAAGTTTAAATTCTAGGACTAACTTGAACAAAGAGAGATGAAGGAAACAAATGTAGCATGGAGAACTCTGAGACGTAGCTAGGAATGTTGAGGAGAACTTCAAATATCCAGAGGAGAAAATCAATCTCCTTTCTAAGGGAAAAACTGACATAATTTGTGTGGCATTTCTGTCCCAGGGACAGGGTCACCTCCACCCTGAGCCCAGTCATTGAGTCCCTGGCCTTTAGCTCTGCCACAGATGGGGAAACTTGAAGTGGCAGGAAAGTTAGTCCAGCTCAGCCATTGGCAGCTTTTCTAAGGCTCTGGGAAGCCTGTTCTAGTTTCCTTCTGGCTCTGCAAACCAAGTGACTGCCTTCTTTCCAGAAAGACAGAACTCTGGGTGTACTCAGCCCAGCTAAGAGGTAGTGGTGAGTCCTCGATAATACAAGCACCAAAAGAAAGATAAACAGAGAACAGAAGGGGAATTATGAGGTCACCTTAGGGTTTCAGAGACCACTCCTTGGCCCCAAGATGTAGAGATGGCCAACTCCTGTGACCTACCTTCTCCGCAGATTCTGTCTCCTATGGCCACTTTCCTTACTCTTGACACTGACTTCTCCATCCCTGTCTTTTGTCTGAGTGGCACTTGAGAAAGCACTGCCCTAAGAAATTTGAGCCTCAGAACAAAGCCCAGGTGTATCATGGAAATAGATACAGAGAAAACCAAGAAGGGAAGTTGCCCAGAGTCATGAATTAGCCAAGCTGACACTCAGACAGAAACCTTCAACTCCAATCTTTGTGCTTTCTCTTAAATCATGTTGCCCTAGAAACAGGCAATTTGCTTGCCAAGACAATATGAATTCCATCAACCGGCAGAGTGAAAATTCCAATCTGGCCTTTTCCCTTTAGGTGGGCAAGCATGAGGGTAACCCCCACCTTCAAATCCCCCATCCCCTATGGTCACCTGAACCACATACCCTATGGTTTCCCTCACCACCTGATCATCGTCGAGGGCTCTGGTTTTGGAAAGCTGCCTTTTGTGTCCCAGGATTTTGGGAGTCTTTGGGGCGGAGACACTCATACTCCAGTAGTAGACACCAGTATCAAAATCGGAGTTAGTTTTTCACTTCGGTAGCAATAGTCTGATGCGCTTCATTCCTGGCTCACAGCTGTGAACTGGTTCCAACACTAAAGCTCAAGTATGTGGTGTTAGTCTCAAGCCAAGGAGCTCTGGATTCATTAAAATAATAGGAAACCAAGCTGAGATAACCCCCACTGCTGGTGGAGAGAAAACCCAACGCGTGGGTACTCAAACTTGAAGGCTCCCTTTCTTCCTTTTAAGCCCTGGGACAGCCGTTAGGCTATTTTCCTATTTTCTCATTTTATAAGCCATTTTCAGTTATAATGAGTTTGGCGTTATAAGAAGATACTGAATCCCCAGCCGTTGGAGGTATGTGAGAGGAAGAATCTGCTGCATTTACAGTTAACCAGAGAAAAATGCAACCTCTCTCCAAAGAATAGGGCGAACTTGGATTTGAATACTCTTCTGCTACATTTTCATAATGAGTTTTCTTTCAAAAAAAGGTAAGACCCCGTTTTCAAGGTAAGAGGGAAACTTAACATATCCTGTATCGCAGGGCTGCTGCTATTCAGACACAAGGAACCAAGCTGACTCGGGAAACCACCTCAACTCCAGGTCTAAATTTAGCTGCAGGTAAAATAACCCAGAGGACTTTTCATTCCTTTTTTAAACTGGATCCCTTCTTTTTTCTTTAAATTTCATTTATTTTGTTGTTGTTGAGAATTTACACAGCAAAACATAACACCAATTCAGCAGTTTCTACGTGTACAATTCAGTGACATTATTTGAGCTGTGCTCTCCCTCCTTTTCTGAGTTCTTCCTCCCTTGTTAACACACACTCACTGTCCCGTTTCTCACCCAATTTTCCAAGTTGCTGTTGTCAATGCGATCCCATATAGATAGTTCTTAAGAGCACAGTGCTCAAGGCAAATCTTTTTTACTAGTTAAGCTAAACTATAGTTTTAAGAAGAGTTCAGAGGATATTTTTGGTTGAAGGTTCAAAGATTATCTCAGGACAATAATTTCAGGGGTTCATTCATCCTCCATGGTGCCAGAAAGTCTAGAGTCCATGAAAACTTGAAATTCTGTTCTATATTTTCCCCTTTTTGATCAGGGTTCTTTTTTAATATTTTTTTTTTAATTGAACTTTAGATGAAGGTTTACAGAACAAACTAGTTTCTCATCAAACAGTACACACACTGTTGTATGACGTTGGTTAACAACCTCATGACATGTCAACACTCCCTTCTCAACCCTGGGTTACCAACTTTCCTGTTCCCTCCTACCTTCCAGTCCCTGCCCCAGGGCTGGTGTGCCTCTTTAGTCTTGTTTTGTTCCATGGGCCTTTTCAATCTTTAGCTGAAGGGAGTGACCTCATTACTGAGCTGAATGAGTGTCTGAAGCCATACTCTCAGGGTTTCTCCAGTCTTTGTCAGGCCAGCGAGTCTGGTCTTACTTTTTGAGTTAGAATTTTGTTCTACATTTTTCTCCAGCTCTGTCTGGGACCTTCTATTGTGATCTCTGTCAGAGCTGTCAGTGGTGGTAGCCGGGCACCATCTAGTTGTACTGGACTCAGTCTGGTGGAGGTCATGGTAGATGTGGTCCATTAGTCCTTTGGATGATCTTTGTAGTCAGGGTTATTCCATGGAATCTTTGATCAATATGTTTGGTAATGGTAGCTGGGCACCACCCAGTTCTTCTGGTCTCATGGCAAAGGAGGCAGTTGTTCATGGAGGCAATTAGCCACACATTCCATATCCTCCTACTATTTCTGACTCTCCTTCTTCCTCTGTTGTTCCTTGGATGGCCATTTGCAAGCCTTTGAAACCCCAGGAACTATGCAATGAACTAGGAGATAGAATAGAAGCACTAAGTATGTTATTAGGCCAATTAACTGAGATGTCCCATAAAACCTCCAAACCAGGGAGCCGAATCCCATGAGGTGTTTGGTTGTACTTAAACAGCCTCAGCAGCTACTTTTCTTTTGGTCATTGTTGTAAATATATCTATCACACAACTTTTACCAATTCAACTTTTTACAAGTGTACAACTTATTGACAGCAATTACAGTAATTGGCTATGTGACCCTAAACTTAATCAATGCAATTTTTCAGTCACTGTTTACCTCCCTCTCACCCCTCATAACCACTGATAAAATTTGGTCTCCGTACATTTGCCTTTTTTTTTGTCTTTTTATATAAGTGAGGTCATACAGTATTTATCTTTTTGTGATTGGCTTATCTTGCTCAGCATAATGTCTTCAAGTTTCATCCATACTGTAGTACGTATCAAGACTTCATTTCTACTGGCTGAGTAGAATTCTATTGTATGTATATATCACAATTTGTTTATGCATTCATCTGTTGATGGTCATTTAGGTTGTTTCCACCTTTTGGCTATTGTGAATAGTGCTGCAATGAACGCTGGTGTACAAGTCTCTTTTAGAGTCTCTGCTTTCAAGTCTTTTTGGTATGTATCTAGTAGTGGAATTGCTGGGTCATATGGTAGTTTTCTATTTTTAGTTTTTTGATGAACCACCATACTGTTTTCCACAGAGGCTGTACCATTTTGTATGCCCACAGGCAATGGATAAGGGTTCCAGTATCCCCACATCCTCACCAACATTGTTATTTTCTGTTCTTTTTTTTTTTTTTTTCAAAATCTGAGTCATCCCAGTGGAAGTGTAATGGTATCTCCTTGTGGTTTGTATTTGCATCATTCTGATAGCTAATGACGCTGAGCCTCTTTTCCTGTGTTTGGTGGTCACCTGAATGTCGTCTTTGGTGAAATGTCTATTCAAGTTCTTTGCTTATTTTATGACTGAGTTATTTGTCTTTTTGTTGTTAAGTTGTTGAAGTTTTATATATGTTTTAGTTATTAGGTTCTTGTTGAATATATGGTTTTTGAAGATATTCTCCCAGTTTGTAGCTTGTCTTTTCAATTCTTGGTAAGGTCTTTTGATGAACACAGTTTTAAATTTTTATGATTTATTTATTTTGTCTTTTGCAGTTTGTGATTTGGTTATTATGTTTGAAAGCTAGGTCTGACAGCAATGCCCCTGCTTGTTCTTCTAAGAATTTTTTGGTTTAATTTCCACATCTAGGTCCTTAATCCATTTTGAATTTTCGTTTGTGTATGGTGTGGGGCAAGAATTCTGGTTATTTTTCTGTGTGTGGAAATTCAATTTTCCCAGCATCACTTATTTATTTAAGGGTATACCTATAGTTTAACAGCCGTTTTTTGTTCTTTTCCATTATGTCTCACTCACTGTTATGTATTTTCATTTCCTTTTTTCTTATTTAACATTTCAATGCAGTGTAACTACAAATGGAAAAATGCACAAACATAAATCAATGGAACCTTACGAATCAAATCTCTGTGTAAACCATACTCAGGTCAAGACATAAAACATCACCAGCCCCCTAGAAGCCACCCCCATGTTCTTTGCAACAATTATCTTTTCTTCCTCCCCAGGGGTAACTTCTACCTTAACGTCTGACACCACAGGTTAGTTTGCCTATGTTTGAACATTTTAGAAGAGGAATCAAACATTTTATATATATATACACTATACTTTTGTGTTACTTATTACTTATATTTTTTATAAATGTATATATCTAGCTTCTTTTATTCAAAAGTATGGTTGTGAGAGTCATTTGTCTTTTTGTGAATAATTACATGTAGTTCATTCAGTTTTCTTGCTACAGAGAATTTCATTTTATGATTACCTCACAATTTATTAGTTTTGGCTATTACAAATAACGCTGCTGTGAACATCCTTGGACACGTCTCTGGCCAGCATCATTTACTGAAGAGACTCTTCTTCTCCCATCTAATGGACTGAGCACCCTTGTCAAAAGTCAGTTGACCATAGATGTGTGGGTTTACGTCAATTCTATTCCATTGGTCTATGTGTCTACTGTCATGCCAGTACAAGGCTGTTTTGATTACTATAGCTGTATTGTATGTTTTCAAATCAGGAAGTGTGAGTTCTACTTTGTTCTTCTCTTTCAGCTCTGTTTTAGCTATACAGGGCTTCTTGGCTTTCCATAGAAAGTTGAGGGTTGGTTTTTCTATTTCTGTAAAGAAGGTTGTTGGAATTTTTATTGGGATTGTGTTAATCTATAGATCACTTTGGGTAGTACTGACACCTTAATAATATTATATCTTCCAATCCATGAACATGGAACATCTTTCCATTTATTTAATTCTTCTTTAATCTCCTTCAGCAGTGTTTTATAGTTTTGGTTGTATAAGTCCTTCATGTCCCTGGTTAGGTTTATTCCTAGGTATTTTATTTTCTTAGATGCTACTGTAAAGGAAATTGTTTCTCTAATTTCCCTTTCAGACTTCTCATTACTGGTATTTGAAACCCAACCAATTTCCATTTGTTGACCTTTTACCCTGCAACTTTGCTAAATTCCTCTATTAGCTCCAGAAGTTTTCTTATGGACTCTGTGGAATTTTCTATATACAGGATCAATCAATCAATCATTTGCAAATAGAGACAATTTTACTTCTTTTTTCCAATATGTATACTTTTTATTTCTTTTTGTCTTATTGCTCTGGCTAGGACTTCTAACACAATATTGAATAGAAATTAGAGCTGGCACCCTTGTCTTGTTCCTGATTTCAAGAGGAAAGCTCTCAGTCTGTCTCCATTAAGTGTAATGTTGGTTGTTGGCTTCTCATATACTCCCTGAATCATACTGAGAAATTTCCCTTCTATTCCAATCTTCTTTAATCTTTTCATCAAGAGAGGGTGTTGGATTTTATCAAAGGCTTTTTCTGCATCCATAGAGATGATCATGTGGTTCTTTTCCTTTATTCTGTTGATGTGATGTATTACATTGATTGATTTTCTAATGCTGAACCATCCCTGGATTCCTGGAATAAATCTCACTGGGTCACGGTGCATGACTCCTTTAATATTTTGTTGGATTCCGTTTGCTAATATTTTGTTAAGGATTTCTGCATCTATATTCATAAGATATATTGGCTTCTAGTTTTCTTTTTTTGTGGTGTCCTTGGCTGGTTTGGGTATCGGGGTTGTTTGCTTCATAGAATGAATTAGGGAGCATTCCTTCCTTTTCTTTTGGAGGAGTTTAAACAGTATTGGTGTCAATTCTCTAAATGTTCGGTAGAATCACGCAGTGGAGCCATCTGGTACAGGATTTTTTTTTTTTTTTTTATTGGGAGGTTTTTGATCACTGATTCAATCTTTTCACTTGTTATGAGGTTGCTGAGACTTTCTACTTCCTCTTGAGTCAGTTTGGGTAGGTTGTGTGCTTCTAAGAATTTTTTTATTTCACCTAGGTTATTCAGTTGGTTAGAGCCCTGATGTACAGTGGTTTTAGAGCTCGGCTGCTAATCAAAAGATGTGCAGTTCAAATCCACCAGCTGCTCCTTGGAAATCCTATGGGGCAGTTCTACTTGCTCCTATAGGGTTGCTGAGTTGAAATCAACTCAATGGCAACAAGTTTTTTGGTGTCCAGTTTGTTGCCATACAGTTGTTCATAATATTCTGTCATAATTCTCTTTATTTCTATTGGGCCAGTTGTAATGTTGCCTCTTTCATTTTTTATTTTGGCTATTTGCATCTTTTCTTTTCTTCGTGAGGGATCCCTTCTTTTTAAACCAGCTCCTCAGATGTGATGGCCAAGGAGAGAACTGGTGTTCACAGATCACTCCAAGAACTCCAGCTTCCTCCTTTTCCAGAATAGGATTAATAGGGAATAAAGGAGTCAGGTTTGGGTCTTTTTACTTTCCCCACTTGCCTTCTGAATGAAAGGAAAAAGGAAAAGGAGGCAGAGACATGGTCAACAACAAAAGATGAGACAACAATGACATAAATCTGATTCTCCCTACTGGCTGTGTTTCAGCATCACTTGGGGAGCTGCTTAGGTTCTAACCTCAGACATTTTGATTTCATTGGCCTGGGGTGGGGGTCTCAGTCATCAGTATGTTTTAAACTCTCCTTGGGTGATCCTAATACGTAGCCATGAATGATAGGCACTGGTTCAGATGATCTTCAATGTGGATATGGACACTTTAGAAGCCATTGATCTCCCTCGTTTTAGTAAGCTGCGATGTCCTAGTAACAATTGTCTAAGAACAGTGTTAATGGCTGTCAAATCTACATATACCCTCTGGAAAACTTGGGATAGTAGGACAGGTTAGAACGATGGCCCCTAGGTATTCTATGATAAGTGGGGAATGGAGGGAATGGAGTTTGGACATAGCTGCATTACAAGTCTTGAACAAAGAGAAGATCAAGTGTGCCCCACCTTTGTAAGCTAGGACACAAGCAAGCATTTGGAAAGAGTCAGAGGCCATTTCACGGCTACCTTTTGCCATATTATCAGTTCATGAATGGAAGGAAAACAGAGCAGTGTCTTTCAAATGCCTTCCTGGAAATTCATCTGGGTTCTGAATGAATGGAGTTAATATAGCACTGCAGAAAGGGCTAGGTTCTGGATCAGACTACCTGAGTTTGCATCATGATTCCATTATTAGCTTTGTGACCTTGAACAAATTACTTAACCTCTCTACTTCCATATAAAGTTACTGTGAGGATTAAATGAGTTCATGTATTTAAAGTTTGGGCTGTATACGTATAGGTGATATTTCTCCAGCTGAAGCATGGTTCAGCCCCAGCTGCAGAGAAGAATCCCTTGGCAGATGGGGTTGCAGCAGGACACAGAGACCTTGGATGGCGGTGATACAACAGCATCATTTATTGACAGCAAAAATATCCTCAGAAGCATTACTAGCCTCATTTGTGGATGAGAAAACTGAGGCTCAGAGAGATGAAGTGGCTTATTTCAAGTCTCACAGATGACTAGTGAGCCAGAGTTCACTAGGCTCTGATACAATGGCTCACTCTTTACACTGGCTCACCCTTGGGTTCACTTTCTAGCCAAGCAAAGCAATAGATCTAACGAGAATGGGGGTCAGTCCAGCCTTTTTTATTCTTATTTTCAATGGGAAAGTTTTGGGTGGTAACCGTTAAGAACTTTTTACAGCAAGAGAGATATTATCTTACTTCTCTATCTAACATTCATGGTTAACATCATAAATACCAACAAAGACCAACTCAGTCTTCTAGAGTATTTATACAATTAAGTGTGAATCTGGAGTGAACTTCATTTCTCATGCTTTTGTTTTTTAGAAAAACTGCTCAAATAGCCTTGCAAATTTGGTTACTGGTAAGCCAGGACATGAGACAGGACAATGTAGTTTATATGAGGGAATCTCTCCTAATAAGCATTGTGGAGTGGTGGCTGGGAGTGTGGAAACCTAAAATTCACCGTTTTCTTGAGAAAATCATTTCAGCTCTCTGGGCTTCTGTTCTCTAATCTATAAAGTCAGATTTCTAAGGCCTATCTAACATAGGAATCTATAGTGTGGCAGTCTGAAGCTCTCTGGATGGATTCCTTTAACGTAGACTCTCTTATCTCAGAATACTGCTTACTTTATGTTTTTGATTGCCTGAAATGATGGTAGTCAGGTGTAAGGTTAGAGGAAACCCAAGTTTGCAGTGCTCACGCTTTCTGGAGGTGACATGATCAATACCATCTGGTACAGTTGGTACCATCATTTTCTAGAATGGCGTTTCTGGCCTTATGGATCTGTAAGGGGGAGGGGGAGGGCTTACACTCGGGAGGAAGTAGAGACGGGGTGGTGACATTCTTCAATAAAATGGTCCCTACGTAATAAAACCTTAAATCAAGGAAATGGTCCTTAACTTGATAAGGTCCCTAACTTGGTAATTAAACGTTAAGCCAAGGAAATAGTCTCTGTAAGGGTCCCTGACTTGGCTATTAAATGTTAACAGGGAGAGATAAGAGAAAAAGGGTACAAAACCCTAAGAAAGCTCTCTGGTGAAGTGTACTTTTGCTATTAACCCTCTGCTAACTAATAAAACCCCTTGCTTGCTTGACACTCTTTGTCTCAGTGTTTGAATTCTTTCCTACACCAAAGACAAGAACCAAGGCTATTCTCTGGTAACGGTTCTGTCTCTTGACAGGTGTCACCTAACTTGGGAGACAAATGCTGTTCCCTTTCTTCTGAAACCTTTCAGAACCCTGTACAGGTGATTCCCCAATTCTAGGTGCTGTTGAAGGTTTGGACAAGAAACTCAATCTTGGAATAGACAACTGGTCAGAAGTCAGAAAAGTATTATGCTAACAAGTCTTCTTCAAAAATGATCAAAGCTTGTGAGAGGACTCTGTAGCTACACCTGTAGGACTAGAAATGAAGTGAAGCCAATATTGATGATGCTGACAGACTGTAAGGTGAAGTGGCATAGAGGGTCAGCCCAATTCGGAGGAAAACGTGCAGACTAGGCTGCCTTTCCCAGGCTCAACACGCTATACATCCAAGACCTACAGTGAGCCTTGTCACATTCAGTCCATCGGCTTTGACATATCAATATGATAATTGACTCAAGGTAGCCTTTTCAAATTGCTTGAGTTATTAAAAACATATTCCAGATACCCAAGGATTATCTTACATAAAATTCTCTCATCTATCTAGAAATAGTAATCATTTATCTAGATGAAGCTTTTCTATTAATACACAGCCAGCTTCACTCCTCCAAGCAAATATTTCTTTAGGTAGGGGTAAAGAGCCCACCATGGGCTCAAGGTGGATGCCTCTGATGACCTGTTAGTCCCCATGTAAGTGTGGATTCCTCTCTCTCCCCATGCTGCCCATACTGCTGCTGTACCTTGGACCTGGTGTGAAGACTCTCACCACAGCTAAGGCCAGAGCACCCAGCCACAGCCTCCATCTTCGCTTTTGCACTGGGGACAAGTGCCCATAAGTTAAGAACCAGAGTTCTTATCCTCTACAGTAGGGAACATGCCTTCTGTAGTTGGTTTCCCTAGGGGTGTTGGTATTCACACTCTTGCTATAACTGGCTACTTGCAAATTAGTGAACCCCAATATGTCAATCCTCCCCTATGTATATTTCAGCTCTGCTACCCCACCTACCTGGCTATATAGTTTTACAGATATGACATTTGTCAACTTGAATATTTTGGTTCTGGTAAGCTATGGTGGCCCTTATTCAAGTGTAGGCAGCTTCTATGTGTCGGTATTGATCATTTGACTATGGCCTGAACTGTGTCTTAAAGTCATAATTCATATACATACACACTCCTACTGTAATACCAGTGAGGGGAAGGAGATTAACATTTATTGGGCCCTCACTGTGTATCTGACAGAGTCTTTCACACACAACCTCATAGAATACTCAACTACCTTGTGAGATAAATAATGCAACTGTCATTTTATAGATAACGGACTAAGGTTCAGAGAGATTGAATAATTTGCTCAAGGTTACATGATTGAGATTTGAACCCAGACCATCTTTCCTCCTCATCTTCGACAGATGCCCCAACCATTTACTTCTCCATTACTCTCTCCCTTCTTAATACAACCCTCCCTACCACCACGTCTAGTTTTCTGAACTGCAGCTTCGATAACTGCATTCTGTTGAGACAAGGCATTTAAAAAGAGATGGTGGTGGGGGGGAAGAGTCTCCCTTAATCCGTAAGAAAGCTGTCACTATAAGACATATAAACAAATTTTAAATAGAAGCTTGCTCATCATTTATATACAGCTTTATTTGCAATTTGCTGGAATCACTTGGAACAATTAACTAGTACACATGTTGCTTCTGGGAAGAGCATTTGGCTCTGGGTGTTCTTCTCCCCAAGGAACTGGGAGACTTGTGATTGTGTTTTGGGCCTATGGAAGGCACACTCACACCCAGTGCTGTCCTGCTCTGAGGGCTGTGCTGAAAGTTCTCAAAGCTCGATGAGTTCCCCTTATGGCTAGGAGGAGCGACCCGGCTTCAGCTTCATGGCCGGCTTCCCACAGGTTCCTGGTCAGCTCCTCTGCATCCCAACGCCCTTGCTGTAGGCTGGCCAAGAGGTGGTCGACGATACGAGGATAAAAGGGAGTGGAGATACACTTCGCCAACAGTTTGGCATCCAGGAGCAGGGAAAGAAGTTCTTGGTCACAATTTGAATCATCCACCTTCAAGAAATAAGACAGGCAAAACATGAGAGTGGCCTTTGGTTAGTTCTTCTTACACCAGGCTCATTACACTCTTGGTTTGTTACAGATTGCTTTTTTGCCTTCACCATCATACTTTTACTTAGGTTTAACAGTGTCTGTTCCTAAAAGCGCATGTAGGACGGGAACATCTCTGAGATCACAGACATGGGATGACAGACACTGTTTCCTTTTAACATAAGACATAGCCACGTCTCTTGAATCATCGCTACAACTACCACATTTAAGTGCCAGAAACTGTGCAAACATTGTACATAGATCATTTCACTGAGTCCTTCCAATTCAACCCAATGAAGTCAGCTCTTTTACCTCTCCATTTTACAGATTAGGAAACTGAAGTCTACAGTGAACAGTAGAGCCAGAATAAGAATTTAGGTCAGTCTGATTTCAAAGTCTGTGCTCTTGACAACATTTACCATTTAATTTGTACTTTTACAATGATCCGTATTCTTTAACCCAAAATCTCTGCCATATGTAGATCCACATGAAAAAATTCTTTTCAGAACTGGAAAATTTATTTTCTAGTCCCCTGAGTAAATAATATGTCCCTCAACACCAATGATATAAACAGGGTAATCAATGGTGGGTTTTTAAGTTGTTCTCCTTTTAGCCTCCAGAGAGCTCAGTACCAAGCTTACTCTTAAAAAAAGTTTTTATAGGCAATTTGGGCTTGCATATTGTTTGTACCATCTTTCTCTCTAATCTTATCTTCCTAATCTATGTAAATTTTTCCACGGCTCTTATACTTATTCTCCTGTTTTATACTATTGTCTGTATTCTTACAAGCAATCGAGTTCACACTAACCATGTATCAAAATTCAGAGCCTCCCCTTTACACTGAGGTGTCATAAAACAGCTTTATGACAGGTTCTTACTGTCACTATGTACTTTTAATAATTTTAGTTGTAGGAACCTCAGAAATAACATGGCATTTCAAAGCCAATTAACTAATGTTTAGACCAACAATTGTACACAGCATGCTCGTCTAACATGTGCTGTGAGGAGAGGCTGCTGCAGATGAGAAGGTCAACTGTGTCTGAATTACAATCAACATGCTCTGAATGAAAACATAAAAAGGTTATGAGAATACAAGTGACTGCCCACTATCAGATAGCGTCTCTCTTTCCTATAGCCTACTTATCCTTTAAAACCCTGCATAAGCATCATATGCCATCTCCTTGGTGACATTTTAACTTTCTTGGCTAAGCAGATTACTCCTCCCTCCATATTCTCAAGATATTCCCTCCATATTCTTCTTCCTGTTGTGTTATGGTAATTTGTATGTCTGTCTCCCCTGCCAGACTGGGCGGTTCTGAGGGCACAGAGGTTTTGCCATCTTTCTAATTCAGCATCCAGTTTAATCAACGTTGGCTGAATGGCTGAATGAATCTATACTATTAAACTGAATCACATTATTGTAAACTGCACAAGTACAAGTTACATGATAAAGACCCTGCTCTACAAAGAGTCCAAATAGTGCCAGGCCCTAGAACTGCCGTGTGTCTTTGAAAATCCCCAGCGTCTTTTCTTCGGCCTTTCTTTTCATGAGCACTCATGCACACAGCTCACCTTTGACTCAGGAAGACACTTAGGTTGAACTCAAGTTAGTGTTTTTGTTTTGCTTTTAAAGGCTAGACAGTAGAGAAAGCAACTGACACTTTTCTGCTAAAAGGGGCAGAAGAACTTTTAATACTCCCACTGGGGGGTTCTTATGAGTTCTACATGTCTTCTTTCCATCTGTCTTCATCCTTTCTCTTTTGCTCCACAGCAAGTTAGCAAGAATGTCAGCCCCATGGAGACTCTGCTCGCATTATAATCGCGTCTACCATTCATTTACTGAGTACCTCCCACGTGCCACATCCTAACTAGGCACTTTGCCTCTAAGCCTTAGACATCCCTGGAAGACAGCTAAAACCTCATTTTATAAAGAAACTGAGGTTCCAAGAGGTTAAAGTCCTATGTCCAATGCTGTATAGCCGCTAAACGGTGAGGCTGGACTAGGAGCCCACACCTCTCTGACTGGTTTACTTGTTTGTTCCCCTCCCAGAACATAACCTCTTCCAGAGCAGGGATCATATCTTCTTTGTTCACTTCTGCATTCCCCAGTGCCTACAGTGGTGTTGGTCACGTGCTAGCAGCTCAGCCAGATTTGTGGACGAGCATGTGAATATGTGAATCATGCCAAAGCCAGAATTCCTTCATTGTACCCTGCTGCCTGCACACACGCACATGCACACGCACACACACAGGGTGTATGCACGTACGCACACTCGTTCCTGTGCCTGCTGTTATTTTGGTTCACCCTTAAAAATAAAGAATCCCTCCACCTACCCCTCCAGGAAGGACGAGAGTGTATGCCAGGATGCTATAGGCAAATGTTTGATAACATATAAGGATAAAAGGCTCAGAATCCAAACACTGCAGGGCAATACTTTCTTTGTTGCCCCGAATAAGGCTTCTATGCGAGAACACCTTTATTATTCTTTCTGTGGCCTCACTGATCCTCCCTGTGGGGTCTAAAGGACGTCTAGAAAGGGAGAGATGGACTTTTTCCAGCTCAGGGAAGAGACAGGGTTCTGTCCGTGCCTGCAGCTGCTGCTTCTATTGCTCCTCTTTCATGTCTGCATCTCCCTCTGGTGCAATGGCATCTGTAAAATAAGTTTCTGGCTGGATGTGCCCAGCTTCTCAGATACCTGCCCACGTCCTGGCGGGACGGCAGTTAAGGGTGGACGAGCAGGGATGGGGTGAGGGCAAGGGCAGGGTAAACCATCTGCTTTCTCCAAAAGCTATTTGTTATTAGCTGGTTGAGAAAACCTAAGGCCAAAGTCATGGAAACTAAATATAATGTTTCTCCTTTGGCCCTGGCTCCTCTCAAAGGTTCCCTAAAGAAAGGTAGTATCAGAGATAGCTGAGTTTGGGCAGTGGCTAGAGAAATGTCTGGGGAGAAATTTTGGTTTAGCTTCTTGTAATCAAGTACTAGAAAATACAGGGGAGCTGACTTTACTTCCTTTCTCTGACTTTCTAACCGGCTCTGGCTTGCTGCAAGAGGAAAAGATGGCCAGAGTAGGCTTTACAACTGCCATTTACAAGAAAAATACTTCATAGACAATTATTCTGTACATATTTGGGTCAGAATAGGTAATAAAATACTACAGAGAGCTAAGAGATAGCCTCTGTAATGACCTATTCCAAGAAGTGCATTTTAAGAAGAAGAACCTGAGGGTCAGAGAAGAAATGAATCGCCCAAGGTCCGAGAGCCGAGAGTGCTCTTCTCCACACACCATACCGCCTGTCTCAGAGTTTCACTACCTGGTCTCAACTCTTCTCCTCAGTACCCAGAGTGCCTGGCATCCCAAAGCATTTTCAGGCCCTTTGGCATTATCACCGCACCACTGAGTTGCTAGGTTAATTTGTTAAGCTAAAATTTGTCTTCATTTATCTTGTTTTTGACTAAAATTCTAACTTCGGGCACTCAAAATCTGCGACTATCTGCCACACAAGCCTGCTACTGTCTTAGCACCTATTACTCATTCTAACCTACTATATTTTTCTTTTTGAAAAGAAAAAAGTGGAAACAGTTTGAAAAAAGAAAAAAAAAAACATTCACTTCATCATGATAAGAAATGACTTTACCATCGTTTCCTCTCCCTTAATTGTCCATATATTTTCAAAATCAATCATATAATACAAACCAATTTGTATTCTACTTTTTCTCATTATACATAAAATTAAAAAAATATTTTACGGTTTTCATTCTTAAAATTTTTAATGGCTGCAAAATAGTCTACTGAGTGGATGTAACAAGTTATTTAACTTCTCGTGCTAAAAATATTTCAGCTGCTTTTAATTGTTTGCTATTATTGAAACACTACAATAAACATGCTTTTATGCACATATGTTCTTATTTGAATTATTTTCTTAGGAAAATTACTAAGAGAAGTATTACTGGGTCAAAGTATTTGAAACTTTTTTTGGGTTCTGAATATGAATGTATGTGGTAATTTCATAATAATTTCAAACTGTACCAGTTTACATGATGATATGAGTGTAGGAATATGAGTATGTGTTTCAGCATAAAATTCTCAGCTTTGGGTATCCTTACTTTAAAAACAAAATCATTTGCTAAATCAATGCTACTTTAATTTTAATTCATTTGTTTATGTACAAGGATGGATATTTTTTCATACGTTTCTTATTTTTAATGTTTTTTTTGTGTGTGAGAAAGATTAACTCCATTGCTTTTTTACTAGAGTTGTGGCATCTTTCTTTCACATGTGAATGAGCTCTTTGTCTACTTTAAACATACATTTTTATTTTAGTTATAATGAGGATTCGAATCTGTCATTTGGAATTCTGCTGTGGTTATTTTTGTTGTATATAAGTTTTACATTTTTATATTGTTAAACCTGTGGATCTTGTTCAATTGTGATCTAGTCTACTGCTTCAAACCTTAGAAGTTATAATTCCTCATAAGATTTCACACATATTCTTTTTTATTTTCTTATTTTCATTCTTTAATTCATCGGGAATTTACTCTGGTACATAGTCTGTGGATTGATCGGTGATTTACACGCTTGAGAGAGGGAATATATTCTGTTATTTTTGGACTTGGATGTCTGAAATAAATATGAGACAAGTCCAGGAGGATTAGTGGATTTAATTCTCTTAATCGAATAACTCTGAGTTAGCGTGAGAGGCAATCTGGTGCTGTGAAAAGACAGCGCCGGAGACCAATTTCCCACCTCGCTTCCTTTGCTGCACAGCTGTGTCCTTGTTAAGGGCAATCTCTCTGAGCCCCGAGCTTCCACATCTAAAATACAGACTACTTGTAAAGGGTGAAGAGAATCTATGCTCTGAAATGTTCACGTTCAGCAAATAGCTGCAACTATTAGTCAAACATCAAGAATACAAGATTTTCTAGAAAGGGTTTTACACATATCATCAAATGAGGAAAAGCCTTGCCATCTCCGTCGGTGATTATTTCTTTCTGTTAGTGATTAATTTTTGAGGATAAATGAAACTCTGCAGATCTTTCGGAAGAAATCTATTGAAGCACAAGGCATTACTGTCTTCCAAGCCATTAAAATGTTATCTGCTTAATTCCTGTTTCAACAATAGGTAATGAACCTTCTCTGAATTAAAATCTTTGATTTTATGGATCTATACCGAGCTAAGAGTAATTACAGTAATGAGGTAGCTAAAATTCCAGTAGCAGAATATATGCAAGGCCTCATTTCAATTACTTTAAAGAAGACTGTTCACTATTATTTCACTGTTTACTTTAGGGAAGGATATCTGTCTCATTTTTACATATATTATTACTAATAAAAGTGATTAAAAATATTAACTACAAGGGCAGAAAAACAAAAAGGGCAACACAGACATCTACTTGGAAAAATAAAAATGCCCGCAGATAGTTTTTTCTCCCTACATGTATCTGAATGATATCCACATTCCGTTTCCTCAGCACACCCATCAGTCTCACTCCCAGCATGGGAATTGATAGACACATCTTCTGAAGCCAAAATGAGGACAAATCATCTAGCTTGTGATCTAGCAGTGAAAGGGAACCTGAAAATCCAAGCTTCTTCACCTCCACACTTTGTACCTCTTCTCTTCCTACCTCAATTCCTTATGCTATTATTTCATATGTCAACCTCTCCACGAGATAATTCCTTAAAACACAAGTGTCTTAGCTGTCTAGTGCTGCATTAACAGAAATACCTCAAGTGGATGGTTTTAACAAACACAAACTTATTTTCTCATTTCAGGAGGCAAGAGGTCTGAATTCAGGACATGAACTCAAGTAGAAGGCTTTCTCTCTCTGTCGGCTCTGGAGGAAGGTCCTTGTCTCTTCAGCTACTGCTTCCTGGTTCCTTGGAGATCTCCGGGTGTCTTGGCATCTATCTTCCCCATCTCTCTTCTGCTTGTTTAATCTCTTTTATATCTCAAAAGAGACTGACTCAAAATACACCCTATACTAATCCTGTCTCAGCAATATAACAGACACCCCATTACCAAATGAGATTATAATCACAGGCACAGAGGTTAGGATTTGCAATATATACTTTGAGGGACATAACTCAATCCATAGCACTCCGCCCTATGGCACCCCAAAATTCATGTCCTTACGCATGCAAAACTCATTCACCCCATTACATCATCCCAAAAGTCTTAAGTCAACTCCAAGTCCCAAATCTCATCTGAATATCTAAATCAAATATGGGTGAGACTTTCGGCGTATTCCACCCTGGGGAAAAATTCCTCTTCATCTGTGAACCTGTGAAACCTAGAATACAAATTATCGGTTTCCAAAGTACAATGGTAGAACAGGCAAAGGTAGACATTTCCATTACAAATGGGAGAAACTGGAGGGATAACAGGCACGAAGCAAGTCCAAAACCCAGCAGAACAAATCACATCAGCTCTCAAGCCTTGAAAATAATCCTCTCTTCTCTGAGATTACCTAGGCAATGGCCCCATCCTGCAGACTCTGTGTGTTGGCTGTACTCTCTGGATTCTGGGTAGAAGCCCGTTGGCCCTGGGATTCAGCTCCACCTTCTGGACCCTCTGGGATGGCAATCTCTGCTCTCTTGGCTTTAGGCAGCCCCATTTTCCTAGGTCATCTGAGTGGCGACCCCACCCTCTTGGCCCTGGTAGGGCCTTGTTCTTCTGCCCCTTGGGCATGGCAGCCCAGCCCCATCAGCTTTGGGTGGTGGCCCCACCCCCCTGGTACACGCTAATGGCAGTCCCATACTCCAAAACCAACTTGAAGATTTGACTCTTTGAAACCTAGGAGGCTGTGGCCTCACCCTTCCTTTGAGATGCAGGAGACCATGACCCCATCCTTTGAAACCTGGAAAGCCCTGATTTTTGTGTTCCCTTCCAACAGTTCTGCTGATCTCCAAGTGGCTCCAGGGATGGTCCTTTTCTTTTCTTGAAGGACAACAGATGTAGCTCCTTTGGCCTGCTTCCTGCCTGTACAATCCCAAAAGGCAGACAGCGTTCTTTCCTTTTGTTCTAAGCTGATAGGTTTTCTGCTGTGGTAGTTGTTAGAGCCATCAGTTATAGGCTTAATCTCTTTAACAAGAGATTGTGTGGCCACATCCTTGGTGAACACTTTAGGACATGTAGGACATGTATCCTTAATTTGTACAACTGAATTTTCCAAATTTTTAAGTTCTCTTTGCATTTTGCACAGTTCACTTTTAAGTCCATCTCTTTCCTCTCACATTTTAATGTAAGCGGCAAGGAGAAACCATGCAGTTCCTTTAAGATCTTGCTTAGAAATCTCATCACTTACATGTTCTACCTTCCACTAAACATTTGAACATAATCCAGACAAATGCTTTGCCACTGCATAAAAAGCACTGCCCTTCCTCCATTCTCCAATCACATGATCATCATTTTCTTTTAAAGCTTCAACAAAGCACTTTTAACCCCCACATTTCTAGCAACACTCTGTTGTTGGTGCCATATGTATTCTCTAAGATGCCAGAGGCTTTCTCTATAGTTCTCTTCACTTCCTTCTGAGCCCTCACCAGAACTGCCCTGACACCCATAATTATACCAACAGTCTCTTCAAGGCAATTTAGGCTTTACTATTAGGCACCTTAAAATTCTTCCAGCCTCTACCAATTACCCAATTCCAAAACCGCTTCCACAATTTAGGTATCATCTGTTGGAGTAGCACCCCATTCTTCCAGTACCAAATTCTGTGTTAGTTATCTAGTGCTGCTATAACAGAAACAGCACAAGCGGATGACTTTAACAAACAGAAATTTATTTTCTCACTTCAGGAGGCTAGAAGTCCAAATTGAGAGCATCAGCTCTAGTGGAAGGCTTTCTCTTTCTGTTGGCTCTGGAGGAAGGTCTTTATCTCTTCAGTTTCTGCTTCCTGGTTCCTCGAAGATCTCCATGTGTCTTAGTACCTCTCTCATTCTATCTCTCTTCTGCTCGCTTGTTTAATTTCTTTTATATCTCAAAAGAGATTGACTTAAGATACACCCTACACTAATCCTGCCTCATTAATACAACAAAGACAACCCATTCCCAAATGAGATTATAACCACAGACATACAGGTTAGGATTTACAACACATATTTTGGGGGGATTTCAATCCATAATAACAGAGTTGATATTTTATCTCCTCTTTAGGAACATCCTACCCATTCCTTAGTCCCACACAGAGTACCAAGCTATGTACAACAGGTGTTTGTGTAGCATGTCTGTTCATACTACATAAGTCAAATAACCATCAATGCTATTTAGCAATCAAATAGGTTAACCTGTAGAAGGGAGCTGCCTATCACTGGAGGCATTCAAGCTAAGACTGCTGAGAGGTGCTCCTGTAGAGCTTCCTTCATCAAGAAGACTGACCACAGGCTAGGGGTGAAAGACAATGGGTGAAACTGATATATCTTAGCATGTTCAGATTAAAATGATACTTACAAGTTTTTTTTAGAAGTTAGTAGATATGCTCAAAATTCTGAGAAAAAGGGCCTGGTACCAAAAAAGTCAAAAGAACTGTGACTATAAAAACAGGTAAAAAGGAAGAGAAAAAAGCAGTTTAATTCCAACTGCAATCTGTAAGATATTTGGTTTTTTGAACCGGATCGCTTAAGCCTGACAAAGTTTAGGTATACTGAGAAGAAAACCATTAGGTTTAACACCAAGGAAGGACTGGCAGACACCAAATAAGGTTGTTAGGGCCCCAACTCAATCTCCATGTTATCATGGTACCTCAAGAAAAGAAGGAAAGTGTGTTAGACTAATTTGGACATGAGAAAGCAACACTGAGGGATTGCTCCAGGGTAATTATACAGGTTAAAGCAAGAGGGAATCTGGACAGGTTTAAAAAGGGAATGAAGAAAGGAAGGTTTTCTTGATTTTGTACAAATGTGTCAAGCTAAGCAAGCATTCTGAGACTCTTCAAGATTCTCCCTCCAACCTGGACACTGGTCAGTATAAATAGAGTTGGTAGGTTCCAGTACCTTCATCACAAGACTAAAGGGAATAACAATCACATTTATTAAATATGTGAAGGACTATCATGTGGAAGAAGGATCTTACTAACGCTGAGCAACTCGAAAGGACAGAACAAAGAAGGATTAACATGTTAAAGATGAAGATGAAAAGTTTAAAATTTTGTGTCTCAAAGGATATCATCGAGAAAGTGAAACGATAACCCACAGAATAGGGGACAATATTTACAAGTCATATATCTGGTAACCACTGCAGCTGAGGATAGTCCTACTCATGACAATTCCATGTGTATCAGAGTAGAACTGTCCTCCACAGGGTTTTCAATGACAGATTTTTCAGGAGCAGATTTCCAGGCTTTTTTTCTGAGGTGACTCTGGGCGGACTTGAACCTCCAACGTTTCGGTTAGCAGCCAAGTGCTTAACTGTTTGCACCACCCAAGGACTGCATATATCTGACAAGGGTCTAGTATCTAGAATATATAAAGAATTCTTATAACTCAACAACAAAAAGACAACCCAATTTTTAAAAAATGGACAAAAGATTTAAATAGCTATTTGTCCAAAGAAAATATATAGATATCCAGTAAGCACATGAAAAAGATGCTCAACATCATTAGTCATCAGGAAAACAAAAATCAAAACCATAATATCACTTCACACCCACTAAGATGGCTAGAATAAAAAAGTGAGATAACAGTAAGTGTTGACAAGGATGTGGAGAAACTAGAACTCTCATACACTGCTGGTGGGAATTTCAAATGGTGCAGCTGCTTTGGAAAACAGTCTGACGGTTCCTCAAATGATTACATACATAGTTACTAGCCCAGAAATTCCACTCCTAGAAATACATATACCTAAAAGAAAAAAAAAAAAAAAAAATTTTTTTTTAAGAGAAATAAAAATATATGTCCACACAAAAACTTGCACACGAATGTTTTATACTGGCATTATTCATAACAGCCAAAAGGTGGAAACAACCCAAACAAACCAATCCGTCAATGAATGAGAATAAACAAAATTCAGTATATCCATATGATGAAATACTATTCAGTCATGAAAAGGAATAAAGTAATGAAACATGCTACAACTTGCATGAATCCTGAAAACATTATGCTACATGCAAGAAGCCAGTCACAAAAGTCCCCATGTTATATGATTCCATTCATTTGAAAGGGATGGGAATAGAATAGGGAAATCTATACAAACAGAGTAGATTAGTTGTTGTGGGTGGGGTGGAGAGACTGGAGGGTGATATCTAAAAGGTACAGGGATTCTTTTTGAGGTGATGAAAATGTTCTAAAATTGTGGTAATGGTTACACATACCTGTGAATACACTAAAAACCACTGAACTATACACTTTAAATGGGTGAGTTGTATGGCATGTAAATTATTTCTCAATAAAGCTGTTTAAAAAAAGATAAAGGGAAGCCAACTTCTTTGAAGGTACTTTCTTATCTTATCATGAGATCTATCAAAAAATGGCACAGAGCACCCAAGGAGGCGGCAAGTTCCCCACTCCAAGCAGTGTTCTACCAGATCCTGGGTAACTTAAACCAAAAACCAAATCTGTTGCCATCGAGTTGATTCCGATTCATAGCGACCCTATAAGTACGGCTGGGTAACTTAATGGGATTAACACGGTAGGTTGTTAGACTAACTCTAGTCCATTTCAGTGTTAATATCATATGGTTCAAGATGCTTTCAATAATTTCATTTCTCTGTACAGATAACCCTTTTTCAATATTCTAGACATCTTCCTAATTATATTAGAAATATGGTTGAGTACGGACTTTGAAAGCTAGACCTGGGGTTTAAATTTCAGCTCTGGCTGCTTACTAACTGTATGACCTCTGAGTTTCAGTGCTTTCATCCGTGAAACCAGGATTATATCTTCTCACAGGAATATTAAGAAGATAAAGTGATAAAGTTCCTATTATAATGCTTGGCAAAGGGTGGTAACTGAAAGACAGTAGTTATTATTAGCATCAGGATGAAAGGTTTAATTCGGTGCTAAAGGTCTTAGAGACTTCCCTTACAGGCCCATGAGTTTCTCTTTTAACAAGCACTGTAGACTGGGTTCTGGGTAGCCCAGGACGACTCCTGGGACATGGGGGTGGAGGCATGGAGCAGTACAAAAGAGAGGCAAGCAATGAAGAGCAACAGCCACCACACATCTGAAATCACCAAACCTGAAAATTTTCAATTTGCTAAAACAAATCAAGAGACTTCCACCTAAATAGCAAATATTCGAGACATGTGATTCAAACACAACAGCAGGAGTATCCATGCAGAGAATAAGGTTTTGAAGGTGAGTTCTAAATCTCACTGAGGCTGATGGAGAAGGTAATCTAGCAGTCAGTGTTGTACAAGGGTTTTAATTATTCATCAACAATATAATTTCAAAGAAGAACTTCCTATTTCTGGTCCAGAAAAGAGGTTGTTGGCCATTCATAAAAGGTTACATGCTAAACACCAGAAAAAAAAAAAAAAAAGCCAGTGCCGTCGAGTCCACCAGAGGTTTGCAATTTCAGAAAAGCTTAGAGAAAGAAATGAGTACTGCTACTGGAGGAAAAGCCAGTACAATCTCTGGCATCAGCATTTAAGCACCATCCTTTTAACTGTAAACACCGATAAAGCTGTCAGTATCTTACGACAAATAGTGAAAGAATACATGCTATCTGCAGCAAGCAAGTGGGGGTGTTTTTCCACTTGGATCTGCACACTGTATGGGAGGTATTGCCTATCAGAGGAGCCCCTTGGCCAGATTTTTTTTTTTTTGATGCCAACAGGAACTACCGTCAACAACCAATATCAGGGAAACATGAAGTTATTGATGAGCACAGGTTCCTACTAATGGATAGACAGAATAGCAAAATAAAATTTAGAAAGTTTTCTGTTTTTCACTGGAATACCAAGTATGATTTAAAAATAGCTGGACAGGTCTCCTGCAAAAATACCTACTGAAACTTCTTTAGAAAAGTGTAACACGATTGTTTAATGTTGGGAGAGCAATGATAAATTAATTTCTTATTTTAGAATAATGGGGTTTAAAATTTTATGAGCAATTTCATATCTTTTGATAACCTGGACTCTGCCATTAATTTGCTGTGTTCTTTTGGGAAAACAGCTTCCTGGGACTCATTTCCTCACATGTAAAAATAGTGATAATGGCAGCCTTTCCTAGCCCTCTGGGAGCTCTTCTTGCCCTTTTTATAGTAAACATTGTTATTGACAAATACAGAAGAGTGTATAATTCATAAGTGTAGAGCATGGTGAATTTTACAAAGTGAACATATCAGGTAACCCCTACCCATAACAGAAATTAGAACATTACTAGCATTCCAGAAACTCTTCCTCTGCCATCCTTGTCCAGTCACTACTCCCCTCTCCTCTGCAAAAATAACTACCACCAAACTTAACACAGTAGGTGAGGATTACTTTATCCTGTTTATAACTTTTATATAATTGAATCATACGGTATGCACTCTTTAAAAAAAAAAACAAAACATTTTATTAAGATATAATTCACATGCCATAAAATTCATTCAAGTGCACAATTCAGTAGTTTTTAGTATAAATACATAATATTGTATATTTATGCAACCATTATCACTATCTAAGGTTAGAATATTTCCATCACCCCAAAAAAAGCCCATCAATGATTAGCAGTCACGTCATGTTCTCCCTCAACCCCCAATGCTAGGCCACCATGAATCTACTTTTTGTCTCTATAGATTTAATTTCTGGACATTTCTATAAATGGAATAGCACAAATGGTCCTTTGTGAATGGTTTCTTTCACGCAGCATAATGTTTTCAGGGTCTATCTACGTTGTAGCATGAATCTGTACTTCATTCCTATTTAATTGCCAAATAATATTCCATTGTATGAATACCCATAATTTATTTATCCATTCATTAATTGATGGATATTTGGGTTGTTCCCACTTTTTGGCTAATATGAGTAATGCTGCTATGAACCTTCAAATACAGATTTTGGTGTGGATATACATTTTTGTTTCTCTTAGAAACATACCTAGGAGTGGAACTGCTGGGTCACAGGGCAATTTCTCCACCACTCATCTGTCAGTTTGTTGTACTGTGGTGTCTCACATGTTGCTGTGATGGTGGAAGCTATGCTACTAGTATTTCAAATGTGAGGAGGGTCACCCCTGGTGGATAGGTTTAAGCAGAGCTTCCAGACTAAGACAGACGAGGAAGAAGAACCTGGCGATCTACTTCTAAAAAAAGTGGTCAGTGAAAATCTTATGAATAGCAGCGGAACACTATCTGCATAGTACTGGAAGATGAGCCTGTCAGGTTGGAAGGGACTCAAAACACGACTACGGAAGAGCTGCCTCCTCAAAAGCAGAGTCGACCTTAATGACATGGATGGAGATGGAGGAAAGCTTTTGGGACCTTCTTTTGCTAAAACGGCAGGACTCAAAATGAGAAGAAACACCTGCAAATATCCATTAATAATTGGAATGTGGAATGTAACAAAGTATGAATCTAGGAAAACTGGAAGTCATCAAAAATGAAATGGAACATTTGAAAATCAATATCCTCGGCATTAGTGAGTGGAAATGGACTGGTACTAGCCATTTTGAATAGGACGTTCATATGGTCTACTATGCCGGAATGACAAATTGAAGATGAATGGCATCTCATTTATCATCAAAAAGAACATTTCAAGATACATCCTGAAGTATAACACTGTCAATGATAGGATAATACCCATACACCTACAAGGAAGACCAATTAATATGACTATTATTCAAATTTACCCACCAGTTACTAAGGCTGAAGATGAAGAAATTGGAAGATTTTTACCAACTTCTGCAGTCTGAAATTGATCAAACACGCAATCAAGATGCATTGATAATTACCAGTGATTGGAATTTGAAAGTCAGAAACAAAGAAGGATAGGCAGTTGGAAAATATGGCCTTGGTGACAGAAAGAAGCCGTAGATTGCATGATAGAATTTTGCAAGACCAACGACTTCCTCATTGCAAACACCTTCTTCAACAACATAAACAGTGAATATACACATGAACCTCGTCAAATGGATTACACAGGAATCAAATCAACTACATCTGTGGAGAGAGATGATGGAGAAGCTCAATATCATCAGTCAGAGCAAGGCCAGGGGCCAACTGTGGAACAGACCATCAATTTCTCACATGCAAGTTCAAGTTGAAGCTGAAGAAAATTAATAGAAGTCCACGAAAGCCAAAGTACAACCTACAGTATATCCCACCTGAATTTAGCAACCATCTCGAGAACACATTTGACGCACTGAACACTAATGACCAAAGACCAGAGAAGTTGCAGAAGGACATCATACATGAAGAAAGCAAGAGGTCATTAAAAGACCAATATGGATGTCAGAAGAGACTCTGAGACTTGCTGTTGAACGTAGAGTAGTTAAAGCGAAAGGAAGAAATCATGAAATAAAAGCGCTGAACAGAAGATGTCAAAGGGCAGCCTGAGAAGATAAAGTATTATAATGAAACATGCAACGACCTGGAGTCAGAAAACCGAAAAGGAAGAACACGCTCAGCATTTCTCACGCTGAAAGAACTGAAGAAAAAATTCAAGCCTCGAGGCACAATTTTGAGGCATTCTATGGGCAAATATTGCACAACACAGGAACCATCAGAAGAAGATGGAAGGAATACACAGAGTCACTGTACCAAAAACAACTGGTTGACGTTCAACCATTTCAGGAGGGAGCATATGATCAAGAGAGACGATGGTACTGAAGGAAGAAGTCCAAGCTGCACTGAAGGCACTGGTGAAAAACAAGGCTCCAGGAATTGATGGAATACCAATGGACAAGTTTTAACAAACGGATGCAATGCTGGAAGTACTCACTCATCTATGCCAAGAAATTTAGAAGATAGCTACCTGGTCAACTGACTGGAAGAGATTAATATTTGTGCCCATTCCAGAGAAACGTGATGCAACAGAATGCAGGAAGTACAGAACAGTATCATTAATATCATACACAAGTAAAATTCCGTGGAAGATAATTGAAAAATGGTTGTAGCAGTACATCAACAGGGAACTACCAGAAATTCAAGCCAGATTCAGAAGAAGCCATGGAATGAGGGATATCATTGCTGATGATAGACAAATCTTGGTTGAAAGCAGAGAATACTAGAAAGATGTACACCTGTATTTTACTGACTAAGCAAAGGCATTTCACTCTGTGGATCGTAACAAATTATGGATAACTTTGTGAAGAATGGGAATTTCAGAACACTTAATCGTGCTCATGAGGAACCTGTCTATAGACCAAGAGGCAGTTGTTCCAACAGAACGAAGGGATGCTGTGTGGTTTAAAATCAGGAAAGGTGTGCATTAGGATTGTATCCTTTCACCATACTTACAGTATTCAATCTGTATGCTAAGCAAATAATCCAAGAAGCTGGACTATACGAAGAATGCGGCATCGAGATTGGAGGAAGACTCATTAATGACCTGTGATATGCAGATGACACAACCTTGCTTGCTGAAAGTGAAGAGGACTTGAAGCATTTACGGACGAAGATAAAAAAAACTACTGCCTTCAGTAAGGATTACACAACGTAAAGAACACAAAAATCCTCACAAATGGATCAATAAGAAACATCATGATAAACAGAGGAAATATTGAAGTTGTAAAGGGTGTGATTTTATTTGAATCCACATCCAATGCCCATGGAAGCAGCAATCACAAAATCCAATGACATAAATCTGCCGCAAAAGACCTCTTTAAAGTGTTAAAAAGCAAAGGTGTCACTTTGAGGACTAAGGTGCACTTGCCCCAAGCCATGGTATTTTCAATCACCTCATATACATAAGAGAGCTGGACGATGAATAAGGAAGATGAAGAAGAAATGATGCCTTTGAATTATGGTGTTGGGGAAGAATATTGTATATACCATGTGCTGCCAGAAAAATGAACAAATCTGTCTTGGAAGAAGTACAGCCGGAATGCTCCTTAGAATTGAGAATGGGGAGACTTTGTCTCACGTACTTTGGACATGTTATCAGGAGGGACTAGTCCCTGGAAATGGGCATCACGCTTGGTAACATAAAGGGTCAGTGAAAAAGAGGAAGACCCCCACTGAGACAGACTGACACGGTGTCTGCAACAATGGGCTCAAACATAGCCATGACTGTGAGGATGGCGCAGGACTGGGTAGTGTTTCGTTCTATCTACATAGGGTCACTATGAGTCAGAACCGACTCCAGGGCACCTAACAGCAATGACAGCAATGGCAACTCTACACTTAACTTGTTAAAGGAACGCCTGTTTTCCAAAACAGCTGCAGCATTTTACAGTCCTAACAGCAATGAATGAGGGTTCCGATGTCTCCAACACTTCTTTCTACCTTTTTGGTTCTAGCCATCCTAGTGAATTTGAAATGGTGTCTCATTGTAATTTTGATTTGCATTTCCCTAAAAGTTAATGATGTTAAATATCTTTTCAAGTGCTTATTGGACATTTGTATATATATATTTTTTGAGAAATGTCTGTTTTAATCCTTTGTCAATTCTTCAGCTGGGTTACTTGTCATTTTATTGTTGAATTGAAAGCTCTTTATTCTGGATAAGCCTCTTATTAGATACATGATTTCCAAATCCTTTATCCATTCTGTGGGTTAGTCTTTCACTTTCTTGATGGTATCTTTGAATCAAAAAAGTTTTTAATTTTGATAAGTCCAATTAATCTATTCTTTTCTTTTGTTGCTTGTGCTTTTGTTATTGAAGCTAAGAAATCATTGTTGTTAATAACACAAGGTCACAAAGTTTTATTTCTATGTTTCCTTCTAAGAATTTTATAGTTTTAGGTCTAAGATCGATTTTGAGTTGATTTTTATGTATGATGTGAGATGGGGTTCCAATTTCATTCTTTTGTATGTGAATATCTAGGTGACTCAGGACCATTTGTTAAAGTCATGCTTGAATTCTTTCTCTCAACATTATGATTACAAGGTTTTGTGTCTGGCTCCTTTTCCTTAGTATTATGTTTGTGAGATTGATTCATTTGCTGTGTGTATCAGTAGTTTGTTCATTTCCATTCCTATACAGTATTCTAAAGCATTTATGTATAGGTATATAGTACACTTAAAAAAAAATCCATTCTACTATTGATGGCATTGCATTGCTTTCAGTTTTGGGCTGTTATGAATATTGTTTCTAGGACAGGTCTTTTGGTGGATATAAACATTGTTTTCTGGAAATTCCAGGAATGGAATTTCTGCATCATAGGTTGTGTCTATGTTCAGTTTTAGCAGATACTGTCAACTGGTTTTCCCAGATGGTTGTACCAACTTACAGTCTTTCCAGCGGCATATGAGCCTTTCATCTACAGGGAAATTTCAGGATATAAAATGAGAAGCTAAAAATTAAAGCATTTTGAAAATCATAAAGTCCAAATACAGGAGAGATAAAAGTGGTGGACTGATAAAAATGAGGCCCTCTAGGTAGCTGAAATGAATTAAGTCAAACCCTGGGGTCACAGCCTTTCAACGCTAATACACTTTGTGTTGAGTCAATTGCGACTCGTGGTGACCCCATGCCCAAAATGCCAATTGCCTGAATTGGTTCAAATAAAATGTCTATATAATCAAAACAAGTAAAAACATTTCTTTAAAAAATGGGAAGCTTGCCATATGACCCAATAATTCCACTCCTGGGTAAATACACAAAAGAAAGGAAAACACATGCCCGTACAAAACTTGTACGTGAATGTTCACAGCAGTATTACACACATTAACTCAAATGTTCATTAACTGAGGAACAGAAAAAGGAAATGTGTTAAATCCACACAATATAATATTATCTGGCAATAAGAAGAAATGAAGCGCCAACACATGCTACAACATGGATGAACCTTGAAAACATCATGCTCGGTGAAAGAAACCAGTCACAAAACACCACATATTACATGATTCCATTAACACGAAATTTCTAAAATAAGTAAATCCATAGAGATGGAAAGTAGCTTGGTGATTCCCTAAGCTTGGGGAGTTTGAGGGGTAGGAAGGAGAGAGGAGTTTCTTTTGAGGTAATAAAAATGCTCTAAAGTTGACTGTGGTGACAGTTGTACAAGTCTGTAAACGTAATTAAAAAAAAATGAATTGTGCATTTAAATGAGTGAATTGTATGGTATGTGAATTATATCTCAATGAAGCTGTTATTAAAAAATGTTTAGACACTGTATGATTCCATTTATATAGCATTCTTGAAATGACAGAATTACAGGGGTAGAGAAGAGGTTAATAGTTGCCAGGAGTTGTAGGGGCGATGGGGAAGGTAGCTGTGGATATAAAAGGGTAGCATGAGTGATCCTCTTGATGGAACTATTATATATTTTGACAGTGGTGGTGGTCACACAAATCTATAGTGATAAAATTGCATAAAACTATACACACACACACAAATGAGTGCATATGAAACTAGTGAAATCTCAGTGAAGTTGATAGGTTAGATCAATCAATATCAGTAGCCTGGTTATGATGTTGTACTATAGTTACGAGCATGATGTTAGCAGTGGGGAACTCTGGGTGAAGAACATGAAGAATCTCTCTGTATGATTCCTTAAAACTGAGTGTGAATTTAAAATTATCTCAAAATAAACAGTTAAAAATATTTAAATAATTGAAAACTCTGCAAAACTTTAAATAGGTCCTGGGAAGATGCAGGAGCCCGGGTGGTGCAGTGGTTCAGAGCTCGGCTACCAACCAAAAGGTTGGCAGTTAGAATCCACCAGCCACTCTTTGGAAACCCTAGGTGCAGTTCTACTCTGTCCTATAGGGTCACTAGGAGTCAGAATGGACTTATCGGCAATGGACTTGGTTTAGTTTTGGAAGATGCCAAAAGGTCTGAAGATATTCAGCATTTTTATGTGACACATTTTAAAGGCACGAGCTAGCTTAACAATAACACTCAACATAGAGAAGTTACAGTTATGTCTCATTATGGAATTCCTAAAAGTGAGGGTCTCAATATGGTATAGAGTTAACTCATCTCAACACTTTATGCCTCTAGCTTTGATTTTTGTACCTGAAGGACAAAGGAACACCACTACCTGCGAGGTAGTGAAACCCACAGGCTTAGTGTAATGCAGCACAACACTGAAGTTGCAAAGTTTTATGCAGGTAAATCAGTATCATTAAAAAACTATCTGGATGTTACAATGTTCCCATTTCATTTCTTATGTTGTGTGTGTGTGGAGGGGGTGAGGTGTGGGTACAAAGACTAGTTAGGGAGCCCAAGTTCTAGCTGCAGATGCATTTGAGATAAAGAACCCATAAAATGAGAACTGATATACTTGTCTATGGAACTGAAGAGTACACCAAGAGAGCTCTATGAATAGAGAAAGGCGATGGATTATATACATCACTGCTTTTTTCTAGAAGAGACCCATGGCAAATGTGAGTGGGAACAATGCCAAACAGAGATACTCATAGAGCGCATGATGGTGGGGGAAATCAGGCACTCAACATGGCAGCCCAATTTTCTTCAGTTTTCTCTTCTAGATTTCTTGGATTTATAAGGAAGAATAGACTAAGAAAAAAAACCTTTCTGTAATTCTCAGTATCATGTAAATTCCCAAGGTTATGCAACTTTTATCTTAGCATGGATAGACACAGAGCCTACCAAGACATAGGTTCATTCGATTGCTTACTTCAGTCCAGTTCCTAAAGAGACCCCTGTTACTATGCAATAATCAGTGATAATGGAGTGTATTCACAAAATATTCACGGTAGCTTTTACATTATTTTGAAAAAGTCATTGTATTTTTCTCATTTTGTTCATGATGGCTATTTCCAAATACAATTACGTTTTACTCTCTGTAACCATCTATGTAACTTTCTATATCTTTTGTCATTAACAAACTTTTACATTCTTGATGTTTTTCTACCAATCTCATCACTGCCTTACACGGCAAGCATAAAACCTTGCTCTACAGTTTTCCTTCCCTCTCTGGTCCCTATAAGACATTCTGTTACAGTTTTGTTAATAACAATAACTAAAACTATATATGTACATATACATACACAGGAGCCCTGACGGTGCAGTGGTTAAGAGCTCTGGCTGCTAACCAAAACGTCAGCAGTTTGAACCCACCAGCTACTCCTTGGAAACCCTACGGGGGAGTTCTACTCTATCCTATAGGGTTTCTATGAGTCATTATCGTCTCGACAGCAACAGGTTTTATACATACACGTATATATATACATACACACACACACATATATATTTATAGTATTTTGATGCAAATAATGTGGCCTTGTACATTTGTTTGCAGCCATACCCTCCCCTGGGAGGTATTTTCATAATCATGCTGTGCTAATTTTTTTCAAAGCAATATGTAGGATCAGCATAGCAGCACTTATGAGAGTGCTAGCAAGGCACTCTCATAAGTGCTGGCAAACAAATAAATGCAGAGGGTGCACGTTATTTGTGTAAAATACAGTATGCACATGTGCTAACTCTTTTCTTTGAAGTATAAATGATTTACACACAGATTCTGCCTCGTGGTGACCCCAAGTGTGTCAGAGTAGAACCACGTTCCACAGGCACTTCAATGAACGTGACCTTTCAGAAGTAGATCGCCAGGTCTTTCATCTGAGACACCACTGGGTGGACTCAAACGCCAACCTTTCAGTAGCCAAGTGCTTAACTGTTTGTGCCGCCCGGGGACTCCTACGTATGTATCTATTACGTGTGTGTGTATAGTGTATGTGTACCACATTCACACATAACAAATAATTCAAATGAAGGAATGGTCTCTCTACGGAAGGTTTAGTAAGGATCATACAATGTGAATTCATTAAAGTAAACCCTTGAACTAATTCTAATGTATAAAATTTAAAAAGAGAAGCAAAGGTTTCTTCCTGATAACAAGACAAGACACCTCAAAACATCTTTAAGACTTGACTCTTGTACATCACTCCTCAAGACCAGAAGCTGCTTTCAAAGGAGGTTTAGGCTGCCAGAGAAAATAAGAGTCTGAGATTTAAGACGGGGCCAGGAAACACTACTTGAAGCCACTGTCTCACCTTTAATTAGTAGATGACCAAACATATACATCCAGGAAAGGAAAACTCACATTATGCTAGGAATTCCCTAGATCCAAATTTTAAAGTGGCAAGGGGATCAGTATTATTAAAAACCGTGTTGAAGAGTCTGGCTGCTCTGACATTTCCTTAAAGAAATTAATATACTGCTTCTCTAGAGAAACTGTTTTGTTATTTGGTTTTGTATTCTTAGCACCTAGACACAGAATCTGGCTCATGGGAGGAGCTTAGCAAACGCTTATAAAATAAAGAAATATATAGTTCCTAGACACAGCCGTAAAAGCTATTGTGGTCAGAGAATGCTGTAAATAAAGTAGTTTTAAATAACGGCGATTATTTATGAGAATGAAAAAGCAAATTCATTTCTTCGAAGTGTAAAAAGTAGTAAGTCCAACCGGGCGTACCTGAGCGACAGCGGTGATTTGCCCCAGTGCCAGAGCACGGAGACTCTCGTCTTGGCTCTCCAGGAGCAGTTTCAGGGGCGGCAGCAGGAGGGACTGCTTCAGCATCAGCAAGCACAGCTCCTTGACACACTGGAACCAGAAGTCATGTGACGTGAGTGAGAACACAAGGGAACACCTGTAATCACTGGTGCTAGTCCACCTGTATCTTTCCATAAATTTTTCTGTGAGTGTGTGTGTGTGTTTGTGTGTTTCCCATAAAACACACACGGGATCATGCTGAACACAGTGTTTGGAGTCTGCTTCGTTCACTTTACAGTAAATTATGAATATCTTTCTAAGGTATCAGATATTCACCTACTGCACTGCTTCTAACAGCTGCGTAATATCCCACTGTACGGACACAGCATTGTCATTTATTTTCCTAAACTAGCACAATGGAAAAAGTTGTATCTACTTTACAGTTTTTGTGAGAACTAGTGTTAATGAATATAATGAAACAATACCTGGCATGCAGTAGATGCTTAGTAAATAGTAAAAACTTTTATGAATTGTTACTATTATTAACATTTGGTTAACACGTAAGAAAAGAAATCAGCATATTAAATATTTAAAAACCTGTTTATAATTTTTGTGTCAAGGTGAACTGAATGTTTAATATACTTAAGATATTCCGTCTTCATGAAAACTCTCTGTGATCAGGAAAAATGAAAATGTGTTTGGATCTCCACAGGTGTATCTGAATGTTATTCTCAGTCTTTTATTATACTGGCTGAACCTGTCATCACAGAGCAAACTTTTTTTTTTTATAAGGTAGCAAATGATAATCCTTCACAATTGAAGTATAAAGGAATAAAAAATAAATTTGCATGCTGTTCTTCCCTGCTGAGCTATGCTACTCTGGCGTCCTGATGTTAGCTGTAACATAAAGAAGGGGACACCGGGACCAAGGACCAGACAGTGAGTGTGACCTCATTATATTAAAGCCAGGGTTCTTTCTGAAAGAAGTGAGAATCACTGTCTTTGATGGGTCTGAGATTTCTTTGTGCCACTTAACAGTGGCATATCAGAGAAGAAAAACATCAGTCTATGATATGTTCATAATTTCTTTACAATACTGTAAAGAGCAGATAAAATAAGGACGACACAAGAAGCTCCTATTTAAAGCTTAGGATAAAATTTTTTTTTCAAATAATAATAGTAATAATAATAATACTGGGAATCAGCAAGGCTTCCAAATTTCAGACTGGGAGGTTGTGCTACAGAAACTCCTGTGACAATGATCCATATCAGCAGGGTAACCATTTTGTAAAACGCATATTCTAAGCACTATGTTTACTAATTCAGAAAAGTACTATGTGTAACTTATAGCACATAATGACACAGAAGTCTCACCAAGAATCTGTACCAAATACAGATGCAGATTTTTAAGCTAGGATGCCAAAACAGCAGAAAATATTTGGGAGGATGAAATATAAACTCCCATGCCTAACAATCTGGCCCAGCTACCATGTACCAACTCCTTCCTGCGTCCCTCCTCTGCAGCCTTCACAGCACCTCTCCTGCACCCACAGATTCTGGACAGTAGTGCTGCCCAGGACGATGGAAATGGTCTGTGTCTGTGCTGTCCAATACGATAGCAACCAGCCACATGCAGCTACTGAGTACTTGAGATGTGACTACTGCAACTGAAGACCCGAATTTTATTTTACTTGAATTTTAATAGCCACATACGGCTGTGACTACCCCGCTGGAAGGTGCAGCGGCAAAGTGGTAGACTCACTCACACCTGTGGGCCCCTGCACACTCTGCAGCCTCTGCTGCTTCTCTGTCTCATTAACCCCTCCTTGCTCTCTAAGGCTCTGCTTAAAAAGGCCCAGAAAAATCCTACCTCCTTTCCAAAGCCTTTTTTTTTTTTTTGTCTCAGGTAGATTTTCTATGCTCCTTCTATGTTCCAACTGTACTTTGTAAATACTTTCTTAAAGTATCTATCATCTTATACTATTGTAATTATTCATTTGTCTAGCTGCCTCATTTGAGAACAAGAATATTTTTCCTTCTCTGTATTTCCAACTTGTCTGGTATATACTATCCCTAAAAGTAATGGGATATAATAATAATCATTCAAACGCTTGCTGAATGAGTTCCACTTAAATTCCCCAGTACGTATTTGTTTGATGAGTAAACCTTAATTATCCAATAGGCAAAGATTTAAAGATTCCCACTCAACTCTCATATTTACTTATTCAATAAGTCATCAGTAATTGGTAAATAATTATTTTTCAGTAATTTACGATGTTTAGACTAGGTCTAACAGTTGGCTGATCTTAGCATTAATGAACGCATTTATCAAATAACCTACACACCCCTCTGAACAGGTATAAGGGTCAGGTGGCACACAGCCAGGCAAGGACATCCAAGAATGAAGGAATTCATTCTATGTGAACTACTGTGCACTTTTTCTCTCTTATCCAATGGTTATTGGCTAAAGGCTCACTCTATATGTAAATACTAAACACTATACTCCATTTTTTTTAATTTTATTTTTTCCTGCTTTACAAGAAGAAAGCTTTTTAGATGATTTACAAAGAGATTTTGGGAACTGCAAGAAAGGTGAAAGTGGCAAGAGAACCACAAAATATCTCATATGAAACCTTCCCAGCTCAAACCTGTCAGACCATGAAGACACAGAATAACTACAAGAGAGAATCCTTGAATGAAGAGGCTCAGGGGGCCTGGACTCAGAGTGGGGCCACACCCTGGGCATTTGTTCTCCCTCTGGACTGCGATTTATAGTGACGCACCGGAGTATGATTCTTATGGCCAATGGCTGTCCAAGAAGCAGGACTGGTCTGCCAATGGTCCTTCCATCCTCTTGCAACCCTCCTGTTAGCCTCAGAGTATACAGCACCTGCAGGTGTTGCAGGGCTGCAGTGGGATCATGGGTCACAAGGTGTGCAGGCATTGTTGTCATAAGGCCCAATGGGCTGTTGCTTGCATTGGTCATGGCTCAGGGCACCCTGCTGTCCTCAGTCTCTAGGGGGCCCCAAACGTGCAGCTCTCACACTTCAGTAGGCCTGGACATTCAGCAACAACTGGTACTCCTGGTTCTACAGCTCCACATCAGCTGGGACTCCACACTGCACCTGGTAGAGCTGGTAGCTATAGTGGACCTCTGTTTCAGTCAGTGTGCTTCCCAAAGTCTCTCAGATTGTGCTAGGCCCACAGCTTCAGCTCCAGGGCACTGACTATGCATCTTAGCTTAGCGATCTCTGCCTGGCAGAACTGAAGCTGCTCTCAGGTGAACATTCCAAAACCTGCTGCTGTCGAATGGATTCCAACTCATAGTGATCCCATAAGACAGAGCAGAACAGCCCTATACGGGTTTTCAAAGCTGTAGCATTTGCAGAAGCAGGCTGCCACATCTTTCTCTTACGGAGCAGCTAGTGGGCTCAAACTGCCAACCTATCCATTAACAGCCAAGCACTTTAACCACTGTGCTACCAGGGCTCCTTCAGCTAGATACTACCTGCTTGTAATTCTGTTTTAATATGCACCATCTCATACAGTTTTCTCCTCAAATCCTTTGTTACAGGTGTGCTTATCATTCCCACTAATCAGACTAGGAAACTAGAGGGTAGAAAGGCTGAAAAATATGAATGTTGTCTGGTTCTAAAAACCAAGCTCTTGACATTATCAAAAGTGCCTTAACTACGAGGGAGGACAATCACGCGGAGATTTTGAAGCTGGGGGGTGAGCTAGGCTCACTCATTAGCTGAGTGATTTACTCCCACACAACAGTCCCATCACATCCGTGACTCAGATTCTTGCTGGGCCTCAGCGAAATCAGAGACCTTCAGGGTCAGTCACAAATAGCTGAGACCTGGAATTTTAAATCTGTAAATGCCAAGAATCTGTTTTAATCCAATTTATTATTCTACATATTCCCCATTCTTAAGGATGCTTCAAATATTGCCATGGATACAAGCCGAGAAGAGGAAAACGTACCTCTCAAGATTGTGGGGCACATGACCTGTGTGAAACGGTGATTTTATCCTGCTGGGGATATCCGCCCTCAGCACAACCATCACTGCCATAAGTAAACAAGCACCATAAGCAACAGCAAATAATCAATCACAAAAGGCCTAAAGACTTATGAAAAACAGAAAACCCTATAAACACAGGAGCTTAGTGGGGTGAAGAAAGTGAGTCCATTTAATCACCCTGTCATAAACAACTAGGCATACCCACTCCAGAAACCACAGAGCATCCCAGCAAAAGGTACTGGATTAAAAATAAAACAATGAACCATGGTTAATATTACTATCATGGTGATATGAAACATTATAAAACTCTGAAGTTAAACTGTGTAACTTTCCAATGTGGTAAAATAAACATAGTAAGCCATTTCCACTGTTTTATGATGACGTTCCTTCCCTTCTAACACTTTTAATTCACATTTGAGCTCATTTGGTGATAAACAAAAATAGTACATAGCATTTTCAAAGTTTCTTATATCATGGTATCCTGATAAAAAAAATCTATAAACATATGTAATTAAAGGGCAGAACTGAGGCAGCATAAGGAAAAACACTGTGGGAACAGAACTTGATAACGTCATCTTTTATTTCCTCAAACTGCAATAGAGAAGTGGTAACGGCCTACTTCAAAGTGGGATTAAATCCAGTACCTGTCCCTTCACCCTGAGAGAATTATGGACTTACAAAAGGTAGTAAATATGTGCTGTAGGTGAACAGTATAAACAGATAGCCTCAGCTTATTCTCCTTACAAGCCTGGAGAGCTTGTGCAATAGAGAGACAGAACTAGAGGTGATCTCTGAGATCATCTAATCCAACCCCCTTATTTTAGAGGCTGGAAAACAGAGCTGCAGGGCATTTGGTGATTTGCTCCTGGTCACCGAGCACCTTGAGGTAGAGTCAGGATGAGAAACAAGTGTAACTTCATGCATCACCAGGACTCCTTCTGGTGAACTATGTGTGGTGTTCCCTGGCCGTAAGGAGCTCCCAGTCCTGGAAATAAGGAGGAGAGGCAAGCAAATCCTTCTTATGGCGTCTGTCAGGAGTACTATAATACACGTGTGCTTAAGGTGTGTTGGTATCTATTCTGATTCCCTAAAAACACTTAAGAATTACAGACCAGATGATTCTGAGATCGCCTCAACATATTAATGTGTTTCAGGAGCTGAATCATCACAGGTATTTAACTTCTAATTTAACCACCAACTCTTATTTTTTAATAAGAAACAGAAAGCACAACTTGTTACATATTAATCAAGGAAAAGGAGAACATACTTTTCCCTCTATGTCGTAGAAAATTTGCTTAGACTTTAAAGGTAACGCTGGTACGGGGGTACCACTGCTATGGACATTCAGATATCTAGTATCTCTCCTCAGGTGGCTAAAAGATGACATGAATAACTACTACTGAACCTTGACCACCTGGCAATGGTATGATGTCAGGGTCAAAGATGCAGTGGCCATCTTGTCTGCTGACATACATTCCTTGACTCAGAAGTAATTACAGTAAAACCAAACCAATGAGGATACTTTAAAGAAAGCTTCTCTAGACAATCATAAGGAATCCCTGGGTGGCACAGATGGTTAAGCGCTCGACTACTAGCCAAAAGGATGGAGGCTTGAAGCCACCCAGAAACGTCTCGGAAGACAGGCCTGGTGATTTACCTCCAAAAGGTCACAGCCATGAAAAGCAGTTCTACTTTGCACACATGGGGTCACCATGAGTTAACAACAACAGCAATAGGCAATTGTAAGAGATCCTAACAACCGTATGCCTATAGCACTGATAAAGTAGATTATAGGTTACAGATTCTAAGGGCCATTCTTGAAAGCAGTATTATTGTACAGGGAAAGCCTGACAATAAAACTTACAAAACAGCGTTAAGACAGGCATTCAGTATTCATACGTGCTAAATTCACTAAAGTAAGAATGTTTTAAATGGTAGTATTTATTTTTTCAAATATTCAAGCCTGAGTTATCTGGAGCAAGATCCCTGCCCTCTGAACCTCTATGTCATCAGCTATGAAATGGAGATCACGGAGCTTCCTTACAAGGTGGTGGTGAAGGTTAAATGAGACAATGTAAGCAAGAGCACAATAGTGCTAGCAAACTTCAGTTATTACCATTACCACCAGCTTGTTATATAATAATACTACATCCCAAATAATGTTTTCCTAACCCAGATTCAACAGAACTAACAGCAGATGTAATTTACTGTCTTAGTTATCTAGTGCTGCAACAACAGAAATCTCACAAGTGGGTGCCTTTAACAAACAGAAATTTATTTTCTTACAGTTTAAGAGGCTACAAGTCTGAATTCAGGGTACTGGCTCTAGGGGAAGATTTTTTCTTCTATCAGCTCTGGGGGAAGGTCCTTGTCTCTTTTCAGCTTCTATTCCTTGGTTCCTCGACTAACTTCATGTGGCGCATATCTTCCCCTCCTGTTTGTGCTTCCTCCTCTGTGCTTAATCTGCTTTTATATCTCAAAGGTGACTGGTTTAAAATCACCCTACACTGATAGCATCTCATTAACATAACAAAGTCCTATTCCCAAATAGGATTACATCTACAAATATAACCAAAAAACCAAACTCACTGCCCTTGTGACAGAGTAAAACTGCTCCATAGGGTTTCCAAGGAGCGCATGGTGGATTCAAACTGCCGATGTTTGGGTTATCAGCCATAGCTCTTAACCACTACATCACCAGGGTATCCTCCATAAGTATAGGGGTTTAGAATTTACATCACATATTTCTGAGGGACACAATTCAATTCATAGCACTTACCTTGGAGGGCGTCATAAACTATGTTGAGTCCCTCCTCTAGGCAGTGTGTTGAACTGCACCATGGGTGGAAGAGAGTTGATACTTTCTAGTGCTCACAATTTAGGAGAGCATGTTGACAGACCTGGGTAGCTGATACAGGGCAGATCATGGCACACACAGGCCAAATAACTACCATTGGAATAAGAGGGGGTTATTTTTGGTGTTGGTAATTTAAATATTTTATATAAAAAATTTTGTCAATCTGGTGGCAGGGAGACTTTTTTAAATGGATGAAATATTTTAAAATTCAATCAAAAACCACTTAGCCAGTCCCTCATTCAGGAAACAATTAATTAAATGTGCACTCATACTGAGAATATTTTTCTTGAGCGATTACAATTAGGGTTCAAAGGACTGTATTTACAATTTTATTTTCATGCTTATCTCATATGTGGTACAAATTCATTATCTAAATGTTTAAATTTAAGACATGGTAAACTGCTCAAATGACGCGCTGCTGAGGCAGAATCCACAGCAGGGGCCATAACTAAGATGTGCTATTTTAAAATGTATGAAATTACATGTGTTACATGTATATATATATTTTTTATATATATTATGCATATATAAAAATATATTAGAAGTATATACCAAACAGTTATCTCTGTGATCATCAAAGTATGGGATTAAATAGGAAACAAAGGTCAAAATGGAGGTGGCCGAATTTTTACCATGCTTTTGCAGAGAGTAAATACTGGGGTTATATAATCTCATTATACTGGTGGCCAAAAAAAGTATGTAAAAATCAGAGTAATTAGTTACCTGCTGAGAGGAATGCTAAAGCTTACTACTATTAAACCACCTGGCACAGTTCAGACAGGTAACACATGACCTACCGTGATCCTCTGGGACATAAACTGGAGTTAGACATAAAAGGGCATCTGGTAGGAACTGAAAACTGAGTTATACTCTGTGAATTGTAACAGAAATACTGCTTCAGAGCTATAACAAAAAGAAAAACATCTCAAAATATTCTTTCAGCATTGCTTTTCTTCATTTGATCTGTTACAAATTACAGGCATTTACCAGTAGCGACTTAAGCTAATTGTTTCTCAAGTTCAGTCTCTGATATTACTTAAAGAGTATTGACATTAAAAGAAATACTCCCAGTAAAAACACTTGAAAAGTCCACTCACCTGTGCAGGAAGCATCTGTGTGGTGTTATATAAAGACCGACATATTTTCAGAACTTCATTTCCCAGTCTTTCCTTGTTCTCTGCCGTACATCTGGTTAACATCACGGTAGCTAGTCTCACCCATGAGTTTTTGCTCAGACTGGTTCTAGTGGAGAAAAATGCAAGGCACTGGAAATGATTAAAGCTATCACAACTGTGATTAAGAAATTTAAAAAAGAAAGAAATCTCACTTTCTGAAGTAAAATGCTTATGGCAAATTGCAATCCAAATCTAGGCGGTGTAGTCCTACAAGTCTATCTTGTAGAAAAGATAACACCCTAAGAAGAAAAAGCACCCTATCGTGTATCAACAAGCACCTGAGTACCATGGAAATAGCTGGTGGAAGTTCGAAGAGACAAGCTTTGAAGCTAGAGACTTAAGCTTGATTTACTACTTGGGTGATTCGGGTAAGTTATCTAAACACACAAGGCCTAGTTGTATGGTTTGGAGAAGACATTCAACCTTTCTGGGCCTCAGTTTTCTCACTTGTGATAAGATTTAATGTTTTCCTTGAAGGGTTGCTTTATTCAATGAATGATATAAATAATTGTGTAGTATCATTATTAATAGAAGGCATGCCTTAGTATTTACTACATAAATATTGTCTCTTGTTGATCGTATCATCATTATTATAATAATGGGGCCAGAAAAAAAAAAAATTGGGCCAGGGTGGGACTAAATTACAAAAACGGTAGTGGATGTCAGAGGTCAGCCTGGGACACAGCATAGAGGAAGCAACAGACAAGCGATAAGGAGATCGCGCCTCCTGCTTCATATTGTTTTCCTACTTCTGAAACATAAAAGCATAGAATGCCTTTTCTTTCCCTTCTCCGACTGCCACCATCCCATGTTTCATTAAAATACCACAATTTGCATTTCAATAGACAAGTTCATTCCATGGCTCCATGAACAGAATAATAATTTTATTTACAACAATTTTTAAAAAATATTACTACTTACTAAGAGTCTGTTGTTTCATTAGCACATCACTAGATTCTAGACACTGAACAACTAAGGCTGGTCCTTCCCTTGAAAGGACTTTATTCCTTGCCCCCTAAGAAAAAGCTCAAGTGCCACAACGATAAGAGGACTCACAATACTGAGACTGTGGCAAAGGTTTTGTATCTCCGCTCCTACAAACAATCTGTGATGACAAAGAATACTGCTTATTTCAAGGTACAAACGAATCTCGATGAGAATGTCTGGTTGACTGAAGAATCTATGTTCAAGTATTAACCCTCTGCTCTCCTTTTTCAAAGTTTGAATTCAGCTGTCCTGGGTTTTCCTATAGGAGGCTGGCTGTCTTATTGTAGGAGAAATGCTGGTCTGCCAGCAGAACACACACCAGCAGGTAATGTGGCTTTGGAAATAAATTATAAAAATGTATTTTTCATCAGCTAGCAATACACAGGATGAAAACTAAGAAATTTTTCATAACTATAAATCTATTATCCTTTCTGTGCCTTCTTCTAACAAGGGACGGAAAATGAAAAATCATAATCTCTAAATCAAATTAGGGATAACATTTCGAAGAATGGGAATTCTAGAATGCTTGAATTGTGCTCATACGGAACCTGTATATAGACCAAGAGGCATCTGTTCAAACGGAACAAGGGGATACTACATGGTTTAAAATCAGGAAAGGTGTGCATCAGGGCTGGATGGTTTTACCATACTTATTCAATCTGTATGCTGAGCAAATAATCTGAGACGCTGGACTATATGACGAAGAATGGGGCATTAGGATTGGAGGAAGACTCATTAACAACCTGCGTTATGCAGATGACGCAACCTTGCTTGCTGCAAGTGAAGAGGACTTGAAGCACTTACTGATGAAGATCAAAGACCACAGCCTTCAGTATAGATTACACCTCAACATAAAGAAATCCCCACAACTGGATCAATAAGCAATATCAAGATAAATGGAGAAAAGACTGAAGTTGTCAAGGATTTCATTTTACTTGGTTCCATGATCAACACTCACGGAAGCAGGTGTCAAGAAATCAAAAGATATATTGCATTGGGCAAATCAGCTGCAAAACACTTCTTTAAGGCGTTAAAGTGTTAAAAAGCAAAGATGTCTGCTAGAGGATTAAGGTGCGCCTAACCCAAGCCACGGTATTTTCAATTGCCTCATATGCATGCCCCCCACATGTCCGTCAGTTTGTTATACTGTGGGGGCTTGTGTGTTGCTGTGATGCTGGAAGCTATGCCACCGGTATTCAGATACCAGTAGGGTTACCCTTGGAGGACAGGTTTCAGCTGAGCTTCCAGAATAAGACAGACTAGGAAGAAGGACCCGGCAGTCTACTTCTAAAAAGCATTAGCCAGTGAAAACCTTATGAATAGCTGTGGAACACTGATATAGTGCTGGAAGATGAGCCTCCCAGGTTGGAGGCACTCAAAAGATGACTGGGAAAGAGCTGCCTCCTCAAAGTAGAAAACCAAAAACCAAACCCAGTGCCGTCCGGTCAATTCTGACTCATAGCGACCCTATAGGACAGAGTAGAACTGCCCCAGAGAGTTTACAAGGAGCACCTGGTAGATTCGAATTCTGACCCTTTGGTTAACAGCCGTAGCACTTAACCACTACGACACCAGGGTTTCCCCTCAAAGTAGAGTCGACCTTAATAACGTGGATGGAGTAAAGCTTTCAGGACCTTCATTTGCTGATGTGCCACGACTCAAAATGAGAAGAAACAGCTGCAAACAGCCATTAATAATCGGAACCTGAATGTACGAAGTATGAATCTAAGAAAATTGGATATCGTCAAAAATGAAATGGAATGCATAAACATCGATATCCTAGGCGTGAGTGAGCTGAAATGGACTGTTATTGGCCATTTTGAATCGGACAATCATATAGTCTACTATGCTGGGAATGACAACTCAAAGAGGAATGGTGTTGCATTCAATGTCAAAAAGAATGTTTCAAGATCTATCCTGAAGTACAATGCTGTCAGTGATAGGATAATATCCATATACTTACAAGGAAGACCAGTTAATATGACTATTATTCAAATTTATGTACCAACCACTAGGGCCAAAGATGAAGAAATAAAAGATTTTTATCAGCTGCTGCAGTCTGAAATTGATCAAACACGCAATCAAGATGCATTGATAATTACTGGTGATTGGAATGTGAAAGTTGGAAACAAAGAAGAAGGATCAGTAGTTGGAAAATATGGCCTTGGTGATAGAAACAATGCCGGAGATCGAATGATAGAATTTTGCAAGACCAATGACTCCTTCATTGCAAATACCTTCTTTCACCAACATAAACGGCAACTATACACATGGACCTTGCCAGACAGAACACAGAGAAATCAAACTGACTACATCTGTGGAAAGAGATGATGGAAAAGCTCAATATCATCAGTCAGAACAAGGCCAGGGGCTGACTGTGGAACAGACCATCAATTGCTCATATGCAAGTTCAAGCTGAAACTGAAGAAAATCAAAGCAAGTCCACGAGAGCCAAAATATGACCTTGAATATATCCCACCTGAATTTAGAGACCATCTGAAGAACAGATTTGACGCATTCAAGACTAGTGACCGAAGACCAGACGAGTTGTGGAATGACATCAAGGACATCATCCATGAAGAAAGCAAGAGGTCACTGAAGAAACAGGAAAGAAAGAAGAGACCAAGATGGATGTCAGAGGAGACTCTGAAACTTGCTCTTGAGTGTTGGGCAGCTAAAGCAAAAGGAAGAACTGCTGAAGTAAAAGAACTGAACAGAAGATTTCAAAGGGCCTCCCGAGAAGACAAAGTATTATAAAGACACGTGCAAAGAGCTGGAGATGGAAAACCAAAAGGGATGAACACGCTCGGCCTTTCTCAAGCTGAAAGAACCGAAGAAAAAATTTAAGCCTTGAGTTGCAATAGTGAAGGATTCCATGGGGAAAATATTAAATGACGCAGGAAGCATCAAAAGAAGATGGAAGGAATACAGAGTCATTATACCAAAAAGAATTAGTCAATATTCAACCATTTCAGGAGGTGGCATATGATCAGGAACCGATGATACTGAAGGAAGAAGTCCAAGCTGCTCTGAAGGCATTGGTGAAAAACAAGGCTCCAGGAATTGATGGAATATCAATTGAGATGTTTCAACAAACAGATGCAGCGCTGGCGGTGCTCACTCGTCTATGCCAAGAAATATGGAAGACAGTTTCCTGGTCAACTGACTGGAAGAGATCCATATTTAAGCCTATTCCCAAGAAAAGTGATCCAACTGAATGTGGAAATTATAGAACAATATCATTAATATCACATGCAAGCAAAATTTCGCTGAAGATCGTTCAAAAACGGCTGCAGCAGTATATTGACAGGGAACTGCCAGAAATTCAGGCCAGTCTCAGAAGAGGACATGGAACCAGGATATCATTGCTGATGTCAGATGGATCCTGGCTGAAAGCAGAGAATACCAGAAGGATGTTTACCTGTATTTTATTGACTATGCAAAGGCATTGGATTGTGTGGATCATAACAAACTATGGGTAACACTACAAAGAATGGGAACTCCAGAACACTTAATTGTGCTCAGGAGGAACCTTTACATAGATCAAGAGGCAGTTGTTCGGACAGAGCAAGGGGATACTGATTGGTTTAAATTCAGGGAAGGTGTGCGTCAGGGTTGTATTCTTTCACCATAGCTATTCAATCTGTATGCTGAACAAATAATCTGAGAAGCTGGACTATATGAAGAAGAACAGGGCATCAGGATTGGAGGAAGACTCGTTAACAACCTGCATTATGCAGATGACACAACCTTGCTTGCTGAAAGTGAAAAGGACTTGAAGCACTTACTAATGAAGATCAAAGACCACAGCCTTCAGTATGGACTACACCTCAACGTAAAGAAAACAAAAATCCTCACAACTAGACCCATGAGCAACATCATGATAAACGGAGAAAAGATTGAAGTTGTCAAGGATTTCATTTTACTTGGATCCACAATCAACAGCCATGGAAGCAGCAGTCAAGAAATCAAAAGACGCATTGCATTGGGTAAATCTGCTGCAAAGGACCTCTTCAAAGTATTGAAGAGCAAAGATGTCACCCTGAAGACTAAAAGGTGCGCCTGACCCAAGCCATGGTATTTTCAATTGCATCATATGCACGTGAAAGCTGGACAATGAATAAGGAAGACCGAAGAAGAGTTGATGCCTTTGAATTGTGGTGTTAGCGAAGAATATTGAATACACCATGGACTGCCAAAAGAACGAACAAATCTGTCTTGGAAGAAGTGCGGCCAGAATGGTCCTTAGAGGCAAGGACGGCGAGACTGTGTCTTATATACTGTGGACATGTTCTCAGCGGGGATCAGTCCCTGGAGAAGGACATCGTGCTTGGCAGAGTACAGGGTCAGCAGAAAAGAGGAAGACCCTCAACAAGGTGGACTGACACAGTGGCTGCAACAATGAGCTCAAGCATAACAACAACTGTAAGGATGGCGCAGGATTGGGCAGTGTTTTGTTCTGTTGTGCACAGGGTCGCTGTAAGTCGGAACCGACTCGACGGCACCTAAGAACAACAACATATGCATGCGAAAGCTAGACAATAAATAAGAAAGACGGAAGAAGAATTAATGCCTTTGAATTATGGTATTGGAAAATACTGAATACACCATGGGCTGCTAGAAGAACGAACAAGTTTGTGTTGGAAGAAGTACAAACAGAATGTTCCTTGGAAGTGAGGATGGTGAGACTTCGTTTCACATACTTTGGGCATATATTAGCAGGAGGCACCAGTCCCTGGAGAACAACATTATGCTTGGTAAAGCAGTCAGTGAAAAAGGGACAGATCTTTAATGAGATAGGCTGACACAGTCACTGCAATAATGGGCTCAAACACAGCAATGACTGTGAGGATGGCGCAGGACCAGGAAGAGTTTCATTCCGTTGTACGCAGGGTCATGATGAGTTGGAACTGACACGATAGAAGCTAACAATAAGAACAGGAATACACTGGATGAAAGCTATGAAATCTTTCATAAATACAAATCTATTATCCTTTCTATGCCTTCTCCTACCAGGGGACTGAAAATGCAAAACCATAGTCTCTGAAGTCTCAAAGTTGGTACTAGTAAATTAGCAGTCATGTCAAGCAAATGTCTTTGTTTTTAACCTTATTATATTTACTGATGACATTCAATCACTACCACACTACCTGTTCTTTTCTCTCTCTCTTTTTCCCTTCTTTTTTTCTTTCTTATTCTCTCTCTCTCTCTCTGGTTATTTTGGAAATGACAAAGTCACACACTGGATTGTCTGAAAAGTATTTTTAAGACCCTCTTAAAGGATCCCCTCAGACATTCTCCTATGGCGAGCACCAGTTTGAGTCAGGATGCAGTAGGAGAGGACAACTTTACTTTCCCTCTGAGTACTCCTTAGGCAGAAGAAATCAGCAGATGCTTTGTTCTGCTTCTAATGATTTAATAGTTTTATGAAACACAGGCTAGCAATTTACAAATATTTCATATGTGACTACAAAAATAAGAGTGTACCTTTAAGAACTAAGATTTTTTTTTGTTTCTACAAATGCATTACATGTTTAAGTGAAGCTGATTTTGCTTTTTTGGGGTATATTTTACCATGAAAAAGCGAGTGGCTTTAAATGGTCAGTGTTTTATATTATCATCTATGAGTCTGCTTAGAAATAGATTCTCAGGTCCACTACAGAGCACTGGGTTCAGGAAGTCCAGCATGGGACTCAGGGATCTGCCATCAACAAGCTCCTGAAGTAGCTATTCCAAGACAGCTGGGAACTACGTGCTCTCACAAGTAAAACTGAAGGTTTTATGATATGAGGGCCTATATTGTAGAGTTTCAAACAGCGAAGGTAATAATCCATTCTTAAAAGTACATGCCAGCATGCTGTCTCCGTCAAAAATAATGGAGATCTAAGCTTTTTTTTTTTTCTTTTCTAAAAACACTTGGTTGAAAAACAAAACTAAACAAAACAACACTCACTCTCCTTGGTTAGCTTCAGAAATTTCTAACAGTCTTATTCTAGAGTTAAGGTAGAGTCTTTTTCAGATGTTCTTCAGCAATGCTAAGCTACTCACAGAATAATTTATTTTCAGGCAAGTATCATTTTTAACTTCTGAAGTGTGGAGAAGCGCACTGGCCCAAGGGACCAAGCCCAGTCCTGGAGCAAATGGGCATTTGGAATACAGGCACTGGAACTCGTAATTTTTGCCAACAAGTAGCAGCAGTTTATGATAGCCAGCATATGTGCTTCGAGGAAATCTGGCCACTTCTTCCAAAGGCTAAGGGTAAGTTATGTGGCTGACAGCACAAGAAGTTGTATGAAAACCCCATGCAGCTATGAATGGCAGCTGCAAGCTCAGCAGGACAGAGATGAAACAACATGGGCTGTGAAGGTAGCCAGAAATTGGTTAGAATTCTGACTCCTTCACTTATCTGTATGACGCCCGATGTTATTTAACTTCTGCATGTCAATTATCTGTAACATTACCTTTTCTTGTAGGTTTGTTGTGAGAATCGTTGATAATACATGTAAATTACACATAATGTTGTATGTTTTCAATACATGAGAATTAGTCATTTATTCCATACAAATTCTCAAGTTAGCACTACGAGGTGTATGTATTAAAAGGCAGTCCAAAAAACTCTCGGCTGAAAATACTGGGACACAATTGTTTTGTTGACATCATAAATAGGATGCTATTACTAAGCATTGCCTGAGACTCTTGAATAATATATTTGGGTTCAGGAGCAAGGAGAAATGGAAAAACATTGTAGTATTTCAAAAAAACAAAAAACAATTTCATTTCCTTTAAAGGCAAATACTGACTACATTATTATCCTTTCACTGGCTCTTTTGAAGGTACTGCATTTTTAGAACAAAAGCCTAGACAAAGGAAAGCTAGTTAGGCTAACTTTATGTTAATACTTACACATCTTCACTTTTCATAGGTGGCCAGGCTTGCAAGAGTAAAACCAAGTGCTGAAAGTCAACCTCATGGTAACTGGATTCTAGGAGCTCCGTAAAGAGAGAGTAGCGGTTCTCTTCATTTTCAATGTCTGTTACGTCTACCTGTATACGTGGAAACACACACTTGAAACTAGTGGCAAAGCCTACTGAATTGGTTTACCTAAGAATTCTAATTTGATTATTTTGATTAAACATTGTTATTTGAGAAACTTTTATGACGTGCTGAGGGAAGATAAACAAAATCCAAAACAAATATACAAAAAACAAACAAGAACCTTCAAAAGCTCTTGGCCCTACTCAATTTCAAATATTTATGTTAAAAATTGTTTAAAACAACAAGATCACAGGAAAGTTCTTAAGATCCTTTTAGCAAAACTTTAAACAAGCAGGTTTCCATAGCACTGGCTTACAGGAATTTGATATTTGTTATGTGAAAATACTGAATGGTTTGATTTAAAATTTTAATATTTCACTATATAAACATTAGCTGAATATTTTCAAGTTTAAATTATCCTAAGTATATTTTTCATTGTCACTTTCTGCATTGTGAGTACTTACCTTCATATTGTCTAGAAAATTCCTCTAATTTGAAATTAAAGATTTTATTATAGTGTACTTATCATATGATTTTTTTTGCTATAAATAAAAATAAATCTTTTATTCACATCTCTGTCTCTAATGTGAAAGAAGTTTCTGTCACATACAGAGTACTCATTTTTTTTCTCTCACTGACTAACTGAATGATGTTACTTTTACATTGCGGCAATCCTAAAACAACTCATATCTTCAACACCTCTGTGGATGAAAATGCTTGACTATTTTATGTTAAAAGGTAATTTCACATGTAATAGCAAGCCAAGTGCTGGTTCTCCAGTTTCATAACCTCTCTTAATGCAGATTCTCTACATTTGGGTACACAGACATTTCATAAGACTCAGATGATGATACCTTGAAAGGATAATGAGACTAGATGGCCACCTATATATTTGATAAATTGTCTGCATTAGTACTTTCCCAAAAGATTTAATTTAATGGACACTTTGGCTCTGATCCCAAAGAGTGATCTGAAAAAGTCACACCATAAATTTTTTATTTACACAAAAATTGATATGTGCTGTAAAAGTACTGGTTGTCACAATGGGAAGCCCTGTTCACAAAGTGACCAATCAGATCTCCCCAAACCTGCCTTAAAGTGCCATGCCATTCTCCATGAAATAATAATCAAAAAGCATTTTGTAGTTTTTGAAACAATTTCTAATACAGTAAGTCACTTGACCCCTATAATACTTCTGTGCAGAGGACAACATTGGCAGTATGAACCTCACTTTACAGATGAGGAAACAGTCTCACCTGTCCCAGATAACATGGCTAGCAAATGGCAGAGTCAGGACACAATTATAATCAGATTAGGGTGTTCTGAACTTCGAAAAAACTCAGAGAACTCAGTAACCAAGAATAAGCTTTATATTACTTAAATTGGTATACTAATTGAGAGTTTGGGAAAATTCTCTGGACTACTTATGGAAAAATGTTAAAAAATCTCAAACTGAAGACATCCATTACCTGACCTCACCTCCTTCAACTAGCCTCCAGCCACAAGGGCCTTTCTGGCGTTTTTGCATACATCATGTACATTCCCACCTCAGGAACACTGATCTGTATCCTCTCCCTACCACATGTTTCTTCCAGAAATCTATATGGTTCATTTCCTCATTTCCCTTAAGTTGTTCAAATGTCATCTTATCAGGGAGGTCTTGCTTAGTTACTCTAACCAAATTAGTGCCACTCTCTGTTTATCTCCCGCACCCTGTTTTATTTTTCTTCTTAGGACTTAACAACTATGTGACATATATTTATTTGTTTATTGTCTTTCTTCTTCCATAAGAATGTAAGTGTCCTGAAACGAAAGACTTTTATTTGTTCACTGGTTTATCCCCGTTATTCAAAATATGCCTGATATAAAGTAGATGTATATAGTTGTTCCTTGGTATCCATGGGGGATTGGTTCCAGTACCCCCACGGATACTAAAATCCATGGATGATCAAGTCCCTTATACAAAATGGCCTACTATTTACATATAACCTATGCACATTCTTTCATGTATTTTAAATCATCTCTAGATTACTTATAATACCTAATACAGTGGAAATGCTATGTAAATAGCTGTTATACTGCATTGCTGAGGGAATAATAACAAGAAAAAAAAGTCTGTACGTGTTCAGTACAGATGCAACCACCACAGTCCTAACTATATAATACACATCAGCAATGATGCAATTTTTCCCCCCGAATATTTTCGATCTGTGATTGCTTGAATCTGAGGGCCAACTGTCCTAACTACTTGCTGAGTGAACGAACAAATTAGTGAATGGGCATATGAATGAATGAAGACAATATGTTGGTTATAAAATATTTTAGCATACTGTTGTTGTTGCTAGGTGCCCTTGAGTCCATTCTGACTATAGCGACCCCACGTACAACAGAACGGAACATTGCCCACTCCTGTGCCATCCTCACAATCATTGTTATGATTGAGCCCATTGTTGCAGCCACTGTGTCAATCCATCTCCTTGAGGGTCTTCGTCTTTTTCCGCTCTCTACCAAGCACGATGTCCTTTTCGCTCCTGATGACCTGTCAAAGTATGGGAGACAAAGTCTCATCAGCTTCACTTCTAATGAGCATTCTGGCTGTACTTCTTCTAAGACAGATTTGTTCGTTCTTCTGGCAGTCCATGGTATATTCAATATTCTTCTCCAACACCATAATTCAAAGACATCAATTCTTCAGTCTTCCTTGTTCACTGTACAGCTTTTACATGCACATGAGGTGACTGAATATACCATGCTTTAGGTCAGGCATACTTTAGTCCTTGAAGTGACATCTTTGATTTTTAACACTTTAAAGACATCTTCTGCAGCTTTTCCCAATGCAATGCGTCTTTGATTTGACTGCTGCTTCCACAGGCGATAACTGTGGATCCAAGTAAAATGAAATCCTTGATAACTTCAATCCTTTCTCCCTTTATCATGATGTTGCATATTGGTCCAGTTGTGAGGATTTTTGTTTTCTTTATGTTGAGGTGTAATCCATACTGAAGACTGTGGTTTTTGATCTTCATCAGTAAGTTCTTCAAGTCCTCTTCACTTTCAGCAAGCAACGTGTGTCATCTACATATTGCATGTTGTTAATGAGCCTCCTCCAATCCTGATGTCCTGTTCTTCTTCATAGAGTACAGCTTCTTGGATTATTTGCTCAGCGTACAGATTGAGTAAGTATGGTGAAAGAATACAACTCTGACACACACCTTTCTTGACTTTAAACCATGCAATATCCCCTTGTTCTGTTTGTATGACTGCCTCTTGATCTAAGTACAGGTTCTTCATGAGCACAATTGAGTGTTCTTGAACTCCCATTGTTCACAATGTTATCCATAATTTGTTATGATCCAGACAGCTGAATACTTTTGCATAGTCAGTAACACACAGGTATTTGTATTATTTGCTTTCAGCCAGGATCCATCTGATACCAGCAATGATACCCCTCGTTCTACATCCTCTTCTGAATCTGACTTGAATTTTTGGCAGTTCCCTGTCCAAGAACTACTGCAATGGCTTTAAAAGATCCTCAGCAAAACTTTACTTGTGTGTGATATTAGTAATATTGTTCAGTAATTTCTTCATTCAGTTGGACTGCCTTTCTTTGAAATGGTTACAAATATGGGTCTCTTCCAGTCAGCTGGTCAGATAGCTGACTTCCAAATTCCTTGGCATAGACAAGTAAGCGCTTCCAGCGCTGCATCTGTTTGTTGCAACATCTCAGTTGGTATTCTGTCAATTCCTGGAGCCTTGTTTTTTGTCAATGGCTTCAGTGCAGCTTGGACCTCTTCCTTCAGTACCATCAGTTCTTGATCATATGCTATCTCCTGAAATGGGTGAACATCGACCAGTTCTTTTTGGTACAGTGACTCCGAGTATTCCTTCCAACATCTATTGACATTTTTTGCATCATTTAATATTTTCCTAGTAGAATTCTTCAATATTGCAACTCAGGGCTGGAATTTTTTCTTCAGTTCTTTCAGCTTGAGAAATGCTGGATGTGTTCTTCCCTTTTGGTTTTCTATCACACCTTTGCGCATTTTATTATAATAATTTACTTTGTTTTCTCGACCTGCCCTTTGAAATCTTCTGTTCAGCTTTTTTACTTCATCATTTCTTTCTTTTGTTTTAGCTGCTCTATGTTCAAGAGCAACTTTCAGAGTCTCCTCTGACATCCATTTTGGTCTCTTCTTTCTTTCCTGTCTTTTTAATGACTTCTTACTTTCAAGTCCTTGATGTCATTCCACAACTCATCTGGTCTTCAATCATTAGTGTTCAATGAGTCAAATCTCTTCTTGAGATGGTCTCCAAATTCAGGTGGGATATACTCAAGGTTGTACTTTGGCTGTCTAGACTTGCTCTAATTTTTCTTCAACTTTAACTTGAACTTACATATGAGCAATTGATGGTCTGTTCCACAGTCGGCCCCTGGCCTTGGTCTGACTGATGATATTGTGCTTTTCCATCATATCTTTCCACAGATGTAGTCGATTTGACTCCTGTGTAGTCCACTGGTGAGACCCATGTGTACAGTCACCATTTATGCTGCTGAAAAAAGGTATCCGCAATGAAGAAATCATTGGTCTTACAAAATTCTACCATGTGATCTCCAGCATTGTTTCTATCACAAAGGCCATATTTTCCAACTACCAATCCTTCGTTTCCAACTTCACATTCCAATTGCCAATAATTATTAATGCATCCTGATTGCATGTTTTTTCAATTTCAGACTGCAGAAGTTGATAAAAATCTTCAATTTCTTTATCTTTAGCCTTACTGGTTGGTGCATAAATTTGAATAAGTCATATTAACTGGTCTTCCTTGTAGGCATATAGATCTTATCCGATTGCTGACAGTGTTGTACTTCAGGATAGATCTTGAAATGTTCTTTTTGACGACGAACACAACGTCATTACTCTTCAATGTGTCATTCCCGGCATAGTAGACCATATAACTGTCTGATTCAAAATGGCCAATACCAGTCCATTTCAGCTCACTAATGCCTAGGGTATCTATCTTAAAGTGCTCCATTTCATTTTTGACAACTTCCAATTTTTCTAGATTCATACTTCATACATCCCACATTCTGATTATTATCGGATGTTTGCAGCTGTTTCTTCTCATTTTGAGTCATGCCACGTTTGCAAATGAAGGTCCTGAAAGCTTGACTCCATCCACATCATTGAGGCTGACTCTACTTTGAGGAGGCAGCTCTTTTCCAGTTGTATTTTGAGGGCCTTCCAACCTGAGGGGCTTATCTTCCGGCAGTATATCAACAATATTCTGCTGCTATTCATAACGTTTTTGCCAGCCAATTTTTTCAGAAGCAGACTGCCAGGTCCTTCTTCTTAGTCTGTCTTAGTCTGGAAGCTCAGTTGACACCTGTCCACCAAGGGTGACCCTGCTGGTATTTGAAATACCAGTGGCAAAGTTTCCAGTATTAGAGCAACACACAAGCCCTCACAGTACAACAAACTGACAAACACGTGGCAACAGGCTGGTATCAGATATTCATGGAGCTACCATAAAATATTTGTTCATTTTGTTAATGGAGATAGATGTACGACTAAAAAAAAAAAAAATGGTGTCAAGAGGGAAATTACTAAAAAGGACCCAGAGATGGCATGTTTATTGACATTATGTCTAGACCAATGATGCCTTGTGATTATGTAACTTCAATGAAGTTTCCCTCCTTGAGCCTTATTTTCCTTATGTGGAAAATGGGCTCCAAAAATTTCTTGTCTCAGAAGTTTTGAGGACGTGCCTTAAAGTCTGAAGCTGGGAAAAGGGCTGTTAAATGGCTGACATTTTTTCCTTGCATTGAAATTTGAGTTTTTACATAAGAGTTTATTTGTAGAAAAGTTTTTACGCTTAAAAAATATTGAACATGCAACTACCACAGCTACCACCACCAACTGCTCTGATGGGGATCACAGTAGAGGGTCCTAGGCAGAGCTGGAGAAAAAAGTAGAACAAAATTCTAACTCACACAAAAAAAGACCAGACTTACGGGCCTGACAGAGACTGGAGAAAATCTGAGAGTATGGCCCGCGGACGCCCTTTTAACTCAGCACTGAAGTCACTCCTAAGGTTCACCCTTCAGCCAAATATTGGACAGGTCCATAAAACAAAATGAGACTAAAGGGGCACACCAGCCCAGCAGCAAGGATTAGAAGGCAGGAGGGGACAGGAAACCTGGTAATAGGCAACCCAAGGTTGAGAAGGGTGAGTGTTGACATGTCATGGCGTTATTTAACCAATGTCATAAAACAATATATGTACTGTTTAATGAGAAATTAGTTTGTTCTGTAAACCTTCATCTAAAGTACAATTAAAAAAATGTTCTTATTAAAAAAAAAGATTCATAATGCATCTTAGCTGGATAAAGGCTCTGACATGTCTTGTGAAAAAATAAATAAATTGTTTTGAGTTCTGCTTAAAAAAAAAAAAAAAAAACTGAACATGCAACTATCACAGCCTCCACTAGACTGAGTCCAGTACAACTAGATGGTGCCCAGCTACCAGCACTGACTGCTCTGACAGGGATCACAAAAGAGGGACCTGGACAAAGAGGAGAAAAATACAAAACAAAATTCTAACTCACAAAAAAAGACCAGACTTACTGGTCTGACAGAGACTGGAGAAACCCCAAGAGTACGGCCCCCAGACACCTTTTTAACTCAGTACTGAAGTCACTCCTAAGGTTCACCCTTCAGCCAAAGATCAGACAGGTCCATAAAATAAAACAAGACTAAATGGGCACACCAGCCCAGGGACAAGGACAGGAAGGGAGGAGGGGACAGGAAAGTTGGTAATGGGGAAGCCAAGGTGGAAAAGGGAAGAGTGCTGACACATTGTGGGGTTGGCAACCAATGTCACAAAATAGTATATGTGTTAATTGTTTAATGAGAAACGAATTTGTTCTGTAAACCTACATCTAAAGCACAATAAAATATTGAACAACCATTGAATGATAAGTCTCTGATGTTCCTCGCAGTGCCAATATTTCAGTTTCTGTAATTTACTGCACTATAATTTGTAACATGGAAGTTTCTCCTTTATGTGAAATGCAGATTCTATATGGGTTATTTTCTATATGGATGCATCCCATGAAAAGGAACAGAATAAGAAAAAAATTATTCATGTTTTAAGTATCATTTAGATTCAATTTGTTTCTTTTCAGCAACCTTAATAGCTTATTCATTTTTAGAATATGAACTGTATCATGAGGGGAGGAAAGAGAAAAGAAAAAATAAATTAAACTGTTATATGTCTGTTTTTATATTAGTGTACAAATAATAGTTTCCATTAAAAAATATGTTTGTTAATAAAATTCTTTGTATAGCAACTTTCTCATTTGTACCCAGACTTTTTCTTTTTTTGTGGCCTGGGGACTTTTTCTTCTTTTTTTATTCATTTCTTTTTCCTTGTGTAGTTCTTTTTTTAGAATTTATTTGTTGTTGAGACTATACACAGCAGAACATATACCAATTCAACTTCTACATCTACAATTCAGTGATATTAATTACATCCAAGTTGTGCAACCATTTTTACCCTCCTTTTTTGAGTTGTTCCTCCCCCACTAACATAAACTCACTGCCCCCTAAGTTTCCTAGCTGACCTTTCAAGCTGCTGTTGTCAATTTGATCCCATATAGATCTTAAAAGAACACAATGTTTAAGGCAGACTTTCTTTACTAAAACTAGCTGAGTTAAATAATTGTTTGGTTTTAAGAAAACTTCAGGAAATATTTTTGGTTTAAGGTTTAAAGATTACCTCAGGGCAACAGTTTCAGGGGTTTGTCCAGTCTCCACAGCTCCAGAAAGTCTAGAGCTGTGAAAATTTGAAATTCTGTTATACATTTTCTTCCTTTTGATCATGATTCTTCTACAGAATCTCTGATCAAAACGTTCAATAATGGTAGTTGGATACCATCCAGTTCTTCTAGTCTTTTGGCAAAGGAGGCTGTTGTTCATGGAGGCAATTAGCCACACATTCCATTTCCTCCTCCTATTCCTGACTCTCCTTCTTCCTCTGTTGCTCCAGGCAAATAGAGACCAATTATTGTATCTTGGATGGCCACTTGGAAGCTTTTAAGACCTCAGGCACTACACAACAAACTAGGAAGTAGAACAGAAGCACTAAACACATTATTAGGCCAATTACCTGGGATGTCCCATGAAACCATGACTCTAGCATATACAGATTTTTAAGAATGTATCTTTGTCAGGCAACATTTTCTTCTGAATGTCCACCAATAATTTCAATCATTCCAGGGTGTATTTAAAATACAAATGTGAAAAACATGATAAAAAAATTATCCACTTTGTGTATACATTTGCATACTCCCTCATATCATGAAGGATTTCAAATGGTTTATCTCTCAAGAATGCAGCTTTAAGTTCTCTACCATGGCAGCTGAAAAAGCTCTGCTTTATGTAAAAGAAAAGGGGTCTAAAAATGGAACTTGAGCACATCTTTTTTATACACACAATAAGGAATATACTTTGTTGGACAATCATTATATATTTGATACACAAGAAGCATTAATCTTGGATTTGTGTCTATGTATTTTTTTTTATTAAAATATTTAATAAGGAAATGTTAAAATTATTTTATTTATCATATCCTTTGAGGTTTTTGTTGCAATAAATTCTGGACACCAAAGTTCAAAATCAATTTTTGTGTAAAGGAAAATAAAAGATAAAAAACATGCCGAAAACTTCTGATCTCAAAAAGTGACTTAGACCTCTTTTTCCCTGCTGCTCTCTGCTAAGCACAAGTATAAACCATGGATATAATGAAAGAAACAACCAAAGGTGGACTCTGAAAGATGATAAGAAAAAGTCAGATTAGTTTGGGACCCAAAACTGAAGGAACAACAAAGTAGCAGGGGGTCTTGCATTCCCCCCGCAACAGAAGATGGCCACCCAGGCTCAGTGTTTCTTGACCCCTGACCTGGCAACCTAAGAGATCCCCAGGTAAACTCACTCTTCCCCTGGATTCAGTGGGTATGCCTCTGATAACAGGTGAGTTAAAAACCATGGGCAAAGAAGACTAATTGAAAATAAGAGGTGGCCAGGGAAGCATATTCTTTCCCTATTAGACTTCAGACTCCTCTTTTACACCAAGAGTTACTGACAAAGGTGGTAAAAGGCTTCCAGTCACAACTAGCGGCCCAGTGCTAAATGCCATGGTCCCAAGGCTCTCTGGCCTCATCTGGAGCCTCATCTGGGTTTATTGATAAGGGATGCCACCACACCCTTCTCCATCAAGTGCTGTGTAGAGCACCTGCCTAGGGAGTCCTTTCTATTCCCTTAGGCAGCACCAGGGGCCAGTGGGAGACCCAATGGGAAAAAATAAAACAAGCTTATCAAAATAACACCACAAAATCTCTGAAAATAAAACTACTGTTGGAAGTACAACCCACAAAAGTCAGTCAAGACCTGCATGGTAAACCTAAACAGGGTGACTGCTGGATAAAATAAAAGATTTAAATAAAACCTAGAATCTCCTAACATAACAGACAAAATGTCCACAATACAACTAAAAATCACCCGTCAACGTAAGAATCAAGAAAATTACAATTTGAATGAGAAAAGACAATTACTTGTATTTTTACACAAATGACCCGTGTCTTCTCTTTGTTTTCCAACCACTTTCCCCTCCCCCCTAGGTATTTTGGTAAGTGTGGTCATGCCCATTTTTTTTTAAACAATGATATGGAATAGTTGGCAAACAAACATAAAAGGTGCACAATATTTGGGTAAAAATATGGTAACTGATGCCAACACTGACATGAACCAGATGTTGGAATTATCTAACAAGTATTTTAAAGTATCATTAAAATACTTCAATCATTAATTACAAATCTTGAAACAAATAAAAAAATTAAAAATCCCAACCACAACAAAAACAGATGTTACAAAAATAACCAAAAGGAAATTAGGGAACTAAAAAATACAATAAAAGAAAAAAAAAAATCTCTGCATGGGCTCAATAGTCAAATAAAGGTGAATGAAGATAGAACTAGAGAAATTAAGGGCAGAAAAACAGAATTAACCCAACTGAACAAAAGGGAGAAAAGAGGTTAAACAAACAAACAAATGAAGAGAGCCCATACAAACCTCCAGATACAAAAACCTGAGCTAAACTTAAAAAGGTCACACTCAAAGAAATCTATACCAAGACACACCACCATTAAGCTTTTGAAAACTATAGACAAAAAATCTTGAAAGCTGGCAGTGAGAACAAGAGATTACCTATAGGGGAGCAGCAATCTTAATGACAATGGATTTCAAATGTGAAACCACGGCAGCCAGAAGAAAATGCCATAATATTTTTCAAGTGCTGAAAGAAGACTCCCAAATGCAAATTCTATATCTCGCAAAACTATCTTTTAGAAATAAGAGGGAAACAGAAATGCTCTCAGACAAAGGACAACTAAAAGAAATCTGTTGCTAGCAGCTCCACCCTTAAAGATTGGCTAAAAGAAGTTCTTAAAACAGAAAGGAAATAATAACAGAAGGAACTTTGAAGCATCAGAAGGAAGAATGGAAAGGGCAGAGAAATGGGTAAATAGAACAGACTATCCTTTTCCTTATGAGTCTGATAAATCATATTTGACGACTGGAACAAAAATTATAACACCACCTGATGCTCAAGTCAATGATATTTGAAAGTGGGGACAATAAAGGATTCTAACCAAAAAAAGATTTCCACATTAAACTCTAAGGGATCTTGCCTTATTGAATTCTCAAGAGTTAAACGGTCACCTTTCTGGCTGTATTATTGCCAATACAAAATGTAGATGATCAGTAAATATTTGCAAGATCAAAACTACATTTAAATTAATACTAAGATGTTATTTGCCATTTTCACTGTGTTGACATTTGCACTGATGGTACAAAGGCCTGGTTGGCAAACAGCAGGCTCCTTAGCATGAACCAAGGCAGTGGCACCAAACTGTGGGAGTGGTCATTATATTCTTCACTGCCACACACTCACAGTTTAAAAAAAAAAAAAAAGTTTCACTTAGGAATGTCTAATAAAATTATTAATTTTATAATTTGATTTATTAATTTAAATTTTGTTAATAACATTCATTTAACATTAAAAACATATCTTTTGAATATTCTGTGATAAAATGGGAAATAAGCATAAAACACTTCTGCATATTGAAGTATGATGATTGTCTCAAGGAAAACCACTGTGTTTTTGAGCTGTGAGTTGAACTGCCCACTTTTTTCATAAGACACCATTTTTACTTTAATGAACAAATGACAGATGAACTATTGTTATTCAGACTTGGATATTTGGCAAATATTTTCCCCAAAATGAACAATGTGAGCCAATAACTTCAAGAAAAACAACTGACAGTATTTGTTGCCAATGATGAAATTTGAACTTTTAAGACAAAATTAGAACTCTGACAAATTCGTGTTTGCCACCATGAACTTGACAGTTTCTCAGTAAGTTAAAACACTTTTCTCATAAAATCAATACATGGTGATAATGAATGTGAATTTTTGATATCATATAATGGAATGAGTCAATATTTGGAAGATCTGCATAACTTAGTAAACCAAAATTTTTCAAATGATCGTTGCGTATTACAAAATCATGCAAGGTTAAAAGAGCCACTGAAAGTATAAGACAGGTCAATGGATTTTTTTATCCCCTTGGTATCAGTATGAAAAGTTTGTTGATATGGCTTCAAACTGCACATTTTAACAAACCTTCAACAACAATCACTTATAAAGTTCTGATGCAATATCAAAGAATATCCACAATTATAGGAAAAAGCTCCTCCCCTTTCCAACTACATATCTGTTTAAGCTAAATTTTCTTTATATACTTCAAGGAAAACAAAATTAACTCAATAGATTGAACACAGAAGCAGATAATGAGAATCCAGCTGTCTTTATTTCAGCTAGATATCAAAAAGATTTCAAAATTATGAAACAAAAATTAAAAATTTGTTTTGTCTTAGAAGATATAGTTCTTTTCAAAAATGTTATTAATCTTAACATATAATGTGTTTATTTTTAAATAATAAATACATTTTTTAACTTTCTCATTTTAAATTTCTAATATAGTAAATATCAATAGATATAACCCACATAAACAAAAGTTCTTTGGGGTCCATAATGCTTTATTTAAGAGTGTGAAGAGTTCCTGAGACTGCAATACTTGAGAACCACTTGTCTAAAAATAACCTATATTCTAAAGAAAAATATGGACCATTTTGGTAAGTCAGTAACTGTAAAATTTTCAACACATTCAGTGGAAGATACTTAATTCTAGACTAGGTTAGTGAACTCACAATTTAAGGAGACACTTTCTTACCTCCTGAGTGAGTCTTCTGAGGAGCTATTGCTACCCCCATTTATAATATACCACTTGAAGGGGAAATTCTAGCCCTCCCATGTTATTCTCAGCTTTAGTTCTAAAAATCTTGTCCCAATTTACTCCTTATAATGACCAGTGTCCTAATTTCTGATCTACTATTTCTTCTCCCACTTTTACTTTGCTCAGGACTTAATCCGTTTCTTTATGTTTCCTTCTAGCCTTTCTTAGAACCACCAATTGGTTTACCGAATATATACAGATATGATTCAAAGGGAAAGGCATTTCTCATGAGAAGTAGATTATGGAGATCAGCAGTTTGAGCAAATTAGTTGTCTTCCTACGTTGTGAGACATATAAAAATAATCACATAAAAGTGACATTTTTACTTTCTTCATTTTGATAGAACCAAACCCATTGCCATCAAGTGGATTCCAACTCATAGCAACCCTATAGGACAGAGTAGAACTGCCTCGTAAGGTTTCCAAGGAGCGCCTGGTGGATTTGAACTGCTGATCTTTTCGTTAACAGCCACAGCACTTAACCACTATGCCACCAAGGTTTCCTTCATTTAGATAGGCATATAATATTACACGAAGAAAGTATTAAGTCGTTGCTCTGCAAACACAGTAACTTCAATATTTAAGGAAAACCTTAGATATCTTGTATCCTGAGACAATTTCTTTAACCTTCTTCAAGTGCAAAAGATAATCTCATTTAAAAGAACATACCAGAATACCCCCTGGTTCATACCTCCACTCTGATCCCCAAAGGTGGTTGCCATGTAGTTGTAAGAGTCTGTAAACATATTGATGTAGACGGCACCCTGAATGCGTAAGGTGAGGAGGACACTCTCCAGTAGGTTTGCACACCATGCACACCAGCTGAGCCATAAGCTCTCTAACAGTCAGTTATGTTTCTTCTCAAACCTGTTTATGCCAGTTGAACTTGTTATTCTAAGTCATGTAATTTAACTCAACATTATATAAACTGATGAAATTTAAGTGCAAAAACAAAGACTTTCAGCCCTGAAAACTAAGCTGAAAGCTTTAGAAAAATTTAATTCAGGCTTGTCACATAAAAAATTGCTATAGATGTGGGAAAAACAATAAGACTGGTTACATAAAACACTGTTTTATAGTGCTGGGTGTAGGCAGAACGGCTGTACAATATTGGGAAAAATCACAGAAATGTAGGAGAATTGCTTTGCAAGTTCTTAAACTGAAAATAAAAAAAGAGCTTATAGTTTTTGAATTTTTCAAAGCAAAGGCCTTACCTCTTCAGTAAATATTTGGTAAATACATGCTCATTTATATTTTTTAGTTTCACATAAAATGTCTGAGGTACAGATATATCCTTTTTTATATTCTCCACTTTAACATACTTAAGTAATTGACTCACGTGGTAGTTAAGAAGGTTTTTATTATAACATATTCAGTTTGATGAAGGCCTTAAGAAACATAATTTGCAGTGTTACAACAAAAGAGAAGCTAATTTGATCTCAGGAGATCAGAAAAAGTTTGTGTGCAAGGTGGCATTTGAGAATCGCTCTGAGGAAGAGTAGAATTTGGATATGAAGAGGTGAGGGAGAAAAGACTGGGGGTGGAAATGAGAGAAGTCAATGGAGGGATTCTTGAGGAACAGTTCATGGTAAGTGAAGGTGAACTGTGGTTGATATGGTGAGAGAAGTTTGCTGGGGCCAGAACATGAGGACTACTGGGGGCTTGGGAACATCACATATGTGTAAAGTATTGTGAATACTAATTTTAGTTCCTTTGTGTTAGCAGACAAGAGAGAGAATTTAAAAAGATGAAAAAGACTTCTCATGAGATGTCCCTTCAAAGTCAAGGATAAGGAAACGATATCATTTTATGCCTTCGATGGCACTGGGGTTACTGGGTATGTCGTTGAAGAGCCCCAGTGGAGAAGTGGTTAAGACGTCAGGCTGCTAACCAAAAGGTCGGCAGTTCGCTCCTTGGAAAGCCTATGGAGCAGTTCTACTCTGTCCTATAGGGTCCCTCTGAATCAGAATTGATTTGAGAGCACACAATAACAACATGTTGTTGTTGGTTGCTGTTGAGTTGATTTTGACTCATGGCGACCCCATGTGTGCAGAGTAGAGCTTTTGGAGGCAGAATGCCTGTCTTCTGAGGCATCTCTGGGTGGATTCAAACTGCCAGCCTTTCAGCTGGTAGTCAAGTGTTTAACCGTTTGTACTACCCAGAGACTCAAGTCACTTTACTAGATGCTTAGCTTTCTCCCTCTATTTATCACAGAGGTTAAATGTGAAACTTTTTTCCAAAGATTTTTTTTTTTTTTTAATAGGACAAAAAATAACTTTTATACAGAAGAAATTTTGGAAATTAAGTAAAATGGTCAGAATCAGACCCAACATATCTAGGAGATTCTGAGCTATCACCTAGATATTTGATACAAAACATTAAAGAAAACAGGAAGATAACATGCAAAAAATTAAATGAAATGTTTCATACTCAGTGACGGTGAACCTACAGTAGCAGCTTATGTCCACAGTAAATAGCAAGTAGGAATATGTTCATCATGTAAGACACTTTCAACTGGCAAAGTTAACATAAATAAATACACAGATAGTGACCAGTCAACATGAAAGACTTGCTGTCTTCTACTTATAAGATCTTAGAAAGCCTCTTCCTGGTGGAATGTGAGATGGTAGTGGAGAAAATGTTTGTTAGAGATGGTGATTCTAAAGGTTTCTTAAAGCTCTGGTAATCTATAGTTCTGAGATACTGGTAAGTGTAAAATGGAGGGATGTCAGCATTCTCAAGAATTCTCTAATGGAGGAATGTATGGAAGCAGGGCTGCTAAGTCTACATTTCTATTCAAAAACTCTAGCTGTGTGACTCTACACATACCTGAGCTTTAATTCACTCAACAATAACATGACAGGGAGACAGGGGAGGCTTTTCACAGAGTTATTAGAAAAATTAAAGCAGATAAAGTATGGAGGGCACCAAGAAGAGTGCCTAAAAAAAAAAAAAATACCCACTGCTATCGAGCTGATTCCAACTTATAGTGACCTTATAGGGCAGAGTAGAACTGCCCTATAGGGTTTCCAAGAAGCAGCTGGTGGATTCCAACTATCAACCTTTTAGTTAGAAACCAAGCTCTTCACCACTGTGCCACCAGGGCCCCAGAAGAGTGCTTGGTGCTGGACAAATTCTCAATGTTATTTCCCTTCACTTTGAACTGGTGACTCCCAGGGGTCTCTGATTCTCTCCCTCCACAGTGAAATCATTACTGAATTTTTTTATTATCTGAGCTGTCTATCAAGAATTTCAGTTCTGCTTTTACTAGAAGCGATAAGAGACGTGGGCTTATCTCCACTGCTTGAAAAAAAGTAAGAGACTTCATACTTCTGAGAAAGAAAGTTTCTGTACCACTACTCCCCCAGGCCAACCACCCACCTGAACATTAAATGAACAGACTTTATCCCTTACATCTTATGAGTATGAAAATGATAAGGAAGAGATCCTTTGCCACTGTGACTTATTTCTTTGGTTCAAGGCCATGGAGTTGATTCTGAAAGTAACATCTTTAGAATGAGATAATTTGTCAAGGCTTTGTGAAGATTTTATCCTACTGACAAACTAAAGATTTTATCCTACTGAAAAACCAAAAACCAGGAGGCAGGGCCAAGACGGTGAAGCAGTCAGATGCTTTTGGTGATCCCACTTACAACAAAGACACACAAAAAACAAGTGACACTATTATATTTATGACAAGCTAGGAGCCCTGGGCATCAAAGGCAAAGTTAGAAAATGGACTGAGCAGCAGGGGAAGGAAGATACAGTTCAGAAGCAGAGAGGAGTTGCTGGGCCTGAATCAATGGGAACCCTCAGGCACCATTCCCTGGAGCGAACAGAGCAGGGCTGGTGGTAGCGTTCCAGATGCAACTTCTGCAGGGAGAGACAGCCAGCCGTAAGCCTACTCACACCTCCAGAACCTGAGAAAAACGGCGCTGCCGGCAAAAGCTAAGTACTTGCATATATTTTACGGCGTCCTCAGACCCCAAGCCAGCTTCAGTGGCTGTCAATTTCCCTGGGCCTGAGGTAGGTCCTGCTGAGCATCCTGAGCCATTCTCCTGGTCTTGGAGAACAAATAAATTCACAACTGGGGGAAAAGATAATCTGTCAGCTCCACTAAGCAGGGGAGCTCAGGACAAAAGTGGCTCCTGTTCATAAATAAATGGTCTGTGAACTTTGAATACCTTTCACCCCTGCATGGACTTGTGCAGGCCTATTTCAGGAGAATAGGCCCTTGCTGGCAGACTGCAATTGTTTCAGGTGTATGGTAGAGAGGTGGGTGTTTGATGTTTGGCAGCACTTCACTTATTAAGCAGGGTCCTCACCTACCCACATCATGGGCCTAAGGACTGGTGGCACCAACCACGTCACCTAGCCACCCACGACACAGGCCCAAGGAAAACTGGTACCTCCCAGTCCTTACAACCAAAAGCACTGGGTCCCCACAGTCTGTCTGCAGAACCCACCCACCTGTGCACTCTAGGGAACAGGGACATGCTTTCCTCACAGACATGTGGGGGACTGTTGTCAGCCCCTGCCTTGCTCAGAGCGTGACCCCTTACTGCAACCAGATACCTGTACCTACACCAATCAACCCTGCCCCTCTAAGACTCTAGGACACAGTCTGTACCACACATTTGATGACCAACTACCTGGACACCTGAGCTGAATCTATACAAAAAAAGCGAATCGACTCCTAGGCTCATATATGAGATAACAGTTCTAGCCATCTGGTGAAAGGATGTTAGAGCTTCAAAGGTGAAAATAATCTAGCTAGCTCACTCAAGCACTCCACTTGGGCATATGAAACAAAACAAAGCAAGAAGCTAGGATACAGTAAGCAAACATAAAATAAACTAATATAATAACTTATAGATGGCTCGGAGACAACAGTCAATATCAAATCACATAAAGAAGCAGACTGTGATCACTTCAACAGGCTCTCAAAACTAAGAATCGAGGGATCTTCTGGACAAAGGTGCCTTCCTGGAATTACCAGATGCAGAATACAAAAGATTAATATACAAAACTCTTCAAGGCATCAGGCAAAATGCAGAATAAGCCAAGCAACACACAAAGCAGATGAAGAAATTAAAAAGGTTATTCAAGAACATATTGAAAAATTTAATAAGCTGCAAGAATCCATAGAGAGACAGCAATCAGAAATTCAGATTAACAATAAAATTACAGAATTAGACAACTTAATAGAAAGTCAGAGGAGCAGAATTAAGGAAATGGAAGGCAGAATTAGTGAGATATAAGATAAAACACTTGGCACCAATATATTTGAAAAAAAATCAGATAAAGGAATTAAAAAAAAGAAGAAACTCTAAGAACCATGTGGGATTCTATCAAGAGAAATAACCTATGAGTCATCAGAGTACTAGAACAGGGAGGAATAACAGAAAATAGAGAGAATTCTTGAAGATTTGCTGTCAGAAAACTTCCCTGATATTGTGAAAGATGAGAAGATATCTATCCAAGATGTTAATTGAACTCCACATACATAAGGTAGATTTTAAAGAGAGTCACCAAAACATAATCAAACTTGCCAAAACCAAAGATAGAGAATTTTAAGAGCAGTTAGGGATAAATGAAAAGTCACCTACAAAGGAGAGTCAACAAGAATAAGCTTGGACTACTTGACAGAAACCATGCAGGCAAGGAAGGAATAGGATGACTTATATAAAGAACTGAAGAAAAAAAACGCCAGCCAAAAATCATATATCCAGCAAAACTGTCTTTCAAATATGAAGGTGAAATTAGGACATTTCTAGATAAACAGAAGTTTAGGGAATTCATAAAAACCAAACCAAAAACTACAAGAAATACTAACGGGAGTTCTCTGGTTAGAAAATCAATAATATCAGATATCAACCTAAGACTAGAACACTGGACAGAGCAATCAGATATCAACTCACACAGGGAAATCACACACACACAAAAAAAATCAAGATAAAAAAATGCTAAAAAGAGGGAAACAGCAATGTCATCATGTAAAAAAAAGACAACATTAAAACAATAAAGAGGGACTAAGAAATGCAGTCATAAATCTTTTATATGGAGAGGAAGACAAGGCGATATAAAAAAATAAAAGTTAGGTTAAAACTTAGAAAAATAGGGATAAAGATTAAGGTAACCACAAAGGAGACTAACTAACCTACATATCAAAATAAAATACAAGAAAAAAAATTGAGACTCAGCAGAAACAAAATCAACAACGAATAAGAGGAAAAGACAATATATAAACTACTCAGCACAAAAGATTAAGTGGGGAAAAGAAACTGTCAACAATACACACAAAAACACATCAAAATGACGGCACTAAACACATACCTATCTATAATTACACTGAATGTAAATGGACTAAATGCACCAATAAAAAGACAGAGAGTGGCAGAATGGGAAAAAAAAACACGATCTGTCTCTATGCTGCCTACAAGAGACACACCATAGACTTAGGGACTCAAACAAACTAAAACTCAAAGGATGGAAAAAAAAAATACATCAAGCAAACAACAATCAAAATAGAGCAGGAGTGGCAATATTAATTCCTGACAAAATAGACTTTAAAGTTAAATCCACTACAAAGAATAAGGACACTACATAATAATTAAAGGGACAATGTACCAGGAGGATATAACCACATTAAATATTTATACACCCCATGATAGAGCCACAAGATACATAAAACAAACTCTAGCAGCAGTGAGAAGCGAGATAGACAGCTCCACAATAATAGTAGGAGACTTCAACACACCACTTTCTGTGAAGGACAGGATATCCAGAAAGAAGCTCAATATAGACAAGGAAGATCTAAATGCCACAATCAACCAACTTGACCTCATAGACATATACAGAACACTCCACGCAACAGAAGCCAAGTATACTTCCTTTTCTAGTTCACGTGGAACATTCTCTAGAACAGACCACACATTAGGTCATAAAGCAAGCCTTAGCAGAATCCAAAACATCAAAATATTACAAAGCATCTTCTCTGACCCTAAGGCCATAAAAGTAGAAATCAATAAGAGAAAAAGCAGGGAAAAGAAATCAAACATCGGAAACTGAACAATACCCTGCTCAAAAACGACTGGGTTACAGAGAACATTAAGGATGGAATAAAGAAATTCATAGAATCCAATGAGAATGAAAACACTTCCTATCAGAACCTTTGGGACACAGTGAAAGCAGTGCTCAGAGGTCAATTTATATCAACGAATGCACACATACAAAAAGAAGGGCCAAAATCAAAGAATTATCCCTACAACTTGAACAACGGAAAGAAAGCAATAAAAGAAACCCTGAGGCCCCAGAATAAAGCAAATAATAAAAATTAGAGCAGAATTAAATTAAATAGAGAACAGAAAAAACATTAAAAGAGTTAACAAGACCAAAAGCTGGTTCTCTGAAAAAATTAACACAATTGATAAACCACTGGCCAAGCTGACGAAAGAAAAACAGGAGAGGAAGTAAATAACCTGAATAAGAAATAAGATGAGCGATATCACAAAAGACCCAACTAAAATTAAAAGAATCATATCAGATTACTATGAAAAATTGTACTCTAACAAATTCGAAAACCGAGAAGAAATGGATGAATTCGTAGAAATGCACTACCTACCTGAGCTAACACAAACAGAGGAAGAACAACTAAATAAACCCATAACAAAAGAAGACACTGAAAAGGCAATTAAAAAACTCCCAACAACAAAAAGCCCTGGCCTGGATGGCTTCAGTGCAGAGCTCTACCAAACTTTCAGAGAAGAGTTAACACCACTATTACTAAAGGTATTTCAGAGCATAGAAAGGGATGGAATACTCCCAAACTCATTTTATGAAGCCAGCATATCCCTGATACCAAAACCAGGGAAAGACACCACAAAAAAAGAAAAATACAGACCTATATCCCTCATGAACTTAGATGCAAAAATCCTCAACAAAATTCTAGCCAAGAGAATTCAACAACATATCAAAAAAATAATTCACCATAACGAAGTGGGGTTCATACCAGGTATGCAGGGATTTTCAATATTAGAAAAACAATTAATGTAATCCATCATATAATGATGAAGATCAAAGACCACAGCCTTTAGTACGGATTGCACCTCAACATAAAGAAAACAAAAAATCCTCACAACTGGACTAATAAGCAACATCCTGGTAAACAGAGAAAAGATTGAAGTTGTCAAGGATTTAATTTTACTTGGATCCACAATCAACAGCCATGGAAGCAGCAGTCAAGAAATCAAAAGACGCATTGCATTGGGCAAATCTGCTGCAAAGGACTTCTTGAAAGTGTTGAAGAACAAAAACGTCACCCTGAAGACGAAGGTGCGCCTGACCCAAGCCATGTTATTTACAATCACGTCATATGCATGTGAAAGCTGGACAATGAATAAGGAAGACTGAAAAAGAGTTGATGCCTTTGAATTGTGTTGGCAAAGCATATTGAATATACCATGGACTGCCAAAAGAATGAACAAGTCTGTCTTGGAAACAGCGCAGCCAGAATGCTCCTTACAGCCAAAGATGGCAAGACTGTGTCTTGCATACTTTGGACATGTTGTCAGGAGGGGTCAGTCCCTGGAGAAGGACATCATGCTAGGCAGAGTACAGGGTCAGCGGAAAAGAGGAAGACCCTCAACAAGGTGGACTGACACAGTGGCTGCAACAATAAGCTCAAGCATAACAACGACTGTAAGGATGGCTCAGGACAGGGCGGTGTTTCGTTCTGTTGTGCGTAGGGTCGCTATGAGTCGGAACAGACTCGACGGCACCTAACAACAACAATCATATAAATAAAAGACAGGAAACATACGATCTTATCAACTGATGCAGAAAAGGTGTTTGACAAAGTTCAACACCCATTCTTGATACAAACACTCAGTAAAATAGGAATAGAAGGAAAATTCCTCAACATAATAAAGGGCATTTATACAAAGCCAACAGCCAACATCATCCTAAACGGAGAGAGTCTGAAAGCATTCTCCTTGAGATCAGAAACCACACAAGGATACCCTTTATCACCACTCTTATTCAACACTGTGCTGGAGGTATTAGCCAGAGTAATTAGGCTAGATAAAGAAATAAAGGGCATCCAGATTGGTAAGGAAGAAGTAAAAGTATCTCTGTTTGCAGATGACATGATCTTATACACTGAAAACCCTAATGAATCCTCAAGAAAACTACTGAAACTAATAGAAGAGTTCAGCAGATTATCAGGATACAAGATAAACATACAAAAATCAGTTGGATTCCTGTATACCAACAAAAAGAACATTGAAGAGGAAATCACCAAATCAATACCATTTACAGTAGCCCCCAAGAAGATAAAATACTTAGGAATAAATCTTACCAGACATGTAAAAGACCTATACAAAGAAAACTACAAGACAGTACTGCTAGAAACCAAGAGACCTACGTAAGTGGAAAAACATACCTTGCTCATGGACAGAAGACTTAACATTGTAAAAATGTCTATTCTACCAAAAGGGATCTATAGATACAATGCAATTACAGTCCAAATTCCATCGGCATTTTTGAACAACATAGAAAAACAAATCACACACTTCACTCGGAAGGGAAAGAGGCCCCAGATAAGTAAAGCATTACTGAAAAAGAAGAACAAAGTGGGAGCCCTCACACTACCTGATTTTAGAGCCTACTATACCACTGCCGTAGTCAAAACAGCCTAGTACTCGTATAGCAACAGATACATAGACCAATGGAACAGAATTGAGGGTCCCCAAATCCGTCCACATATGAGCAGCTGATAATTGACAAAGGCCCAAAGTGAGTTAAATGGGGAAAAGACAGTCTCTTTAACAAATGATGCTGGCATAACTGGATATCCATCCTCAAAAAAATGAAACAAGACCCATACTTCACACCATGCACAAAAACTAACTCAAAATGGATTAAAGACCTAAATATAAAATCTAAAATGATAAAGATCATGGAAGAAAAAATAGGGACAACGCTAAGAGCCCTAATACATGGCACAAACAATATACAAACATTACGAACAACACACAAACACCCGAAGAGAAACTAGATAACTGGGAGTTCCTAAAAATCAAATACCTATGCTCATCCAAAGACTTTACCAGAGTAAAAAGATTACCTACAGACTGGGAAAAAGTTCTTAGCTATGACATTTCCGGCCAGCGTCTGACCTTTAAAATCTCAGTGATACTGCAAAAACTCGACTACAAAAAGATAAACCATTTAAGAAATGGGCAAGGGATATGAACAACCACTTCACTAAAGAAGACATTCAGGTAGCTAACAGACACATGAGGAAATGCTCAGGATCATTAGCCATGAGAGAAATGCAAGTCGAAACTACAATGAGATTCCATCTCACTCCAACAAGGCTGGCATTAGTCCAAAATAATAAATGTTGGAGAGGTTGTGAAGAGATTGGAACACTTATACACTGCTGATGGAAATGTAAAATGGTACAGCCACCTTGGAAATCGATTTAACGCTTCCTTAAAAAGCTAGAAATAGAACTACCATAAGACCCAGCAATCCCACTCCTTGGAATATATCCTAGAGAAAAAAGAGCCTTTACACGGACAGATATATGCACACCCATGTTCACTGAAGCACTATTTAAATTAGCAAAAAGATGGAAGCAACCAAGCTGCCCATCAACAGACGAATGGATAAATAAATTATGGTATAGTCACACAGTGGAATACTACACGTCAATAAAGAGCAATGATGAATCTGTGAAACATTTCATAACGTGGGGAAATCTGGGTGGCATTATGCTGAGTGAAATTAGTTGCAAAAGGACAAATATTGTATGAGATCACTATTATAAGAACTGGAGAAATAGTTTAAACAGAGAAGGAAATATTCTTTGATGGTCAGGAGAGTGGGGAAGGAGGGAGTGAGAGGTGTATTCACTAATTAGATAGTAGACAAGAACTATTTCAGGTGAAGGGAAAGACAGCACACAATACAGAAGAGGTCAGTACAACTGGACTAAACCAAAAGGAAATAATAAACTGAATGCTTTGAAGGCCAGAGTACCAGGGGCTGGGGTTTGGGGACCATGGTGTCAGAGGCCATCTAGGTCAATTGGCATAATAAAATCTATTAAGAAAAGATTCTGCATCCCATCTGAGAGTGGCGTCTGAGGTCTTAAATGGTAGCATGCAGCCATCCAAGATGCATCAATTTGTCTCAACCCACCTGGAGCAAAGAAGAATGAAGAACACCAAAGACACAAGGTAATTATGTACCCAAGAGACAGAAAGGGCCACATAAACCAGAGACTACATCAGCCTGAGACCAAGAGAACTAGATGGTGCCCGGCTACAACCGATGACTCCCATGACAGTAAGCACAACAGAGAACCCCTGAGGGAGCAGGAGAGCAGTGGGATGCAGACCTCAAATTCTCGAGAAAAGACCAGACTTAATGGTCTGACTGAGGCTAGAAGGACCCTGGAAGTCATGGTCCCCAGACCTTCTGTTAGCCCAAGACAGTAACCATTCCCAAAGCCAACTCTTCAGAAAGGGATTGGACTGGACTTTATGGGATAGAAAATGAAGCTGGTGAGGAGTGGGCTTTTTGGATCAAGTAGACACATGAGACTATGTGGGCAGCTCCTGTCTGGAGGGGAGATGGGAGGGCAGGGGGGGTCAGAGGTTGGCCAAATGGACACAAAAACAGAGAGTGGAGAGAGGGAGTGTGCTGTCTCATTAGGTGGACAGCAACTATGAGTGTATAATAGCAATATGTGCATACTGTTATATACGAGAGACTGGCTTGATTTGTAAACTTTCATTTAAAGCACAATAAAGTTAAAAAAAAAAAAAAAGACCGGGCTTAATGGTCTGACTGAGACTGGAAGAACCCTGGAGTGGAGGTCATGGTCCCCAGACCTTCTGTTAGCCCAAGACAAGAACCATTCTTCAGACAGAAATTATACTTTTTTTTATAGGATACTGGTGAGGAGTGAGCTTCTTGGATCATGTAGACACATGAGTCTATGTGGGCAGCTCCTGTTTGGAGGTGAGATGAGAACGCAGAGGGGGTCAGAAGCTGGCTGAATGGACATGAAAATAGAAAATGGAAAGGAGGAGTGTGCTGTCTCATTTGGGGAGAGCAACTAGGAGTATATAGCAAGGTATATATAAATTTTTATATCAGACTGACTTGATTTGTAAACTTTGACTTAAAGCACAATACAAATTAAAAAAAAAAAAAAAACAAAGCGGCTGCAGTTGAGTGGATTTTGACTCAGAGGGGCCCTACAGGACAGAGTAGAACTGCCCCATAGGGTTAACCTGCCACAGTTTAATGGATTCTGGCAGAAGGCAAGGGACTCCTGGGACAGAGACAAAGGTCTTTATTATTCATAGCAAGTGCAGCAGTCAGAGTATCAGCATTTTCTTTTGCCAGTTCCCTGATCTCCAATGCCCACAGAGAATCAGTGACACCTGCAAGTACAGTAGGTTGTGTTACAGGAAAACCCTGGCTTAGGAAATCTGAATCTTTTAAACTGGCCACCAAGCTGCCTTCCTTTTGCTCTGGATGGAGACACTATCTCTATCTTCCAAGGCTTTTTGTTCTACAAATATCCTTGAAAAGACAGTCTGGAACAAAGATACCAGGGCCTCTGCTTGCAAGGCTTGCAGAAATGGAAAGATTCATGGGAAATTGTTTCCCAATAGCCATGTGTTATGTTTATAACACATTCCACTAAAGTCTCTTAATACCAAACTCTGTTCTTCAGAAGAGTGTTAGATGAAGGGTCTTAAACAGCTTTCTGGATGATGAAAGAATTTATATTTTTTCCTTTGAAAACAATACTTACTAAAGTTTATTTTAAAAAATTATGACAAACTAAGATTAAAAAGGTAAGCATTCATAATTAGACAAAAGAGAATTATTTTCACATATTTTGTAAATATTCTTTTATCATTTACTTAGTCCATTTAATGAATTCTCTTTTTTAATTTTAGCCATATATTTCTGTCTAATAAGAACTATGTCTATAGGCCAAACAGGGCAGAAGAAGAATATAAAGAAATATGGATGTTTTAAGATAATGGGGGTGTGAGTTAACTTGTATCTCTTTTTTAAATCTAATCAGTTTGTACAATAAATACAGTATTTTTTAAATGATTCTTAAGCATGTCTTCCACAGATTAGTAAAACTTGAAAGAAGTTTTTTTTTTTTTTTTACTATATTTTCTTTTACTCTTTCTCTTCTCTCAGTAAACTAGAAAGTAATATATACTTGTTTTAACACCTCTGGTTCTTTTCCCAGGCAGTGTCAAACAAAATCCTGGAAGGTGAAGTACCCAATATTTCACAGATACCTATATAGTGAGGGACTATGCCATAAAGACATCACTAAGTAAACCACAGAATTTTAAAGAGCAAATATCAAATGTGACTCAAACATAAGAATACCTCTTTTCCTTTGTATGTCAAAGCTACGTTTCTCTCCTCATTGAATTAGGTGACTTTAGTTCTTGCTGTAACTCAATTTGTCAAGAAGCTGCACCCTTCTTATCAGACACAGAGTCACTGTACTTGAAAAAGGAGGCTTAGTTGCATCATCTCAAATGAGGGCAGTTTAACCTTAAAATTCTCTGTGGCTGCTGAAAATGGACATGAATATCTTAAATTAAGGCACCTCTCCTGAAATCTGTACCTTCCTACAGGCATTGACAGTAGCTTATTTTATCTTCAGATATCTGTGAATAGGAAATAGATATTAATGCATACAGGAGTACTTTTTGACTAGGAAATAATTATAAACATAGAAAGGATTATTGTTGGGAGTAGTACTATCAATCACCGTATCTTATCTTCCCTCTGAGTGAATGAACTGTTAGACTGCTTTTAAGAGACACATTTGATGACATGATTTCAAGCTACAAAATAATCCTGCAATTCCTTTAATGAGCGCAATGAAGTCATACTGTGGTGTCCTTCTCTGCAGAACTTCAAAATACAAAACAAACAAAAAACCCTGCTTTGATAGATATACAGAAATAAAGAAGGCACCAAGAGTTGATCTCTAGCAATACTAGAACCCTGTCTGTTAAAGTTACTTTTTATATAAAGTTTTAGGTGGCTAATATGGTCTGTTGTGTTCACTGGATCTAACCAAGATCTCCAGTGAAGGGAAGTCAAAGTTTGAGAAGACCAAAAACACGGTCATAAGCTTTTAGGCTAACAAACTCAAAGGGCAGAGGATCAAGTGGGGTGGGTGTGAACACCCAGAAAGACTGAGTAAAAAAGATTAGGGCTCTTCAGGCTCAAAAAATGATAATAAAATGAAGAAAAAAAAAATTAACAGCTCCAAAGGAGATGGGCAGATTTATTCATTTAGAATTCTGTGATCGGGGATCAAGAACATCCAACTGACGTGTAAAAGGGGGAAAATTAAAACAAAATTGGGTGGGAAGCAATTGGAGGCTGTTCTCACTGAAGATGGTGTAAGACAGGTGATAAATTTGCAGCCCACTCATTCATCAAAGATTTAGTCTGCATTTACACTGTGCAGGCATGGTGCTGGATACTAGGAACATAGGCTCAGAATAGTTAAATAATTTGTACAATGGATCTAAATTATGGACCCATTCTCTTCCAGATCTCAGAGACTCCTCCTGGGTAAGGAGTGAGCAAGGTATATGATGGTGGAAGGAATTACAGAATATTGAGAAAGTACAGATTCCCCAATCATGTAATTAGCTCTTGAAAATAAGTGATCATGTCTCTTCTTCGCTGATTTAAGCAGTACTTACACCAGTGCCTGGTATACTGTAAGTACTCAATAAGCAGCATTATTAAGTAGGCAAGGAAACAGAAACAGGACATAAATTATGATCCTGTCCATTTGTGGGTATTTATAAAAAATAAAAAAAAAACTGGTATTTATGGGTTTAATTAAATAGAAAATAAAAAAACTTGTGGAAATATTACTAAAGGTTAAACGTTAAAAGCAGGGTAGTCATTTTTTACTGTGCTACAGGCAGCTACTAACACTCGTAGTTCATTATCATACATCAGTCTGCCACTTTTTAGCACTGAGATATGGTACAAACTACTCTGAGCTTATTTCCTCATTATGTAGAATGAAGCGATCAGATCACTGTCAGAGGGTTATTATGACATTTAAATGATGTGACATATACACCAAGCCATGGAAGGGCTAAAAAACTAACAGTACTTTGAATTTTCTCAGCTTAAGTGAAGAAGGATTTTTGTTGTAGCTTTCAGAGCTTTTATTTTGACTCTGAATTTTTATTCTAATTAGAAGTTATCCAGAGAGATATCTGGGTAACCAAAGAAAATGAAGGCCACTGAGGTATGTGTCTTCCTATATAACTTCCAAGAAAGAAAAAAAAAAAGAACAAACAAAATACACAAAACTCCTTACATTCAGCACAGTAATAGGCCAAGACTGCCCAAAGTTCAAATTACCGTAAGTAAAAAAGAAAAACACCAAATCTCAGAGAAAGAATTCTCATATTCCATACTATATTAATATTTCATACATTCAAAAATAGGAATAAATTAGAATAAACAAGAATGGGGGAACCAAAAAACTGTAATAAAAATAGAAAAAAATGAACTTAACTGTACTATTAATGAATAAGACAACTATACTGAAGGTGATGTGTGTATGTATCAGAGCGAGAAATAAAAAGAAGTAACCTTCAAAAACAATAATTTTGACTACAATTATTCTAAGGCTAAAGAAAATACGAACTATGTACAAATATATTCTAGCCAGTAAATTTGATTTTCATAGGAGTATGATGAATTGGCAGATGTAAAACTACTTTATATGTGTATTCTAAAATTAAGCAAATAAATAAATGTATTGGGAATAATGAGCTCCAAGGTTCTCATTCACAGAAAAAGGAATTTACAAATAAGGGAGAAGGCTAAAATTAATTCTCTGGTGTTGGATTGGAATTGGAGGTATTAATACGAACTTATACGGATACATAAAGAAACAGATATATACATGTATGTGTATATAAAAATATATATATATATATATATATATATATATATATATATATATATATATACATTTCTCAGTGCTGTCCCTAAGAGGATCTAGAAGCTTCAATGCCACAGAATCAGTGAGTATACCCAGGTCTTGGTTTCTAAATACCATCCTTCAACAAAAACAACCAAAGCTCCTTAGAGCCAATGACTAAATCCAGGGTTGGGCAGGGAAAGTCCAGTAAGTCAGAAACATCTTATGGTTAACAGGAAGTAAGGCAGTGCTCAAAAAATGATGAGCCCATGTCAAAAAGATACAGGATACAACCTGAAGAGGAGCTCCTCATGGCCAAATATGGGATAATCTGAGCTAAAATAAATAAATAAATAAATAATGATCGTAATGGATTATAACCGTAGAACGAAATAAGAATCTTGAGTTCATACTGATATAGATAAATAAATGGGGGAGAACAAATGATAGGAAAAAAATCGTCATTTGGCAAACACCACAGTACTGATTATTTTAGGCAAGAATCATCAATACATGCTAAAATTACTGGGTGAAAGTATGATGAGAAATGGGGTATTTAAATAATCTCAAAGTATCTCCTCACAAGATACGTATTCATTTCAAAGGGGGAAATAATCATTAATGGAGAACAAATAGGATTGACACCACCTTAATCAGGCGATCAAGTTAACATTACCAGTAACGGGACAAACTGACATCATGTGCCTCCTGAGACAATATACTAAGAAAAATACAACATCACTCCTGTGGTATTCTTACCAAAAGTGCAAACTTGAATTTAAACATGAGGAAATACCAGATGAAGACAAATTGGAGGACACTGCAAAATAATTGACCAGTATTCTTCAAAAATGTCAAGGTCATAAAAGACAAAGACAAAAAAGCTGAAGAATGTTCCAGATTAAAGGAGGCTAAGGAGACATGACAGCTAAATGCAATGTGTGACCTGGACTGGATGTGGACTAGAAAAAAGGCATTAGTGGAACAAGAAGCAAAATTAAAATAGAGTGTAAATTAGGTAATACTAGTCTATCAATGTTAATTGTGGTCATATGAGAAGTTAATATTTGGTGAATCTGAGTGAAGAGTGTACAAAATTCTTTGTATAGTTTATATAATTTTTTTTGTAAGTCTGAAATTTTTTCAAAATAAAAATTTAATTAAAAAAATTATCCAGAGCTACTCCAGTTCCCGTACTACTCCCCAACATTCACATATTTTATTTTTTCCTGCTTTTTTTTTCTTCCTTTTCTTTCAATTTTTCCTTCTAACCTATAAGAGAAACTGAAGAGACAATATTATTATTATGTAGCATGTTAGCTAATGAGCATGATTGCTGAGGTTATCACACCTCTAAGAAAAAGGCACTTAAGGATAATTAATTCTACTACAAAGCACAAATGGAACTGACCTGAACCCAGGAGAAGAGCAGACCCCATTCCATGACATTTGTTAAATTCCATGACATTTGCTAAAACATCTCCAAGGAAGTGGTCACTATTAATTAAAACACATGTAAGTCTATAAAGAAAGGCTGCCTTGGTGAACGGGATAAACAGAGTCTCCCCACCTCACTTTACTCCCCCAAATAAAGTATTGTTCAGGATTAAAACATACTTAATGGCTATCCTCAGCTTATTATCTTTCTCCACAAAGCTGGCTTCCCCTCCTGTATTTCCTAGTGAGTTGAGTGGTACCATTCAACTTAGTCACTTAAGAAAAAAATCACAGGATCATTAAGCTTTCCTTTTTCCTCATCTTCCCACACCTAAACAGTGAGCAAGCCCCCTGGTACTAACTCCTGACGCTCTCTCTTCTGCCCTCTTCTATCTCCAAGTTCAGGGCCTCAACTTTAGCACTGCTTTTGGAATCCAAACCTACTGTCCCTCCAGCCAGACTCCTCTAGTCCATTGTTAAAGCAGAAGTCAGTGGGTTTCTCATAAAACACAAATCTGATCATGGTGCTTCCGCGCTAACACCTATCCATGCTGCCTTAGTGAGCATGATGCACGGGGCCCTCCACAATCTAGCCAGCTTCTTTCTCCAGTTCTTCTTTTGGTAGCACTTGCCTTCAAACCATACCCAGCTGTGCAGAACTCAGTGCAAATATCACCTCCTAAGAGCAGTCTTTGCTCACTGCGTCCAGACAGAACGGCTGCACGTCCTCCCCTGAACCCCATGCAGACTTCTATCATGGTACCTAAACACTTTAGGGTATTTATGTATTTATTTATAGATCTATGTTCTCCCTTGGATTGGAACCCCATGCCAGTGAGGTACATTTATTCGAACTGAAGTTGAGCTTTACATGCATTATTCCATTTAGTTCCCATAATAATTCTATGTTATTTCCAATTTACAGATGAGGAAACTGAGGTTATAAGAGATTGAGTAACCTTTCCAAGGTCACAGAGCTAGTGGGTGGTGAAGCTAGGATTTGGATCCAGTTCTGTGTGGCTGGAGATCCCAGATACTTTACTACTTATTGCCATGTCTGTTTTTCTATTCCAGAGTGTGGCACAGTGAATAGCATAGAATAAGCCTGAAGAATATATGATGACTATTTCACATAATGCTTTGTTCAGACAACAGTTATTAGACTTGGCTTTTAAAAACTTTTTATTGTTGCAAAAATGTAACGCCAATTCAACATTCTTCCTGTGTACAATTCAATAAAACCAATTGCATCAATCACTGCACAACCATCACATACATCTGTTACCAAAATTCCCATCTCCATAAACAAAAACTCTATGCTACCTAGACAATGATTCCTTCCTCCTTCTATACCTCCTACCCCTGGTGATCTCTGTTAAACCCTAATCTCTATACCTTTGCCTATTCTAACTAATTCGTATTAGTGAAACCATACAATATTTGCTCTTTTGTGATTGACTAATTTCACTCAGCATAAAGGTTCATCCATGCTGTGGCGTGTATCGGGACTCCATTTCTCTCTACGGCAGAGTAGTATTCCACTGTATGTATGTAGCATATTTTGTTTCTCCATTCGTGTAATCTGCTGGTGGACATCTGGGTTATTTCCACCTTTTGGCTATTGTGAATAATGTTGCAACGAACACTGGTGTACATGTGTCTGTCTGTGATGCTACTTGAAGTCTCTTAGGTACGTTCCTAAGAGTGGAATTACTGGATCATATGGCAGCTTTATATTTAGCTTTTTGAGGAACCACCGCATCATTTACCAGGATGGCTGTATATTTTGCATTCCTACCAACAATGGATGAGCGTTCTGAACTCTCCATACCTTCACCAGCACTTGTTATTTCCCACTTTTTAAAAAAAAAACTTAGCCATCCTAGTGAGAGTTAAGTGGCATTTCGCTGTAGTTTTGATTTGTATCTCCCTGATGGCTAATGACACTGAACATCTTTTCATGTGCTTATTGGCCATCTGTATATCCTTTCTGGTGAAATGTCTATTTAGGTCCTTTGTCCATTTTTTGATTGGGTTGTTTATCTTTTTGTTGTTAATTTGTTCTTAACATACTCCAGACATTAAAACACTATCTAATATATGGGAACCCTCGTGGCATAGTGGTTAAATACTACAGCTGCTAACCAAAGGGTCGGCAGTTTGAATCCGCCAGGCGCTCCTTGGAAACTCTATAGGACAGTTCTACTCTGTCCTGTAGGGTCGCTATGAGTCGGAATCGACTTGACAGCACTGGGTTTGGTTTTGGTTTGATCTGATATATAGTTTCTAACATTTTTCTCTCATTCTGCAGGCAGTCTATTTTTCGATTGAGCAGGCAGTCTATTTATTGATGTACAGGAGTTTTTAATTTTGATGAGATCCCGTTTATCTATTTTGCTTTTTGTTGCTTGTGCTTTCAGTGTCATATCTAAGAATCCACTGTTGAAGACTACCTCCCGAAGCATTGCTCCTGTTTTCTTCTAAGAGTTTTATGGTTTTAGCTCATACACTTACGTCTTTGATCCATTTTGAGTTAGTTTTTATCTATGGTTGGGGGTATGGACTAACTCTAATCTTTTGCAGGTGGAAATCCAATTGTCTAAGCACCATTTATTAAAGAGACAATTCTCTCCCCACTTAATGGATTTAGCACCCTTATCGAAGGCTAACTGACCACAGATGCATGAGTTTAACTCTGGACACTCAATTCTATTGCACTGGTCTATATGTCTACTATTATATCAATACCAGACTGTTTTGATTATTGTGGCTTTCTTATGATATGTTTTGAGATTAGGAAGTGAGAGTCCCTCTACTCTATTCTTTTTAAGATTATAAGCATGGCATTTTAAAACATATTTAAATTAAGCAGTAGTTAAAAAATACAAGTCTATGTATTGAGACAGAAGGTCCCTAGGTGGCACAAATGGTTTGTGCTCAACAGCTAACCTAAAGGTTGACAGTTTGCACCCAACCAAGTACCATGGAAGAAAAGACCTGGCAATCTGCTTCCATAAAGATTAAAGCCAAGAAAACCCTAAGGAGCAATTCAACTCTGTAACACATGGAGTTGCCATGACATGGGAAACAACTTGAAAGCAATTAATAATGACAACAAGTATTGAGACAGTGACAAAATGCTGAAAGATGAAGCAATGATTTTTGTTCTCTTTGCTACTTCCCAAACTCCTGATTCCTGATTCTTTATCAAATTCAATTCAGGTAAAGTTAACAGCAGAAAGAGGAAAAACCCAACTGAGCATGCTTTAGGTAGGTCAGTGCTATCCAAATATTAGTACTGAAAATACTCCTCTGGCATACAGGAAGAAGTGTGGTACAGGGCCAAGAATAGAGGCTTTGTGATAACCATGTGCGGTTATGTGACCTCATCTAGAACACCAAGGATGGCAACCACTGTGCAAGCCTGTTTTAAAAATTAAATGAGTATGTGTACATAGTACACACCCCACAGTCCCATTTTCTTCCCCCCAATGAGAGAATGACACCAGTGACAAGAGGGTAAACCTTTAAAGACAAGAACCCACCGTTCATAGAGAAAGACTCTCAAGGTCTCCAAATAATTGCAGGACAGATTAATACAGATACCCTCTCAACTTTCGCCATCTCAGGCAAAAAGGCACATTGAGCTCTCATCTAACATTTCAAAGCTCCTTGCTCATGCCTGGACAAACATGGCTCTGACTTATCTGCTTCTACCTGAGAAGCAACTGCCTACTCAGAAATCATACAGCAGCAAAGTATGGAAAACTAATATAAAACAGTATTAATCTAAAAGCACTAGATCACTCTGTGAGGAAATCTTCTTTCCATTATTCCAAGCAAAAAAATCTGCTTGCATATAAGGAGGAAGCAGCATGGTTTAATCCTTCATCATTAATGGCAAGAACACCAGACTGAAAGTGTGACTCTGGATACTTTATTTATTTAATATTCATTTATTCAACAAATATTTATTGAGTGTGTGATCCCTGCTCTCATGGAATTTGTATCATAAGAGGAGGAGAAACAGGTCATATAATAGGAATGTAGGAAGTAGACAGAAAGACAGAAGTTAGAATATAGTGATATGTGAGTTAAAGTGGTGATAAAATAGAGACTTAGATAGCTAATTTAGACTTTTCATTTTAGAATGGTGACATTTAAGCTAAAAATGTTATTTCTTCTTTCTGGACATCTACTTCCTTTCCATTAAAACGTGATTACTGAAATGGGATGCTCTTCAAAGTCTCTTCTGGTTCTAAGAATCTGTGATTTCAAGGCTACTAGGGATAGATATTGTGTGTGTGTGGGTGTGCTTGTACATATATGTGCATACACACACACATTTTAAACATCAAATATTATCATCTTAGGTTTGGTTAAGCAAATCATTTATGTCAGTGAGCCTTAGCTTTGAAGACATTTAAGTTAATGGTAAACTTTTTGAAAGAAAGGAAGTAGAGTTTTGCATACTGAATCTCTGCTATTGCTCTATGCCTGGCCTCTGCCTGACAGAGACGTGCATATTTTGTTAATATTTTGGCAAATAAAGTCAAAATTGACCACAAGGGTTAATATTTCCCTGCATGTTTCAAAACAGGCAAAATACATGAATTTATAACGAGGCTAGCAGTAGTCTTAAGCTAATTCTTTCTGGTGATCCCTTAAAACCACAAATTCAGAGAGGCTGAAATTTTAAACCGCCAAACTAAGCCACATGTTCTCTTTTACATAAAAATGGAAAAAAGAGTTTACGGTGACAGGGTATGGAAATTTTTTTTTTTAGGGAACATCAGTACTTTGACCCATATCTTCATGAACTTACAAAGCCTGAAAAACTCAGATAAACTCTACCGAGGGATTTAACACAACACAACACACCCCTCTCACCTTTCTCCAGGCCTCTCCCCCAGCTGGGGCACATTTCTGGAATGGAAACGAAAGCTTCTCAAACTGTTGAAAAATGAGGGCCTCTGAATTTTTAATTCTGTTAACTAATCATTAGAAAAGTAGAAATTGCCGTGTCTCTGAGAACCAGCAAGGTAGCAGGCTCCACAGACTCTGTGTTTAATTTTGCAGGAGCTGGCTGAGTTCCCAGCAACACATTGATTTGTGGGACTACTACTTTGGGCACCTCGAGGATAATTAAATATTAAGTCCATCTTTGATGTATGCAAAGTCTGCCTAAGAGGATTACCAGCCACAGTGAAGGTAGCAGTTCTACGTTTTCTGGTAACTGAACATTGCAATATCATTATCTATTCTTATCTTTACTCCTTAAGAACTCATCTCTATTCTTATATTGCCTAAAGTACCTTTGAGACTGGAAAAAAAGGAAAGACAGAAAGTGAAGAAAAGGAAAGCTCATGCATTCAACATTTTGGGGTCTTCTAGGTGTTTGGGATACAGTGATGAAGACTAATGCAGGTGACTGAGGGCAGATGAGATGAGCATCATTGAGGGTCTTCCTCTTTTTTGCTGACCCTCTACTTTACCAAGAGTGATGTCCTTCTCTAGGGACCGGCCCCTTCTGATAGCATGTCCAAAGTATGTGAGATGTAGTCTCACCATCCTTGCCTCCAAGGAGCATTCGGGTTGTACTTCTTCCAAGAAAGATTTGTTCATTCTTTTGGCAGTCCATGATATATTCAATATTCTTCCCCAACACCACAATTCAAAAGTGTCAATTCTTCTTTGGTCTTTCTTAATTATTGTCCAGCTTTCACATGCATATGTTGTTGTTGTTATGTGCCTGCCTTCGAGTCGGATGCATATGAGTTGACTGAAAACACCATGGCTTGGGTCAGGTGCACCTTAATCTTCAAGGTGATATCTTTGCTACTCAACATTTTAGAGAGGTCTTCTACAGCAGTTTTGCCCAATGCAATGAATGCATCATTTGATTTCTTGATTGCTGCTTCCATGGGTGTTGATTGTGGACCCAAGTAAAATGAAATCATTGACAACTTCAATCTTTTCTCTGTTTATCATGATTTTTCTTATTGGTCCAGTTGTGAGGATTTCTGTTTTCTTTATGTTGAGGTGTAATCTATACTGAAGGATGTGGTCTTTGATCTTCATCAGAAAGTACTTCAAGTCCTCTTCATTTTCAGCAAGCAAGGTTGTATCATCTGCATAACACAGGTTTTTAATGAGTCTTCCTCCAATCTTGATGCTCCATTCTTCTTCATAGAGCCCAGCTTCTCAGGTTATTTGCTCAGCATACAGACTGAATAGGTATGTTGAAAAGATAAACCCTGATGGACACCCTTCCTGACTTTAACCCATGTAGTATCCCCATGATCTGTTCAAAGGACTTTCTCTTGATCTATGTACAGGTTCCTCATGAGTACAATTAAGTGTTCAGGAATTCCCATTCTTCATAATGTTATCCATAATTTGTTATGATCCACACAGTCAAATGTCTTTGCATAGTCAATAAAACACAGGTAAACATCTTTGTGGTATTCTCTGCTTTCAAGTCTAAACTCATTTAAATAACACAAGTTTTGAAAAACAGTAAAGAAGACTATTTCAAATTTAAATTATGGGCATAGTCCTGTCACATTCCAGAAGTTGTTGGTGCTTCCATTCTGAAATCACACTTTTTCTGCATTCATTTTCCAAGTAGCAAGACTATATTTACAATTAATGAGATCAAGTTCTCCATGAAATGTGCCTGCCCTCCAAAATAGATTTGAATCAGCATTTCCAGGATGACATGAAATACTTAATTGCTAAAGAAGGTGGAGGACGAGACAATCACTCATTTATCTTTTAGAGACTATAAATAAATAGGATAATTAAGCCACTATAGTCTGAAGCCCTGGTGGTTAAGAGCTCAGCTGATAACCAAAAGATCTGCAGTCGAATCTATCAGCTGCTTCTTGGAAACCATCTGGGGCAGTTCCACTGTGTCCTATAGGGTTGCTGTGAGTAACAAAGTCTTTTTTTTTTTTTTTTGAACAAAGTCTTAGCTGCCTTAAATTCTGATTATGGGAAAAATAAAGCTATAAATAAATAAAAATAAAGCTATAAAGAAATAAAAATCTCAAAAAATATTCAGAAATCATTAAATTCTGTAAAAGCTGCAACTTGTTCTTTGAGTAACTGGAACATTGAGAGAAGCTTGAAAGAAGCTTGTATTATTTCTGAAGGGTCTAGATCCGAATATCAAAGTCTCCATTCTAGTGTTTCCATACAGCAGATAAGATGGATGTTTCCTCCTTTCCCAGTTTCCATGTCGTTTCATAATAGTTTCAATACATATGTTTGACATAACATGAAGTGTGGCCTCCAACCAAAGAAAACTACCCTCGTTGTCCTGTCAGACTCCAGTCATCAGGAAAGATGAAATCGAGCAAGTTTGAGAATTTGAAAAATGGAGGTTCTGTCAGGAAAGTACATAACAGTAGTAACATATATTTACTTCCAGATGAGAGTCAGAACCTGAAGTTCCATATGGCAAAAATAATGTGACCTAATGGAATGCTTACCTCAGAGAGGTTAGATGAAACTTCGTGTTTGCTGAAAAAAGAAAACCTTTAACTTCTACTACGCCAGGTACCTTGAATATATTTTATAGCCTATTGCATTTGTGTTCATACTTTGTTTTTTCAAAAACGCTATTTGCAGTCTCTTGATATAATTTTAGGCAAGTTGTTGAGAAATACCAGGGTAAGGTCACAGTGCTTTAATAAGAGTATTATTCAGATATTAATGACTTTTTTTTTTTCCCATTTTAGCAATTTTGTAACTAGAGAATCTTTAATAAGTTCATTTTTATTGGATTTCAATTTCTCTAACTCTGAAGAGTAAAAAAAAAAAAAAACGAGAATATTTATCTATGCATCTTACAGAGGAAAATTGAGGACGATAGATATAAAAGTGCTCTGAGATGAGTCCCAAGATAATCTTAATGTTTGATTCATTAAAAAAAATTTCATTGTCCTTATTATGTATTAATAAAGACATAAATATAAATTATAAAGCAGAGTTTTAAAATTAGAGGTAAATTAAGTTGGAGTCAGACTTCAGAAAACTCTTGCAGATTAGATTATCTGAGAAATTCTGTTTCGTAACTGTTATTGACATGCTGACCTGCTGTGCGTGCTAATGCACTTTATTGAGGTTGCGGATTCCTATATCCACAGGAAACACCAATTTAGAATTTCAGCCAAACTCCAATGCTAGGAATTAGCATTCTCATTTACTCAATCAACAAGCATTGAAGCTCTGAGTATGTGCATAGCATACTTAAAGAAATCCAAAAGATGGTTAAGAGGTTCTCTAGGGCTTTAAAATTTTCAAGAAGTCAGGGAAGGTTCCAGAGAGGAGACGGACTGAGTGAGCATTGAAGGATGGTACGGAAAGACTAAGATCCTGTATCTCTGCTACATTATGTCTATGCAGGTACATGAAAGGCGATTTTAGTACCTGGGCAGAGCATGAAAGAAATGAATTAGCTACACTGCTTACTGCACTTCTCTTCAGATCTGCCCTTCTCTGGGAAAATAATGAGCCACCAAAATTAACTGAGATGGTGAAAAATCCTGACTATCATACATCCTGTGAAAAGTGATACATAAATGTTAAGCGAGTGTGACATCATCTACTGTGCATATGCAAGTTCAAACATATGGAAAAGTAAAATAAACTTGGTTGTATTTACTCAATTACTAAATAAAGGCATACCTTGGAGATACTGCAGGTTAGGTTCCAACCAATGCAATAAAGCGAGTCGCAAAAATTTTTTGGTTTCCCAGTGCCTATAAAAGCTATGTTTACACTATACTGTAGTCTACTGAATGTGCAACAGTATTATGTCTAAAAAACAATGCACATACCTTAATTAAAACACACTTTATTGTTAAAAAATGCTAACCATGATCTAAGCCTTCAGCAAGTCGTTATCTTTCTGCTAATGGAGGGTCTTGCCTTTATGTTGATGGCTGCTGGCTGATCAGGGTGTTGGTTGCAGAAGGATGGGGTGACTGTGGCAATTTCTTATAAAAAGACAACAGTGAAGTTTGCCACATTGACTGACTCTTCCTTTCATGAAAGATTTCTCTGTAGCATGCTTTTGATAGCATTTTTATCCACACTAGACCTTCCTTCAAAATTGGAGTCAATCCTCTCAAACTGTGCTGCTGCTTTATTAACTAAATTTATGTAATACTCTAAATCCTTTGTTGTCATTTCAATGTTGTTCACAGCACCCTCAGCAGGAGTAGATTCCATCTCAAGAAACCACTTGCTTTGCTCAGTTTTATCAACAGATTACAGCAATTCAGTCACATCTTCAGGTTCTACTCCTAATTCCAGGTTTCTTAATATTTCTACCACATCTGCAGTTACTCCACTCAAGTCTTAAACCCCTCAAAGTCATCTATAAGGGTTGCAATCAACTTCTTCCACATTCCTGTTAATGTTGGTATTTTAACCTCCTCCCATGAATCACAAATGTTCTTAATGGCACCTAGAATGGTGTCTTGGTCATCTAGGGCTGCTATAACAGTAATACCACAAGTAGACAGCTTTTTTTTTTTTTTAAATTGTGCTTTAAGTGAAAGTTTACAAATCACATCAGTCTCTTATACAAAAACTTATACACACCTTGCTACGTATTCCTAGCTGCTCTCCCCCTGATGAGATAGCACATTCCTCCTCTCAACCCTGTATTCCCCGTATCCATTCAACCAGTTCCTATGCCCCTCTGCCTTCTCATCTTACCTCCAGACAAGTGTTCCCCCCAGTCTCATGTGTCTACTTGAGCCAAGAAGCTCACTCCTCCCTGGTATCATTTTCTGTCTTATCATCCAGTCCAATCCCTGTCTGAGGAGTTGGATTCGGGAATAGTTCCAGTCTTGGGCTAACAAAGACGTCCAGGGGCCCTCTAGTCTCAGGCAGACCACTAAGTCTGGTCTTTTTACGAGAATTTGAGGTCTGCATCCCACTGTTCTCCTGCTCCATCAGGGAGTCTCTGTTGTTTTCCCTGTCAGGGCAGTCATCAGTGGTAGCCGGGCACCATCTAGTTCTTCCGGTCTCAGGCTGATGTAGTCTCTGGTTTATGTGGCCCTTTCTGTCTCTTGGGCTCATAAAATCAGGTAGTATTAGGTCTCCCACTTTGTTCAGCGGACAGCTTTAACAAAGAGAAATTTATTGCCTCACAGTCTAGTAGGCTACAAGTCCAAATCCAGGATGTTGGCTCCAGAGGATGGATTTCTCTCTCTGTCAGCTCTGGACAAAGATCCTTGCTGTCAATCTTCACCTGGTCAAGGATCTTCTCAAGCGCAGAGGCCCCAAGTCCAAAGAATGCACTCTGCTTCTGGCACTGCTTTCTTGGTGGTATGAGGTTCCCATGTCTCTCTGCTCGCTTCTGCTTTTATATCTCAAAAGAGATTGGCTTAAAATGTACACTAAGCTTCTACAATGACTTTACATAACTGCCTCTAATCCCATCTCGTGAACATCATAGAAACAGGATTTGCAACACATAGGGAAACCCCATCAGATGACAAAAGGGTGGACAATCATACAATACTGAGAATCGTGACCTAGCCAAGTTGACAGATATTTTGAGGGGACACAATTCAATCCATGACAAATGATGAATCCTTTTCAGAAGGTTTTCAATTTACTTTGCTCAGATCCATTGGAGGAATTACTAGCTATGGCAGCTATAGCCCTATGAAATGTATTTCTTATATAATAAGACTTGAAAATTGAAATTAGCCCTGGATCCATGGGCTGCAGAATGGATATTGTGTTAGCAGGTATGAAAACAACATTAATCTCCTTGTACATCTCCATCAGAGCTCTTGGGTGACCAGGTACAGTGTCAATGAGCAGTAATATTTCTTAAAGGAATCCTTTTTCTAAGCAGTAGGTCTCAACAGTGGGCTTAAAATATTCAGTAAACCATTTTGTAAACAGATGTGCTGTCATCCAGGCTTTGTTGTTCCATTTATAGAGCACAGGTAGAGTAAATTTAGCATAATTCTTAAGGGCCCTAGGATTTTTAGAATGGTAAATGAGCACTGGTTTCAACTTAAAGTCACCAGCTGCGTTAGCCCCTAACAAGAGAGTCAGCCTGTCCTTTGAAGCTTTGAAGCCAGGTGCTGACTTCTCCTCTCTAGCTGTGAGAGTCCTAGATGCACCTTCTTCCAGTACAAGGCTGTTTCCTCTGCACTGAACATCTGCTGTTCAGTGCAGCCCCTTCATCAATGATCTCAGCTAGACCTTCTGGAGAACTTGCTGCAGCTTCAACATCAGCACTTGCTGCTTCACCTGGCACTTCTATATTATGGAGACGGCTTCTTACCTCAGCCTCATCAACCAACCTTTGCTAGCTTCAAACTTTTCTTCTGCATCTTCATCACCTCTCTCACCCTTCATAGAATTGAAGAGAGTTAGGGTCCTGCTCTGGATAATGCTTTGGCTCAAGGGAATGTTGTAGCTGGTTTGATCTTGTATTCAGACCACTAAAACTTTCTCCATATCAGCAATAAGGCTGTCTCACTTTCTTATCACTCATGTGTTCACTGGAGTAGCACTTTTAACTTCCTTCAAGAACTTTTCCTTTGCATTCACAACTCGGCTAACTGTTTGGTACAAGATGCCTAGCTTTTGGCCTATCTCAGCTTTCGACATGCCTTGGTCACTAAGCTTAATCATTTCTAGCTTTTGATCTGAAATGAGAGACATGTAACTCTTCCTTTCACTTGAACACTTACAGGTCATTGTAGGGTTTATCCATTGGCTTAATTTCAATATTGTTGTGTCCCAGGGAACAGGATGCTCGAGGAGAGAGAGAGAGATGGGAGAACAGCTGGTTGGTGGCACAGCCAGAACGCACACAATATTTATTAAGTTTGCTGTCTTATATGGGTGCAGTTTGTGGTGCCCCCAAACAACTATAATACTAACATCAAAGACCACTGATCACAGATCACCATAAAAGACATAATAATTATGAATGACATCTCAGACCAGCGCCTGATCTCTAAAATCTACATGATTCTGTCAAAACTCAACCACAAAAAGACAAGCAACCCAATCAAGAAGTGGGCAAAGGATATGAACACACATTTCACTAAAGAAGATATTCAGGCAGCCAACAGATACATGAGAAAATGCTCCCGATCATTAGCCATTAGAGAAATGCAAATTAAAACTACCATGAGATTCCATCTCACACCAACTAGACTGGCATTAATCCAAAAAACACAAAATAATAAATGTTGGAGAGGCTGCGGAGAGATTGGAACTCTCATACACTGCTGGTGGGATTGTAAAATGGTACAACCACTTTGGAAATCCATCTGGCGTTATCTTAAACAGTTGGAAATAGAACTACCATACAACCCAGAAATCCCACTCCTAGGAATATACCCTAGAGATACAAGAGCCTTCACACAAACAGACATATGCACACCCATGTTTATTGCAGCTCTGTTTACAATAGCAAAAAGCTGGAAGCAACCAAGATGTCCGCCAACGGATGAATGGGTAAATAAATTGTGGTATATTCACACAATGGAATACTACGCATCGATAAAGAACAGTGACGAATCTCTGAAACATTTCATAACATGGAGGAATCTGGAAGACATTATGCTGAGCGAAATGAGTCAGTTGCAAAAGGACAAATATTGTATAAGACCACTACTATAAGATCTTGAGAAATAGAAAAAACAGAGAAGAACACATACTTTTGTGGTTACAAAGGGGGGAGGGAGGGAGGGAGGGAGGGAGGGAGGGAGAGGGCTTTTTATTGATCAATCAGTAGATAAGAACTGCTTTGGGTGAAGGGAAAGACAACACTCAAGACAAGGAAGGTCAGCCTAATTGGACTGGACTAAAAGCAAAGAGGTTTCCAGGATAAAATGAAAGCTTCAAAGGTCAGCGGAGCAGGGGCTGGGGTCTGGGGAACATGGTTTCAGGGGACTTCTAAGTCAATGGGCAAAATAATTCTATTATGAAAACATTCTGCATCCCACTTTGAATGGTGGCGCCTGGGGTCCTAAATGCCAACAAGCGGCCATCTAAGATACATCAATTGGTCTCAACCCACCTGGAGCAAAGGCAAAGGAAGAACGCCAAGGCCACACGACAACTAAGAACCCAAGAGACAGAAAGGGCCACATGAACCAGAGACCTACATTATCCTGAGACCAAAAGAACTAGTTGGTGCCCAGCCACAATCGATGTCTGCCCTGCTAGGGAGCACAACAGACAACTCCTGAGGGAGCAGGAGGCCAATGGGATACAGATCCCAAATTCTCATAAAAAGACCACACCTAATGATATGAATGCGACTAGAGGAATCCCAGAGACAATGCTCCCCAGAACTTCTGATGGCACAGGACAGGAACCATCCCCGAAGACAATTCATCAGGCATGAAAAGGACTGGTCAGCGGGGGGGAGAGAGATGCTGATGAAGAGTGAGCCAATTAAATTAGGTGGACACTGGAGAGTGTGTTGGCAACTCTTGACTGGAGGGGGGATGGGAAGATAGAGAGAGAGGGAAGATGGCAAAATTGGCACGAAACGAGAGACTGAAAGGGCTGACTCAATAGGGGGAGAGCAAGTGGGAGAAGGGAGTATGATGTATGTAAACCTACATGTGACAGACTGATTGGAATGGTAAATGTTCACTTGAAGCTTAATAAAAATTAATTAAAAAAAAAAAAGACATAATAATTATGAAAAAGTTTGAAATATTGCGAGAATTACCAAAATGTGACACAGAGACAGAAAATGAGCACATGCTGTAGGGAAAATGGCGCCAATAGACTTGCTCGACACAGAACCCACCGCCGTCAAGTCAATTCCAACTCATAGCGACCCTACAGGACAGAGTAGAACTTCCCATAGAGTTTCCAAGGAGAGCCTGGTGGATTTGAACTGCTGACCTCTTGGTTAGCAGCCATAGCACTTAACCACTACACCACCAGGGTTTCCTGCTCGACACAGAGTTGCCACAAATCTTTAATTTGTAAAAAATGCAGCATCTGCAAAGTGCAATAAAACGATGTATGCCTACAGCTACACTGACAGACCTATTGGAAAAGTCTGAATTACCAGGCTGATTATACACTCGAAAGTAGTTTGAAGTAACTTAGAAATGACGGCTAATTATTGTTAATAGGAAAATACATAATAACCAATCAATCAGGCATTCCCTTACCTGTCGCTGGGGCCAAGCAGCTTTGAGAATGGCCTCTGTCCTAAAGAACACAAGGAGCTTGCCATCCTCCTCAGTCAGATGGAAGGACTGCTCTACGATCTGCAGCACACGGATGCGGGGCCTCACGGGTAAGTTGTCATCCGCACAGAAAGGCCTCAGCCACTCTAGCAGGTCCTCAGAAGAAACTAGCTCTTCTCTGTAAGTCAAAGTCAAGGGTTAGACATAAACTCGTAAGTCCCCCCCAACCCCCAGTAATCAAATACAGTCATTGACCTAAATATTTGTTTGTTGGATGACTATTATTTTCCTCTTGAGAGGAAAAATTTAGGTCTTAAATGGCATATTATTAGTTATTTAAAACTTATATATTAGGTATTTAAAACTTATGTAAAATGAATGTATTTTTAAAATATCATATTAAAATGAGTATCATATTGAAATTTAAAAAATCATTAACCAGTAAGTCCTTAGCTAGTAATTTATGTTTCTGAATTCAAAGTTTATTTCTACTAATGATACCAATAGTACCAAGCACCATTCTAGTAATTTTATATATACTATTACTAGTTGGTAATAACCAAGCAAAGAAGGTACTATAAATTCTATTTTATAGATGAGGAAATAGGCTTTAGGGGTGTGATATAATATGCCCACAAATATCTATAACTGACAATGAAGTATGACTCCAAAGCCCACGTTCTTTCCACAACAGTATACTGCCTTTTCACTGTGATTAGAATTTCAATATAGGGTTAGAATATCAAATTTTATACTTCCCTAAGATCAAATATGAATGATTCATAATTATATAACTGCAGAATCTAAAAGGAGTCAGAGTCGAAAACATTTTGTACAACTATTTGGAATCTCCTCTCTTGTAATCCCAAACAGGCCATCCCAGGGAAACAACTTATTTGATGATGATGTCAAGGAATTACTTTCAATGGCTTTTAACAGATTATCCACATAGAAATCTCACTCCCGCTAAGCCCTAGAGATCCATGCTAAGCCACTGAATTATACAGAAGATTTTGTTGTAACCACGTTCTTATGAGCCTTCCAACAATAAATCACCTAGACTGAGTGCCAGACTAACCTACCTTAAACTAAAATCCATGCCCTTAAGGAGACTTCAAAAAATTTTTTGAAAACTTCTAAGAACAAAATTCTATAGTCATTGAATATGTCATCGAATATGTCTCTTAGTATGTATTCAATAATAAATCTGTCAAATTTTATGGTAATTTATATCAAATAAAAGAATTCATTATGAAGAAAGTATAAAATGTTGTGGACAGTGGCTTAAGCATTTCCTAAATTTACAAAGCCAGTTGTTACTTTTACCAAAGAGCATCTTTTATATATCAAGAAAGGCAAAAGGGGGGTACAAGAACAGTGGAATGTAACAAATATTTCCTGGATATCTACTATGTGCAAAGAATTTTTTTGGGGGGTGGGGGGAATCTGATGGACCGAACTGTGACCTTGGCCCCATCCTTTCCTAACAACTGTGGAGAAAGTCATGAATGTCAGCAATTCCAATTTCTAGTTTGGTAGACAAAGGTCCTAAGAATATGCCTCCTGAAGTCTGTGAAGCTGAGACAATGTACATAAAGCACCTAGCATAGTAAGTGGTACAGATGAGGTACTTAATAAATAGCAATCATCATCAACATTACTAAGCCCTATTTTTGTATTTAATGATACAGAGATGAAAACTGATAAGGTCTCTGCATTCAAAGAACTAATAATACAATGGCACAAAAAGACTTTAAGAGTGACTATTCTCCAAATTACTAATATACAAATTTGAACAATTACAGGAGGAGTGAGTAGAATCAAGAAAGGCTTTATAGGGGATGTGGTATCTGAAAAGGATCATAAAGGATAAGCAGCATGTATGTAAATGCAAAGGCGGGAAACATATAATCCAGACAAAGAGAACAGCCAAAAAAAAGGGGGGGGGGCAAAAGATTTCAAAGGACATTGTATGCTCAGGGAGGGATTAAAGCACAGATGTGTATGTGGCAAATTAGAGAAAGAACTGAGGTAGGAGAGCGTTAACCTAGATAACCAAGAACTTCAATATAAGACTGAAAAGGCAGAGTAGCTTAACACTGTAAAAGTACAGGCCTAGATTCAATTCCCAAGTTGACCACTTTCTAATAGGGTTACTTTGAGCAGGAAGTCACTTAATGGTTCTGAGCCTCAGTTCCTTATTTGTAAATCAGAGATGGATAACAATATTTAACTCATGTGGTTGTGAAGAATCAAATAAATACATAAAATAAGAAATGTAATGCACATAACACAGTATCTGGCAAATAACTACGTATTTCAACTAATGGCAAACATTTTATCATTATTTGTATGGGGTGGGAATGATGGATGATTCTGAACAGTGAAACATCATAGTCAGGTTACTGACTGGAGAGGCGTGCTAGCTGGGGCAGGCTCAGGCCCTACTGATGAAGGGAAGGAGTTTAAAGCCCATTCTTGGCCTTGAGTCAAAGGTAGATTTTCACATAATATGAAGCTAATTTTTTTGAACCTCTCGCCTGAGTGCGAAAATAGAAATAAAAAAAAGTAGAATGAGAAGAGGCAAGAGTCATGAAGACCAGTTGGATGTTCCAGGAATAACCAAGGACCTGAAAGAGGTAATGAGAATGAAAACATTATTAATAACTTATTAAAAGTTTACTATGTGCCATGAATTATATCAATCATAAATATCTTTTTCATGTATACTGCTACCATCCCCAGTTTACTAATGAGGAAGCAGAATCACAGAGAGGCTTAATAACTTATCCAAGGTCACACAGTACATAGTGGAGCCAATATTTCAATTTATAGACTATCTGATTTCATTGTCAATCATTACACAACACTACTCAACTAAACCGGAGGCAGATTCCAGAACACTGTAGTAGATTAAGATTATTCATACAGTGAAGATATAGAAAGCTTATTATTATAATGTTTTCCAAGTCACTAAATTGAGTTACACTTTTTTTATTAGAACTTACTCTCCAGTTAATAACACTTGACATTTTGGAGGACTTCGCTCTGGTTTTTGGTTAACAGTCCAAATACATAATAAAATCATGAGAATTCATTCCTAAAATAGGACTTTGTTCTAGAAGCTCCATATTCTAGATAAGTGCCAACACATATCCATATGAATACTGGTGCTCAGTAGGACCCATGCAGAAATGAAAGGCAGCACTTTAGAAAAAGTTATCAAGGACATTTAGGTCTTGCTAGCCTGGTGCCCTAGTGGTTAAGTGCTAGGTGGTTAAGAGCTTGGCTGCTAACCAAAAGATAGGCAGTTCAAATCCACCAGGCACTCCTTGGAAACTATGGGACAGTTCTACTCTGACCTATAGGGTTGCTATGAGTGGGGATCAACTTGACGGCAACGGGTTTGGTTTTTGGTTTTATACACTAGGCACCACCTCCTGAAGTTTCTATCTGCTAAATAATTTGCATTTTCATTTCAACTTAAGTTTTTAAAATTCATAATAACTCTCTTGGTCCAGCAAATACACAACACACTGAGAAAGTCTGAGAGAGAGCAATAATTACAACAAAATGTGAATAAGTGGTAAATCAAGGTAAAGAGTATGTGGATAGTCATTTTTCTATCTTTGCATCTTTTCTATAGGTTTGAAATTTTTCCAGATAAAAAGTCAGCTAAAAAATAAGGAGTTGTGACTTCTATAATATAAAAGACCAGAATGAGAATAAGGAAAGAAATTCTATTTTTATAGTATTTTATGACAGCAAGGAGAGGATTTAATGAGCTTACAAATAAAGAGGGAACATTATTTCCAAACACATTTACTTTCTTATAAAAGTTACACAAATGACTTAGAAGTCACAAAATAGACAAAAGGGAAAGACTCCCATCATTTTATTAAAAATGCATAGGTAACTGCTTCTACCTTTTTCCATATCATAAAGATATTTAAGTTATTATACCACACATGGCAATTTACTATTTAAAAAATAATTAATAAAAGGAACACACACACACACAAACACACATATACAGAATCACACAAGCAATTCTGGCACAGAAGATAAGGAATCGCCTGTAATAAAGTAGTGTAACAACAAGACCAACAATAACGACAACAAAAAATATATTTATTAAATGATTCATTTGAGGATACGGGGTTCTGGGGTGAGGCTGAGCGTTGATCTACATTTCTCTATTGGGTATTGCAGCATGGGAGGGTATTTATGACAATATAAAAGAATGGAAGAAATGTCAGGGAAACAAAGGCAATTACTGAATGCAAAGCAAAGAAGACAGATTTTAAGAATATAAATAAGCTAATCCTTGGTGAAAGAGTTTTTAGATTTTGCGTGACATACAGATACCTAAATCAACTAATCTGAAATTTAAATGGTTAAGTACAATCAGAGAGATAGTAAATAAAAACATGAAATACCTAACTATGAAAAGCACTTTATAAATCATGACGCACTACACAAAATAAAATTATTGTTTTTATTTCAGAACAGGGAAGGAAAGACTGCATTCAAACCAGAAAAACACACTGACCTTCCAGATTTCTTGCAAAGACAAGGTAATGTCATAGAATTTGAGGGCGTGAAGAGAACATGAGGTCACTTTATCCAATATTCTATTTTGAGTTTAAAACCTGGCAGCTAAATTTCTGAGTTGGCTTGTGCAGTACACGCCAATATTTTAAAATTCCACATACGCATGTGCACGTGTACACACACACAAAGCAGGGTGGCTCCTCTTTAGATACTTGGTGATCTGGATACATGGCAACAACAGGCTGGGGCCAGCAGTGGCCTCCTTTGACAAGCCGTGTGTAAGCTCTCCAGCTGCCTTCGGGCTCCACCACTTCCTACCATCTCTTAAGCCTAATCTACCTTGCTCATTTCTGTTGTCTGACTGGCCTCAGCAGGAAATGCGTTTGTAAACTCTGATCTGTATGATGCTAGACTAAGAATGGAAGGAATGAAGGAGTGAGCAAGTGCACATACAGTGAGCTAACAGTGAGAGACACAAATCTTCATATTCTACATAGGCTCCTTGCCTCAATCAATGGATCCACATATTAAGCGCACTCTTCTTACAACACATGAAGTGGGTAAGGTGGACAGCTCCCAGGACAATGTTATCTCTTTGTCAGCTCCCATGAAACAGTTAAGGGCAACTGGCAAGGAAGAATTGAGAACCGTGAAAAATGAATACACACCATGTTAATGGCATTGTAGTAGTATATAAAGTGTGGCTTTTCTTTTTTTTTCCCCCAAATAATTGTAATTATCAAGTTATAGTAAAGGAAAAACTCCTAGAAAGGCAATAATTTTAGTACGTACATAATTCCAATCTTAATTCTTAACATTTGTGATTGCTCTCAAATACATGTTAATACAGAATAGTTTCCTTGGGTTCACTTATCAATGAAACTATGGACACATCTTGCTGTAACAAGGCAAAAATGGCAGCCATGCAGTGGTAAATACGGTCTGCGGTGGCCCCAAGAAATACTGCAGCTTTTAGAGTGGATCTTCCTTCTTGGTTTGTGACCATGACTTTCAGAAGGGCTCAGGATCATAGAACCTAATGCCTCATGCACTGTGGGTGCTTAGAGAATGCTGAGTGATTTCCTTTGCCTCACAGAGCACGAAGAGCAAGACAAAATCTGAATCAATTTACTCAAGTGGGCTTTCTTTTTGTCTTTACTTTAAAAAGAATGGGAAATCCCTAGGTAATACCAGAGTTCAATGAAGTCTGAATTATCTGACACTGTTCAATGTATGTGAAGCTTTAAGACAGCTGAAGGGATACTGTGGTTAAGTAGCAATTAAAACAAACAACAAAACCCAACAACGTTCAATAGTTTTGAAAAAAATCTTTCTTCCTTTTTGAATAGTACACAAAGGAATCCTCCATTAATTAACTGTTTTCCGAGTCAATTTAATTCTGTACATTCTTTTGAGAATCACTAATAAACTGGTTGATGCTTATGGGTCATTCCTGTTAGGAAATTTTGAAAAGGTATTTGAAGGCTGGAAAGAGAAAAGAAAAGAAAGCAAAGGCAGAGAGAAGCAATGGAAGAGGACGCTGAGGAAAGCAACATCTTATAGACCTTGCTACCCAAAATTCAATTCATGAATTAGGTATCAGCTGGGAGCTTGTTAGAAATGCAGACTTTCAGGCCACATCCCAGAACTACCAAATCAAAATCCACATTTTAATAAGAACACCAGGAGATTCCTATGCAGAATAAAGTCTGAGAAGCACTACCTTACACTAGATTGCTGGCTCAGTGACATCAGGAGATGTTGTGTGGTGAGACAGATTCATAGCATGTTTTTCCTATATCGCTCTGGACAAGTTACATAACCTCTCTGAGCTTCAATTTCCTAATCCGTAAAATGAAAATAATATCTATATGATAAAACTGTTCTGAGGATTAAACGAGTTGCTGAATTGCATCCTTCAAAGGGCTTGGCAGGAGAGTGTTCATCAGGGATTTTTTTTTTCCCCCGGATGAGTAATACTAGTATTTTCTTATTTCTAAGTTCAATGATATACTATTTTAGAACATTATTATTTTAGCTGTTCAATTAAAAAAAAAAAAAAAACCTATCCTTTTAAGTAAACTAATTCTGAACATGAACTAGAATTTTTATTATATCCTCAAAATAGAAAGATATTGAATACGTTAACAGGAAAAAAGCATACCCATCTATAAAATATATTTAATTTGCATAAGCCTCTGAATAATTAATTACCTGAATCTTATCTTTAACTGTAGATGTGAAAGAAGATTTTTGACACTATTTCAAAATCTCAGAACACTTAACCCTGATGCCTGGAAGCAAGAGTGCAGTTAACATGAACAGGGTGGTTGTCTGTACAGGCGCCTGAATGTTCCACTAGTGGACTGTGCGGGCGTGGAAGCTTTATGTGGTTTAAAATTAGCACAGGTGAAATAGGGAAAGGGGCCTTTATGGGTGAAAAGCGAACAGTATCTATACCAATATAGAAAGTAAGACATGCTGGTAATGGCATAAACTGTCTAAAAATTAACCACACACACACACAAAAAAAAACCCCACTGCCATCTAGTCAACTCCGACTCATAGCGAGACAGAGGAGAACTGACCCATAGAGTTTCCAAGTCTGTAAATCTTTATGGAGGCAGGCTGCTACGTCTTTCTCCCGAGGAGCCGCTGATAGGTTTGAACCAACAACTTTTCAGTTAGGAGCTGAGTGCTTTAACCACTATGCCATCAGGGCTCCTTCAGCATTAATACACAAACTAAAATTCTTATTTTTCTATGCAATCTCTGAGCCAGAAATATTACAGGATGGTGTATGCATGTGGGAACCCTGGTGGCGTAGTGGTTTAGTGCTATGGCTGCTAACCAAAAGGTCAGCGGTTCGAATCCAGCAGGCGTTCCTTGGAAACTCTATGGGGCAGTTCTACTCTGTCCTACAGAGTCGCTATGAGTCGCAATCGACTTGATGGCAACGGGTTTTTTGGTTTTGGGTGTATGCATACTCAAGAAGATGCGAATGTATGTGTATACGTCACAGCTGAAAACGTGCATGAGTAGAAGTGATTTACTACTTAAGTAGACACTATGGAGGGTACTGGACGTTAAGGTTTCAGGGTTGGGGCTGAAGATGGCGTGGTATGTCAACAAGAGGGAGGGTGTGGGGACACATAAGGCTTAGCATGGCTTCTAGAAGTTAGGCAGTCATGTCAGGCCAAGTCGTGAGGAACCTAAGTGGGTTACTTTAAAGGAGCCTGAATCCCCATGTCCCTCCAAAGACCCCAGTTGGAACCAACTGGAGGAGAGAAAATGAAAGTCCTGTGTGACTCTGCCAGACACACTGTTGGGTAGGGAAATCTAGTGCTAAATCTTGGTCATTTTTTTCTCACAACTATCTACCTATCTATAAAGAAGCAAAGGTATCAAGTTTAAATGCGCAGATTCAAAAAACACTTGTCAGGAATAAAAATTTGATTTTGTCCTTTTTTTCTTTTTTAAGCAAAAAAAGTTTTTCTGTTGTTGCTAAAAAGCCTTTGCTATTCTGTGTTGCTGGATCAGAAAGTAAGATCTGATTCTGTTTCCCCATTCCCTAACGTTTTCCTCTTTGGAAATTGCAGCTGAAAAAAATAGTCTGTATTCAAGAGACCCAAGTTGGATTCTTCTGTATATTTGGCTGGAAAACAAAACAAAACAAAACACTAACTTCTAATCTTTGTGAGATGTCTCCAGTGAGACAAGCCTTAGAGACCCCACTGGAAGGGGCTTAAAACGGTACCTGTTAAAATCCGTTTCATCATAGGAGGCCAGGTTCCAAATTCAGCATCACCTGAAACAAGCTGCTCTGCTGACAGCATCTCACTAGGGGTTACTAGCTGAGAAACGACTGACAAGCTATGACTAGAACAGTAGTAGCTTTATGTCTCCTACAGGAGGGTGGCTCAGTGTTTGCCCCCTGTAGTATCTCTTCCTGGTCTGGTATCTACCTGTATCTGTAGTTGCTCAGGCATTTCCTCAGCCTGGAAATCCATTATCCACTCGCCCTTCTAGCAGACTCTTATTTCATAGAGATAGGAATATATCACCCCTTACGCATCCTGCCCTAACTTCTCCAGGTAAAATAAATCACTCCTGCCACTCTGCTTTCTATATAGCACTTGTAGTGCTGAGCTGTTGAATCGATTCCTACTCATAGTGACCCTACAGGGCAGAGTAGAACTGCCCTACAGGAATTCCTAGGCTGTAATCTTCATGGGAGCAGATGGTCAGGTCTTTTCTCCCACAGAGCAGCTGATGGGTTTGAACCTCCAACCTTTCAGTTAGCAACCAAGCCCTTAACCATTGCACTACCAGGGCTCCTGCAGAGTACTTACCACTCCGTGACATAGTTTCTACAACCACAGGAAAGCTTGTCTGCCCTGTGAGATTGTGAGCTCCTTGTGGTTCGAGGTTGTACCTTTCATCTCTAACCCCTCATGACTTAGCACAGAGCATGGCACACAGTAAGCCCAGAGATTAAATTTCTTTTTATAATAACGGGCCTAAATCAGCACAGCCACAGCTACGTTCTTACCTGAAGACCCACAAGCAAAGGGGTTTAGGAAAATTGCAAGTTGAAAGGTAGGGTAAGTAACCGGTTCTGCTTGCAGTGCTCTCTGTATTCACCTACACAGCCTATCCTCTATTCTTTCAATCAAATCTTGGGCACGAAGCAACACAGGGAAATATATTATAATGGCATCTGAGTACCAAATAATGCTTTAGAGCTGGGGTGGAACCAGGTGCTATTTTCTATGACCCTGGGTTGGAAACCCTGGTGGTGTAGTGGTTAAGAACTACGTCTGCTAACCAAAAGGTCAGCAGTTCGAATCCACCAGGCACTCCTTGGAAACCGTATGGGACAGTTAAACTTTTTTCTATAGGGTCACTATGAGTCAGAATTGACTTGGCAGCAATGGGTTTGGTTTGGGTTTGGTATGACCCTGGGTAAATCAACTTCTCTCTGTAAGCCTTCATGTCCTCCTATGAAAATGGCAACAACATATGCAAATACTAAAAATAATAATCACTAAACTTGCAAATACACACGGAAAGTGCTAAAATAATAAGTAGATTATAAAAGCGCTTACACATTTTGATTGAAACTATGTAAAAATCTATCTGTACCCAAACAATAACTGAAAGGTAATACGTAAATAAAAAACTGTATAACTGAATGAAACTATGTGGAGTTTTCTGAAACATTTCTTCATTACTATTGTATTTTCAAAAAAAAAAAAAAACTTGAGTAGAGGCTTTACAGGGTTGACATGGAGATTAAACATATGAAAGATCTTTTGAACTCTGAAAAGGGTTATATGTAATTGGTTAATACGGGGTTGCTATTATTGCTATTGTGGAAAACCTGGTGATGTGGTGGTTAAGTGCTACGGCTGCTAACCAAGAGGTCGGCAGTTCGAATCCGCCAGATGCTCCTTGGAAACTCTATGGGGCAGTTCTACTCTGCCCTATAGGGTTGCTATGAGTTGGAATTGACTCAATGGCACTGGGTTTGGGTTTTTTTGGCTTATTATTCCTATCATTACCACAGTGACTGGATTCTTTCTAAAGATGGCATTAGAGCATTCACATTCATACCTTTCTAGACTGTAGAGTCTGTCTTCAGATAAGGTGCACCCAGCTTATATAAGGATTCAAAGTCTAATAGATATACACTTTAGGAATTTCCATATTTAACTAATACAGTTAACCCCTTGGAGACACAATCCTCTCTTCTTCTAAGAAGCTCAAAACAGTTTCTTCTCCCTGGCCTCCAGATGAAAATGTTAAGAAAAGCCAGTGATCTCCATTGCAAACAAGGCTCAGAAGACAAGGTGAGTGTCCTGCCAGAGCTGATGGGGTCAGCACAGAGCTGAGGAAACCATGTCTCCACATATGAGCTGAGAACACTGTTTAGTTATGCAACACCTAAAAAGGCTGCTTAGTTTTTGAAGTCTCATCAAATATGGATATTGAAGGTAATTCTAAGGCTCTAAAAAGAACCATTAAGTAAGGATTCACACACTGTTCTGTCCTGTTCTTACCCCTTCTCCACACTGGCATGGACTGCTGCAACAACACCTTCCAAGACTTGGAGCGGGTCTCGTGGCCCACCAAGATCAGCAATGCCTCCACTGTGAAAGGAAAGAGAAGAACTGATTCAGAAGTGGTCGCTCAAGCTCAGAAATAAGCTTTGCATTTAGACTCAGATGAACCCAGCTGGATTTTGGGAGAGTATACTGCCAGCTCATAGCCATTTGAGGCATATGCAGTCTACAAATGTACCAAATCCTACACTATGAGCTCAGGGTATGGAAATGAAACACTTTCTGTCTTCAAGGAGCTCACACTCTAATATATGTGTGTTTTCTCATCAAGAGGATAACATAATCTACTTGCATTCTGTCATTCAAAAAACATTCCCTGCACGTTGAATTTATGAGCTACATTAAGCAGTAGATCTAAATTCTCCAGCTGATCTTTTATTTTTTAAACTAACATATATTTGGTACTTCCTAGGTACTAGGCACTGCTAAGTCCTTTACATACCTTCGGCCATGTAATAACGCCACCAGCCCTACAGTTCAGGTACTATTATTGCACTCATTTTACAGAAGTATGTATCTGCAACTCTAGTGAATTTTTCAAATAATTTAAGTTACATGATTTAAATCAACTGCTTGATTCAGTTACTTTCACGCCTTTGTCATTCTGTTCCTACTAAAATTTTACTTGCTTCCTAAGAGGTAAATGTTATGGACCTTGTCAACAGCAACTTCTTTTCCTTTGAAAAAGAGGTAGCTGAATTCAAGTTCCTTCTCTTTCCACAACTGAATGATTTAGTCCACATTTATGGAATGTCTTCTATGTGCCAAGCATACCATTTATTAGATTAGAACCAAATCTTTAGTAATAGAACCATATGCAGGGAAAGAGAGAGAAGTATAATTTATGTCAGAATTTTATAAGTATAAGACTATCACCTGCCATGTTTTATTTTAATTAGTAAGGAAAATGTGTAATTTTTAGGAAATAAATCAAATTCATCAAAGCACTAACTTTTCAAAATGTTTATTTGTTGTGAGTTTCAGCTACAGGTTGATTAAAAAAACAACAAAATGATGACTATGAATCAAAAGTATAAAATGTGGCAAACAAGAATCTGTCATAATTTGAAAGAGGAGAGTCATACTATACCCTAACTAAACCATACCCAGCAACAACAAAATCATCGTGAGCTAATAATAGAAAAACACTTTATTAATTTGGCATTTGTTCTTTCTAAACTATTGTATGATATTTCAAGTCTCTCTAAATAAATTTACGAAATACCTCAGAGCATTAAGGAGGAAACTATATGAAGCTAGGGTAATTAAACCGATAAAGGCTCATTTGATTTCAGTTCAGCTGCAGAAAACTGACATGCATTTAATCAAAAAGTTCCTCAGGAGCAATACAGAATTACAAAGAATGCTTAAAAGGAGAATAAATTAAACACAACTAAATCTTTTAGCCTAATTGCATTATTCACAGTAAGTACTTGATGCCTCATTATTTTTTTAGCTTAACTTTTCCCTCTTTTCTAATCCTCTTGGATGCATTCCTACAAAGACACAAGCATATCAACACAAGAGGAAAATTTCTCAACTGCCGGTTTTATGCCATTAATTCCAGGTAAATAATGTCCTAAGACACTAACTGCTTCACTGTATGACTGACCTTACCTTACTTACTTCAAAAGAACCTTCTGGGAACAATTTTTCCACTGCCACAAAGAAGGGGAATTAGAAAAGGTCAGATCTGAAAAACCACACCTAAGTCACATGGCACTCTGACACCTTCCCACCACTTCAGCCTTCCCCTTATTTCAAGAATAATTTCTTTTTTATGGAGGGTGAAGAGGGGAGGAGGGGGTTCCAACCAGAAGTCAGCTAGTTTCCTAACAATGATGAACCATTTTCCTGGTTTTCCATGCTCAAGACATTTTAAAACATAAGACTTTGAGAACTCTAATAATAATCTCTCATTTTTGTAAAATACTCCAGAGTTTACAAAATGCTTCCATGGACATTATCTTATTTTATTTTCATAACAACCATGAGGCAGGCACTAATTATTGGCAAAATATCACCTCAGGCTTTCCCTCAATGACTATGCTGTAGCTTACCTTAACGCGAAAATTATTTTGGTTATCGCGCTCTGTACTACGTCCTTGGCCAAGACGCCAAGGGGGCCAACAGCCACCTCTAGCAGCTGCTGTATCATTCTTAGAGGCTGACCATCTAAACACATGGCCACAGCTTGATCGTGAACTTTCTCTTTTTCTGATCGGGACAGATCATAGAGGTTACAGTATTTCTGCAGCACTTCCTGGAAAGACAAGGTATTCAACACCTAAATGTCAAATAGGAATTAAACACGTATACATGTACATAGTGAAACATATTTAGAAGATTCTCAAACCAGATACATTACAACCGTTAATGCCACATCAAGAACATGTAGTAGGTAGTAAGAACTTAGGCTCCAGCTTGACCCAGGCTTGAGCTCAAATCCTTGCTTTACCATTTAGTATTTACCGGGTCTTTGTGATCTCAAATTTTACTATTTGTAAAATTTGGATGTAGACAATAGGTTCTTGTGAATGAATTCAGTGAGAAAATATGTTAGTCTTTAGTACAATGTCAGGCACAAAGTAATACTCAACAAGCACAACTTTATTATTATTATTCACTATGACCACACAATAGTTGTAATCTTTTGAGCATCAATTACAGGAACCCAGGTATTGTCCATGTAGTGGACCACACAAGTAGTTTCAGTCTTATGTTTCTGAAAAGGACTAAGATCAAAGACGTTAAGTAATGGGCCCAAAGTCTCATGGCTAGCAATTAATAAAGCCAGGATTAGAATCCAAAATTCTACTTTTTCCCCCGTGCCACATTTTCTGCCTCTCTCTGAGAACCAAAAAAAAAAAAAAAAATCAAACCCACTGCTGTCAAGTCGATTCCGACTCATAGCGACCCTATAGGACAGAGCAGAACTGCCCCATGGAGTTTCCAGAGAACGCCTGGCAGATCTGAACTGCCAACCTTTTGGTTAGCAGCTAGCTGTAGCACTTAGCTACTGTGCCACCAGGGTTTCCTCTCTCAGGGTACCTGTAAAAACTAAATGTTACAACAAATAATTTAAGATATGGGACATAATCATTGTTTTTCAGCATACCAAGTATGATCACTTAATGATAACAATACTCTCCAGGCTCTTTACAGTTTACCAAGTAATCCTGAATATACTGTTTTGTCTTTGAAAACAACAATGTAAAAACCTGAGCATTAGCTGTGTATTTGATGATATTAAATAATTACGATTATTTTTATCATGCTAATGTAACAGTTACATAAAAAAATGCATCCTTTAGCGATATATATCGAAGTATTTTTCCATAAAATATAAAGATGACTGTGATCTGCTTTACGACAATCCACAAGAGTGGAGGGGAGATAGGTAAGAGTATGAATGAAGTACGATTGGTCTTGTTTTGGTAACTGTTGAACGTGACAGCTGGACACACAGGGTTTCATCTTCATTTTACTACTCCCTCCATTTTGAAATTTTCTATTTCAAAAAAAATCCCTGTGAGTTAGGCAGGGCAATTACTAGCATCCTCATCTAACAGAGAGGGAACTAGGGCTCCATAAGGTCAAAATTCCTTCACTTTGACTGCACTAACCTTCATGCGCGTATAAGATTTTTTCTTTTTTAAACTGGGTATATAATTAAAATAAGAATGTTAAAATCAAGCTTCTACCAAATGTACAGGGTTGAAGATAATTTTCATCTTTTGCTATGAAAGGCGCCTTAATAAAATCAAGTAAGAATCAAATTTGACTCAATGGCAATTAACAACAATGTTCTGTTCAGGAACCAAAAGAGTCTTCTCTGACTGAAAGGCATTCCAATATAGTCACACGGCATCTTTAAATCACAGCCTAACTGAAACGAACAGATGTTTTTGTTAATACCCCCGCTTGACCCCATGCACACTACTCTAGCCACTGAAAGACAACACTTGTTAGAAAGAGAGGAATGTCACCTCTCTGGAATTGAATATAGTATAGAATTTGATTAAAAAATAAGAGAAGTAATTAACAATTTTTTATACTAATAAATAGGTCACTTATACTTGAAAATTAAAATTTTACCCTAATTCTTACAATTACCGATTGTAGCATTTTAAATATCGACAGGATAAAACCAACACTGTACAAGCAAATTTGTTCCCAAAAAGCCATCTATGTTGCTCAGACCATTATTTAATGCTATTTATTAGACAGGCTAGCGGGCACTGAAAAATACCAAATGAAACAAAGCTGCTATTAAACTTCTAAATTCTTCTCTTTATGCTTTTAATGAGGGGTTTGCATTTCCTTCCCCCTCATCTACTTCTCTTACCCCATCATGTCTCTTGTCCCAAGTATCAGTTGTGTCAAATGGCTTAAATCCTTTTATAAAGCAGTAAAAATTGAACGGATAATTGAATGATAATGAAGAGGTTAAAGGACAAATGTTTGAGGACATTTTTCACGGATCTCTGCATGACTGAAAACCGTATCAAAACTATTGGACTTTAAAGAGTAAATGACAGTATATACTAATACTATCCAAGCGAGCAGGCACATAGACTGAGTTTTCACTTCATTACCTGCTCACTATTCTTCAGAGAAACGATGAAGCTATGGCTGAGGGTTTCTAGGTGGGCAAGTGATTTCTCCAGGTGATTCAAAGTATCTGCATAGGTAACTTCAGAATCACCAGTTTCTTGAATACTTTCTTCTGCATTTCTTTTCCTTGGCTTCTCAATAAAATGTTTGACTATCTTAATAGTTTTTACAGTCATTTCTTTACGTGCTTCCACGGAAAGCTAAAAAAAAAAAAAAAAAAAAGATGTAACAGCAAGATAAACCAGCCTCACATTAACATACATGTATAGCTAATGAGTGAAAATCTAATTTATACAACTTTAATCAATGAGTAAAACTTCCGTTAAGGTAGCTTTACTTCTGTAAAGAAAACAAACAACAGTGAGGTACGATTTTCACATTTTTACGCAAATAACGCATGCCTTCTACATTTGTTTGCCAACCGCGCCCTTCCCCTATGAGACATTAAGTGTGATGTGCTAATTTTTTTTACAAAAAATTGGAATAGTGGCACTTATGAAAATACCTCATCAGGGGAGGGTCTGGTTGGCAAACAAACATAGAAGGTGTGCATTATTTGTGTAAAAATATTGTATATTAATAAAAATGGATTTTAAATTTAATGCTGTGATGAAACCAGTAGTCATGCAGATTGTTGGTTACACTGAAAAACTGAGAAGTTATTTCTACAATCAAGTTCATAGCTCTGATCATTTATTATAATAATTCAAAAGAAGAGAAAAATTACAGGCATGAAGACTAACTAGAATACAACTATGAAGGTAAAACTTCAAAAGCAATGTAATTATCTGATAATAAGTAATGTTAACTAGCTTATAATAAACTACTGGATAAAATATTAAGCGGCCATTAAAATTACAGTTATAAAAACAGTATAGCAAGAGGAAAATGCTTATCATATAAAACTGTAGTGGTTAAGTGTCTATACCACACTTACATTAAAATTTAAACTATACATGTGCCGTGGGTGAATAAAAAAAAAAAATTAGTGTTTGAATTATGAGCAATTTTTTATTTTTTACTTTCCCAAGTTTCTATATCAAAGCTGTATTCGTTCATTCAATTATTGAATTCTGACTGTGAAAGGCACTGTGTAGGTATGTGGGTGAGACAGGTAGGGTTAACTGTGATGGAGGAATAGAAGAGCTTTAAAAAATTACCACCTGGAAGTTGAGTAAACATGTGTCACATTCTGTCAACATGAGATAAGGTTAAAACAACCCATGAATTACTACTTCCTTCTTAAATGTTTTTCTAGTCCCTTCCCCCTTTACAAGCTCCGCATGCACAGAAGAACAAAGCGTGACCGCTGTTTGACCTTCCTTGGCCCACGGAAGGAGGCAATGTAGTGCAGATGATCAGTGCACCTGCACTATATCCCATAATAAGTGATGCCAAGGGCTGCTGAGAGGACTCCATCTTGAATATCGGCAGGTTCCATCTTGGATTCCAGATGTGCATGCTGCCTAATTAGTATGCGCCGCCATTCTGAGAGGGACCCGCCACTTTAAAGAAACCCACTAAATATTCATTGCTCTACTGTCCCCACTGAACCCATATAAGCCCTCGCCTTGCTTCCCTTTTCGAGTCAGTCTTTTAGAGAGGCATAAGCCCCCACTGACTCCTCTTACTTGTCACAAGTAAAATAAACTTGTTAGAGCTGAACCCAAAAATGTCTCCTCTGTGTATTCTTACAAGAGAAAGACAAGGACTCATTGAGTTTGGACGGCCTCCGTGCCCTCAGCAGTAACACAGAGATTCTATTTTCCTAATTATATTAAAAACACTAAGCTCACTCTTTAGAATACAAAATAAAGTCTACATTTTATCCATTTTGATGGAGACACCACATACCTCTGAGCACTTCTGGATGTTTCCTACACCCCACTTATTTGTGTTGCTTTGAATCCTGGGTTTTAGTCTCCTGTCATCTGCTCCTCAGATGAATTTGTATTGTTTTTATTTATTTATTTAAATAAAAACAGATAAAGATTCCTAGGATAAAATCTTATTTTTTGCTATTATTTCATGAAACTGGTCACTGTATGTCTCTGACTATTCTGAAAATTAGGAATAGTGACCACATTAGGAAATAAACCTCTCCCAACCTTCCATTTTCTATTTGCTCTCTCTAAGTCACTCTATATACAATGAATATTTTTAATGTAGACAGCTGACATTTGCTTAATCCTGTATATGTATTGATAAAAAGGTATTTTTAGTAAACTATTTTCTTTGAATTGTAGCTAGGTGCTTACTTTGTAAATGCAGCTTCAAAACAAATTCTCTAGCTCCTACTTCTGAATAGACTGCTGCCTCTAAGCATCTACGGCATTAAAAAAAAAAAAAAAGCCACTACTGACTGACAAATATTGTTACTGTCCCTTTTTCCCAAATAAACTGAAATTTAAAAACACAGGATCCTAGAACAGTATTCCCCACGCATTTGTCAGTTTGTGGTACTGTGGAGGCTTGCATGTTGCTATGATTCTGGAAACCATACAAAAACAAAAAATAAACCTGTTGCCGTTGAGTCGATTCCAACCCACAGCAACCCTATTGGACAGAACAGAACTGCCTCATAGAAGCGGCTGGTAGATTCGAACTGCCTACCTTTCTGATCTTTACCACTGTGCCACCAGGGTCACTCAAGATGGACAGGTTTCAGCGTTCAGCAGAGCTTCCAGATTTAGATAGACTAAGAAGAAAGGTTTGGCAATCTACTTCCAAAAGTCAGCCAAAGAAAACTGTATGGATCACAACAGAACACTGTCAGATCATAGTGCTGGAAGATAAGTCCCTCAAGCTGTAAGGCATTCAAAACACAGCTGGGTAAGAGCTGCCTCCTCAAAGTAAAATCAACCATGATGACACAGATGGAGTAATAAAGCTTTTGGGACCTTCATTTGCTGATGTGGCATGACTCAGAATAAGAAGTAACAGTGGCAAACACCCATCAGCAATTGGAATGTGGAATGTACAAAGCATGAATCATGGAAAATTGGAAGTTGTCAAAAATGACATGGAATGCTTGAAGATATCCCAGAAATTAGTGAGCTGACACGGACTGGTCTAGGCTACTTTGAATCCAACAATCTATTATGCCAGGAATGATGAAGAGGAACGGCGTTACATTATCATCAAAGAGAACGTTTCAAGATCTATCCTGAAATTCAACGCTGTCAGTGATAGGTTAATATCCATATGCTTACAAGGAACACCAATTAATACAACTGTCGCTTAAATTCATGGCATCGATGGCAAAGATGAAGGAATTGAAGATGTTTGCCAACTTCTGCAGTCTGAAACTGATCAAACATGCAATCAAAACGGATTGATAATTACTGGTGATTGGAATGCAAAAGTTGGAAACAAAGAAGGAATAAAACTCAAAAACTCGTTGCCATCGGGCCAATTCTGACTCATAACAACCCTATAGGACTGAGCAGAACTGCCCCATAGGGTTTCCACGGAGTGCCTCGTGGATTCAAACTCTAGTGATAGAAATGATGCTGGTGATCACGTGCTAGAGTTCTGCAAGACTTATTCATCAGAAATACATTTTTCAACAACATAGTAAATACACAGGTGGACCTTACCGGATAGATTATATAGGAATAAAGTTGACTACATCTGTGGAAAAAGACAACAGAGACGCTCAACATCATTAGTCAAGCCAAAGCCAGTGGCCGATTGTGGAATGGACCATTAACTGCTCAAGTGCTAGTTCAAGTTAATGCTGAATAAACTCAAAACAAGTCCACAAGAGCCAAAGTATGACTTTGAATGCATCCTGCCTGAATTCAGAAACCATTTCAGGAATAGATTTGATGTACTGAACACTAAAGATTGAAGACTGGAAGACTTGTAGGAAGATACCAAGGACATCACACACGAAGAAAGGAAAAGTCATTAAAAAGACAGGAAAGAAGGAAAAGACCAAAATGGATGTCAGAAGAGACTCTGAAACTTGCTCTTAAGCACCAAGCAGCTGAAGTAAACGGAAGAAATTATAAAGTAAAAGAGCTGAACAGAAGATTTCAAAGGGCAGCTCGTGAAAATGAAGAAAAGTATTGTGATGAAATATTCAAAGACCTGGAGGTAGAAATCCAAAAGGGAAGAACATGATTGGCATTTCTCAAGCTGAAAGAACTAAAGAGAAAATTCAGGCCTCAAACTGCATTACTGAAGGATTATATGGGCAAAAAAACTGGATGGCATAGGGAGTATCAAAAGAAGACAGAAGAAAATACACAGTTACTGTACCAAAAAGAGAGCCTCAGCAGCATAGTGGTTAAGCATTTGGCTGTTAACCAAAAGGTCGGCAGTTTGACTCCACCAGCCACTCCCTGGAAACCCTGTGGGGGAGTTCTACTCTGTCCTATAGCGTCACTATGAGTTGTAATCGACTCAACGGCAGCGGGTTTGATTTTTTGGTTTGGTACCAAAAAGAATCAATTGATGTTCAACCATTTCAGGAGGTAGCAGATGATCAAGAACTCCTGGTACTGAAGGAAGAAGTTCAAGCCACACTGAAGGCACTGATGAAAAACAAGGCTCCAGGAATTGATGAAACACTGAGATGCTTCAACAAATGGATGGAATGCTAAAAGTGCTTACTTGTCTATGTCAAAAAATTTAGAAGGCAGCTACCTGGCCAGCTGACTGGAAGAGATTCATACTTGTGCCCATTCCAAAGAAAGGCAATCAAATGCAATGCAGAATTTTTCGAACAATATCATTAATATCACATGCTAGCAAAATTCTGATGAAGATAATTCAAAATGGCTGCAGCCATACATTGACAGGAAGCTGTCAGAAGTTCAAGTCGAACCCAGAAGGTGATGTGGAACAAGGGATATCTTTGCTGATATCAGATGGGTCTTGGCTGAAAGAGAATACCAGAAAGATGTCTATCTGTGTTTTATTAACTACATGATGGCATTTGACTGTGTGAATCATAACAAATTATCAGTAACATTATGAAGACTGAGAATTCTAAAACCCTTCATTGTGCTCATGTTGAACCTGTACATGAATAAAGAAGTAGTTGTTTGAAGAGAACAAGGGGTACTGTGTGGTTTAAAACTGGAAAAGGATTGTGGCAGGGTTGTTTCTTTTCATTTTACTTATTCAGTATGTATGTTTAATAAATAATCTGAGAAGTCAGACTATATAAAGAAGAACATGGCATCAGAATTAAAGGAAGGCTTATTAACGACCTGTAATATGCAGACAACACAACTATTCTTTAACAAAGATGACTTGAAGTACTTACTGATGATGGCCAAAGATTAGAGTCTGCAGTATGTGTTACAACTGAATGTGAAGAAAACAAAATTTTCTCACAACTTGACCTATAAATAACATCATGGTAAATGGAGAAAAAATAAAATTTGTCAATGATTTCATCTTACTTGGATCAACAATCAATGTCCATGGAAGAAGCAGTCAAGAAATCAAATGGGGTATTGCTTCAGGCAAATCTGTATAAAAGACCCTGTTAAAGCTTTATAAAGCAAATATGTCACTTTGATGACTAAGATGCCCCTGACCCAAGCCACAGTCTTTTTAGTTGCCTCATCTGCATGTGAAAGCTGAACGAGGAACATGGAAGACAGTAGAACTTACGCATTCAAAATACGGTGTTAGTGAAGAATTCTGAGTACCTTATACCATGGATTGCCAGAAGAATGAACAAATCAGTGTCAAAAGAAATACAGCTAGAATGCTCCTTAGGACTGAGAGACTTTGGCTAGCTTACTTTGGACATATCATCAGGAAAGACCAATCAACTAGAAAAGGGCATCATGTGTGGTAATGCAGAGGGTCAGGGAAAATGAGGCAAAACCTCGATGAGATGAATTAACACAACAGTCACACCAATGGACTCAAACATACCAATGATCATGCAGATGGCACAAGACTGGGCAACATTTTGTTCTGTTGTACATAAGGTTCCATGAGTTGGAGCCAACTAGTGATTTAGGAAATAATATTGGAATCATTATTCTGTGTACTTCAGCAAAGAGAATGCAACCCAGCTGGAGCTGGACTTACAAGAACTCTGTAATGTTCCTTGGACTTGGGCAGACATAGCTCTTAGCAGCATGCTTATCAATTTTCCCACTCTTTTCTAGGCTGTAATATTCCTTGGACTTGGGTATCTATGGCTCTGGTAGCATGCTTGCCTGATTTCCTACTTTTGCCTTTTTGAATATATGTTGAATAAAAGTTTATTTGCTTTAACTAATCTTTGTGCTGTTTTCACCCTACAACACTAGATAGCAACTGACAACAACAACAGAACTGTTCCATTATCTAAATGGAAGACTGAGCACTGGGAGGTCAACTGATGTTTTGGCTCATCATGTGAGTAAAAGAGGGGAAAATCTGAATCCAGGTCCCTTGGTTACCAAGTCAGTGCTCCTCTTTCACTATAAACCACACAACATCTACCTGATCATTTGTGTATCCTCATAGACTGGGAAAGTGTATTTTAGAGAAAACGCTGATTGAATGCTGAACAAAATCAAGGATGAATAAGGATTAATACAGTACAGTGACTCTTTCCTTTCTATTCACCTATATTTCCTAAGAAATGTGAGTTTGAAAAATTATTTGGCCATACCAGTTGGCCAAATGTTTACACTCTCCTAGCTGATTAGGGGCTTGGAAGACAAGTAGGGACTGGGTTGGGGCAGGCAATAATTCACATGTGCAGGAAGTAGGGTCATGGCAGAAATAAAGGATCCCTTTATGTAGACAGGATCTTGGTTATGCAAAGCCCAACATGATATTGTCAGCCAACCCTGGAAAGTATAGTAAGTGCAAAAACGAGAAAAATCAGAAAACCGGTGTTTTAATTTTTACTAGCTGGATGATTTTAGGCAACTTGATAAATTGTTTCAATCCACAGTTTCTTCATTTGTAAAATGCTAAAATGCCATCTCATACCATTTTAAGAAAATAAATGAGATAATGTGTAAAACAATCAGCACAGTGCCTTGCCCACAGTAAGTGCTCAATAAATGGAAACTGAATTGTAATCCAACCAGCTAATACACTACACAGTTTATCTTCCACCTGTTGGTATTTTTGTCTAATAAATTTGTCATGTAATTCCCTTTTAGAAAAACCTTTAGAAGCTTCCCCAAAGTCCTCAGCATGGTACTCAGGAACTTTCACAAGCTGTCCCCAAGCTAACAATCTGGGGGGTCTCATGGTATAACTGTAACCCACTGCTTGTGCACCAGCCACACAGAACTTTTCATCATTTCCTGGAGCCATTACCGTACAGGTTTTGTTCCGTCTCAATGAAATGCTCTTTTCCCTCTTCTTCACAAAGCAAATTCGTAGTCGTACTTCAGTATCTAGCTTAAATGGAAGCATAATCCATCTTCTTGCAATTTACAACTTCTCTGTCTCCTTAGCACTAATACACCTGGGCCTGAAAAGGAACCCTATGCTCTAATAAAACTTGTTGTTGGTCACGAGAGGTGAGTGAAGTTTTCGGGAGTTAAACTTGTTTGATTTCATCATCTCAGTGCCGAGACTTTTTTTTTTAATCTCTTTTAAATTATCTTTGGCCCATATTTAAAAATAACTAAATGTAACCTAACACTTATTAAGAATATAGAGCATAAACAAATATAACCTAAGTTAATTTCCTGAGATAGCAGGGGCCTCTAAGCAGTAGAATGGTATCATAATGAAAGATGTAAGGGCTTGTATGTGGCTGGGCACTGTATTTAACTCAAACTTTTTACCACTTGACTTTGTGAAAGGGTGTGATTCAGAAATATAATTTTGGGCTTGGCAACCAAGGTCACAAAACAATATGTGCATTAATTATCCAACAAGAAACTAATTTGCTCTGTAAGCCTTCACCTAAAGGACAATGACAAATTTAATTAAAAAAAAAAGATATAATTTTAACACTGAATTTACATCTAGTAGATTTGTATTATTATTATTATTTTCAACTATTCTATGATGGAAGGAACAGAAGTAAAAGGGAAAAAAGATTAAAGAAATGTACCTGAGGGAAGAAAAATTGCAATTTCTTGACCATCCCAAGTAACCTAACTGTATCTTTATTCTTAACATTCTTCACTTAAGCCTATAGCATTAACATGTCATTCACACACTTCTTTACTATAATAACCAATTGAGATTATTTTATAAGACATTCCCTGACAACAACGAGTAATTGCTTCCAAAAATAATGTGAATTTTATAAAATAAAAAGAAGTGGCTAAATTGTCCCACCATTCAAAAAATATGTATTAAGCACCTATTCTGTTCTGGGCCCTATCGGAAAATGGGGTAAAAACATGAACCAGGCTCACAAAGAAATCACATCCAGTATGGGAGATAAGACAGTAGAAAGGAGAAAAAACTACGAATCATCCATGACTTCTTTATAGCCAATCTATCAGCAAGTCTTACTGGATTTAACGTCAGTATAGATCTTTTTTTTTTTTTTTTAAACTCTAACCACTTTCCACCACCTTTACTGCCACCACACTATTCCAAACCACAACCACCTCTCATAAGGAGTACTGCAAGGGTCTTAACTGGACCCTTCATGTGACAGATATACCTCACCGAACACAAACATTCCACCTACTCCACCACAGGTGCCAACCCCCTTGCAGTCAGGATGAACCATGTTCCAGATAATGAAATCTGAGCAGAAGTCATGTGGGTCATTTCTGAGCCAGTGAAATAAAAAGCCCACATGTATCATTCTCTAGTCTCCCAGTCTCTCAGTCTCTCCCAGCCATGGCAAGTGAGGAGAGCAGAGGCTGAAGATGGCGCCAAGACAAAACGGTAGAGCTTCCATCAGCCTGGAACCTACGTGACTTTGAAGCTTCATACTGAATTAGAAGCTATGGAGATCTGGGATTATATATACCCTAGCCTATCCGACACACAATAATTGGTATCAAGAGTAAGGCAATACGTAACTCGGTTTCAGGATATTACAGACGGTAAATGCATGTAATGCATGTTATGCTATAATAAAGTGATAAGATTGTTGCCTGTGGTAACAAGCATGATCATACCCTCTAATGAACTTCTGGCTCTACTTGTGGCTCTAGAAAAACTTTAACACTAGTAGCTGCGTTGGATGTTACAGGCTGCTGTGGGTATTAAAAGAAAGAGATGAGTTGAGGAAAACATGGGCTAGTCTGCAAGCAGGAAAGAAAAAGCCAAGAGAAAATCTAGAAATTTAGAGCCTTGCTACATTGAAAAAGTTACCAATTCCAGGCCCAGCAGTAAGACCTAAGAGTGAGAAAGCCTTAGGTGACAAATGTCAGGTAAAAGCTTTTGAAGATTAAACTGCCTCATGGAAAGACCAAGGGTACGATACTCAATAAATTCTTTCAACTGGACAAAACACCTCAAGGCAGAGATCCAGTTAATGACATGGTCCTCCCCTAGAAGGCTGCCAGCTTTAAGGTGGCCCCCTTTTAAGTCAGGCAGAGGTATGGGGATGATATTGCAAAGATATAGAGCACATCTGAGAAGAATGTCTTAAAAAAACAAAACAAAAACCCAACCAAACCTGTAGGTGTGGCTAAGGGCATGTGTTGCTGAGAGAAATCAAATCAATAAGAACCCTATTAGGTTTCTAAGATAGTGGTGCTGTCAAAGAAACCATAAGCCTGGACTAAAAATGACTGGGACTGTTCAAAACTTAATGCTCAGGCCTCCGACCCTCCTTAGGCAGGCTGAGAAAGCTGCGCAGCTTTTGAAAAGGGCACAAGCCTCCAGAACTCACTCCACATGTGCCCAAAGAAGAAAGTAGGAAAGACTCTCCTAGAGTGTAGAACCTGGGGCTGTGGACAACAAAGGACAACGGGGCTCCTGGAGAAAGCAGAATCAAGGCCTAATTAAGTCTCATAACCCAGGTGAAGGGTAGGGAAGCCCTCCAAGTCTGCAAAGCAGGATCTCAGAATGCCTTAAGCAGTATCTCCTATTTCTTCCCTTTCCGCTGTGAGCATTGTTTATGGCACTTATCTTGTCCCTGTTCACTATCTTAAACTGTGTGTAGGGGCAGGTGTGGGGGAAGAGAAGCAGAGGATTTGTCTTTTTAGTTCACAGTCTTTGGGTCATAGCTGGACCTCGTATACAGACTATTGTGTGTTACCCAGTCTCTGAGCTCCATGGTGTGACTGGGTGGATCCTGGATTCTTTCTCTTAAATGCGGGTGAGAAGAGTGTTCTATGGTGGAAAGAACATTTGGTGAACAAAAAGGTGAGTTTTGGAAGACAGTGGTGCTCACCAAACATACCATCTACTCCCCAGTATTTCTCAATCCCCTTGCAGTTAGATGGGGTTTTGTTTGTTTGGGTTTTATAACCTTTTAAAAAATGTAAAACATATTCTTAGCTTAGGGCTGTACAAAAACTGGCAGTGGACTGAATTTAGCTTGTAGGCCATAGTTTGCTAATTCCTGAATTATAGTATTAAAAAGAGATACTGGAAAGCTGGACTGAGAATCAGTTGTTAAGGGGCCTTGAATGCCAATCTAGCTAAGGAATCTGAAACACAGGGATTGAGACCCCACTGAAGGCAATGTGTATACTGAAGACAATTAATTACACATGATTGCACTATTAGGCTCCCATTTAAAAACACACTGTGAGAGAATCATTTCAAAGAAAAATAGGAAACTACAGTTACCTTAGTGTACAGAACATGTTATGCTTTCTCAAGCCTCTTTGCCTGTCCTTCCAGAATCAGTTCAGGAGCTCACTTTCTGGAAAGCCTTCCCTGACATAAATTTCTTTGAGGTTACAATCCACTTCTATGTGTTCCTAAAGTACTCTGTGATCTCCTGTACCCAAAAATGTATCACAGTACATAAAATTTTTTGGTTACTTGAACGTCTTCCTGCCTACACAATGAGATCCATTAGGTCAGAAATGGCTTTTTTAATTTCTGTATTCCTAGCAGCTAATACAATGTCTAGCACATTGTTGAGGAACAGTAAATAGCTGCTAAATTACTGAAGAACTCTGATCACCATATAGGATTTTTTAAAAAAGAATGTTTAAAAGCACAATGAAATTACATGTTTTCAACATGTCCCTAGATACTCATGGTCTAGAATACTCCAACAGCTTCCAAATTATCCAGTGACTCTCTAGTATCTTGTTCCTAAAAAAGTCACTTCAAACATACATATATAACTACTGTTATAAACCAAGAAAAATTGGTCATTACCCAGTGGCAAATTAAGCCAAGGATCCACATTATAATTAAGCTTATTGATCCCTCATGACTTTTGTTAAGTGGCCTTGAATGTCAGTCTAGCTAAGGAATCTGAAATATAAGGATTCGGCTGTGGATCATACTGTAACAGGGACCTAGGAGACTAAAATTGCAAAAGAACATTTTAAGACTTGAAACAAACAAAAACCGGGACCAAATATACGGCAACAGGACAATGCCAGTCCATGGTGAGAGATCATGCAGGAAGAGGCAAAGTAACAAACTACTGGTGACTCAGTTCATTCATTCATTCAATATACATCCACTGAGGACACACTGTACGTTTGGTTTTGGGCTGGGTGTTGGCGACACAGAAAAAATTAAATCACATCCAGGTCCCCGGGTATGTCAAAGTCTAGTCAAAAACACAGAGAAGTAAAAGGCAATTGCAAAGAAGCATGATAATTACAAAGCTATGGAAGCCCTCAGAAGCCCAGGGAAGGCCAAGAAAGGTTTGCTGAAGGAGGGTATCTCCAAGGAGAGTGAGTGGGAATAAAGATGAGAAAAGAAGAATTTGAAGGGGCGACCATTCCAAAGGAGCAAGCCAGGCGCCTGGAAGTGTATCAGCTTAGCTGGAATGCAGAGTGTGAGTAGAGGCCTTCCAATGAATGAGGAAGAATTATTCAGTGGCTACACGGTGCAGGGCTCTGCATACCAGGCTGATCACTTTATCATGCAGGCTCTGGGAAGGCACGAAAAGGTTTTAGACAGGAAAGTGACACAATCAGTACTCCAGTTTTCAGATAATGGCTTGAGTCGAAAATCACTAAGACAACTTTTATCATCTACATTTATTTGAAGGCTGATAAATCTTGCTTCACAGACACTTTTTTTTTTCCATTTAAAAAAGAGCTTACCATAACTTTAAAGATAAGGCTGATATTTAGAAAATGGCAGGTGACTTAAAACCCAGTTGATACCTATAGATGGAAGGGCTAAAAATCAGGGTTTACATACTATTTATATTGCTAATAGCAAATAAATAAAGTAATGGTAAAGCCAAGGGCAAAATTAGATTATTCATACATTTTTAACATCCTAGACAGTTTGGGAGATAGAAAAAAGTTCTTTTACTAACAGAGAACAGACAGATTTATTCTCTTTTTAGGTTGCCATTTGAAAACTCACTCTGCTTCCTTCCATCTCTGCCTCCTCCTTTTATGTTCAAACACTTCAACAGTTACCATGTACTAGGCCTGCCTATTGGCCCAGGGGATATAATGGTAAACTAAGACACAACCTCTTATCTTCGAAGAACATAGATCCTAATGGAAGGCCAAGCACAGAAATGAATATTTATAAAATGTGATAGAAATATAAATTAAGTATGTGGGCATAATGAGAAAATTACTGTCTTGGCAAGAAACGTCTTTATAAAGGGACATGAAAACTGAACCAGGACTTGAAGGATGAACAAGAGTTCAGGTGGAAGAAGGGGATAAGGGCGGGATTTTGGGCAGAGAGACCAGCAAGAGTGATTAAACGATGAATTTTATAAAACAGAATGTTCTGTGGCTCTCAGCCTTTTATAATATTCCAAACCACCTGTGGGATATAATATTAAAAAAAAAAAAAAACACTTGCTCACTACTTCAAGGAGTTTCATGGTGGTGGAAAGAGTGGATCCAGAACATCAGTTAGCAATATATTTAAGAAAAGAGGGAGAATACTATTTAGAAAAAGATGAAGATTTCCCAAGAGTTTGAATCCCCCTTAGCTACTCTTCAATCCCACTGCCAGGAAAAGCCAGATACTCTTCCTCTTCCACTCTCACTCCCATGCCAAACCTGGAAAATCACTGTTCTAGGAGTAAAGAAAAGCTCTTGCTGGAGTAAATGGAAGGCATGTACGCATTCAAGCAAGGGAGTGTCCTATAGGACAAGAGATGCGGCGATAGCTGGGGTCACCAAGTATACCATGTTGGAAAACTTAGATGTTCTCCTTTAGACATTAGACTAGTGGTCTTCAAACTGTTGTACGTGAACCTCCAGTATAAAAAGCTTTCTTAAAAGGTACACAAGCACGGATAGTTTTAAAGAAGTCAGTTTCTAAATTTTTATCTTCTCTAAATACTCTTTCCTAAAACTGATCTTCCTGAGAAATGCCAGAAGGCAAGGTGTCAAGCCTGTTCTCTTTTTCAAGTCCCCTTTCACAACAGTTTTCCTCTACTTATTACAAGAAAGATGGGCCTCACATTTTTCCTGAATCTGACCCTGAAACACTGTCCCGGGGTCTAAAAAGCTCCAGGATACCAAATAAAGGGACAATTCAAAATATTGGTATGTAACAGAACTCCAATGACTGGATAACAGGTTTCTTCTTGTATGCCACAAGGTTTCTAATTGTTTGCTTTCGTAACATTTATGAAGGACTTGAGTTGTCAGCTGATAAATCACTAGAAATAATTTTTAGTGATAGATTGCTATAAGCTTTTTGGCCTAAAACTTGAAGGGCACTCAAAGAACCAAGTGGTACTGCTATGACAAAATTCTTTCCCCAGCTATTTATTTATGTGAATGAGGTTTTTAAGTACTCATATCTATAAAAATGTAAAATAGAAAAAGAAAATTGATGTTGAACAAATCTCAATCTAGCAATATGTAATATTAGTCATCCAAAGACACATAAACTAGTTATAAACAATATTTAAAGCCTTACCCACCTCATTAAGATGCACACTTTAAATATACTTTACTTTTTTAAAAATTAATATTTATCAGAATTTTAACACATTTATGTTGTTATGGTCAAATTTATACTGAGATAATGGAAATACCTCAATTCACAATATTTTTTTTTTTTTTAAAGCTTAGAGCCCTATGGTAATCAGAAAAATGTTGAATGTTATTTTCTATTTATATGCTTACTTTTGATGCTGAGAAACAAGACTTTTCAGCATAAAGCACTGCATTATGATAAAATTCTATGAAAGAAACAGAGTTTGAGCAAAAGGAAATATGGAATCTTTCTGACTACTAAAGATGTACCTGTTCTTGTATTTTCTGAACAGATAGTGGTAAACATCAAATCCCCGTTATGTAGATGAGCATGGATAGAAACAGAGCTACTTAACAGTTTTATTTTAAATGCCAATATTTAAAATATGCTAGAAATTATATCCTCCTTTGTAATCATTTAAAATTATGATAAAAATTTTAGATAACAAGTGTGTGAGGGGGTAACCAGGTTATTTTAAATTCTTTTAGGTACATCAGTAAAAAAAAGTTTCAAGTCAATTTTTTTAGAGTACATTTCCTCAAAGTGTGATTTTTAGACCATGATCATCAAAATCCACTGAGGGCTATGAATGCAAATTCCTAGACCCTCTTTAGACTTATTGACTCAACCTGTAGGGTTGGGGAAGGTGTTGGCGCTGGTAGAAAGAAACCTGTATTTTGCACAGGCTTCTTTTTTTTTTTCTCCAGGTTAATTCTAATGGCAATGGAAGTTTGTGACCCACTACTGTAAACTCTGGGGACTTTCAGCTTCCAAGTCACCCAACCAACACTTAGCTGGTGGTGAATATGGGAGACAGCTGGAGGTGCTTCCTGGGACTGGAGGCAGAGTTGACAGTGGGCAGGTCGCTGTAAGTCTAGACAAGGAAGAGTGCTTGTTGGAAAGAAGCCGGTTTTGGTTGTAAATGATGTATGTAAATATATGTAAAAGGCACTGTTATGGATTAAGTTGTGTCCCTCAGGGGAAGACAGATGGCTGTGTGAGGATCTACAAGGAATTCCCTAGGGCTGCTGACAAGGGAGAAATCCATAAGGCCAAGACCCTGAATTCAGATTCCTAGTCTCTAGAACTGGATAAGAATAAATTTCTGCTTTTTTAAAGTCATATACTTGTGGTATTTATGTTACAACAGCACTAGGAAAACAAGACAGACACTAATACATTGTTTTATGCTAGCTCCCGGAGCATGCACTTCCCCTGATGTATGTAGCCAGGTGCCTGTCAGTGGACCCAACAACTTTCAAACTTTTTCAAATAAGAACTACAGTAAGAGATACACTGTATGCCAAAACCCCATATCTCTCTTTCTCTCTCTCACACACACATACACACACACGCATATATTAGAAGCAAACAACAGTTTCACGAAACAATACAACTCTTAAATACAGCGAGATGCATTTTGATAACTTCTGTTCTATCTATTGTCTAGTCAGTTCTTTTTTTTTTGAGGCTGATCCAATGATCTAAACTTATTGTAGGATCCATGAATGGATCCCATAGGTTGTAAAAAACCTGTAAATCTGCTCTCATGATGACATGATACCTTGCAGGGGCGAGCAAGCCTCTGAGCTATAAATAAGATATTAAATTATCTGAATTATATATAATTCACTTCATTTAAAAATGAATCCCTTGGTTTTACTAATAAAATCAGCTCATCACTGTACCACTGTGCTGCCACTGAATGCTACCGTTACGTTCGATTTACACACCTATTTTCATCACTTGTGAGGCTCAACAGGACAGGACTCATAGCTTATTCAATTTCTTTTTTATTCTCAGTGCTTAGTATAACATATTAAGCACTAAAAATTATAAATATAATCCTATGAAACAGTACCTTAAATATTATACCACTTAAAATGAAAATTGAGAAATTTAAAGTATTTTAACATAGCTAATTTTTTTTTAATTAGATACTCAAACTGAAAAAATAAGAACACATTTTTGTCATGTTCATTTATATGCTTAACAAAAACCCTCAACATTATAATGATGCCCTGCTCATTAAATATCAACTGTTTACATAATAAACATGAATAATGCAGGGCACAGAGGCCACTTTATCTCTGCCATCTCCCTTGTCCAATAACTACAGAAATATTCTTCTTCTTTGGCAAAGTGTAAATGGCCTTATCTTTTTTACTACTTGCTTTTAGCAATGACATAGGCTAATACCTTCCTAAATATTCAAGAGCTTGAAAGTCACCTTTTTCTTAGTGAAGAGGGACATGAAGAATGCTAAAAACAAGTAAAACTTTACTGCAATCAGTAATGAATACTACTAGCCATCCACTGTTGCTCCGTAGTTGCACGTACAGGTTTTAACCAAACTGGAAAGCATTTATCACATTTTCCGTTTAAAAATCTTCTCTCCCATGCACGCATGTATTATACAACACAAACTGTTATTAAGATCATTTTAGATGCACTGAATTTCTATCAAAACCAAGTCATCAAAAGCTAGAAATCCACAGAAGGGCTAAATTTCATATACTGATAATTCTTTGCAGGGTAGGTACTACTGAAGAAAGCAGATTGAAAAAATGCATTCTTACCCTATGCTTATTGTATTATTATTCCTGTTCTATTATTATATGTAATGAGAAAACGATGGGCAAAAGTATTGAAAAGCAATTACTGCTGTCCGTAAGTTTCTCAACTCAGTGACTCACTCTACAGAACAGAACTGACTACAGAATACCCTTTCCAGAGGAAATCACTAATCTCGAAGGCCTTCTATAACCTGCTTATCTTTCTAACTACATCCTGAGCAATTCTTTCCTCTTGCCCACTATGCTCTAGCCACACTGGTCCTTCTTTTACTTCCTCAAAATGCTTTTTTGCCACAGGTCTTAGCATATGCTATCTGATATGTCTAGAATTAGCCACTCAAGTGACAACCTTCAGGCCTTAACTGATATACAACTTACACAAAGAAACCTCCCTGGCTACTCTATTCTATCTAAATCAGGTATCTGCTGTTATTCTCTCTTGCTCAACTGCTTGTTCATTTTCTTCCATGCACTTTTCAGAAGTCATAATTGTTTGTTTCTCTACATACTGGCATGTTTGCTTATCTTACCCGAGACTATAAACCCCAGGAAAAGAGGAACTTATCAGTATCACTTAGTGTTTATTCTGTGGCAGGTTGCTTTGTTTTTCCCAAGCATTTGCTGGCCTCCTTGTGGAAAAATCATTACCAGGCTTGGCCATGCGATTTGCTTTAATCAATAAAATGCTGAGTACAAGTGTCAGGTGTCACTTTCAAGCACAGGCTTTAAGAGCTATCACGTGGTTGCACCATTGCTGTTCTCTCTCTTCCACAAAACTCGTATGTCCCAAATTAGCACCTAGCATACCAGGGGCCAGAAGCCCTGGTGGCACAGTAGTTAAGAGCTTGGCTGCTAACCAAAAGGTCAGGAGTTCACATCCCCCAGCCGCTCCTTGGAAAGCCAATGGCAGTAGTTCTACTCTGTTCTATACGGTGGCTGTGAGTCAGAATCAACTCGGCAGTGGCAACAGGTTTGGTTTGGTTTGGATACCAGGGGACACAGGAATTAGTTCAGGGACGATTTACCAGAATAAAGCTCAGAACTTTCCTTTGCTGTTTGTAGGGAGCTCTCTCATTCTATCTCATGGGATGTAAATTAGGAAGCAACGGCAACTGTAGCCCCAATTACCGCTGGTCATCATCTCGTGACCACAACAGCAAAGAGCCCTATGAGGAAGCTAACGCCATAGACAGCTGAGAAAGATACGGAAAGAAAGTGGCTCCTTGATGGCCACCTGCTGCTGAATCAGCCAACACTGAAGCCAGCCACACCTCTGGACCCCCGAGTTACACGGGCCAGTAAATTCCCTGGCCAGTTACGCCCAGCTTTAACTGAAGTTTTACTTGTATCTGAAAGTAATTTTATCTAAATCTACACATATTTATATAAAAAAAAATATTATATAGTAGTGATTATTCCCGTTTATACAGAGGAGAAAACTCAGGAGAAAGAGTAATTCTTCCCAAAGCCATGCTAAGTGGCTAAGCCTGGATGAGAACTCAGGCAGGTCTGACTATAAGCCTGTCTCTTTCTGTAATACCATGACACCATTAAAAGAATTCAGAATATCTCCAGGATCTACCAAGATTCAATTCAATTCAACAAGCTGAGAGGCTACATGCAAATAAAGTTGCAGAAGTATGAAACTTCCAGGTTTTTTCTGGGGTGTTTATTTAATATAGTTTTGTTCTGTTTCCCTTATGAGAATTTTTAATACCTAGTAATCAAAACGCTATCTATCCTTCATAGTCTTTTACACGTACAAAACAAAAACAAAAACAAAAAAACCAAATCCACTGCCATCAAAGAGATTCTGACTCATAGTGACCCTACAGAGTAGAACTGCCCCATAGGGTTTTCAAGGAGTGATTGGTGGATTTGAACTGCCGACCTTTTGATTAGCAGCTGAATTCTTAATCACTACGTCACTAGGGCTCCTTACACATAAAGTTGGCATGAAAAAAAACCCTCATCAGACCATATATACTGGTCCAAAAAAAAGCACTATAATTAAGGAAGTTTGCTAAGTGATTCAGTGAACAAAAAGTTAAAAAAAAAAAATCTGTGAAATTTGCTCAAGGGATGTTTAAAATGCATTATGAAAATAGATACATATAGTACACGTGCCTGTACTATAACAGTTATCACAAATAGAGTGTCCTTGGTGCTGATGCCTTAGTTTGGTCCACCATCATCGCACCCAAAAAATACTTCAAGGGCCTTCACACTTGGAGTCTCCCTGTCTCCAGGATGGTGCCTTCTACTCCCTTCTCCAGTCATTACCAAAGTAATCTTTGATAATGAAATGCAAATGAAGATCTGACAATAAATTTGACTTAAAATTCATGTATATAGATCCATTCCCAGGATAAAGTCTAAATTCTTTAGCCAGATACACAAGAGTCTTCATTACCAGCCCCTTCCTTATCTTTCTAGCCTCATCCCTGTACTTCTACTGATACCATATTATCTGTAGATAACCGAAGGTACTAGGTTATTTCCTGCCTTTATTAAAACTGCTCAATCTATCTGGAATGTTTCTCCCCAATTTTTCAGTGGATCCATTACAAATATCCTCCTTTGTTAAGACTCAACTCATATACCTCCTCTAATCTGGGGCCTTTCCTGGCTATATCCCTGGCTCCACCAACTTAAGTATTTACCAGTTCTAACTTTCTGCTTCTACTTCACGGATCATCTATCATATCAATTATGACTCTTCATTGATTTATTTGTTTAATATCTTCATCTGTGAAGACTCCTCCATGGCTACCAAGTAGGGAGAAACAACTGGTGTCCTGTGACAGATGCAATTCGACAGGATCTTTCCACAGGTACCAACACTTGAGAAAGCAGTAGGTACCAGCTGAGAGGACAGGACATGGCTTTTTCTTATAAATGTCTTCACTGCACAGGCTGGAGTAAGTATTTATAAAATAAAAAAATAGCAATTACAAAATAAATCTGTTTATAAGTTTGAAAGGTACTTAAACTAGAGGAGGGAGGTTATAAGACGAACAGTGGAGGAGTAAAGGGAGTCCATGTCACTAAAGATTTACAGCTGAATAATGAACAACTGCAGAACTATGGAGCTGGCCAGAGAGAGAAGAGCATTTCTGTAGGGAGGCTGTTTTCAGACTCATCTTCCTCCACAGCTTTTTTCATGTTAAAATATGCTTTGGTATTTGCTGCACATTATTCTGAGATGGTTTATTTATTCCCCTGTCTTCCTCAAGATTTATACCCCCTAAGGATTTAGAGCCCACATGCTTCACAGGAAGGAGTGTGTACTCCTCCTTCCAGTGTATTAATGAAGAGGCCTGCAAAGGCTGCAGAAACACACCAACAGCTCAGCATCCTGCCAGACTCCTCCTCAGGAGCAGAAGGCATTATCATTTATGATTGTACTGTTCACATGGTCTTTCGGCCAATTTTCAGTCTCTCTTACTAAATTATTACCTTAGTCAATCTGAAACAATTTTCAAAGCACAAATAGGGAATGAGTTTTCAGCCTGCCAGTCAGGCCAAAAATCATCATCACCACAGATGGGCTTTTGCAGCCAAATTTCTCTGGCAAGAGAGGTAGCAGAAAGCAAAACCTTGAGATCAGGCCTATGTTTGAATCCTGATGTTGTCACCTGTAGCTCGTAAGACACTGGGGGCAGTTATTTAACTTTCTGGAATCTTAATCTTTTTATCTGTTAAAAGGGGGATAAAAGTATTTACTTCACAGGCTAGCACTGACAACTGACAGAATAACATTACAAAGAAATATTCTCTTCCTCCTCTTATAGTGCCTGGTTGGAAGGCTGGGTATGAAGATGTGGCTAGGAGAATACGGTTAATCTATGCCAATATTCAGGAGCACTGGTGGCACAATAGTTAAGCCCTCGACTGCTAACTGAAAGATCAACAGTTTGAACTCACCCAGAGGCTCTACAGACCTGTTAATCTGCTCCTGGAAAGATTACAGCCTAGGAAATCCTATGGGGCAGTTCCATTCTGTCATACAGGATTACTATGAGACAAAATCGACTTGACAGCACCTAACAACACCAACAACATGCCAATATTCACATGCAGCCTGGATGACTATGACAAACTTTTGGAAATACTAGGTCCCCTTTTGGCTAGCAGCCCAGTGTTTAACAGTCTGCACCACCCAGGTACTCCTATTCTTACTGTAACATTCCGTTAATGAAGTAACCAGAGTGGGTCGGTTCCTTACAGCCTGAAAGAACAACATTATCACATAATTCTAAGGCATGGAGTCTGCTGGTATGTTGTGCCAGGAAAGACAAAAGTGTGAATGTCCTTCCTTCGGTCTCCAAGCTTGCACATGCTACTACAGGCACAATGCTACAGTTTCATTCTAAGCCATGCATATGTTTAAAAATAACATCCATGGAGTGCTGGGAAAGCTGAGGCTGATCTCCAGGTCTGGTCAATTTCTCCTTTCAACTACTTTACACATATAACCATGCCCAGGTTGCTGTCCCCACAGAAATATACCACAGTATTTCTGATGTTGTCTCTTAGCTGTCCTTCTAGCTTCACCTCCCCACACAATGCTATCTGCTCTAAATCAGATTATTTAAAGTATAGTGAACAAGCGAAAGTCTAAATCAATTTGTAAAATGAAGCTAAAGTTGTTGTGTCAACAGCACACTAAGAACAATGTTTCAGAATATGGCAAACTTACCCTTGTCGAGGTCACCAATGCCATGTTGATAAATTTAAAGATGTACACCTTACCTGACTAGTCCAAAGCATCTAACAGAGTACACTACTTCCTCCTTCTTTACACATCTTCTTCACTTGGCTTCCAGGACAACACTGTCTCCGTGTGCTCTTCCTACGTCATCGGCTGCTGCCGCTCAGACTTCTTGTTGGGTTCTCTTCTGCTGGATTCTCAATACTGGAATGCCCTGGGGCTTCATCTCCTACCCTCTTTTCTTCCCTATCTACTTGCTCCCTTTGGAATTTTATCCAGCCTTCTGATTTTTATTACTCCCTCTATACAAGGAGCCCTGGTGGCCAACAATCTTGATACCATCCTGGATTACTAACTCTTCCCTCATAACCCACATCAAGTCTATCGGCAAATCCCTTTGGCTCTATCTCTCACACCCAGAATTTGACTGTTCCTCACCATTTTCCTACTGCCACCCTAGTCCAAAAGCACCCCCATCTTTTACTTGGATAACTGCAATTGCCTCCTGAGTGGCCTCCTTGCTTCTACCATTACCCCCTCCATTAGTTTCAAAATAGCAGCAAAGCGATTGTGTTACAATGCCAGGTCAGAGTAAACCTCTCCAATGGCTTCTCATTCATACAAGGCTCTATACAAACTGACCCCATCTCCCATGACCTCTTTGACTTGACCTCATCTCCCACTACTCTCCTCTCTCATTCCACTTCAGCTACGAGGGCCTCCTTGCTGCTCCTCGAGTAGCCCCGGCATGCACTCTTCAAGGACTTTTCATGTCCTATTCCATCTTGTCCATTATAACCAAATAGCTTTTTTGCTGCCTTACTTAGTTAAGGCCTTTGCTCAAATGTTGCATTCTCGGTGAAGTCTTTTGCACTATCTTAATTTAAATAGCAACAGTTCTGCTGCCCTGCACTCCTGAGTTCTCCCCGGTTATTTTTTACTTATATTACCATCTCACATATGTATGAATTTAATCATTTTGTTTATTGTCTAGTTTCCAATTTCCCCTAGTGTTATGTTCCCTGATGTCAGGGATGTCTGCCTATTCTGTTTAGTGCTATAAACCAGACACTGAGAATAATTCCTACCACGTAGTAAACCTGGTTGCCATTGAGTTGATTCTGACTCATAGTACTCCTATAGGGCTGGGTAGAACTGCCCCAGAAGGTTTCCAAGGAGTGCCTGGTGGTTTCAAACTGCCGACCTTTTGGATAGCAGCCATAGCTCTTAGCCACTACGCCACCAGGGTTTCCTGCCATGTAGTAGGCACTGGTATTGATTGTCCATTGTTGTATGACAAATTATTCAAATTTAAAAGCTTAAAAGAACATTTATGATCTTATAGTTTCTCTGAATCATGAATCTGGGTGTGCCTTTGCTAGATGCCTTTGACACAAGTTTTTCATAAGGTTGCAGTCAAGCTGTTGGCCAGGACTGCAGTTTCATCTGGTGCCTTCACTGTTTTCTGTTTTTATTTTTTACATGTGAAGGAGATCCACTTCTATACTTATTCACATGGTAGCTAGGAGACCTCAGTCCCATGCCATGTGGGGTTCTTCACAGGTCTGCTGGTCTGCCTCACAATACGACAGCTGGGGTCCCCCAAGCGAACGATCCAAGAGAAATTGAGAGTGCCGAAGATGGAAGCCAGTTTTTTTTTTTTTTGTAACCTAAGCTGGCAAGTGGCATTCCATCACTTCTGCTATATTCTGTTCATTAGAAGGAAACCAATAAGCCCGGACCATACTCGAAGGGAGAGGATTCACAAGGATTTAAATGCTAGGAGGTGGAGATCTCTGGTAGCCATCTTAGAGGCTGCCTACCCTAGCACTCAATAAATATTCATTTAATGAATAAAAAAATTAACAAGAAGGCATAGTTGAAAAAAAAAAGAAGAACCTAAAACAAATGAGAAAATCAATCAACCTCCCTAGGAAGCTAGGAACTCTTTTACTTCTAACAAATAGAAAAAGGGAAGTAGGACAAATTATCAACTTTTGATGCATCTATACCACATAAAAAGTTTAAAAGGAGAATCATTTCTATCTTTCATGTCTTGTAGGAGAAGGTCCCCCCACGTGTCTGTCAGTTTGTCGTACTGTGGGGGTTTGTGTGTTGCTGTGATGCTGGAAGCTATGCCACCGGTATTCAGACACCACCAGGGTCACCCATGGAGGACAGGTTTCAGCTGAGCTTCCAGACTAAGACAGACTAGGAAGATGGACCTGGCAGTCTACTTCTGAAAAAATTGGCTGGCAAAAACCTTATGAATAGCAGCAGAACACTGTCTGATATAGTGCTGGAAGATGAGCCCCTCAGGTTGGAGGCACTCGAAAGATGACTGGGGAAGAGCTGCCTCCTCAAAGTAGAGTCGACCTTAATGACGTGGATGGAGTAAAGCTTCCAGGACCTTCATTTGTTGATGTGGCACGACTCAAAATGAGAAGAAACAGTTGCAAACATCCATTAATAATCAAAACCTGGAATGTATGAACTATGAATCTAGGAAAATTGGAAATCATCAAAAATGAAATGGAACACATAAACATCGATATCCTAGGCATTAGTGAACTGAAATGGACTGGTATTGGCCATTTTGAATCAGACAATCATATAGTCTACTATGCTGGGAATGAAAACTTGAAGAGGAATGATGTTGCATTCATCATCAAAAAGAACGTTTCAAAATCTATCCTGAAGTACAACGCTGTCAGCGATCGGATAATATCCATACGCCTACAAGGAAGACCAGGTAATACGACTATTATTCAAATTTACGTACCAACCACTAGGGCCAAAGATGAAGAAATAGAAGATTTTTATCAGCTGCTGCACTCTGAAATTGATCGAACATGCAATCAAGATGCATTGATAATTATTGGCAATTGGAATGCAAAAGTTGGAAACAAAGAAGAAGGATCAGTAGTTGGAAAATATGACCTTGGGGATAGAAACAATGCTGGAGATCGAATGACAGAATTTTGCAAGACCAACAACTTCTTCATTGCAAATACCTTCTTTCACCAACATAAATGGTGACTATACACATGGACCTCACCAGATGGAACACACAGAAATCAAATTGACTACATCTGTGGAAAGAGATGATGGAAAAGCTCAATATCATCAGTCAGAACAAGGCCAGGGGCCGACTGTGGAACAGACCATCAATTGCTCATATGCAAGTTCAAGCTGAAACTGAAGAAAATCAGAGCAAATCCACGAGAGCCAAAATATGACCTTCACTATATCCCACCTGAACTTAGAGACCACCTCAGAATAGATTTGATGCACTGAACACTAGTGACTGAAGACCAGACGAGTTGTGGAATGATATCAAGGACATCATCCATGAAGAAAGCAAGAGGTCACTGAAGAGACAGGAAAGAAAGAAGAGACCAAGACGGATGTCAGAGGAGACTCTGAAACTTGCTCTTGAGCATCGAGCAGCTAAAGCAAAAGGAAGAATTGATGAAGTAAAAGAAATGAACAGAAGATTTCAAAGGGCCTCTCGAGAAGACAAGGCAAAGTATTATAATGACACGTGCAAAGAGCTGGAGCTGGAAAACCAAAAGGGAAGAACATGCTCGGCATTTCTGAAGCTGAAAGAACTGAAGAAAAAATTCAAGCCTCGAGTTGCAATAGTGAAGGATTCCATGGGGAAAATATTAAATGATGCAGGAGCATCAAAAGAAGATGGAAGGCATACACAGAGTCATTATACCAAAAAAGAATTAGTTGATATTCAACCATTTCAAGAGGTAGCATGTGATCAGGAACCGATGGTACTGAAGGAAGAAGTCCAAGCTGCTCTGAAGGCATTGGTGAAAATCAAGGCTCCAGGAATTGATGGAATATCAATTGAGATGTTTCAACAAACAGATGCAGCGCTGGAGGTGCTTGCTCGTCTATGCCAAGAAATATGGAAGACAGCTTCCTGGCCAACTGACTGGAAGAGATCCGTATTTATGCCTATTCCCAAGAAAAGTGATCCAACCAAATGTGTGTTAATATCACATGCAAGCAAAATTTTGCCGAAGATCATTCAAAAACAGCTGCAGCAGTATATCGACAGGGAACTGCCAGAAATTCAGGATGGTTTCAGAAGAGGACATGGAACCAGGGATATCATCGATGATGTCAGATGGATCCTGGCTGAAAGCAGAGAATACCAGAAGGATGTTTACCTGTGTTTTACTGACTATGCAAAGGCATTCAGCTGTGCGGATCATAACAAACTATGGATAACACTGCAAAGAATGAGAATTCCAGAACACTTAATTGTGCTCATGAGGAACCTTTACATAGATCAAGAGGCAGTTGTTCGAACAGAACAAGGGGATACTAATTGGTTTAAAGTCAGGAAGGGTGTGCGTCAGGGTTGTATCATTTCACCATACCTATTCAATCTGTATGCTGAGCAAATAATCCAAGAAACTGGACTATAGGAAGAAGAACAGGGCATCAGGATTGGAGGAAGACTCATTAACAACCTGCATTATGCAGATAACACAACCTTCCTTGCTGAAAGGGAAGAGGACTTGAAGCACTTACTAATGAAGATCAAAGACCACAGCCTTCAGTATGGATTACACCTCAACATAAAGAAAACAAAAATCCTCACAACTGGACCAATGAGCAACATCATGATAAATGGAGAAAAGACTGAAGTTGTCAATGATTTCATTTTACTTGGATCCACAATCAACACCCATGGAAACAGCAGTCAAGAAATCAAGAGACGCATTGCATTGAGCAAATCTGCTGCAAAAAAAAAACAGGGCCTCCTTAAAGTGTTGAAGAGCAAAGATGTCACCCTGAACACTAAGGTGCTTGTGACCCAAGACATGGTATTTTCAATCGCATCATATGCATGTGAAAGCTGGACAATGAATAAGGAAGACCGAAGAAGAGTTGATGCCTTTGAATTGTGGTGTTGGCAAAGAATATTGAATACGCCATGGACTGTGAAAAGAACGAACAAATCTGTGTTGGAAGAAGTGCGGCCAGAACGCTCCTTAGAGGCAAGGATGGTGAGACTGCATCTTACATACTTTGGACATGTTGTCAGGAGGGATGAGTCCCTGGAGAAGGACATCATGCTTGGCAGAGCACAGGGTCACTGGAAAAGAGGAAGACCCTTAACAAGGTGGACTGACACAGTGGCTGCAACAATGAGCTCAAGCATAACAACAATTTTAAGGATGGCGCAGGACCGGGCTGTGTTTCGTTTTGTTGTGCACAGGGTCGCTATGAGTCAGAACTGACTCGACGGCACCTAACAACAACAACAACAGGAGAAAGGCATTTTCCTCAGGACTATCTAAATTTTATTTATGTATGAGTAAATTATGTTATATTATATATCAAGTTTCAAAAATTTTATTCTCTACCCTTCAAATATTCTACCTGACCCCATTTATTCTGTGCCTCTGATAGTCATATTGGGAAGAAACAGTTCCCTTTTAGATTTGCTCATCTATGCTTATCTCCTAAGCTCTTTGCTTTCCATATTTTTGTCAAGATAGGATTTGCTTATCGAACTAAACTCTCATCTTGGAAAACAGAAGATAGTAGCTCCTTAAAAGCAAAGACATTCAAGTATAGGAACTGAAGGACAATGTTTACAACTATAGTAATACAGGCAGGCTATCTGAAGGTCAGACGAGAGGAGTATATACAGCACATTTCAAAACCCTTGCAATAATCATTATTAGGTTTATTAACAAAAATGCCTGGAACATACAAAGCATTTAATAAATATTTAATTGACTCTTCCTACATACTCACACAGCATTTATTAATACTCTTAATATGTTGTGTTGTTGTTAGGTGTCGCTGAGTGAATTTTCAACTCATAGCGACCCTATAGGACACAGGAGACAGAACTGCCTATATGGTTTTCTAGGCTGTAATCTTTAAGGGAGCAGATCACCAGGTCTTTTCTCGTGTGGTGCTGCTGGGTAGATTTGAATCGCCAACCTTTCAGTTAGCAGCATTATGCCATTGAGCTACTAGGTCTCCTTAGTCTTAATACGGTATTCCTTACATTCAATTACAGTTAGTTTGGTATGCACACATACATTTGCCCAATAAACTCTGAGCTTCTCAAAGGCAAGAACAGTCTTTTATTTGCTTCCAGCACCTAGTGCAGTGACAATGAAGAGATACTCAAATAAACACTTCCTGAAGAGATCTGGAATGAATAAAACTCATTCATTCAGAATCAAAGGAATCCAGTGATGACTAAACTAAAACCAGAGATCGGGGGTAAAATACTATAAGATTTAAAAAAAAAAATTATGAGTTAACATTTAGTTATCCTGTAACCTTGAGTAACCATGTTATAACACCTTCATAGCCAAGTTGAAGTATGATTTTAAAAGAGCAACAATGATTACCATGAAATTTAGGGGGAAAAAAGGCTAGGATATGCCACTCTCCACTTCGGAATAGGGGCTTCAGAAATGCAGTGCCTTCTGAGACAAATGTGGATTGAATACATAACCTTTTAATCTAAAAAATTATGAAGATAAATCATAGAATCTTCACTTATTGCTGTAATATAAACTCTAACAATTATAAAGATGAATATGGCTTAATATATATTTGAGCAACTACAATATGGTTTATTTGGCACTAAAGTAAAAAGAAGTCCCTAGGTGGTACAGTTTGTGCTTGACTATTAACCTAAAGGTTGGTGGTTCAAGCTCACCCAGCAGCACTGTGAAAGAAAGGCCTGGCAATGTGCTTCCGTAAAGATCACAGCCAAGAAAAACCTATGGAGTAGTTCTACCCTATAACACATGGTGTCGGCATGAGTGAGAACCAATGCATTTGTCAGTTTGTTATTTACGGAGAAACAAAAATGTATGTGTGTACACACACACATACACACACCCCTATATATATAAAATAGTACTTTTCAGCTTTGAGTTAGATAATTTTCAATGATATTTACTACTCTTCCATTAGGTTTTAACTCCAGGCCTTTTACTAAGACGTCTAAAAACTCATTATCTGCAGGGGCATGATAGGCAGAATAATGGTTCCCAACGATGTCTATGTGCTAGTCCTTGAAGTCTGTGAATATGTTAACCTTGCACTGCAACGGGATGTTGCAAGTGTGATTAAGGGTGTGGACCCTGAAATCGGGGGAGTAATTCTGGATGTTCAGGTAGACTGTAATTTAATCACATGAATCCTTAAAAATGGAGAGCCATTCCTGGCTTTGGTCAGGAGGAAGGATGTGGAGACATGAAGGTCAGAGAGATGCAATGTTGCTGGTTTTGAAGATGATAAAGGGGGTCATGAGCCAAGAAATGAGGGTAGCCTCTAGTCACTGGAAAAACCAAGAAAATGGATTCTCCTTTAGAGCTCCCAGAAAGGAAAACGCTCCTGCCAACACCTTGATTTTAGCCCAGGGAAGCCCTTGTCTGACTTCCAACCTACAGACAACGAATTTGTGGTTTAAGCTGCTGAATTTCTGGTAGTTTGTTACAGCTGCAGTAGAAAACTAATATAGGAGGGACTTTGATGGAGAGGAGGAACCATGATTAATCATCAGTCCTCCTGTGTACAGGCCCCGGAAAGGTCACCCCTTGTTGATCTGATATCTTGGCCTCTGAATAGTTGACAATACAAGGTTTAAGGAAGATCCCTTAGAAACTGCACCCCTGCTCCAAGCCTATTCTCCTTTCTTATACTTCTCTCCCAGAGTACTCCCTGTTAAGCTTGATTAACGTATTAGTTAAAAAAAAAAAAAAAAATGATAAAGGCTAAAATTTATAGAAAAAATAAAATTAAAATATCTTGCACAGTTCATAAATTGAAAGTGTGATGTAATGACATCAACATGAGCACATTCCATTTTATATTTTCAAATTACTTCTAACACTTCTATATCTGGAAAGTTGATTAAAAATTAGTATTTTAAGAAACTGAAATTTTAAGACAACCCTTTATGCACTTACCAAAAATAAACATTATTCTGATTTATATTACAAATACTTAGAAGTTGAAATAATCTTTCATGTGGGCATCCAAGGTGGGTGGGTTTGGGGAACAATGCTCTATGATAGTGCTCCAAATTATTCCTGCTAAGACATTACTTGCTTTTTTCACTGAGTTGACGTTTGTACTGCTATTGAAAAAAGCAACGGTTAGTAAAACTGCTGGGGCCTTAGCAAAAATGAAGGAAGTGGCATCAACTATACTGAGTCATTGTATTTTTCATTTTCACTTAAGAATGTTCTTCATGAAGCAGTATTAATTTATTAAATCTCATCCTTTGAGGGCCCCACCCATTAACCACTGCGTATGTTTTTAATATTCTGTGTGAGGAAATGAGAAGTATACATAAAGCACTTAGCTGCATATGGAAGTATGATAAGGATAAAATATTTGTGCAATTATTTGAGTTGTGGGCTGAAGTAGCTGATTTTTGCACACAGCACCATTTTTGCTTGAAAGAACAACTGACAGGCAAGCTATGGTTATTTAGATTTGGTTATTTGGCAGAGATTTCCTCCAAAGTAAACAATGTGATCTTGTCATTTCAAGGAAAACAATTCCTAGTATTGGGTGCCAATGATAAAATTCAAAGTTTTCAAGCAAAAAATTAGAATTAGAATTTTAGAAAGCTTGTATACACCACTGTGAGTAAGTCTGATAACTTCCCACTACTTAAAGATTTAACCGGTAAGATGTGTGCTCAGATTAGTATGTGTGATTATTTTTGATACTGTATAATAAGATCTATCAACATTTGGAAGGTCTGGGTAACTGAGCAAGCCAATATTTTCCAAATAACTAATATAGTCTATTACAAAATCATGCATATGTAACAGCCATTGAAAATGCAATCTAGGCCAACAGATTTTAATGTAATGGGGTAAAAAAGTTCAGTAATATGATTTCAGATTCCACAATGTACCTAGTCTTTAAGAATCTACCATTTGTTGAGTTTTGGTGTAGTATCAAAGAACAGTGCCCAAAACTATTTGAAAAGGTATTAAAATACCCCCCATTTTCAACCTTATATCTTCATAAAGCTGGATTTTCTTCATTTACTTCGAGTAAAACAACAGGAGATTGAATGCAGAAGTAAACATGAGAATTCAGCTGTGTTCCATGAAGGCAGACATGTGAATGTAAAGAATGCCATTCTTTTTCACTTTTTTGTTGTTTTGGAAATATAGTTATTTTTCATTATACAATGCTATTCATATTAACCTATGATGGACCTATTATTGGTATTTTTAAATCAATTAATATTTTTATAATTTCTTGATTTTAATTTTTAATATGAAAAATATCAATAGATATAACCTGTATACACAAAAGCTCTTTAATATCCTCAATCATTTTTAAGACTGTTAAGGCATTCTGAAATAAAAAAAGTTTGAGGACCACTAATCTATGTTTTTTTTTTTTTTTTTAATCTATGGTAATAATTATTTAAACAACAATTTACTTTATACTGTGCCTGGAACTGGAGAATTAGACGTAAATGGACCCTGGTGGCGTAGTGGTTAAATGCTACAGCTGCTAACCAAAGGGTCGGCAGTGCGAATCCACCAGGCGCTCCTTGGAAACAATATGGGGCAATTCTACTCTGGCCTATACGGTTGCTATGAGTCAGAGTCGACTTGATGGCACTGGGCTTGGACTTGGCTTGGCACCATCCCTGCCTTCAAAGAATTTCCATTTCATGGGGAGTGTACCTCTCAATTAAAATAATTTAAAAATTATTTTACTGTAAATAAAGACAACTTCATTTTATGTTTTTAATAGACATGTCTTTTATACCTTGATGTCTATGACAACTAATACTGTGTATGTCACGTATGAAATATCCAAATATTTTATGAATCAATCTGAATCCATATCATATGCATTTGATTTATGTATCAGAAAGAGTAGTAACTACCTATACAATTCCAAGTTAAGAAGCACTGAACAAGATACTTCTAACGCTTCTTCTAATTCTATGACTACCCGGGGCTTTTAAAGAAGGATGTTGGCAAATTAAATTATGGATAGCATTACATAAATGAAAAGAGTATTTTCCATGTATTTATCTGTGGATGTAGCTATACCAGCAATTGAAAGCGAGTAGAATGCATAAAACATAAAAGCTGACATTACATACAAGCTCCCACTCACGTGTGAACCAAGCAAGAAGTTTTTTCACCTGCCTTTCAGCTTCTTTTACCATTTTCCCAACCCTGGTGGCTTAGTGGTTAAAAGCTATGGCAGCTAACCAAAACGTCAGCAGTTTGAATCCACCAGTCGCTCCTTGGAAACCCTATGGGGCAGTTTTATTCTGCTTTTTTTTTTATAGGGTTGCTATGAGTCAGAGTCGGCTCGATGGCAATGGGTAACTTGCTTTCTGTCCCTTCTACAAAAATCAGTTTCTGATTGATGAATTGGAAAAATGGAGAGCAACTCTAACCTGACTCAACCAAAGCAAACAATTTAGATTTGGGGCAAATTTACTTTAAATGTTTGTATCATTTTCCCTTCTGCATACGCAACACCTCAAATACCATGCCAATTCAATCTCTGTCTACCTGACATAACGTTTCGTGAATATTTTTCCCCAGAATTTCTATAATTCTGGTAATGCAAATAGCAAATGAATACTTGAGGGTAAAGAACCTTCTCTAGTATGATTTACCATGGATTGGGTACTAAATACAAGTCTTGGGACTATGCTTCCCTGAGTTATAGAATGTGAACAATTACTTACATACTGTTCTTGTTATGCAAATTATAATTAGCTTACAAGTTCATTCTGAAAGTTTGGTTCGGAATTAAATGTGGGCACACATTTGAAAACTGCACACTGTGTATGAATAGTACACACTTATTTTACATTTTTAACATCATGTACAAGCTGTGGAAACAGCTGGCGTTTTACAAATTTGGGCAAGTGCAGCTGCGTTTTCTTTTCCAAATGCGTCCTCTGACACGTGTGCTTTGTATCTCAATTGAGTTTTATACTCTCTATAGGACAGTGTTGTGTGATTTCAAAGATGCAGGTTATCTGTTATCTAAACTTTACTTTTTCCTCTCCAAATGGAAAATTAAAAGCTTGCCAATTGTTAACATGAGGAAAAATATTAAAGCTAGACTAAAGGTGTAAAACTAATTTTAACTTTATCTGTGTCATCTTGCTGTAACTTCAGTAGAAACTACCTTTGAGATAATTCACAGTAATATCTATGCTTAGGTTTATACCATCTGAGCTAAGAGAAAGCAATGCATGAATTAAGTGACTCAGTCTTTACCGGGTCAGCAATGCATCTTTTCCTCAGGGGGAAAAATGTACATATGTATACATACAGTGTACAAACAACTGTGTCATATATTTTCAGGTGGCTAGTGTACATCTTGAAGGTATAAGATCAAGAAACGAAGGTAATGAGAATATGTTACAATTTAAAATCATCTAAAATATCATAAATAACAACTAAAACTCTGAGGTGATCCTATGTCCTACTCTTAAGAGTTTAATTATGGATATATAATTGTTGTTGGAAAGTCTAGACCTGCCAGGCCACCTCTATACACATGCTCAGAATAACCACACAGCCTTGGCTAGTAGCACAGAATCAGTTCCAGCCCTTATTTAAAATATTTAAAACCTCCCTCAGGGGAAAATTGCCTTAAAATGAAGACTGCTCCATCTTCCATGCTGGCCTGTTTGCTTCTCTAGCCCCTTTACCCAGTTTGCAGGCTCCACCTCTGGAGCTCTTTCCTTAGATTTCATATTCTGTACTTTGTCCAGTCTCTTCCCTTCAATACCTTTCCCCCAGAGCTAATACTCCTTGGACTCTGAACCACTTTTCTTTCTTTGAGATGTTAAACCAATGTTCGTTTGGACTCTTACCTTTTCCCATATATTACCAGGTTCCTGTGAGGCCTTTCTCATTTAGACTCAGCCCTGCTCTGGACATATTCCCATGACAGGCTGCTCTACTCAGGCTGAAAATGCTTGGGGCTCTCTGGTCCCATTTCACTCCACAGTTCCTAGAAGGGCTCCAAGTCCCTTGACTGGAGCTGCTTGTTCTATCTCATGACTCCTCAGAGGCAGTATGGTTCAGTGGTTAAAAGCAAAGGCCCTGGGGCGAGCTCAAATGGTGGCTCTTCTATTACCAAATGAGCTAGTTTCTTAACCTCACTAAGCCTTAGTCTCCTAACCTAAAGAGCAGGTGAAGTAATTCACAGATTACTCAGCCATAGCCTCTGCCTCAAGGAGGCAGAAGTCTAACAGAGATTTCTGAGGCTAAACCACAGAGCTGACAAAAAGCAGGCTCCGAGTTCACGCCAGGTTTATGGGACGCCAAATGCGTGTTCTTTTCATACTTAGGAAATCGTCCTTATTTTCCTCCTTGAAACAACAGGAATAAGATGGTCTATTTACTATAAAATTACATATTAGGAGGACTATAACATGTACGGGTTGGGTGTTTGGGTATAACATGTATAAAATGTATAGGTAAATTAGAAAAGTCATGTCTGATTTAGGTGTACAAGGAGTCTAAATGATTTCCCAATTAAAACGCCTTATGCTTAGCAAAAAATGAAACACCAAACATTTATAATCATTTCCCATTTCAAGAAAGAAAATAAAAACAAAATGTACCAAATTTAAGAGCAATTTTCATTTCTTCTAATGAACTCAATCTACTTTAAGCTATGTTTTTGGTTACCTTGGTCACAGCTTTTGGAGAAAATGTAACTGCATCAACCACAGTGATGAGGTCACTGGGGTGGAGTCGATCAAAGTACTTCATGCAGACATCATAGGCATGAAGCCACTCTGGCAAGGACTTGGGGATTTGTTTAATGAGGTGAGGGTCTCCAGTCCAGAACAACTTCTGTAACCAGATGGTATACAGAGAGCTTGGGGAAAGCATACATCCATCCTTTTCAGGGATTTTGGGAACAAGTTTGGAAATAGATAAGATATTTTGGCTTGAAAGAACTGGCTCCAATGCTTCAAGAGGGCTCATGTTTTCATCTGTCAGCTTTTTGTAATTAAGACCTATAGGAAAGAAAAAAAAAAGAGTAGGTGAGTATTTCATTCCAACGTAAAAACACACAGTCCTTCGTGGGGTTGAATTAATAGATTTATCTACCAATTTAGTTATGCTAGTTTAGCTTGTCAGTTAAAAGATCTGAGTTTTAGTTCCAGCCTGCACCCAAACCAGCCGTGTAATCCTAGACAGGTGGCTCGACTCCTGTGTCTCAGCTTTCTCATTCATACAACAGGGAGGGAAATATCTCCTTGACTCTCCAGGCCCCTCCCACCACCCCCAACAGCCCCTGTGTTTTCCTCTATCCACATACTCAGCAAACTGCATTTTATTCATTTGCTATTTATCTGCTCAGTTCACTAACTACTTGAAAATAGGGACTGAATCTTAATCCTTATCTTCTTTATCTAGGCCGGTGTCTACTTTGGTTCTCAGTGAATAAGTGGTACGCTGAAATAAATGAACTCTTGCAATTATTATAAACAGCAAATAAACACAGATTTGTAAGTATTTCACAAGTTATAAAATATCAAACAGATTTCAGAGGTATCAACATGTTTAATTTCTCAGTTATGAGCATAAAGATACATTGACACTATCCTAAAGATATCTAAAATTTATCAGAGATTCAAAGGCTGTTATTTTTAAGGTTTCCAAACATATTTTAAACATATAGGCTTCACTGAACTGAAATTCTGTCATTGTTCTAAGTGTCTAAATCTTGTCATTTATATAAATAAAATATAACTAATGGAAGTAAGGAGTCCCTGGGAGATGCAAATAGTTAATGCACTCAGTTGCAGGCCAAAAGTTTGGAGGTTCAAGTCCACCCAGAGGCACTTCGGAAGAAAGGACTGCTGATCTACTTCCAAAAAATCTGCCACTGGAAACCCTATGGAGCACAGTTCTACTCTGATACTCATGGGGTCACCATAAGTCACAACTGACTTGACAAGAACTTTTTTAATGTGAGTAGGGAAAAAAAAAAGCATCTGAGGCAGTAGTAAAAATTTTCAATTTTAGCACCAGGTATTTTTTTTTTATAAGTTGGAATCCTGGTGGTACAGTGGTTAAGAGCTCAGCTGCTAACCAAAAGGTCAGCAGATTGGTTGTACCAGCTGCTCCTCAGAAAGCCTATGGGGCAGTTCTGCTCTGTCCTATAGGGTTGCTATGAGTCAAAATCAACTCAACGGCAACGGGTTTGGTTTTTCTTTTATACCATAAGTCACTGTGTGACTTTCACTAGGTGTCTTAATTTCTCTGGTATTTAATTCCCCCAACTGCAAGTCGGAGTAGGAAAAGGAAAAGATAATAATTGAAGTTAATTAGCTTCAAAATTTTGTGGTTTCAGATTTATGCCAGCTACAGACATGAGCAAGTTTCTATACAGAAAATGAATCCTTAAATTTAATAAAAAGAATGAGTCCAAGCAGGGAAATGATCATCTTACCTGCTGCAACTACCTTAAATTTCTTCAGTAGTCGAATGTGGGTGTCTGGTTTAATGGCATATTTCCCAAAATCTGCACAGCCACAGTTTTCCAGAAGAGTAAAATAATACAGAAGTCTTTCATGATCTAAGCCATCGATAGTGGGGTAAATATATTTGACCATGTGCTTGTGAAAGGCTTCAGGATCAGTCTTCAAAGTCTCAAAAAGATGAAGAGCTTGGGCTCGATTTTCAATTTCTACTGTGGACAAACTGAAATTAAGAGACAAAGAAACTGTGTTAAGATTTGGTTCCTTTATGAGACAAAGCACTTTTTTTTTTTTTTTTAACCCATTAAGAAGATACTTTTTACAGTTAAGTCCCTTCTTCCTGCCTAACCAGGGATAGTAAACCACCAGGATGCAGGCAGCTTATATAAAGGGAAGCAAGCATGGGTTAAATGCCTACTGTTGTATTATACCCATTACCTCATGTGGGTCTACAGCAAACTTTTAAGTAGGCATTACTTCATACAAGAGGTACTGCGGTTGGGAGGCTTGTCCAATGTTTCATAGATAGGAAGTAAGCACAGGATACGAACACAGATCTGTCCAGCTTCCACTATACATCATTTATTCACATAACAATACCAATTTTAAATCTGTGCTTTTTTACAGAAATGTAAACAAACTTCTTACTTCAGGAATTTAGAAGACAATGAGAGAAGGAAACAACCCAAACTTTTTAGATGTAAGTTTTGTAACCAAGAGTCTTAAACTGATGCTCAATAGGCCTAAATTTTACACTACATTCAAATAAAATTGAAGTTGGAAAGGGTAAATAACTACACTTTCACTTGACTTCTCTGTATAATCCCAATTGAATAAAAACATATCTTTTCCTCCTGATTTAGACATCTTTGTAATTTAATAGAAACATTCATTCAAAGTTAAACTGTTACTACCAGAACTGTGCAAACACCAGAAGGGAAATTAGATAACTGGGAGCTCCTAAAAGTCAAACACCTATGCTTATCCAAAGACTTCACCAAAAGAGTAAAAAGATTACCTACAGATTGGGAAAAAAGTTTCTAGCTATGACATCTCTGATAAGTGGCTGATCTCTAAAATCTACATGTTACTGCAAAAACTCAACTACAAAAAGACAAAGAATCCAATTAAAAAATGGGCAAAGGATATGAATAGGCACTTCACTAAAGGAGACATTCAGGTAGCTAACAGATACATGAGGAAATGCTCACAATCATGAGCCATTAGAGAAATGCAAATGAAAACTACAATGAGATTCCCTCTCACTCCAAAGAGGGTGGCATTAATCCAAAAAACATAAAATAATAAATGTTGGAGAGGTTGTGGAGAGACTGAAACACTTATACACTGCTGGTGGGAATGCCAAATGGTACAACCACTTCGGAAACTGATTTAGCACTTCCTTAAAAAGCTAGAAATAGAACTACCATACAATCCAGTAATCCCACTCCCTGGAATATGTCCTAGAGAAGTAAGAGCCTGTACGCAAACAGATATATGCACACCCATGTTTACTGCAGCACTGTTTACGGTAGCAAAAAGATGGAACCAACCAAGGTGCCTATCAACGGATGAATGAATAATTATGGTATATTCACACAACAGAATACTATGCATCAGTAAAGAACAATGATGAATCTGTGAAACATTTCATAACATGGAGGAATCTGGAAGGCATTATGCTGAGTGAAATTACTCAGTTGCAAAAGGACAAATATTGTATGAGACCACTATTCTAAGCACTCAAAAAACAGTTTAAACAGAGAAGAAAATATTCTTTGATGGTTACGAGAAGGGGAAGGGAGAGAGGGAAGGAGGGAGAGGATAATTCACTAATTAGATAGTAGATGAGAACTAATTTAGATGAAGGGAAGAACAATACACAATACAGAAGAGGTCAGCAAAACTGGATAAACTTGAATAAACTTGAATAAACCGAATGCTTTGAAGGCCAGCGTAGTAGGGGCGGGGGTTTGGGGACCATGGTTTCAGGGGACATCTAGGTCAACTGGCATAACAAAATCTATTAAAATATTCTGTATCCCATTTTGGAGAGTGGCGTCTGGGGTCTTAAATGCAAGCAAGCGGCCATCTAAGATGCATCAATTGGTCTCAAACCACATGAAGCAAAAGAGAATGAAGAACACCAAAGACACAAGGTAAGTATGAGCCCAAGAGTAAGAACGGGCCACATAAATCAGAGACTATATCAGCCTGAGACCTGAAGAACTACATGGTGCCCAGCTACAACCAACGACTGCCATGACAGGGAACACAACAGATAACCCCTGAAGGAACAGGAGCGCTGTGGGTGCAGACCTCAAATTCTCATAAAAAGACCAGACTTAATGGTCTGACAGACACTAGAAGGACTCCAGAGGTCATGGTCCCCAGGTCTTCTGTTAGCCCAAGACAGGAACCATTCCCAAAGCCAACTCTTCAGACACGGATTGGACTGGACTATAAGATGGAAAATGATGCTGGTGAAGAGTGAGGTTCTTGGATCAAGTAGACACTTAAGACTATGTGGGCAGCTCCTGTCCAGAGGGGAGATGTGAAGGCCGAGGGGGACAGAAGCTGGCTGAATGGACACGGAAATACGGGGTGGAGAGAAGGAGTGTGCTGTCTCATTAGGGAGACAGCAACTAGGAGTATGTAAAAAAACCCAAACCCAGTGCTGTCGAGTTGACTCCAACTCATAGTGACCCTGTAGGACAGAGCAGAACTGCCCCATAGAGTTTCCAAGGAGCGCCTGGCAGATTTCAACTGCCGACCCTTTGGTCAGAATCCATAGCACTTAACCACTACGCCACCAGGGTTTCCAGGAGTGTACAGCAAGGTGTATATAAGGTTTTGTATGAGAGACTGACTTGATTTGCAAACTTTCAGTTAAAGCACACACACACACAAAAAAAAAAAACTAAAATAAATAAATAAAACTAAACCGTGAAAAAAGAATTAGGTGTTTTTGTTGGCTTTTTTTTTTTTAAGGGTTTAATTTTTGGTCTTGTACTTCTCCCTTGACTGGACAATAGTACCTCTAGTCCAATGCAATCCCAATGCCTTGTGCAAAAGAGGTTTCACGTTCTCTAGTTTTAAGAGTCTTTCAGGCAGATTTCCACACTAAAAGAAATGACCACTTTCCAGGAATACCAGAAGTATCATCAAAAGTATCTGGGGACAACAAGTAAGACTTCTGGCAGCATAAAAGTTAGATTTTATATGCACCCATTCCTCACTTATCAACACGGTTAGGTTCCAAAGACCAGGCTGTTATGCAAAAATCAGCATTATGAGAAAATGAAGGGCGACTACATCAGATCACAAAAAATGGAAGATGACTATATCATAACTGCCAAATCACATCATTATATAACTACCGAACCACTGAGAATCATGGCCCAGCCAAGTTGACACATAATCTTAACTAGCACAGCCAGAGTTACTCTTGCCTTGCTCCCTGACATTTGTTACTGCCGGATGTACATCATTAATGCGCAAAATAGTTGGAAAGTAGGTTTTTCACTACTGCTGTAAATGCAATATGTTGGCTAATGAGATAGTTGATAAGTGAGGAGTAGGTGTAGTTTTAACTTCTCTGAAATATGTTCTCTATTTATTGGAATTATTACTTTTAAAAAACGCCAAAAGATGTGTCTTTGGTTTGGTTTATGTAAATAAATTTAATACAAACTGTGTTTTAAGAACCTTGTTATGAGCGTAATACTTGGAATGACCAAGGCATCCATAAAGTCAAAATACCAAATAATTTAAAAACTGCTCTTTTTTACTTTCACTTCAAGAGAAATCCTGTTCTTTTATTAAAATACAAGTCAAGCATTTATGAGAAAGCCCCGTCTATAAAAATATCCCTTACTTCCTTCTCTGAACTACTGACACATGCTGAGTACCCTTCTATGATGGTACTCATACTTTAACTACTTATTTACTCGACTGCCTCTCTCACTAGGCTACGTGCTGCTTGATGGCACAGATCATGTCACATCTTCTTTATCTTTAGTTTCTCAGTACCAAGCACTGAGTACCAAGGCACCAAAGAAAAAATTCAATACGTGTCTTATGGATGCCAAATAGATGGGTGGGTGAGCAAAAAATTAGGTATCCTCTATGTACAAAGCACTGTGTTCAGCACTGGGGAGGATATAAAATTTTACAATATACAGCTTTCATCCAGAGGGAAAAAAATCTAGTGGAGTCATAAATATTTAGAGTTAAATAACAATGCAAAACAACAGTATTACTGTAATAAACAAAAGGCACACAATTATATTCCAAATGAAAATAGGATCACTAAAAGCTCTGACTTCAGAGGAGGAAGAAATCAGTGATAACGGAAGGCTTAATGGAAAAAGTACTTGAGCTTGGCACTGTCAAAAGGAATAAAGCAGAAATGATGCGAATAAAAATATTACAAAAGCGCAAGACACGCACAAGAAACAGTGAGTATAAATGGCTGGTTGGTCGGGAAATATCCTCAATTCTATCACTACTCCAAGTATGCAATACCATTTCTAAAAGCTGCTATTCACATACTGCTATATAAAAGTGACTTGAATAATGGTGTTCCTTCGAAATTAGCTAGACGAAGTTTGAAGACAGTATATTAAAAACGTAAACAAGAAACTTTACAATCCCATTAAGATGATTCGTATTGACAAAAAACTGTACACAGAACAACATGTCCAATAGAGGTTTTATTTGATATTTAAATCATTTAATATGCAAATTACCATGGCTAGGTAAACCAACCCATTGCCATCCAGTTGATCCAACTCATAGTAATTAACATCCAACTCATAGTAATTAACAGCTTAAAGATGAGAAAACTAGTGTGTGGAGAAGTTAAGGCCAAACATCCAGATCTCTCCACACTCAGAGTGTGCTTTTTTCATATCAAAGCCTGCCATCGACTAACAATGGTCAGGTGCCCACATTAACAACCACTTCAAAAACGGGATCCTTTCTGTAATATAGATATTAGTTCTCTCTCTCAGCAGCAATAATCTTTAAAAGAGTTCTCCTAACCTTACAGGGCAGTGAGTCTACTTAATGGGGGTGGAACAACTCAGAAAAGGAGGATGAGAACATTTGCACATCTCCAAGACTGTAATCAATGTCACTGAATTGCACACATAGAAATGGTTGAGCTGGTGTGCATTTTGCTGTGTATATTCTCAAGAACAACAACAAAATAAATAAATAAAAGAGTTCTCCTGGTAAACTTCACTGCTACTACCCTGAGAAACCGGGTGTTAGCCTAACAATTTTAAATCATAACATTTTTTTAATTCATCTGCTCATTACTTGATTCTGAATATAGTTTCTCTCAATCAACATTACTTTCCCCCTTACCCACCCATTTATTCTTTTGTGCCTAGAATTCCATATGTCTGATGTGCAATTTTACCTAATTATCTTGTCAAGACAGATACTGGAATACCTTTCCTAATACATGATAAACACCAAAACCTCCCTCTTCAGTACATGCTGAGATCTTTTATAGATGCCAGTAATCAATAACTCATTTTAATAGTTTCAACTGAAAGAAGCAGTTAGTTTCCCTTTAGAACAAGAAATGAAACCTCTGCTTAGAAAACAACTGCAAAGAACCCACATTCAGAAGAACAGGAGGGAATACTATGAAACCACTGCAGACTTTTTACTTATCAAATTAATGGTTACCCTTAAAAACTGTTTTAAGTGCCTTTTCCGGAACCAAGTTTTAACTATAAAGCAGCCTACATATGGTGCATATTTAACTTTCATCGTTGAACTACAGGAAGGAACTAGCATTAATTGTGTTAGATGTTCAAGGAATAAGTTATTAGTACTAACCTCGTGATTAAGGGGTGCTGTAATGGCTTTCAGGTGCCAATCACTCAAAAACGTGATTCAAGAACAGCATGTATCAAAAAGACTTACATACTTATAGAAAAACAAATTTATTTAAACACATTTCTTTCTTCACTCAATTTGAGACTGACAAATACGTAGAAAGGAAGACGGAGGGTAGAAGGAAGAAGGTAGGTGGGATGGGGAAAAGGGGGAGGGGTGCTGGGAGAGGATGAAGAGAGAGGAAAAGGGGGAGACAGGGTGGGAATTCAATATTTATAGATAACCTGCCAGTGCTTCTATTACCTCACTGAATCCTCCTAAGAACCCTCTGTGGAAGGTCTGATTATTCCTATTCTATGAAGGAAGCTGAGGCTCAGACCAAAATCTCACAACTAGTAAGAAGTGGAGACGGTTTCCAAGCCGAGTCCTTTAAGTTCGGCTCTGTTTCTGCTCAATAAAGCAATACAGTGTGTATTTTCTTCCTGAAATTTATTTTGTGTGCAATTCAGATGTAGTGGCTTGTAGACTTTTCCCCACAGACTAATCCTAAAAATATGAAGACATACGAATCCAAATTAATGACTATCATTATGAGTAAACAGTGGCATCTTCACCACTGACTCCTGTGAAACCCTCCAAGTAAAATTCTTACCTGAGGGAAACGATTCAAGCTATGTGCCATATAAACGCTTCAGAATGAACGTGATGCACTAGGCTTGATTTGAAACACTGCCTGGCTACCGAACACGTAATTAGTCAGTGAAAGTAGAGTCAAAATAATCATGGCATTTTTCAGTTTTCCAACATTTTGACCAAGTATCTTTGCAAACTGAAAAATAGAATTTAATTAACTTTTTCTAAGTCATCCAGATAGCTGATGAAAGAATCAATAATGCATATTTTGGAATCTATTTCTTGGTGTAGGAAACCCTGGTGGCGTAGTGGTTAAGTGCTACGGCTGCTAACCAAAGGGTCGGCAGTTCGAATCTGCCAGGCGCTCCTTGGAAACTCTATGGAGCAGTTCTACCCTGTCCTATAGGGTCGCTATGAGTCGCAATCGACTCGACGGCACTGGGTTTGGTTTTTTTTTGGGTACTTCTTGGCGTACAAATGTTCTGTTAGTGTCTTTATGGAGCGTTTTATGATGTACAAGATGGTGATGCTGAAAGGCATGTGAACAGGCTCCAATTCTTTCACAAGAACTCTGACCATTTAAAAATCCAAACCCAAACCCACTGCCGTCGAGTCGATTCCAACTCATAGCGACCCTATAGGACAGAGTAGAACTGCCCCACAGAGTTTCCAAGGAGCACCTGGCAGATTTGAACTGCCGACCTTTTGGTTAGCAGCCGTAGCACTTAACCACTATGCCACCAGGGTTTCCCTGACCATTTAAGCCTTTAAATTTCTCATAAAATTGTCAATTCTGATTAAGACTGGTTTCAATACTTAGTCTCATATTACTTCCTGTTTAACAAAAATATTTTAAGAAATACCATAGCACAGAAACAGGAACAGGCATCATTTATTGAGCACTTACCATGTGCTAAAGCACCTTATGGTCTCAGATAATTCTTACAACCATCCTACAAAGCATGTATCTTATAAATGATATCCACACTGACTTGAAAAAAAGTTGTTCAATAATCAGATATGCAAAGTTAGGCTAATAGTGGTCATAGCTTATGAGCACTAAGCTAAATGACACAGGAGAAGCTGATATCATGATCTCCGCCACCGAAGCAAAATCACTTGGGTAATCAACACTAGATACTAGAGTAAATGAAAGTGTACATGTTTGGCCTACAAATCTTCTGTTTAAATAAGAAGGAAACACTGTGAAATGTCTTCAAGCCTGACAGTGAAAAGGTGTGGTCCCTGTTTAGTATTTAGTGCCTACTTGCTCACTATGTTCTTGCTGTAATGCATTCCCTTTAGTTACTCTGCACAGAGATCTGTCCTGCCCCAGCACCTAGGCCCAAGCTGTTCCCTCTGTGTAGAAATGCCCTCTCCTTCATTCTTCAAATAATGAACTCTTTTCTCTTCATGCCCCAAGAGAGGCCTTATCTACCTGTCCCTTGTACACTTCCTTTATGGTACTTACTACAACTTGCAATTATTTTCTGGCTGTTTGTATGGTGGGGGTGGGAGGGGGGAGCCTTCCCTATTAGAATATAAGCTCCATGAAGGCAAGGATGTGTCTGTCTTGTTCAGCACTTAAAATGTGCCTGCAACACAGTACTCAAAAACGTAATACTTAATAAATAAATAAATGCAGTACTACTCTATCAGCTAGAAGCATCCTCTGGCATTTCAAAATGATCCTGTGTCTAAAACTTAAAGACACACAGGAATAATCAAAATAGTACTACAGAGATACCAGGTTACATACTTCCTACAGATTTTCTCTAATCTTTACAACCTTGAAGGGTAAGGATAATGGGCCCCATAATGGAGAAAGCTGTGACTCAAGGGAATAAAGACATTTGGTCAATGCTACATAGCTGGTGGCTTACGGAGTATGGGCAATAGATTTGGGTCTTGAAACTTGGTCTGACTCCAAAATCCATGCCCTTACCAGTAAGCCACACATAAACTTGTTTATGTTGTCTATAAGATTTACGGAAGTGTCTACCAAGTCTGCTAGTCAGTGATTAATGCATTCTGAGCTTGGGCAGATGAACATACCCCAGTACAACCAAGTCATAGGCTTGGAACTGATTCTAGGCACTTACAGCCCCTCAAAGCCATCATTGCTATTTAAAACTAGGGGTGAGGGTTTTGAAGTAAGCGAAAAAGGGAGACGAGGAATTCAAGTACTGGTGTTTATGAGAATTACCTCATTTTTAAAGGAGTGGAATCATAGAAATGACTGCATTAATTAAGCACCAATCACATGCCAGCTATTGTAGGTTAGATATTTTATCAGTAAGTCATTTATTTTTTATTATTCCTTACTTATAGTTGAGGAAAATGAGTTTCAGAGAAGTGAATTATTGTGTGTCTAAGGACACACAGCTAGGAAGTGAGACAATTAGGATTTGATCTAAAAGCTCTCTGCATTTGAAAGCTTATGCTCTATTGCATAATACAACTTCGCCCAAACCTGTCTGAATGAGCTTACCTATAAATGTGCCGGAGTAGGTAATATCTCTAAAATCAACCAAGAGGAAGGATAATTTAAAATTACATGGAAAATGAACTTCATCGTAAATAATAGTAATAATTTAAATAGTAAAACAAAACCCTAAGGGAAAGAACTTATTTTTCCTGTGACTCTGACTTGTTAATTTCAAAATGGTACTGACTCAACAAGTAGATGGGCAATTTCTATCATATTAACCAGGCTGATTTCTAATAATTCTGTTTTCAAGTTTAACTAAATAAGGGTAAGGGTAAACTACTACCCTTTCAGCAAAAAACGGCTAGTACCACCAAATATCTCTTGATAAATTAATGTTAGGTGTTTTTTCACTCACAAATAATGATGCCAGGAGGGAATGATTTCCTGCTTTTGTAATTGCCATGCAGCTGCATAATCACAGTGCTCTCACGTAAAATGACACGCCATGAACAGTCTTGCACATCACTCAATTGCCTGACAATTTATAATATATTCAGAGACCAATGAAGCATCCTGTTTATACAGATATGACACCCTTTTATGTAACATTTAATGAAAGAAAAAAGCATCTTTAATAAAATGCCAATATTTACATACCATAAGCAACATTTATTTGAGCATATTACTGAGCCTCACAAATGATGAGTGCAATGTTTATCATAGATAATGCTATCACCCATGCAACAATTTGATAAATATTTAAAATCTAGAATGCTAAAACTTCAGAGTTAATTTATAAAAATTAAAGATGTTAAATGACAAGCATGTCTGGACTGTCCAGCAGGATTTGACGCCCTTCAATATTCTCTCCCCTTCTTTAAATTCTTTCTTCCCATGGCTTCCCTATCATAAGAACTCTCCTGTTTTTCTTCCTACCTCTCTGACTGCTCCTTTTTTGTCCCTTTCGCAGGTAGCTCTTACTCTACCATTAAATGAGCAAGGGTCTCAAGGCTCTGTCTTAAGTCTTTCTCCTTTTTTCACTCTATATTCTTTCCTAAACCAATCTTATCCACAACACAGCTTATTTATCATCTACATACATATGACTCCTAAATCAGTATTTTCAGCTCCATCTTCTCTTTTCAATTCCAATAATAGCCAACTGCCTACTTGACCTTTCCTCTTGGATGTGTATAACTGTTCTATGCCCTTGCCTTTTACTCTTCTTCCCATCAAAATACCTTACCTTTATTGAATAAATATTCCCTATCTTGCTGAATGATGTCAATATCTAACAGGTTGACCAAGTAAAAACCTGGAGATGATTCTTGACATCTCCCCTTTGACACACACTCATATCTAGTTTACCCTCACATTCAATTTATTAAGTACTATCCACTGTATTTTTCGCAACTAACGCATGCCTCTACATTTGTTTGCCAACAGTGCCCTCCTCCCATGAGGTAGTTACATAAGTGCCGCTATGCCATATTTTTTTTTTCATGTTGCTGTTGCTTTTTACAAGTTGCTGTAGAAAAATTAGCATAGTGCACTTAGGAAAACATCTCGTGGGGGAGGGCACAGCTGGCAAACAAATGTAAGAAGGCGTGCATTAGTTGAGAAAAATATGGCGTTTCATCTTCTAAATATCTCTGACACCCATTCTCACCACTCCTTCTTTACCTTCACAACTGCAGTCCAAGCTATGGTTAATGGTCATGTAGTCTACTACTCTCACAGCATCCCTAATCGGTTTACACATGGCTATCCTGGCCTCTCTAAAACCTTTTCCCAAACAGTAGCCACAGTGATCTTTTCAAAATGCATATGTGACTTATCACTACGCCCTGTCCTTCGCCAAAATCCTTAAATAGCTTTCAATTACTCTTAGGAAAAAAAAAAAAAAAGTCCTTGATAGGGCCTACAGAGTCTTGGTGCATGGTCTGGCTCTATGCTTCTCCCAGTATCATCTCACACCATGCTCCCCCTGACCCTCAGGGCCCTACTCACACTGTCCCTCTGTTAGGCCTTCATACTCACTGAGTTCATTTCTATCACAGCACTCTGTTTTCCTGTTCTGTCCACCTATAAACAGCTCTTTTCTCCTTGAAATGTAGTTAATTCCTACTCAATCTTTAGGTCTCAGCTCAAGCATTATTTCTCAGGAAAGCCTTCTCTACCTAGGACAAATTCTCCTAATTAGGCTCTTCCCTAATTAGGCTCTCATACACGGTTCTTGTCACAGTTTTAATTTCACACTTGCCATGTCATTATTTGATTATCATCTGTTTCCCATACTCAACTGTATGTTCAAACACAGCTAGGATGCCTGCTTTAGCTCACCATTGTAACCTGGTATCTAGTACTGAGCCTAGCATGCTATAGATTCTCAATAAAAACTTTTGAATGAATGAATAGTCAAGTATCTAATTCAGGGCTATTACTACTGAAAAGCAAAAACTAATAGGCTATTATTACAATACTGGTGAATCAAAAGTACATGAAGAGAGAACCTACAAAGATATTAGTCTACTACAACTGGAAAGGAAAGCTGAAATTACACCTTACAGCTTCAAGACTTCTAAAATAGTTTGAAAAGAATTAATTAAAAATAAACTTGCGGAGGCGGGGCCAAGATGGCGGACTAGGGAGACGCTACCTCGGATCCCTCTTGCAACAAAGACTCGGAAAAACAAGTGAATCGATCAAGTATATAACAACCTACGAACCCTAAACAACAAACACAGATTTAGAGACGGAAAACGAACAAATACGGGGAAGCAGCGATTATTTTCGGAGCCTGGAGCCAGCGTCCCAGTCAGCGGATTTTCTGGAAAAACTAGTTTCCCAGTGATGGCTCGGAGACAGCAGTCCATATCAAACCACATAAAGAAGCAGACCATGACAGCTTCTCCAACCCCCCAAACAAAAGAATCAAAATCTTTCCCAAATGAAGATACAATCCTGGAATTATCAGATACAGACTGTAAAAAACTAATTTACAGAATGCTTAATGATATCACAAATGAAATTAGGATATCTGCAGAAAAAGCCAAGGAACACACTGATAAAACTGATGAAGAACTCAAAAAGATTATTCAAGAACATAGTGGAAACATTAATAAGTTACAAGAATCCATAGAGATACAGCATGTAGAAATCCAAAAGATTAACACTAAAATTACAGAATTAGACAACGCAATAGGAAGTCAGAGGAGCAGACTCGAGCAATTAGAATGCAGACTGGGACATCTGGAGGACCAGGGAATTAACTCCAACATAGCTGGAAAAAAATCAGATAAAAGAATTAAAAAAAATGAAGAAACCCTAAGAATCATGTGGGACTCTATCAAGAAGGATAACTTGCGTGTGATTGGAGTCCCAGAACAGGAAGGGACGACAGAAAACACAGAGAGAATAGTTGAAGAACTCCTGACACAAAACTTCCCTGACATCATGAAAGACGAAAGGATATCTATCCAAGATGCTCATCGAACCCCATTTAAGATTGATCCAAAAAGAAAAACACCAAGACATATTATCATCAAACTCACCAAAACCAAAGATAAACAGAAAATTTTAAAAGCAGCCAGAAAGAAAAGAAAGGTTTCCTTCAAGGGAGAATCAATAAGAATAAGTTCAGACTACTCAGCAGAAACCATGCAGGCAAGAAGGGAATGGGACGACATATACAGAGCACTGAAGGAGAAAAACTGCCAGCCAAGGATCATATATCCAGCAAAACTCCCTCTGAAATATGAAGGAGAAATTAAGATATTTACAGATAAACACAAGTTTAGAGAATTTGCAAAAACCAAACCAAAGCTACAAGAAATACTAAAGGATATTGTTTGGTCAGAGAACCAATAATATCAGATACCAGCACAACACAAGGTCACAAAACAGAACGTCCTGATATCAACTCAAATAGGGAAATCACAAAAACAAATTAAGATTAACTAAAAAAAAAAAAAATACTCATAACAGGGAAACACGGAAGTCAATATGTAAAAAATCACAATAATCAAAAAGAGGGACTAAATACAGGAGGCATAGAACTCCCATATGGAGAGTGATACAAGGCGATATAGAACAATACAAGTTAGGTTTTTACTTAGAAAAATAGGGGTAAATAATAAGGTAACCACAAAGAGGTATAACAACTCCATAACTCAAGATAAAAGCCAAGAAAAACGTAACGACTCAACAAACATAAAGTCAAACACTACGAAAATGAGGATCTCACAATTTAATAAGAAAAATGTCTCAGCACAAAAAAGTATGTGGAAAAATGAAATTGTCAACAACACACACAAAAAGGCATCAAAATGACAACACTAAACACTTATTTATCTATAATTACGCTGAATATAAATGGACTAAATGCACCAATTAAGAGACAGAGAGTCTCGGACTGGATAAAGAAACACGATCCGTCTATATGCTGCCTACAAGAGACACACCTTAGACTTAGAGATACAAACAAACTAAAACTCAAAGGATGGAAAAAAATATATCAAGCAAACAATAAGCAAAAAAGAAGAGGAGTAGCAATATTAATTTCTGATAAAATAGACTTTAGACTTAAATCCACCACAAAGGATAAAGAAGGACATGACATAATGATAAAAGGGACAATTGATCAGGAAGACATAACCATATTAAATATATATGCACCCAATGACAGGGCTGCAAGATACATAAAACAAATTTTAACAGAATTGAAAAGTGAGATAGACACCTCCACAATTAAAGTAGGAGACTTCAACACACCACTTTCGGAGAAGGACAGGACATCCAGTAAGAAGCTCAATAGAGACACGGAAGACCTAATTACAACAATCAACCAACTTGACCTCATTGACTTATACAGAACTCTCCAGCCATCTGCTGCAAAGTATACTTTTTTTTCTAGTGCACATGGAACATTCTCTAGAATAGACCACATATTAGGTCATAAAACAAACCTTTGCAGAGTCCAAAACATCGAAATATTACAAAGCATCTTCTCAGACCACAAGGCAATAAAACTAGAAATCAATAACAGAAAAACTACGGAAAAGAAATCAAATACTTGGAAACTGAACAATACCCTCTTGAAAAAAGACTGGGTTATAGAAGACATCAAGGAGGGAATAAGAAAATTCATAGAAAGCAACGAGAATGAAAATACTTCCTATCAAAACCTCTGGGACACAGCAAAAGCAGTGCTCAGAGGCCAATTTATATTGATAAATGCACACATACAAAAAGAAGAAAGAGCCAAAATCAGAGAACTGTCCCGACAACTTGAACAAATACAAAGTGAGCAACAAAAGAATCCATCAGGCACCAGAAGAAAACAAATAATAAAAATTAGAGCTGAACTAAATGAATTAGAGAACAGAAAAACAATTGAAAGAATTAACAAAGCCAAAAGCTGGTTCTTTGAAAAAATTAACAAAATTCATAAACCATTGGCTAGACTGACTAAAGAAATACAGGAAAGGACACAAATAACCCAAATAAGAAACGAAAAGGACTACATCACAACAGAACCAAATGAAATTAAAAGAATCATATCAGATTATTACGAAAAATTGTACTCTAACAAATTTGCAAACCTAGAAGAAATGGATGAATTCCTGGAAAAACACTACCTACCTAAACTAACACATTCAGAAGTAGAACAATTAAATAGACCCATAACAAAAAAGAGATTGAAACGGTAATCAAAAAACTCCCAACAAAAAAAAGCCCCGGCCCGGACGGCTTCACTGCAGAGTTCTACAAAACTTTCAGAGAAGAGTTAACCCCACTACTACTGAAGGTATTTCAAAGCATAGAAAATGATGGAATACTACCCAACTCATTCTATAAAGCCACCATCTCCCTGATACCAAAACCAGGTAAAGACATCACAAAAAAAGGAAATTACAGACCTATATCCCTCATGAACATAGATGCAAAAATCCTCAACAAAATTCTAGCCAACAGAATACAACAACATATCAAAAAAATAATTCACCACAATCAAGTGGGATTTATACCAGGTATGCAAGGCTGGTTTAATATCAGAAAAACCATTAATGTAATCCATCACATAAATAAAACAAAAGACAAAAACCACATGATCTTATCAATTGATGCAGAAAAGGCATTTGACAAAGTCCAACACCCATTCATGATAAAAACTCTCACCAAAATAGGAATTGAAGGAAAATTCCTCAACATAAAAAAGGGCATCTATGCAAAGCCAACAGCCAATATCACTCTAAATGGAGAGAACCTGAAAGCATTTCCCTTGAAAACAGGAACCAGACAAGGATGCCCTTTATCACCGCTCTTATTCAACATCGTGCTTGAAGTCCTAGCCAGGGCAATTAGGCTAGACAAAGAAATAAAAGGCATCCAGATTGGCAAGGAGGAAGTAAAATTATCTCTATTTGCAGATGACATGATCTTATACACAGAAAACCCTAAGGAATCCTCCAAAAAACTACTGAAACTAATAGAAGAGTTTGGCAGAGTCTCAGGTTATAAAATAAACATACAAAAATCACTTGCATTCCTCTACATCAATAAAAAGAACACCGAAGAGGAAATAACCAAATCAATACCATTCACAGTAGCCCCCAAGAAGATAAAATACTTAGGACTAAATCTTACCGAGGATGTAAAAGACCTATACAAAGAAAACTACAAAGCTCTACTACAAGAAATTCAAAAGGACATACTTAAGTGGAAAAACATACCTTGCTCATGGATAGGAAGAATTAACATAGTAAAAATGTCTATTCTACCAAAAGCCATCTATACATACAATGCACTTCCTATCCAAATTCCAATGTCATTTTTTAAGGTGACAGAGAAACAAATCACCAATTTCATATGGAAGGGAAAGAAGCCTCGGATAAGCAAAGCATTACTGAAAAAGAAGAAGAAAGTGGGAGGCCTCACTCTACCTGATTTCAGAAGCTATTATACAGCCACAGTAGTCAAAACAGCCTGGTACTGGTACAACAACAGGCACATAGACCAATGGAACAGAATTGAGAACCCAGATATAAATCCATGCACGTATGAGCAGCTGATATTTGACAAAGGACCAGTGTCAGTTAATTGGGGAAAAGAAAGTCTTTTTAACAAATGGTGCTGGCATAACTGGATATCCATTTGCAAAAAAATGAAACAGGACCCATACCTCACACCATGCACAAAAACTAACTCCAAGTGGATCAAAGACCTAAACATAAAGACTAAAACGATAAAGATCATGGAAGAAAAAATAGGGACAACTCTAGGAGCCCTAATACAAGGCATAAACAGAATACAAAACATTACCAAAAATGACGAAAAGAAACCCGATAACTGGGAGCTCCTAAAAATCAAACACCTATGCTCATCTAAAGACTTCACCAAAAGAGTAAAAAGACCACCTACAGACTGGGAAAGAATTTTCAGCTATGACATCTCAGACCAGCGCCTGATCTCTAAAATCTACCTGATTCTGTCAAAACTCAACCACAAAAAGACAAACAACCCAATCAAGAAGTGGGCAAAGGATATGAACACACATTTCACTAAAGAAGATATTCAGGCAGCCAACAGATACATGAGAAAATGCTCTCGATCATTAGCCATTAGGGAAATGCAAATTAAAACTACGATGAGATTCCATCTCACTCCAACAAGGCTGGCATTAATCCAAAAAACACAAAATAATAAATGTTGGAGAGGCTGCGGAGAGACTGGAACTCTTATACACTGCTGGTGGGAATGTAAAATGGTACAAGCACTTTGGAAATCTATCTGGCGTTTTCTTAAAAAGTTAGAAATAGAACTACCATACAACCCAGAAATCCCACTCCTCGGAATATACCCTAGAGAAACAAGAGCCTTCACACAAACAGATATACGCACACCCATGTTTATTGCAGCTCTGTTTACAAAAGCAAAAAGCTGGAAGCAACCAAGGTGTCCATCAATGGATGAATGGGTAAATAAATTGTGGTATATTCACACAATGGAATACTACGCATCGATAAAGAACAGTGACGAATCTCTGAAACATTTCATAACATGGAGGAACCTGGAAGGCATTATGCTGAGAGAAATTAGTCAGAGGCAAAAGGACAAATATTGTATAAGATCTCTATTATAAGATCTTGAGAAATAGTAAAAACTGAGAAGAATACATACTTTTGTGGTTATGAGGGGGGAGGGAGGGAGGGAGGGAGAGGGTTTTTTATTGATTAATTAGTAGATAAGAACTGCTTTAGGTGAAGGGAAAGACAACACTCAATACATGGAAGGTCAGCTCAACTGGACTGGACCAAAAGCAAAGAAGTTTCCGGGATAAAACGAATGCTTCAAAGGTCAGCAGAGCAAGGGCGGGAGTTTGGGGACCATGGTTTAAGGGGACTTCTAAGTCAATTGGCAAAATAATTCTATTATGAAAACATTCTGCATCCCACTTTGAAATGTGGCATCTGGGGTCTTAAATGCTAACAAGCGGCCATCTAAGATGCATCAGTTGGTCTCAACCCACCTGGAGCAAAGGAGAATGAACAACACCAAGGTCACATGACAACTAAGAGCCCAAGAGACAGAAAGGGCCACATGAACTAGAGACCTACATCACCCTGAGACCAGAAGAACTAGTTGGTGCCTGGCCACAATCGATGATTGCCCTGACAGGGAGCACACCAGAGGACTCCTGAGGGAGCAGGAGATCAGTGGGATGCAGACCCCAAATTCTCACGAAAAGACCATACTTAATGGTCTGACTGAGACTAGAGAAATCCTGGCGGCCATGGTCCCCAGACCTTCTGTTGGCACAGGACAGGAACCATCCCTGAAGACAACTCATCAGACATGAAAGGAACTGTACAGTGGGTGGGAGAGAGATGCTGATGAAGAGTGAGCTAATTATATCAGGTGGACAGTTGAGATTGTGCTGGCATCTCATGTCTGGAGGGGGGATGGGAGGATAGAGAAAGTGGGAAGCTGGCAAAATTGTCACGAAAGGAGAGACTGGAAGGACTGACTCATTAGGGGGAGAGCAAGTGGGAGTATGGAGTAAGATGTATGTAAACTTATATGTGACAGACTGACTTGATTTGTAAACGTTCACTTGAAGCTCAATAAAAAATAAATAAACTTGCATATGAATTGTATGCTTACCCACTGTCAGTGAACAGGAACTCCAAATGGGTCATAAAAACTTCCCAATGGGACACACTATAACGTTGTGCCAGAGAAAGAGCGATGCTGTAGACATTTTCCTCAAGTGTTCTTGAAGAATGTTTATCAGCCACAGGAAAGGGACAGAAAAGAAACACATTACCTTAATCAGCAAATACTCACCTGACATAGACTGGAGAAACCCCCAGAGTATGGCCCCTGAACACTGTTTTAGCTCAGTAATGAAGTCACTCCTGAAGTTTACCCTTCAGCCAAAGATTAGACAGGCCCATAAAACAAAATGAGACTAAAGGGAAACAGCCTAGGAGCAATGACGAAAAGACAGGAGAGGGCAGGAAAGCTGGTAATGGGGAACCTACGACCGAGAAGGGGAGAGTGTTGACATGTCCTGGGTTTGGCAAGCAATGTCACAAAACAATATGTATATTAATTATTTAATGAGAAGCTAGTTTGCTCTGTAAGCCTTCATCTAAAGCACGAAGACAATAAAATAAATAAATAAATAAAAGAAAACATTCATGAAGATTGCTCTCCAACTGAGAGGGGTGCAGTCAGTACGGTAACTAATAAGATTTCACAACAATCCAGGAAAAGGAATTCCAAGGAATTTTAATGCTCCTTTGTCACTGTGGTCCATTTGAATTTACTGAGGCATTAGCTAGAACAGTGGTTCTCAACTGAGTATGACTTTGTCCCCCACCTCCCTGTGACAACTGGCAACATATGTAGACATTTCTGATTGCCACAAATGGGGGGAGGGGGAGAGTGCTACTGGCCTCTAGTGGGTAGAGCCCTGGGATGCTACTAAACATTCTAAATTTCAAAAGACAGCCCCCTACAACAAAAATCAATCCAGTCCAAAATGTAGCCATTCTTTATTTTCTTATTTAGTTGATACTCATTTTTCTGGCAGCTGTTTTCTGTAAGTACATTGTATCTGTTCTTTATTGTCTGTATGTCACAGATAATACATTCTCAGGGGCCAGGCAGGGAATGAAGATGACATGATGTCATGTAGTTCTTTCCTTCCTTTCTTTATCAAACACTTATTGAGCATGTATGTGGTGCCTAGCAACGTGCCAGACTCACACAGTAGAAAACGATAAATTAGTAACCGGCTTTATTCTCAAGGGATCCTCATTTCATCACTATGTGTGAGTGAAGGCAGAGCTGCAATATGGGAGGAAGGTCCTTCAAGGATCCTTGCATGTAGGATATTGAAATCACATCTCCAAATCAGACCTGCTAAGGCATCAAGCCCATGGAAAATTTGAGGCGTTTTAAACAAGCCATCCAAAGACGGCTGTATATTTTTCTAAGTAGCAGATTGTGGAGAATATTTATTATATATTTATCAGAAGCATGTATTTGTCCTCTAGGACATATTTCAAGTAGCATATGAAAGCTGGATACTTAGAAAAGACAGAAACCCTAGCAAAATGTAACTGACAAAGTAAGGCATGCCTTACCTTATAAACTTTTATTCTACATAGTAATCCTCTTCTAGGAAACCATGAGCACGGGACCAAGGATTACAAAATGCCCCAAGGAAAATCACACTGGACTTGGAATTAAAAAAAACCTTGAGCAACTCTCTAGGACTCTCTGATTCTCAGAGTCCTCTTCCAAACTATGAGGAGGTTGGATTGAATGATCTCTTTGGACACCTAAACTTAACATTGATTATGAAATTATGAACATCCAGGAGGACAGAGGGAAAGAAATATTCCTTGTTTCTCTTCTTGAGATCAGCTATAGGCTGTTCCTACTACCATTCTATGATCTATTTTTTGCCTCCCTTACTCGAAAGAGAATTTAGGTATCTTCTAATAGTAGCAAAGAAGCCCAGGCTAATTTAAAATTATCAAAGGGTACCAGGGCTATTTTGCCACTTTCTCAAGGATTTAAATAATAATGATTTAAAAAGAGCATTTGACACTACCATACCAGGACTATCTTGGTGATTTTAAAGAAACTTATCAAGAAAAAGGAATAACCATTAAATGTAGGCACGATTTTACCTCAGTATCAAAGGCTGGAAGCCTAGACTCAATTGCATGCCAATGCTTCCTTGAGAATGCAATAAAGCCATGTATGGAGGGCAGACGGTGCTGTGGCAAAGATGTGATAGCTTTGATACATGACAGATCTAAGTTAAAATCATAGTTGCGGTCCTTACCAACTATGTAAACTTGCATTAGATATTTAATATCCCTAAGCCTCATTTTTCTTACACAATGGGAATAACATTTTATCTCAATAAGGTTATCTTTCAGGATTAAAAAGATATTTATAAAATAAGGTGTATAGAGCATCTAACATGGGGCCTTACTCACAGTAAGCACTCAACAAACTGTGGTGTTAAAAACAAAACACCTTCACTTAACCTTTGTAGGTGAACATGCTTTCCAAACCTTCTGACATGTAAGTTTAGTACTGAACTACTAAAATAGAAAATGCAGACCAGGATTACCCCAAGGGGGATCTCAAACTCAGAAAGGAACTCCTCTCTCTGGGCCCTGAACTATACTGTCAGCTCACACAAGGGCCTGCTCGTCTCTTGGAAGGGGTAAGGGAGAACAGGAAAAAAATGGCAGCCATTGCTGGGCCTCTGACAGGAGGGACTGCTACAGCTGGTTAGCTCCTCTTTTTCTATAAGCCCGAGACAGACAGAGATATCCTGAGGCCAAGACACTGAGCCTTTGTTCCGGTATTAAGTAAACCGTGCCTAAAATTTTTAACATATAGAAGAAATTGAACTGCCACGTACTCTGAAAAATGATTTCCAGCCAAGAATAAAAGGCAATCTTGTTTTTTAAATTTCTACAATAAAACTTTATGCTTTTCACTTCTGGTCATACTCTATCACCCCAAACGTGGTAATGATTTTGGAATCAGGCCATCAAAATTTTTTTTTTTTTTAAATTCCCATCCTTACTATTCAAATCTGCAGGCTCAAAATGTTGTCTCCATTTACTGATCTATTTGGGAAGACACACAACATGACTCATATAACTGCAGTAAGTAGGGAAAGTCCTAGTTTATAACAACCATGAATATAAGTCTTTAAAGGATGCTGATTAATAGTCTTGATAATTCAACTTGCTCTTCTGTATTTTAAACCCAGCCCTTCATGAGACAAAGGTATCCCTTACTCTGTCAGACCCAGGATAGTCTCCCTTTTATACTGGTCATCTGCAGTGAACCGCTGCACATCCACCCCCTTCCGAAGGCCCTGAAGGATCTGAGCTTGAGTGAAGTCCAGGAGACGTTCATTGTAGTAGTGTAACTGCTTAGTCAATGAGATGAGGTCCTCAGGCCAGGCTTCGCATCCATGTTGAGTCACGTGCCTAGTGACCACCATGATTAGTTCTTTGGGATCAGCCTATGAAAGGCATGAAAAAAATTATTTTACAAATATGCACAAGTTAGTGACAAAGAGAAGACCATGTCTACCGGGCACTTGTTTGGCCCTTCACGCTGTTGACATTTATTCAAAGTTCACATCTGTCCTGAGAAGTCAGTTGTTGAGGTGGCACTTTACCTATTTTGCACACTGCAAAAGAAAAGATGCAGAACTAAATCTAGAAGCAGATTTCTGGACTTCTGCTCTGTTCTTCCACCTTAAAACCTCCACCAACTTGAAAAATAATATATTCTTGATTTTTAAACTACATCAACGTATAGGCAGATTTGTTCCCCAACCATTCGATCATTTATAATGACTCACCCTGGAAGTAATTTTCATCATCACTGCCTGTGGATAAATTTTCTTTTGCCCATGGTAAGTGTTCTCAATAAGAGAGCTACAGTTTAATAATCACATTATAAATGCCTAGACAGCTGAGGAGAAGACTGTTTCCTCCAAGGAGAAGTCAGGGAAAAATCTCCACCCGGTTCCTGAAATCATAAATACTTCTAGTTGCATAAGAAAGTATCTAACTAACTTTTACCCTGCTCAATTTGGGACTCAATGAGATATTGTGCTATAATTTTTAGCAGCTTCTGCAACAACAATAAAATTATTCAAATAGAACAAAATCCAGAATTCAACAGCTGACAGGAAAGGCGAATAAGTGATTAACTGGCCACATTTATTTATATTAAAGTTGGCCTGGATGTCAACGAAGCAACAGCAGCTCAGCTATGATTTGAGAATTACTTAACAGGAAGTCTAATACTCGAACAGCATTAACTCAATCAGTTCCAATTTCTGGAAAGGCATGCTACATATTTTAATACAAGCAAATTAGGAAAAAGCTCCAGAATCTACCTTTGGTTCTGAGAAATGTACTCCTAATTATAGTAAGCTGTCAGTATTTCTAACATGTAAGCCATTAGTCTGAGCTACACAGATTTGTCAATGTCAAGTCTATACTGCCAAACCTAGCCTGACATTCTCTCTTGATTCTATGAAGGAACAATCTGGGAGTACTGATAAAAATCAATTAAAGAAATCTCCCTGGATTCTAGTAGGTGGATTTGAGAAAAAGTCAACCTTACTATACTTGGTATTTTCCCCTACCTCTAGGTACACACTAAGTCCTACTTTCAAAAACCGTACACATGTAACTTAAGTCAAAAGACCTGGGTTTGAATACTAGCTCTTCCACAAGTAAACTACAAGACATTCCTCTTTCATTCATTCAACAAATATTTTGTGCACCTATTCAGTCCAACAGCCCTGGGCTGGTGGGATTATGTACCAAAAGGAGCCCTAGTGGCATTGTGGTTAAGCACTCAGCTGCTAACCAAAAGGTCAGTGGTTCAAACTCATCAGCTGCTCCATGGGAGAAAGGTACAGCAGTCTACTTCTATAAAGATTACAGCCTTAGAAAACCTATGGAGTAGTTCTACTCTGTCTGATAGGGTCACTATCAGTCAGAATCGACTCGACAGCAAAGGGTTTGGATTTATTTTGTTTTGTTTTATTATGTACCAAGAGATGTACTAAGAACACGTGATTCCCTTTCCTCCAGGAACTCAAGTCTATTAGGAGAGACAATCAAGGAAACAGTTGTAAAATGGTGTGACATAAGTAAAGACAGGGTGCTTTGGGAATAGAGAGAAGTAGGACTTGGGTGAGTGTCAAGAAAATCTTGGTAGTTAATGTCTAGGCTAACTACACAGTACCAGAAGCAAAAACCAAACAAAAAATAACTCAGTGCTGTCGAAGCAAAAAATAGGCAGGGAGATTTCAGCAAAGGGTAGAGTATGTGCTAAGGTATAAAGGCAAGAAAGAACATCATGCATTACAGAACTATTCAATCTCAATGGAACAAGGCAAGAAATAAGACTAGGGACGCAAGGAGGGGCCAGGCCTAGAAGGGTCTTTAATATTATATTAAGGAGTCTAACGGTATTATGAAGGAAATAAAAAGCTCCTAAAATTTTTTGAGCAGAGAAACACAATGATAAAGATTTCATCTTATCAAAATCACAGGCAAGCTGGGTGGAAAGATGAGAGTGAACAGAGCAAATCTAAAGGGACCCTGATGGTGCAGTGGTTAAGAGCTCAGGTTGCTACCCAAAAGGTCGGCAGTTTGAATCCACTAGCCACTCCCTGAAAACCCTATGGGGCAGTTCTACTCCATCCTATAGGCTCACGATGAGTCTCAACTGACTCAACAGCAATGGGTAGTAGTAGTAGGTTGGTAAAGGCAATTACAGAGTGATCTCGGAATCATCTACATAGGTATGTTATTTTTGGCAATGGAGTTAGGCAAAGAAAATTCTATGCCTTAGCTGTTGGTGCCTCTTTGGCTGACATTTAACCCAACTCCCTTTCTATCTGTTGTCCAAACCTCTTGGGGCACCATCCTGTACCCCCCACCACTGGCACAGACACCTTTGCAGTTATCAGGTACATGGATGCTGCTCACAAGCCAGCCAGCCCATCTATATTTGCTTGGTACCCTGAGTGTGCTCTGCTTTCACACTTTATCTAGTTAACACATTTTGGCTCAGTTGTAGAGAGAGCAAGAACAAATATCCGGTGATGAGGGTTTTAGGGTGACAAAAGTACCTCTGCACTTGTCTTTTGACAGAGCTCCAAATGCCACAGTTTTGCACTCCACCAGCAAATTCATCTTTACCAATACAAGAAAGCTTTTCTTCATATATACCCTGACCCTATGGCTTCAGAATAAAGTTCTCAGCCTGAACTTTGCCCAAAGCACTTTGAAGGAAAGGCTTTAACCATCCAACCTATCTCTGTCTGTGGGTCAATGACCTTCTCTATATACCAAGCTATTGTTTCTACTACTTACAGAATCAACCACCTTCATTCTCCCAAGGCTTCTCACAGTATTCATTCCACATTCATTTTTTTTCTTTTCTAAATTTTATTTTGTGGTTGTTGTTGTTGGGAATATATACAGCAAACATACAACAATTAAACAGTTCCTACATGTAAAATTTAATGACACTGATTACATTCTTTGAGTTGTGCAACCATTCTCACTCTCCTGAGTTGTTCCTCCCTCATTAACATAATCTCACTGCCCCTAAGGTTCCTATCTAATCTTCTGAGATGCTGTTGTCAATTTGATCCCACATAAATAGTTTTTAAAAGAGCATAATGTTCAAGGCAGACTTTTTTTTTTTTTTAATTAGCTAAGCTAAACTATTGCTCAATTGTAAGATGATTTCAGGGGATATTTTTGGTTTAACGTTTAAAGATTATCCCAGGGCAAGAGTTTCAATGGGTTCATTTACCCTCCATGGTTCCAGAGAGTCTAGAGTCCATGAAGATTTGAAATTCTATGCTGCATTTATACCTTTTGATCAGGTTTCCTCTATGGAATCTTTGATCAAAACGTTCAGTAATGGTGGCCAGGCACCATCTAGCTCTTCCGGTTGCACAACAAAGGAGGCAGTTATTCATGGAAGCAATTAGCCACACATTTCATACCCTCCTCCTATTCCTGACTCTTCTTTTTCTGTTGCTCCAGGTGAATAAAGGCCAACTGTTGTGCCTTGAAGGGCTGCTTGTAAGCTGTTAAGACCCCAGGCACTATGTATGCAATGAACTAGGAGGCAGAACGGAATCACTAAAAATGTTATGAGGCCAATTAATTGGGATGTCTCCTGAAACCAAGACCCTAAACCTCCAAACCAAGGAATGAAATTCCATGAGGTATTTGGCTGTACATAAGCAGCTACCTTTTTTTTTTTGGTCATTGTTGTAAATACATCTATCACACAACTTTTGCCAATTCAACATTTTGCAGGTATACAACTTATTGACAACAATTACCATAATCAGTTGTGCTATCCTACCTTTAATCAATGAGATATCTCCATCACCGTTAGCCTTCTTTTCCCCTTCCCTCCCACCCCTAGTAACCACTAATAAAGTTTGGTTCCTATACATTTGTCTTTTCCTGTCTTTTTATATAAGTGAGGTCATATTTGTTCTCTTGTGATTGGCTTATTTTGCTCAACATACTGTCTTCAAGCTCTATCCATACTGTAACATATATTAAGACTTTCTTTCTCCTACTGACTGAGAGTAGTATTCCACTGTATGTATGTACCACATTTTGTTCATCCGTTCATCTGCCGATGGGCATTTAGGTTGTTTCCACCTCTTGGCTATTGTAAATAGTGCTGCAACGAACACTGGTGTACAAAGTCTCCTTTTGAGTCTCTACTTTCAAGTCTTTTGAGTATATACCTAGGAGTGAAATTGCTAGGTCACATGGTAGTTCTCTTTTTAGTTTCTTGAGGAACCACCACACTGCTTTCCACAACAGCTGTGCCATTTTGCATTACTACCAGCAATGGGTAAGGATTCCCATTTCCCCACATTCTCGCCAAATTTGTTATCTTCTGTTTTTGCTTTTTTTAAATCTTAGCCATTCTAGTGGGAGTTAATTGGTATCTCATTGTAGTTTTGATATGCATCTCTCTGACAGCTAAAGACACTGAGCATCTTTTCATGTGTTAGGTGGCCATTTGAATGTACTCTTCGGTGAAATATTACTCAAGTCCTTTGCCCATTTTATGATTGGGTTGTCTTTTTGGTTGTGAAGTTGTTGAAATTCCATATACATTTTGGTTATTGGATTCTTGTCGAATATATGGTTTCCAAAGGTATTCCCCCAGTCAGTAGCTTGTCTTTTCACTTTTTTGGTAAAGGCTTTTCATGAACAAATTTTTTAATTTTTTTCAGTTCCCATTTATTTACTTTGTCTTTTGCTATTTGTGCTTTTGTAATTATATTAGATAATACATTATTGAAAGTTATGCCTGTGTTGCCCTACTTGTTCTTCTAAGAATTTTTGCACATTTAGGTCCTTAATCCATTTAAATTTGTTTTTGTGTATGGTGTGAGAAAACTTAGTTTACCCAGCACCATTTATTGGAGAGACTCTTCTTTTCCCATTGATCGGACTTAGTACTCTTGACAAAAATCAGTTGAAAATAGATGTTTGGGTTCACATTCATTTTTGATGTTTTGCTTTCTCTCATCTTCAGGATTAGTGTCTGTATGGCAACAGTGGCCTACATACTTTTCAGTTGACCTGAATCATATAACACATCCTCATCTCTATTCTCTTTGTATCGTAATTTATGAAATGAATGTAACTTATGCAATTTATGAAGTGAATCCCAAGGCTAGATGAAGAGCAAATCTCCAAAATGGCAGAACACAACTATAATGAATATAATTACTAGTACTAAAATTTATGTAGGATTTCCTTTAATCTGCAGAAAGTTTCAAGTCTTCAGATACAACCTTAATATTCACATGTTGTGACAATAGTGTTTTATTTCCTTTTGATAAAGAAAATGACTTGGGATAGTGAAATAAGCACAAGCAGATAGAACTTAGCTGCGTGGCCTTACGCAAGTTATTTAAACTATGAGCTTCACTGCCTCATCTATAAAATGCCAATAATATTACATAGCTGTCGTGGTTGTGAAAAACCTAAAAGATAATGTAAGTAAAATACACAAACCAAGCCCTGGCATAAAGCAGGTGCTCGACAAATAAATGGGAACATGGAACTTGTTCAAAGGGATATGCCAATCACACTTTAATTGTACCTCTGTTAAATAATTTACTTCCCATTGTTTTCTCTTATAAATATTAAATTATAGCTGACTGTGAACAGGGACCATGTCTACTTCAAGTATTTGTCTACTACAGAGCATAGTAGTGTGCCTTGAGCAAATCGGGTGCTTCGTAAAATGGGGACACATTGAACAGCTGTGGCTTTTAAGTCAGTAGTACAGTTTATATTCCCAGTTGCCATCGAGTCAACTGTGACCCCATGAGTGTCATGAGCAGATCTGTTCTCCATAGGGTTTTCAATGGCTGATTTTTCAAAAGTAGATCACTAGGCCTTACTTCCAAGGTGCCTGGGGGTAGACGCAAACCTCCAACCTTTTAGTTAGCAGCCAAGTGTATTAACCATTTGCATCACCCAAGGAGTCAAATGTAAACTCTACTCATGAGTATAAAGATGTAATTTGGGGCAAATTACTTTGTATCTGTTTCCTCGTCTTTAAAAGAATGTCAATAATCATGCCCTCCTGCTGGTTTGTTGTGAGAAACAAATAAGGCATTTTAAAGCACTCTTTTCTCCACTGTTATGTAAAAGCAAATTGGAATCTGAGCTTACTTTCAAGGAATTAAAAACTAGTAACTGACAAAAACTGACAAAGATGTACAAGCAACCAATTTTCAGAAGGCATCTGAATATAAGCACCATTGTAGAATCACAAACCAAAAGCTCTGGGAGCAATTAACTCCTTCTCTTGGCTGCTCTGGGCCTCGGGTTCCTCGGATGTGAAACCAAGGAATATCACCGGATCATCACCCTTCTAGGACGAAAACCCTATGGATGTATAAAAATTCAACCATTAAAATAAAATAAATTCTTATAAATCCCTCCAGGTGTGGAACTGGGGAGAGTCTATATGCCATTTCATTTATGTCTCCACTAGATAGTCAGAAAATATTTCTTTGTTAAAAATATAATTTCAGACCAATAAATTATGGCCGATAGATTACTACACAGTTTAAACAACTTTATCTGTTCTGCTTTACTAAGGTGAAATTGTCTAGCCCCTCTATGGGTAACTTTAATTTCATATTTTTAATGTATCAAAATTGTTCACTTTTCCTAAGAAATATTTAAGGAATAATACCTAATATTTCAGTCTTCAGGATGGACCAGGTAGTATGCTAAACAGACATGTACTGAATCTCATTTAATACTAATAACACTATAGGCTAGGCATCTGCTAGTATCATCTCCGTTTTATAGCTTTGTGAAATTAAACAAAAAAGAGTTAAGTAAATTGTCTCAGACCATGCGGCTGGTAAGTGGTGGGGGCTGGGGGGATATGACTCCCAAGCATAATGCCTCCTAAGAACCATCCTTTATTGTTGGTACTTCTTGACACAAAACAGTGTATACGAAGCTCCCACTAAATATAAATAAGACTTGACAGTATAGTCCTTTTATAATTGGTCAATTTTCAACAATGAATTCTAATATTCTCACTCTATCACATCTAGGTAAGACTTTTTTCATGCATATCTTCTTCCTCTTATCCTTTCTATACATGAATGCTACATGTGTGTAAACAAATGCACATACAGGACACACAAAGGTAGGTGTCCGACTGGAGAGGTGATTTGCTCTGTATTGCCAAGCCTCTCATTTTCTTCTTCTCCAATGAAAACAGAAGAGTTTTAGAATCATGAGCAAAAATACCATTTTCTGTTCAACTCCTTGATATAAGTATTCCTCTTTTTAAAATTCTGTTCTAATAAGATGGAAGGAGGAGGGGGAGTATACAGGCATTCAGTTAATTCCTACCTAAAAGGTTTCTAAGAGTCTTCAAGTTTATGGATCATCAAATATTTGTTACGTGTATAGGAAGGCTAATATTCAATACTTCAACTTACTGTATAAAACATAAAATATTAGAGACAACTTGTCACAAAGAATTCCCCCCGAAAAGTAAAATAAGTTATGAGAGAAAACAACATAGGAATTGACATCAAAAAAGTTGGATTACTGGTTTTCCCTCCTGAACTTCAGGTCTTCCATTACTAAAACTAAAGTAGGGTCTGCATAAAGTTTAAATGAGACTGAATGGATGATTATATTGTAAGTTCTAGCTCTCCATGCAAATTATTTTATTATCATTATCACTACTACTTTCTATCCCTTCCTCAAGGAACTTTACTGGTTATGATTAGTTGTTATTATGGATTGAATTGTGTCTCCCCCAAAATATCCACTGTAAATCCTAAACTCCTATACCTATAGATGTGATTCTATTTGGGAATAGGATTCTCTTTCTTATGTTAATGATATCATATCAATGAAGGGTACATCTTAAGTCAATCACCCTTGAAATATAAAAAGCGCAGACTAGACACAGAGAAGGAAGCACTGAAGGGGAAAGACTGACGCCATGCCACACGAAGACTATCAAGGAACTGAGGAACAGAAGCTAAAAAGAGACAAGGAATTTCCCCAAGAGCCAAGAGAAACATAAAGCCTTAGCTTAGAGCTAGTGCCCTAAATTTGAATTTCTAGCCTCCTAATATTTTTTTTTAATATATATGAAGAAGAACATGGCATCAGGATTGGTGGAAGTCTCATTAACAGCCTGTGGTATGCAGGTGACACAATCTTCCTTGCTGAAAGTGAAGAGGACTTGAAGCACTGAAGAAGATCAAAGACTACAGCCTTCAGTAAAGATTATACCTCAAAATAAAGAAAACAAAAATCCTCACAACTGGACCAATAAGCAATATCATGATAAATGGAGAAAAGACGGAAGTTGTGAAGGACTTCATTCCACTTGGATCCCCAATCAACGCCCATGGAAGTTGCAGTTAAGAAATCAAATGATGCATTGCATTCAGCAAATCTGCTGCAAAAGACCTCTTTAAAGTGTTCAAAAGCAAAGATGTCGCTTTGAGGACTAAGGTGTGCCTGATTCATGCCAGGGTATTCTTAATCAGCTCCTATGCTTGTGAAAGCTGGAAAATGAATAAGGAAAACCAAAGAAAAATTGATGTCTCTGAATTACGGTGTTGGCGAAGAATACCGAATATATCATGGACTGCTGCAAGAAGGACAAGTCTGTCCTGGAAGAAGTACAGCCAGAGCGTTCCTTGAACATGTTATCAGGAGGGACCAGTCCCTGGAGAAGGACATCATGCTTGGTAAGGTGGAGGGTTAGTGAAAAAGAGGAAGACCTTCAATGAGATGGATTGACACAGTGGCTGAAACAATGGGCTCAAACACAGCAATGATTACGAGGATGGTGCAGGACCAGGCAGTGTTTCGTTCTGTTGTACACTGGGTCACTATGAGTTGGAATCAACTCAACAGCACCTAACAACAACAATCCCCTAAACTGTGAGAAAATAAAATTCTGCTTGTTAAAGCCACCCACTTGTGGTATTTCTGTTATAGCATCACTAGATAACTAAGACACTTGCAATATTCTATTTAAATTTTATTTAATAAAAATGCTTCTTATGAAATTTATCATCATTTTCTCAAAATATCCCAAAGTATCCCCTCTTTACCCCAACACTTCATTTCATGCATTCAATCATTCACCCCCACAAGGGAACAATATTTTTAAGTTTCTAAAGCATTTTCCCATCTATTTTCACTTGATCCTCACACCAACCCAGTGAGACGTGCAGGGGACTGCTATTCCTGTTTTATAGATGATCAAAGTGTGGCCCAGGCATTCACAGCTATAGTCAAGCCTCCTGGCTGCTCACTTAGTGTGCTCTCTACTACAACAGGCCGTTTTTTCTGAGCAGGTCTTCATAAATGCTCTAAATCCAGCCTCACACTGAAAATTACTAATTTTTTTTTTGTTGAGGGTACACTTAAGCCTCCCTCTTTTTCCCACCTAAATCCAATTACATGATCTAGGGGTACTTTTTTTTTTTTTTTTTTTTAGGGGTACTTTTAGCCTCTACGAAGCTTTTGAGCGACATAAAGTCATAAAGGAGAGCTTTAAAATTTTCCACAGTCAGTACTCAAAGTGATATTACGAAACGTCACAGGCTGCAAAAAACTAAAAACATAAAAAGACATTAGGAATTTAAAAGGAAAGTTTGGAGAGTTAAATTATCCCCCCGCTCCCCGCCCCCCACAAAGCTTGGCAACATAGTTCTTCAGGAGGGTAAATAAAATACGATATTTTTAAAAAGAATATGGTCAAGTTCCTGTAAAAACAAAATATACATAAATATTCATGATGACAGAATGCTCAATGACTTAACCTACTTGCTCACTAGTAGAGTTAATTCATTCTGGTTTAATGGTCTCCATTTCTTGGAAAATGGTCTTCATTTCTTGGTAACACTGTTTGAAAAGTTTTAAACAGGTGGTGTATTTCCCCTCCAGGGCTTTCATTTTGCTTAAGATAATTTTCTACTTTGTATTTTCAATTAGTAGTTAAAAAAAACACATTTTAGAAATAGTCTACCATAATGTTTTGAAAATCATCCCGTTGGCTCTGCTTCCCTAGCATATAAAACTAAAGGACATGTTTCCATTCTTTAACTGATTTCATCTTGTGAGAACTTTTTTAAAAGAAGGCTTGGAGAATCACACTTCACGATGCATTAATGATAGCTACAAAGGTAAGAAAGACATAAGTGAAAAAAGTCAAGTCGCAGAACAATGTGTATAGCTTACTCAGACTTGTGTGAAGAACAGTTGCATAAATATGACTATCCATAAGCTATTTCTGAAAGAATACAAAAGGAAATACTGACTTATTTACACCATTTGCACTTTTTGGGCACGCATGCATTCTTTTTTAAACATAAAAACTAGCTGATTAGGACAGAAGAGAAACTTCTCTCCAACTATTTGGCAATTATCAAAGGAAAATGTGGCAGAGGAAGGCTGCTCCAAAGCTCATGTAGGAAAGCCTCTGAGTTCAAGGAGCCTCTGCTGGCTGGTTCAGGACAGTGCTTCCCTTCAAGCTGCATTGGCCTTTATCCAAAATAACTGCCCAAATTATATCAATACTTTAATCAAACCTAAGTTTTTGTTCCTGTGGCCCGTAACTACAGGGGGTGGAAAGAGAAAATGTGGAAAGACTGTAGAATTAGAAACAGATTGAACTGACAACTGAGTGAAAGCTAAGCTTCAGCAAGTGCTATTACGTGTAGGCAAGAAACTGAAAGATGATTCATCAGGAGTTTGTAATATTTACCTCCAAACTCTGTGGTCCTGATCTGTGCAGAGAAAGATGCTGAAAAGATTCAAATAATGAGTAATTAGGTCGTCAATAAAAAATAATAATAAAAAAAAAACTCTGTGCATTTAATGCATCCCGCTGTTGTGCCCATCTGTGACTCCTTCTAATCCAAGTGGGTCAGGACTCAAAACAGAAAAACTGCAGCCTGAAGGGTGTCCTAATGCACAGCAGTTGAAACGGTTCCTGAAGTAATTTACATGCCAATGAACAATCACTGAGTAACTACAGCGGGTGGATCAGGGCTTGGACATACAGAGATATACAGTTCCTGTCCTCAAATAAGGTCACCACGCTGAGAGGAAATTGATATGCATCAATTAAAAAAAAAATTGATATGCATCAATTACAATACCCTAAAAGAACTGCTTCAATGAAGGTGTAGATAGAAAGAGCAGTGAGAGATGGGAGAAAGTAGCAGGATATCTGCTGAGGAATCAGAGAAGGCTTCACAGAGGAGGCTCATCTGAACTCAGTCAATAGCAGGGAGGAGAAGGGATTTACAACTGCATGGGCACAGAGGCATGACAAAACATGTTAAACTCAGAGAAATATAATGCCTGTACAGCTGGGACATAATTATCAAAAGAGGCAGTGTCAGGAAACATGGCTAGAGGGTAAGGAAGGACCAGACAGTTCACTGAGAGTCTTATCTGTCACATACAAGTGTTTAGATTTTACCCAGTAGGCATGAAAGAGCACATTAAAACATCCTTCTGGGATTTTCCATTAGACTCACATGCCAGAAAGATCACTTGGGTCCAAAAAACAGTGACACCACTTCTTCTGAAACAAAGCTGGAGCGGTAGCATGTCCAAGTAAAAAGCAGGTGAAGACTGGAATCAGGAGCTCCAGGTGACAGGATGTCACTTTCTACCAGGGTAACCCTGAGTAAGTAACCAAGTTTTTCTGAGTCTTATCTTCTGCAAGGAAGTTTCCTCTTCTGCAAAATGCAGCTGCTTTGAGGATTAAATGGCAGAATGAATGTGAAAGGTGCTTTAAGACAGCCAAGTGCTTTTGTATGGTTAGTTTGATATTTATGCTATCCTTTGGCAATTTCAAAAGAAAAAGTGCACAAGCTGACTACTGCTGTCACACCTCCTCCTGACACTTTCTTAGTGAGATAGGAAAAGATAATGAAATCTGGTCAAGGACTACGTTTCTGTCCTTTAGCTCTAGAATCAAGCAACTTTTCTCTGTCTTTAGTTTTGTACAGCAAATTTTCAATACCATATCAAAAACTTTGTGAAAAAAATACCACATGTGCACAGAGAGGCACAGTGACATTTCTATTTCTTTGTTACTGCTGGTCCCTTTGTCTGGTATGCTCTTCTAGGTATCAGCATGGTCCTGGCTTTAGTTCTTCACGCAAAGCTCACCTTCTTAGTTGAGGTCTTTCCTGACACTGTTTAAATTACACTACACACACACACACACACAGACACGCACAGACACACACACACTTCCTATCCCTTTGCTTTATGCTTTCATAGCTCTTATCGCCATGTAACATAGCAAATATTTCATTTATTTGTTTATGATACCTTTTTCCTTAAAAGAATATAAGCCCCTAAAGGGCAGGGATATTATTTTATTTTAGTTTTGGTGAAAATATACATAAGAAAACATAACTCATTCAATATCTTCTACATGTGCAGTTCAATGACACTGGTAACATTCTTCACATTGTGTCATCATCCATACTGTTTTACCACCATGAACTTACTAGACTCTCTGTTCCCTAAACTTCTCCTCTGTGTTTTAGAGTTTCTGTTATCAATTTGAGTTCATGCAGACAATTCTTCAAAAGAACATACTGCTCATGGCAAAAATTCTTTATTAGCTGAGCTAAACTGTTGTTTAGTTTAAGGATGACTTCAAGGGATAGTTTCAGTTCGAGGCTTAAAGACTAATTATCTCAGAGCAATAGATTCACGGGTTTTCCCAGTCTCAGTTGAGTCCAGTAAGAAAGCTTTCTATAAGAATTTGTAATTCTGGTCCACATTTTTCCTCTCATTGACCAGAATCCATCTATTGGGTCCTTGATCAAAGGGGGCAAGGATTTTTATATACTTTGTTCTCTACTGTTTCCTCAGTATCTAAAACCCTGCCTGACATAACCAAAACAAAACAAAAAAAACAAACCCAGTGCCGTCGAGTTGATTCCGACTCATAGCGACCCTATAGGACAGAGGAGAACTGCCCCATAGAGTTTCCAAGGAGCACCTGGCAGATTCGAACTACTGACCCTTTGGTTAGCAACCGTAGCACTTAACCACTACGTCACCAGCACTGACATAAGCACTTGAAAAATATTTGATGAATACACACACATACACAAATAATTCTATTATCTCATAAGTACTGTAAAATTATTCATTAATTTTCAGTCATCTACCCAGTAAACATTTGTTTAGTGTCTGGTATCTTTATTTTACACCCTGCTCTGAGCATTGGGAATGCCATAAATACAACACAGACAATGCACTCAAAAAGCTCATTATCTAGTCAGATAAGACGTGTATAAACTCAAAATAATAGAGTACAAGTGCTATAATAGAGATAAGTATAGTGCAATACAAAAACACAGGGAAGAATATTTAACACAGCTTGGGTGTACTTTAGAAAGCTTCCTCGGTGAGATAACACCTAAACAAAGTAGCTAAGCAGAGAAATGGTGGGATAAAACAGTTCCGGCAGAGGGTACAGTATTTTTAAAGGCAGGAAAAGAGAAGACGCAGAATGTACAGGATGTTTGAGAAATTATAAATAGTTTGGTATGGCTAGAACAAAGAAAGATGAAGTTGGAGATACAGACAGATAACAGACCATGGGGGACGTGCAGACCTTGCTAGGGCAATGGAAACCAATGAAGAATTTTAGGCAGAGAGTAAGATGACCAGACCTCCATTTTAGAAAGACTACTCTGGCAGATGTGTGAAAAAAAAAAAGATATAAAAGTAACAAAAACGAACACAGAGGCTGCTACAGTAGTTTAGGTGAAGAACTATGGAAGCCTTGATTAAGGTGATGTCTCTGGGAATAGAGAAGAAAACAAGCTGGAGAGGTATTCAACTCTCCCCACATTCCCCTTTAACACATCTGTCTCTATGGAAGAGTTTTTGGATCTTGATGTGAAAAAAAGAAAAAATCTTTCTAACTCTTCATTTCTCCTTTCACACCAACAATCAAATGCTTTCCACAAGTTGCCAAGAAGCCCCCGCAGAAGTAGCTGGCTTGTGACCTGGCCATGGTTGTCTCAAGGCCGTTTCTGCCTGGGGTAGCTGAGCAGTGAGAAATCATGGGCTGAGGCATTATCACTGGGCCAGATGGATTTTACTGGCTCCTAGTGAGGTACTCTACAGAGCAGTGGTTACGCGTTTGGCTGCTAACCAAAAGGTTGGCAGTTCAAATCCACCAGCCACTCCTTGGAAACTCTATGAGGCAGTTCTATTCTGTCCTACAGGATCACTGTGAATTGGAATCGACTTAATGGCAACAGATTTTTTATTTCCATAGGGAGCCCTGTGGCTCAGTAGTTAAGAGCTCAGCTGCTAACCGAAAGGTTGGCAGTTCAAATCTACTAGCTGTTCCTTGGAAATCCTGTGGGGCAGTTCTACTCTGTCCTATAGGGTCACTATGAGTTGGACTCTATTCGACGGCAATGAGTTAGGTTTTTGTGGTTTATTCCCATATAGATACGATGCTGTTTCCTGAAGCAATGACCCTGAACAGCAGCTTCCTTATGCCACTATGCCCAAATTATATTGAGAATGAAAGAGGGAGCCCCCATTTCAGCACTTGGATTTCATATGAATAGCATTCATTTAGAAATCTCAGTCAAGAATATTTTGAGGACCCATACTACTTGTGAAAAAAAATCAAGTTCTACAGCAAGGCACAATGCTTTTAGTCAAAGTAAAGCTTCGCTGTGTTTCAACATACTTGGAGTTTTAGAGCAAATTCTTTGGCATACGCAGCATTAGTGAAAAGATCGGGATATTTAGAAGCCAATGCCAGAAATCACGCCACAAGCATCCTTTGCCAGACATTCAAATGAATGTAATTAAAAAAAACATTAAGTACACTGTTCTAGAAATAAACTTGCCAAGCTTACACCTATATAACTGCTTCATTTTCTCAATTTATAACACAGTCGGTCAATGTACATTCCTTGTTCTGCATAAAAACATACCTGGGATATAAAAACAGAATAAATTACTAGAGTATTGGATAAAATATAAAGCAGTCAGTAGCTACTTTAAATTAAAAAAAAAAAAAAAGTCTTGGTTCCCTAAAAAAAGTTATAGTAACTGGTTATAAAAGAAAAAAAAAAAATCCTGTTTCGTGGCCAAATATTATCATAATAATAAAAGCGTGCCTAAGAACTATACACACCTAATACTGATGATGCCCTGGGGGATTAATCCGTGCCTGGATGGTGTACCCACTCCCTTGCTTTTTTAAAAGAAAAATTGCAGAGATAAAAGCCATAGACGTTTGCCACAAATGGATTGTTTTCATGTACTTGTAGGTTCTTAGATATGTCCTGGACGGTTGAGGCAGCTGAAACTGTGATATGTATGTGGAATTACTTACACGATATGCTTCAGGCAGGAGGAGCAGGAATCCTGCCTCAATCATCAGGACCTTGGATTTGTGCACCTGGTGGATTTGAAGAACTGATCTATCTCTGTATCTATTCTTAAAATTATCACGTTCTTATAATAGTCCAGTAAACAAAGGAGACTGTTTACCAGTGCCGATAATGAAAACCGGTTTATACAAGTAAACCTAGAGAGCTGAGAGCTCTGAGTTTATAGCAGCACCTGCAACACTTCTGTGTTGACTAAAGAAGTACACGTGATGTGTGGCTACACTCAGGTGCTGTCCCTCAGAAATTGACAATAAAGTTATATACAAGAGGCCTGAAGCTTGGTGGCAAGTAGGTATGTTTCAACATTTCATCTATGCATTTACTACTCTCACCTCTGACTTAAAAAACAACAGCGCAGCATTGCTATAGAATTATGTTGCTCACTTACCTAAATCAGACAGAGCCATCTTCCATTCAGCATTCCCTACCACTTTAGCCTTCCCTAAGAACTTTGTAAAAATAAATGAAAGAAAAGTTAAGAGAAAGAGTCAGCATTCACAATAAATATCAGAGACTCTACCTCTTACTGACGCCTGGAAAACCAACTACGTCTAACACAGAAAAGGCAGCGGCCCTCTGCCACCGGGAAAGCCTTCTGGATACAAAGCACATCGGTCCCTCCAAAGAGGTAAATGCATGTTTTGATTATTTTATAAAAGCTTTAACTTTGCTCATTAATAAAGTGGAAACCATGAGGACTCACCCTGTAAAGAGGATGGCACTCGCCCCTGAAACATGGTGCCAAGCGGGCATAGATCTGTAGGCTGTAGTAATACGCGGCCAGCTGGAGAGATAAAGCCGAGTGGGGTTGCTTTTCAAAGCACTTGTTAGCATCTAACACCTAAGAGGGAACACGATAGAATTAGCAGCTGAAAGGAAATTAACAAGCTTTTAATAAATCATTACATTCCTAGTCATTACTGTAGGATTTTGGTTCAAAATTTCCATCCTATCAACATACCAACTCAAGCTCAACTTAATGTGGCCTCATTAAAATTCAGAAGACACTAAAGGCAGATCCTATGCACAGTAAAGTAAGTTTCAAGATTGGCATTTAAGCTGACACTAGAATCCACTCCCTGGGCACTGACTTTCAGCACCTAAAAACTATTAGAAGGAATTAAAACATATTAATAACAATTTCACTGATGAAAAATCCCCAGCATAGATATTTCATTCATTCATTTTTAAGTTCTTCTTATTGGTAAGGGTAAACTTACCTGTGGCAAAGCAAGGAGATAAGCAAGAGCCAAGGTCATGTCATTTGGTAAAGCATCGTTGGCTAGCTGTAAGAGAACTGAATGCAGAAACAAAGAAAAAATGCATTAATTTGCTTAGGGATATATCTGACATTTATAGTCACTTAAGTGCCATGTTCTTAGTCCTGTATGATCTCAACAGATATTAGCTCCAAAGGACCCTTTATTGAAGTGTATTCATTACCACTGAAATACAGATCACATGGAACTACGCCAAACACTACCCTGCCTTACCTCAGACAAAGGGTGCTGTTCGTTACTCACACGTGAGGAAATCTTTTCAGGGCAGCTGCAATATCTAAGCACAAACACATCCGTAAGGAGGGCTTCTCAGAACTAACTTACTGGTTTTAAAGACCAGGACAGTGCTACGAAAACTATGTATATCAATGATAGCTAATGCAAAAGATGGTCACATGAGTACTAAAGATCAGGGCAACAGAACAGCTTTGTGAGTGCAAATTTAGGATAAATCTTTTGATTATTACAATAATGAAAAAAACTGTTTTGCTACTTTCAAGAATATCTCTCTTCATCATACTCCAAAAAAAACAATAATAATAACAGCCCCTCGTTTTGCTTATGTGATATCTTCAAAGATCCCCAACTATTAACAATGCTCTTCCATAAGTTTTTATACAAGCAGTAATCTGTCAATGTCATAACTTCAATAAAAATAGTACACTGCCAATAAAGCCTGTGTTTGTACACAGTATGCGTTAATAAGGAGGTATTTCATTCATTTAGGGCCTTAGTGACAAATAACAGTTAGTCAAATGTAATCACGAGGTAAACCCTTTATTTTCAAGGAACACAGGCTGTGATGATCTGCATTAATGATGGAGAACAGTTTGCAAACAGTCCAAAATAAACGATATTTGACTCTGGAAATGCATCATATGATTATTTTCTGGAGATTTATCTTCCTAACTAACTGAAAAAATCAAATCTGTTGCTGTCAAATCCATTCCAAATACTGGTGTCACTATGTATGACAAAGCAGAGCTGCTCCATAGGGTCTTTTCTTGACTGTAATCTTTATGCAAGCAGATGACCAGGCCTTTCTTCCATGGCACTCCTGGGTGGGTTCGAACTGCCAACCTTTAGGTTAGTAGTTGAGTGCAAACTGTGCCACTTAGGTTCTTAATAGTGTCTTACTTAGGCTAATATACAAAACCCAGTGCTGTTGAATCGATTCCGACTCATAGCGACCCTATAAGATAGAGCAGAACTGCCCCATAGGGTTTCCAAGGAGTGCCTGGTGGATTCGAACTGCTGACCTTTTGGTTAGCAGCCGTAGCTCTTAACCACTGTGCCACCAGGATTTCCTATAATATATAAGTCATTTATATAATCTGAGTTTAGCTGATAATCTGGGTGGTAGGGATGGGGCTGGGGTTAGGAACAGCCAACCTAGAACTCAAAATTTCCTGTGAATGATTCACATGGGGAGAAAAAAAGGGCTTATTCCACCGTGACTGTAAAAAGAGATTATCAGTTCTCTAAATACTCCTTTCCTTTGTGTTCTCCAAACCTTACAAACCAAACGGACCACCAGTCAGCCTCAGGCCTCCTAAGGAATTGCACAGTTTTAAAAATACTTTCTAATCAAAAGTTACTAGTTTCCAGGTCCATTCCAAATGAATTCCTCCAGTCAATCTGACTGAGAACCTTCTCTGAACCACACATTGACCTAAGATAAGAAAGAATTAAGAGTCCCTGCCCTTTAGGAATAAACAGGCTTGGTGAAGAGAAAGCCCCTAAATAAATAATTTAAAAATACAATGCGAAAGGTCCAAATCAAATTTGCGCAAATAAGTCTGAGAGCAAAAAAGAGGTATAAGATTGTCAAATACACCCTAGAAGACTACTAAAAACTAAAGGATGAAGGTGTAAATTTTAGATGCCAAAAGATAAAGTATGAGAATACATGTAAGCTTAATTTGCTGAACTATATGCACTATTTGAGAAAGATTTACTTACAGTTCAAAAAACGAAAATACACATGCAGATACACACACACACGGCTTACATTTTGACTCAAGTCTGCCGGAAACAACTCAATAGCACTGGGTTTTTGGGTATAATATATATTCTACCATCCTGTATCTTCCTAACAGACCTTCAGGATCCTTTTTTGGAGGGGGAAGAAGGCAGCTATTTCATATACTAATAATTTTTCTCTGTTTTCTTTCTTACAATCTTCTACGACTTCCAACTGTCTCCTCAGCTAGATTTCCTTTCCCCTCCATTTTAATTCTCTTCAGAAAACTCCCCTTCTTCATGTCCAAAAGAGCCAAGTTTGAAACAAGCATATCTAAACCTACTCTTCAAAATTCATACTATCTCTTCGAAGAAAACCCTCAGGAGTCTTCCACATCAGAGGACCTAACCCTAAGCCCCATCTGGGAAAATCAGCCCTATTACTGAAAATCTCCAGTCACAGTTTTTTTTTTTTTTTAATCATAGTACTGACTTGATTTTTCCCATCATTTAACGTGCATTTGTCTGTTTCCAAAAACCAAAGCACCCTCAAAGGAGGAAAATATGCTACCACTGAAGATTTTCAAGACTATGCTGTAGACCATGAAGGAAACAAAAACAACCAGAAAACAAAAACAACAAAAAAGAGCAATGATAACATAGCTGGAATAAATGCACAGTCCTCAAGAGTTATATTTGAAGGGGAGGATCTTATACTGGATGTATAAGTTCCAGGAGATTCATCTGAAAAGCAGTTGTATTATTCCATAGATACACAAGATGTTCACTAGCATTTCTTCAACATACATAATTGAATACAAAGCATATCTCAGGCAAAAGAGAAACAAATAGACAGTTACCTTCCATGAGCTAAAAGTAATGACAAAAACTGCCCTGACAGAGAAATCTAAAGGATTATCATTGTTATTTTTACCAAGCATTAAAAACCATCACCCTTACCTACAAATGTGTTCTCCAAGGGAATAGTATCCCATAGGCTTTATTTCATATACACACCTAAGACAAGATCTATAAATACACAACGACTCTCTGCTCTACAAAATCAGGCAGAATGCCACTGCGGGAAGGAAACTGTCTTAGCAACAGAAAGGCCTGAGAGGGGATCAAAGCTCCAGCCCATCACTAATTTACTGTGTGACTTTGTGCTTCAGTATTCAGAATTTTTATTTTTAGGAAGTTATGCTGTACATGGAAGTCCCTGGATGGTACAAACCGTTAATGCACTTGGCTGCTAACCAAAAGTTGGCAGTTCAAGTCTACCCAGAGATGCCTTGGAAGAAAGGCTTGGCAATCTATTTCCAAAAAACCAGCCACTGATATAAGCTGGGGAGCACAGTTCTACTCTGACAAACACGGGGTCTCCATGGCAACTATTTTTCTTTTTTTTAATGCTGTACATATGTCATCTATTACACGATACCCACCATATGATCTAGGAGTAGCCCATAATCAAAGATATTAATATTTCTGCTGCATACACACACTAATTGAGGGAACAAACATCCTCACAGAAGTTTCCTTCAGGTTTTGAGGCCAAACAAATTACCAACAATCCTTTGTGTTTCTGAAGCATTTTGGATTGTGGATCTGAGTCTTATTTTCCTCATATGTAAATTAGTATTAAACAAAGTATGTAAAATGCACAGTATCCCTCTAGCATATAGAAACTACTCAGTAAGCTCCCTTCCTCTCTCTGTAAACTTCAGACTTGAGGAATCAAATGATTTCCTTTAGCTATTTCCGTTCTTCAGTTAATCTCCCCCCTAAAAATGATGGATAATAGGTTCTTCCCTTACTAAAGACCACAGCGGTACCAGAGGCAATTACCTTCTGTTTTATATAAATCATAATTATTAATGAATTAACAATCACTGCAGTTAAGCATGGAGACTAATTTCGCTAAGAAGAAAACAGCAGACTTAAACAGTCCTACCTGATTATGTGATATACTTCCACGACCATATTATCGTTAGCTTCTTTTCACTGAGCCCTCAACAATCACTTGAATTCATGATTCCTCATAACCTCTTTATGGGAGAAGTTTTTTTTTTTTTTTTTAAACAAAAGAAGATTTCAAGTTACAAAAAGTCCTTTTTTTCTATTTGCCCTGTGCCAACACACAAACGAATCCCCTAGTCTTGGGAAAAACGACTCTTCCCTGACACCTATCCATTCTAACAAATTCAACAGTCCTCTCCTTTCCTTCATTGCTAAAATTCAATAAGGGGTTTGCCCCAACTGCATCTACAACCTTGACACTCATTCTTTCCGCAAGACCCTAAAAACAGGCTTCCATCCCTCTGTCCTAACTGATTTCTCCCTCCAATGGTCACCAAAACCAGTGGCCTTTTCTCTCTTCTTCTTCTCACTGTAGAACTAGGTACCGCTAGATATTCTCTCTGTGGGCTTCAAGGACACTGAGTTTTCCAGTAACTGTTCCCCAAATGATCCTCTTCTCTGTTTATGTCATCAGATCTTCTAACTCCTCCTTGATTGTTCAATGTGGGTATAATGTTAGGTTATTTCACCATCATCTATTAACACCATTTCATATTCTTTCTGCTGGAGAGCTCACCTCTGTCCTTAATTTTAACTGTCACACTAGTGGGTTTTCCCAATCTTTTATCTCTAGGCTTGACCCATCTCCCAGGATTTATACTACCAGACACTTGTTAAATATTGCCACTAAAATATTCCCCAAATTAATCATTCTTTACCTATATCTTTCATATTTCTAAAAATAGTATATTATTCTCCCAATGAGCCAAATTTGAAACCTCTATGCCATCTTGGACATTATCCTTTCTTTTCCTCCCAATAATCAAATAGTCATCAAATCCTGTTGAATTATTTCCAAAAAACTGTTTCAAACATACTTTCTATTTTCATTGCCATAAACTCTCATTTAGGCATTCAATGTTTAAAAACTGGACTCCTTCAACAACTGCCCTCCTCTACTTGCTGCTGTCTTCCCCCTTCCAATCCATTCTTCAAAAAGCAGTTCCATATTAAATCAAACACTATGTAATCGTGTCATTTTCCAGCTTAAAAAAAAACAAAGACAAAAACAAACACACAAAAAACCTATTGGTTCCTCATCCCCTAAATGACCAAAGTTAAAACTCCTTATTTGGCACTCAAGGTCTTCATAAATCTGTGTCAACCTTAATTTGTGCTTTTAATTACCATTATTCCTGAGGAAGACTGTCAACGAGACAGATTGACACAGTGGCTGCAAAAATGGGTTCAAGCATAACAGCGATTGTGAGGATGCCACAGAACTGGGCAGTGTTTCGTTCTGTTATATGCAGGGTCACTATGGGTCAGAACCAATTCCACAGAACCTAGCAAAAACAACAACAGTTTCTGGTCTATACATCAGCCAAATTAGTCTCACAATGAAATTACTTATGTTACAAACACTCTGTCATTGCATACCTTTATATCCTAATAATTATGATGATAAATTAATTTTATTATAAAAATATCCGTAATTTTTGAAATGTCTACTCTAATGAGCCAGAAATGAGGTAGATGTTTGTCATGAACATCTAAGTGTCAAAAAAATCTTCCAAGAGAGCTACTATTATCTCAGTTTTACATAGGCTCAGAAAGGCACTTAGTCCGCAAAGAAAGGATATAGAACCAAAATATGATAGGAATCTTTCCCTTAAACATCAGGCTATTGACAATCTTCTGTTATCACAAGCAGTGCTGCATGAACATATGCCATGTCTTAATATGAGTGAACACATTCATAAGATAAATGCCTAGAAGCAGGATTACTAGGTCAAACAATACATTCAACTGTAATTTTCATAGCTATTGCAAAATTGCCATGTTTTTTTTTTTTTTTTACTTTTCTTCAATGGCTTTTATTTCATTGCAAATATAGTTTATATCTATAAAGATTTATAATATTTTTGTAACACGGTTTTTAATAATTTTTATTGTGCTTTAAGTGAAACTTTACAAATCAAGTCAGTCTCTCACATATAAACTTATATACATCTTACTCCATACTCCCATTTACTCTCCTCCTAATGAGTCAGCCCGCTCCCTCCTTCCAGTCTCTCCTTTCATGACTATTTTGCCAGTTTCTAACCCCCTCTATCCTCCCATCTCCCCTCCAGGCAGGAGATGCCAACACAGTCTCAAGTGTCCACCTGATGCAAGCAGCTCACTCCTTATCAGCATCTCTCTCCAACCCATTGTCCAGTTCAATCCACGTCTGACCAGTTGGCTTCAGGAATGGTTCCTGTCCTGGGCCAACAGGAGGGTTTGGGGACCATGACCACCGGGGTCCTTCTAGTCTCAGTCAGACCATTAAGTCTGGTCTTTTTATGAGAATTTGGGGTCTGCAACCCACTGTTCTCCTGCTCCCTCAGGGGTTCTCTGTTGTGTTCCCTGTTAGGGCAGTCATCGGTTGTGGCTGGGCACCATCTAGTTCTTCTGGTCTCACGATGATGTAGTCTCTAGTTCATGTAGCCCTTTCTGTCTCTTGGGCTCATAATTACCTTGTGCCCTTGGTGTTCTTCATTCTCCTTCGGTCCAGGTGGGTTGAGACTCATTGATGCATCTTAGATGGCTGCTTGCTAGCGTTTAAGATCCCAGACACCACACTTCAAAGTGGGATGCAGAATGTTTTCTTAATAGATTTTATTTTGCCAATTGACTCAGATGACCCCTGAACCCACAGTCCCCAAACCCCTGCCCCTGCTTTGCTGACCTTCGAAGCATTAAATTTATTCAGGAAATTGCTTTGCTTTTGGTTTAGTCCAAATGTGCTGATCTCCCCTGTATTGTGTGCTATCTTTCCCTTCACCTAAAGTAGTTCTTATCTAATACCTAATCAATAAATAGCCCTCTCCCACCGTTCCTCCCTCCCCACTCTTGTAACCACAAAAGAATGTGTTCTCAATTTAAAGTATTTCTCAAGATCTTATAATAGTGGTTTTATACAATATTTGTCTTTTTACAACTGACTAATTTCACTCAGCATAATGCTTTCCAGGTTCCTCCATGTTATGAAATGTTTCACAAATTCCTCACTGTGCCTTACCGATGCGTAGTATTCCATTGTGCGAATATACCATAATTTATTTATCCATTCATCCGTTGATAGGCACCTTAGTTGCTTCCATCTTTTTGCTATTGTAAACAGTGCTGCAAAAAACATGGGTGTGTATATACCTGTTTGTGTAAAGGCTCTTATTTCTCTAGGATATATTCCAAGGAGTGGGATTGCTGGATCATATGGTAGTTCTATTTCTAGCTTTTTAAGGAAGCACTAAATTGAGTTCCAAAGTGGTTGTACCATTTTACATTCCCACCAGCAGTGTATAAGTGTTCCAATCACTCCACAGCCTCTCCAACATTTATTATTTTGTGTTTTTTGGATTAATACCAGCCTTGTTGGAGTGAGATGAAATCTCATTGTAGTTTTGATCTGCATTTCTCTAATGGCTAATGATTGTGAACTTTTTCTCATTTATCTGTTAGCTACCTGAATGTCTTCTTTAGTGAAGTGTCTATTCATATGTTTTGCCCATTTTTTAATTGGGTTATTTGTCTTTTTGCAGTTGAGTTTTTGCAGTGCCATGTAGATTTTAGAGATCAGGCACTGATCAGAAGTGTCATAGCTAAAAACTTTTTCCCAGTCTGTAGGGAGTCTTTTTACTCTTTTGGTGAAGTCTTTGGATGAGCATAGGTGTTTGATTTTTAGGAGCTCCCAGTTATCTGTTTTTCTTCTACATTCTTTATACTGTTTTGTATACTGTTTATGCCACGTATTAGGGCTCCTAACATTGTCCCAATTTTTTCTTCCATGATCTTTATCGTTTTAGATTTTATATTTAGGTCTTTGATCCATTTGGAGTTAGTTTTTGTGCATGGTGTGAGGTATGGGTCTTGTTTCATTTTTTTGCAGATGGATATCCAGTTATGCCAGCATCATTTGTTAAAAAGACTATCTTTTCCCCAATTAACTGACACTGGGCCTTTGTCAAATATCAGCTGCTCGTATGTGGATGGATTTCTATTTGGATTCTCAATTCTGTTCCATTCGTCTGTGTGTCTGTTTTTGTGCCAGTACCAGGCTGTTTTGACTACTGTGGCTATATAATATGTTCTAAAATCAGGTAGAGTGAGGCCTCCCATTTTGTTCTTCTTTTTCGGTAATGCTTTACTTATCCGGGGCTTCTTTCCCTTCCATATGAAGTTGGTGATTTGTTTCTCCATCACATTAAAAAATGTCGTTGGAATTTGGATCGGAAGTGCATTGTATATATAGATGGCTTTTGGTAGAAGAGACATTTTTACAATGCTAAGTCTTCCTATCCCTGAGCAAGGTATGTTTTTCCAGCCATGCGTTTTTTAAATCCCCACTTTAACCCTAGTCCTCACATTTCCATCATAATTGCTGTTTAGCTGGAGTAATTCTCCCACTTGAAGATCCATTTGGTCCATTTCCCTAGAGGCTTCTTGAGGTCTATTTCAACCTCCCAAGATGAAGGAAACCTTTTAAAGTTGGGGAAAGTCCCAAATTCCCGTCAAAGGTAAGTCTTTATTCATATAAGCTGACTACTCAAAAATTAATCCAAAGTAAAAGGCACTATGGCTTTCGATATCCCCTTTCAGGGAAAGTATGGCTCAGACTTTAGTCCCACTGTCACCTGATGAAACCGGTGAAATCCAGACTACTAACTGTACTTTAATTCTTCTATGATTGCTTTCTTTTATTGGAGCAACCCTCCGGCAGATGAAAACTAGAAACTCTGAATAAAAATAACTCTGAATAAAACTTAAGCTAAAAACTCTGAATAAAAATATAAAAAGCAAACATCAGAAGCCACTGCAGACTACCAAAAAAAGACAAAAACTGGAGTGTAGTTGTCATTTGGAAGAATGAATGGCACTGGTGAGATTCCCATTTTCACAGCTTTTGTACTGAGGTAGGGCCCTGTCTGTTCCACAATGGCCAGAAAAAACTCAAGAGAAAAAACCTGCAGTCTTCAATATCGCAGAAAAAAACAAACAAACAAACATGAGAGCTGGAAAGTAAGGAAGCTCTGCCAGTGTCTTATAAAACTAAGCAAACAAAGAATCTCCGACGCAGCAATTTCACTCTTAGACTCTACCAAAGAGAAATAAAAACTGACGTCCACAAAAAGACTTGTGGAAAAGAGTTCATAGCGGACGTGTCACAGTAGCCATAAGCTGGGAACCCTGGTGTCCCTTAACAAGAGAACGGATAAATAAAATGTGCTGTATGATACAACTGAATACTACTCATTAATAACTAAAAAAAAAAACTAACAACACATGGAATATACGAATCTCAAAGCTTCCACTTTAAATTTTGTGCAAGAGAATACATATTGCATGATTCCATTTAATTAAGTTCTAGAATAGTCAAAACTAAATCTGCAGTGGGGAAAAAAAAATCAATACTGATTGCCTTCCAGGAAGTATAAGGGGGATGTTTACTGGGAAGAAGTATAAACTTTCTGGGATAATGATAACGTCTGTATCTTAACAGGAGTCAGGGTTACACAGGGGTTGCATTTATCAGAAGGGATCCAGTGGTATACTGAGATTTTTGCATTTCATTGTATGTAAATTTTACATCATAAAAAAGTAACAAATACTAACTGCAGTTAAAGTTATGCATAGTGCAGTGTTCAGGGATGTCTGCTACTACCCTACTTTGAAATGTGTCAAAAAATAAATTTGGTAGCTACAGGGACGGACAGATATATTACAGCAAGTTTAGTAAAAAGTTAACAGTAGAAACTAGGTGGAGGAGATACAGGGCTATACTACAGAATTTTTTTTTCAACTTTTCTGTGTATTTGAAAAATTTCTTGATAAAACATTGGGTGAAAAAAACAGAAAAAAAAAAACCTTTCTGATAACTGTGTCAAATACTCATGCTGCCTGTCAGTTATTTATTCCCCAAAGCAAGCTCCGGGATAGGTACTTCTGGACAAATAGACCTCCTCTCTAGCACTGCAGCCAGTTGAGTTTCTGGCTCCAACAAGCGCATGACCTCCTGGCTGCTCCAAGACTGAAAGCATCACAGGCCTCAAGTATACTACCATCCCATATCTTCCCCTGGTTGAAAAGGAAAAGGATCGTGCCCCTGCCCTAATCCTTAACAGAATTTGTTGTTGGAAGTTATCTCATGCCACCTTTTTCTCCCACTCAAGGATCACAGTTTGTTTATCTCTACAATGCCAGGGTCTATCCCAGAGCCCTTCTAACAACTCTATTGTTAAAGGAAACCGATGGGGGAGAATCAATCCCCATTCCACCTCTTGCCATCAGATCTTTTTCAGTAGCCCTCGCTGAGATTAAAGGATTCTTGCAAAGTAGAAATCAAACTCCACACAGGAAGCTTCTGGATCTTTGAATTTACAAACCATGTAATGCAATTTGACAAAATTATCATAGAGGAGATGAGAGAGACAGACCAAAAACGGTTTCACAGAGACCCATCAGATGTCACGCTGGCTGCAGACTGAGTCATAGTGACTTTAAACCAAAAACCCACTGCCATGGAGTTGATTCCGACTCATAGCGACCCTATGGGGCAGAACAGAACTGCCCCATAGGGTTTCCAAGGCTGTAATCTTTACAGAAGCAGACTGCCACATCTTTCTTCAGTGGAACTGCTGGTGGGCTCCATCCAGGGATCTTTCTGTTAGCAGGTGAGTGCTTAACCACTTCACCACGAGGGATCTTTACCGTTTAAGATACATTAAACAAACAAACGAAAAAACCCTGCCTTACGTTTAGCAATGTGTATGAATTTAATTTGCAATGCTGGTTCTCAAAGCCTGAGTACAATGCATTTTCTAAACAAGTTTACACAGTCAAAATCAGATGAAATCTATGCCTAAGCCTCCAAGCACTAATTCTGTGCAAAATAAGGGCCTCTGGAAGCACTCTATCATAAATTTAATTCCGGAACTAAATTCACAGAGGAAAGCTGCCCATGTTATTGATTTGGAAATCATTAGCCATTAAATCATTCATTTAGCTAAATAAATAATGATCAATTTTCTTCAGCTAGTCTCCATAAAAATCTTTTCATCAATTTTATTAAAAAATTTTAAAGAGTCTGATCATGTTGGGAAGTTTAATTTGCATTACGACCTACTTCTGAAGCAAAGTTAACGTGCACATTTTTAACATGATTTTTAATTTGGGTCATTTAGCCTGTCAGTCTTCAATTTTGAGACGTTTCTGACTAGTACTTTATATTATAAAATACCTAAAGATATCTATTTCAGATATATTAGCATTACCGAAAGGTAGCAAATATGATAGTGTATTTTATGTGGAAATACTTTATAATTATAAATTCAAATGTTAGAAACATCTCTAAATTTTAAAAAATTCCTTTCTTAATATACATAGTAAAACCCCAAAACCAAACCCACTGCTCTCGAGTTGATTCCAACTCATAGCAATAGTGTTCCAAAAATTAAAAAATTTAAAAATAATATTTGAAATTATTTTTAAATTCTTTAATGGGTTTATATTCTTTCCCTTGGCGGAATATTAATATCTGATTGTCAGAAAAGGCAATTCGAAGAAACACTTGAACAGAGAGAAAACCCCTATGGCTCCCTTTAAAGTCTCACAGACACTACAAAGGATGATATACATACTTCTGCAACCCCCAAGTTGCAGAAAAAGTTTTAGAAAATAGATATGGCATTCAGGGTTTGTTTTTCAAATTGAAGAAACCAGACGTAGGCTTAAAAAGTACACCTAACTTTCTCCAACTGCCAGGTAAGAAAGTGTCTCACAGTTTGAAGAATGGATCCTGATGGCTGGGGAAAATCTAATAGCATCAGGGAAACTTTCCAAAGGGCGTTAATCATGGTTTCACGACAGAATCGCCTAAGGAACTCTAAAAAAATATTTGATACTTGTCCCACTCTAGAGATTCTGAAATAAGTGGTCTGCAATGGAGCTCATGCTTCTGTATTTCTTAAAAATGGCCTACTTGATTCTACCTATGGACCACAACAGTCTGATCACGGACACGGCGCAGGATTGGGCTGTGATCTGTTCCATTGTGCACAGGGTCACCGTGAGTCTGGGGCCAACTGCACAGCAGCCAACAACATCAACAATAACAGTAACATGTAACCAGGATGGAAACTACTAAGTTAGGCCTGAAAACAAGGTGAAATCTTAGTTGAATTGACCTAAGTGCAAGGTAAGAAGCCCTGGTGGTGTAAGTAGTTAAGTGCTCGTTTGGATGCTAACCTAAAGGTTGGCAGTTCAAACCTACCAGCCACTCTGTGAGAGAAAGATGTAGCTGTCTGCTTCTGTAAAGACCTATAGCCTTGGAAGCCTTATGGGACTGTTCTACTCTGTCCTATGGGATTGCCAGGAGTCAGAATCGACTCAAGAGCAACAGGTTAAGTACAAGTTGGTAGCAAGGAAGGTAATGCAGGCCAGGATTAGTCTGAGCAAAGGTGCAAAAGGGGGACCTCCGCCATGATGTAATTAGAGAGCAACAGTCCTGTGAAGGAACACACAAGCTGTTATGCCCATTTTACTGATATGGAAACTGAATTAAAGGAAAAACTGAATAATAGTCTTCTGCTTGAAATCTCTACAGCTTTCAGTAGACGGTTCAAAGGATTTAACTTGGCACACAAGCCTTGCATTTCTTCCTCTGCCTACATTTGCCCCATTTCCTCACTCCTCACTAGTTACAATTCACAGATTCCTGAAAAATCATGATGTTTTATCTTCATTGCTACCGTGAATTTTATGCCTTCTTGTTAACATATGTCCATTCTTCTTCTCCTGATTCACCTTTCTCCTAACTTCCCTGTTTTCTTCATCTAGATAACTCTTATTCGTTCTTCAAAACCCAGGTCAAACTCCAGCTCCAGAAACTCTACTCACACCACCTTTTCACTCAGCTTGCACTGACTCTCGCGTTTGCCTATCACAGCCCTTGTGACATGCAAATTTGTCTGTCTCACCATCTTGACTGTAAGCCCTTTGGAGATAGGGACCATGTCTTCTTCAACTTTATATTCTAAGTTCCTAGCATGGTACCTAGCTCACAGGTGCTCGGTGGCCATCCCTTCAATGAATAATGTACACAGGGTTATACAGGGAACTGGAGGGAGATCCCTTGATTCACTATCAAGTAATGCTTCCCTTACTTCACACAGCTCCTCAAGAAAACCAGGCAACTTGCTTTATTTTTCAAGATCATTTTGATGCTTTTTCTAAGTAAAGATGGTCAAGTACTCTAGGGACCTAAGAAATGGGAGGCCTCAATAGGGCCTGACGATCAAGTACTCTCTACCTCTCTTCAAAAGCAACTCTGGAAACATCAAAAACCTTAATAAGCTGTGGAAATTAGTTTGAAAGGGTTTACTCTGAGATGGCATCCATCTTTCAGACTTTTACCACATAGTTCCTTTAGTTTACCTTTTTATGAATTCCTATATTGGAGATATTCATATTTACATATGCGTACCTTCCAAACCCAAAAACCCACTGCCGTCGAGCTGATTCCAACTCACAGTGACCCTACAGGATAGAGTAGGACTGCCCCATAGAGTTTCCAAGGAGTGCCTGGCGGATTCGAACTGCCGACCTTTTGGTTAGCAGCCACAGCACTTAACCACTACGTCACCAAGGTTTCCATACCTTCCAAGGTAAATAATAAAGGAAAATGTTATATGACCTAATTTTTGCAAACTTCCTGGTTGTTAACTCGACCCATTATTATGTCAATCAACAGGTAATGCTTCCACATCTACCCCAATGTTTTCTTTAAGGTCTCAGGTTCTACCTGTACAAACTACCTTGATAATCATAATCTAATGCATAGGTAACTGATATTATATTAAAATTGAAAAAGTAATAAAAAAAATTGAAAGGGGGAGCAACAATGCAACTGTACTCTTTATAAATACTCAGTATCAATTGTAAGATGTACACGAATTCAACAACACCTTTCTGGAGAGAAAATAAATGTATACATCAACTGTGAGATATACTGATTTCAGAAATGATAAGATGTAAAAAAGCATGCATCTCAGAAATGAAGAAAAACTTAACGGCCACTGAAGAGGCCCTGTAGAGAGCATGGAGAGGTGGTAATTGCCTCCCCTCTTCTCAACTGCAAATAAGCATTAATTGAAAGAAAAAATATCTAAAAATAATTTAGAGCATCAGAAAAAAATGGTAATTCTATTCCCAGTACATATTTTCCCTTTCTTTTCCACAATAGAACTCGACTTCTATTCCAGAGAGCAATGTGCTCAGATGAAAGATGGCGTAGTCCAGGCTTACTGGCAGTTAAGGGAGGCCAATAATATTTAAGTAAAATTATGGATAAGACTTCCAATAAAGCTGTTTTTCCCTCCCTCCTTTTACTTCTTAATGATGCCTGGAATATAGACAAAATAACTAGAGCTTTAGCAGCCTTTGAATTTTGAGAAATTTACTAATGATAGTAGAGCAGACAGAGATCTGAAAGGAAGCAGTCAAGGAAACCACACTGAAACTTTAAAAAAAAAAAAAGTAATGGGGCCAAAGAAAAAGATAGTGCAAACGATAAGCTGTCTTTGCTAAACTTGCATACGTTGACTTCTTTTCAAAAAATTCTACACTGAAAGATATGCCACCATGAAGAAAATTTTTAAGATGCACTATGCATCTATGTTCTGTGATTTAAATACTTATGTTCTTATTAAACCTATAAAAGCAGGAAAGAAATGAATACATATTGAACACTTTACTCTGTATCATTCACTGAAAATCACTTTACATGATTATCAACATAAGCACAAGAATTTTATATTATTTATCCTTTTAATTCCTCAGTATTAGTAAATATCCTGAAAACAGTACGTACTCAATACATTTTTTTTTTTTTTTTTAATGAATGAACAAATGATGGATGGTATTAAGTGATTCAAAATGATGGAAAGTACCCGCCCCTCCCCCCACTCTTATTCATTCATACTTGCTTACTTATTGTTCTCCTAATACCGGTCACACACTGTCAAGGAACTAGACCCTGCTTTCTCACCTTCTGTTGTTGGAAATGCTTCTGCTTCAGTTTTTGTCTCTGCCAGTTTTCCGGTTCTCAGCAATACTTCTGCAAAGCTTTCTATTGGTATATGCTGATTGGTGTCATAGGTTCCTTCAGACTAGACAAAAGAGGCAGTTACACCATTTAGTAGGGTGGTGAACATATATTCAAATTTTTTTCTATGAACATATATTAAAAAACACCATTTTCTGTCTTCTGGTAACCTGAATAACCTCTTACTACTAAATTGGAGCCTTGGTGGCACAGTGCTTAAGAGCTTAGCAGCTAACCAAAAGGTCAGTAGTTTGAATCCATCAGCTGCTCCTTGAAAACCCAGTGGGGCAGTTCTACTCTGTCCTACAGGGTCACTATGAGTCAGAATCAACTCAATGGCAACAGGTTTTATTACTAAAGTATATTATTTTATATAAAACTTTAAATACATTTTAATCTCATGAAATGTCATAATAAATGTGAAACAAATGACAGAAAACCAATGCATAAAACAAACAAGACCCAAGAAAAAAAAGTACATTTTCGGTAAATTTCCTGTTTGTTTTATTTGTTTGTTTGTTTGTTTATTTAAATGCTCACAACAGCGTAACAGTTTAATCTTATGCTTAGGCACACTGTCCTTACCTCAGTGACAAAAGGATTAGAGACAACAGATTCATAAAATGGGTGACAGCCTTGTTTTTCTAGATCTTCATTGGCTACATTTCCAATTTGAGACGCATCACCAAATTCTTGCCCCTAAATAGAGCAAAGTGAAGAACACTGAATAAAGGAAAATTGAGAAAGACAGAGAGAGAGGCTAATTTCTGGAGACACTGAATAGCTTTCTGTGAACTAAGGAGAGTGTCAGAGTGACACAGATACCTAGCAGAGAATGTAAGGCTAAGAGCTACATTCAGAGAATAGCACTTGAACCCCACCCTGCAGGGCCTTGTGGTTTTCCCAGTCACTCTGACATCAATGAATCAGGAACACTGCATCAATCGGTGTCATACGCATGGCCACTTCTCTACACAGCAGTCAGGGTAATCATTCTAAACATCATTTTGTACATGCTGCCTCCCTGCTCAAAAAAGCCTTTAGTAGCTTTGAACAATGCAAACAGCCAACAGCATAAAATCTAAACGATGTGGTATAACATTTAAGGTGTTCCACAATCTGGCCCCAAACGTGTTTTAAAACGTTATCTTCTGCTGTTCTTATTCACAGACATGACTACCTGGTTAGATCCTACTTGTCCTTCCAGGCCCAGCTCAGGCCTCACCTGCTGAAACCTTAACAGATCCAGGCAAGACCAAGGCAACGTGACTGGGCCCCTTTCATTATTCCCACCTCCTCCACAACTATCACCTGTGACAATGTTGAATTTTACCTGACCGCTGTGATCCTGGAAAACAGCACAGACTAGGAAACACTTCTCCCTCCCCTCGCCTCACCCCACCCTTTGTATTCGGAAAAATGACTTACTGCACAGAATCACCCTTTACCACATCACTTAGATAAGACAGACGGATGCTGTACGGGCAAATACAGTTCAAAAAAGAAAAAGTTTTCCCTGGTGCAAAAAGGGAAAGATCTCCTGATTCCTTTTCTCAGAGCATTTATTTTAGAAAACTTGTAAATTTTTTCTCTGTGCCTTTCAAAATGTGTATCAAAAAAAAAAAAAAAATTGCTGTTAAATCGATTCCAACTCATAGTGATCCTAAAGGACAGAGCAGAACTGCCCATAGGGTTTCCAAGGCTGTAAATGTTTATGGAAGCAGACTGCCACATCTTTCTCCTGGACAGCCGCTGGTGGGTTCGAACTGCCAACCTCTGGGTTAGCAGCTGAAGGCACTTAACCACTGAAACACCAGGGCTCCTTTTGAAATGTATGTATATAAATCCTAAATAAATCCCTTGACAGTTTTCCAATCCAAGAGTGTTTCCTCAAGGACCTGGGAGCCTTCTCATTGAAATGCAATCATTAGGGAAGATAGCACCCTTTTCTCAGGTTCTGCAGGAGGGCAGGAGGTTAACTTCAGCTGGCACCTTGCTCCAAGCTGCAAAACCATCTCCTGTCAATAAGATGTGAGAAGTTTATTTTTCCCTTGGATAAAGTAAATTAGGAAAGACACCTGTTTCCTGATGTCCCAATTACCAGGTGAACGTAGGATGAACTATGTGTGATAAATGGTGCTGTCAAGTCCTCTTAAGGACTAGCTATTGCCTATCTTGAGACCATATATGAGACAGGTTATGACCAAAAAAACCAAAAAAACAAAACAAAAAAAAACAAACCCAGTGCCATTGAGTTGATTCCGACTCATAGAGACCCTATAGGACAGAGTAGAACTGCCCTATAGAGTTTCCAAGGAACGCCTGGCGGATTCAAACTGCTGACCCTTTGGTTAGCAGCTGTAGTACTTAACCACTATGCCACCAAGGTTATGACCAAGATGGCCTTAATGTTTTCCTAGACTTCATTAAACTTTAGACAGGCTTCTTCCTGCCTCATCTCCTCCCCTCTCCCTATTCTTACAGGATCCAGGTAACCTAATCACAGCAAAAGAAAGGATCTCAAGCCAAACGCCCTAATTGCTAACTTAATAAATCACTCACCCTTTCCACTGATTGATCCCCGCCAAGAGCCTCCAGTAATGTGCCATTAGTCTATCCTAGCCCTTAAAAGCCCTGCTGCCCTTTGTTTCAATGGAGCTGAGTTCGTATTTAGTTCTGGTCTTTCTCCCCTATTACAGTATTATTTGAATAAAGTCATTCTCGCCTGTTTAACATTGTCCAATGCAACTTATCTTTGACACCCACACGAATGCCTTTAAGACTTGTTATCAGCATTCCTCATTAGCAAGTACTTTAGTATCCCTAGTGTGGTTAATTATCTTTATGTTTTGCTCTTTACAAATAGATTCTAAAGCTCCTTACTAGGACAGCAAGTAAAACACATTCACCCATTCCTCCAAAGTTTACTGGGCACTTATTTTATGCCAACCACAGTCTGGGAAAACGATGAATTCACTCCAGATGATGATAAAAATTTCAGTCTATATTTATTAAAACTATATATTAGGCATGGAAACCCTGGTGGTGTAGTGGTTAAGAGCTACAGCTGCTAATCAAAAGGTCGGCAGTTTGAATCCATCTGGTACTCTCTGGAAACCCCATGGGGCAGTTCTACTCTGTCCTATGGGGTTGCTATGAGTCAGAATTGACTCAACAGTGAGGGGTTTATATATTAGGGATGGTGTTGAACACTTTAAAACATAAACCCTTAAACACTTCAAAGTCCAACAGGTGAGACATTAAAGTAACTATAATCCAGTGTGATATATACAGCAATAAGAGATATATGGACTTACCCCAAAGATAAACATACAGCATCTCAGTAAGTGACATCATCATCTACCAAGTGTTTGGGCCATCACCCTTGGTTCTCCCCTTTCATTCTCCCCTTTCACTCATTCATAGCCCACATCCAGATCAGAAGCAGATCCACAAAATATACCCCTAAACCAACCACTTCCCACTTCCTTCACTGCTATTACTCTAGTCCAAACCACCATCATCTCTCACCTGGAGGACTGTAATAGAGATCTGTCTCTTTGCTTCTACTACTGACCCCCTACCGTCAGCTCTCCACAGAACAGTTCATCTCATTAAAGGTAAAGTCAGATCACACAACTGTACTGCCTAAAATTCTCCAACAGCTGTCCATCTTACTCAGAATAAAATATGCAGTTCTTTTCACAGTCTATAAGGTTTTATATGGTCTCTTGACCACCTCTATGATCTCATCACCTCCCATTCTCCCCATTGCTCACTCTGCTCCTACCACATTGGCCACCTTTGTGTTCTACAAAGATGTCAGGCATGTTTCCTCCACAGGTGCTTTGTACTTGCTCTACTTGTCTCAATCAGGTTTCGGCTCAAAACAACTTCTCTGAGAAACATTACTTCCCTATCTAAAAAGAATTTTACTCTCCCAGTAGCATTCCTTATTCCCTTACCTTGCTTAAGTTATCTTCATAATATTCATTACCACCTGCCATTACATTACATAAATATGCTGTTTGTTTCTCCCACTGAAATATAAATTTCACAGGGGAAGAAAATGAGACTAAAGCATTCCTGTAGTGACTAACATGGTATTTACACAAAGAAAATGCCTGGTAAGCACTTAATGAATGAATGAAAACAACACTCAATGAATATTTGGGATGAACTGGTAAAAAGACCTATGTTTCTTTTTCCTCTTAGTTGCTTATTGTTAGCACTAATGGATTTCAGCGTGAGAATACAGAGAAGACAGCAAGGGAGCAATGGGTTGAAATGTCAAAGAAAGCAAAACTCACTCTACTGCCTGTCCTGACCTCTGCTTCCAAAATGGAAGAATCAATCTGTTAAACTGTTCTCTTTGCTCAGACCCCCCAAACTGGCTCCCAGCACTCTTCCTGGACTACTGGCCTATAAAAGTACAGCAAAAGCGAGTAAGCATCAATAAAATCATTTTCCTTTTTGTCTCACCAATTTTTTAACTCTGACATGTAAACCAAATCTTACCTAAACTGGGAGTATGTTACATTACATAAAATGGACTAATCATTTCCTATCTGATGGGAGGCAAAGAGTACTCAAGAGATTATTTCAATAATCTAGAAAAAATGTGACAATAGTGAAAACAATTGAAGAGCACTGCTGCCGATATAAACCATACAACTGATTTAAAAAAATAAAAAGCAGCAGCAGCAGTATTGCCTACCTGAAGGGGTCGAAGGTAAGTTAAAGACTTCTTCCACCACTGTCCATCACTGACAGCTTGCAGCACAGCCTTGGTAGTAGTCGTGGTACTGGAAAGAACTTTCATGGTGGTAGCAGTGGTCCAGTGTAACAGGTCAGAAGACTTGGTGCCTGGAACATTTACTTCATCCTACGATTGAAAAAAAAAAAATGGCAAAAATGAGTCAAAAATGTACATGGTCTTAAAAACAGAGCACAGAGTGACAAATGACTCTTTTAAAATATGTCTTTATATATGAAGATACACAAATATAAAAATCCACCTTTGTCAGTAACAAAAAACGTGAAAGGAAATACTATTTTGTTCCAAATATTTTATCAAATAAAATTTTTTGAATTCAATAACTAATTTTATCCTAACTTTTTCAAGAAATGAGATACCTTCTAAAATAAAGCACACTTCTAATTCAGGACCTACAAAGATGGCGGTCAAAAACAGTGGGCTTCCACCTCCAGTCTATTGAAGAGAGACTGTTAAAACAGATGGAGATTAGGGGACAAGCTTTGGGGAAGAGCACACTCAGGTAAGTCTCTGTTCCACACCCCCCTGGCCCCCAGTAGCCTCATGCCTAATGGCAACACTCAGATATGAGCTTGAGAGACACAGTGTACTGAAGCCTGACACATATTTGAAAAATCCAAAGTCTAATCAGCTGCTACCAACAGAAGACGGAAAGGCAGCTGCTTTGAGATTGGCCCATGTAATAAGAGTCTTTTGGGACAGAGGATGCACGAGTGTTTCCCATGGACTGAATCTGGGCCTGTGAGGAAAGGCCAGAAAGGGACTGACTGAGGTTCTGTCCAAGAGAGCCACACGAGGGGCCAGGAAACTCAGGAGAAAGAAAGCAAAAGTACAACCACTGGAAATCTAGGGCCGAAGCAGCAGTCCTAAACGGCTCACCCAAGGGAACTGAAAACAAGGGATCCCCAGCAACAGGAGAAGGGAACTAGGAAAAGAAAAAATCACTTATTAGAAAAAAAAAAAAAAAAGTATTAAACACCTACTAAGTTTTTTAAGCTCACAGCAGGAGCCCTGGTGGCACAGTGGTTAAGTGCTCGGCTGCTAACCAAAAGGTTGGCAGTTCAAACTCACCAGCCACTCCATGGGAGAGATGTGGCAGTCTGCTTCTGTGAAAATCACAGCCTTGGAAACCCTATGGGGGCAGTTCTACTCTGTCCTATAGGGTCGCTATGAATGGGAATTGGCTTGATAGCAATGGGTTTGTTTTTTTTAAGTTGGCAGCATACAGGCTCTAGATAACTGAAATCTTACTGGACCATGTGAATTCTGAGTTTTCAGTACCAGAGTTAGGCACATATGTTTAAAGAATATCAACAAAATGACAGCAAGAACTATCTCTGGTAGGAAGAGTTATACAGATGATTTTACTTGTTATCCTTTTAACTCTTGAATTTTACAATTTTCTTAAGTAAACATATGTTGCCCTGAGAATGAGAAAATGTTTCTTAAAAAAGGTCTGGTTTTGCTACTTTCTCACATACTCAGAATCATGTCACCTTTTCATTCCCTATAATATTCTGCCACAGTCACAAAGACAACATAATTATCTTCACTTTCCAAACAATAATTTAGAGAGAAGTAACTAAGATAATCATTGAGGGTTGTCTATGTGTTTAGCACTATAAGGAATACAGGAGGGAAATAAAAAATAGGTGACTTTCATCAAAGAATTTAGGACCCAGGTAGAGAGAGGCTTTTCAAATGTGAAACAAAGTACAATAAGTGCCAGAACAAAATTAAGGGGAATATTCTGTAGCATAAACTCTAAGTATCACAAATCCAATGGCTTAATCTAAAGGAGCCCTACCACTCTGTTGCATCATCCATTTTTACTGACTCCACAACACTTAACACAGTCTTAGATTTCCTTGCTCATCTGTTTAGTTGTTTGTTTTCTGCCCACCCACTTCTCTCTAGAATGTCAGCTCCCTGAGAACAAGAAGCTTGGCTCTTTTGTTCATGGTTGTTCCCCAGAATCACGAATGGTACCAATCACACTGCAGCACCTGAATAATGTTAAAAGGAAGAAAAGTGAAAAGACAAGACATAATGAGACTAAGAACTGAGAAAGTTTGGAATCCTCTAGGTTAAACCCCAAACCTACTTCTCTGGGGATATTTAGAGGTCCTTTACCATTTCCAGAGAATTGCTTAACATGGATAGATACTGTGATCTCTTCTATAACCTCTTTTGGGTCAGCAATGACTTGTGATAGTAAAAGCCATTCGTAATTCCATATGACGTGACGGCAATACAACAGGGAAGTCTCCTGTTCCATAGCAACAGTGATTAACAAGTTGGAACAACTTGGGATAGAATCTTCTCACATAAATTTTGGAAACACTACATATTTCACTTATTAAAACATGTGAATTTATATTTTTGAAAAAAAAATGTACAGGTCTCAGAATAATTTACTCAATAGTCACAGTTTATCGATTCCATGTTTTTCCAATTAGAGAGGCAAAGCCATTAATTTGATGGTGTTAGGGACCTTCGGGCCTATAAAAGAGAACTTACCAAGGGCGTCTCTTAGATTAGCCACAGGTCTTAAAAGGGTATTCCTTTCATAACTGTTATACAATGAGCTATTATGGATATTTTTAATATGATAGACACTACCACAAATTTTTTTCATTAGGAGATATGTTCAAGGATGTATTATTTTACTAGGTTTTTAAACTATTTAACCTTTCCACTAGATATAGCATATTGCTCCTCCCTGAAACATTTAAAAAACAGTATTTGGGAAAGAAAAACTATCATAGTACATTAATTGATTAAACTTTCAGAAATATTTACAAAGCAAACAATGGTTTATTTTTTTTACCAATATAATAGCCCAACAATGCAATGCATGTGTTTCTTTGACAAAACATTTTAAGTATTTATTTAGATTAATTAAGAAAAAAAAACTATTCATCTTAACAATGCTACAGTGACCAGACAAAGGTAGGAAGGAGTCAATCTACCCTGAAATGTTAAAAAGCACTATTTTTCATCTAAACAAATGCATGATTAATAGTGTTTAAAAGGTTTATAATGTGGAACTCCTGCCAATCCTGAAGCAATCAGCTAAAAGTCTAATTCTCCATTTACTAATTTGAGAGATTACATGCTGAGAAAAACATCAATACATTAACAATTAGCAGTCTTTTAAATACAAATGACATTGACTACATCTGCTTCTGATCAAAGAAAAATACTACTTGTTCCGCAAAAGGGAAGTTCTTGATTCAGTGTCTACTTCTACTTTTTTCTTAGTATCTCAGTTACATGAAAGACACAGTAAGACCCAGTCTTTCAATTTTAAAAGTCTTTTAGCCATTAATAGAAGGATGGCTTACTTTGGCTATTTGTCTATATCACATCATTCATTAATATATAAATAAAAATAAATAAATCATGTAATTACTCAATAATTACCATGACATCATCACAATACAAGTATAATCATGCGTTGTTTAATGTCCATGACATATTCTGTGAAATAGGATGTTATGTGATTGGACATTGTGGGAACACTGTATTATTTGCTGGGGCAAAGAACCTCTCTTTACAATTTACTATACCATTATATGCCTGGTAGAGCAATCGCTTTGTATGTAAGAGACATGAGACACAAGTGTTGTTTACAGAAAGCTGTTGTTTGTTTACAGAGAGCTGTTGCATCCACTACGTCCTGTTATGTCCACTACGTTCCATTCTCCAATAGTGATTTCTGAACTCTTAAAACCTTATGGGACCATGGACTATATGTGTAAGGGGGAGGGGGAGAGCTTACACTCGGGAAGGAAAAGAGACAGGGGGTGGTGACATTCCTCAATATGATGGTCCATATAAGCCAAAGAAATAGTCCCTATAGGGGTCCCTAACTTGATAATTAAACAATAAGCCAAGGAAATCATCTCTATAGGGGTCCCTGACTTGGCTGTTAAACGTTAACAGGGAGAGGTAAGAGAAAAAGCATACAAAACCCTAAGAAAACAACTATCAGGGCTCTCAGACTCTCCGTCTGAGCAATCCACCTGACGCTCTCTGGTCAAGTGTACTTTCGCTATTAACCCTCTTTTTCTTAACTAATAAAGCCCCTTGCTTGTTTGAATTCTTTCTTACACCGAAGACAAGAACTGAGGCTGTATTCTCCAGTAACATATGCACTCAGACGTTGCCGGAACAGACGTTATATGACACATGACCATACTTAGAACAAATGTAATGTTTTAGATCAACATGACAGTTACCATGTACAGCAGGCAGAATAAATGTCCCTCAAGGATGTCCACATCCTAATCCCAGGAATCTGTGACTGACACACTACACGGCAAAAGGGACTTTGTAGATGTTATTAATGGTATAGACCTTGAGATAGAGAGTTCTGAATTATCTAAGTGGAAACCATGGCATAGTGGTTAAGTGCTACGGCTGCTAACCAAAGGGTCAGCAGTTCGAATCTGCCAGGCCCTCTTTGGGAACTCTATGGGGCAGTTCTACTTTGTCCTATAGGGTCGCTATGAGTCGGAATCGACTTGATGGCATTGGGTTTTTTTTTTTTTTTTTTTGGTCCAGTCTAATCACCTAAATCCTTAGAGCTGAGAACTTTTTCCAATTAGAGTCAGAGACAGCATCAGAGAGATGTGATGGAGGAAGAAGCAAGAGAGATTTGAAACACAAGAAGGACTCAATACCTCTTTGCTGGCTTTGACAACAGACAAAGGGAACCACAAGGCAAGAAATGTGAGAACTCTCTAGAAGCTAAGAACAATCCTCAGCTGACAACCAGCAAGGCAACAAGGACCTCAGTTCTATATCCACAATGGACTAAACTCTCCCAACAACCTGAATGAGCATGGAAGTTGATTTTCCTCTCACGCCTCCAGCAAAGAACAGAGCCCTGTCTATACCTTGGTTTCAGCCTTGTAAGACTCTAAGCACAGACCCAACCAAACCCACTAGATTTCTGACCTATGGGAACTATAATAAATTTTGCCTTGTTCTATTTTTTTTTTTTTTTTAAGCTACTAAGTTTGTGGTAACATCATGACAGCAACAGAAAACTAATACATCATATCAGGATACTTGACTTCTAGAAACACATGGTGAATATTATCCCTACTTCTAAAGGGAAATGTTCTTAAGTTATATTAACCAATACTTACAATTTAACCAGTTTGCTACTGCTTAAAAACAAAAACAACAAAAAAAACGCAGCCACGGAGTATTTTGACTCATAGCAACCCCCATGTACAACAGAACAGAACACTGCCCAGTCCTGCGCTATCCTCACGATCACTGTTATATTTAAGCCCGCTGTTTCACCCACTGTGTCAATCCTTCTTGTTGAGGATCTTCCTCTTTTTCGCTGACCTCTACTTTACCAAGCATGATATCCTCTCCAGGGACTGATCCCTCCCGATAACATGTCCAAAGTATGTGATACATAGTCTCATCATCCTTGCTTCTAAGGAAGGTTCTGGTTGTATTTCTTCCAAGACAGATCTGTTCATTCTTTTGCCACCGACTATGGGCGTTCTGAATATTTTCTACTACTCTGTGGATAGGAGCCCTGGTGACGCAGTGGTTAAGAGCTCAGGCTGCTAACCAAAAGGTCAGCAGTTTCAATCTACCAGGCGCTCCTTGGAAACCCTGTGGGTAGTTCTACTCTGTCCTGGGGGTTGCTATGAGTAGGAATCAACTCAATGGCAACTTTTTTTTTATACTCTGTGGATTACCTTTTCATTGTCTTAATAGTTAATGGTTAATAGTTCTTAATTTTAAGTTAGTCCAATTTATCAGGTTTTTTTTTTTTTTAATTTTGTGATTAGCACTTTTGTTTGTATTCAGGAAGTCTTTGCTTACTCCAAGGTCATGAAGATGTTCTCCTACGTTTTCCTTGAAAAAGTATTACCCCTCTTCTACGCACTCACAGTATTATATACATACTTTTAATGCATGAACTGTAATACATTAAAATGATTTTTTTGTTTGTTCATCTTCCCAACTAGACAGTGAGCTCTTCAAGGACAGAAACTATGGTTTTTCATTACTATATCCTCAGAGTATGTGAAAAGCTCTATTCACGGTTTGGATTTGTAGATACGTGCAAGGATATCGTTTTGCTGCACAATGTAAACGTTTGAAGATACATTTTTCAAAAGCCTCACGTTGTATCTACAGCAGCTAAGTGCTATTCACAGAGGACTTCACGTCCCGTTTTCATTTTGGAATCGTCTCTAGAATTTCGAGAGGGCGTAACTGGTGATTATTTTGGTGCAGTGAATACCATTACCAAAAGTTTTGCAGGAACAAGAACAGTTCAACATATATCAAGACTGGCTCACTTTTTAATTGATTAATTCTTATGATAAATAATCTAGCTAAGGAATTGCTTTCTCTTGCATCTGGTAATATAATGGTTAATATTTCTGAGAAACCTGTTTTGTCTACTGCAAACTGAGCTGGTAGTACTTATAAACCAGGCAAGGATCACAAACCAAGACTAAGCTGAGTTCAGCCTTTCCCCTCCAACGTGCCCTTAAATAATCCAATAATCTAGCAAATTTTATCCTGAACTCAAAATATTAAGAATGTAATCCTTATTACTCGTAATGTTACTTTTGCCAGTAGCTGTCAAAAAGAGCAACAGAAAAAAAACCCATAGAATAAATCACTCTGAAGTCTGACTTTGCTTCATTTTATCAGCTTTTAAGATGGGAAAGGCTATAACTCAGCTGTTCTCACTTTTGGGAGTCATGGACCCCTACACACTTACGACGAAAGCTACGAATTCCTTTCCCCAGAAAAATGTATTCACATGCACAGATGTGAACCCACAAAGCCACAAAAGCTATGAATTCCTTTCCCCAGAAAAATGTATTCATATGCACAGATGTGAACCCACAAAGCCAGAAACAGACACATCAAATCTGGCATATTATTCCAGGGGCTTTGGGAACCTCCAGGCCATTCTCGGATCTTCTAGCATTCTGGACCCAAGCTAAGAAACCTAAATTTTGGAAAAAGAGATGTGTGCTATGTATTTTTTATTTCCTTTTTCCATGCCCAATTTTTTTTTTAATTACTTTTGTAAATGATTTTGGATTCTAGATGTACCCACAAAATAAATTTACTGAACATATATTTCTGGCACGCCTACCGTGTTTAAAGGCCTGGTGCTAGACAATAGGGTTACCATGATGATTAAGATGTGGACTCTGCTCTCAAGGAACTCACAGCACAGTAGAGAAGAAAGGCAAATAAGAAAATCTGCTATATTGTAAAGTAGATAAGATAACAAAGCCTGATGATGGGTAGAGTATAAGATGGAGTTCAGGCAGGGTTGTGGGAGTATCATGTAGAATCAGGGAAGGTTTTTAGAAGGGTGATGTCTGATGTGATATCTACACAGAGTCCTCTGTATCCAAGCATTCATTATATAAAATTGTACAATTTCAAGGCTATATAGAGAAGAAGAATGCTCACTGCATAAAAGTAATCACCAATGAACTGAGAACTTACAAAATTGAATCCCATTCAAACATTCCTCCCCATGTAATAACAGAATTTATCCCCACCCATCACATCCACATCTTAGCTTCTTCATTTATTCATTCATTTGTAAACAAATATTTACTGAGCTCAATTTGTGACAGGCACTGTTTAAGACTGATATACAGTAGGAGGAAAACAAACATATTTCCTGCCTCAAAGAGCTTACATTCCAGAAAGAGATAGGCAGAAAATAAACATAAAGCATGCCAGAGAAGTACATTGGGAAAATGTTATAGTAAGAGCTAAGGAGAAAAACGAAGTCGGGTGTGTGTGTGTGTGTGTGTGCACACCTGCATTTTCACAGGAGCCCCAAATAGACCATATCCTGAGTACTACACTTTCCACACAAAACCACCAGTCCTGCCCTAACGGCACCATTCTAGATTAGTAGTAGCACCAATATCACACTTTGGCTTTGGAGCCCTAGACCTCTGAGGTTCTATCTTTCTGATATGGAGGCCAGACATTACACCCACCTAAGCAGCCCATCAGGAAGAAAGAAGTCTATCACTCTTTTGGCTAATCTTTCTCCCCATGAATAAGAACAAAAAAAAAAAAGAACGGGAGGGAAGAAACAAGGACTGGGTAGCATTTTCTTCACCCAGTAAATCTATGGAGTCTGCGAAGAAATTAAAAGGTAAGTGGGTTCATTTCTTGATCAAGACTCGATTGTACAATAAAAAGTTTCACTATTCCTAGAGGGAAAGATAAACAATCCAGCTTTTTCTCAGATATATAAGAAGAAATGGACAAAGTGAGGAAGAAATTGCTTTGTACTGGCCTATGTAAGAACAACAAAATAGTCAAAGGTTTTAGGTAAGTAATAAAGTTAATGAATCAATGACAAAATATGGTTAATGAAAAAAATAGCAGATGTTACAAGTCACCTGGGGTACATTATTAGGAACATGGTAGCTAGACGTAGAAATGTGTTAACCCTCCCTGACTCTGCACTGGTCTCTCCCACTTCTGAGGCTCTAGGGCTCTGTTTTAACTCTTCGATTTTTAAAATCAAATACTCATTTCACAAATATCTATCAAAGAGTTACTACAAGCAAAACATCATGTGTGCATTCTGTAAGGTTCAATGGTGTTTCTTTGGATCTTGGCATTCTCTGCCCTGAAATCATTTACAGGGTAAACTGTAGATTTTAGAACTTAGGACATCTATAAAAGTGTTCATATCTGAGAAAACTATCTGTTCCTTAAGTATGAAATAAGTATAGGGTTGGGGAATAACCCAGAAAAACCCAGTGCCATTGAGTCGATTCCGACTCATAGCGACCCTATATGACAGGGTAAGGGTTGGGAATAGTCACACACAAAAGATGAACTTAGACCTTTACCTCACACCATACATAAAAATTAACTCCATCACAGATCTAAATGTAAGAGCTAAAAGTGTAACACTCTTAGAAAAAAGAATAGGAATAAATCTTCGGAATCCTGGGTTGGGCGCAGATTTCTTAGATATAGCACCAAAAGCACAAGCGATAAAAGAAAATATTGAGAAACTGGTCTTTGGCAAAATTAAAATCTTTTGTACTTCAAAAGCTACTATTAAGGAAGTGAAAAGTCAAGTCACAGACTGATAGAAAAATATTTTCAAACCATATATCTGATAAAGAACTTGTATCCATAATGTAAAAAGAAATCTCACAAACTCAACAATAAGACAACCTAGATTTTTTTAAAAAAGAAGAAAAAAAAAAAGGGCAATTTTTGAATAACTATTTTTTTTTTTTATTTGTATAGTTATTTTACCAAAAAAGACGAGCCCATGAAAAGATTCTCAATGTCATCAGTTATTAGAGCCCTGGTGGCAGCATGGTCAAGAGTTCAGGCTGCTAACCAAAATGTCAGCAGTTCGCATCCACCAGCTAGCTGCTCCTTGGAGACCCTATGGGGCAGTTCTACTCCCTCCTATAGAAACGCAAATCAAAACCATAATGATATTCCACTCACACCCATAAGAATGGCCCTGATAAAAAAAGACAGTAACAAGTATTAGTGAGGACATGGAGAAAACATACCCTCATCTATTCCTGGTGACAGTGTAAAATGGTACCGCCACTTTGGAAAACTATCAGTTTCTTAAAATGTCAAGCATAAATTTACCAGACAACGCAGCAATTCCTTTCCTAGGTAACTATTCAGAAGAAATGAAAACATATTTTCATAAAAAGACTCATACAAAATGTTCATAGTAATATTATTCATAATAGCTAACAAATGGAAACAACCCAAATTTCCATCATCTGGAGAACGGATAAAGAAAAGGTTGGCCATGATATAGAAATATAACTACCATTTTGCTTGCTTTTATTTAAAGATTTCTAAACGATCCCTTTATAAATTCGAAATAGCTCTATGCTTAGCCCAAGCTTAAATTCTAAACATTAATTAGTCCTGTTGTATAAATCTGTAGCCACTTTAAGTATTCATAACAATTTTTCCCAGAGTAAAAATGATTTTTTAATGAGAACTCTGTATATAATTCATTTCTAACTCTAATTAGATTTATCTGGGGAAAACACCATTGGCTAAGTGATATAACCAATACTAATGAAACAAAATGTTAAAATACCCTAAGTGGTGGAATACCGTTATATCTAAAAAGCATAATAACCAGCATTAACAAGAAACTGCCGATCTGTAATTTTGGTTATTCAAAATTATGCATTCTGCTCTATTTATAAAAAAACAAAAATCTTGTTCACAGGGACAACAGCAATATCTTCAAACTTTTATGTTCCATTTGTATTAATGCAAGTACCACTGCATAGCAGTTACATCTTTATTTTGCTTGAATATACAAATAAAAATCATTATTTTTACAACAGAAGTAATGTAAGTCTTGAGTATTAAGAAGATTACACAAAGTCAGCTCTCATTTATGAGTTATAATTTAATGTGGTTATTATATCTACTGTTAATGTGTAACACATGGCATCTTATAGCTAAGCACTATATTTTAATCTAATAATAGTAGCTATAATCCTCTGAAATGTGCTTCATGAATCAGAGCCATAACGTGTTCACTGAGGGCTTGAATTAGAACTCATTTTGGGAGATCTAGATCTATTAAAACTTGCTACAGGAGGACAAAGGAAGACAGGAAAGCTTTTAAGGATCTAAAAAAAAAGGCAAAAGACAATCATTTTGGAAGAATTCCTTTTCCTTGATAAGTGGAACACATAGAAGCCTGATAGTTGTTTCCTTCATTTACTAAAGAGATTTTAATGGAGCAAAATGTGCCCACCTGTGGTAACACAGCACATCCTACCCCAAAGAAGCCACCATGCGACCAGACTGATACTTTCTAATTCATTGCAGAAGGAGAAAACAGGAAACTCAAAAAGCATAAAAGGCTCCTCCTGAATTTTATAAAGAAGTGTGGGGGTTCAGAATAAACTTGTACAACTTAGTTTAACAGAAGTACTTTGCAATTCTATACTGAACAGAAAAACAATACATCCCTTACATTGGCCAAAATATGTTAAGACTTCAACAGTCATCATAGAGCACACATATGAGTTAGATGGAAAATTTCTTATTTTTTAAGCTAAAAAATACTTTAAAATTCATTTTTCCCACAGATTAATCTTTATGCAGTGGAGGTTTTCAACTGAGCTTTATTGAACATTTACTAGACACTTACTATGTGGCAAGCACTCTATGGAGACAGCACAAGGAAAAATCACATACTCCCAGTTACCATACAACACCCAACCACATCATACAAGTGCTAAAACAGATGATGTGAGAATGCTTGAGGAATACAGAGGAGGGAGCAATTTAGAGGATTCAAGAAAAATTTTACAAAAAAAACGATACTTTAGATGGGATCAGGGTAAGAATGATTACCAAAGCAGAAGATAAGAGGGGCAATACACGCAGAAAGAAAACTCTAATAGTAATAAAGGTGTGAAATAGCCTCTTAAAGACTAGGAGATATGCTCAGTGTGAACAGAACACATTACATGCTTGGGAGGGGAGACGAGACGAGACGAGACGAGACGAGACGAGACGAGACGAGACGAGACGAGACGAGACGAGACGAGACGAGACGAGACGAGACGAGACGAGACGAGAAGAGGCTGGAGAAACAGGCTGAGTGGGAAAAGTGGTTGAACAAGTGGAGGGATCAGAGGTTCAAAAGATACAAAACTTTAGATGAGGGATATCTCATGAAAAGTGGGTCTTCACCACGGTTTCAGGGGACATCTAAGTCAATTGGCATAATAAAATCTATTAACAAAACATTCTGCATCCCACTTTGAAGAGTGGCATCTGGGGTCTTAAACACTAGCAAGCAGCCATCTAAGATGCATCAATTGGTCTCAACCCACCTGGAGCAAAGGAGAACGAAGAACACCAAGGACACAAGGTGATTATGAGCCCAAGAGACAGAAAGGGCCACATGAACCAGGGACTACATCATCTTGAGACCAGAAGAACTAGATGGTGCCCGGCTACAACCGATGACTGCCCTGACAGAGAACACAACAGAGAACCCCTGAGGGAACAGGAGAACAGAAGTATGCAGGCCCCAAATTCTCCTAAGACCAGACTTAATGGTCTGACTGAGACTAGAATGACCCTGGTGGTCATGGCCCCCAGACCTCCTGTTGGCCCAGGACAGGAACCATTCCCGAAGCCAACTCTTCAGACATGGATTGGACTGGTCAATGAGTTGGAGAGGGATACTGGTGAGGAGTGAGCTTCTTGGATCAGGTGGACACTTGAGACTATGCTGGCATCTCCTGCCTGGCGGGGAGATGAGAGGGTGGAGGGGGTTAGAAGCTGGCGAAAGCTGTCTCATTAGGGGGAGAGTAACTGGGAGTGTGTACCAAGGTGTATATGGGTTTTTGTGAGAGAAACTGACTTGATTTGTAAACTTTCACTTAAAGCACAATAAAAATTATTAAAAAAAAAAAAAGTGGGTCTTCAACTGGACCTTGAAAGACAGTAAAATTTACCAACTCTTCCTAATACACAGAACATTTAGGGAATATTGGCTAATGTAAGAATTGCTCTGAATCCCTTGTAGAAAACAACATAAAATTTAATGTGCTTTCACATCCAATGAGGTAAAACAAATAATAACTAATTGTTAAAACTATAACAAGTCAAAACATGCCAAAGATCAAAATATATCTACACCACTCTAGAGTTCCTGAAAATGCTATGGATTCCATCTATGAAAGGAGCAGAACCAATAAAGTCCACCGCCTTCAGTGTTAATGGCAGAACACAATCTTCCACTGGGCGTCTGATCTTTCTAAAGCTGTACTGTCCAATCTTGTAGCCACTAGCCTCATGTGGCTATTTAAGTTAAAATTAAATTAAAAATTTAATTACTTAGTTGTACAAGCCATATTCCACATGCCCAACAGGTATGTGAAACTAGTGGGTACTGTACTGGACGGCACTGTCGTAGAACATTTCCACCACTGCAGAAAGTCCTAGTAGTCAGCACTGTCCTAGAGTCACCACTGGAGGAGGAACAGGAGAAAAATCTTTAAGGACAAAAAGTCCTCATAAACTTCTTTGAGATTCTCAAATCACTTACCAGTGAACTGGGGACACACATCATATTTAGGATGTTTGTCAGGATGAATTTTGACATAAAAGAGTTAAGGAAATGAGAGGCTGAACATGTTGCACTCTGGGCAAAAGCAAAAGACATTGGCCCTAAGTCCATTAGTAGGTTCCACAACTGAAGCTTTATATCAGAGAGCTCTGGAAGCAACTATCTAGTACACAAATACTAATGAGTCTGTCGAGATGGATACACAGAATTAAAAGAAAAAAAAATTACAACAGATGTCTTCTAAAATTACTAGAAAAATGAACAACATTTTACACTTTGAAAGGGAAGCTCACCATTTAAAGGGATCCTGTGGAAAAAAAATTTATAAAAAGGATTATCACCTCTAAATTTATTCAGCTAGAATGTCAGAAACTGGACTACTCTTCTTATAAAATGCCAACTCTATGTTGCTAGAAACAGTCATGAAAAGTTAAATCCCACAGGAAAAACTCTGACCAACAGAAGACAAAATGTCAGTGCAGATATACACTTGCCCCTTTCTCTACTGGATAGACTATGCCGAGACACAATCACACTTACTGGTTTAGACAAAGTTTATCACAGAATCTCAATGAGGATAGGGAAAAAGACAAAAATCTAATAGAAAATAGGGAAGAGAATTGAACTGGTAAATGAGGATTTCTCATTATAACTCCACCTCATTAGTATTTGGAAAAAATGCAAATCAAAATCACAATTAGAAATCACTAGACACTTAAGAGAATGGCAAAATCTGGAAAACTAACAATGCGAAGTCACTGAGTATTGGTAAGAATTGGAGTAACTGTCAATCCCATACACTACTATTGAGAGCATAAATCAGTACAACCACACTGAGAATCATGTGGGATTATCTACTGAAGCTGAACATATACATATCCTAAACATCAACTTAGGTATATGCCTAAGAGAAACATATGCACGTGGGCACTAGAGATTTGTACAAAATGATGACAGCAGCTTATTTTTAATAGCCAAAATTGAAAACAACCCAATGTCAGTCAACATCAGAATGGATGAACTGTAATACACTCATATAGCAATTAATTCTACACAGCATTAAAAACTGAATAAACATTATGAATCTCACAAAAATGATATTGATCTTAACTAGGTCTACTATGTACAAAAACAGGTGAAATTAAACTATCAATATGAGAGGTGCTAAAAATTATTACGTTAGGTGTTAAAAATATTTAAAACAAGGGAAAAGAAAAACCCACAATGATCTGATTGATAATCAGGATTAATGGGGTCGGTGGTGATCTCTGGGAAGAGAGAGAAGAGCCACAAATTAAATTGGGGAAGGTAGAAGGGAATTGTTGAAGGCTGGTAATGTGGTGTGGTGGTTACACGAGTGTTTTCTTTGGGATAATTTATCAAGTTGAACATTTTTTGGTTTGTGCACTTTTCTGCATGACATATTTCACATGCCAAAAAAAGTTTAAAAGAAAAGCAGTCTGCACAGAAATATCCACACACAACCACTCTCACACATGAGGTTCCCAAGTTAGATGGCTCTTATTCCATTCAGTTCACACCCACCTTTAAGTCTCTTCCCTCTCTCTCATCTTACCTCTTGTAGCGCTTTACTAATAAATGGTGAAACACTGATATTTTCCTCTCCCTCTGCATGGATCTGGAAATTCAGTCTTTGATACAAAATCTGAAACAAGAATGGGATATATTATATCTTGTTGAAAAAGGAGTTGTACTTTTAAATTTGCCTCTCTTCACAATGAAGACTTGAAATTAAGAAATTACTCTTTTGAAGACCAAAAAAAAAAATGCTATTCCGTAACCAACACTAGTTAGGAAAAGGTTTACTTCAGGACTTCAGCAATGGCTTCACAGTGGGAATCAACTGTGAAAAGCCTGCTACACAAAGCAATGAACAACTATGAGATGAGTATGTGAATTCCAGAATCTCTTCACTTACCTGCAGTGTTTCTCAACAAGGGCATTACCAGCATTTTAGCTGGACAACTCTCCCTTGTGCAGCTTTATCATGTGTGTTTTAGGAAATTTAGCAGCCACCCAACCAAATCCCCCGTTTCCAAAAGACAGAGAATGACAAACCCATATATACACCCTGCAACTTTCTTTGAGAACTATGGGCTTTAACTCGTAAGGTTTCAAATATATTTTACACAACCATTCCTTATATTTTCCATTACACTCAATAATTTTCCTGATATAACTTTGTTTTCCTAAAACCTGTCTTCTACCTTTTCTTCATTACTGTAAGAAGGCCAACAACAGTATTTTATATCTGGATATTTTCAAATTTCTTTCACATATGTGATAAGCTATTTTCTTCCTTAAGATAAAATTCTTATATTGTTTTATATCTATATGTATAAATAGATATATAACATATCTGAGATCCACACACCCCACGAAATGCAATTCAGGATTTATTTTATCGGGAACACTCACTTCTGTTTGCAGAGAGCTACTAGCTGCCAAAAGACGTTCAATGCTGGTAGGAGGGCAATGTGTCAAAGCAAAAGCCATGAGCTCCTGACGAGTGGTCACATCCTGGTAGCCTTCTGATTGTCCTAACTGGCTACAAACATCCCAACTTTTAGAATAACCTGCAAAATTGGCAAGAAAAAAATGCTGATTTCTAGAAGAGAAAAAATTGCAAATCTAAGATGAGAAATGCAATGGATTTCTGTTCAGGTCTTGTGCTACCAAAGCAAAATCCTAGTCACTAGCTGATGCACACTATTATAAAAGCAGAAAATCATAAGAACCTAAGAGAAAAGAAAGATTAGGTAGGTCTGGTGCTACTCCAGACAAGTTTTTCCCACAAAGCATATTAAATTTTAAACCGGCAATAACTACAAATAATCTACTGAGTTTTGATGCTGAATAAAAAGCTATGTATCTGAATTCAGAAGACTTGAGCTTTGGCCCAATCCTGCAATTGTGTGAGTTTAAGAAACTTTCAAGCATCACACTTGCTTCACTATTACAAAAATAATACCTTCCTCATTGGGTTACTGAAAGAATTAAATAACATTTGTATTTAAAAGCACTTTGTAAACCGGTAAGTACTAGAAAAAGAGAAGTTATGATGGAAACTTACAGAGAATCGTTCAGTGTATAAAAGATGGTAAAGGCTCAAGGACGGGGTCGAAAGTAGAACGGCGGCCCCTGACTCCTAGCAGAGATTTTTTTCTCACACAATATTATTCTCAGAATCCTTAAAATATACTTTTATTCTTATCTGAAGGCATTCTAAGTGGAATAAGGTCATTTTTTTCTTTTCTTCTAAGTACAAAAACCTCATTCCAGAATAATTTCCCTAAATATAATAACCCAGGCACCACCCTTAGAGAAATCAAATTATTACAAAGCTATATAAACAATTTTGGATCAATACAATAACTGTCTTCCAGAAAACCATACAATACTGAAAAATCGGTTGGTTAACATTATAGAACACAGCTCTTTTATGAAACCTATTTTCTAATGCTGAGGCTATGAAGGTTGAAGTTTTTATTTTTTTCCAGTTTCTAAATGTTTTTATATCTAATGCAGTATATATGACATACACACACATACACGTGCACATATAAACAAAGTAAACATCGTAACGGTACGGTTCCCTGTGTTATCATGAAGTGATGCAATGGGCTTTTAATCACTCACTAATAAAGTACAGATGGTGGGTAAAAAAAAATGTGTCTGGGTTTTCATATATTCAGGCATAGCCACAGGAAGTGTGTCGTATAACAGGGAGCCCATGAGAAGTCTATCCTACCCTACTTGGAAATGTGCTGTTTAATAGAGAACTTATTCCATAATAAAACCTGGTTATCCTCCAAAAACCTGAATGTAAACTTCAGAAAGGAAAATTTTAGGTTTGCAAATTACCCAGTTTCTCAACATTACTTTGAAAAGTGCTGTGTTACCTGAAAGAAAAAAAAAAAAAACAAAGAATAGAAGCCCTGGCTACATAGTGACAGATGGTAAATACGTCAAAAAATCTAAATTTTCTTTTATATATTAAACACGTGAAGTGGCATTAAAATATTTTACATAAAAATTATTCCTGAAATTATGAGCACATTTTTAAAAGGCAATGAAAAGCTCACCAATGTCTCAGATAAAATACAGCCCCTGATCTGAATAAAGTATTTATAACATATAAGCACATGGCATGCAGACGTTGCCAGTGTTCATGAAAGTTTTCTCAAACCTTATAAACAAAATGTGGCTGGCTTGCCAATCAGGCCAAAAGATTTCAGAACAGACCTTTTCATTATTCATCATACAAAGGGGACATGAGCAAAGTGTTAAATAAGGTGTCTACTTCACCTGTAGCCATCAGCTCCTGACAATGCATATTGGCTGCTCTGTAGTCATGGAAACGAAGAGCTTGCTCTACTAAAAGAATTAGAACCTGTCCTCGTCTTTCTTCTGAGTCTTCACCTGGAAGAACATGCAAGTGTTTAATGATTATGGCAGTATCAACCGATAAAAGAGCTAACTAATGTGTCTTTCAAATTAATTCAAAAATAAAAATAATTTCTTATTAAAACTGATTTTTAAAAGATTAAAGCACAAAAGGTCACAGCAACTTTGACCTTCCAATACGTTAAGACTGAAGTTCCCGAAGAGAAGAAAAAAAAATTTTTTTTTTTCCCTAAGAGACCACTGATTAATGTCATTCCTAATTAACATACTGTTGATCAAACCAGAAAATTCTAAATGGGAGTGGTCTACAAACCTACAGAGGCGTCTCGGTTTTACTGAGGTTAAGAGAAAGAGAAGAAATCCACGTGCCCAAAAGGAAGCAGGCTATAAAGGGCCTGAGAAACGGTGAGCAGCAGATTAAGTGAATGCGTGACAGCAGTGAAGCGGTATCGCTCACCTCAGCAATTCAGCTAGGATTTAGAATCTACAAGTGCTGTCCTGAGCACTCACGCGTCTGAACCACACAGACGTATGCACGGGATGGATAATGGAAAACATACTTTAATTCTGCCTAAACTAAGCCTTATATAACTTCACTTGTGCAAAGAGAATCACTGTAAACTGCCTGCATTAAAATACACTTTTTTCATCTTTAAAGGCTGAGGGAATGAAAGGAAGTTTCCAATAAGCAAGGAATGATACATTTTCTAACTTTAAGTACAATTACTATAAATTAATACACATTTATCTTGGGTATGTCAAATTAAAACTCCGTAATGGACAAGACTGTTTTCCTTTCTGTATGCTAACAAAAGCTATCTGCATATATTAACGTACTAGATGGTAAATCATTTTTTAAATAAATCCATCAAAATCTCATTTATAAGAGGATAGTTCATAGTACCTTCATTTCTAAGAATTTGGTAATTTAAACATGTTTGCTATTATTTCGTTTTTAACACCTTGTTCTGTGGATGGTCTATTTGTAAAATTACAAGTAATACATGACCAATGTAAGAGGGAAAAAACCTTAAATACAAAGTAAAATGGATATACTTTCACTGACAGTACTCATCTTTTATTTATCATAAGGAACATATAGGTTCTGAGAATATATACCAAAATTCAGCTCACATTAACACAAAAATTTTAAATTATTTTTCCAAGAACTTTAAGAGGCAAGCTTGGATGTTGCTTCGTTCTTTGATATTGCTGCACCCTTTCCATATAAAATACCTGATTTAGGTTCCCTCCAACATTTTTATGTTTTATTCTCTTAATAACAATTTATTGTCATTATCATTTTTAATAACCTATCTCCCTCATCAGAATTTAAGCTCTTTGAGGACAAGGCATGTTCATTGTTGAATTTACAATACTACGTGTCGGAATCGACTCTACGCTGGGTTTTTTGGTTTAGTACCAGGCCATGTACATAATAAAACCAAATTCATTGCTGTTGAGTTGATTCCGACTTATATCTGCAGCCATAGCTCTCAACCACTATACCACTGAATAGAAAGAGGGCTCAAAAAATGTTACCTCAATGAAATGGGCATATATTCAATAAAGAATATAATTTTCAATTTTAAGACAAATAATTCAAAGCTACAATATAAATACAATTTGGATTGTTAAGCTAAAAAAAAGTAAAAAGTCTTTTATATTTTAATGAAGCTATGAAACCTTAAAATTATTTTCAGTTTTTCCATGAAAAAGGTTAAGTTACAATATGGTTTGGAGGAAAAAAATATATCAAAGAAAGAATTGAATAAAACTTCTAAACCATGTTCCCATTAGTCTTCTTTCTGGACTTCAAAGGTTAAAAGTAAATTCAAGGCAAGTACTGGTCCAATTTAGTCTAAAAAGGTTCTAAACAAAGAAATGGTGTAATACGAAAATGCACTCATGTTTTAGTAACCTATTACATGTGAGAGGAAATGGAACAGTATGTAAGTTTCTCGATAATAAACCCAAACATCACATCATAATATAATTTGCAACATAACACTCTTGAAATGTTTGCATTTATTCAGAATACCTTAAAACAAAAAGGAATAGGCTAGGTGTAATTTTTTTTTCCCCCCTTCTTTTAACGTGCCAGCCTGACTAGGCTAACTGTCCTTAGTTAGTCAATCAAATGCTAACCCAGGTGTTGCTGTGAAGGTATTTTGCAGATGTAATTAAAGACCCTAATCAGCTGACTTTAAGTAAGGGAGCTTATCCTGATAATCTGGGTAGGTCTGACTGAATCAGATGGGAGACCTGAGAGGGAGAAATTCCATCCGTGAACAACAGCTTCAGTCCATGCCCATGGAGTTCCACCCTGCTCCTGCTCTTCCCTTAATGACTGACTGCCCTACAGGTTTCAGATTTGCTTAGCCACCCACCACTATCATGAAAGCTAAGTACTTGTAAAAAATCTCTTAATATGTATATATCCTAGTTGTTCTACTTCTCTGGTTGAACCATGACTGATAGACCACGCATCTGAACTACTTGGTTCCTCATTTATAACCTCCTCTCTTGGATGCATCTGGAAACCCTGGTGGCGTGGTGGTTAGGTGCTATGGCTGCTAACCAAAGGCTCAGCAGTTCAAATCCACCAGGCGCTCCTTGGGAACTCTACGGGGCAGTTCTACTCTGTCCTATAGGGTCGCTATGAGTCGTAATCGACTCGACGGCACTGAGTTTTGAGAGTTATTGGATGCATTGCTTTCTCTTACATTAACATCTAATTTCATATTAAGAAATGTGGTAAAATCTGATGAGTTTCTCTGAGAACAATCCAGAAGTCTGGCAAGTGAGATGAAGTGAGAAAAGGTCCACTAACTACCATCATCCAAAGTCAAAAAAGGTGGAAAGGCAGAATAAGGGTAAAGGGTTTAGAGCCAAAATCTTCTTTACTGTGAAATTCTCAACAAATTTTTGAACTTCTCTATTTCTCAGCTTCCTCACTTTCAAAATAAAATTCATGCCTCTGCCTATAAGCAACACAATAAGAAGCAAATGAGATAAGCGCAAAAGAATAAAATGAGAATTATTGTTGCCAATATAAATTTCTATATAAAGACAAGTCAAACAGTCATCTTGAAATCCAAAGTTCAAATATTTAATTGTTTTAATTCCATGAAGTTTCAATCTGTGCAGGTGGTTAAAATGAAAAATATATTAATAAAAAAAAAAGGCCTATAAAGAATGAGTCTATAGAGATATCAAAACCAAACAAAAATAAATTCTTAGTGAGAACAACCAGGATTACGGCCAGACTAGAACTCTATCAAAGAAAATGATTCAGATATTTGGTCTGAAGAAGAGAAGGTTAACATGGCACAACAGGTCTTTGAGTACCTGAAATAGTTTAAAATATATTCACAAATTATTTGGAACTCCATTCACAATGGAGTTTCTCTTTCCCCTGAGTGCAGGCTGGACTTAGTGATTTGCTTCTTACAAACAGAAAAAAGATGGAAATGCCAGTGTGTAAATTCTGAGACTAGGTCATAAAACACATTACAGTTTCCTCCTTGCTCTCTCATGGATCACTCTCTATAGCAGAGACCAGCTGCTGTGTTGGGAGGACACTCAAGAAAGTCCTATGAAAAGTTGCATGTGGCAAGGAACTGAGGCCTCTTACCAAAAGCCAGTGAGTAACTCAGTCCTCCTGCCAACAATCATGTGAGTGTGCCACCCTGGAAGCAGATCCTAGCCCCGGTCACGCTCTCAGATGGAATCTATAAGTATTCCCCTCGAACATGGGTGAGCCTACGTGACTGCCTCCATGAATAAAATGCAATGGAATGAAGCTGCCAGAATTACAAGGCTTAATTAGAAATGTCCATATAACTTTGCTGGTCTCTTCTGGATCACAGACATTGGGAACTCTTTAGCCACCATATAAGAAGTCTAGGTACCCTGAGGCCACAATATGAAAAGATCTCAAGAAGAAATCACACAGGGAAACCTGAGGAGCCCACGCTATTCCAGACCCCAGCCTTTTAGGCTCAGGAATCCAATAATTCCATCCCTAGCCACTATATGACTACAAATGCATAAAGAGACCCTGAACTGCCTAGCTGAGCACAGTCAATATCCATAATTGGAAGAGATTAAAAATAAATGTTATTTTACGTCATTAAATTTTTACGAGGTTTGTAAAGCAGCAACAGATAACCAGAGTACCCTATGCTTCAGGTAAATGTCAACTGCTTTTGTGACCTTTCCTTAATATCGCAGGCAAAAAATCAGCACTGACTTTTAGTTCTATAAAATTTGTTAACATAAACCATACACCATCATCATATCCTATGTTGCAGCATACTTATACCTACTCCTCACTTACCGAGGTCATTAGGCGAAAATTTGGCATTATGCAAGAGTCCGGTGTGCCCACTCTTCGGACACTGGTGTCCCCCAGGTCGCTCACCCCGTTAGGTGCCACTCAGGACACATGTGGCATGGTGGACTCCCTTCCCTACCAGGCCTTCTCCACCACCGTGGAGCCCGGGAGGGTCGGGGGTGGTGGTGGTAGTGGTCAGGGGTTGCCCACATGGCCTCCGGAGCAGTAGGGGCCTGCCATCACCTGGCTGTGCTCCAGGCCTCCACCTCTCCACCTTCCCACTTCGCTGGGCCCAGTGGAGGCTCCAGAGGTGGCAGACAGGCCTCTCTGGAAGCAGAGACTTTTAAGCTGCCCACCATCTCCTCAAGACCTGGCCACCCCACCTCCTACACACCACCTGCCCGCCCAGCACTGGTGCAGACCCAGCCCTGCTCCTCTGCCCCACCTCAGTAATACCAACACCAGAGGCCCTCCAGGCTCGCTCCCTCTCATAAACCTTGCCGTCCTCCTCCTCCCCCTCTCAACTTGGCTCCTCATTAATGCGCAAAGTAGTCAGGTAGATTTTTTACTATTGTAAATGCAAAATGTCATATAACGAGATAGTCGATAAGTGAGGAGATAATCAATAAGTGAGGAGCAGGTGTATTTGTTTCCTATATAAAGTTGTACTATAAAAACCAAATACCAAACCTGCTGCTGTCCAGTTCATTCCGACTCACAGCGGCTCTACAAGACAGAGTAGAGCTGCCCCAAAGCGTTTCCAAGAAGCACCTGGTGAATTCAAACTGCTGACCTTCTGGTTAGCAGCCGTCGCACTTAACCACCACACCACCAGCGTTTCCTAAGTTGTACTACAGACTCAACTTTAATGTTTAGGGAATAACAACATGGCCAAGTTGAAATGGTTCCAAATATTAGAATTAAAACAGTTGCAATAAAAGAAAAAAGGTGTAAATACCACATATTCTACATAGTTGCTGCTCTGTGGTACTGAAGAAGACTGTTACTTCCATTAAAAATTTATATATTCGACCGATACTCCTGTTACTATGTCAACGTGTCAGGGTAGCCCTGGTTGTTACAAATGGTTAAGCACTCGAGTACTAGCTGAAAGGCTGGTGGTTAACCCAGCCAGAGGCACCTCGGAAGACAGGCCTGGTGATCTGCTTTTGAAAGGTCACAGCCTTGAACACCCTACAGAGCAATTCTACTCTGCACACAGGAGTTTCTATGAGTCGGAATCAACTGGACGTCAACTAACAGCAGTATGTCAACATGTCAAAAAACAATAAAGGAAATTAATGCTAATAGATATACAGAAGTGCAGATGGCATCTGTATTAGTTCCCTGGGGCTGATGTAACAAAATACCACACAGTAGGTGGCATTAAAGAACAGAAATTTATTGTCTCACAGTAATGGAAGCCAGGAGGGCTAGCCCAATTCAGAGCATTGGCAGGGGCAGGGCCATATTCGTTCTCTCAGTTGTAGGAGAAGGAACTTCTTTGTCTCTTCCTGCTTTGGTAGCCTCGGGCATGTCTTGGTGTGCCTTGTGCAGTAGATGCATCTTCAAATGGCTGCCTTCCCTGCGCAACTTCTTTTTTATAAGAGCACCCTTCATATAGCATGAGCACTCACCCTACTCTACTATGACCTCACGTTAACTTAACAGATAACATCTTCAAAGACCCCATTTCCAAAAAGAGTCACAGGTACAGGGGTTAGGATTTCAACGTATCTTTTTGGGGGGACACACTTCAATCCATAACAGCATCCCTGAGCTACTTCAATAGCCTCCGCGAAGCAGATCCTTACGACATTCAGGGGTTTATAAAGTGCTTTTTGTTTTTTTTTTTAAATACTATATGCATTAATTCACTTAAGTCTCATAAGTTGATATGTGAAGTAAAAAAAATTCCTATTTTCCAGGAGCAAAACTGAAGCTAAATTAATTTAGCAAATGTATGAGACATAGTCAGGACTTGAACCAGCCTTCTGACTCCACATTTAATGTTCTTCAAGTCATTCAAGATGCTTCACTATGGTTGACTGGCTCCAATCTCAGTATTGTCACCTTGATAAATACGTTACAAGTTCAAAGATCAAGATGCTAATGCTATGGTTTCAATCACACTAGAAAAGGACAACCAACATACTAAAATTTACTGAAACTAGAGACTTAAAGAAGAGATCTATATATTAGAATTTTAAAACATTAATAAATGTATTCACTAAATACATTAATATATACAATTTTAATAGCTTAAAATATACACATCGATCCTTTATTCATTAGTCTGTAATATGTATATAGCTTGGACTAACACAATGTCAGTCCACTGACTGCTGAACAAATGGTCACCAATCATTCTTGTAGAATTCTGCCTAGGTCAAAAGTACAAAAAAAAAAAGTATTAAATAAAACTGAGAAGCAGCACAGTAGGGGTTGGAGACAGGCAGTGAAAGGAGTATTTTATCACTGACATTATGTGGTTAAATGAACATGAAATGTAGAGTAAGAAAGATTTTCCTTGAAAGCCATGGTCTGCTAAGCAAGATAGGTATTTAACTTCTCCAATCCTCAAATTCCCTTGTAAAGTGGGAAGAATACCATCACTGTCAACATTTATGCGAGGATTAAATAATATAGCATGAAAAACCCAGCAAATAGTAAATACACGAAGTTTTCTAACAAATTGTTCAGGTTTAAAACCACAAACCACATTAGGACACTGAAGGTGAACTGGTAAGACTGGCTAGTTCTAATATTTAAGCATTCCAGTATAAATGGAAAGAGCCCTGGTGGTGCAGTGGTTAAGCACACAACCACTAACCTAAAGGTCAATGGTTTGAACCCACCAGCCACTCTGTGGGAGAAAGATGTGGCAATCTGCTTCCATAAAGATTTACAGCCTTGGAAACCTTATAGGGCAGTTCTCTGTCGTATAAGGTTGTCACGAGTCAGAATCTACTAGACGGCAACGGGTTTGGTTTTAGTAAAAATGGTAACAATGATTTCAACTCCTGATCTCACAACCACTTTATGGCTCCCTGACTAAGCCTGTCTTCATTTATAGGGCAGATGGTCCCAGAAGCTCAATACAGGTGGAAAAAAAAAAAATTTTTAACATGCCAATCTTTCCAGAAAGACTATCCTTTCCAAAAAGAAGCTCTCCTGACACCCATAAGCATATATTCTGATGTTTACCTACGATAATTTAAAGAATAACATAAAAATCTTATCTTGCAGTTTATCATTCAACAGGCTTACCAGCTACTCTCAGCAACTCTGCAAGGCCCAGAAGTTTGGCTGCTTGTTTGTAGCATGTGGGGGACTGGGAAATACATTCTTTGATGAGGCCAATCCGATCAGAGAACAATCGTACTACAAAAGAAAAACATATTATAGACTTGTATCTCTTAACCAAGGTATTAGTACTTTTCTAATTTAAAGCAACCAAACAAAATGAAAACTGTATTAGTGTCCAGATCAATGAGAATTAAGTAAAAGATACAATTTTAAAAAAATTAAAATTATTATTGCTTCTGAATAAATAATATACATGGATCTTTCCTTTATCACCAAACTTCCAAAGCTCAGCAAATGAACTGCAATTCTAAAGCTAGGAAAATATGTTATCTTTTCAAGTACCATGTCAGGCCTTAGGGAAATTTTTTAAGAAGGCAGTATTTGTCCTTGAAAATTTCACCTATTTTCTGTCACACCAGCCCCTGCCTCCATCTCATCCCACCAAACTCATTCCGTGTTCCAAACACCCATTTGCTATCTCCAATGCGTCACCCTAGTTGAGAGGGTAGGAGTTCTCAAAGTGCTCACTGCTCTAATTTATTACTTTCTCCAACAATAGGCCCAATTCTCTCACTTAAGCCAGATATTAGAAAAATAAAACATGTCTGAATAAACCAATTCATAACACAAGGTAATTCATAGCACTTAAAATAAAGAGAAAAAAAATTAAAGGATATGTATATATACGCACAGAATAAAAAAAAATGGTATTTATTTGAGGTAGAAGTGTCTACCTTTAATAAGCATGGCACTGCCTGGGAGGCTGCCCACTCCCCCCCACTTCCTAGTAACTCTAACAACAGTGGAAACAATGATAATGAGAGCAGCTGACATAAAATGAATACTATGTCCCAGGCACTGTTGTAGATGCTTTTTGTATATTAACCCCTGCAAGGCAGACCCCTACAAAAAAAAGGGCAGGTACAATTATTACCCTCAACGGAGGAAACTATGGTGCAGAAAGGTTTAGCACTTTGACCAAAGTCAATGAAAAAGTGATGGGACTAAAATTCAATCCAGCTCCCTAAATGTTTGTTTTTCACACATTCATTCCTTTAATTTCTATAAACCCATGGCTATTCCCCATACACCATGTTTTCCAAAAACTTTTTCTAGGTAGGTAAGAGGGGGGCACAAGGGGTTGAGGGAGATAAAGAAGGGAGGTGGTGGCTGTTCTTTGGAATGGACTCTCTTTTGCGGGGTAAGTTTTAATCGTGGCTTAATTTCAAAGTATAAAAATCTCCTCTATGCCTTTTGCCAAGATTGTTATTGTTAGCTGTTGTCGAGCTGGTGCCCAACTCCTGGCGACCTCATGTATTACAGAGTAGAAACATTCCATAGGGTTTTCTCGCAGCATATAATTTTTATGGAAGGAGATCACCAGGCCTTTTCTTCTGCAGAGCTACGGGGTGAGTTCGAAAAGCTAACCTTTAGGTTAGTAGCTGACTGCAAATCAATTGTGCCACCCGGGCTCCTTTTACCAAGGTTAACCAACTGTAAATATTTTGCTCTATTCACACATGAATGCAATCAGGCAAGCCTGTTCTCATTCTCTCTTCTCACACACACACATATATTGTGAGTTGAATTGTGTCCCCAAAAAAGGTATGTTGATGTTCTAACTCCTGGTACCTATAAATGTGAACCTACTGTAATCAATTAAAAATGAGGTCATACTAGATTGGAGTGGGCCCAAAATCCAATGACTGGGGTCCTTATAAAGACAGGGAAATTTGGAAACACATAGATACAAACAGAGGGAAGATGGGCATATGAAGACAGAGGCAGAAACTGGAGTGATACAGCCAACAGCCAAGGAATGCTAAGAGTTGCCAGCAATCAAAAGAAGTTAAAAAGAAGAATTCCTCCCAAGAGCCTTCAGAGAGAGCATGGCCCTACTGACACCTTGATTTTGGACTTCCAGATTCCAGAACTGTGAGAGAATAATTTCTGTTTTAATCCACTTTGTTGTTGTTGTGTGCCATTGAGTTGATTCTGACTCATAGTGACCCTATAGTGATCCACCTTCTTTGTGGTCATTTGTTACAGCAGCCCTAGGAAACTAATACAGACTGTGGTACTGGCAAGTGGGGTACTGCTGTAACAAATACCTAAAGATGCAGAAGTTGCTTTGAAATTGGGTAATTAGTACAGATTGGATGATTTTTGAGGCACTTGATAGAAAAAGCCTAGATTGCCTTGAAAAGACAGTTGGTAGAAACATGGATGTCAAGGCGATACTGATGAGGGCTCAGTTGCAAATGAGGAGCACAGAAGAGAAAGCTTCTATCATCTTCCAAACCAAAACCGAACCCGTTGCTGTTGAGTCAATTCCAACTCATACCTACCCTAGAGAGATTCCAAGACTGTAAATCTTTATGGAAGCGTATCACCAGGCCTTTTCTCCCACAGAGCAGGTGGTGGGTTTGAACTGCTGACCTTTTGGTAAACAACCAACTACTTTAACCACTGAGCAACCAGAATGCTGGTAGAAGTATGAATGTCACAGTACTTCTGGTGAGGCTTTAGCAAGAAATGAGGAGCATATTACTGAGCACTGAAGAAAAGCAATCCTTGTTATAAAGTGGCAGAGAACTTGGCTGAACTATGTCCTACTGATGCATGGACAGTAGAACTTATAAGTAATGAACTCGGATATAGCTGAGGAGATTTCCAATCAAAGCATTGAAGGGGCAGCATGGTTTCTTCTTGCTGCTTAGAGTAAATTGCAAGAGGAAAGAAACAAATTAAGGAACTGTTAAACTAAAAGGAACCAGCATTTACTAATTTGGAAAATTCTCAGCCTACCCAGATAGTGTGTTCTGGAAACAGCACCAAGGGTGTGGCTGAACAATCTTTTGTTAAAGAGATTAGGCACTGGCATCACAAAGTTCACATTCTGCAGTGATGTGAGCAGTGGATGGGGTCTTAAAAACTCATGAGCAGCCATCTAAAATACAATCATTGGTGTCTACTCATTAGGAGCAAAGACAAAGAAGGAAACCAAAGTCTCAGAGAAGAAACTAGTCCACAAGGCTAATAGCCTCCACAAGCCACTGCCTTATCTACTCTGAGACCAGAAGAACTAGATGGTGCCTGGCTACCACTACCAACTATTCTAATCAGGGTGACAGCAGATGGACCCTGATAGAATGGTATAAAAACATGGGGCAGAACTCGAATTCTTAAAAAGTCCAGACTTACTGGACCAGTTCAGACTAAAGGACTTCCTGAGACTATCACCCTGGGATACTATTTAAACCTTGATAAAAACTATCCCTTGAGGTCATCTTTTAGTGAAATAACAGACTGGCACACAAAATACAGGATATTATTCATGAGTATGGTGCTCCATTAAGAACACATCTATATGAGACCAAAAGGTCAACAATTACCCTAAGGCAAAGATGAGAAGAAGGCAGGGAAACTAGAGTATTAGAATTGGAACAATCAATACACAATTAAACAAGATGGTGACACACTGAAAAATGTAACTAATGTCCCTGAACAATTTGTGTAGAAACTGTCAAATGAGGACCTAATTTGCTATGTAAACTTTCACTGAAAACACAAAATATTTATATACACACACACACACATATATATATAGTGATTATGAGGTAAATAACAAATCTACATTTTATATATATACATATATATACACACACATATACACATATGGAAACCCTGGTGGTGTAGTGGTTAAGTGCTACAGCCGCTAACCAAGAGGTCAGCAGTTCGGATCTGCCAGGTGCTCCTTGGAAACTCTACTGGAAAGTACTACTCTGTCCTACAGGGTCGCTATGAGTCAGAATTGACTCAACAGCAGTGGGTTTGGTTTGGTTTGATGTACATACACACACACACACACACACACACACACACACACACGTATATATAACCCATACCCATTGCCGTTGAGTTGATTCCAATGCAGAGCAACCCTAAAGGACTGTGTAGAACTGCCACATAGGGTTTCCAAGGAGTGAATGGTGGATTCAAACTGCTGACCTTTTGGTTAGCAGACAAATGCTTAACCAGTGCGCCACCAGGACGTGTGTGTGTGTGTGTACAAGGTAAATGTAGATTTCAGTTATTTACTTCATAATCACTATAGCCAGTATCTACAATCTGAGCAGAACTGCTACAAACTGCATATTTTTCCCATTTATCCACTACAATTATCCATATCCCAAATACCTGTCCCACTAACATGAGGCTTCACCATATGACTTCTTTGCGCAATGAAATGTGAGTGGAAGCAATGCACGCCACTTCTGAGCAAAAGCTTTAAGGGTCATTGCATGCGTCCACTGTTGATCTTTTCCCTCTGCTATGAGAATGCTCCGTCTCACGGAGTGGTGCTGACGCTGACCGCAGCAGACATGAACTGTGCACAAGAAATAAACCTGTTATAATAAGCCACTGAGACTTTGTTTCTTCACTGTAGCGTGCTCCAGCAAAAACTGACTGATACAGCACCTTCAAAATTTTCTCTAATATTTCTCAAAAAAAATTTTTTTTGTATGCCAATTTAACAAAACATGAATCACTTTTGTAATATTCCCAATTCAATATCCTGATTTTTAGACAAGTACTTTTTACATACTTCTAATTTGATTTGCAAAACAAAATTTGACATAGATATCACTCTATATGCATAAAAATCAGGCTTTCATAGTTCCCTTTATGGCCTTGCTTGATGAATCTTGTCTTCTTAGAAAAGCTCTGGCTTTAGTAATTCTCAGTAAACTGATTTCGTTACCATTCCCACACTCTTTGTAGCTCAGTCAAACCAGGATGGAGAACTGAAACCACTTCTGACAACGGATTATTATTTTCTCTAAACTTCCATTTCATAAAATACTCAGGTGTGGTTCTTCGTCTCCTTGTTATTCTAAGCAAAACGCACTACTACTATTTCAAGTACATTAATGCATTTAGAAAGTACAATTCTAACAGACTTCTACTACCATCATCAAATGACTTTTCCTTTTATTTACTGATGTGTTTGCTTTTTTGAGCCTCTGGACAATCACTGCACCAGTTCTCTGTTACTGCTGATCTTAAGGCATGTTTAATTACATTTTGAAATGTGATCTCTCAGTTAAATAAATTTAAGTCTTTGATGTTATTATTTTTCCATGAAGGAGAAAGAGTTGGACTCCTAAACTTCCTTTTCAAAGTGTAATTACTGAACATGAAAAGGATGTGCAGATGTGTATCTTTTAGCAACTGATGATTCCTCATTTCCCGGTGGATCTCACAAATATATCTCAAATGTAAACAAAAAAAAATTTCTTCCATAAACACATAACCAAAAAACCAAACCCACTGCCGTCAAGTCAATTCCGACTCATAGTGACCCTACAGGACGGAGCAGAACTGCCCGATAGAGTTTCCAAGCAGCGCCTGGCAGATTTGAACTGCCAACCTCTTGGTTAGCAGCTATAGCACTTAACCACTACGCCACCAGGGTTTCCTATAAACATATACGTCACAAATATAAAAAGTAAATAGAAAATAATTAGCATGTACTGAACAGCTACCCACACGCCCAACACTCTCATCACAAACTCACAAAGCAGGACAGTAAATAGCTACCAAACTACAAATGTAAAAGATCAGTTTCAGTCTCTCATGAAGGACATGAAAAGTGCACAACACATACAGTCATTTGTGATGCTGCTGAACTACAAATTTGAAATTATGTAGGCCAGGAAGGTGATATACTGACAGGTGAGAAAGACAAGTAAGAATTTCTTTCTCAAAGAATCTTTTACTTTTGTACCTCTTTATCAGTACAGTATTGTCTACTATTTACAAACACAGGGTCTTGGGTCAGACTACTTGGGTTCAAATCGTAGCTCCACCTCTAACAAGTTGAGTGATCTTAAGAAACTCACTTAACCTGTGTCTTGATTTGATCATCTGACAATGAGAAACAACAGCTACTACCTCATAGAGTTCTTTTTTTTTTTTAAATGAATGCATGTGAAGTACTGAGAATGTAAAAGTAATTCAGTAAATATTAGCTATTGTTAATATTACTACTACTGAAATATTCACAGAAATACTTATGAATTCTCTAATACAAGGATTCACGATGTCCTTTAGGACTGTCTGGGGTATGTTTTATTATTATCCCCACTTAAGGAAGGTGAGGCTTAAAGACATTAAGCTGCCAAAGGTCATACAACTCTAAGTGGCAAGGCCAGAATTTAAACTTACACACGAAATTCTGGTGTAGCTGTCTTATTATCAGTGTGCCACATCCTCAAAGGCAAGAACTGTGCCTTATCCACTTCAGTATTTCAATATAGGCAGTCCCCAGGTTACAAACAAGATCCATTCCTGTGTCTTTAAGGTGAATTTGTAGGTAAATCGGAACAGGTGCACATGGTTCTTGTTTAGCCCAGAGATTCGAACCGATTCATTCTGGTTCGAACCCCTGCTGAGAGTTTGCCTTTCCACTGCAAATACAGAGTCAGAATCTATAGTTTAACAAGATCCACAGGTGATTCTTATGTATAATAAATTTTGAGAACCACTGCTCTACTAGTAACCCAGTGCTAGTCAGAAATGGTTCCTAACCAGCAGCATTAGCATCACCAGGAAACTGTTCAGAAATGCAAAGTCTCAGCAGGGGTTTGAGCCTTAAGGAACCAGTTCAAAGCCCTGATTTAGCCTCACTTTTTTTTTAGTGCAAGAAAGGAGCCCCGGTGACTAGTGGTTAACAGCTCAGCTGCTAACCAAAAGGTGACAGTTCAAATCCACCAGCCTCTCTCTGAAAACCCTATGGGGCAGTTCTACTCTGTCCTATAGGGTCGCTATGAGTTGGAATCGGCTTGACGGCAATGGGTTTCTGGTTTTAGTGCAAGAAAAGGCTCGAGGCCTTTTCTATTGTCTAAAAACTGCATGGGTGGCAAGTGAAGGTGATTGTGATGAAGCTGCGAGTAGGGGCTGGTTCATTCGTTTCAAAGTCAGGGCAAATTTCCATAATTTAAAGGGCAAGTACAAGTTGTACATAAGTCTGACTTTCATAATCCTGGGACTGCCTGTACAGAGTAAGTGCCTAAATTAATGTTTATTGAATGGGAGTAAAGAGAAGTAGAAAGAGGGAAATGATCAGATGGTACAGGAGGGAGGGAAAGAATCAGAGGGAGGAAGAAGGGAGAAATGAATGAAGAAAATGGAAGGAGGGAGAAAGAGAAGGCAGGTAGATCATACTAATTCTAACATCATACTTTCAAAACAATAACAAGAGTGATAATAGCTGATACTTGTAGAGCCCTTACTACATTCCAAGTGCTGTACTCACATAGACTTATTCCTTATAAGCAACTGTATTAAGTGCTCATTAGCATCCCCATTTTGTAAATGAGAAAACTGAAACACAAAACGAGGTTACCTTACTTGCCCCCAGTTACTCAGCAATAAATGGCAGAACTGGGATTCAGTCCTAGGCAATCTGGCCCTAGGCTGGGTTTAACCACAATGTCCTAAGTTTAAAAAACTTGCCCTATTATAGAAAGAACATGTGGGATGGCTGAAATAGCCTAAATCCACTCCCTTGAATATTAAGGAAAATTTACACCAACAGAAACACCCAAGTTATTAGGGAGATGCACACACACATAAACACGTACAGCACTTCACAGGGGACTTGTATATAAGGAATCTTTTTACATATTTCTTTTCGTCTTTTCTTATAACTCATTAATTCGTCTAGTACAACTAGCCTTGACTTCATGAGAAATGGCAATTCCTCCAGTGCTAGCAAAGAAGGCTTCGAAGCAAAGCAAAGTGACAAAGTGGACTATGTACATTGACTAAAATGAGAATACCTGAATCATAAATTTCTAAATATCAAGTTAATTTGTTTGGCCAGTATTCCTGATGAATATAAAAGCAGCTTAAGCCTAAACTGTATCCATAGGATAAACACAACAGTGTGCAAAGGCAATACTCCATCTCCACATCCAGAAGGTTTTCTGACAGTCATTCTAATAGGAAACTCCAAACCAATACATCAAGCTGAAAGACTGTCAAGATACAAATGTAACTGTCTTTTTAAAAACACTCCTCAGTCAGGAAATTCCTCAGAAGCTATAGCAGGATAGCAGGTTTGGTTGTAGATAACCAAACTCAGCAATATATAATATCAATATTAACAGCAAAAATACTGTCAACTGAGCACCACAGAAAATCAGTAGTCAACTTAATATTTCAAAATTCATTGGCATTTGGGAACAATAAGAAAAAAAATTATATTGTATCAATCTGCTTGAAGTTAAATATTAGCAGGTACACACACACACAAAAAAACTATGCATAAACATGTCTTTTTTTCAGTATCTATACGCAGGGTCAAAGTTTCATAATACTCTGTACTCTCTACTGACTGAAAATGCAATTAAATACATAAGTGTTTGAGGGGAAGTACTTAATGACTTAAGACGCTTGAGAATAAACTGAAAATGCCTTTTAATAACACTAATCTTCATAATTTTAAGAAGCTCTGAGCTAAAAATTCACATGAACGGTATAACTGAATAAAATTTTCTAGTGATTTAACAATCACCTTATATAATACTCGCTTAAGATGCTACAGGATATTTATAATCACGTTCAAATTCTTTCCAAACAATGATATTCAAGTTAACAATAATACTACCTCTTTCAAGTCTAATAAGTTTGTCTGACAGAACAGAACTTCCATTTTCAGTCAAACCACAATGAGAACAAAACATGAGAGTGTCTCTACTGGCTCAGATCCCCTAAGGTCCAGTCAACTGAAAGCACCGCAGAGGACAAAGACATCACAGATCTTGTAACAAGCCATCATGCTTTTTAAAAGACAGTAATAAAAAAGGGGAGAGACAATTTTGGTGAACTCTTACCAGAAAACAGAGACAGAAGGAACTCAACTATGTTTCCCCCACCAAGTCCAAACATTCACGGAGTTAAGAGTTAAGAATAAAGATAACAGTTGACATGGCGGGCCAGCTAAGCATACCCTCTTCACTTATCGCACTGAGGTCTACGGTCTGAAGCAACAGAAATCTACCTCAGCAACAACAGGCAGGTAAGGCTCAGGTACATTATGAGATGGTGTCCTTACAGAATAAAGTGTACGATAACAAAAACTGTGTAACAGGATTTTTGTTTTGGATACTACCTTCAGAGCTTTTGCATTTAGGTAAAAGACCTTGAGCAATGTTAAGATACAACCAGCAATGAAACTCTAAACGAGAACTTCTTATCATTTCTTTTTAAAACAATAGAATTAATTAAAGAATATCCTGAGGTTGAAAGGACAGCTTAAAAAGAAGAGAAAAAACTACTATCATTTATGTTGTTGTCAGCCACTATCGAGCTGGCCCCCAACTCATGGTGACACCATGCACAATGGAAGGAAACACTGCCTGGTCCTGCACTCTCCTCATGATCAGCTGTGGATAGGCCTGTTATCTCCTATAGGGCTTTCACTGGCTGATTTTTGGAAGTAGACTACCAGGTCTTTCTTCCATTGTCATTTATAACTAACGCAACTGAAACAAAATATGGAAATAAACTATATACCAAAAGTGAACAGATGTAAATCAGAAACTCTCCTCTATAATCCTTCAGTTTAAATGTTGTTATCCAATAACTTAACTGCTACTTGTTACAAATACTATTTTTTTAATGTCATAAACGTGAACTTAAAAAAATGAATGATAAAACATTGGCTTTGTTTTTTATTTATTTTGGGCTTCTACTTAAAATGTTTCATTTGAAAGAATACAGTAGGGAGTGGGACTCTCTTGTTAGTGGATTAAATGATCAAAGTTACTCTTCAGTTGAAAAATTTTATTTTAGTTATAAAAACAATATGAATATTGTTAAATGGAGAAGCAGAGCAGTATAATAGCTAGTTTCCATGGGTGCAGTATCCTTAATACTAAACCCATTGTCATCGAGTTGGTTTTGACCCCTAGCAACACTACACAGAGCAGAACTGCCCCACAGTTTCCAAAGAGCGTCTGGTGGATTTGAACTGCTGACCTTTTGGTTAGCAGCCACCAGGGACACTAATAAATTAACACAAAATAAGTTAATAGCACAACACTAAGTAGAAAACTCACCTTGCAAAGGCAGGATCTTTACCCCAAACTCTTCAAGACATCCAAGAGCTTGGATAAGATCCAGCTCCTCTTGAATGGCACTGGGTCTATCTGTTATCAGTTGTAAGCAGCACCTGGGAGAAATTAGATACATTTTTAGAAAGCAGAAGTAGCCGGTGTTCAGTCAAGTTATCTTTCTATAGTCAACAATGTGGGATTCAACAAATATTTATCAAAAAGCTAGGACAGGCAAGCACTCTGCTACATGCTTTCTATTACCTTAATCTGCAAATCTGCGTAGCAAGCCTGTGAGGCAGGCAAATATCATCTCTTTTTATTTTATTTTTTATTGTGCTTTAAGTGAAAGTTTACAGAGCAAATTAGTTTCCCATTCGACAGTCTGTACTAAAGTTTTCCATGACGTTGGTTCCATTTCACCACAATGTGCCGGCACTCCCCCCATTTGCTTGCATCCTGAATGGCTGCCCCTTTCTGCCTTCTCATCTTTGCTTCTGGGCAAATATTGTCCTTTTGATCTCAGATGATTGCCTGTTCTAAGCAGCATGTTCCTCTCTGTTGTTATTGTTTATTTTATGGGCCTGTTTATGGCTTGGCTGAAGGGTGTTCTCTAGGAATGGATTCAGTTCTGGTTTAGAAGGGTGCCTTTGGGCCATAGTCTCAGGGGTTCCTCCAGTCTCTGACAGACCAGTAAGTTGTGTGTGTGCACGTGCATGTGCGCGCGCACGCGCGTGTGTGTGTGGGGTGTGATTTTTTCTGTTATGCAATTTTTCTCCCACTATGTCTGGGGCTCTGTTGTGATCCCAATCAGAGCCGTTGGTAGTAGTAGCAGGGCACCATCAGTTCTTCTGGTTTCAGGGTCATGTAGGCTGTGGTTCTTGCAGTCCATTAGTCCTTTGGACTAATTGTTCCCTTGAGTCTTTGGTTTTATTAATCCTCCTTTGCTTGGGGCAGTAAGACACCAATAGCTGTATCTCAGATGGCCGCTTGCAAGGTTTTAAGACCCTAGGCACTACTACCAGAGTAGGATGCAGAACTTTGTCTTTATTAACTATGTATGTTGTGCCAATTGACACAGATGTCCCCGAGTCTATGGTCCTACAACTTTGAGCCTAGGTACTTGGTCGTGCAAGGTATTTAGTTATATCTATGCCCCTTGTGTGGTCTATTGTCTGTATTAACATATGAGTAGCACCTACAGTTATGTATGTAGAAATATCAACCACCAAACCTGTATCGGCAGCTGGGTGTGTTCCCCTATACTCTTCCACACCTCTTGATATATTTACCTATATGCCCATTTGTAAATTAGTGTTTGTTAATACTATTGTTGCAGGATTGTCTTTGCTACAGTAATTACCATTGTTGCCACTTGTTCTTGCCTTCCTCTTAGTGTTCTTCCATGCCTTGGTCATGTTTCTCTGATTTCCCCCACATTGTGTATTGCCTTTCCCTTCACTGGTACGAACATGTGTCTTCTATCTATTTGGTAATTTTCTCTCCCCTACGCAGTCGCCATCCCTTGCACAATCCACGTGCAAGCCTTTTCTCGTTTCTTTATAATAGCAGTCTTATCCAGTATTTGTCTTTTTGCGATTGACTTATTTCACTCAGCATAATGTCCTCAAATCCATCCACATTGTGAGATGTTTCACTGATTCGTCTTTATCATTGTGTGTCATTCCACTGTATGTATGCACTGCAGTTTGTTAATCCATTCATCTGGTGATGGGCAATTACGTAGTTTCCCTCTTATTGCTATTGTAAATAATGCAACGAACATGGGTGTGCATATGTCTATTTGTGTCATGGCTCTTATTTCTCTAGGTTATATACCTAAGAGTGGGACTGGGTCATATGGTATTTCTATTTCTAGATCTTTAAGGAAGTGCCATACTATTTTCCAAAGTGGTTGTACCATTTTACATTCCCGCCAGCAGTGTATGAGTTCTAATCTCTCTACAACCTCTCTAACATTTATTATTATTATTTTTAATTAGTGCCAATAATGTTGGGGTGAGATAGTATGTAATTGTACTTCTGATTTGCATCTAATGGCTAATGGAAATGCTGGTGGTGTACTGGTTAAGAGTTCGGCTGCTAACCAAAAGGTCAGCAGTTTGAATCCACCACGTACTCCTTGGAAACGCTATGGGGCAGTTCTAGTCTGACCTATAGGGTTGCTATGAGTCAAAATCGACCCCACGGCAACCGGTTTAATGGCTAATGGGAGCCCTGCGGACTCAGTGATTGAGAGCTATGGCGAGCTATAGCTACTAACCAAAATGTCGGCAGTTCAAATACACCAGCCGCTCCTTGGAAACCCTATGGAGCAGTTCTATTCTGTCCTATAGGTTCACTACAAGTCAGAATCAACTCAACGGCAACGGGTTTTGTTTGGTTTCTAATGGCCAATGATCAGGAGCATTTCTTCATGTTTGTTAGCCGTCTGAATGTCTTCTTTGGTGGTCTGTTTATAAGCTTTGCCCATTTTTTAAATGGGCTGTTTGTCTTTTTGTTGTTGAGATGTTGAGGTTTCCTACAGATTTTAGAGATAAGATCCTTGTTGGACACGTGGAAGCCAAAGGTTTTGGTAAGATATATTTTCACTCTCAAATGAGTCTAGAAATTTTTTTATTTGATCTTTGATTTCTTCTATTACCCACCCAGTGGTTTTTTAGCAAGGCGCTATTCAGTTTCCATGTATTTGATTTTTTTCTCCTTGCTATTCCTGTTATTGATTTCTACTTTTTATGGCGCTGTAATCAGAGAAAATGATTTATATTATTTCAATGTTTTGGGTTTTTTTAGGGCTTGCTTTGTAGCCTAAAATGTGGTCATCATCTGCTTTTGAAGGAAGAAAAACTGAGTTCAGAGAAATGATGTAATTTGCCGACAGTTACATTGACAGTATATAATGGTGTCATGACATAAACCAAAGCATCCTAACTTGCATTTAGTGTTCATTTTACTGTTGACTCTAAAGGTAATGAGTATATTAAAAAGGGTTTAAAAAAAAAAAAGAAGAAGAATTCAGATATTCTCAGAAAAATAGGAACATCTTGAACATTTTGTGAATCAAAAGTAAAAAGAAATGACTTAAACTAAACAAGGGATATTCTTCTGATCAATAGGGAGGAATCAGTTGGTAACTGGTTGGTAGTACTGAGATGAACTATAGGTGGAAGTGATTTGCTAATCTAACAACTGTCACTCTAAGAATTAGTATTTTAAACAGATTTTTTTTTTAAATCAGAGAACGTACGCTCAATAAACACTTGAATTAATGAATAAAATTATTTTTTGAAAAGCGCTAGTAGAGGAATATTTAGATATGAAACTTGAAAGGCAGAAAAAATACCAGGCCATGGAGGACTAATGAATGTTAAACTCACAGATCAGATCTAAATGAACATATCTTTGCCTCAACATGCATCATATCACCGAATAATAGATAATCAACCTTGTTTGTTCCTGCAAAATTACAGGATTTTTATCAGTTGAGCACTCACAGATACTGCTGATTCAACTGTAAAAGGTGTATAACCTTTTTGCAGTATGAATATTTTCAGCGCACTTACTTTGAAACCAGGAATTTCAGTTCTAGGAATTTATATTACAGATAGGCTCACACATGTCCAAAAAATGTGTAATTATGGGTGTTCACTCAACATTGTTATTAAAAAAAAAAAAAAGGTCCACCAAATCGGTAACTAATGCAGTAAATGAACAAGTCAAATAGTTCAATATTCCTCAACTATCAGAAAACATGAAACAAACCTATCTGTACTCATATGGAAAAACCTCCAATATAGACTGTAAGTGAAAAAAGCAAGGTACAGAAAGTTATATAAATAGTAAGCACTTATATAAATGGTAACAGGTTCTTTTTAAACATGTGACTAAAGAAAGAAGGCAATATTTAATAAAATATTTCAGAAACCTACCCAATAAACTGATTTAAAAAAAAAAAATAGCTGAGGGATAGAGATAAGGGAACTGGATTGAGAAGAGAGACACTACCAATATATATCCTTTTTGGGTTGTTTGTTTTATCTTGTATATATATTACTTCCTCAACAACAAAAAAAAACTAACAAATAACAATTTGATCAATAAGAATATATGGGTTATTTTCTCTATTCAATGTAACTATGAACATTTAAATACATTGGCCTTGCCGGTCACAACTTGGTTCCACTTATGCGCATATGGCATCTTTTTAAAATTAAGGTGTAGCTTTTTGAGAGAGAAAGAGCTGGAATGAGGGAAAAATACAGAATGTGCCTTTTAAGAAACGATTTCTGAAAAACACCTGCCAAAAGATTTAGGTCAAACACAAATTCCAGTTTGAAAGGTTATTCTATTTAATGTTTTCATCATCTGAAAGAGAAATACAATCCCTTGGGAGAAAAGAAAAAAATGACTAATTACGTTAAACAACTTTGTCAAGTTCAATAACACAGTTTCAGAAAATAGGATTTTCTCTGAGATAAGCTATCAGTGGAAAAACAATAAAGTTTCTTTAGAGTTTTGCTAGGGCTGAAACAACTGCTTGTCACACTGGGAGAAAAAATAAAGCTAAATAGCTACACCATAATCTTTATATCAAAATAAATTATAAATGGGCCTTAAATTGAAATGTAAAAAGTAAAACCATCAAAGTACTAAAAAATAATACAGGCAACTATTTTAATGGTCCTGAGAATTCAGAGGTCTCTTAAAGGATGGCACAAAAGACAGGAACTACGTAAAAAAAGAATGATACTTAAAAAAAAATTCTGAACAGCAATTTGAATAAATAAATCATATAGTAAAAACTGAGCAACATATTTGAAACATTTGGGACAGGCAAAGGGAAAAAGTTGCTTACATATAAAAAGCCCTTAAGAATCAATAGTAAAAAGGGGAACAGCCCAGCAGGAAAATAAGTGAAGGCTAGGATGCAGCTTCAAAGAAAAAGTGCAAATGCAGATGTTTACTTTGAAAAAAAATCAGAAAGACTGACAGTGTGTAGAAGGGGCACTTTAGTGCCCTATTAATAGGCAATAAACTGGTAACATGCCAACGCATATCAAAATTTCATGTGTATTTACCCTTTGATTCAGCAATTGTACTTCGTACTTTCTATACCACAGGTACAGTTCTAACACTTTACATATTTAACATTTGCAATAAACCTACGAAGTTATCCCTATTATGGTCATTTTATAAATGAGGAAGCTGAGGCCCTGATAACTTGGCCAGAGTACATGGATGTTAGCTGACCAAGGCTACAGAGACATACAGGCATCAGGCTCCAGAACACATATTCTTAACCTCTAGACGCCACTGCTTCTCGTGCAATGAAAAGAGGGAAACTCAAAACCAGCCAAAAGGGGCAGGAGAAATATAGTACAGCTATTGAACACAATGTTAAAAAAACTATAAAAATGATGCAGATCTATTAGCATAATAAATAACTGAAGGAACATGCAATAAAAAGGAATGTATAATAATATTTCATTTTTGTAAAATTATATACAAGTATATATGCAACAAATGATTTCAGAATGCACAGGCTCAAAAGTCTCATTTTACGTAAATAAGAAGTAGAGAATTCACTCTCAAATAAAATGCAGAATCTTTTTAGAGACTGTTAACTAGAAAATCTGAGAAGACAGGACAAAATTAGAATGTTCAGTGTTGGGAAATGGGACACAGTAAGAAAAAAGCAAAGAAGTAACCTGCCAGAAACCATAGTCACTTTATGCGAAAGAAGTCCCCAGTTTTCTTTCATTTCTTTTATCAAGAAATAAAAATTCAAAGATTACACAAGAAAGCCAGGCCCTTGGTAAAATTGCCAATTGCCTAGAGGAGGAAAAAAATAATTGAAAAAAACTATGTTTCTAGAAATTAATGAGGATTAGCTCAGCTCTAGGCAAAGAAAAGTAGAGCAGAGTCCAAGAAAGAAGATCTCAGACAAAGAAAAAACAGATCCAGATTTCCAGTATCTGAATTTATGGAGAAATACACATGAAGTGGATTTGTTGTTGTTGTGTCATCGAGTTGATTATGACTCACAGCAGCCCTATAAGACAGAATACAGCTGCCCCGTAAGGTTTCCTAGGCTGTAATCTTTTACGGGAGCATATTGCCAGGTCCTTTCTCTTGCAGTTGCTGGGGAGTTTGAACCACCGACCTTTGGATTAGCCGCCAAGGTCTTAACCATTGTGCCCTGTGCCCCCTGGCCTCCTTATGAAATGGACTAGATACTACAAAAAGAACATTGGAAAATCGCTAGTGGTAAGAACACCAGCATATTGGTCAGATGGCAAGTGAAAGGAGGCATAACAAAACTACCTTTCAACATCTGGAACTTTGAATAAGGTTATCTTTTTGAAGCTTTTAAGAGTCATTAGAATAGAGGTGATCCATATCTGATTTCTTGGTCAATATGTATTGAACTCTTAATTTTATAAAAATTAAATTAGCTTTATAAAAACTAACTTTAAATCATGAAAAAATTCTTCTAGAAAAAAATCAGTGTAATTCTCTATACCTAAATGTGAGAATTCAGATTATGGCATGCCTTCTTTGTAGTGTTAAATAAGAGTGGACAAAAATACCAGTACAACAGGCCAGGGAGGAACCGAATTCAGAGTGTGGAAATTTCAACCTGGAAGGAACTTTTGAGTTTTATCATCTAATCAGGTTCTTTGTCTCTTAACAGAGCAGAAGTCATGCAAAAAAGACAGATACCACCCTAATGCGCGAAATTTGCAGAACTTGAATTTGCAGCCTGTCATACAAATCTCTTCTAACAGAAGAAAAGTAAAACCTTACAGACAAATAATCAGCAAGAATGGCTCTGAAAAAGCATAATGGAGAAGGGTCAAGAGGAAACTAAGGAATTTCCATAACATAATTAGTTTTTTTTCTACATACCAGCAATAATAACTACATCCTAATTGGCACCTGTGATAATGTATTTGTAAATTAAAGAAAAAACAACAATTGAGCTTTTGGAAGAAAACAGTTACTCTACCTGGCCAGATCCATGCAGCTATCAGTGAGGTTGGTAGAAGAATTGAAGTACTCTCTGCTAGCAGCCAAAACCAAGTCAATACTTTTTTCATAACTGACCCTGTACTGGGTTTTTCCTTTGTGGGCTACACTAGCTGGTGGATTTATGGAGCAAGCAGTGCAATGCATCATCTGCCCAGCCAGGTGGATATTTTCAAGGCGACTGGAGCATAGAAGACTTTCGGTAAATATCTGGGAAAAGAAGAATCTAAAATTAGTGCTAAAGAGAATGATTTGGTTCTCAATAAAATGAAGGCCCTGAAATTCAAATAAATCTGTAGAAAAATACATTTGATCCCCATTTGTTACAAATTCTCTACTTGTGAATTTGCCTATTCATTCAAATTTATTTGTAATCCCAAAATCAATACTCGCAGTGCTTTCGTAGTCATTTGCAAAGGTGCACAAAGTGAAAAATTTAACAAAGGCAACACTCCGCCTTCTTGTTTCAGCTCTTGCACTGTAAACAAGTGTCCTTTTCACGTTCTCTTTAGTGCCACATTTTTCACAGTTTCATGCTTTTTGTTGGTGATATTGTGTTTAAAATGGCTCTCAAGCGTAGTGTTGAAGGGCTGTGTATTATCCCCTAAATGCAAGAAGGCTGTGATGTGCCTGACAAAGAAAATATGTGTGTTAAGTAAGTTTTGTTCAGCCATGAGCTATAGTGGTGTTTGTTTCCATGAGTTCGATGTTCAGTGAATCAACAATATACAGTATATTAAATAAGGTTTCTTTAAACGGAAACACACATAAAATAAGATTATCTATTGATCAGTAGATAAAAATGTTGTAGCCACAGGCTCACAGGAACTTAATCCTTTATTTCCCCTGTAGCAATGGTTCCGTACTCACTAATTCAGTGTCCCTGGAACTTAACAGAATATAACTACCACAAAAAACAAGAATCGATAGTACATCCATCCTAGAAGTGGTGTTTGCATAACACTACGAATGTACCAAATGCCACTGAATTGTACACCTTAAAATGGTTATGTTTATGTTCTGTGAATTTCACCTCAATTTAAAAAAAAAAAAAATACCACCCTTTTGGAAGGAGAAAAATTAATTTCACTCAATGAACCAAAAATAAGCATAACATTTTAACGTGTTACAATGAAAACTTCAGTTAAGCACCTAAAGTTCATATTCACTAATTACCACACTCCATCAGGGCCCATGCCTGTTGAACTATAATACTTTCATTGCAAGATGGCTATTAAATATTTAAAAGAAAATCTTAAATATGATATATACAATTTAGAACTGCTGAAAGCATCTGAATTTGGTCTTACAAACTAATTGGCAAGCTACAAAATTATACTTCTACCTAATCACTATTAAAACCACAACATACCCATATAGCATTGTGCTTGTCTCTAACGTGCAAACTAAAAACTATTTACATAAAATGAGCCACTGATGGAAGGCATTCATGTAAAACATCCTTGTGTTCTCCTATACTAATAGTATCAATTAACAAAAAATTCTGTAATTGAAATTCATATACTTACTACAGAAAAATAAACATTCTTTTTTAAACTTACACTAATAATATTGATACATAATTAACATAAGAACTTCCCCAAGAATGTCCTTCCCTATAACTCCAATGTTGGATAGCAATGAGGGTAGCACAGAAATAGGGCCAATATATGAAAAAAAGAAAATTTTTTGGAGCAGCAAGTTTCCTTATAATTAAGATCATTCAATTGTCATAGGGTCTCTTTATTTTTATTTTTGTGTCTAGGCTTCCTTGGGAAGGCATTTTTAGACAAGTCTTACTTGAAATACCTGATGGGGATCAGCTATAAAATAGTGTGTCAGAGAACAAATTATCAATGCCCAATCCTAATCAGTTATACATGACAGATGAAAACAGCTTGCTCCAAGTCTAACATAAATCACCTACTTTTGACAGTTTCCCTATTCCTTTGGTATATTCGAGTAAGTCATAAAGAGTCGATGTCCAACATTAAAAAATCCAATTTACTCAGCTCAAAATGTTTAGCGGTAACGAACACAGATTTCTGTTCTACGGGCAGTACAGAAAGCTTCATGTAACATTTTCAAAATTGTATTATTGAGCTTTCAAATTATTTTTCAAGAACAACAAAACCTAATGGCCAAAAGTCAGTAAGACATAGCATAATTTAAAAGGTACTAAAATAATACTTAAAATTTTAAGTTTTTTAAAATCTTAATTTCCCAACTTCTAGAACTCTTTGAAAACTGTTATAGTAGACTTTCAAATGTTTTCTCAAGAGAGAGAGACTGATGGTCAGGAGTCATTAAAATACTAAAGCCTAATTTTAAAAAAGTTAAAATATGTTTTATAATAATTTGTTAAGTTGTTGGAATAGGTTACTCCCCACAGGAGCAAGTTCAAATATATAATATGCTTGCTGTCAATTTTTGAATAAAATCAGAAACAAGAAAACAAAATAATGCCACTTCAACTTAAAAACACTACATCAGACACACTAGTAGCGGTTCTGCTTTGGAACTCATGTGCATACACATTATTTTGCCCTGAAATACGATTTCAAGCATCACTTTAGATCCAAAAGGGGAAGTTACCAGCAGTCGTACGTGGTCTAAGACTGTAATCATCAAAATGAATGTTACACTCATTCAAGATTTTAAAAAACTGAATTCAAATATAAAATCATTCATTTCTTACCAATCTATTTTAGCACTCTTTTGTTAAAATCACCTTGAATTAAAATACTAGATGATTTCACAAAATAGAGACCTATTTTTACAATTCTCATCAATGAGTCATGCTTTGTTATAGAACAGGGTTTGTGCCTGGCTTATTTAATAACAAAATTCAAATGAGAAACCTCTTTTAGACTGTATCTCACTAAAAATGGGCTAGTTGGATCATTTTTTGATGCAAACCATGACTAATTTATTGGTAACACACATAACTTCCAAAATAATGAGTAAGTCCCCCTGGGTTACACTCCTAGCCAATTAACAACCATTTCTTAAGTGTCCTTTACTTTATGTTCCAGACATGATATAATAGACTGGAGAATATGAGGAGGCACATGACAACACTACCTAGGAGCTCATGGCCAAGTAGAAGAAACACACATACAAAACAAGTAACTGCATCTTGAAGAAAAGCTGCAATACCACTAAGTTACAATACCATTATGGCATCCCAGGACACATAGTCATTGAGCTGACTCCTGCAAACTTACCAAGAATTTTCCAAGTAAAGGAAAGAGAAATATGACATTCTAGACAAAGGGAACAATGCATACCAAGTCACAGAAACATGAAATAGCATGGTGTGTGGAGGGATTCATGACAGATTTACAGAGCTGGAGCATAGGAATCATGGTGGAGGATGACAAAGATGAGAGTGGACAGGGAGGCTGGAATCTGCTGGGGCTTTCCACGACATGCTAAAACATATGGGTTTTTCTGATTGCTGATATGGAACAAGCAACAATTTTTAAGAGGGGGTGACAATATTTATTTTAGAATAAATAATTTACTTTAGAATGCTCTAAATACTCTAAATTGGAATAATCTAGAAATAAATACTGGAGTAGGAGGACATGTTAGAGGACTACTGTAATTTGGCAGAGATGATGAGAACCTGCAGTAGCAGAGTACAGAGAAGACAGCACAAATTTGAAAGACATTTCTCAGGTATACTTAGTAAGTTTCAGTGGCTACAAAAACTATGGAAATGAGAAAGGAGTCAAATATGAGTCTAGCTGAGGATTAAACCCCTTAACAGATAGTACTGCAATGAACCTAGATAGGGAAGATAGATTAGGTATAGAGGTGCTCAATAAACTATAAAGCACTAATCAACCATCAGCTATTATTCAATAGTATTATATTGAAGTTTATGATCATCACTCTTGTGACCAATAAGCAAACCGTAACTACCAAAATTTCTAAGTTAAAATAAATTACATATACAGTTACCTCAAAGCAAGCATCAAAATCGAGACATGTGTAAACACTCTGCTGCATAGCTAACATGTCTTGCAGCAGCGTTCTCCAATGGGACTCAGTGACAGGAGGCTGCCTGGGGGGCAAAAGAGGGGTGGGAGAAAAAGAATTCATGAAACTTCTCTCTTCAACTGGCCAGACTTAAAAAAAATTGGTGCCGGTATTCTATGTGCCACATAAACTCCCAAATAACACGCCTCATTTGAATTTACAAGAAAAAAACAAAAAATACAAAAACTTGGATCAAAAATAGAGGGAAAAGTTGGGCAGTTACACCACAATATGCTGCCAAAGCTTCCTCTGTCATAGGCTGCCTAGACACAAAGTTAGACTAGTATTAAATGGTAATGGCAAAGGTAAAAAGCTGTGAGTTTCTAAGGTAAAATAAGGCAAAGTAAGATAAAGGAGCTGTGACATAGCAGAAAAAGCACTTGATGACAGGAGAATTGGCTTCAAATTCCATCTTTGTCATTCTTTAACCCTCACAAGGGGGTCTTCTTAACTTCAACTGAACAGTCAGACTGCTAAGGCTACCACAGGCCACACTTGGCATCAGTTTATAGATCAACAACCCGTCTGTCAACAGGGCAGCATTGGTTGTTTCTTTCAGTTGGCGTTCTTGCAGCAGGCCACAGGCACAGAGTCCACAGAACATTCCCGGGTTTGTCTTCTTCCCAGGTGATAGTCCAAGTGCAAGGAGACAGAGCCACAGACAGTAGGTGCAGGAATTGCCCTGTCTGGCTTAGGAAGAAGCCTAATGTCCCACAAGAGGCAGTATCTTTTATAACAAATCCATAGGCACAGCTTTCAGGAGCCCCTCAAGGGACATGCCATTCACCAAACTTAGAAAAGGCCAAAGCATGGAGTCTCTATTAAGCGTTTCTTCATTTCTACATCCTACAGTTCAGATTCAATTTACCAGTCAGGGATCAGTTTTACCATAAGCAGCGAAGCTTATGCAATATAGTTGATCGAATGCCATCTGACGTTCGTTTCCAGATTATAGATTCTCCCAGAGCAGGGGAAAGGGTTTTATTAACATTTTCACCCAGTCACATACTAGCTGTGTGATCCTAAGCAAGTTATTACTTAATGTTCATGAATTGCAGTTTCCTTGCTCAAAACCCACCTCACAGAGCGACTATACGGAACGAAAAAGATTAATTTTGATAAAACGTAGGCACTGAAGCAAGATGTTCCTAAGTATATAAACAACCTCACTTATTTGTACAGATTTCAATTTTTTTTTAATCTTTAAGCTTCAGAGTCCTTTTCAATATATCATGCAGATTAACTTAAGCCAGAATATATGAAGAGATCTCTCATTTTTCTGTTATATAATAGGTGTTCAATAAGTATGAATGAAAAACACTAAAGATTACAAACATGCTTTTTGTTGTTTTTTCTGTAGTCACACACACAATTACTAATATTGTCTAGTATGAGGGAGAATATGCTTTAATTCTCGCTGCTTCTCAGAGTTTATCTTTGTTGAATACATATGTTTGGAATCATCATTTATGCTCATTTTCTAGTCTTGGAGTTCTACTTAATCATGAAACTCATTATTTGAAAAGAGCAGACTTGTTTTTTATTTTGGATTTTTCAGATAAACAATTCAATTGATGTTTCTCACACATCCATTTTTTTCTTACCTTTTATAATGTCTTTAAAAATCAGTACTATCTACAAATACTATTCATTAAACACAGGGCAAACACACTGTATGTGTTTAATAGTTACTGCTTTGGAAAAAAAAAAAAAAAACACATTTGGGATCATTCCTGTGAAAAATCTAGTCTTTAGGAATTTTTTTCTCCTAAAAATTTTAACAAGCATAAGCGTCATTTGCCTATGGCAACTTATATTTATTACACAAAGTGAACAATTTCTCTTGTTCCATTGGCAAAAAAGGCAGCAAAGAACACATTTTTCAACATGCATACACACAAACACACTGCTATATTATATCTGCAAGTAGTCCAGGATAATCCATGAAATCTTTCCATTAGTTAGATCTTGGTATGTGAACTCTTTTGATGTGCTTCCCAGAATTGGAAGGGTCTTTCAGACTCCGCTTACAGGCAGAGAAGTAGCAGAAAGTTTGACGGAGTGAGTGTCCATCTTGTAGCAGCTTGATAAAATCAGATCTAAATGTTGTCTAGCTGAATTCAAGTTCTCACATCCCAATTGCTCTTCTGAAGGCCAGTGACATTGGAACAGAAGGCATTAATATTTTCTCACACATGGCTAGCAGCAAGTAGAAATTTTAATTAAATCATAAAACATATACAAGGCTGTTTTCAGGATACAGTCAGTAAATAAGAACCACTGAGTAGAACTTGAGGGAACTATATAAGACATTTGCAAATTAACAGAGCAGTCCCGGAACATGAACATAAGGTATTAGCTGAAGCTTCAGAATGGAGGTGGTTTTCCAGAGAAATGGTATTGTACCCAAAATGGTAAAACTTGATTTGTGACAGACTCCATAAGATTTGCCATCATTTATAATATTCATGAAAATATCCTATAAGTGCTGAGGGCCAAGCCATGGTAGCATACATGAAATTATTATGTTCCATTTTAAGTTGACTACTTTGAAAAAGAGAACCATATTGTCTTAAGTAATCACAGCAAGCTGATCACCATGAGTAGAAATTGATTTCAGGGACTTCAGAAACATTTAAAGGACTCAATGGAAAGACAGCAGGTAATTGAGCAGCAACAAGTCTTTCCTACTGAAGAGTAGGTTCCAGACCAGAGTCAGCGTGTTATTGGAAATATTACCAATTCGTTTTGAGTTGTAAAAAAAAACCTAGTCAAAACCTTCTAAATTATTCATTTAGTAATTACTGAGAGACGGTCTATGATATTTAAGTTCCCATATTAGATATTAGTAGCTACAATATTTATCCTTGAGAAGCTTATTACTACTAGTAGGAAATATAAGGCACATATTTCCATAATCATAGCATACTACTGACAGAAATGGAAGTCGTAAGAAAGGCAGATACAAAATGTTGGGAAATTTCTTAGAAGAAGAATTAAATTCTCCTTGGAGAAGTCAAACAAAGCTTCCTACAAGATAGGAAGAAATATAAAGTCGTTACCAGTGGATTTTTATTTATTTATTTATTGATATTTGAATTAAACAGTAACTTTAAATCCTATGAAATTAGGTAAGGAAAATATGTATAAAAGGTTCCTGAAAAGTTCTCTTTACTGAAACCCACTTTCAGTGAACCTAGTGCTTAAGTGTTGGTGTTTGAGAGAGCTTGTCCCCCAGCCTTCTTTACATTTTTTATATAACCTCCCTGAGTGATATGATTCAGACTCTAAACTCCCTGTACATCTACGGGGATCACTCTCAAATCCGTAACTCCATCTCTGACCTCCCTCCTAAGCTGCAGGTCATTATAGCCACTTCTACCTAATGTCACACAAGAACCTCAAAGCCAGGAGTTCCTCTCTACTTACTCCTTTGCTAATGCCCCTGCCAGGAAGCCTAATATAATAGGTTAAAAAAGTGTTAACTTGTTGATTGGCCATTTGTATATCCTCTGAGATATCTATTCAAATCTGTTGTCAATTTTTCTATAAAGTTATCTGTTAGTTACCTTATAGCCTCTATAAGTATTCTGTTAGTGTTGATCTCATGAAGTATATCTCCCACCAGACCATAAATAACTTCAGGACAGAGATTATATCTCTTTCTTCTTTATGTGCTTGACATCAACCACAATACTAACACAAAGTAAGACTAAACAAAAAATTCTAAATAAATGCAAGAATATGAAGTGTATTAGCTGAGGCATTCAATTTTCCTCATTCTCTTGTAACTGGCTCTAAATAAACTTTCAGAGGGACTTAGCCAAATTTCTAGTTTCATTACAATGAATGTTCTGCTTCCAATGGTGACAATATAGAAAAAGACAAAAAAAAAAAAAAAAAAAACCTAAAAAAATACATTCTAGTTGAATTTTTTTTTTCTCTTCTCATGTTATTCACTTTTTCACACATTCATTTGGAAACGCTGGTTAAGTACCTAATACTCACTAGACACTTTTAAGCAATAACAGTAAAAAAATAAGCCATTCACTCATCAGATTTTCATTAAGAGTGTCAACAAATATTATCTGAGCACCATCTATGTACCAGTCATCATGCTAGGTATGAACAAAGATTCTATATTATGCAGCTCTCAATTTAACATATATGCTGGAATTTTGACTGGGAATAAGGAAAAAAACAGATTAGGCTGAGGATAATTGACATTTTCACGTTACTAAATCTTCCAGTCTATAAACATGATATATTCCTCTATTTTTTATCTTCTTTATTTCAATAATGTTTTGTAATTTTCAGTATAGTTATCCCCTGCTTTTCGAAACTTTGCTTTACACCACTTCACTTTTACAAAAGACCTATATTAGGACCTGTTTTCGCTAACCAAAAGAAATTCGAAGAGAACTTTCACTTTTACGAAAAAAAGGTGAAAAGCAGAAATACCGCTCAGCATTTGTTCTGCAGCAAGCTGTTAAAGAGGCAGTGTGCACCCTGAGCAGTCAGGGGTGGCTTCGCCAAGCTCTTTCCCCAGGAGCTGCACTCAGTATCTTAGCATCAAGCCACCATAGTTTGAACTGTGTCTATAAGCATCTGCAGTTTATCTCAATTTATTCTGTGTATCTGTCAGCAAGATGTGTCTTAATGTATCAGAAAAGCCTAAGAGCTCGTAAGGATGCTACATTTAGTGTACAACTGGACGTAATTAAGCATTTTGGTCTCAGTGAACAGAATAAAGACATTGTGCACGCACTCAACTTGCCCGCGTCCACCATTCGTAGTACTTACATGCAGAGAGAGAGAATCTTGAAAGCTGCCAAAGTCACTATTGGTTCTGCTAGTAGCAAAGCGGTCTCTCTTAGTCAGCATCCAGTAATGGATAAAATGGAAGGCCTGTTGCTTGAGTGGACTTATGTTAGTGTTATTTTAGGTTTTATGTGTTATTTAGTATGATTTGGTATGTTATTTTTCGAGCTAGGAACACTCAAAAAAATTTTCCCATATAAATTAATGGTAATTGCTTCTTCACTTTATGCCATTTTGGCTTATGAGAGGTTTCATAGGAACACTCTATGTTTAGGTAGTGGTGTAAATCTGTATAGATATTTTGTACATTTTATGATAAACTTGTTCCTATGTATTTGATGTTCTGATTCTGTTATAAAGTTCCAACTTCATCAGTCATTAGGGAAATACACACTAAGAACACAGTGAAATACTACTAAAAACCTACCTGAACGATTAAAATGGAAGAAAAAAATGTCAATATCAAGTATTAGTGAGGTTGTGGAGTAACGATAACTCTTACACACTGCTGAGAGAAATATTAACTAGTTAAACAATTTCTGAAATACTACTTGGCAGAAACTACTAAAGTTGAACAGGCGTATCCTATGACTTGGCAATTCCAGGCCTGAGGATATATTTTTAAGAGAAATGGCTCATATACATGAGATTATACATTATATACTCTTGTATGTAGCTTCTTTCTCTCAAAGTTAAATTTGTGAGATTCATCCATGTTGTTGGTATAACCTTAGATTGCTCATTCTCATTGTTGTAAAGTATTACATTTTATGAATATGCCAAACATTGTTTATGTTTTTTATGTTAATGGAAATTTAGACTGTTTCCTGTTTTTGCCTTTTATTAATTGTGTTGCTATGAATACTATTGTACATACCTGTCTTTCAGTATACAACAGTATATAATGTATAATGTCATGTATATGAAGTAAGAAAACCAGGGCAAAGTTCATCTATATATAGTACACTGAAGTCAGGACAGTGGCTACTTTAGAGGAAGGTAAAGGTTGGAAGGTGCATGAGACAGTGCTTGTAGAACACTGATTACAGCACAAACTGTCCGTGCTCAGTTCTAACTATTCCATTCACATGGATGGCTTCCTATTTAAGCACCAAGGACATCTGTCTGAGCACTTCTACCAAAACAGCATGCTCAGGTATGCTGAAGTATAAAGGAGTTAACATCCCTGAAATCTGCCATCAATGACAGGCATGAGACAGTAGATACACACTCCCAATTGCTTTACCTGTCATTCAGATATTTCTAAAGTGTGTTCTACACCTTCTTACAGGAGTCTCCAGTAAGAACGATCCCAGTTGATAGTTGCACTTGATTATATAATGCAACTAGTATTGGCTTTCTTTTCTTCCATAACTCACCTCTCCATTCTCTTACTGATGCTTGATGGAGTCACCTCCCAAATAAACAACTTACACTAACATCGTCGTCTTGGGATATTCTTCTGAGAACCCAAAGTCATATAATAGTAAAAGTATTTCTTTGAGTGCTGACTACATGGGTATAAGTTCACTTTAAGAAAATTCACTGAGTGGTACACATTGATTTGTGTACTTCTCTATATGAAGGCTATATACCAACAAAACTTTTTTAAAAAATCCATTAATAAACTGTGGAATAGGAGTAAGAATCAGAGTCTAGATCCTTGAGAGAAAGAAAAATTAAGTTACAACTCCCTAATGCAACTTCTTTACAAGTGTTAACTTTGGTGAGGGGAACAACAACACACAATTAAGTCAGTACAACCTGACCAAGGCAAAGCCATAGAAGTTTCCGAAAACAGATCCAGACACCTGAGGGATCGAGTTACTAGGGCCAAGGCTGGTCTTGGAGGACATTTAGGCATAACATAGTTCATAAAGAAAATGTGCTACATTCTACTTTGGTGAGTGGCACCTGGGGTCTTAAAGCTTGTGAGTGGCCATCTAAAATACATGTAGTGGTCCCATTACATTTCTAGCAAAGGAGAACGAAGAAAACCAAAGACACAAGACAGCAATTAGTCCAAAAGACTAATGCACCACATGAACCACAGCCTTGAACTTGCAGAGGGGCAACTCCTTTATCTTGACTGATAACAGTGAGCTTCTCCATTGTCTCCTTCCACAGATGTGGTCGATTTGATTCCTGTGTAATCCATCTACTGATATCTACGTTTACAGTCATACACTGGGTTGTTGAAAAAGTATTTCCAAAGAATAACTCTACCATGGGGTCTCCGATGTTGTTTCTATCACTGAAACTGTGTTTTCCAACTACTGATCCTTCTTTGTTTCCAACTTTTGCATTCCAATCACCAGTAATTATCAATGCATTTTGACTGTATATTTGATCAATTTCAAATAGTAGCGGTTCATAAAAATCTTCAATTTCTTCATCTCTGACATTTGTGTTTGGTGTCTAAATTTGAAAAACAATCATATTAACTAGTCTTCCTTGTCGGCACAGGATATTCACCCATCACTTACAGAGCTGTGCTTCAGGACAGATCTCAAAATGTTCTATAAAGACTGACCATACCAGGTGTTGATCAGGACGTGGAGCAAGTGGAACTCTCCTACACAACTGGTTGGAAATTTAAATAATACAACTACCTTGGAAAACAGTTGGCAGTTTTCTAAAGCATTAACTATACTCCTACCATATGATCCTGCCACTCTACACTTAAGTATTTATCCAAGAGCAATGAAAGCATATGCTTATTGCTACATAACTGAGCCACGGGTAACATTTGTGTATTGGACCCAAACTGTTTACTTCTTCATATCAAGCTGAGGCCCATTAGTGCAAAAAAGTATGCTTGTGCCAAATTCAAATTTATATACCTCCAACTGTTTTAAAATAGCTCAAATGGGCAGATTTTTAGTCACTCAGAGCCTACCTGCTTTACATACACCATGAAACTGTGCCCAATATCTGTTACTCCTAAAACCAAAAACCAAACCCAGTGCTGTCGAGTTGATTCTGACTCATAGCGACCCTTAGATCAGTAGTAGCCTAGGAAGGGGATGGGACTATGAAGCGGAGAAAATAGAAGGGACAGAATATAAAGAAGAAAGAGAAAACTTTTGTAGAAAATGAGTAAGCTCGTTATCTTGACTGTGATGATGGATTCATCGGTTCATATGTGAAAATTTTAAATATGTGAAGTTTATCATTGGACAATTATAACTAATGAAGCTATCCAAAAAAGATAAAGAACAATACTTTTTTTAATCATATACATAAGTTTCCATTAATTTTGTTTATTACTTACTTCCGACCCATGTGCCTGGTCAATCTAACCATCAGCTTGCGTGCCTCTTCTGAGCTAGACTGAGTGTTCTTAACAAATGAAATCGGTTTCTCAAGTCCATGTTTCTCCAAAAGCTCTGAAACACTATAAGTGAAAGAAGAATTATTTAAAGTCTTGCTACAAACCAAGAAAATAAAAGAACCTTAAACATAGAAGTAACACTTGAGTATTCAGTAAAAAGAAAAAAGAGCACACAGTCTGACCTAATTTTACATATTAGATCAATTCTCAGAAAGAAGTTAATTACAGATCAAATCTTATTTCCTACATTGACTTTTATTACAATATACTGGGCTAAGTATCTCTATCTCAAAATCTGGTTTTTGCAATTTACCTCTACTCTAAAAACAAGCAAAATCTATCATTTCAATAACCCAGTTTTAACTCTTAACAATCCTACTGACTGTTCTGTTATAGGCAAGGATTCAAAGAAACCTGTAAGAAAAAGAATTTTAGTTTTTGAGGACCTAAGAAATAGCATCAGGCTTAACTTCCCTCAAAAATCCATTTGATAAAAACACAACATATGTAACAAATTCTCTGGTCTCATATGAATCTTCTTGATCCTATGATCATTAGTATACATACGCCTCATCTGTCTCACCAAATCTCACATTTATGAATCAAATACTACTAGGCTTTAGAGTGACTTAAGAGAATTCAATACTACTTCATGAAGATAAATGTCATGAGTCATGTTACCCAATATTATATATGATAAAATATCAACTACTTATTGGCAATGAGGTGGAATATGAATAAAAAGTTCTAGAAAATTAAATTAAGCTGAACAGTAAAACACCTGAGTATCAGAAGCCTACAGGATGTTCCTGTTTCCTTGAGGTATGGATGATACCCTTGTTTATACCCCCAGACATGTGGTGAAATAAATTATGCTTATTTTACTAGCTTTTTGAGATGTCTCTTTTCAGTTTCACTAGAGAAACTGTAATAACTATGAAATTCCTAAGAAATGAATCCATCTTGACTCAACCCACTACGCTTTAGTCAAATCATAGTGAATTTTTCAAAGAAGTTGAGGGAGGAGAGGCAGGAGCCAACCTATAATAGGAAAAAGTTTGATTATTTTTTCAAGAAATAACAACTATATCACCTTCAGAACACAAACTAACAAGAATCAGGCTAAGTAATAACGAACAGAGGTCCTTAGGAAACTGAACAGCAAAGTCATCATTATATTCACATATTATGGTACACAAACACATTCTGTTCCCTTAACTACAATTTGAAACATTTTTATACTAAAATCCCTTAATCAGAATGAACCAAATTCTTAATTAACAGACTCCAAATTATTATATTTTAGTATACATAATATCATTACTAAAATGTTAACTATAATTTCTATAATTATATATTACAAAAACAAAGTTTACTTCTCTTAAAATGTTATTGTTAATACAAATATTTAAAGTTATGCACATACGTATAAAAATAAATACTAGTAAACGCTGGATTTCCTAAATGGCAAATCAGGAAAATTTCAATATTCCAAAGAGACAGTTCAATATTTCATTATGACAGCAAGAAATATTACTACAGAGCTACATGAAGGCTCTATTACACTATGATACAATCCAGATATTCAATCAAACATACTGCGGCCAGATAAGGAAAGTTAGGAGTATCATAAACAGTGTTTTCTCATAGATGCAATAAATGCTGCAGGACCTAACATTTCTTCCATGCCTCCTATGTGTGAAGCACTTTAAATGCTTACTTTAATATTAATTTCATAATCTCAAGAGTTAAATATTATAGATAAGAAGACCCCGGGCTCAAAGATCACACAGCTAGTAACTGGCAACAATTAGATTTGAACTCAGGTCTATAAGTTTTCACAGCATATGTTATTATTTTACCATTCTGCTGTAATAAGCTAGCTGTCCATTTGCTATTGAGAAAATTCACACCTAAGAGAGTCAAACAAGCATGAGGTCAAACCAAAAACAATGACTACTAGGCAGACTTAATGTAACATTTCTGGGACAGATACTCTTAACCAGCATAAAGCCAAAAGATTGCATTCTTCTCACCTGAGGATTTGTTCCAGTTGGTCTACCATGTCATGGAGAGCTATGGTCACCTTTGTGTTTTCACTAAAGGGATTTAAAAATATATTAAAATTAAGTCTTAGTAGTAGCTTTTTAAATAAAATATATAACTCAGTTAAATGAAGGAAAAAAAAAAAGATGTTTCTCCTCTACATAATAAAAAACCCATTGCTGTGGAGTCGATTCTGACTCATAGTGACCCTATAGGACAGAGTAGAACTGCCCCGTAGGGTTTCCAAGGAATGCCTGGTGGATTCAAACTGCCGACCTTTTTGGTTAGCAGCCGTAGCTCTTAACCATTATGCTACCAGGGTTTCCCCTCTACATAATATATAGCAATATTCCACTATCCTGGTAAAATTTCAGTTCTGTTCAGTTCAGATCTCTTTAATTCATTCGATATCTCTGAAGAGATGAGGATAAAAAAAAATACTGGAGTAGAATAATATTCTCTATTATAAACTGGCCAGATATAGAGAACTATTTTTTAAGGTACTCTCAGTTCTGTTCAGCTTAAAGGCATAAAAAAAAAAAAAAAAAATTATACATCATCTGTTGTCTTTTTTTAAATAACAAAACTCGAAACCAAACCCACTGCTGTTGGATTGAGCCATAATTTATCACAGTCCTTTTAACCAATGAAACAGATTAGGAAGTACAGCCCTGCATGTTGGCTTTCTCCTAGGCCTGTCCACACCACTCGGTGACTCCTTGGGGAGTTTTCATTAGGATTTTACATCCTAAGAGAAGTTCCTCCATATCATTATTCCCTCTTAGTCAAAGGTATCACAAACCAGATAGATGGAAACCCATCAAAAAGCTAATCCCCAGCAGGAAGTGGAAGTAAAAACACAAATTCTTTCTAAGGAAGAAAGGAGACAGGGAAATAGGAGACACGATATGAAAAAGATTATAAACTAGTAAAAATTGGCTGGTAAGGCAGATTTAGTATGGCACAACACATTTACAAGTGACACAGGCATTTGGCAGAGGAGTTAAGTAACTGTAATAAAGACTTGCCTTCAACCTAGACAACTGCTGTGTTGAACCCATTGTGGGAACCTTTCAACTGAGAACAACTGCACCTGCTATTCTCAGGTGCCTTCTAATCAATTATCCAAATAAATTCCAGCAAGTTCTCAGGGCTTTATTAATGTTGTTGTTGTTAGGTGCCATCAAATCAGTACCGACTCATAGTGACCCAATGTACAGCAGAATGAAAACCTGCTCGGTCCTGCGCCATCCTCACAATTGCTATGCTTGAGCCCACTGTTGCAGCCACTGTGTCAATCTACTTCATCGAGGGTCTTCCTCTTTTTCACTGACTATTTTACCAAGCATGATGTTCTTCTCCAGGGACTGGTCCCTCCTGACAATGTGTCCAAAGTATGTGAGGTGAAGTCTCACCATCCTCGCTTCTAAGGAGCATTCTGGCTATACTTCTTCCAAGACAGATTTGTTCTTTCTTCTAGTAGTCCCTGATATACTCAATACTCTTCACCAAAACCATAATTCAAAGGAGTCAATTCTTCGGTCTTCTTTATTCATTGTCCATCTTTCACATGCATACGAGAAGACAGAAAATACCATGGCTTGCATCAGGCGCACCTTAGTCTTCAAGGCAACATCTTTGCTTTTTAACGCTTTAAAGAGGTCTTTTGCAGCAGATTTGCCCAGCGCAATACGTCACTTGGTCTCCTGACTGCTACTTCTGTGGGTGCTGACCGTGGACTTATCAATAAAAGGCCCAAATAAAACCCTTTATCTGGACTTGAAAAATTAAAAATGTCATAACTTTAACACAAAAGTCTGACTCATTTTTAAACTATCACTCTGCCATAGCACAAATCTATCTGGCAATTATTCAGTGCAACTTACAAAGATTACACCATCTTTGAAAACTAAGTTTTAGGCCCTGGACTAGAGTGATAAGTGAGGGCATATTCCACTTAAACTCTTTCAAAGGTCATTTGTAAGAGCTAATTTCCATTAGCATCCTCATTCAGCAATATTCTTTTAAATTATCACTTTGTAGCTCTACAATAAACAGGACATCAATTTTAAAGAACACAGTGATCTTCCTTTGTGAATTGATATTTACAAACATAATGAAAAATGATTTTCTTCAGCTAGGTAGAATATGTTGCCTAGTGAGATGCACAATAATTGTATGAGTGATTATGCATTCCCTAAATGGCAAGAAATGTGTGTGTGTGTGTGTGTGTTTGTATATATAAACCGAAAACCAAACCCTCTGCCGTTGAGTCGATTCCAACTCACAGCAACAGTATACGACAGAGTACAACTGCCCCATAGGGTTTCCAAGGTGTGCCTGGTGGATTCAAACTGCCTACCTTTTGGTTAGCAGCTGTAGCTCTTTACTACTACACCACCAGGGTTTCCATGTTTATATATATAAAACCAAACCCAGTGCCATTGAGTCGATTCTGATTCATAGCAACCCTATAGGACAGAGTAGAACTACCCCATACAGTTTCCAAAGAGCACCTGGCAGATTCAAACTGCCGACCCTTTGGTTAGCAGCTGTAGCACTTAACCACTACGCCACCAGGGTTGCCAAATATACAGGTATATGTAATTTACTGTTTTGTAAATAACAACTATTTAACAATTAGACAACTAAACAACTGGAAGAACATAAACTGATGAACCTGACATGAAGAACAAAAATGAAAATATTTCAAAACATGATATTTTAATACTAGGCTAATTTATAATTATAAATTGCTTAGAAAATTATTAATATGAAATATAACCATTAAGAAATAAGTGGAGCAGGCAGGGCCAAGATGGTGGAATTGCCAGGCGCTTCCTGCGATTCCCTCTTAAAACAAAGACCCGAAAAAAGAAGTGAAAAAATTATATTTACGACAACCTAAAAAAAAAAAAAAAATTTTAGGAGCCCTGAACCTTAAAGGCAAAGTTAGAAAACGGACTGAGCAGCAGGGGGAGGGAGAGATGGTTCAGAAGTGGAGAGGAGTTGCTGGACCTGAATCGCTGGGATCCCTCAGGCACCATTCCTGGGAGCGGCTGCGGCAGGCTGGTAGTAGCATTCAGCCACAGTTTCCTCAGGGAACAGGAGCCAGCCACACAGCCTACTCACACCTCCAGAACCAAAGAAGAATGGCGCTCTTGGCAAAAGCTAAGTACTTGCGTATATTTTACTGTCCCCCCCACCCCCAAGCCAGCTTCAGTGGCTGTTGATTTCCCTGGGCCTGAGATAGGCCCTGTTGAGCGCCTGAAGCCATCCTCCCAGCCTTGGAGAAGGGATAAATTTGCAACTGGGGGAAAAGATAAATTGCCAGCTCCACTAACTGGGGGAGCTCAAGAAAGAAGCCGCTCCTGTCTAGGCATAAACGGTCTGTGGTCTTTGAATGCCTTTCCCCACTGCAAGGACCTGTGTTGGCCTATTTCAGGAGAACAGGCCCTTGTTGGCAGATTACAACTGTTTCAGCTCCGCGGTGGAGAGGTGGGTGACTGATGTTTGAAACCACTTTGCCTGTTAAACAGGGTCCTCATCTACCCACATCAGGGGCCTAAAGACTGGTGGCTCCACTCTGGTCACCCAACCATCTGCGACAGAGGTCCAAAGATAACTGGTACCTCCCAGTCCTTACAACTAAAAATATTGGGTGCCCATGGTCCGTCTGCAGAACCCACCCACCTGTACGCTCTAGGGAAGAGGGATGCTGTTTCCTCAGAGACACCTGGGGGACGATTCTCAGCCCCCTGCCTTGTTCAGAGCATGACCCCCTGCTGCAACCAGATACTGGTACCTACACCAAATACCCCTGCCCCTCTAACACTGTAGGACAGAGGCTGTACCACACACTTGATCATCAGCTACCTGGACACCTAAGCTGAACTCACAGAAGAAATGTGAACTGATTCCTAGACTGATATACCTGACAACAGCTCTAGCCATCTAGGGACAAGACGTCAGAGCTCCAAAGGCAAAAAAAATAATCAAGCTAGTTCACTCAAGCAACCTACTTGGGCATATGAAAACAAAACAAAGAAGAAGCTAGGATACAGTAAGCAAACATAAAAATAAACTAATACAATAACTTAGATGGCTCAGAGACAAGAGTCAATATCAAATCACATAAAGAAGCAGACTGTGATTGCTTCAACAAGCTCTCAAAACAAAGAATCAAGGGATCTTCTGGATGAAGGTGCCTTCCTGGAATTACCAGATGCAGAATTCAAAAAGATTAATATACAGAACTCTTCAAGACATCAGGAAGGAAATTAGGAAGGAGATCAGGCAATATGGAGAACAAGCCAGGGAACACACAGATAAAGTAGTTGAAGAAACTTAAAAGATCATTCAAGAGCATAATGAAAAATTTCATAAGCTGCAAGAATCCATACAGAGACAGCAATCAGAAATTCAGAAGATTAACAATAAAAGTACAGACTTAGACAACTAAGTAGAAAGTCCGAGAAGCAGAACTGTGCAAGTGGAAGGCAGCATTGGTGAACTTGAAGAGAAAGCACTTGGCATCAATATATTTGAAGAAAAATCAGATAAAAGTATTTTTTAAAAAAGAAGAAACTTAAGAATCATGTGGGACTCTATCAAGAGAAATAACCTACGAGTGACTGGAGTACCAGAAGAGGGAAGGATAACAGAAAATACAGGCAGAATTCTTGAAGATTTGCTGGCAGAAAACTTCCCTGATATTGTGAAAGATGAGATGATATCTATCCAAGATGTTCACTCAACTCCACATAAGGTAGATTTTAAAAGAAAGTCACCAAGACATATTATAATCAAACTTGCCAAAACCAACAACAAAGAGAGAATTTTAAGAGCTTCTAGAGATAAACAAAAAGTCACCTACAAAGGAGAGTCAATAAGAATAAACTTTCACTCCTCAGCAGAAACCGTGCAGACAAGAGGACAATGGGATAACTTATATAAAGTAATGAAGGAAAAAAATTGGCCAGCCAAGAATCATATATCCAGAAAAACCGTCTCTCAAATATAAAGGTGAAATTAGGACACCAGATAAACAGAAGTTTAGGGAATTCGTAAAAACCAAACCAAAACTACAAGAAATACTAAAGGGAGTTCTTTGGTTGGAAAATCAATAATATTAGGTATCAACCCAAGACTAGAACACTGGACAGAGCAATCAGATGTCAAACCAGACAGGGGAATCACAAAAATAAATCAAGATTAAAAAAAAAGCTCAAATCAGGGAAGCAGCGATGTTATTATGTAAAAGAAGACAACATTGAAACAATAAAGAGGAACAAAGATGTGTAGTCATAGATCTTTCATATGGAGAGGAAGACAAGGTGACACAAAGAAATAAAAGTTAGGTTTAAATTTAGGAAAATCGGGGTAAATATTAAGGTAATCACAAAGGAGACAAACTATCCTACACATCAAAATAAAATACAAGAATAGAAATAAGTGGAATAATTAAAAAGTATCAACCTAATTTTTGTATTTACATTTGAGTGCTACAATAAATTTCTGGTAGATCAGAATCATTCACCTGAAGTTAAGACAAGGTTTTGGATCCTACATACATAAAAGGAATTTCTTAGCCCTCACATTCTTCGAAAACAAGTATTCCCTAACTGTAATGTCTACATCAAAATTGTTCTTTTAATATCACCTTTCCATTGATACTATGACTATCTCTTCATGGAAGGAAATTACTGTCTAAAAATTAATAATAATTTAAAAATTAATAAGCTGTAATTTATATATGTACTTACTTGATCTTACTGAAAAACAAAGTTTGATACATTTATGAAAATAAACTACACACTTCGGTTGCAAGTAAATGACTTTACCCAATTGATTCAGGAACAAAAAGGTAGGAGGCATCAAGCTAACAGAAGAACAACTTCCCTGTCTCATCTAGTTTCCCACTTGAGCCATTAAGGAAGAAGCTTCCCACTACTCTGCTCTCTAGGGTAGATGCTGAGGAGCAGCCTTCTGCTTCTGTTGCCATCTTTGGTGGAGAAGCCATTTGATTGACTAGTGCCATCCTGGGTTGAAGTTTCTAATGCCCTGGCAGCAGAGTGGTTAAGCACTCAGCTGTTAATGTAAAGGTCAGCAATTCGAACCCACCAGCCTCTCCACAGGAGAAAGGTGTGACAGTCTGCTTCTGTAAAGATTACAGACTTGGAAACCCTATGGGGCAGTTCTGTCTTACAGGGTCACTATGAGTTGGAATCGACTGGACGGTAACAGATGTGGGTTTTTTTAAGGACATATGGCTTCAAAATCTATCAATATAATCAACTTTATCTTTCACTGTCCCTGAGGTCCATGGTTCTCAGAGGCCCATGGTTCACACAGACACACTTACTCCTAAACACAAGCCTAGTCCCCACAAACCCAAGGCTTCTAGTTGTTTTTTTAGTGCCTTAAATAAAAATGGTCGAGAGTCATGAGACGCGGAGGGAAGTCCCTAACCCAAGAGCCAGAGACCCAAACAAACAGAATATGAAAAATCAGAGATCAGGGTGGGGGTGAGGATAATGCAGTGACTAGAAGAAAATGTATCTACGTATCTATGAAACAAGAATAGGATATGATTTTTAAGTGAAAAAGGAAATGTTCCTGGAATTTAAATATGAAATTTAAAGAGTCAAAAGGTGGGTAAGAAGATAAAACTGAAGAAATCACCTGGTTCACTTAACAAAAGACCAAATGGTGGGAAGCAGAATAGAAAAGGAAGTGAATAAATACATAAACAAAAAAGAAAGGTAATTAAATAAGAAATTCAGGGCATCGAACATTTGAATAATAGAAGTTTATGGCTAGGAGGGTCGTATGAAGAAAGGAAGGGAGGATAGGACAGAGGGAAGAAAAAAGTACAAATAAACTTATCAAGGGAAAAATATAAGAAAATTTCCCAAAGATATGGTGGACATTAGTTTCCAGATTGAAATAAACTATTAAGTGAAAAACACAATGGATTTAGACCCATAATAAATACATCCCTATGACATTTCAAAACATGAGAGAGAAGATACTGAAATTTTCCAAGAAGAGTAAAAACCACTCATAAAGTATTGATATTCAAAATGTTATTGGACTTCTCAAAAATACTGGAGGGAGAAGACAAGAGCAAGGCCTTCAAAATCCACAATGAAAAGGATTTTAAACCTTTCAAAAATTCTTTTTAACTACAAAATTCTTTCTAAACAGTATGTACCAGTAGATTCCATATATAGCCAAACCTTTATCAAGTATGAGGTTGCAATTAGGATTTTTTTTTCCTGACATGCTACAGTCTTAAGAAAGAATGTCTCCATGCCATCAAAAACACAGACTAAATGAAGAAAGGAGAAGATAACAAATTGCCAAGGACTACAACATGCAACACAAGAGAGGCAAACAGAAGTATCCGGATAACAGCTATGCAGTGGATATAGAGAACAATCAATTCATACAACAAGAGAAAGGGCAGTTCCAAGAAGAATGTTTCCAAATGAAAACAGGGAGAGAAAGAAGAAATGAACAAGGAAAGGTACTGAGAGATTCTTAGTTATATCTGACCACAGAAAGGAGTTTTACAGTTTGGTCAGAAGAGTGAAGGAGATAAGTGGAAAGAAAAAAGACAACAAAAAAGGACATTTTTCAAGCAATAAGAAACAAAAAAATTCCATAAAAAGAAAACAATTATACTTAAAAAAGAAAGAAAAAAAATTGCATAAAAAGAAAACAATTATACTTAGCTATCGTAAATAACATTTACATAACGATAATGATATAGCTTTGATTACACTGAAAAGAGCGAGTATGAGGAAATGACAGACGTCCATAAAAAGAATTCAACAGTCACCTAAAATGGCAAAATCAGCAAGCAGCAGCATGAGCATAATCTTTTAAAGGAGGGAGTCAAAGACAAGAAGAAAACAATTATCGAAAGGACATGCCAATGTCTGCTGTTCGAAGAGAGGTCTCCACAGATGGGGAACGGCAGGGCTGCAAATAGCTGTTTATCCGTACAAATCTTACAAGACCTTGACTTCAACTATATTCATGTATTTACTTTGTATTTAAAAATTAGGAGGGGATAATATCCCACCCCAAACCCGCCAATTTGTTTTACCTCATGACACTCATTTTTCCAGAATGACCAGACCACTTGACTACAGCAGAGTGTCACACATTCTGTATCTGTTTATTCACAGTGTTGTTTAATGTGTGCCTCTAACTCCTGGATCTACTGTAAACCAGAAGTTCACCCTAAAGGCTTAATCAGATCCAGGGAAACGTTTTCGGCAAGGATCTTCATAAGGGATGCTGTCGTGCTGGGCACTTCATACTGCATCACACCGGGAGGTACACGTACCAAGTTACCACATTCTAAGTGAGGATACATTTGATAGTTTGGGTCAGGTGATGGCAGTCAGGCTTTTACTCTTACTAAAGTAAATTTCCCCTTGGAATTAAAAAAAATAAAATTAGTCACTGGGGTAATGCTGTGGTAACAACGCAAATATCCTGTCTCCATCAATCAGTACCTGATTTCAGTACCATTCATGACTGCATGAAACAACTATTTCAGAGAAGGTTGCAAAATTGGTGATTTTCTATCAATCATTTCCCAAATTCTTTGGAAGGAAAGAAGAAAGGGAGAAAAGAGAGAGAGGAGAAAAATAGAGCAAAAAAAAAGAAAACACAGAAAGCTAGGAGGCCTTACTGCCTAAATATCTTATTTTGTGAATGAGGAAACTGATGACCAGAGAAGTTAAGTGATCTTGCTGAAGTCACAAAGGCTTAGAAATGGGTCCCTGATTTTTTCATTCAGTGCTCTTTCATGTGTAATTATTAACTTCTCCAGAAGAGAAATTTAAAATATTTACTAGATTTTAAGAGTGGTTAAAGGAATGATTATTACTTGGCTTCCATTAAGAAAATATAAATTTTACTTGCATGTAACTAAATAATCTAAAAGAAAGTTATATAAATTTCCATTTAAACATAACCCCAGTTAAAAATTATATATATTCATACAATGCTACTTAAAAAGATTACCACAAGCAAGGGTTAAGAACAAACCATTCATAAAAGAAATACTAGTCTATAAACATGAAAAATGCTTAATACATAATTTAATACCAAGATATCACTATCTATCCACTTAAATAGTTTTTTTAATTAAAAAAAATAATATTTTCTTTTGTTTTCTAATGATTATTAAGGTTAACAAAATTACAATCACTTTCCACATACTAGTAGAAAAACAAAAGTTTCTCTAGGCCACAGAATTGCATATGGTTTTATTTATTTTCTAAGCAATTATAATATTCTTTATATTTCTGTCATATTCCCCAAACCCTACAATAAACTTTCTGGGGGTGAAGGCAACATTTTTGTTTTAAATGTCAAAATAAAAAGACACAACAAACAATGGAATATTACTCAGCTAGAAAGACAAACGAAGTCCTGATACATGCTATGACACGGATGAACCTTAAAAACATTATGCTGAGTGAAACAAGTCATTCACAAAAGGACAAACATTCTACGATCCCATTTAAACAAACTATCTAAAATAGGCAAGTGTATAGAGATGCAAGTGTATTACAGGTTACCAAGGTCAGGCTAGGAGGAGGAGGAAAGGAAGACACAACTCTTAGAGGACAATGAGCTTCTCTTAAGCGAGATGGAAAAGTTTGGGACTGGTTAAGGGCCATGGTTGAGCAACATGATGAACACATTTAAAGTCACTGAGCTGTACATGTGAAGACTCCCAAAGTGGTAAATGTTTTGTTACCAAAATATTTACCACAATTAAAAAAAAAAATGAAGACTCTCACGCTGTGGATTCTTACCCATATCCTCTTTGTGGCAGACATTCTAATATGTCATAGCAAAGAGAGAGCTGGTCATTTCGTTCACAGTTATAGATGCACTCTAGTGCTATTGCCATCAGCTGGTCCTGATCAGGAATAATTTTTTGCTGTAGCTAGAGAAAATAAAGCATGTATGCATAAATGTCAACAGATTTACAGTCCGTTTTTCCATATTCTAGTACCACTATCAACAGAATATTAAATAGTGCAATTCATCAGCTGCAGAAACAAATCTTGGTTTTTCTTTTACTTACAGACTTTAGGGGTCTTTAATAATTCTAAATGAAATCACATTTTAATTACAGAATCAGCTAGAAAAGATGAGTTGTAACCCATAAACTTTGCATCTGCTGAAAACAGACTCTTCAATTTATGACCCATTCAAGATAAAGTAGATAGGAGAAACACACATTTCTAACCCTAAAGCAAATTTTTGTGTCTCATTTACAAAAATCTATAAAGTTCCTTAACATTCACAGATGTTAGAACCTATTATTTTTCAATGTGCATTATATATAATTATATATATATTATATATTATTCATTTTAATACACATTATGACATTTTATTCAAAAGAAGCTGCATTGTAATACAGTCATACACAGATCACAAAAGAATCTACTCCACATTTCTGATGCAGAAAGATAGCTGTTTTGGGTCAATTTCTGTATAGGATACACCATTTCCCACAACAAGCCCCAGATTCCCAAACCTGGATTATGTTCTGGGCTATAAAAATAAACCTGATATATTTTTTCTAAGTTTTCTATTTGATTATAGGTTATAGAGGCAATTTATGCAATGTGGTTAAAAGTAAGAGTCCTAGAGCCAGACTATCATGGTACAAATCCTGGATGTGGCCCATAACTAGTTTTGTGGTCAAGCTACTTAACAGATTTGTGCCTTGCTTTTCTCATCTATAAAACTGAGACATCAACAATACTTTCCTAATAAGGCTGTTGTGAGGATTAAATAAATTAATACATGTAAAGTTCCTATATTATTACCACCACGAAAACGAAATCAAAGTTTGAAAGTACTGTCTTAGATCCATTTTCAACAACAGTATAAGTCTGAAATAATCGCCATATAATCGCCATAATAATGATCTACTGGTTTTCAACATTTCATTAAAAAATGCACTAATATACACAAAACAGATAGGAATGTGATGCAGGGAAGTTGTCAACCAAAGGCATTTTCTCAGTAGAAAAATCAGAAATCAATGGATGTAAAAAAGAAACGCTCAGGGCTGCCAGGGAAATAGTTTTCTAGAGTGATTGAGTTAAATGATTTACAGACATTTCTTCAAGGTATTAAGAAAACACATGTATTATTCATTTGACATTAACACTTGACAAAGAGTTATCCAAGGCTGCAAAGTGGCAAACTGGTGAAATAGGCAAGTAGGACATAATAACAATAAGCATTATTAATAATAAAAGAAGCAAACTTTTCCTCATGCTTTACTGTATGCCAGGTATCATTTCTAAGCACTTGACATGGAACAATTCATAAATCCTTATCAAAACACTATGAGCACTAGTATTTTCTAAATATTCTACAATAAACATTAAAAAAGCTTATTTGGAAATTAAAAATTCCCGTTGAATTATGTAATCAGAAAAGAAATGAAAAGACTTACCTAACAAAGCTATAATATGTACAGAATTCCCCCTTAATAAAAGAACAAATGGACATTTAAAATCAATTGTTCCTAATCCTAGCTTTGCATCAGAATCACTGGATAACTTGCCAAATACATATTCCAGGGCCCTACCCCCTCGGTTCTAACTATTATATCTGGATTGGGCTAGAAGACTGTACTTTAAAAAAGTATCCACATGGTTCTGATGTACAGCTGCATTCAAGAACTACTAGCTTAGAAGGCAGAGAACAATATGAGAAGACAGAAGAGCTTATTCCCAAGTCATCTCTATCCAGGACTAGCCCAAGTTTCCTCACAAGTGTCACTTCTCAAAGGAGGATTCAAGCAAACAGCAATGCCTTAAAATCAGAGATGAGTGATTCAGGATTCATAAAAGAGAGGAAGAACTGGAGGCACGTGAGATAGTTAAAAAGACAAATTTGGCAGCCAATGGCACTTCCAGCACAGGCTAAGCTTCAGTGTCAGCTTCTGTATCATTTATCTGGTCAACTGCATATTGTTCCCCATTTTTCATTCCCCTCTTCCTAACAGAGGATTCTTCTTTCCCGCCCCATTAACCCAAGTTGTGGCCATGGGATTTTCTTTGGCCTGTGAAATGTAAGCGGAGTAACTTGAGCCACTTTTAAGCTAAAGCTTTAAGAGCTACTGTGTGAATCTATGCTGTTCTTTTTCCTGTGCCACAAGAGAGAAAAGGGAACTGCTCTTCCAGCCTCAATCCTGAATGAATGAGGCATGGATAGCAGAAGCCCACCTGCAACTGTCATGCACAGTTGTGAGAATGAATGTTTGCTGCTGTAAGACACCAAGATTTAGAGGTCCTCTGTTAATGCAGTGTGACTTAGTCTCAGCTCTCTGATACAGAATCATTGCTCCTTTACGTGTGATCCATGGCAGATCCAGGTACATTCTTTTTGTAAACAGTCAAGAAAAATACAATGCTCTTAGCACAATCTCACCCAGTAAAGCAAACAAATGTAATCAAATGATCTAAACAGAGGCGGAGCCAAGATGGCGGACTAGGCAGACGCTACCTCGGATCCCTCTTACAACAAAGACACGGAAAAACAAGTGAATCGATCACATACATAACAATCTACGAACCCTGAACAACAAACACAGATTTAGAGACGGAGAACGAACTAATACGGGGAAGCAGCGATTGTTTCCAGAGCCTGGAGCCAGCGTACCAGTCAGGTACGGCACAAGCACAGAGACCTGCTCCACCCCCCTGAACTAACCCCGGGAGGGGGACTAGCCGGTTCCACGGGCGGCGTGGGACGCAGCAGTTAGGAGAAGTCCCCGGGAGGCAGTGACTGATCTTGGAGCAGAAAGAGCAGCATCCGAGCCGGGGAACCGTCCCACAGGGATTTGGACTGCACGCAGGTACGCCATAAACACGGAGAGTTGCTCCACCCCCTGAACTAACCCCGGGAAGGTGACCATCCGGGTCGCGCGGGCGGCGTGGGACGCAGCCGGTAGGAGAAGTCCCCGGGAGGCAGCGACTGGTATTGGAGCGGGGAGAACAGCGTTCCAGCCGGGACACTCGGTCGCGGCACAAGCACGGGGAGCTACTCCACCCATCTGAACTAACCCCGGGAGGGGGCCCACCTGGTTCACGGGGGCGGCACGGCCACGCGGCTGGAGGGACGAGAAGTCCCTGGGAGGCAGCGACTGATTTTGGAGTCGAGAGTGCACCGTCCCAGTAGGGGAGCCTTGACGCTGGGCGTGGGGCTGGAAGCGGAGGATCTGACCGTGACTCCAGCGGGCCAGACCCCCCGGGGGCAATCTCCACACAGACAGCACACATAGGCGACGCGCCCGCGGGAATCTCAGATATAATAGTCATTCCAAGCAAGACAAGCAACTCTGGCTATATTCTGAGGTGCTACTCTCCTATCTCTCTGTTCCCTCCCCCACCCTCCCCAGGCGGCTTCATTAACATCTGAATAGCCTGAGCCAGAGGGAGAACTCTGATAGGGATCTGACTGCAGTTTTTTTTTAGCGGATTTTCTGGAAAAACTAGTTTCCCAGTGATGGCTCGGAGACAACAATCCATATCAAACCACTTAAAGAAGCAGACCGTGACAGCTTCTCCAACTCCCCAAACAAAAGAATCAAAATCTTTCCCAAATGAAGATACAATTTTGGAATTATCAGATACAGAATATAAAAAACTAATTTACAGAATGCTTAATGATATCACAAATGAAATTAGGATATCTGCAGAAAAAGCCAAGGAACACACTGATAAAACTGTTGAAGAACTCAAAAAGATTATTCAAGAACATACTGGAAAAATTAATAAGTTGCAAGAATCCATAGAGAGACAACATGTAGAAATCCAAAAGATTAACAATAAAATAACAGAATTAGACAACACACTAGGAAGTCAGAGGAGCAGACTCGAGCAATTAGAATGCAGACTGGGACATCTGGAGGACCAGGGAATCAACACCAACATAGCTGAAAAAAAATCAGATAAAAGAATTAAAAAAAATGAAGAAACCCTAAGAATTATGTGGGACTCTATCAAGAAGGATAACCTGCGGGTGATTGGAGTCCCAGAACAGGGAGGGGGGACAGAAAACACAGAGAAAATAGTTGAAGAACTTCTGACAGAAAACTTCCCTGACATCATGAAAGACGAAAGGATATCTATCCAAGATGCTCATCGAACCCCATTTAAGATTGATCCAAAAAGAAAAACACCAAGACATATTATCATCAAACTCACCAAAACCAAAGATAAACAGAAAATTTTAAAAGCAGCCAGGGAGAAAAGAAAGGTTTCTTTCAAGGGAGAATCAATAAGAATATGTTCTGACTACTCAGCAGAAACCATGCAGGCAAGAAGGGAATGGGACGACATATACAGAACACTGAAGGAGAAAAACTGCCAACCAAGGATCATATATCCAGCAAAACTCTCTCTGAAATATGAAGGCGAAATTAAGATATTTACAGACAAACACAAGTTTAGAGAATTTGCAAAAACCAAACCAAAGCTACAAGAAATACTAAAGGTTATTGTTTGGTCAGAGAACCAATAATATCAGATATCAGCACAACACAAGGTCACAAAACAGAACGTCCTGATATCAACTCAAATAGGGAAATCACAAAAACAAACAAATTAAGATTAATTAAAAAAAAAAATACACATAACAGGGAATCATGGAAGTCAATAGGTAAAAGATCACAATAATCAAAAAGAGGGACTAAATACAGGAGGCATTGAACTGCCATATGGAGAGTGATACAAGGCGATATAGAACAATACAAGTTAGGTTTTTACTTAGAAAAATAGGGGTATATAATGAGGTAACCACAAAAAGGTATAACAACTCTATAACTCAAGACAAAAACCAAGAAAAACGTAACGACTCAACTAACATAAAGTCAAACACTATGAAAGTGAGGATCTCACAATTTACTAAGAAAAACGCCTCAGCACAAAAAAGTATGTGGAAAAATGAAATTGTCAACAACACACATAAAAAGGCATCAAAATGACAGCACTAAAAACTTATTTATCTATAATTACCCTGAATGTAAATGGACTAAATGCACCAATAAAGAGACAGAGAGTCACAGACTGGATAAAGAAACACGATCCATCTATATGCTGCCTACAAGAGACACACCTTAGACTTAGAGACACAAACAAACTAAAACTCAAAGGATGGAAAAAAGTATATCAAGCAAACAATAAGCAAAAAAGAAGAGGAGTAGCAATATTAATTTCTGACAAAATAGACTTTAGACTTAAATCCACCACAAAGGATAAAGAAGGACACTATATAATGATAAAAGGTACAATTGATCAGGAAGACATAACCATATTAAATATTTACGCACCCAATGACAGGGCTGCAAGATATATAAATCAAATTTTAACAGAACTGAAAAGCGAGATAGATACCTCCACAATTATAGTAGGAGACTTCAACACACCCCTTTCGGAGAAGGACAGGACATCCAGTAAGAAGCTCAACAGAGACACGGAAGATCTAATTACAACAATCAACCAACTTGACCTCATTGACTTATACAGAACTCTCCACCCAACTGCTGCAAAATATACCTTTTTTTCTAGCGCACATGGAACATTCTCTAGAATAGACCACATATTAGGTCATAAAACAAACCTTTGCAGAGTCCAAAACATCGAAATATTACAAAGCATCTTCTCAGACCACAAGGCAATAAAACTAGAGATCAATAACAGAAAAACTAGGGAAAAGAAATCAAATACTTGGAAAATGAACAATACCCTCCTGAAAAAAGACTGGGTTAAACAAGACATCAAGGAGGGAATAAGGAAATTCATAGAAAGCAACGAGAATGAAAATACTTCCTATCAAAACCTCTGGGACACAGCAAAAGCAGTGCTCAGAGGTCAATTTATATCAATAAATGCACACATACAAAAAGAAGAAAGAGCCAAAATCAGAGAACTGTCCCTACAACTTGAACAAATAGAAACTGAGCAACAAAAGAATCCATCAGGCACCAGAAGAAAACAAATAATAAAAATTAGAGCTGAACTAAATGAATTAGAGAACAGAAAAACAATTGAAAGAATTAACAAAGCCAAAAGCTGGTTCTTTGAAAAAATTAACAAAATTGATAAACCAATGGCTAGACTGACTAAAGAAATACAGGAAAGGAAACAAATAACCCGAATAAGAAATGAGAAGGACCACATCACAACAGAACCAAATGAAATTAAAAGAATCATTTCAGATTATTATGAAAAATTGTACTCTAACAAATTTGAAAACCTAGAAGAAATGGATGAATTCCTTGAAAAACACTACCTACCTAAACTAACACATTCAGAAGCAGAACAACTAAATAGACCCATAACAAAAAAAGAGATTGAAACGGTAATCAAAAAACTCCCAACAAAAAAAAGTCCTGGCCCGGACGGCTTCACTGCAGAGTTCTACCAAATTTTCAGAGAAGAGTTAACACCACTACTACTAAAGGTATTCCAAAGCATAGAAAATGACGGAATACTACCCAACTCATTCTATGAAGCCACCATCTCCCTGATACCAAAACCAGGTAAAGACATTACAAAAAAAGAAAATTATAGACCTATATCCCTCATGAACATTGATGCAAAAATCCTCAACAAAATTCTAGCCAATAGAATCCAACAACACATCAAAAAAATAATTCACCCTGATCAAGTGGGATTTATACCAGGTATGCAAGGCTGGTTTAATATCAGAAAAACCATTAATGTAATCCATCACATAAATAAAACAAAAGACAAAAACCACATGATCTTATCAATTGATGCAGAAAAGGCATTTGACAAAGTCCAACACCCATTTATGATAAAAACTCTTACCAAAATAGGAATTGAAGGAAAATTCCTCAACATAATAAAGGGCATCTATGCAAAGCCAACAGCCAATATCACTCTAAATGGAGAGAACCTGAAAGCATTTCCCTTGAGAACGGGAACCAGACAAGGATGCCCTTTATCACCGCTCTTATTCAACATCGTGTTGGAAGTCTTAGCCAGGGCAATTAGGCTAGACAAAGAAATAAAAGGTATCCGGATTGGCAAGGAAGAAGTAAAGTTATCACTATTTGCAGATGACATGATTATATACACAGAAAACCCTAAGGAATCCTCCAGAAAACTACTGAAACTAATAGAAGAGTTTGGCAGAGTCTCAGGTTATAAAATAAACATACAAAAATCACTTGGATTCCTCTACATCAACAAAAAGAACACCGAAGAGGAAATAACCAAATCAATACCATTCACAGTAGCCCCCAAGAAGATAAGATACTTAGGAATAAATCTTACCAAGGATGTAAAAGACCTATACAAAGAAAACTACAAAGCTCTACTACAAGAAATTCAAAAGGACATACTTAAGTGGAAAAACATACCTTGCTCATGGATAGGAAGACTTAACATAGTAAAAATGTCTATTCTACCAAAAGCCATCTATACATTTAACGCACTTCCGATCCAAATTCCAATGTCATATTTTAAGGGGATAGAGAAACAAATCACCAATTTCATATGGAAGGGAAAGAAGCCCCGGATAAGCAAAGCACTACTGAAAAAGAAGAAGAAAGTGGGAGGCCTCACCTTACCTGACTTCAGAACCTATTATACAGCCACAGTAGTCAAAACAGCCTGGTATTGGTACAACAACAGACACATAGACCAATGGAACAGAATTGAGAACCCAGACATAGATCCATCCACGTATGAGCAGCTGATATTTGACAAAGGACCAGTGTCAATTAACTGGGGAAAAGACAGCCTTTTTAACAAATGGTGCTGGCATAACTGGATATCCATTTGCAAAAAAATGAAACAGGACCCATACCTCACACCATGCACAAAAACTAACTCCAAGTGGATCAAAGACCTAAACATAAAGACTAAAACGATAAAGATCATGGAAGAAAAAATTGGGACAACCCTAGGAGCCCTAATACAAGGTATAAACAGAATACAAAACATTACCAAAAATGATGAAGAGAAACCCGATAACTGGGAGCTCCTAAAAATCAAACACCTATGCTCATCTAAAGACTTCACCAAAAGAGTAAAAAGACCACCTACAGATTGGGAAAGAATTTTCAGCTATGACATCTCCGACCAGCGCCTGATCTCTAAAATCTACATGATTCTGTCAAAACTCAACCACAAAAAGACAAACAACCCAATCAAGAAGTGGGCAAAGGATATGAACACACATTTCTCTAAAGAAGATACTCAGGCAGCCAACAGATACATGAGAAAATGCTCTCGATCATTAGCCATTAGAGAAATGCAAATTAAAACTACGATGAGATTCCATCTCACACCAGCAAGGCTGGCATTAATCCAAAAAACACAAAATAATAAATGTTGGAGAGGCTGCGGAGAGATTGGAACTCTCATACACTGCTGGTGGGAATGTAAAATGGTACAACCACTTTGGAAATCTATCTGGCGTTATCTTAAACAGTTAGAAATAGAACTACCATACAACCCAGAAATCCCACTCCTCGGAATATACCCTAGAGATACAAGAGCCTTCATACAAACAGATATATGCACACCCATGTTTATTGCAGCTCTGTTTACAATAGCAAAAAGTTGGAAGCAACCAAGGTGTCCATCAACGGATGAATGGGTAAATAAATTGTGGTATATTCACACAATGGAATACTACGCATCGATAAAGAACAGTGACGAATCTCTGAAACATTTCATAACATGGAGGAACCTGGAAGGCATTATGCTGAGCGAAATGAGTCAGAGGCAAAAGGACAAATATTGTATAAGACCACTATTATAAGATTTTGAGAAATAGTAAACCTGAGAAGAACACATACTTTTGTGGTTACGAGGGGGGGAGGGAGGGGGGGTGGGAGAGGGTTTTTTTATTGATTAATCAGTAGATAAGAACTGCTTTAGGTGAAGGGAAAGACAACACTCAATACATGGAAGGTCAGCTCAATTGGACTGGACCAAAAGCAAAGAAGTTTCCGGGATAAAATGAATGCTTCAAAGCTCAGCGGAGCAAGCGCGGGGGTCTGGGGAACATGGTTTGCGGGGACTTCTAAGTCAATTGGCAAAATAATTCTATTATGAAATCATTCTGCATCCCACTTTGAAATGTGGCGTCTGGGGTCTTAAATGCTAACAAGCAGCCATCTAAGATGCAGCAATTGGTCTCAACCCACCTGGAGCAAAGGAAAATGAAGAACACCAAGCCCACATGACAACTAAGAGCCCAAGAGACAGAAAGGGCCACATGAACCAGAGACCTACATCATCCTGAGACCAGAAGAACTAGTTGGTGCCCGGCCACAATCGATGACTGCCCTGACAGGGAGCTCAGCAGAGGACCCCTGAGGGAGCAGGAGAGCAGTGGGATGCAGACCCCAAATTCTCATAAGAAGACCAAACTTAATGGTCTGACTGAGACTGGAGGAATCCCGGCGGTCATGCTCTCCAGACCTTCTGTTGACACAGGACAGGAACCATCCCTGAAGACAACTCATCAGACATGAAAGGGACTGGTCAGCGGGTGGGAGAGAGACGCTGATGAAGAGTGAGCTAATTATATCAGGTGTACACTTGAGATTGTGTTGGCAACTCTTGTCTGGAGGGGGGATGGGAGGATAGAGAGAGGGGAAGCCGGCAAAATTGTCAAGAAAGGAGAGACTGAAAGGGCTGACTCAAGACGGGGAGAGTAAGTGGGAGTAGGGAGTGAGATGTATGTAAACTTATATGTGACAGACTGATTGGATTTGTAAACGTTCACTTGAAGCTTAATAAAAGTTATTATAAAAAAAAAAAAAAAATGATCTAAACAATCATAATAAAACCTAGTTGTAATCATTCATTCATTCATTTGCCCTGACAAACTTTACTGAGCACTTGATCTCTACTAGACACTGTGATAGTGTCTGGTAATAAGGAAATGAATGAGATACAGGGGACACAGAGATAAAACAAATCAGAAACTAAGAGTCTGGGGGGACAGACAAACAAGTGAGCAAATAAGTGCAACGAAGTATGACAAGGTCTGTAACAGAGGCAGGGACGAAGCCCTGTCATTACACAGATAGGTCATAAAAGGTTTCACAGCAGAAGGAATCGTAAGGAGCAGGATCTTAAAGGACAGGCAAGTATATGTTAAATATGGCAAAGGAAGATGAATATTCCAAATACAGGCAACAGCCCACAAAAAGGCAAAGAGCCATGATAAAAGCTGACAGGGTGAAGGGATGGAAAGTTCAGCATGAGTGGACCAGTAAGTTCACTGAGGAAAATGAGGCTAACGACACCGGCTGAGAGCAGACTGTAAGGGCCCAAAATACAGAGTCCAACGTTTACCCTGTATAATAATAATTATGCAATGGTAAATCATTGGAGATTTTTCATAGATCATGACATCAAATTTGCACTGAAGAAAGACAACATTGACAGAAATACAGAGGTTGGATTGGAAAGGAAGAGTCCAGCAACATCACTGTTCTGTGGTTTGATGTTCACGTATTTCAACAAAGGCAAATGGCCATATGTTTTATTCAAAAGGCACACGCTAAATTGCCAAGTAAAAACAACAAAAAGCTGACTATATACAAAGGATTTACAAGACTCTGCAAGGAAGTATCACAAACAAGATTACTGTAAAGAATTTAAAGTCACTTCTTTCTTCCTCATAAAACATTCATATTCAATCCATCCTGCTTCTCACATGGTATTCCGCTGTCATAAGCAGCTTACCTTCTACGTGCAGTAACCCACCCCAAATTTAAAGTCTGAATGCTAAGTGCAAACTGCTGATGAAAAGATGGAAAACTTTAAACAGTCAATGAACAGACATCTTTCTGACAGACAACCCTTTCTGAAACAAACAAAAATGTCTAGGGCTAACTGGAAGCTCTTCCCTTTCTACCTTGATTATACTGGTCTAAGACCACAAATCTTACTGGATTTCAGATTACTGACAAGGACTAGAACATGGAAGCAGAATCATTTAGAGTTTAAATTGAGAGAGAACTAAAATGGCACCTGTTTCGACCCTAATCTAGTGCTGGAACCTCACTACAAAAGCAGTGCCTCAAGTGACCGACTACCTCATCCTGCTTGAGTCCTCTCCAACGGGAGGGGAGCCACTGCCTCTTAAAATAGCATATGTGACCTAAACCTAAACTGAGATGCCATTTACTTTGAAAAACTGTCATGGATTGAATTGTGTCCCCCCCAAATATGTGTCAACTTGGTTAGGCCATGACTTCTAGTATTGTGTGGTTGTCCTCCACTTTGTGATCGATGTAATTTTCCTGTGTTGTAAATCCTAATCTCTGCCTGTGGATAATGAGGCAAGGTTAGATTGTTAGAGAGGATTAGGGTGGGATGTAACATCCTTGCTCAGGTCACATCCCTGATCCAATCTAAAGGGAGTTTTCCTGGGGTGTGTCCTGCACCACCTTTTACCTTACAAGAGATAAACGGAAAGGGAAGCGAGCAGATAGTGGGGGACCTCATACCACCAAGGAAGCAGCGCCAGGAGCAGAGCATATCCTTTGGACCGAGGGACCCTGCATGGAGAAGCTCCTAGACCAGGGGAAGATTGATGACAAGGACCTTCCAACAAAGAGAGAAAGCCTTTCCCTGGAGCTGATGCCCTGAATTTGGATTTCTGGCCTACTAGACTGTGAGAAAATAAATTTCTCTTGTTAAAGCCATCCACTTGTGGTATTTCTGTTATAGCAGCACTAGATGATTAAGACAAAAATATGCAGCACTTAACAAAATGACTTTACCACCAATGAATATAAACATCAATTTGAATCTTTAAGAAATAGAGAGCTATAAATGTAGTAGTCTCAAGCAAATATAAGGAGTATTTTCTTTTCCTGTAATATTAAGATACTAAAACTACCTCATTAGGCTCAGTGGGCTCAAACATATCAACTATCATGAAGATGGTACAGGACCCAACAACATTTTATTGTTATACATCAGGCTGCCCTGAGTCAGAGCTGATTTGACAGCAACTAACAAAACCTCGTAAGATTGTTATAAGGATTAAATGAGTTAACACTTGTAAAGTACCTGCATACAGTGAGAATTCAATACCTACCAAGTATTAGCCTTCTTGGTAATAACAGTTTCCAACATACAGTACACAGTCACCAAACTTTGGAGTAAACTAATCAAAATAAACATAATTTTATGAACTTCTAAAAATTTAATAAACAAAACCAAATTTTGTAGGAAAAAATGTGTACAGATTTTTTAAGAAGTTAGAGTTTCTACTTACATCTGGTTTGGAATGTTGGAATATCTTCAGGGGAAATTTTAAGTCCCCTTTAGCTAAAGTTACCAAATATTCTTTTAATAGCTCATTAGCCACACCAGGAGACTGTTTCTCACAGCGATGAAGAAAAGGAACCATCCATTGATAGGCGCTTGTCACATACTTATCTTCAGAACACTGAAAATATGATTAACCAAAACAAACAAAATAAGTTAAATTAAATAGCTTATTATCCTAGACAACAAGTCCTAATGCTCAGAGACAGACAGACTGATGTTAAACAGTGAAAGCCCATCACTGTCCATAACAGGCACTCCAGCTCATCACTCATATATAAACTGGTAAGTAGCAAGAGGATCACCTTCTACCAGGGGCTGGTAGAGCTAATAGCAGCAATAATCACTGCGGTCCTATAATATACTTAGGGTCCCAAACAGCCTAAGCCCAGCTTTGGAAGATACACATACCACTCTTCCTCCTCTTCCTTCCTCCCCCTCTTCCTCCTCTTCCTTCCTCCCCCTCTTCCTCCTCATTCATGAGGTCCTTCAGTGCATAGAGAAGTTCTATCCAAAAAAAGTGTGTGTCTGTGGGTGTGTGCGTGAGTGTGTGTTAATTAAAACAAGTCAAAGAAGGAGACAGGCCATAGGCCAACTGAAAAAGTGAAACAGAAAAGTAGACAACAGAAACAGACAGACAAGTATGAAGAAACTCCAGAAAAGGAACCTTTTCCTCTTCCATTTTGTTTTTTTTCCCTTTACATCCACCTTCACAATACTCCAAATGACAATGATAATTCTATTAAGTATCCCTACAATTACACAATTCTTTCTCTTAATTATTCCAGGAGAATAAATCTCTTAAAAGGGGTCCTATACATAACACAGTCGCCATTGAGTCAATTCCCCAGTTGGTACAAAAGGTTAATGAACTCAACTGCTAACCGACAGATTGGAAGTTCGAGTTCACCCCAAGGCACCTCAAAAGAAAGGCCTGGTGATCTATTTTCAAAAACTCAGCCACTGAAAACCCTATGGAGTGCAGTTCTACTCTGAGACACACGGAGTCACCACGAATCAAAACAGACTCAACAGCAACTGGTTTTGGTTTACCTATAACACAGTCAATTTTCACAAGGTCAATTACCAATTAGAGAAGAAATTAATGAGAAAAAGGGAAAGTAAGGACAAAAGAAGAGAGGAAAGGGGTGGATACAAGGGACAAAGATGATGAGAGGGAAAAAGAAAAGAAAGAAGAGGATGAAAAAGAAAGTGTAAGATAGAGAAGATGGGGGGAGAAAGGAGTCAAAAGAGAAAACAGAGCACCTCATGCAGCTGTGACTCCACCCCTTTATCCAGCCCACCCCACTCAAACACGGCTGCCAAAGAGCAAAACAATAGGAAGAACATTGTTTGACAGCTAGCAAGACTTCAAAAGTGTCTTACTGTTCAGTGGCCTTAGTAAAAACCACACATCGACTGAGAAGAAAGTACAAGTTGACCCAAGAATAATCTAAGAATGCTGGGCAAATTCTCCTAAACATATTTAACCCTGAAGTCAAGATGCTTCCCTCAGACAATTACTCAACCTTCTGGACTTCAGTACTTTTTCTTTTTTTTAAAATCCTTGAACTAGACACATAATTGGGGATTTTAACACAGTGAAGGAATAGAAACAGTTACTAGTATACAAGCTAGTTTAAAAATACGCCTAGCTAGACCTAAAAAAAAAAATTATTGTACAGATGGATCTGAAGAAATGGCAAGAAAAGTATAAAATCAGCCAAAACAGTTTGGACACATTCGTAGTTCATCCACAACATTTCACAACAATCAAGAAATTTTTCTTCATTACTAAGTTCTCAAGTGCAGAGCACATTTCATCTTTGCCTCTCAAAGTACATAGGGAATGCTTAAAAAGATTGTTAAAATAAAACCTACACTATTCATCAGTAATCTTAGTTTTTCAATGTCTTTCATCTGCTGGAGCTCTTTCAAGGTGAGGGTTATGTCACACCCAGCTTCATAAACCAATGTTTCCAGAGTAACCAAATTATCACACAGAACCAGCAAACCAGGAATACTCCGCTCCATTCCAAGCCGAATAAGTGACAATGCACAGTCAACCTAAAACAGAAAAGTGACAGTAAGTCTTAACATTATACCCTTTGCACATAAAGTAAAAAGTACCATATCTTATCCATGTAATCATCTTTTATAAAATCACACTGTCAGTAGTATACATTTTTTATTTACTAAAAAAAATTAGATTTATCAGTATCACACTGTTTCAAAGGGATCAGACAATAAGAAATGCTAAAGATAAAGAAGAAAACAACCATCTTAAATTTGTAGAGCATTTTACAATTTACAAAGCAGTTTTACATATATTTGTCTACTTAATTCTCACAACACTGTATTAGCAGGAAGAAAAAAATAGCATAGCTAGTTAGCTATAATGTCAAATTAATCCTATTTTCACTATACCACTTTGTTCCAAAAAGAAAGTTTATTTCCAAGGTTTTGCTTTTATATTTCTGTTCAGTACCTAAACCTCTACAGTGCCTCCCACAGAGAAGGCATTCAAAAATTGTTTGCTGAATGACTAACTCTGGTAGAGACACTTTCTCTACCTCAGTTTAAATCTTGAGCCTTCATTTAGACCAAACCTATAGATATTCAGTAGACAGCATTTTACCACTAGCACTTGACCAGATTAACGAAATGACAAATCCTGATTGATGGCAAAAACGACGACTATGGCCTAAACCCATAATCCCTCATACTAGAATAGCTAACTTTCTTACTCTTAGATTAACAATTATTTATTGAGAGCTTACTATAAGTCATGCACCATTCTAGGCTTTAGGAATGCAAAGCTGAGTAAAATGAGGTCTCTTCTTTCAAAGGTATCTTAATCTATTAGGGCAAGACTATCTGGTAAATCAGTGATTGAAGTAAAATGAGTAAGTGCTGTCCACGATTAGGATGTCAAAGAAGAGGGTACTTAACCTAACCTGAGAGTGTCAGAAAATTTCCCAGAGAAGGGAGCACTTCAAATGAGCTTTAAGGAATTAGTGGGCATTTTTTTTAAGTAAGGAAGGAAGAATAAGTGACAGAGCAGCATGGAAAGCAGAGACGGACACTGAGTTACGGAAGTACCATTGGTCCCATTTGGCCGGAAAGAAGAGTATGAAGTGAAGTGATGAGAAATACAGCTAGAATAGTAGGGAGGGGTCGGATCATAAAGAATGCTGTTTGCTGGGCTAAGGAATTTGCAGTTTATCCTGAAATGCACTACTACTAAAGGATTTTCGACTGAGGCACGCCATTTACACTTAGAAAGAATACTCAGTAAGTATTTCATGAATGATGAATGAAATGGGAATGATGAATTGGAAATGAACTAGACTGAAAGTAGGTAGACCAGTTAGGAGAACTGCAACTACTAACAGAGGAATCCTGACAGAAATATACTGATTCACCCATTCAACTTTGTTCACTCATTTGCTCACATTGAATAAATATTTGAAAACTTTCTATGCACTGGGCAAAATATAACAAGTAGCTAAAACTAAAGCAGTAGTATTGAAGACATACAGGAAGAAAAGTGTAACAGATAATTGAGGGTATAGAATTTACCAAATTTATTCAGAGCAGGTGAGGAGTGGAAGCAGGAAGGAGGAATCTAGAATGATGTCTAAGTTTTCTCATCTAAGCAACAGGACAGAATGTGTTGTTCTTCATTAAAGAAACACAAAAACAACCCACTCGAGAAAGTGAAAATTAATTCTATATTGAGCGTGTTGACTCTGAAGTGCTTGTGGAGTATCTTAATGCAGATGCCTAATAGTAGGTCCAAATACAAGCAAATAAACTCTATACCTCAAGACAGTGTCCTTAGCTGGAGATGATACCTGGGAATTGTCAACACACAAATTGTAGAGTAATATTTGAATAGAAGGGTATGAATGGGTCATACTGTGACAAGAGTAGCACCCTGGGGAAGAGGAGTATTTAAGGAACAACACAAAGAAGATGAGCCCCAGGAAGAATGAACAATGAATAGTTAAGAAAAGGGCAATAAAAACCTGAAACAGTTATCACAAAAGCCTAAATAGATTTCAGAAAAAAGGAAGTAGTGAATAGTGTCAAAGGATAATGATGATAAATAACAAATGAAGGAAGCTAGGCATTAAGGGATGAACTGGTAGCCTTACTGAGTATAGTTTCAGCAGAGGAGTAGGAAGAGCCATACTCTAGGAAAATGAGGCGTGAACACAAATTGAGAAAGTGATTACAAAGGACAGAGTGGCTATTTCTTGAGCTGTTCTGTGCTGTTATGAAATGGAGATAGCGAAACAAAAGCCGTAAGAGTATGGCTCTAAAATTATTACACTTTTTTTTTTTTTTTGTATTTATAACACACAAAAAAAAATTTTTTATAGAATACAAAAAAAAAAAAAAGAAAGAATGGAGAAGGAAATCATGCTTGGCAGAGTACAAGGTCAGCAGAAAAGAAGAAGACCCTCAACGACGTGGACTGACATCGTGGCTGCAACAATGAGCTCAAGCATAACAACGGTTGTAAGGATGGCTCAGGACCGGTCAGTGTTCCGTTTTGTTGTGCGTGGGGTCGCTATGAGTCGGAACTGACTCGATGGCACCTAACAACAACAGCAACATAGAAATGATTTGAGGTCTTGTATTTACATGTCAAAAAGAAAGAAAGAGAAAGCGGTAAAGAAGAAGCAGTTAAAGACGCAGGAGAGAGAAAAGTGATGACTGACAAACACTCCTGCGCAGGTGGGAGTACCGAATCCAGCGTACAGGTAAAGTACTCTGGACAAAAGAAGAGAGGCTTCTTCCTCTGCGAACAGCTGGAAAAAGCAGTGCATGTGGAAGCGCATCCTCAAATTCCGAAGAAATGCAAAGCAAAATCATTTCCTGAGAATGACGAGGGAAATGGGGTACAAGCAGTAGGATGAAGAATTGACGCAGGGGATAAGGAGAAAAACCCAGCCTTGAGACGCAAAAAAAAAAAAAAAAAGAAATGCCAGGCAATATCAACGGCCCACCAAAAAGCCCTTCAAAGACCAAGGAACTGGCAGGTAAAGATGATGTGAATATAAGGAGAAATCCATTTCCAATTGGAAAGAGTCGTTTGAAGAAATACGAGGGAAAAAGGATAGGCGGGAAAGGCATGCAGTAGCAACCTAAGAAAACAGGAATAATCTGGTAAGATTATTATTACTATTATTTACTTAATACAGTTAATGTCTGAAAGGATACAATTAGACTTATATTCTATCTCAGGTGAATTAAAAAAAAACTAAAACAGGTGAATTTTCAGAAAGCATGAAGAAAACTTGGTACATAAAACACAACTTTGTGCAAGTAATACTTTGAATACAAAGCACATCAGCAATCTGTAATACACTAATTTTCTGATCCAGATTTGTCTTTCTAGTATCATCTTTGAATGCATAGCTTTTCCACTTAAGTAAAAATTTCTTTAAAATCAAATTACTGACATTAATGAAACTAGGCTCTGGTGGAACTTACAGAATCATACTGCATACCCCAAGCCCTCACTGGATAAAATTCACCACCATAAAACATTTTCCTAAACTGAGAAACAAGTTTTGCTGGAGGCATTTGTAGACACTAAGGAAAAAGAAGTCCCACATCAATTAAATCTCTAAAAATGAAAAAGATAAAACTATGTCAGATTATCACTTTAATTGTAGCAAAAGCCACATGGAACATCAATATATAACTGAGGTTTTCAATAAAAAAAAAAAAAACCTCTATTATAGATGTTTTAAAATAAATGAAAAAGGTGAGAAAATACAAACCAACAAAATAAAGCAACCGAAAATCTTTCTTTTTTCTTTATCATTACGTCTAATTACTCAAAAAGAACTCAAGAGATCTACAAATTATTTCTAGACTGCTCATAATCCTTAATTTCAGAAAGCTACGTACATGAGCTGAAGAACGAGTTAAGAGACTACGGATCTAACGTCAACTTTATCACACAGAGTAAGTAAAGTATTATTTAACATTTATGCAAAATTTTTTTGTATGGTTTAAGTTACACTGAATTTTCCTGGAATGCGGTTACCATATAAATCAAAGGATTTTACTATGTTTTGTTAAAACCTTCATCACGAGTTATCCACATCACTGACAGCCGTCTGTGGTGGTGAACTCACCAATACAACGTGCCTGAACCTGCCTGCAATGCAGCTGTGGTATTCAAAGTGATTTCACACTGACTTACTTCTAGTGTAATAATCATGACAAAGCATACATTACTTATCCTGTATACTGCAGTTAATTTAATTTTTTTGTAAATTATACAATGTCTATGATTTTCACATCAGGATGATAAGGAACCATTGCAAAATGTTTGCTAAAGAAAATATACTGAGTGAGGATTGAGAATAACCTTTTTTTTATAAGATTAATAAATCTTGCTCTCAGTCATTAAGATTTGTGTAACTGATCATTTTTACAAAGACTCTATAAGAAAGATTATATTAAAATCTGGATTTGTTCTGGCTCTGTCACTGTATGTCCCTGTGAAAGCTGGTCATCTTCCTTTCTGTGGATCTTAGTTTATCTACCTGTAACATAGAGAATTAGGCTAGACCATCTCAACAGATTCTTTTCATTCTGGTATTTTAGGATTCTAAACATTTTCAAATGCACTACGGTCCTTAGCCGTCTTCGAAACTTGGAAAACCAAAACCTTCAGTCATAAGTGTTCTTGGCAACTAGAATACTCCCATCAGTAACAGAAAATAATTTGTCTTCAATTCTATGAATACTATAAATAGAAATTAGATTAGACAGGAAACTAAAAAAACTATCAAATGGGAACACGGGGCCATGCTAGACTCAGTAAGTCGAAATTTAAACAAAGGGCATGTATTATTTTTTCCACCAGACCCTCTGGAATCACCCTTCGTGTCAAATGAAAAACTGATGGTAGAACAAGTGGTCCAAAGTCAAGACTGAAAATAGAGAGAAATGTCATCCACTGGCTTGACGATGAGTTGCATTTCAAATTGGATTCTGCTACTTTTTGCTCTGACTTATCAACCTCTGTTTTATAAGACGGCATCCCTGGGTGGCACAAATGGTTAAGCCCTTGACTACTAACTGAAAGGCTGGGGTTTGAATTCATCTAGAGGTGCCTTGGAAAAAAGTCCTGGCAATCGGCTACTGAAAGGTCCCAGCCTTTAAAACCGTATGAGAAGACAGTTCTCCTCTGCACACATGGGGTGCCATGAGAGAGAACTGACTCAGCAGCAACTGGTCTGTTTTTCTGATTTGCTTGTTCTGGGGGCTCTGTAAAGTGAAAAGAACTATTTCTTACATTTATAGAGCACTTCAACTGGCAGAGTTTTTAATGTTCTCTCATGTACATTTTCATTTGTTCTTATTAATTCTGGTACAGGAACTAACCCCATGAGAAAACCAAAGTACAGAGAGGTAGGAAACATGCCCAGAGTCACGTGGTCTGTTAGGCAGAGTCACGGTAAGTACTGAGGTATCTTACAGTTCAGTGCAATCCTCATCTCTCTCTTCCAAACCCCCTTCCTCAAGTAGTTGTTATGCATCTAAGTAAACGCACCTAAGAACTGAAACATATTAGGCTTGGACTTTATGGAAAATATAATTAGGAACAGAGCTTCAAGCAGGGTTCCAAAAAGGCAAAATAACAATCAACTGTATTGCTATAACATGACAGGGACCAATCAAGCAATTTTGGATTGATACAATCTTTTCAATGAATGTGGTTGTAAACCTATTAAAAATACAGAAAATGTAGAACAGTGCATACCACATTTTGCAGCTTACATCTTAAAGGACAACTTTTATTATATGTATTTGCTGTTTTAAGAACCCCAAAAGAGCTGCAAAACCTTCTGAGGCAATAGATAAATGAACAAAAGTCCTAAGAAATACCCATTTCTTTCCTTGCAAATTACATACATGATTCCTGGCACTACTGTCCGCATCCACTACATGTACTAAGCTCAAAGCATCCAAAGCAGCGCTGCTGTCATTCCGGGACAACAGCCGTCACACTGTCCTCACCTGTCGGGCGTAGTGCTCTATTGCCTCCGCTCGGGTTTGATACCATTCCGTAACCTTCTCGACTGCAAGCTGAGATGTCCTGTATTTGAGTAATTCAGGCTGTGCAGCATACAAGAATCCACTTTCATCTTGGAGACTTGGCTCAACCACCATTCTGCAAAACACAAAAGAGCAATTAATAATTGACTGGAATTTTGCAAAAAAAAAAAAGGATAATTTTGTGAGAGAGACAGAGATGGAGAGAGCAGGCCACAGAGACAAAGCGGGTGTGTGTTTTCTCATATGCATGTGCACACTTACAAGATAAACGGGACAGTTTTAGCATGCTTAATTTATTTTCCTATTGGTTTTCCTTGTTTAGAAAGTAAGAATGGATACTAAACCAAAACACCTATACCGCAGAATAAATCAAATATAACTAACAAAATCAATATCACCCTGGGAAGCTTCTACAAAATGCACATGGCTGGGTGCTGAGCACAGGCCTACTAAATCGAAATCGCCATTGATGGCCCAGCCATGCCTATTTTAGGAAAATATCCCCAGGTGATTCCAACTCAAATATGACCAAAAAAACCTGTTTTCCACATTCATAAAAATAACAGGAAATTTTCCTTATTTATGTGGATATTATACTTCGTCAGGCATCAGCAAATGCAGTGACATCTGCACTGTGGAGAATTACTCTGTACCATTTCCCATCAGATGTGATAAATCAATAGCACCTAGAGAAATGTACATAGAGATAACATAACATCCTGGAGATCACAAATTATGAGAAATTTTTCTAAGGACTATCCTGACCAAATGCTTTCTATGATTAAAGCCCTAAAAAGAAAGGAAATGAACTTAGACTAAGATATTTCTGATGAACATATGGAAGAATGTTGTGTTCCACTAGGGACGTTCATTCATCTAAAGTAAGCAGGTAGTAAGTGACAGATATTATAATTGTTACTAATAGGCAACGGACCAACGGCAACCAAAAAATACGTGTGTGGTTACACAAGTATGTACACAGACAAATGAGTATGAACGTGGGTAAATGTATGTGCACTGACAGAAGTATCTAGATGCATAGATACAAACAGATGTGTGTACATGTGTCTGCATCCACATACATAATAAACTACATAGGGGACACAGTTATGGATACTTCTTAGACACAGCCAAACATCTCATGAGATCCGTTATCTGGGTTTGAAGGCTTAGGAACACAGTCTCACGGGACAACTCAGTTAAGTGGCATAATACAGTTCATAAAGTCTATGTTCTACATCTCAATGGGATGAGTAGGGTCTGGGGTCTTCAAAGCCTGCAAGAAGCCATGTAAGGTAAAACTATTGGTCTCTACTTGTCCAGAATAAAAGAGAAAGAAGGAAACCAAAGACTCAGAGAAGAACGTAGTCTACAGGACTAATAGTCTACACAAACCACAGCCTCATCTACCTCAAAGGCCAGAAGAACTAGATGGTGCTGGGCTACCACTAATGACCATTCTGATCTGGGCCACAATGGATGTATCCTTACAGAACAGGAGAAAAATGTGAAAGAGAACTTACATTCTTAAGAAGTCCAGACTCTTGGACTAGTTGAGACTACAGGACTTCCCAAGACTATCACCCTGAGATACACTTTAAACCAGGGCTTCAAATCAGTTCATCCCAGTTTGAGCTCCTGCTCAGAATTTGCATTTCCACCCCAGATATAATGAATCAGAATCTACAGTCTAACAAGATCCCTTGGTGATTCTTACGTATATATCTACATTTCAAGAAAATCCCCAGGTGATTCCTTTGCATACATAAGAATCACCTGGGCTCTAAAATGTAGATTCTGATTCAGTATATATGAGGTGGAAATGCAAATTCTCAGCAGGGGTTCAAACTGGAACGAACTGGCTCAAAGCCCTGTTTTAAACCTTAAACCAAAATTACCCCTTGAAGTCACCTTTTAGCTAAATTAACAGACTCGCTTATAAAATACAAATTATCACCCATGAGTAATGAGCTCCTTTAAAAAATCATCTATAGGTTTGTTTCAGTTTGAACCCCTGCTGAGAATTTGCATTTCCACCCCAGATATACTGAATAAAAAGCTACATGTTAACAAGATCCTCAGGTGATTCTTAGGTATAGAAAATTTTGAGAACCACTGCTCTACTAGTGGTTCTCAGAATCAGTCTCTAACCAGCAGCATGAACATAGCCTGGGAATGAGTTAGAAATGCAAATTCTCAGCAGGCTTTGGAACTGGAACAAATGAGTCCAAAGTTCTGCTTAAAACATTCCCTCCTCTCATCTGCCAAACTCACCTTATACTGAGCTAAATTTTATTCATTCCTCAAACTTTGGATTTCACACCACTTTCATAGGAAAACTTCCTTGACTTCCAGCAAGGTTAGGTCTCCCTAGTAAACACTCCCGCCACACCCTGCACTTCCCTTTCACAACACTCATCACATTAGTAATTAGAGCAGTGGCAGCATCTTTCCTGCTAGATTATGTACTTCATGAGGACAGAGGCTATATCTGTATTTCTTCCTTCAGTATCCTTGAACCTAGCGAAGGACAGACACAAATTAAATAAGTAGTAAGATATGGCCTGTACTACTGAAAAAAATTGCATCATCTTCAAGATCCTTTTCTCTACAAAAGTCTTCCTAGCGTTACATTTTGATAGTTTTGGAAATTCAAGCAAGGCATATTTTGCTTATGTGTATTTATGTATTACTCTTTAGACAGCTTTCTGTGGTTGATCTGAGAAGAAATATCCTCATTCCTTTTAACTGTGTGTTCGAATCGTAAAAACGTACAGTCTAAAGAGAAAGGGAATTATCAGATGAATGGGTCAGGCACTCTGCCAGTGCCACTCTGTAAAAAGCAGAATGTAGAAAGAATCTGTGTGCCCAACAATACCACTGTAACTTTGTCTACCACCATATCCACTGCCATTAATCCCCACCTTTTTCAATTTATCAACCTCTTCAATCTCTCATTACAATAGCTAAATATGGACTTCTACCAAAATATGGCAGATAAATGCCATGCATTAAATTCTACACTCCTGAAACCCCACTGGTACGTTAGTAAAAGATTTTTTTTCTTTTAAAGGTATAAAGGAGGAGTAGGGTTCACAGCAGGACAAGAAACTAAATCATTATCTTCCATTCTAGAAAGTCAACAGATAATGGCCAATATTAAAAAATCAAGAAGTAGTTACACAATTATGCTGTCCAGAGATACAGAACCAAAAAACCAAACCACACCTGTTGCCGTCAAGTCAATTCCAACTCATAGCAACCCTACGGGACACAGCAGAACTGCCCCAGAGGGTTTCCAAGGAGCACCTGGTAGATTCGAACTGCCACCCTTTTGGTTAGCAGCCGTAACACTTAACCACTACGCCAAATACAAAAATAACCATTTAAACAAACTGAAAGTATTTGCTTTTGGGATGAGGATGTGGGGGATAAGAGAAACAAAGCGTTCTGATTTCTGCTTTTAGCTTTGTGGAACACTAACTTATTAATGTACATGTAAATATATATAACTTTAATAGAAGTGAAAGTAAAACTAAAAAAAATTTTATAAACTATATTAAGAACAAAAGCACAGAAGGACATCCAGTTGCAGTAGACTAAAACTCATTGAAATAAAAAAAGTAACTAAGAGTTACATATTTCATTAACTCAAACCTGTTGCTGTCAAGTGGATTCCAACTCATAGCAACTCTATAGGAGAGAGGAGAACTGCCCCAGAGGGTTTCCAAGAAGCAGGTTGTGGATTCAAACTGCCAACCTTTTGGTTAGCAGTCGAGCTCTTAGCCACTCTGCTACCAGGGTTCCCCCATTAACTCAGTATTGAAAAATGTAAAAAGAAATGAAATGAAGGGAAACTTCCAACAATGGCCATTAACATAAACAGAGCCTCCAAATTTCACTTGTAAGGACCTCTCTACTGGATAGGTCTTTTACCTATTACGTTTTAGACAGATAATACACACAGTTTTTGAAATCCAAAAGTATGAAAAGACTCATATAAATAAATAATGATCCCTTACACAATGCCCACTGCTACCATCCTTGCCACCCTCTACACCATCCTCCAGCAACCATGCTCAAGACTTTGAGCTTTCTTCCTGGTTTTACCTCCATGTGTCTAAACAATATATGTTTGTTACTACTTCCTGATTTAGCTACTTTAGACATTACTTAGATGTTTATGCCACAGCCATCCCACTCCCCCTATACCTCTTCTACCTATTGTGGATATGTCACAATTGAGATTACCCCATTACTTACTCACATATTATGAGTAAGTGAATATCATCTACTGCTGAGCCAAGTGGTATATTAAGTACTCCTCTTCTTGAACAACTTTTTCTGGAGTTAATAACTCTCTGTTGTCTCCTTGTCTCTCCCATTTCCTTATATGCACCCATTGCTAATTTTCAAATGCTCAAGATCTAACAATAGCAAACTATAAATAGTATTTTCCAAATGATAAAATGTCAGACAGGTTATCAGTTCCGTTTCTAAAATTCTTCCAAGAGACCTGGCTCATGAAGCCATCCACGTTCCTCCAGAATCAGGAGTGGCTGCTCTCCTACCTGGAGGACCGCTGGCATCCTGGGCCTTCCCTTCGCCACTGTGCATGTTACTGCCCATTTCTGAATCCAATGTCTTCCTCCTCTTTTTACTCCTTCTTTTTAATAAAACACATCTTACAGTGGTTCCTTGAAATATGCATTCCCTCAAGTATACAAGGGTAGTAAATATGAGATCTTACATAGTTAACTTCTTATGTAATCGATGATTTGGTCGGATATAGAAATCTAGATCAAAAAATACTTTCCCTCAAAATTCTAAAAGGATTGCTCCATTGTGTTCTAGCATCTAGTGTTGTTCTTGAGATATCTAAGATCATTCGGATTCCCAATTCCTTTTATATAGTATGTTTTTCTCTTTAGAAGATTGTGTCCCTGATTTTCTGGAATGTCATAATGGCATATGTGGCAAGCATTTCAATCAGGAAATTCATAACCTTCAATTCTAGGTAACTGAATTATTTCCTATAATCTCCTTTCTATAAACTATGTTGTCTCTTTCCGGAATGACTGTTATTTAAATAACAGACTCATTTTTTTACACTTTCTAGCTCCGTATTTTTGTTCTACTTTCTAGAAAAGCTCCTTGCTTTTATCTTCCGATTCTTCTAATTTTTGTATATCCACTACCTTTTTTTTTCCCCCTCAAAGTTCTTTTAGTTCTCTGAGCCTATTTTATAACATCCTGTTGTTATTTCGTGAGTACAGTATCTTCTCTCTCCAAGGCAACATTAATCATAATTTTTGAAGTTTTCTTCTTTCTGCATGATCACTCTGTTCAGTTTTTATCTTTGTTTTGCCTTTCCTGTCCATTTGTTCTACCTGCTGGGATCTAGCCTCAGATACCCCGGAAGCTCCAAGGGCGTGCAAAGGTTTATTGATTGGTGGGCTTCATATGATCTGCTAGCACACAGACCCTTGTGGGCCCAAATCTCAGCATCTACAGCCCTCTTTTCAGAGGCTATTCTATTTCTCCACAAAATTATTCTCCCAACTTTTCCTGAGAGTATGTGCCTACCAGAGTGGATTCTGGGAACAAGAAGTAGAGAAGGGAAATAGACTTTCAGCGTTCAGAAAATAGATTTTCACTAAATGCCCCTATATCAACCCCATTGCTTCATTCTCACCCTATGCTGTACCTGATGCCCAGGAATGTGATGGTTAAGACTGTGTGTCAACTTGGCTGGGCCATGATTCTTAAGTGTTTTGGCAGTCGTATAATGTTCAGATTGCTTCATTGTTGAGATGTGATATGTGATCACCCCCCATGATGGAATCTGCTATGAATAGCCAATCAGTTGAAAGGGAGCTTCCTTGGGCTTGTGGCCTGCGTCCGAATATAAGGGAACGTTTTGGCTTTTGCTGGCGCCGGATCCTGCAGCTGGCTGCTGTTGTCTAACCTTCGATTCTTGGGACTTGAGCTAGCAGCTTCCTGCAGTCTTGACTTCCAATCTTGGTATTCGTCGATCTTTACAGCCGGTGAGCAAAAGCCCTACTCTTAGGCCTGCTGATCTTGAGTTTGCCAGGCCCTGCAGCTATGTGAGTCAGAAGAAGTTTTGTGGTCTTGCCCGCCGATCTTAGGATTCCTAGAGCTTCACAACCTGTAGGCAAGAGCCCTACTCTCCAACCTGCCAATACTGAGTTCCCCAATCCCTATGGCTACATGAATCAGGAGAAACCTCTAATCTGATCCACGGACTTCGGATGTTCCTGCCTCTACAACCATGTGAGCCATTTCCTTGATATAAATCTATATATATATTTGTATGCTTTACTGGTTTTGCTCTCTAGAGAACTCAGCCTCAGACAAGGAATCTGGAAGCTTTCTGGCTCAATCTGGAGGCTCTCTGGTTCAATTCCTGAGTCCAGAAATAAATCTCTAGTCTCACATGGGAAAAATATGGAATGAGAGACAGTGAAGGAGTGTTTACACCACTTTCAGTAGTGAAGGAATTCAATTCAAACGCCCCTCATGTGGACATACAGCCCCATGCACCTCACTTCCCCTGACTCCCTTCTGCAGTATTTGATGACTCCAAGTTCTCAGGCTTCTCATCAAGGTAAATCTTATAAAAATGAAAATTAAAACTAAATCAAGAACAAAACTGTATGCACACCATGATTACAGCTATAAAAAATATATATATGTCAAGTTCAAAAAGAGATTATCTCAAAGCAAAAGAATTGTATGTGATTCATTTTAAAAATAATTCCTTTACAGCATTTCAATAATTTTCCCAGGAAAAATTTTTAACATAACTAAGCCAAGAGTAGTTTTTAAAAACTTTGCACAAACTCTCAACATCAGGGATGACCGTCAAGGAAGAAATCACCTTTCACATACCACCATCACAGAGCCATCTATTCATTCACCACACCAAGAACTCAAGAGGCCTCTAGCTGGCTCATACTTACCTGCACTCAGACTCCTCGCACCAATCTTTATCCCGGTGTTTACGTTCATGCCAAGGAATGATCACCAAGGAGTCAGCGGTACAACTTAAAAAAAAAAAAAAAGAAATACAACAGCATTTAAAATGCATGTAATCCCAATGACTGACTACACGAAGAATATAATGAAACACGAGTCTCTATAACCTAATCACCAAGATTCCTGTTACAGTATGTAAAATGGTACATAACACATATACAATTAAGGAGCTCTGGTGGCACAGTGGCTAAAGTGCTCAGTTGCTAATTGGGAGGTTGGCAGTCTGAACCCACCAGCGGCCCTGCAGGGCAAAGATGTGACAGTCTGCTTCTGTAAAGGTTACAGCCTTGGAAACCTCATGGGGCATTTCTACTCTGTCCTATAGGGCGGCTACGAGTCAGAATCCACTCTATTGCACCCAACAACAACATATACAATTAATTAAGTAAAAAGAAAATGTGGAATTGGTGATTTCCCTTAAATCACAAAACGGTCTAGGCAGACAGGAGAATTCAAAACAACAATTCTGACAAGAAACAATAGGATAGTAACAGAGTATGTTCATGCACATGCTCTAAAGCCTCTATCAAGAGCCGACTCTGCACACCCCAAGGTACACAGACCAACAGAAATGGCCTCTGCCCTCAAAAGCAGCTCTGGGGGTTCAGTGGTTAAGAGCTACACCTGTTAACAAAAAAGCTCAGTAGTGTGAATCTACCAGCCACTCCTCGTCTACCCTATGGGACAGTTCTACTCTGTCCTATAGGGTCTATATGAGTTGGAATAGACTCGACAGCAATGCGGTTGCTTTGACCCTCAAAAGGCTTACAATCTACAGTAGTGCTGTTCAATAAAACTTGCTGTGGTCATAGAAATATTCTATATCTGTGCTATCCAATACAGTAACCACTAGCTACATACACCTATTAAGCACTTGAAATGTGGCTACTGCTACTAAGAAAGTACATTATGATTTCACATAATATCAATTAATTGAAATTTAAATAGTTACAATTTAAATTAAAAAACCTACATTGGAAAGCAAATATCTGAAAACGAGGTAATATCAAGAGTGAACAATGGTCTTGCTGATTAAAAAATATTACAACATGACAGGAGGCTCTAAAGGAAGCAAAGATAAAACCTGATTAGTTGGAATTAATACATGAAAACGGGAAAATGAGATAAAGATAATATGGTATAACAATAGAACAATGGATCAGAAGGCATGGGTAATAGGAATAAAATCTGTCTTTTAATTAACTATGTAGTCTTTGGCACCTGACTTTCTAAAGTAAGTACTTCAAACATTATCTCTAAGGACCCTTTTAGCTTTAACATCATATGAATCCATGAAAACAACTGAACCATTGTGAATTAAGAATGAAGACAAAAATTTTAAGAACAAATTTCAATTGTCTTGCTTTTATAGTTCAATAAAACATTTTCTCTCGCATTTTTGAGTATTAATATCAGTATTTTCCTAAAATTTGTAATAGCCACAGAAAAAAGGATGGTACTTTCTTATTTACTAGGTTATGTTGTACTTATATTACTAGGTTATGAAATGCTTTCTACTAGAAACGCTTCATAAATGTTTAAAAATTATGTTGGTGAAGCTATTGGTCTTCATGTAAAACTAGACCGCTGGAGCACTTTAAAGCAGAAGAGGAAAACCAGCTAAGCCATGTCATGGGACGTCTTAGAGCAGCAATGTTTGAAAAGGTCTGGGAGAGGGTGGTGCAACCCCTCTTGTAATTATTACTGGGATACATGCCCCAAGGTCAAGGTTCCCCACTAGGTAAATACAATGGGAGGTTTATTAAACCATATTTTGAAAAGCATATTATTTTATCTGCTTTTTAACTAGCATGTAATGGTAGCCTAGCAAACTATATACCAAAGAGATATTTTTGATGGTGCCTGAGTTCACATTTTAAATTTTTAGAATCATACCAGTGGTCATTTAGAAGAGATGCCATAAACACACGATTTCATTTGTCAACAAGTAAATAACTATATTATTTTCTTCCATGTCAGTAACAGATAGTGAAATGAAAAGTAAAAAAGATAACACCTGGATACAACAAAGATGATAATGTTCACTCTTTTTAACATAAGAATAAATTATAGCAATGAACTGAGGGACGGGGGAAAAAAAGTTAACCAACAAGCTATTATTGCCTTCTCTAAAAAAAGTAGACATGGCTCCTTAAGCCACACAAAAGGTTTTTTAAAAGAATTTCCGAAAACTGTTATCAATTTGAGATTTACACTTTCCATACAAAGCACTGATTAGCTGTAAGAATACCTACCAAAATGATTTGCAATGGTGTGAGATCCTCAGCAAAATAATACTTGTTTGATATTTAAAGACAAGAAAGTTGTAAAGCCTTGTTAAGCTTCACTGAACAGAAGTAGACTAGAATATCTATTTTTTACCAAAATACATATTAAAGACAAGTTCTGCTCAGAGATCAACTCAGGCCTGAAGAGTCCGAAGGTTAATACAATATTTTACATGCATTTTCAAGTCACAGCACCAATGGCTCAATTCTGAATGTGCTGATCACCACTGATGACCAACAGCAATAATCTTTAACATTTGTTGATCTCTCTCACTATGGATTAGAGAGTATGCAAATTTTTTTACATGCAATACCTCATTTTATGCTAACAACCTAATACAGAAGGCAATATAATCTTTCTTGTGTTATTGTTGTTACGTGCTGTCATGGTGCATCCAGCTCACAGCGACCCTATGTACAACAGAACGAAACACTGACCAGTCCTGCACCAGCCTTATAATCGTTGTTATGCTTAAGCCCATTGCTGCATCCACTGTGTCAATCCATGTAATTGAGGGTCCTCCTCTTTTTCACTGACCCTCCAATTTACCAAGCATGATGCCCTTCTCTAGCGACTGGTCCCTGCTGATTACATGTCCAAAGTATGTGAGACCAAGTCTCATCATCCTCACTTCTAAGGAGCATTCTGGCTGTACTTCTTCCAAGACAGATTTGTTTGTTCTTTTGGCACTCTGTGGTATATTTGATATTCTTCACCAACACAACAACTCAAAGGTGTCAATTCTTCTTCCATCTTCCTTATACATTGTCCAGCTTTCACGTGCCTATGAGGCGATTGAAAACACCACGCCTTGGGTCATGTGCACCTTATTCCTCAAAGAGACATCTTTGTTTTTTAAAACTTTAAAGAGATCTTTTCACCAGATTTGCCCAATGCAATGGGTCTTTTAATTTCTTGACTGCTGCTTCCATGGGTGTTGATTGTGTATCCAAGTGAAATGAAATCCTTGGCAATTTCGATCTTTTCTCTGTTTATCATGATGTCGCCTATTGGTCCAGTTGTAAGGATTTTTGTTTTCTTTATGTTGAGGTGTAATCCATACTGAAGGTTGTGGGCTTTGATCTTTATCATTATCAGTAAGTGCATCAAGTCCTCTTCACTTTCAGCAAGCAAGGTTGTGTCATCTGCATAACACAAGTTGTTAATGAGTCTTCCTCCAATCCTGATGTCCCATTCTTCTTCATATAGTCCAGCTTCTCGGATTATCTGCCCAGCGCAAAGGTTGAATAGGTATGGTGAAAGGATATAACTCTGACGCATACCTTTCCCAATGTAAACCACGTAGTATCCCCTTGTTCTGTTCGAACGACTGCCTCTTGATCTGTGTACGGGCTCCTCATGAGGACAGTTAAGTGTTCTGGCATTCCCATTCTTAGCAATGTTATCTGTAATTTGTTATGATCCACGCAGTCAAATGCCTTTGCATACTCAATAAAATACATATAAACATCTTCCTGATTTTCTTGGCTTTCAGCAATAATTCAACTGACATCAGCAATGATATCCCTAGTTCCATATCTTCTTCTAAATCCAGCTTGAATTTCTGGTAGTTATCAATGTACTGCTGCAACCACTTTCGTGTGATCTTCAGCAAAATTTTACTTGTGTGTGATATTAATGATACTGTTTGATAATTTCTGCATTCTGTTGTTATCACCTTTCTTTGGAATAGGCATAAATATAGATCTCTTCCAGGTGGTAGGCCAGGTAACTGTCTTCCACATTTCTTGGCACAGACGAATAAGCATATCCAGTGCTGCATCCATTTGTTGAAACATTTCAATTGGTGTTCCATCAATTCCAGGAGTCCTGTTTCTTGCCAATGCCTTCAGTGCAGCTTGGACTTCTTCCTTCAGTACCACTGGTTCATGATCATTTGCTACCTCCAGAAATGGTTGAACATTTACCGTTTCTTTTTGGTATAGTGACTGTGTATTCCTTCCATCTTCTCTTGATGCTTTCTGTGTCGTTCAGTATTTTGCCCATAGAATCCTCTGCTATTGCAACTCGAGGCTTGAATTTTTTCTTTTGTTCACCTTGAGAAATGCCAAGTGTGTTCTTCTCTTTTGGTTTTCTAACTCCAGGACTTTGTATATGTCATTTTAACACTTTACTTTGTCTTCTCAAGCTGCCCTTTGAAATCTTCTGTTCAGCTCTTTTACTTCATCATTTCTTACATTCACTTTAGCTATTTGACATTCAAGAGCAAGTTTCAGAGTCTCTTCTGATACCCATGTAGGTCTTTTCTTTCTTTCCTGCCTTTTTAATGACCTCTTGCTTTCTTCATGTATGATACTCTTGATGTCATTCCACAACTTGTCTGGTCTTTGGTCATTACCGTTCAATGCATCAAATCTATTCTTGAGATGGTCTCTAAATTCAAGTGGGATATACTCCAGGTCGTACTTTGACTCTCGAGGACTTATTCTAATTTTCTTCAGTTTCAACTTGAACTTCCATATAAGCAACTGATGGCTGGTGCCACAGTGAGCCCCTGGCCTTGCTCTGACTGATGATATTGAGCTTTTCCATCATCTCTTTCCACAGATGTAGTCGATTTGATTCCTATGTATTCCATCTGGCAAGGTCCACGTACACAGTCACCATTTATGTTGGTGAAAAAAGGTATTTGCATTGAAGAAGCTGTTGGTCTTGCAATATTCTATCATGCAATCTCTGGCATCATTTCTATCACCAAAGCCACATTTTCCAACAACCAATTCTTCTTCTTTGTTTCCAACTTTTGCATTCCAGTCGCCAGTAATTATTAATCCACCCTGATAGTATGTTTGATCAATTTTTAACTGCAGAAGTGAGTGAAAATCTTCAATTTCTTCTTCGTTGGCCTTTGTGGTTGCTGTGTAAATTTGAACAATAGTCTTTCTCCTATTACAATGAAAAAACTGAGGCATAAGTTAACTTGACCATCCTCACAAAGCTAATAAATGATGGAGCCAGTCAGGACTTGAACACAATCAGACAGCTTGAACCCAAAGCTTACACTCTTAACTAGCATACTACACTGCTTCTAGAAAGGACACAAGGATACAACATATCCCCAACCACATCCATCTTCTCTTCCACCACCACCTTGCAACATCATTAAGAGCCATCAAGTCAGATTTGTGCAGCAGCAAATAGAAAGTAATTTGTTCCTTCCCAAAGTTTAAATACAGACAATCCTATAAGTACCATTCCTGTGCATATTTAAAGCATACATTTAAACTAAGGTATAAAGAAAATCAATCTCAACACAGGTAGATTACGAATCTCTTCATAAAACTGTAGTTATTGTTACATGCCACGGAGTCAGTTCCAACTCATAGTGACCCCTTGTACAACAGAACAGAACACTGCCCTGTCCTACACCATCTTCACAACCATTGTTACCCATTGTTACCGCCACTGTGTCAATCCATCTCATAAAACTACCTATCAAATATGGCTTAATCTTAGGTCTGATCACCAACATTTACATAAAACAAATAAACAACCTTCTTTCTGCACTTTCATTTTCTCAGAAGATGTTTATACAAAGGAAGTTATTTCTAAATTAAAAGGAGAACAAAGCACCATAAGTTCTTTACCATGCTTGAAATGGCAGCATTTAAGAAATAAACAGGACCTTCTCCCCAGCTGGAATAGAAGCTCCTTGAGGGCATGATTTTTGTTTGTTTTGTGTATTGCTGTACCCTCTGCATCTAAAATAGAGCCTGTCATTTAGCAGGCTCTAAAAAAGAAATGTGACAACTGAATTAATTGATTGACAGCACAACATATATTTTTTAAAGTAATCTCATAGGTATCACAAAAATTGAAATTGGAATATAGCAATGGAAATGGATAGTTTGTTCATTAAAAAAGATATATCAAGGAGGTACATTTATAGATAATCTGTAGATCTGAGAGTGAGAACAAGAATGCTTTCTTAATCCAGATGATTAAACTGTCAGAAAGGCAAGCTATGCCAGTAATGGCATATATTTACTATCTAGATAATTGGACATTCCATTATACCTTGCTTGCTGAAAGTGAAGAAGCCTTGATGCACTTACTGATGAGATCAAAGACCACAGCCTTCAGTATGGATTACACCTCAACATAAAGAAAACTAAAATCTTCACAACTGGACCAATAAGCAATGTCATGATAAATGGAGAGGAGATTAAGATCATCAAGGATTTCATTTTACCTGGATCCACGATCAACATCCATGGAAGCAGCAGTCAAGAAAACAAGACACACTGTGTTGAGCAAATCTGCTGCAAAAGACCTCTTTAAAGTGTTATAAGAGGAAAGATGTCACCTTGAAGACTAAGGTGTGCCTCACTCAAGCCATGGTGTTTTCATGGCAGATCAAAGAACAACTGATGCCTTTTAATTGTGGTACTGGAGAAGAATATTGAATATACCATGGACTGCCAAAAGAAAGAACAAATCTGTCTTGAAAGAAGTACAACCAAAATACTCCTTAGAAGGATGGTGAGACTTTCTCTCTCATACTCTGGACATGTTATGAGGGAGGATTAGTTCCTGGAGAAGGACATCATGCTTGGCAAACCGGAGGGTCAGAGAAAAAGAGGAAGACTCTCAGCAAGATGGACTGACAGTGTCTGCAACAATAGGCTCAAGCATAACAATTGTGAGGATGGTGCAGGATTGGGCAGTATTTTGTACTGTTGTACATAAGGTTGCTATGAGTTGGAAGCGACTCAATGGCACCTAAAAACACCTTTTTAAAAATGGTCAAATTTCTTACTCATTCTCTCATAATGTAAGTAGTATGAGAGAATACTTAATAATATTCATATAAAACATTTTCTTATTAATTCTGTTCAAAACACATTAGTCATATAAGCCAATTGTTAAATGAGGTAAGTGAAATTATGGTTAAAAAAAAATTCTGTAAAACTACAGAAAGTTTGGTGAGCTGAAAAACTTACATTTTGAATCTATTCTATAAATATATAATATTATTTACATATACATTCTTTATTTCATCTTTTTCGTTAGTGAGAAGTCTTAAAATCTAAATGCATCATCCCCACTTAAAAAAGCAAGTGCATGGTGAACTAAAATTATCTCTCTATAAAACAACGGCTGCTTTTGCTTAATTTTAGGATTCTTTATAAGCAGAACCCTGCCCATTGTTTTATTCCAAACAATAAACTTTGCTGGTTTCATTAGAAGGTAACATTTATCTCTTAGCAGATAATTAGTTAACATAAGAAGTTCTATTATATGCAACAATTTTCTCACCGATTATTTCTTACACTAAATACAAATGTTTTATTTCAAAGAAATTTTATCAAGAATAAATTTCTAAAAGTTCTTTTATTTGTGTGCTATGTCTTGGAAACAAAAGGATAAATAGTGTATTACTACTAATTGCCACCTTTTATGCATTGTGTTTGAGATGTAGAGTTATATTTATTTCTATTATTTAGCATAAAAGAGAATGTTCTGGTAAATAAAGTAAAAAAATAATAATAATTTGGGTTGACATGTATAACTACACTGTGCTTACCATCAAGGAACTAGTCAAGCTGATATGAAACTCAATGAGAAACAAATGAAAAAGTCAGCTATTACTGAGAACACCAAGTTAGGAAAACTGTCCAAAGGCATCATTAAGAATTCTCTTCTGGATCAATGAGGTTCAATTTTATTATTAAATAACTCTGGAAACAGAGCAGGGATTAATAAGGTATCCTGAAACTTACCAGCTGTGGGGGTAAAGGTCCTAGTTTTACCCTAAGTACATTGGTCTTTTGTCCTTGGCTCCAGAGAAATAACTCTTAAGAGTAATTGGGGTGCCTTGCACTTCAAGGCCACACCTAAGACTCTGTGCTGGAAAGTGGAGGCTGGTCAGACAAGAAAAGACTCACCTGAGAGGCTGATATCAACTAGTCTCATGAAGCATGATTTAGCCTATCACGCAGGACTGGCCAATAAAAGCCCTGAACATGGAGGTTCAGAAAGCTTCCTGGTTGACAAGAACATCTGCTCTCAGGAGGGTAGCATGTCCCTTGGGACATGGCAGCTCCATGTTGGGAACCCTCCCAGACTTCACCCAATGAGTCTCTATATTTGTATCCTTTTTGTCTACAATAAATTTGTAGCCTAAGTAATGCTCTATGAAGTTTGTGAGTCATTCTAGCAAATTATTAAACACAAAAAAGCAGTGGAAGTCAGCAGGTCAGAAAGTAAGGGTGTTGTGTGGACTATGAAGCTTGTGACTGGTATCCTGAAGGAGTGGGGAAAAACCAGTCCTGAACTGGCCAGAAGGTCAGAAAGCTGGGGTGTCATTCGGTTCCGCAAATTTGTAGCTAGCATCCAACTATTTGGCAGCCTGAACTTAAAATGGGTAAATTACAACTTCCATTTATAGTAATAAATTAACTTATACGTTCAGGGTTGCCGCTATTTCATTCAGTGAAGAAGAACACACGGTAAATATAATGACAGTAAAAGACCTTAGGACTAAGAATAAGAATTGATGAAGACTATTCACATATAGTTGAGGTCCAAAACTATACGTCTACAACTGCCAAAGAGGAAGCAATATGAGAAATATCCAGTAAATCTCATTCTTTTTTACTTAGACTGATACAGAATCACTGGAGAAAATAATACGAAGGCCTTTATTTCACATTACTTAAAAACAGCCAGACCCTGACAAATCTCCTTTGGTCTGGTAAATAAACCAGAACCCATCTCCAGCAAAAACAAAAATATATGACATCTGAATTTATCAACTACAAAAGCACTGCAATCCTCATGAATTCTATCAATGTACATTATAAACCCTGGCCCTTAGTAAGGCTACAGTGTTAATGGATTTTGAATAAAAGGATTAGAAAGGGGAAAAAAAGAATCCTTTATCTCCCTTTCATTCATATCTCCAAAGAATAGCACAAATTATGCCTGTGCAGACCCCAAATCACAGGAAGACTGATTTCCTTATTGTTACCCCTGTAAACCCCTGAAAATTCCTGCCTCTATACATTTGTTCCCCCATGCGATTGTCAGTTTGTCATACTGTGGGGGCTTGTGTGTTGCTGTAATGCTGGGAGCTATGCCACCAGTATTCAAATACCAGCAGCGTCACCCACAGTTGACAGGTTTCAGCTGAGCTCCACACTAAGACAGACTAGGAAGAAAGGACCCAGCAGTCTACTTCTGAAAAGAATTAGTCAGTGAAAACCTTATGAATAGCAGAGGAACACTGTCTTGATACAGTGCTGGACGATGAGTCCCTCAGGTTGGAAGGCACTCAAAAGACAACTGGGGAAGAGCTGTCTCCTCAAAGAAGACACGACCTTAATGACATGAATGGAGTCGAGCTTTCGGGACCTTCATTTGCTGATGCAGCACGACTCAAAACGAGAAGAAACAGTTGTAAACATCCATTAATAATTGAAACATGGAATGTACAAAGTATGAATCTAAGAAAACTGGAAATCATCAAAAATGAAATTGAACACATAAACATCAATATCCTAGGCATTAGGAGCTGAAATGGACTGGTATTGGTCATTATGAATGAGACAATCATACGGTATAGTATGCGGGGAATGACAACTTGAAAAAGAATGGCATTGCATTCATCATTGAAAAGGACATTTCAAGATTTATTCTGAAGTACAATGCTGTCAGTGATAGGATAATATCCATATACCTACAAGGAAAACCAGTTAATATGACTATTATTCAAATTTCTGTACCAACCACTAGGGCCAAAGAAGATTTTTACCAACTTTTGCAGTCTGAAATTCATCAAACATGCAATCAGAATGCACTGATTATCACTGATGACTGGAATGCGAATGTTGAAAATAAAAAACAAGGGTCGGTAGTTGGAAAATATGGCCTTGGTGATAGAAACTATGCCTGAGATCGCATGAATGAATTTTGCAAGACCAACGACTTCTTCACTGCTAATACCCTTTTTCACCAACATAAACGGCGACTATACACATGGACCTTGCCAGATGGAATACACAGGAATCAAATAGACTACATCTGTGGAAAGAGATGATGGAAAAGCTCAGTATTATCAGTCAGAACAAGGCCAGGGGCAGACTGTGGATCAGACCATAAATTGCTCACACCTGTACCTAAAATTGCTCATAAGCAAGTTCAAATTGAAACTGAAGAAAATTAGAACAAGCCCATGAGAGCCAAAATATGACCCTGAGTATATCCCGCCTGAATTTAGAGACCATCTCAAGAACAGATTTGACACATTAAATGCTAATGACCAAAGACCAGATGAGTTGTGGAATGACATCAAGGACATCATACATGAAAAAAGCAAGAGATCATTAAAAACACAGGAGAGAATGAAAACACCTACACGGATGTCAGAAGAGACTCTGAAACTTGCTCTTGAACATCAAGTAGCTAAAACAAATGGAAAAAATGATGAAGTAAAAGAGCTGAACAGAAGATTTCAAAGAGCAGTTCAAGAAGACAAAGTAAATTATGACGATGACATGTGCAGAAACCTGGAGATAGAAAACCAAAAGGGAAGAACATGCTCAGCATTTCTCAAGCTGAAAGAACTGAAGAAAAAATTCAAGTTGCAATATTGAAGGATTCTACAGAGATATTATTAAATAATGCAGGAAGCATCAAAAGAAGATGGAAGGAATATACACAGTCACTATACCAAAAAAAAAAAAAAAATTGGTTGATGTTCAACCATTTCAGGACGTAGCATATGATCAGGAACCCATGGTACTAAAGGAAGAACTCCAAGCTGCACTGAAGACACTGGTGAAAAACAAGGCTCTGGGAATTCATGGAAACAAATTGAGATGTTTCAACAAACAGATGCAGGGATAAAAATGCTCACTTGTCTATGCCAAGAAATTTGGAAGACAGCTATTTGGCCTATTCCCAAAAAAGGTGATCCAACTGAATGTGGTAATATCGAACAATATCATTAACACCCCATGCAAGCAAAATTTTGCTGAAGATCAATCAAAAGCAGCTGCAGCAGTACATCGACAAGCAACTGCCAGAAATTCAAGCTGAATTTAGAGGAGGATATGGAACCAGGCATATCACTGCTGATGTCAGATGGATCCTGGCTGAAAGCAGAGAACACTAGAGAGATGTTTAGCCTTGTTTTATTGACTATGCAAAGGCATTAGACTGTGTGGATTATACCAAATTATGGATAACATTGCTGAGAATGGAAATTCCAGAACACTTCACTATGCTCATGAGGAACCTTTACATGAATCAAGAGGCAGTTGTTCGAACAGAGCAAGGGGATACGTATGGTTTAAGTCAGGAAAGGTGTGTGTCAGGGTTGTAGCCTTTCACCATATTTATTCAATCTGTATGCTGAGCAAATAATCTGAGAAGTTGGACTATATGAAGAAGAATGGGGCATCAGGATTGGAGGAAGACTCATTAACAACCTGCAATATGCAGATGACAAAACTCTGACTGCTGAAAAAGTGAAGAGTATTTGAAGCACACACTGATGAAGATCAAAGACCACAGCCTTCAGTATGGATTACACCTCAACATTAAAAAAAAAAAAAAAACTCACAACGGGGCCAATCAGCAACATCATGATAAATGGAGAGGAGATTGAGGTTGTCAAGGATGTCATTTTACTTGGGTCCACAACCAACACCCATGGAAGCAGCAGTCAAGAAATCAAAAGACACACTGCATTGGGCAAATCGGCTGCAAAAGAGCTCTTTAAAGTGTTGATAACCAAGGATGTCACCTTGAGGACTGAAGTTCACCTGACCCAAGCCATGGTGTTTTCAATAGCCTCATATGCATAGGGAAGCTGGACAATGAATTAGGAAGACCGAAGAAGATAGATCCTTTTGAATTGTGGTGTTGGAGAAGAATATTGAATATACCACGGACTGCCAAAAGACTGGACAAATCTGTCTTGGAAGAAGTACAGCCAGAATGCTCCTTAGAAATAAGCATTGCAGGGCTATGTCTCACATACTTTGGACATGTTATCAGGAGGGATCAGTCCCTGGAGAAGAACATCATGCTTGGTCAAGCAGAGGGTCAACGAAAAAGAGGAAGACCCTCAATGAGATGGACTCATGCAGTGGCTCCAACAGTGGATTCATGCGTAGCAACAGCTGTTAGGATGCCTCAGGACTGAGCAGTGCTTCGTTCTGTTGTACATACAGGGTCACTATGAGTCTGAATCGACTCAATTAATCAAATCAACCAAATAATTTTTAGCAGACTTCTTTAAGAAAGGAATCCTGGTGCTAATCTGACTCTTGGAAAAGTCTCGCGATGAGGGACTTCTACTTCAAAAACCAAGTTGTACTATGCAGTAGGAAAAAAAATGTGGACATTCGGTATTCAGAAAGGAAAACAGAAAACTATAAACACAGCACATTAACCTAATCTAAATAGATAGAAAAGTAATATGATCCATAACACACATACTGAAAATGCTGTCTTTAAACTGTGTTCACCAAGGCAGTGTTCGTTAGAAGAAAAATTTTGGATTTTTTCATTTGTTCTCAAACTACTTTATCTGTTTCTCAAACTATTTTAATCAATGTCCCGCCTTGATAAACATCAAAATTGCATATTCTCCCATAATATTTGTGAAATTAAAAAAATTGGTGAGGTTGTATAAAAACTGGAATATTTATATATCACTGGTGGGAATGTAAAATGGTATGGTCACCATGGAAAACAGTTAAGTAGCTCCTCAAAAAGTTAAACATGGAATTACCATATGATCCAACAATTCTATTCTTAGATACATATCTAAAAGAATTGAAAGCAGTGACTCAAACATATACTTGCGTACCAGTGTTCACTGCAGCATGATTCACAACAGCCAGAAGGTGAAAACAATCCGTGTCCAGCAGTAGATGAACGAATAAATGAAATGTGTATATCTAAACAACGGAATGTTAAACCCATTGCTGTCGAGTTGATTTCGACTCTTGGCAACCCTACAGGACAGAGCAGAACCGCCCCATAAGGCTTCCAAGGAGTGGCTAGTGGATTCAAACTGCTGACCTTTTGGTTAGCAGCCAGAATCTTAACCACTGAGCCATGAGGGCTCCAATGGAATATTACTTGGCCATAAAAAGAAATGAAATTCTGAAACATGCTACAGCATGGGGAAAGAACCTTGAAAACATTATGCTGAGCAAAATATCAAACACCAAAGGACAACTATTTTATGATTCCTCTTATATAAAATATTTAGAAAGGCAAATGCGTGGAGACGAAAGTTTATTAGCAGTTACCAGGGTCTGGGGGAAGGGAGGAAAGGGAGTTATTGCTGAAGGAATGCTAGCTTTCTTCCTAGGGTGATGACAAACTTTTGGAAACAGATAGTGGTGATAGTTGAACAAAATGGTGAATGTAATTAATGTCACTAAATTGTACACTTAAAAATGGATAAAATGGGAAATATTGTTATATATATATTACTATAATTTTTGTTTTTAAATGAAGAAAAAATTACCATCCAAACTAAATCAACTGTAATGGGGACAAAGGCCATTTTGTTTTATAAGTAAAATACATAATATCCTCTTCTCACTTTAAAGTTACTATTTTATACTTTGTTTGAAATCCTAACTGTTCCTTTTTAAATTTGTCTGGTATGATCCAGACACTAGACAAATTTTAAAAGGAATATAAGTATTACCTGTAAGATAGAAATTAGAAGTCTGAATATAAATTACCAAATTCTCATGGCTCTAATCGTCTTTTTTGTAACCTCTGTCTCAATGGACAGAGTTCGTTCATTTTTATATTGCCTTTCTCATATCAGAAATAAAATGATTCATTTTGAAAAGCTTTACAACATCTACTGGGTCATAACAAAGATTACCAAGAGGTAAATAATCTGTCTCCATAAAAAGAGTGAGAGCTAATTCAGCCAGGAAAATTCTTAACACAGGAGACAAAGTTTTCAAAAAAGGTAACCAAATTGTTGACCTTTTATTTCCCTGTGATGAGATTTACTACTTTGAATCAGCAGACTTAATAAAAGATAAAGGGAAAAATGGGGTTCATACCACTGCAATGAATATAAGTAAATTGATAGCTATGAATCTACTTTATAAATTTCAAATACTTAGATCAATCCAAAGTGGTAAACTGATCATTTTAGTTCAAGATCCTAATCCAAGAAACTTTCTATGATGTTCCCAGACCAAGTTTATCAAACTTTCTTCCGTGTTACTAAATCTTGTAGGTATTTCTATTATTGTAGTCATCATACTGACTTACAATTATTTATTTATATGTCTTGTGCCTTTACTGGGCTATAAGCTCCTGGAAAGCTTAAGACACCTTTGTATATTTAACCGTAATACCTGGTTTTCATTCTAACTTTGTTAATTCTTCGACGGATGGATGGATGGATGTATAGAAGGAAAGATGGATGAACAGATATAATAACTGGAAAAAAAAATACTACCCCAACACCACAAAGATATTTACAGGTCTAGATCAAGATGCTTTTCCTGTGGCTAAACATTAAGACAGCATGACTTAGGCTTTTTCAACATCTCTAACGCAAAATTTCTAAAATGAACTGCATACCTCCCTATCTTAAAACTACGCCATCAGCAACACTGCAGTGCTTTACAACACAGGTAATTCTTTGCCTGCATGTACAAGCACGCATAAGCACAGAGATGTGGAATCCAGTAAGCTTTTAAAAAACAAAGAAGAAACAGCTGTTTTCCATAAGATACTGCTGCACAAGGCTATTTACAGCCTTTTCCTCATGAGTTATCTGAGTACAGGCCCAAATTACACTATTAAAAGTGTATTTCAGACTGCAGAAATGAAGAGCAAGAGACTCGAGTGAAAATTCCACAGGCTGTGGTGTGAAAGACAATGGTCTAAGTATCTGCAGTGAGAGTAATTCTAACACATCTCGATTGCTGATGAGGCTCAATTTTAAACCAGACATTATATATAGAGAAAGGAAACAAAACATTGGAGAGTTTGGAGAGAATGAATTTCGTATTTTTTTATATACAGATTCTTTATCTTACAGTGAACATTCATTCATCAATACACCTTTATTGAGCACCTGAAGTTTGTAAGGAAAAAAAAGATACATCAGGCATCATTTGTGCCCTAAAAAAAACATAAAACAGGAGGGAAAAGATCAGAAAAATAGCTGTTATATAAATTGGTATGTGAGATGAAAAGTATTATTGGTAGTCAAAGAGGAAAAAATGGCTCTGAGATGAGGATGAGATTCAAGGGTTCAAGGAAGTAGTGGGATATATATAAGGCTATCTCTTTTAGAAACCACCCATAAATGCCAATGAAAATCAGCATATATTGTCAACTCTCTCAAACATATTTAGTTGACAGAGAAACTCTGGCATAGCAATTCAGAAAAAGAACATCTCTAGCTCTCAAATACACTGCAGCTTTGTTCATTTGTTGTTAGCAGTGATGGAAAAATCTGGTTTTAATGTATGGTTAAGAACTCGGGCTGCTAACCAAAAGGTCAGCATTTCAAATCCACCAGCCACTCGTTGGAAACCCTATGGGGCTTTCTACCTTGTCCTATAGGGTCACTATGAGTCAGAATTGACTCAACAGCAATGGGTTTGGGTTTTTGGTTTTTTTTATAGTTCAACCAATGTTAAAATATTTTGCTATTGCTAGAACACAAGCTCACAGGTAGATAGGCAATACAGGAATTCGTGAGGGGAACTGACCCTGGAATAGAAACAGGCCCTGGTTACCATATTTTTACACAAATAACGTGCGCCCTCTACATTTGTTTGCCAACCTTTCCCTCCCCCAGCAAGGTATTTTTGTAAGTGTGCTATGCTAATTTTTTACAGCAACATGTAAAAACAAATGGCATAGTGGCTCTTACGAAAATACCTAGTGGGGGGAGGATATCAAATCAATACTGCCTATCCGATATCTCTAGATCACTTTCTGTAGTTGTCAGAGTAGGAAAGCCTTTAACCATTACAAATCCAGAAGTTCATTTATATCAACTATACAGAGAAGCCAGTCTTACAGACATACAGTAACATGACTCATGGAATACTTAAAGTTTAAGTAAATCAATACATTATGGGAGGGGACAAGTATCCTCCATAACAGCGATAATGACTCACCTAGGGAGATAAAACTAAAGGGAGCAGGTTAACAAAAGGAAAATCAGATGAGAAAAACTATTTAAAAAAACTAAAAGACTTCTGTTTTTGGCCATGATACAGCAACAGGAACAGGGCTTACCCTCTTGAATTAAATAGCAACAACAACAACAAAAAAACCCATTGCCATCAAGTCAATTCTGACTCATAGCGACTCTACTGGACAGAGTAGAACTGCCCCACAGGGTTTCGAAGGAGCATCCGGTGGGTTCAAACTGCCTACCTTTTGGTAAGCAACCGAGCTCAAAAACAACTAAAAAATAAAAAATACATGAAATAGCAGGGCCCCAGGCACTTCAGGACAGTGATTCCTAAAAGAAGAAAAATAAACAAGGTAAGCCCTACAGTGTCCCAACTGATTGCCTAGAAAGAATATCTAGGCTGCAGCAGAATGAGGGGGGAACCCAAACAAGCCTGGCCACTTTTCTGAGTTGAGAAGACAGAGTTTGAAGTTTGAGGAGGCCAAAGCAGCTACAAAGTACAGGACAAAAGTATCAGAGAAGGGAGATTTAGCAATGAGAGAAGGATTGCTCCAAAGTTCCTTGTAGAATTTTCCACCAGTCTTTGGCTAAATACTGATCAGTGCGTACATCTGAGGAAACTGCCCAAGGATGGACAGAACCACACAAAAGAAGCAGAAACAACATCACTAGACCTCATACAGGGCCGGGAATAGTTTCTGTTCCGATCAGTCAGAGTAGAAAACCCGCTAATTCACAGGGCATCAGGTAGAGTACTTAAAGGAGCACTGCCTCAGTAACGAAGCAAAATCAGCCCTAAACTAAAGGCTGCTCTGGCCTGCATAACAAAGATAAAAATTAAAACTCAAAAGGATCAGAGTTTACAAGTAACTGCATCCCAGAAGAAAGCTTAACCATACTTTTAGGAATGAAAAATATCTAGCACCCAACTGAACTATGTAAAAGTCACATTATTTGGCATTGTATCAAAAATGACCAAGTGTACAAGTAAGCAGGTCACTATGACCCATAACCAGAAAGGAAATCAGTTTACTAAAATACACCAAGAATGGGGCCTGGGGACCATAGTTTCAGGGAATATCCAGGTCAGTTGTTATAACTAAGTTTATTAAGAAAGTGTTCCGCATCCCACTTTGGTAAGTGGAGTCTGGGCCCTTAACAGCTTACAAGCAGCCGTCTAAGATGCACCAATTGGTCCAATCCCACTTGGAGCAAAGAAGAATGAAGAAAATCAAAGACACAAGGAAAATACTAACCCAGGAGACTACAGGATCACATAAACCAGAGACACCACCAGCCTGAGACCAGAAGAACTAGATGGTGCCCGGCTACCACTAATGACCACCCTGACAGGGAACACAACAGAGAGTCCTGGACTGAGTGGGAGAAAAGTGTAGAGCAGAACTTAAACTCACACTAAAAGGCCAGACTTAAGGGTCTGACAGAGATTGGAGGAACCCCCGAAACTATGGCCCCCGGATGCTCTGTTAACCTGGAACTGAAACCACTCCCAAAACCCACTCTTCAGAAAATGATTAGGCAGGACTATACAGAAAAATAATAATAATAATAATGTACATGAGGAGTATGCTTCTTAGTTCAAGCAGATACACAAGACCAAATTGGCGGCTGCTGTCCAGAGGCAGGAAGGGACAGGAACTGGTTGAATAGACACAGGGAACCGGGGTGGAAAGGGTGAGTGTGCTATCATCATATTGTATAGATTGGAACTAATGTCACAAAACAATATGTGTATAAATTTTTGTATGAGTAATTACCTTGAGCTGTAAACGTTCACCTAAAGCACAATAAAGAAAAAAGAATTTTTAATAAAAAAATAAAATATACCAAGACATGAATGACACCAATGATGATGATAAGGACAGACAAGGAAAATTAAAAGACTCAAATCTAACTTCTAGTGATAAAAAAATACAATATCTGAGTTAAAAAAAGAAAAATACACTAATGGCATTAATAGCAAACACTTCAAGTACAAAAGACTGGTAAATTTTAAGATATAATAATAAAGTATCCAAAACTAAACACAGAAAAACAAAATGACAAAAAGAGAGTATAAGCTGTGGGACAAGATCAAGTAGCTAACATACATGTAATGTTATTGAAGTCCCAGCAAACAGTGTGTGTTTTGGCGATAAGGAGGAAGGGCAGAAAAAATATTTGAAATAATGAACACAGATTTCCTAAATTTGATGAAAACTATAAATGCACAGATCCAAGGAACTCGATGGACAACAATCAAAATAAACATGAAGAAAGCCACACCAGGATACATAAAAGTCAAATTGTGAAAACAAGTTATAAAGAAAATCTTGAAAGCATCTATAGAAAAGATACATTACGTACAAAGAAACAATGAAGAATGACAGCAAACTTTTAATTAAAGACAATGCAAGCCAGAAGACAAAGGAGTGATACTTCCAAAGTACTAAAAGAAAAAAAAACAAAAAACTATCAGCCTAGAATTCTATACTTGGCAAAAATAGCTTTAAGAACAAAGGTGAAATAAAGGCTTCTTCAGACATACTAAAGTGGAAAGAATAATTCACCAGCAGACCTGCACTACAACAAGAAATGTTAAGGAAAGTCTTTCAGGCAAAGGAAAGAGATACCAAATAAAAATATGGATCTACACAAAGCAAAAGAGCATCAGAAATGGTAAATATGTGCATAAACATAAAATACTTTTTAAATTTAGAACAAAATGATTGTTCAAGGCAAAAATATAAAAATGTTTTGTGGGGTTTACAGCATATGTAAAAGTTAAATGCATGACAACAATATTACAAAGAAAGTAGAAAATAGAATAATGCTGCTATAAGTTTCTTATACAGGAAGTGCTAGTATATTATTTTAAAGCAGACTATGACAAGTTAAAAGACTAATACTATGAACCCTAGAGCAAACACTAAATATGTGTGTGTGTATATCAAAAGAAAGTATAGCTAATAAGTCAATAAAAGAGATTAAATGGAATCATAAGAATACAAGAAGGCAGGAAAAGAGCAAAAGAGCAACAAAGAACAAATGAGACAAATACCAAACAAATATCAAAATGGTATATTTAAACTGAACCATACTGAACCACATATTAAATACAAACGGCCTAAGCCAGCCAATTAAAAGTCAAAGATTGACAGGTTGGATGAAACAGCCTATAAGAAACACAATTTAAGTATCAAAAAAAAAAAAAAAAAAACAACTCATTGCCATAGAGTCAATTTCAACTCACAGCAACATTACAGGGAAGAGCAGAACCGCCTCCATAGGGCTCCCAGCCATGGCTGTTAATCTTTATGGACACAGACTGCTACATCTTTCTCCCACACAACTGCTGGCGAGCTCTAACTTTCAGTTAGCAGCCGAGTGCTTTAATGACTGCACCACTAGGGCTCCATATAAAAACCCAAAAGATGCCAATATACAGCCAGTATTAGAAAAGGAAGATAAGCATTCAATTTGATCTCTGATCTTTGTTGAGAAGTAAGAATACTTCTTTTTACTCTCGGAGTGTTAAAACAGGTATTTTCCAAAGGCTAAACAGTCCTCCTAAACCACTCCAGTTGCTTAACTGGCAAAACTAATCTGTCATGTTAGAAGTCAGGCTAGTGTTTCTCTTAGACGAGGTGGATAGAAAAGGATAAAAGGAAAGCTTCTGGGATGTTGGCAATGTTCTGTTTCTTGATCTTGCTCACTTTGTGAAAATAAATCAAGCTGTACATTTATGATTTGTTCAAGCTTTCTGTATATATATAATAATTCAATAAAAAGTTAAATAGAAAGCCTCAACTTCTTTTGAAACAATGCTCCCTGAGCAAGCTTTTTCATTAAAAATTTAGTAATAAATTTTTTAATCAATTTCACATGTAATCATGATTATTTATTCAGACTGCTCTTATCACTGTCCCAGATAAGACATCAAAGCATTAGTATAACCAAGGAAAAATACTCCCTATAATTTTGCATTCTTTTTATTCATCGATCTTTTGCACGCCTACTTAACGTGCCTGAAAACCAAAGGGTGTCTGTAATACGACATATTTATCAACATCTGCTGGTACTGCTGAACCATATCCTCTATTACCACCACCATTACCATACACTGAACTGCAATTACATGCTGGGAACTAGGCTAGATGATCCATCCCTTAGGTTATCTAACCATCACACCATTTCTACGATTTCTTCAATATGTACATGAAAAAACTGAAGTTCAGAGAAGCTAAGAGACATCCCCAAAATAACACAGCTAGCAAATATCAGGACCAAGACAAATCATATGCCTGTGTTTGTCACCTAAAGGCTTTGCTCTTTCCAGCGTACCATGCTACTACCACTCAACATGAAGTATGTGTCAGCATCACACCATGGGATGCCAATATTTACCTATCTCATGAATTTTTTTAGAGTTCTTATCCATGTTATTTGAACTTCGTAGGATTAAATGAGTACACACTGACCTCAAAAGTGAGCTTAAAATAATGTACATATTTTGTTTACAAAATATGAATGTGTTTCTTAATAAAATCTGACTTATTAAAATAATGTTTAGGCAGGCTTCCCTAAACCAGAAATTGGGAAAAGTGTCACACGGTCATTTATGTTAATTAAATACAGTACGATAGAGAGATTCACTGTTGTTACAGCAAACATTTACATATTAATGAAGACTTGATTGGGAAAGACGTTGTGTGATCAAAAAGAATTATAGGGACTATTTCCCTGAGGCAATTCAACCATCCAGAAGAGATGTTATAATCTACTTAAGGATCACATGTTCTAAAATTATTGCTCAAGGTATTTAAAGTTTGGAAGACAATGAATAATGGAAGAAAAATGTCATCTCATTTGGTATCACAAGGCAATGCTGAATCTAGTAACAATTCTTAGGAGAGCATGTCAGTTAAAAAGAAAAAAGTACCCACTCAAAGATTTCTTAACTTCAAATGAACACAAACTTTAAAGTGTTTCAAACCACACTGAAAACACTTCACAACACTTGCATCTACACTAAAACAATAATTCAGTAATTCCTTTTTCAAAATAATTCCTTATTTCAAGACATAATTGACTAATGCCTCTCAAATTAACTGCTTCTCTCATAAACTTCTTGTGAGAACTATATATGAAACATAAAATTAGTTAGTAAACTAAAAAACAAATGTGCCATACATAATCATGCAACGTTTGTGGAATTAAAAAAGAATACTAATTAATTAATCAGTACATCTTCATTTTTCTAGTATTTTTCAGAGAGCCAGACGTAACAAATACAAATATCAACACACTTTCTAAGGCTCAATAAAAATTACTCTGAAATGATTTACATTTCTACTTTTTAATCAGAAATTACCCCAAACCCAGTTTTATATAAGTAAATAGGAAGACAAGAACTAATTTCAAGATCTAGTGTCCAAATACCAGGAACTATGCAAACCAATTATGCCCACTGCCTGCCCTAGAGCCCACTCCCAGGCAACTGAGTACAGTAATCATTCTTCCTGTTATAACTATCAGTCCATTATTCTTGGACAACAGAAACTGCCAATTAATACACACCCCATTTTTAAAGCACTCTGTACTCTATTGACAATCACCACAGAAGGTCAAAAACCTATTCCAAGCCCAAAATACAAAGTCAATGTAGCATTCTCTGTTCATAGCAACTCAAAAATAAGCTGCATATATATAGGAATCGCTTTTTTTTTTTAAGTAACTAGTCAGCTTTTCAATTTCAAAGGCGAGAAAAAAACACTTTTATGTTTCCCTTGAGAACCAAAAAAGTGAACACAATGCCCTAATCGTTCCATAATTATTTCATCATCCAAGCTAAAGTCTGTGATAATATTTCATTACAACAATAACATCGTGGTGAGAAAAGTATGCCCCCAAAAAACATATTTTTTAAGAATTTGAGGGAAAAAAAAATCTTAAGAACAGGACTGTGACAGGGAGCACAACAGAGAACCCCTGAAGGAGCAGGAGAACAGTGGGATGCAGACCCCAAATTCTCATAAAAGACCAGACTTAATGGTCTGACTGAGACTAGAAGAATCCCAGCGGTCATGGTCCCCAAACCTTTTGTTGGCCCAGGACAGGAACCATTCCCGAAGACAACTCATCAGACATGGAATGGTCTGGACTATGGGTTGGAGAAAGATGCTGATGAGGAGTGAGCTACTTGTATCAGGTGGACACCTGAGACTGTGTTGGCATCTCCTGTCTGGAGGGGAGATGGGAGGGTAGAGAGGGTTAGAAACTGGCAAAACGGTCACGAAAGGAGAGACTGGAAGAAGGGAGTGGGCTGACTCATGAGGGGGAGAGTAAATGGGAGTATGTAGTAAGGTGTATATAAGTTTATATTTGAGAGACTGACTTGATTTGTAAACTTTCACTTAAAGCACAATAAAAATTATTAAAAAAAAAAAAAAAGAATAGGACTGGCTACCAAAAAAAAAAAGTAAAAAGAAATTTATATTAGGAGTCCTTTTCCAAGGAGCGCTTTTACTTTTTTATTTTCTGTCTCGATGGCACTGGGTTTTTACGAGTCCTTTGCAGTAATTGTTTTCAACTAACAAATTAATTGGTAACATCTTTTGTACTCCATGAATACATACTACGATATAGATGTAGACTGAGTAGATAGAATGACTTCAAGTTACATATTTATTCAGAATACTCTTTCTTATTCAAACTTCCTAATCCTTCAAAGACCACATCAAACCTTGCCTCTTACAAGAAAGTATTCCTGGTTTATCTCCTCTGCAACTAAAAATAATCTCTCCCATCTCTCAGTCTCACTGTACTCTATCTATAGTCCCCATATGACACAATTACACTTGATTTTATGATACAGTTTCATTTATATCTAACCTGCCTGATATTCCCTACCAGCTTATAAATTATCTTCGGACAGGGACCACATTTCATTCATATCTGTGTCTACCTACCCAATCTAACGTAATGCCTTTATATGAAACAAAAACATCCCCTAAATTTTTATTGAAATAAAACAAAATCCATCTTGTTAAAACAGTTCTTAATGAAAATGAAATAATGTAATGAAATCTTTGAATTATTTTCACATGTACTCATCCTCCTACAGGACAGAATAGCTTCTAGAGTATCTATCAAACTATGAAAACTGCCTTCTAACACCTTTCTAGAAGGAAAAAAGTCATCCAAACAATAATTTACCTGTTGAATTGAAAGCTGCCTACAGTCAACTTTGATATCAATGAAAAAGTTTAAATAATTTCACTTCTGCAAAATCTACAAGCTAATATAAAATATCAAAACTGATTAGCAGGGATGAAAGATGGCAGCTTAGACAGACAGACCATACCATTCTCCTACAGCAAACACTTGAGAAATCAAATGAAACAGATACAGATGACAATTTTGGAACCCTGAGCATCAAAAGGAAGGTGAAGAATTAGATCAAACACCAATCAGGAGAAACTGGACAAAATCGTGGACGAGGAGAGTTACAGATAGGAGCTACCCTGATAGCAGAACCAGCACAACGGGACCATCTTGAGACAAACTGAGCGGTGATGCCAGAAGAGGAGCACAAGAAGGCAACTTCACAGAATCACTAGTTGAAGACAGAGAAACTGTGTACACAAACCCAGAGTGAAGCAACGTGAGCAGGACATGAACCGAATCTAGGAAGGGAAAATACAGGGAGGCAGGTGAGAGCTCCATGGATCCTTGCAACCACAGAGCAGGGAGGGAGCCAGGAACCAGGAACAGGACTACTCACCAGCGGCAGTCCTCAACCATTAGGGTGGGTAGGGCACATGAAGCAGTATATCCATGGAGTGCCAGAAAGACGTCCCTCATCAGGCTAGACTCTGGAAAGTCCCCTCCCTCCTTGCATTTGGTCAGGACCAAGTCCTGATTACTGGCTACAGCCTATCAAGAGTATGCCCTGTGTCCAGAGGAGCACACTCCCCATTCCCTTGCCTTTCTGGTGACCAGCGCCATAAGCCCCTCCATCGCTGCCATGCCACCTGGCCAGGGACCGTGGTACAAGCTCACCCTTCCCCCCTACCCACCATTCCCCCCAGCTACCCCACCTACCTGGCGAGCAGCAGTGCATGCTCCCATGCCACCAGACTAGTGACTGGTGATGGTAAGTGCCAACCCCAGACTTCCACTTCCCCGCCACTCTGCCCACCTGGCAAGCAGTGACGTGCATCCTGTAATGCCAGAACGACAACCAGCAGCGGCAAGCACCCACCCCATCCACCACATCCAAACATCCCATCTGCCCGATGAGCGGCAGCACACACTCCCGTGCCTTTGGACAGACAACTTGTGGGGGCAAACGCCCATGCTACCTGCCACCTCCACCACCCCCCACACACCCGGCAAGTGAAGCACACGCTCCCATGCTGCCAAATGGACAACTGGTTAAAGTACATGCCTGTGCCACCTGTCACACCCACTGCCAGCCTTCCTACCCAGCGAGTGGCAGAGCGTGCTCCTGTACTGCCAGGCTAACAGCTGGCGATGGCGTGTGGCTGTGCCACCCACAACCCCCGCTGTCCCAGCAAGTGTGAGCGCACACTTCTGTGCCACCAGAACAATGACTGCGGGTAGCACCTGTGCACCCCCAGCCCCCTGCCACACTCACCCAGCAATAGGTGGCAAGTATTTCCATGCTGCCAGGCTGGTGACCAGCAGAGCATACCCGCCCGACCACCTTGATATATCAAAACAAAAAAACTAGAAAAAAATACAATCATTAAGTATATAAATAAATAATGCCTTAATGTCTCAGATACAGCAGACAGTAACAAATCATATGAAGAAACGGGTAAGATGGCTCAAACAAGTGAGCAAAATAAAGGGAAAGAAAACCCTCCTGAGGAAAAAACGGTAATAGAACTACCTGAAAAGGAATTCAAAAGACTGATATTTAGAATCCTCAAAGATATTAAGGAAAACACAGAAAAAACCCTAGAAGAATTCAGAAAAACAGTACGAGAACAAAATGACACTCTATAGACAATTAGAAACCATACAAAAACAACAAACAGAAATTCAAAAGAGTAACAATGAAATATCAGAAATAGATAACACAACAGAAGGCCACAGAAGTAGAATTTACTCAATGGAAAAATAAGCTAAATAGAGGTCAAATCCCTTGACACTGATTTGTTTGTGGAAAAATCAGAAAAAAGAATGAAGAAAATGAAGAAAGTCTAAGAGTTATGTGGGACACCATCAAGAGGAATAATTTACATGTAACATAAATTCCAAAAGAGGAGGAAGAAAAAAACTACAGACAGAATTTATGAAAATACATTGGCAGAAGATATGATGAAACACAAGAAGAGTTCCATCCCAGAAGCCCAATGAACTGCAGAGAGAATAGACCCTATAAGAAATGCGCCTAGACACATCATAAACAAACTTTCCAAAACCAAAGACAAAGAAAAAATTCTGAAAGCAGCTAGTGAAAAACAAAATATCACTTACAAAAGAGCATCTGATTTTTCGTCAGAAACTATGCAAACAAGAAGGCAATGGGATGACGTATATAAAATCCTGAAAGAAATGAACTGCCAACAAGAATCTACTCCTCCTCTTCTGAATTCCTATTACACACAAATTATTCCTCTTGATAGTGTCCCAGTCAACATTATTCTCAATGAAGAGAGATTGAAAGCATTCCCCTTAATAAAGGGAAAGATACAAGGATGCCCATTTTCACCACTCTTATTCAATATTGTACCAGAAGTCCTAGCCAGAGCAATAAGGCAAGAAAGAGAAATAAAGGGTATCCAAGTTGGTAAGGAAGAAGTAAAACTGTTTCTATACACAGATGACATGATCTTTTATGCAGAAAATCCCAAAGATTCCACAAAAATTTACTGGAACTAATAGAAGGGTTCAGCAAAGTGGCAAGGAACAAGGTTAACATTCAAAAATCAGTTGAGCTCTTCTACACTAACAAAGATAACTCCAAAAAGGAAATCAAGAAAACAATGCTAATGACAATAGACCCCAAAAGGATAAAAAAAGGGATGCAGAAGACTAATAAAAGGAAAACAACAAAACATTACTGCAAGAAACCAAAAGAGACCTACATAAATGGAATAACATTCCATGCTCATGGACTGGAAGATTTAACATTGTAAAAATTCATTACTATCTGAAGCAATCCATAAATATAATACAATCCTGATCCAAATCCCAACAACATTCTTTAACAAGATGGAAAAACTAATCCCCAACTTTATACTGAAAGGAAAAAGGCCCCAAATAGATACAGAAATGTTAAGGAAGAAGAAAAAATTGGAGGCCTTAAACTTCCCTATCTTAGAATTTACTACAGAGTCACAGTAATCAAAACAACATGGTACTGGTACAACAACAAACACATAGGCCGATGGAACTGAATGAAGAACCCAGAAGTAAATCCATCCATCTACAGGCAGCTGGTCTTTGATAAAGGGTCAAAGTCCATTCAATGGAGAAGAGACAGTCTTTCTAAAAAATGGTGATAACAAAACTGGATATACATTTCCAGGAAAATTAAAAAGGATTCACACCTCACACCTCACACCACACACAAAAACTAACTCAAAATGGATCAAAGACCTAAATGTTAAAATTAAAACTATAATGTTCCTGGAAGATAACACAGGGACAAAATGAGGGGTCCTAATTTTTGACATAAAAACACTATCAAACACAAGTAAAAATTCACAAACAATGGAAGATAAAATAGATAACCACGATTCCTTAAAATTAAATACTTATGCTGATTGATTAGAAAACAAACAAAAAAACATTGTTATCAAGTTGTTAACTCATTATAATCCTATAGGACAGAGTACAGCTACCCTGTAGGGTTTCCAAGGAGCAGCTGGTAGATCTGAACTGCTGACCTTTTGCTTAGCAGCCTGAGCTCTTAAGCACTTTGCCACCAGAGCTCCATGCTCACTGACAGACTTTACCAAAAGAGTAAAAACAGAATCTATGAACTGGGAAAAAAATTTTTGGTAACGGCATTATCTGACAAGAGTCTCATCTCTAAAATATAAAGAAAACTTCAACTCAACAACAAAACGACAAGCAATACAATAAAAAAATAGACAAATGACATGAACAGACACAGTACCAACGAGCACATTCACGCAGGCAAAAAACACATGAAGAAATCCTCAAGATCATTAGTCATTAGAGAGATGCAAAGAAAAACTACAATGAGATACCATCTCACACCCGCAAAAATGGCAGTGATCAAAAACACAGAAATAAAAAATGCTGGTGAGGCTGTGGGGCGATTATAACTCTTATACAATGCTGCTGGGATTGTAAAATGATTCAACTCTATGGAAAACAGTACGATGCTTCCTCGAAAAGCTAAAAATAGAAATAATCTTATGATCCAGTGATCCCACCCCAAATATATACCCTAGAGATACAAGAGCAGTGACATGAATAGATATATGCATACCCATGTTCACTGCAGCATTATTCACAATAGCAAAAAGATGGAAACAACCTAAGTGCCCATCGATGGACAAATGAATGGATAAACAAATTGTGGTACGTACACAGAATGGAATACTACACAACAATAAAGAATAATGAGGAGTCCATGAAACATAACATGGATGAATCTAGAGGGCATTACACTGCGTGAAATCAGTCAAACACAAAAGGACAAATATTGCCTGATACCACTTTTATAAAAAGTCAAAGAGAACTATACACACGGAATGCAACGTTCTTTGATGGTTACCAGAGATGGGAGTGGGAGGGAGGGGGAATCACTAGATATTAGACACGTGTTAATTCTGGTGATGGGAAAGGCAACACACAACATGGCAGAAGTCAGCACAATTAGATCAAGGTAAATGAAGACACCAAGAGGCCTGCAAAAATAAAGCACAGCTATGGTAAACGCTGTAACACATACAATTACACAACAGTAAGAAGCAAAGAACTTGTGAGTGGTTACACAGGAAGACGTGTATGCTCTATGTCTCTGGAAAGGCATATGGGAGTACACACATGTGCATATATATTTGTGGGCATATGTATATACATGTTTGTATGTATTACATACATATTCATATATACAATAAAGCACATAAGGGTCACAAAAAAACCGATCAGCCATTTGAAAATGACAGTAGAGCAAAAAGTAGACATCCATCTACCTTTCAGTTATAAAGAACTGAAATAATGTCATCTGATTATTTTAAAGATAATGTTCTTATTTAATAATTAAGTTGTTACGCAACTGACATAAAGCCAATTTGTCCTGCTGGGAATTTTTATAAAATGCTTATTGATGTTTTGCTTTTACAACAAATTTGTGTTGCTGTAATAACAGAAAAGTTTATATGTTTATCTATTCAAAGATTTAGAAAATAAAGTATTTAAAGAGATATTAGAAGTTTCCTCCAGTTTTCAGATGCCTTGTTTATCACCAAAAGATGAAGAACGTCTCCTTAAGGAGTCAGGCAATAGTGATGTAACCTCCTGTCTTGAACTAGAATTCATCTTCTTCCTTTACTAAAGACTGATGACAGGATAAATAGAAACATGACCATCAGGTAGCAACCTACCCTAACTCTCACTCAATTGTAATACTAGTTTCACTAAAAGTGTATCATGGTCAAATCAGTCAAAATATGTAAAGCCAAAAACATGATTTACAAATGCAAAAAAGATCTACTCACTCTCAAGAGAAATGCAAGGAAACACCATCAGTATATCATCTTAGATTCAATCTCAGAAAGTCAAAGACAGGTTTCCTTTCCAGATCTAGTTTCAAAGAGATTTTTCACAGCATCCGATTTACCTCTGCCACCCTAAGCTCTGGTATTTTCCAAATCTCTTCAAATAACAACCATTTATTCATTCAACATTTATTAACCATTTATGCATGTACTATATTTATAATACTTTATTAAGATATTTGTGTTAGTCTGATCACTTAAAAAAAAAAAATTTGCCACAGGAAAGCAGCAATTTCTAGAAACAGAAAAATAATTTCCAAATTGGTCACAAAAAGGCTTTCTAGTTGTGAATGAATGACAAAGATTTATCAGTGAGTAGAAAAGGTGTATAACTTATTTACTCAATGACACGTCCCAGTTTTAGGAATGGAAAGATTCCTATGGAACCCGGATTTTTCTTTTGTATTATCAAGTGGGGAAGACTGCCCAAAATGGAGAAAAGCCTAAGAGAAGCAGCAAATATTTAGGTTAGCAACTATTTAAAAAAAAAAGAAAAGAAAAAGGACAAACATTCAAGTATGCACAGCACAGAGAGGTCTGGGCCTTCAGGTTACAGACAGGAATGCTTCCTCCAATTCGTTAGTCATTCGACTTATCACAGTATTCTGCAAGGGTCATTCCCCGTAAAGACAAGTGGAAGGGTTTTTTATGCTCTAGGGAAGTATCAGTTTTTGAATGTGGGCACTAAGTATACACATAAGATTAGGCTGCCATCCCATGTGATATAAACAACTAATGACCTAAAGTTTTACACTCAGCCACTTTTTATTTTTTGCCCTAATGAACGTCAGAAATTACTGTGGAACCAAAGGTGAAGAAGGATTAGAAACGTGTCAATAAGTGGCTAATCCAAACAATCAAAAACTAGGAAAAGAAAATGAAAAAATCTGAAAAACATTTTCAGAATCAGTTAGGTACAGTCCATCTGCATGTTGTAGCACGCTTTTCATAGGCAAACTTTGAATCACCAAATAATCTAATTAAATTTAGAAATTCACAAACTGTCAAAGCGACTATAGTAACAGTTATCCCAGATTGACAGAAAAAGTGAGGTGCTCTCAATATTCTAATTCCATCAACTTTGCCAACTGCACAATAAAATATTTTAAATACTATAATATCCTAAAATACATACTTAAAAAATACAATCTTGTTGATTCTAGAGATAATCCATGAATGTAAATATGAGTATCAATTTTCATTATCTAATAAATATGAGTGTGAAAAAATTTTATGGTTGACAGGATGTTGGACAAGAAAAGCTTATTTCTATATACTAAAAGAAAATGAAGGCTAAAAGGAATATAGTATCCTGGTCTGGATCTTGGAACAGAAAAAGGGTATCAGTATTAAACTGGTGAAATCCAAATAAATCTATAGTTTAGTAAATAGTATTTTAAGGTCAATTCTGCCATAATGCTTGTTTTGAAAATGTGTTCCAACAGATTGAAAAAACTATAAGGAAACAAGTGTAACAAAAATTGCACATTTGCTTATGCATAATTTCATCTGTGAGAAACATTAGGTGAACACAGAAAAGGCTACTCAGCTGAACCAAGCCACATAGGAATACGTATATATACACATCCCCCAATGATCTACTAGCTACCTCAGTTCATCTGTGTGTTATGAGTCACACCCATGCTGTTACAATTTTTTGTCAGATTTCAGAAAATCCTCCTTCTTCTACTTCACAATAACTCACAAGCTGCAACACTTCTGATGTCTACTCCACAGCTGAATTTCTGGTCTTTTTCAAGGTGAAGTGCCATATTTTAGTATGTATGTATTAGTATTACTGTGTATGAATGTATTAGTATGTACAGTGCTGTGGGATGAGCCCCTCAAGCTGGAAAAAAAAAAATAAGACAGGGGAAGAGCTGCCTCCTCAAGGTAGAGTCAACTTTAATGACACAGATGGAGTAAAGCTTTCGAGACCTTCATTTGCCAATGTGGCACAGCTCAAAATCAGAATAAACAGCTACAAACATCCATTAATAATTGGGACAAGGAATTTACAAAGTATGATTCAAGGAAAATTGGAAGTTGTCAAAAATGAAATGGAATGCCAGAAGATAGATATCCTAGGCATGAGTGATCTGAAATAGACTGATGCTGGCCATTTTCAATCAGACAATATAGTCTTACCATGCTGAGAATGACAAATTGAAGAAGAATGGCGTCACATTCACTGTCACATGTCAAAAGAACATGTCCTAAAGTACAACGCTGTCAGTGATAGGATAACAGCCATACGCCTAGAAGGTAGATCAGTTAATACTACCATTATTCAAATTTATGCACCAACCACTAGTGCCAAAGATGAAGAAATTGAGGATTTTTACCAACTTCTGCAGTCTGAAATTGATCAAACAAGCAATCAAGATGCACTGATAATTACTGGTGATTGAAATGCGAAAGCTGGAAACAAAGAACAAAGATCCATAGCGAGAAAAGATAGCCTTGGTGAAAGAAAGGAACCCAGATATCGCATGATACAATTTTGCAAGACCAACGACTCCTTTACTGCAAATACCTTTTTTCAACAATGTAAACGGCAAAACTATAAACATGGACCTCATTGCATAGAATACACAGGAAGTAAATTGACCACATCTGAGGAAACAGACAATGGAAAAGATCAATATCATCAGTCAGAAGGCCAGGAGCGAACTGCAGAACGGATCATCAATTGCTCCTTTGCAAGTTCAAGTTGAAGTGAAAGGAAATTAAAACAAGTCCATGACAGTCAAAGAACATCCTTGAGTGTGTTCCACCTGAATTTAGACATCATCTCAAGAACAGATTTGATGCATTGAACACAAATGACCGAAGACCAGATGAGTTGTGGGATAACATCAAGGATAGCATACACAAAGAAAGAAAACGGTCATTAAAAAGAGTTTAAAAAAAAAAAAAAAAAAAGAACAAAATAAATGTCAGAAGAGACTCTGAAACTTGCTTGTGAACGCAGAGTAAACAAAACCAAACCCATTGCCACCGAGGCGATTCCGACTCATAGCCACCCTACAGGACAGAGTAGAACTGCCCCCACAGAGTTTCTGAGTAGAACTGTCCCACAGAATTTCCTGGTGTATTTGTACTGCTGACCTTTTGGTTAGCAGCTGTAGCACTCAACCAATGGAAAAAATGATAAAGTAAAAGAGCTGAACAGAAGATTTAAAAGGGCAGCTCAAGAAGACAAAGTAAATATTATAATGAAATGTGCAAAGACCTGGAGTTACAAAATCAAAAGGGATAAAAATGCTCAGCATTTCTCAAGCTGGACGAATCGGAAAGAAAAAAAATTCAAGCCTCAAGTTGCAATACTGAAGGATTCTAGGGGCAAAATACCGAATGATACAGGATGCATCAAAAGAAGTTGGAAGTCACTATACAGAGCCACTATATCAAAAAGAATTGGTCAACGTCCAATCATTTCAGGGGGTAGGAGCACACGATCAAAAACCGATGATACTGTAGCAAGAAGTCCAAACTGCACTGAAAGCACTGGCGAAAAACAAGTCTCCAGGAATTGATGGAATACTAATTGACATGTTTCAAGAAACGATGTGATGCTGGAAGCTCTCATCTATGCCAAGAAATATGGAAGACAGCTACCTGGCTAACCGACTAGAAGAGATTCATATTTGTACCCATTCCAAAAAAAAGGTGATACAATGAAATGTGAAAACTAACAGTATCATTAATATCAAACACAAGTAAAAATTTGCAGAAGATAATTCAAAAATAGTTGTACCAGTACATCAACTGGGAACTGCCAGAAGTTCAAGCTGGATTCAGGAGAGGACATGGAACAAGAAATATCATTGCTGATGTCAGGTGGATCTTGGATGAAAGCAGAAAATACCATGAAGATGTTTACCTGTATTTTACTGACCACGCAAAGGCATCTGACCCTCTGGAGCATAACAAACGAAAGATAACATTATGACGAAAGGGAATTCCAGAATGCTTAATTGCACGTGTGTGGAATAAGTACACAGAGAAAGAGGCAGTCATTCGAACAGAACAATCGGATACCGTGTGGTTTAAAATGAGGAAAGGTGTGCATCAGGATGTTTCCTTTCACCATACTTAATCTATATGCTGAGCAATACTCCAAGAAGCTGGATTATACGAAGAAGAACGCGGCATCAGGATTGAAGGGAGACTCATGAACAACCTGCGAAATGCAAACAATACACACGTTGCTTCCTGAAAGTGAAGAGGACTTGAAGAATTTGCTGTTGAAGATCAAAGACTACAGCCTTCAGTAGGGATCACATCTCAATATAAAGAAAACAAAAATTCTCACAATTGGACCAATAAGTAACATCATGATAAATGGAGAAAATACTGAAGGGTCCACAATCAACACCGAGGAAAGCAGCAGTTAAGAAATCAAACAACGTATTGCATTGAGCAAATGTGCTGCAAAAGACCTCTTATTGAAGTACTCAAAAATTAAGAAGCCACCTTGAGGATCAAGGTGCACCTGACCCAAGCCATGGTATTTTCAATTGCCTCATATGTATGCAAAAGCTGGACAACGAATAAGGAAGACTAAAGAAGAATTGATGCCTTTGAACTGTGGTGATGGCGAGGAATATTGAATATTCCATGGTCTGCTAGAAGAATGAACAAATCTGTCTTGGAAGAAGTATAGACAGAATGCTCCTTTACAAGCAAGGATGGAGAGGCTTCATCTGACGTACTCTGGACATGTTACCAGGAGTGAACAGTCCCTGGAGAAGGACATCATGCTTGGTAAAGTAGAGGGTCAGCAAAAAGGGGAAAGACACTCAATTAGATGAACTGACACAGTGGCTGCAACAATGTGCTCAAACACAGCAACACTTGTGAGGATGGTGCAGGATTGGGCAGTGTTTTGTTCTGTTGTACATACAGGGTTGCTATGAGTCGCAACAACCTGGACAGCACCTAACAACAACAACATGTAACCATCTAACATAAAAAACTGGACTATGAGTTTTATTACTGTCTGAAACTTTGTTTCACTGAACAAAGCTTTAAAGTGTTGTGTCATTCACTACCTACATTTTTCCCAGGAGTCCTATACTTTTTACTGCACAATTTTATATAGTACAGTGATTTTCAGGAATGTATTTTTATATATATATATGTCATCTTGCAGCAGAACTGACTGTCCCAGTATTAATTTCTTAGTTTTGGCAAATGTGCTTTAGTTATGTAAGATATTAACACTAGAAGCTAGGAGAAGGGTCTACAGGACTCTATATTAGCTTCATAACTATTCCGTAAACATAAAATTATTCCAAAATAAGATGTTTAAAAAGTATATGAAGTAGCTTGTCTTTTCACTTTTTTAGTAAAGTCTTTTTATAATCAAGTTTTTAATTTTTATGAGGTCCCATTTATTTTGTCTTTTGTTGTTTGTGCTTTTGTTATTATATTAGATAATCCATTGTAAAACCTAGGCTGGACAGCGTTGCCCATGCATTTTCTTCTAAAAATTTTACCGTTTATTTGCACATTTAGGTCCTGAAACCATTCCGCATTTGTTTCTGTGCACTGATCCTGCTTCATTTTTCTGCCTGTGAAGATCCCATTTCTCCAGCACCAGTTATGGAAGAGACTCTTCCTCCTCATAGAATATTCTTAGCACCCTTGTCAAAAATCAGTGGACCACAGATACGTGGGTTTATTTCTGGACTCTCAATTCTATTCCACCAGTCTATGTGTCTACTGTTATACCAGTATCAGCCTGTTTTGACTGCTGTAGATACACAGTATGGTTTAAAATCTGCCACTGAGCAATGTATGCTCTCGGAAAAAGAAGGCGTACACACAGAAAGTTCAAGGCAGTAAATGAAGATGTGGCAAGATCATCCTACCAGTTTTCAATCGCTGCCACTGAGAAAACTGCAGATTTATTGAGGGTATTTACAACTCCTGCTTCTTCCTCAGTACATAAACATAGTCTACATAGCATATACAGCATGATGCTGTAAACAGGCACCTCTATTGATCTGTAAAGCATACTTGATAACTCCTGCTGAAGATAAACCATTTTACTCATCCCAGTGCTGGGTATACATAAGGAGCTCAACAAACGGTGAGTGAGAGAAAAGCATTCGTGTCCAAACAAATCTGACACTGTTCATCTGACCAAAGGATTCCATGAATTTACAAACGAATGCCAAGAATTCAAAGAATACATCTCCTCAAAAAGGAAATAACAATTTCTGTAAATACATCTTAGCGACCCAGGTCTCCAGTGCAAATACAACAAGCTTTCATTAGGATGAAAGGGTGTAGCCTTTAAAAATGGGCTAAAATAGCAATTGAACCTTTCAGGTCACTGTTAAAACACTAACCAGGAGCTCCTCCCAAACTAACAGGTGAATGAACTTCTGTTAGCACATACTTTAATCCCTTTTTAAATGGGCAGGGGATGGACCAAATTTATCCAAGCAGCAAACATTTTCAGAGCACTCACTACACAAGAACCACCCCAGTCCTTGTTGTTACCGTTGTTAGGTGCCATCGTGTTGGTTCCGACTCATAGTGGCCCCGTATACAAAAGAATGAAACACTGCCCGGTCCTGTGCCATACTCACAATCGTTATGCTTGAGTCCATTGTTGCAGACACTGTGTCAATCCATCTCGTTGAGGGCCTTCCTCTTTTTTGTTAACCCTCTACTTTACCTAGCATGATGTCCTTCTCCAGGGACTGATCTCTCCTGATAACATGTCCAAAGTATGTGAGACATAGTCTTGCCATCTTTACTTCTAAGGATCATTCTGGTTTTACTTCTTCCAAGACAGGTTTGCACATTCTTTTGGCAGTCCATAGTATATTCAATATTCTTTGCCAACACCGTAACTCAAAGGCATCAATTCTTCTTTGGTCTTCCTTATTTATTATCCAGCTTTTGCATGCATACGAGGCCACTGAAAACACCGTGGCTTGGGTCAGCCGCACCTTAGTCCTTAAAGTGACATCTTTGCTTTTGAACACTTTAAACAGCTGTTTTGCTCAATGCAATATGTCATTTGATTTCTTGACTGCTCTTCTCATGGGTGCTGATTGTGGATCCAAGTAAAATGAAATCCTTGACAACTTCAATCTTTTCTCTGTTTATCATGATGTTGCTTACTGGTCCAGCTGTGAGGATTTTGGTTTGCTTTACATTGAGGTGTAATACATACTGAAGACTGTAGTCTTTGATCTTCATCATCAAGTGCTTCAAGTCCTTTTCACTTTCAGCAAGAAAGGCTGTGTCATCTGCATATTGCAGGTTGTTTATGACTCTTCCTCCAATCCTAATGTCACGCTCTTCATACAGTCCAGCTTCTCAGATTATTCCTCAGCATACAGATGGGGTTAAGTATGGTAAAAGGAAACAACCCTGATGCACACCTTTCCTGATTTTAAACCATACAGTATCCCCTTGTTCTGTCTGAATGACTGCCTCTTCGTCTATGTACACATTTCACACGAGCACAAATAAGTGTTGTGGAATTCCCATTCTTCGAAATGTTGTCCATAATTTGTTATGATTCATGCACGCAGTTGAATGCCTTTGCGTAGTTAATAAAACACAGGTAAATATCTGTTATGGTTTGAACTGTGTCCCCCAAAAATATGTCTATTTGGCTAGGCCATGACTCCCAGTACCGTGTGATTGTCCACCATTTTGTCATCCGATGTGATTTTGCTGTGTTCTCCACCCTATCTCTATGATGTTAATGAGATGGGATGAGTGGCAGTTATGTTAATGAGGCAGGACTCAGTCTACAACATCGGATTGTGTCTTAAGCCAATCCCTTTTGAGATACATGAGAGAAGCAAGCAGAGAGACATGGGGACCTCATACCACCAAGAAAGCAGCTCTGAGAGGGAGCGGAGCACATCTTTTGGACCCGGCATTCCTGTACCAAGAAGCTCCTATTCCAGGGGAAGAAGACTGATGAGAAACACCTTCCTCCAGAGTCAACAGAGACAGAAAGCCTTCCCGTGGAGCTAATGCCCTGAATTTGGACTTCTAGCCTACTAGACTGTGAGAGAATAAATTTCTCTTTGTTAAAGCCATTCATCTGTGTTATTTCTGTTATACTAGCACTAGACTACTAAAACAACATCTCTCTGGGATTCTCTGCTTTCAGACAAGATCCACCCAACATCAGCAATGATACCCTCATTTCATACCAAAAATCTCATACCTAAAATACTTATCACAATTTACTATCAGTTCTGGTGGCGGGCCCATAGAGGAACCAGAGGGCATTCAAAGATACTATATATAGTGTCAGGCCTTGCACAACTATTTTGCAAGCCAATTATGAAATTTCAGATTAAAGTCAAATGCTTATCTGAACAACTATCAGAAGACAATAACAAGAATGCATTCAAATCTGAGAAATTACCTTAAAAAAAGGAAAAAATATTTTAAGAGACTATAAGTCTTTTCTCTGTAGTAACAACTTGCAGCATACAAGATCATTTCAATTCAGATTAGATCTATTTTGCAAAGAAACAGAGAACAATAAGGATACATAATTACATTTCAAAGTATTGATAAATGCACGTTTACATGTCACTATAAATCTGCGGGGAGCCTTGGTAGCACAGTCCTTAAGAGCTCAGGCTGCTAACCAAAAGGTCAACAGTTAGAATCCACCAGCTGCTCCCTGGATACCCTATATGGGGCAGTTTTACTCTGTCCTATTGAGTCACTGAGCCAAAATGGACTAGAAAAAACAAAAGCAACAGGCTTTTTGTTTTTTTTTAATATAGATCTACAAGAAATTACTTAAAAATGAAAAGGGCATCCCAACCTTTTTCTTTTTCTTCACTTTGATAAAAGCAAATAATTCCTTTCTCAGTACTAAGAATAGTACAAAATAAGTAGTTCATTAATTATATTTTTAATACTTATTGAATTATGACTCTCTAAGTAAGAGTTCAAATCCTACATTTACTTACACAAGGTAAATCTCAGTTTTCTGTAATAACAGGACTAACACTAAAATTGTTTGGGAGACAATACATAAGTATGTACCCAATACATAGCACTTATTCTGTAAATACTGGCCGTCATCATTAACACCAAAGTTCCAACGATGATCATTTAAAAACAAGGTAAAAATAATTTTATTATCAGAGCTAAAATAAATTACATTAAAAAAACAATTTTTTTTTTAATTTAAGGTGTACAATATAGAATAAAAAATTAGTACTGTTTAGAAAGGAAGGTGAAATTCAGTTAACATACTCACCAAGCTTCAGGCAGCAATACAGAATATTCGTGTGGAGAAGTGGTCTCTGGGAAGTTGGAAAGAATCGCAAGACGGTGAGGAAGCAGGTCTGAGCCATGATAAGTGAAGAGAATTTCTAGGGCTTGTACATTACTCTCCTGTACAAAAGGCAAAGGGCAAATTTCTAATGTTAACCTTAGAAATAAATGATTGGATTTGTATAACAACATTCAAAAACCTGAAGCTAATTTTTTTATGCAATTCTGACAAGAAGTGATTTGAATGAAGTGTTCCTGATTTTTCCTAGTCTATACTAAGTTTCTGAACCTAACACTGTAAATTTTATTTTTAAAACTCAGAATTATGAAAAATAATTTAAAAATATTATGTCATTTCCTTATACGTATCAATATTGTAACAAGGAGGATATGTAATGGTACATGCATATAATAACATTAACTGCATGGTTCAAAGATTTAGAGTATTAATAATCATTGGTATTTTACTTTGAAAAAGAAATTACCCGAGCATAAGTTCTTGCTGAGAGAACAATATTCTGATTTCTGAACCTCTTAAAGAATTCAGCATCATATCTCTGTTCAGACGTATGAGGCACTCCTAGAATTTCCTGAGGGGAACAGTGGTTTAATGAAAAGGCTTTTAAATATGGGTCACAAGAAAATATTAAAAATCTTTACAACTATGCCCGCCTAAACAAATAAGGCCTGAATTAATTAATTACAACTATCAGCAGTTAGTTAACTGAAGTACTGCACCTGAATTCTTATCTTATTTGAAAATGGCCATATTTATAATTTTTTTTTTAATCCCAAAGAAAATGAAATAGGCAGTAAAAAATCAAATTAATTACAGTAGGACCACCAACATCAACCATCTGGTACAAACGAATAAGTAAGTGATACATGGCCAAGCATTATGAACATCTGTATGAGAACAGGTTTATTTTGCTGTTGGCAGAGTGATCTATGGAAAGTGAGATTTAACCATTCATAAATTCACCAAGTGTTTATTGAGTGTCTACTATGTGCTAGGGGCACTGTGATAGGTACCCCTAATAAAATGAACAATACACTCTCCCTGTCCCCCAGGTAGCTTCAAACTAGTAGGAAAGACAAATAAGCAAATGGAAAATAGGGGGAACACACATGAGGGGTGTCAAAACTAGTTCTAAGAAGGCAGAGAAAACTTCCCAGAAGCGGCACCCAAACTGAGGGACAAAAGACAAATAGTCAGCTGTGGAAACTGCAAGTACAGGTTTCCCTCACTACAATGTATGACCTAAAAGGCCATGTCTGTCATCTTTTCTGCTGAATCCCAGACACCTAGCACACTGCCTTTTACTCGATAAGTAACCAACAAATATTTGTTGGCTGAATTAATTTACTGATGTTATGGATTGAATTGTGTCCCCCCAAAATATGTGTTGTAAATCCAAGCTTCTATGCCTGTGGTTATAATCCCATTTGAGAATGGGTAGTCTTTGTTATGTTAATGAGGCAGGATTAGTGTAGGGTGTGTCTTGAGTCAATCCCTTTTGAGATATTAAACAAATAAGCAAGAGAAGCAGAGATGGGGGAAGACTGATGTCAAGCCACATGGAGATCTCCAAGAAACCAGGAAACAAGCTGAAGAGACATGGACATTTCCCCAGAGATGACAGAGAGAGAAGGACTTCCTCTAGAGCCAGCACCCTGAATTTGGATTTCTAGCCTCCTAAACCATAAGAAAACCCATTTCTGTTTTTTAAAGCCAGGTATTTGTGGTATTTGTTATAGCAGCACTAGATAACTTCCCATTTAGTCCTTAAAAAACAACAATAAACCAGTACCATCAAGTGGATTCCAACTCATGGTGACCCTCTGTGTGTCAGGGTAGTGCTCTATAGGGTTTTCAATGCCTGATTTTTTTGGAAACAGACTATCAGATCCTTCTTCCCAGGTGCCTCCAAGTAGACTTGAACCACCAACCTTTCAATCAGAACCCAAACATTTAACCATTTGTACCACTCAGGGACTCCACTAAGCCCTTGTTATTGTTAGTAGGTGCCATCAAGTTGGTACCAGCTCATAGTGAACCTATGTACAAAAGAACAAAACAGCGCCTGGCCTTGAATCACTGTCGCAAATCATTGCTATGTTTGAGACCCTTATTGCAGCTGCTGTGTCAATCCATCTCATTGAGGGTCTTCCTCTTTTTTGCTGACCTTCTACTTTACTGAGCATGATGTCCTTCTCCAGGGACTGGTCCCTCCTGACAACATGTCCAAAGTACATGAGTCTTGCCATCCTCACTAAGGAAGCATTCTGGCTGTACTTCTTCCAAGACAGATTTGTTTATCTTCCTCATAGGCCATGGTATATTCAATATTCTTCACCAACACCATAATTCAAAGGCATCAATTCTTCTTTAGCCTTCTTTATTCATTGTCCAACTTTCGCATGCATATGAGGTAATTGAAAATACCATGGCTTGGGTCAGGAACACCTTAGTCCTCCAAGCGATATCTGTGCTTTTCAACACCCTAAAGAGGTCTCTGTGCAGCCTCTTTTCTCAGTGAAAACTTTGGTTCATGTATTATACTTTTAATGGACACTATCAGATGGGAAGTCCCTTATTTTCCAGCCCAGTAAAAGTACAAATCTACCTGCAACTGACCAATGTTTTTCCTGCCTTCCAGTTACAATGGAAAACACGTATCGCTGCTCCAAAAAAAGCCTCAAAACTCAGCCTGTGCTCTAGATCCCATTTCTACTCAATATCTATAATCATGCTGTTTTGTTCAATAAATCCTTCCTGTGTCAAAAGTACTAACCACCTCCATTATACTGGTGATAAACACCTACCACATCATTAGATGTGACATTTACTAAGTACCTATTCTGAGAGCTGACAAAGGTACAACCATGAAAGTGAGATGTAGCTCAGACTGAAGAATTAACCTCCAAGTGAAGTCAATTTCAATAGTTAGAAATTTATTTTAAAATCTGGGCAGCTTCATTTATCAGGATCATGTTAAAAAACAATCTAAACTATATATATTTATGGAAATGTTGCTCATTTCCACTTACACCTTTAACAATATCTAAATTGGTCTTAGAGCACAGAGCTGATAACAAAATGTTCAACGTGGGTTTCTTTCCTTGAAGAACCAATTTAGGAAGTATATTTTTTTAAATTCAAGTGTCTTAATTTTGGCCCTAAGTAGGATCAAAGTTTAACCAACTAAATTCAACTTGCTAACAAATCATTAAAATAAAACCACTCAAAAATATCCAAATTTAGATAATTAAAACAAAGCCTATACTCAAATTTGATACTCAAATTTGATACTAGAGGCAGCTATATGCCATTAGTTTGAAATCAAAATGTCAGATACAAATAAACAAAAAGGACTATAAATCCAGGAAACACAGATGCACCAAAATGGCTAAAGCATTTCTATTCTCTACTCTAATGAAACAATTTCTGACCTTCACCATCTCTAATTCTCACCAAAAGTGGTATCCAAGTGTCTTAGTTATCTAGTGCAGCTGTAACAGATATACCACAAGTGGATGGCTTTAAATAACAGAAATTTCTTTTCTCACAGTTTAGGAGGCTAAGTCCAAATTCAGGGTGCCAGCTCTAAGGGAAGGCTTTCTCACTCTGTTGGCTCTAAAGTCCTTGTCTCCTTTCAACATCTGTGGGCCTGGTGTTCCTTGGAGATCAACATGTCTTGGCGTCAATCTTCTGGTCTAGGAAGCTCTCAGCACAGCGACCCCAGGTCCAAAGGACGTGCTCTGCTCCTGGCTCTTCTTTCTTGGTTATAGTGAGGTCCCTTTCCTCTGTGCTCACTTCTCTCTACTTTCACTCTTGTAAGATAAAAGATATTACTCAAGTAAAAGTGTGACTTCAGTAATGGTGTGACTTGAGTCACACCTTATTGTAAGGCTGTGACTCAAGATATGCCCCACATTGATCTTGCCTCATTAACATATAGAGGTTATGATTTATGAAACATCACAAAATGGAAGATAATTACATCAAATCAAAAAATGGAAGACAACCACACAATACTGGGAATCATGGCCTAGCCAAGCTGAAACATATTTGGGGGGACACAATTCAATCCATGACACCAAGAGAAACTGCTTCTTTAAGAAGTTATTTTTTTCCATATAAATAGTTCTAACACACAAGAACATCAGATATTAAGACAGCCATAGCATTTATAATGACAGTCCAAATGAATATAATTGGTTTGATTAAAATTATTCCTTACCTCATATGTTGCAAGTCGATCTAAGTAGGTTAATAATTTCAGTCTACAACGGCAAAGTTCCTTTTGTTCCAGTGTTAACCTGTTTGAATAACTGTATTAGGACGCTTATATTTACATAAAAGCATGTTTCTCTGGGAGTTAAAACAGAATAAAAATAATATTCCATTGAGCCCATAACTAATGGGACAGTATCCAAAAGTAGAAGGGTAAAATAATATTAAATGCATTTAAGTTGATGAAATAATTAAAGCAACTATTACTAATAAAGAACACAATGAAATGACTAGTAATTTTAAAGAAACTGCTTTACCAAGTGAACAGTAACAACTCATTTACTTTGAAAAGTTCACTAATTTAAGCAGTTCTCGTCTCTTCATGAGCTCTTTTGCCTTTTTATTTTCGGAAGGCTCTTCTTTATCAGGCGAAAGCTCCTCGTAAGAGATGCTGTCAATATCTACTTCCCCAGGTAATGTAAATCTGCAAGGGAAAAAATAGATTTAATAGATTAATTTTTTTAAGTTCATGCAGTGAAAATCTAATTTTCCCGCTTGTACTGATTCTATTATTAACGTGATTTCCACAGAAATAGAAACAATAATGACTGGAAAGAATACTTTTGCTACTGTAAGCAAAGTGATTACATCCAAGAAATGGGCAAAAAGTCATCAATAATCATCACAGACAGAAATGAAAAAATCAATAAAGCCTATTTAGGAAAGCATATGGAGTTATATTCACCAACGTAAAGTGGCCGATGCAGAAAATGTTGTCAACAGAGTTTACAATTTAAATCACTTCTACTTAGGATCTTAAATCAGTAATGAGTGGCAGTTTCATTTAGATTATCAGATACACTACCACATTTATATTTTGAAAAAAGTTCCAAATGCCTGGTGAGCAATGACTCTTATAAAATAACTTTATTATTATTATTAACTGACATTTGTATGGTGCTTAAAAGTTTACGAGGTGCTTTCACAAGATGCATAATTTAATCACTCACAGTAATTCTGTGGAAGAGGTACTGTCTCACAGATAAGGAAACTGAAGCTTAAACTTGCCGAGGGTCTTTCATCTGACTAGTAAGAAAACCCAAGTACCTACCTTAAGCCACAGCTTGGAAATGGCCAGCATTTAATAATGTCTGTAGAACCTGATCATTCCTCAGCATCAAGCTATCATATGCAAACATATTTAACTTATAGGAAAGAACGCTATGACCTCAGATAAGGAAGCACTGACAGAAAACAACTGCTTCATAACAGAATAACATCAAGAAAAGTTTGCCCGTTCTACTGTCTCATCTCAAAAGTTTCACAAAATCACATTTGCTTCTGAATTAAAATCTTTCTAAAACTAACCTGCCATCATCTGCTCCTCTCCCTATTGCTACAAGAGCCTCCAGGTCGGTGCCTTTTAATCCATACTGAAGCAGTTCTTTGGCAGCATCCACATTTTCAGGAACTCTTTCCAAACACTCATGAAGAACCCAGGATCGTTTCTTTATTTTACTCTGGATACAAAGAAAATAAAAAACAGAGGCATTAGAGAATCTATGACATCTTACAACACCTGACTTTCACAATTATAAAGCAATATCTGAAATAATACAGCTACTTAAGTAGTTGGTCACAGGAAGCTGCAAGAGAAGCTCAACCTAATAAAGCTAATTCCCTAATGCTGATTGGAATTGGATGCCTGGAATATGATCGCAATTGTTGTCTTTCTTCTTCTAATGAGCCACGCTGAAACAAAGCTCAGTAGTCTTCTTTGGTAATAAAAGGTCTTTCCAACTTTTTACAGTGGTCTCTGGTTTGCATTTGAAATGTATAATAGAGCAGAACATAAAGACAGGAAGATATATCTTACTGTAACAAGCATCTTTCACTTAATGCTGGGCTTTGAATCAAAACTAACTAGGCATAGTATATCAAGGTTCTGTATTTATTTGATCATGAGATATACTACACAGTACAGATGATAAGCTAATCAGAAGAAAACCCATCGTACGCCGTTCTTCGGAAAGCTCAAGGTTCTGTCCACCACCCCGCCCCCGCCCCCGCCATTTCCTCAGACCACACTCAAAATCCCTGACTTGCCCTCTTAGAAAGAGTCTTTATGGTTATAAATTTAAAATAAGACTTGGCTCACACCGTATATTCATTTACACTTCCCATCATACCAATTCTTTCTTCAAATGTCTCTTACACTCATTTCTTGTCTTCCATACCTACGGCCTCCTACCAGACCAAACCATCAACACATTAACACCTGGGACACTGCAAGAGTCCCTTGCCCCTAACAGGGTTTCCCCACCACCATTCTCCTTCCACTCTACTTCACCTTCTATATCATCTTCCTCTGTAATTCCATAGCCAAAACTCCAGAACCAAAAAAAAAAAAAAAAAACCTAAACCCAGTGCCGTCGATTTTAATTCCGACTCATAGCGACCCTATAGGACAGAGCAAAACTGCCTCATAGAGTTTCCAAGGAGCGCCTGGCGGATTTGAACTGCTGACCTTTTGGTTAGCAGCCGTAGGTCTTAACCACTATACCACCAGGGTTTCCAAAAATACAGAACAGCTGCCGTTTATCTAAAAGATTTTAAAAATCATCATAAGGTTTCAACATCTTCTCAATATCTTTCCATTGTATTTCCCAGTGTTCATTATGATCAAATGGCAGCTCCAGCAGATTGGTTTACTTACAGACATTATTTATTCAACCAAGAAATATTTACTGAGTATCTACCATGTCCCAGGCACTGAACTCATTGTGATACAGTAGTGAGTTAAGTCAGATTTGGTCACTGGCTTCATAAGCAATGCTCATTTTTTTTTTTTTTCAATGTTCTGGTACCATTTGTCCTACATTTAAGAATGCCTTCCTTACCTCTAACTCTAGAAGACCTATTTTAAAATCTTTTCAAATCCCTACTCAAAACATCTTCACTAGTTGCTACGAGTTGGGATCGACTCGACAGCAACAGGTTTGCTTTGATTTATAACTACTGTCTTCTCAGTAAGATTACAGGCTCCCTAAAAGTAAAGGCCATATTTATGCCTCTCCTATACCCTCTCACTGTCCCTAGCATAATGTTTTGTTTGTTGGTTGGTTTGTTTTTGTTTGTTTAACCCTTAACTGTCTATTTAGCTGAATTAAAATTTTTTCATCAATAAAATTTTACTTGCTTTGCCTTTCCTAACAATGGTAAGCTCCTGAGGAACTATGTCTAGTCTCTACTATTGTGCTCCCAGGAAATGCCAATAAATGGGTATGTGTGAACTCATGGTCTCATGGTCCTAAGTCACAAAAGAAGAAAGAAATATAATTCAGGATTGGTGTTTTGATTTCCAAAACAAATTCAAGCAACTTTCTCTTCCTTTTTTTCTCTGTCTCTCACACTTTCTCATCTCTGATACCTTACCTATGGAAACAGTTTATCCTTCTGTTTGGTCAAAACGTCAACTTCTTCCGTACGAATTTTCTAGAGTATGTTTTGTTTATTTTTAGTTACTCATGTATATAAATTTGTAGGTAAAATAATTATCATGGAGTTTTCCCAACATTTCTTAGAATCTTCCTAAACGTGAAAGGTATTTTCCTTTCTAAATGGCAGAGCAGAAGACACACATTTTTAGAAGCATGCTATGAATCCAACTACTTCCTCACAAAGGTATCAAGGGTCAAAACTGACAGGCTATATTAACAGCTTTAACTATGGGGGACAGGTAGCAGAGGGGCACTCATGGGATTGAAGCAGAAAAGGAACAAACGCTGGATAAAGTTGATGTGCTGTTATGTATTTATTGCATCTCAACTCCAAATCTACCCTCTAACCCTGCTCTGCCACATTTCTCCTCTGCAGCTAACACAACATCCAGCTTGTCAACAGGGGGTGCTAGAGACCCAGTGAAGAAGAAAAGGACCCCATTTCTGGGGCTGGTGTGCTTTGATTCTTTTCTTCTTATTCTGTGGCAGGGAACAACGTAGGTGGGGGGACATCCAGTGATGTTCACGTCCCTCACTTCGTATCTGCCAACCTTGGCAACTATGGACTAGCGACTATGGCCTAAGGCAACTCAGGGAACTTCTCTACCCAATGTGCTGCAATCACAGCTTCTCCGATGAGGTCTGAAACCCAGCCTTGGGAAAGAGACCCCTTCATTCTAAGTTTGTTCCCTCCTGGGGGACTCTCCTTCAGCCCCAGCATATTCTTTAGAGTTCTCTTTATCCTTTTAGAGTCAATCCTTTACCATATTACCAATATATTTAAACATACCAAGTAATTCTGAATTGAAGCAATGTTGACTGCTGACTTCCTCCACTGCCTCTGATATACCAGGTCAGTATCCAGGCCATAGGTACGCGCCAGGAACAAGGCCTCCTCGTATTCTTCACTTTCAATCTTTAGGCAAGGAAATGGAAACAGGAACGTTACATTTCTGAATTATTCACAGTGTCACTACAATGGAGTGATCCACGAACAGTGATAATCCCTTGGCGGCACGGTATGCATTCCTAATTATTCCCACATACACTGCAGAGCCAGAAGCTCACAAATATTCTGAGGGGCTGAGAGATACCTCTTTTAGCACTTTACCAGAAACATGAGAGACAGAAGGTGAATTGTCCGATATGACGGCAAAACAAGTTGTAGAAGTGTGACAGCCTGACTCCTGGTCCTGGGGATCCTCCCGTGACACTTCAGGAACAGAACAAATAACTACAACACATAGTGCCGGCCTAACGCTTCCCAAGCAAACTCTAATTATAAAATAACTCTCTGCACTTCACCCCTCACCATCTGTAATCTGAGTAGACAACTGCACGTAAACATAGATAAGGTGAGAGCTAAAGGCCACATAAAGAGCAGCAAAAAAAACCTAACAAAGCCATAAAGTAGATAATCAGTCTTTAACCCACTCCAAATGAACTCATTTTTATCCAGTTTTTATTCTGACTACACCGGTACAAAGCCCAATATTATTTTCAAAAGCTTTTCATGATATTGATATTTCTAACAAATCTATGCTCTCATAATCCCTCTTTAAATTTCTTTCCTGATTTAAAAAAAAAAAAAAATTTAGTTTTTTCTCAATAAAATATTCGATGCCATCAAACATCGATAATAATATGATACTCTCTCACCTTTCGCTGATAAAGTTCCTCTGGAGTTGTAGATCTCAAACTCACAAGGCGGTAGTTTTTAGTAATGCTTCGTGGGCGTTTCCGCGGTGGTGCAAATCGTTCCATTTCAGTCACTAAGTAAAGGCCCTGCTTTATGTAACCAAAGTAGCGAGCCTTGGCAGACACCTCGTGATCAGAATCGGAATCCTCTTCTCCTTCATCTTCTTCTCCAGGCCTAGTCTCCAAGCGAGACCTTTTGGGGGCAAGTTTAATCTCACACTAAAAATTTGAAAAAGAAGATGTTAAATTACCAGTGTGGAACTAAAGACAAGTTTTTAGAGGTAATAACAGCAAAGAAATTTTTTTTTTTTTAGTTCTCCTCTGGTTTAATGGAACCCTGGTGGCGTAGTGGTTGAGTGCTACAGCTCCTAACCAAAAAGGTCGGCAATTGGAATCCACCAGGCGCTCATTGGAAACTCTATGGGGCACTTCTACTCTGTCTTATAGGGTCGCTATGAGTCAGAACCAACTCCACGGCAATGGGTTTGGTTTTTTTGTTTAATAAATCAATTACATCAGCCATCTGATTAAGATTAACAATGAAAAACAAAGAACCAAAACAACAAACATACACATCAACAGTTGCTAAATTATACATAAACCAAAAACGAAACCCAGTGCCATCAAGTCGATTCCAACTCATAGCGACCCTACAGGACAGAGTAGAACTGCCTCAAAGAGTTTCCAAGGAGCGCCTGGTGGATTCGAACTGCCAACCCTTTGGTTAGCAGCCATACCACTTAACCACTACGCCACCAGGGTTTCCAAATTATTCATACATGGTATCAACACCACAGGTCCAAAACTAAAGCTTTTTTTAATAATAATGGTCCTGTAAATATGTGCCTTGTAATATTTTTTAGAGAAATAAAGGAGCTGAGAATATTAATTTCTTTTACTTTCATATTTATCTGCTGTGGAAAAATGATGATTTTTATTTCATCTATTTAGAAAATGAACACAAAGGTATTTATTTCCTTTACTGAGATACCTCTTTCTCCTCCTCTTTCATACATGTCGAGCAGCTTCACAAAGTTTTCAATCTGAATTGGCTTGGATTTTAACCCATAGTTCTCTTTAAAGAACATCTTAAGACTCAGTAACAAACTCTGGGGTAAACATAGTTGTCAATCTGCATTGATGTGAAAGCTACTGAAAACTGCTACCACTGGATGACATAAAATAAGAATTTTAAACGACCAAAGTACTAGCCTCTATCCTCAAGTCTTCTGTCATGATAAATAAGCTCTTCTTACTAAAAAGAACCAAAGTTCTTGTGGTGCCAAACTTCCGTGGAAATAAGTTAAAGATTGTATTTCTTAAGTAGTAATACCCTACTATATCTTAAGATGACTAATACAAGAAAAAGTAATGACCTACAACTTCAGTGAATAATCAAATGCTTTATAGAAAGCAGAATAACTATAAATTTTCTTCATTCTTTCAGTGTAATTTTTTTTTAATAATTTTTATTGTGCTTTAAGTGAAAGTTTACAAATCAAGTCAGTCTGTCACATATAAGCTTATATACACCTTACTCCATACTCCCACTTACTCTCCCCCTAATGAGTCAGCCCGCTCCCTCCTTCCAGTCCCTCCTCTCGTGATAGTTTTGCCAGTTTCTAACCCTCTCTACCCTCCCATCTCCCCTCCAGACAGGAGATGCCAACACAGTCTCAAGTGTCCACCTGATACAAGTAGCTCACTCTTCATCAGCATCTCTCTCCAACCCATTGTCCATGTCTGATGAATTGTCTTCAGGAATGGTTCCTGTCCTGGGCCAACAGAAGGTCTGGGGACCATGACTGCCGGGATTCTTCTAGTCTCAGTCAGATCATTAAGTCTGGTCTTTTTATGAGAATTTGGGGTCTGCATCCTACTGTTCTCCTGCTCCCTCAGGGGTTCTCTGTTGTGCTCCCTGTCAGGGCAGTCATCGGTTGTGGCCGGGCACCATCTAGTTCTTCTCGTCTCAGGATGATGTAAGCCTCTGATTCATGTGGCCCTTTCTGTCTCTTGGGCTCATGGTTATCGTGTGACCTTAGTGTTCTTCATTCTCCTTTGTTCCAGGTGGGTTGAGACCAATTGATGCATCTTAGGTGACCGCTTGTTAGCATTTAAGACCCCAGACGCCACACTTCAAAGTAGGACGGAGAATGTTTTCATAATAGAATTATTTTGCCAACTGACTTAGAAGTCCCCTTAAGCCATAGTCCTCAAACCCCCGCCCTTGCTCCGCTGACCTTTGAAGCATTGAGTTTATCCCGGAAACTGCTTTGCTTTTGGTCCAGTCCAGTTGAGCTGACCTTCCATGTATTGAGTATTCTCCTTCCCTTCACCTAAAGTAGTTCTTATCTACTAACTAATCAGTAAATAACCCTCTACCACCCTCCCTCCCTCCCCTCCTCATAACCACAAAAGAATGTGTTCTTCTCAGTTTATACTATTTCTCAAGATCTTATGATAGTGGTCTTATACAATATCTGTCCTTTTGCATTTGACTAATTTCACTCAGCATAATGCCTTCCAGGTTCCTCCATGTTAAGAAATGTTTCACAGATTTGTCACTGTTCTTTTTTTTTTTTTTAAAACAATGTTTTGTTTTTTCCTTTGATACTGCACTCAATGAGTCATTCCAATCACTGATTTTTATCTGTAAACACTAAATTATATCACGGGATGACTAAAATAAAAAATGAGGTTCTCGGTTTTTGGTGAAATACATGTTTACTCTCAGATACACTGACTGCTTTAAAAGGGAAAGCATTACCTCCAAACTTAAAAATCCTCCATCATGGGTAGCAGTGACTTGAGGTGATGGCTCGAACCATTCACAGGATTTTCCCAGTAAATTCTTCAAAGTTTTCACAGATGAAACAGTCAAAGCACCAGAACAGCGAGCCAAAGTAACTGCACTCTCTGACCACCAATTTACATCTATCAGTGGGTAAAAGGACTCTTTATCTATTGAGAGGAAAGCAAACATGCACAAATGCTTCTGTAAATATGGTTTAAATAGAGCCATATTTAGTCCAATATTCCATTTCAAAACCATATTGACCTACATTATTTGGGCCTTTAAGGGTATACTGTGTCCCAGGATGGCGCAAAAGGTTAAGCGCAACTAGCCAAGAGGTTGGCCGTCAAAACACAACCACAGGCACCTCGGAAGACAGGCCTGGAGATTTGCTTTCAAAAGGTCACAACCTTGAAAACCCTATGGAGCCACACTACTGTGCACACAAGGGGTCACCATGAGTCGGAATCGACTGGATGACAAGTAACAACAGCAAGTCATTGCTCAAATTTTTACTCAACTATGAGTTACGAACTGGTAATTCACTTAATGAATATCTAAGTGCTAACAACCTGCCCAAAACAGTCCAAGGTTCTAAGGATATGCCAAAAAAAACCAAACCCATTGCCATCAGGTCGATTCCGATTCATGGCAACCCTATATAGAGGTGAACAAATTAAGGTCCTTCTCTCAAGAAACTAATATATTTAGGAGAGAGATATCGTATCCTTTTCAACATAAGTTTAAAGGTAAACCAAAAACCAAGCCCACTGCCGTCAAGTCAATTCCGATTCATAGTGACCCTATAAGACAGAGTAGAACTGCCCAAAAGAGTTTCCAAGAAGTACCTGGCAGATTCGAACAGTGTGTACAAATAGTACATATTATAAAATTTTAAAAGTTTTGGAAAATGTTCACGTATCACATAAACACTATGGGAGAAGTATACTTTTGGAAAAAAATAAGAGATACGTAATCATTTCTAGTGACTTCTTCTAAAATTTGCAAATCAATCAGAAGAAAAAACATTCAAGGACAGAAAGAATTTTCATGGACAAAAATAAATTATGGTTCATCAAACTGAGGCATTCAGAAAAAAAGAGCATGATATTTATCATAATTTTGTTACTTTTTTATCTCACTTATACTACAAAGGATCTTATAAGCTTTAAAGGTAATACATGTATTTAAATATGTATATAAACATTAGACTAAGGAGATAAAGAAAATAGTTCAACACCATGATAACTCACTTTAATTTAAAAAAAGACCGTAACAACTAAACATTTTCTCTAATTTAACCCTAAGGCAATTCATAGAAATAAGAAATTTTAAGAAAAGTGAAAAATAACGTTACTTAGGCGTACAGTTAAGTAAAAAGTAGGAAGGAAAAGGGTCAGGTCATGTAAATAAGACTTCTACCTTCTGCTTTGACAAATTATTTTTTCCAGAAAATGTTTCTGGATGAATGTTTTACATAACTAATTAACAAAAGTAGATAAGTCAAAGTATGATACGTGATATTAATGAATCAATATTTTAATGCTCTTTAAATGTGAATTAAAAACATACTATGATAGATTTTCAACCCTGTAACTAACATGGATTTTATAGAAGACACTTAAACATGCAAGGATGTTTAATGTTGGTAGTTTCATCAGAAGAAAAAGGAAACATTTACTCAAAATAACCCTTCAAATGTTCTTTTTTATTTTACTTTAATCTACCAATTAAATAATTACTATTACTTTTATTTATATACAAATCTTCCTTTTTTTTCTATTTATAAAAATAACACATGTTCTTTAAAAAAAAAAAAAGAGTCTTTAAACATGGAAACATAAAAGCGAAAGTCCCACCCTAATTATTTCCCCCTTTGAGTCCCTGGTGGCACAGTAGACAAGCACTCAGCTGCTAACTGAAAGGTCAGCACTTCAGACCCACCAGCCACTTCATGGAAGAAAGACGTGATGGTCCACTTCCGTAAAGATTACAACCTTGGAAACCCTATGGGGCAGTTCTACTTTGTCCTAAAGAGTCACTGTGAGTTGGCTCCACGTCAATGGGTTTGTTTTCTGGAGTTTTTTCCCACCCCTGAGAGGTAACTACTCTGTGTATATTCTTTGAGGACTGATTGCCTTTCAGCTATTTTTCCCAAAAGCATTTGAAAAGAACTAAACTTGGGAGTTTTGAATTTGGTGCATCATTTCAAGTTGGCTCGTCAGGGGAGACCCACGCTGCTTGCCCTGGGCTCTGACCTCACCTTTGGGCGAAGGTCTATCAGGTTAACACCTGACCATAAGAAAATCAGATCTGTTGCGCTCCCAATTCTATGAAATCTTCCTGTTTCTTCCAAAGTGAAGCAGAGAAATCTTTTGTACTATTATGGTATCTAGAGACCTCTGTATGTTATGAGTCTTATAAGGTTTTCATGATCATATTTCATACAACTCACCTTTTATTTTTCTTCTCTTCTCAGTAGAGAGCCTCCAGTCAGGATTAAGGTCATCGTAGCCTGGCTAAATAAGAAAAATAGTACATGACTGAGACAACCATGGAAGAAAACTGTGAGAAAAATCATCAAGATCTGTGGATTTATTATTTTTTTAATAAGATATAGAGATGATGCTTTACTTTTATGTCTCAATTACACCTAACCAAAATTTATCCTTCTCATTAATAGTCTTGAAAAGCCAACTGTTCTTACGCTTAAAATGTGCACATGCAGGTACTGTGGCTCAATTTAATGAAGAGAATAGCAAACACAAGAACAGTAAGATATCAAGTAGAAAATTAATACAAATGAAACTAAGATACACTGAGAATTCATTATACACACACTCACACACATACGTACTCAGGATATAATGGCTCCTTTGTTGTCAATAAACACTGGCCTGGATACTGGTCCTGCCCCTGCGCTAGTAAACTAAGCATACCTCCAGGCCTTGGTTTCCAAAGTTCTGAGAGCTGAATGGGTGATCTCTACCCTACCTCTTAGTTCTCACTTTTTAAGACCGCCAATTTACTAAGTAAAAATTATAACCATACAACTCTCATACTGAATATATTCTAGTCTAATCTCATGGCAACACAGTGTTATGCCCAGCTTTAAGATATAATGACATATCAAGATCTCTCAAATATAATAAAACAATTGAGATTAAGTTACTGCCAGAGAACCTCCTGGCTGTTAATTATTTAATCTCCAGAATTATTCAAGTTCCCCCAACCCCTCTCCAAAAAAAAAATTTGCCTTACACCACTTCTTTCCTAACAGAAAGAAACGGGAAGAGGATTTTCCTAACAGAAAGAAACCGGAAGAGGATTTTCACTTTTACAAAAAGACGTGAAAAGCGAAAATAGCATCACTGTATGTAAAAAGCTGGTTTAAGGGCCTGCACACCTGCTGACAGTTGGCCCAGTAGGTGAAAACCAGGTGGTGGTGTTAGAGGGGCACCAGTCCCCCAAGATTAGCAGCAGTCCGGAAACTCTAAGGGCTACCAGCCTGAAGAGTGCAGCACGTCTGGGTAGCGGTCCAGGGCACTGTAATCCAAGGCAGCGGGGCCACGTGCAACCTGGTCAGAAAGCCCAGCAACTCCCCGCCCCCCCACCCCATGGTCTCCTCCTGGCCTTCCTCAGCTGCCACCTGCTCCTCCTCCTCTTCCTGTTATTTGGTATGATTGTAGGTTATTTTTTGGGTCTAGGAACACTCAAAAAGTTTTCTCACATAAATTATTATTTCTTCACTTTATGCCACTTTGGCTTATGAAAGGTTTCATAGGAACGTTCTACTTTCAAATAGTGGGGTAAACCTGTAGTACTATGGAGAAAGACCAGTCAAAAATAATTTGGATGTTAATTTGAAATTTTATATCTGAAGAAAGCCATGATACAGCTAAATAAACCTAAATGTGCTTTTTCATCTAATGTAACAAAATAAGCAGATATATTTTACTATCAATTTATCAGTGGCTCACACTTTATGGCTCACACTTTAGAGTATCAAAATAGATAACTCCTTCCTAGTGTTGAAAGAACTTCCTACTGTGCACTACCATGATAAATCACTCAGTAGTCACAGACAAGATATATTTCTTTAAACGTTATCAGAAAAAAAAAATTATAAAAAATCTTTTATAGAGCATAAAAAGAAATGAGAGTTTCTTCATTTACTTAATCATAAAAGGATTATACTTCAAAGAATTAGAATACAATAAAGTACACACTATTTTTTTTTTTATTGAAAGTAATCAACTAAATTATTATTGGACCATTAGTAAGGCACTTTAGAATTTTCTCAATGCTTCAAAATTACCACTTTACATGTGCAAACGGCACTTTATACATACCACCATTTAATTATATGTTAACACGTGTGGCTCCCTACTTACATTCCGGAGTACACAAGGTCAGTATGGAATAAAACTTTAAGTCCCTTGGAGCCTGTTTCTCAGGGACAGGGTCTGGCTCCTGCCTACTGCATGGCAGGCCAAGGAAGGGCCTGGTCCCCGAGGCGCCCAGGAGAAATGCACAGGTAATCGCACCCCAGTTCCAAGGGTCCTGGGCCCACTGCGCTCCTGGATGCACCTATGATACAGGGGACTGGGGGAGCAGAACAGCCTCCATAGCCCAAGGCTGGACCCCACCCAGGTCCTGTGGATCACGCGGGGAATACTTATTTTGTGTGGGTGTTGTTTTCATTTTTCAAGAAACACGATTCAAACTGCTGCTTGAATTTTGAAATTTTACTGTAATTGTCAGTTGTCAGTGTAAACAACTGTATCTGGATCCTGTTAAATTTTTATACCAACTTGGTAAAAATGTTGCTCTTGACATCCTGTTCTTCCTACAACTAAAAAGCAAGTAGGTTGTGACAAAAAAAAAGAAAAAGAAAAAACAACCATAAGCCCCTCGAAAAACAATAGCTGATCCTAAAATTTACATGAGATTGCAAGGGGCCTTGAAGAGTAGAAGCAATCTTGAAAATAAAGTTAGAAGCAATCTTAAAAAAAAAGTTAGAGGACTCACACTTATCGACTTCAAACGTTACTACAAAGGAACAGTAATCAAAACATTGTATTGGCATAAAGGCAGACGTACAGGTCACTGGAATAGAATTGGGAATTCAAAAATAAACCCACACATTTATGGTAAACTGATTTTTAACAAGGGTGCCAAGACCATTCAATGGAGAAAGAACAGTGTCTTCGAGAAATGGTGCTGGGACAACTGGGTCACCATACGAAAAAAAGTGACATTGGAACCTGACACCTCACACCATATATAAAAATCCACTAAAAATGGATCAAAAACCTAAACTTATGAAACTATTAAAAGAAAACATAGGAGTCAATTTAATTGTAATTGGATTTAGCAATGGTTTCTTAGATACGGCAACGAAAGAAAATAGGGATAAATTAGATTTCATCAAAATTAAAAACTTTTTACACAGGAAAGGACACTATCAAGAGAGTGAAAAGACAACCAAAGAATAGGAGAAAACATCTGCAAATTATAAATCTAAGGGTCAAGTATCCAGAATGTATAAAGAACTCTTATAACTCAACAACAAAAGACAAACAACCCAAATGAACACCATTAATCAGTAGGTGTTATGGACTGAACTGTGTCCTCCAAAAATGTGTGTTAACTTGGCTAAGCCATGATTCCCAGTATTGAGTGACTGTCCACCGTTTTGTCATCTGATGTGATTTTTCTATGTGTTGTAAATCCTACCTCTGTGATGTTAATGGGCAGGCTTAGAGGCAGTTATGTCAATGAGGCAGGACTCAATCTACAAGATTAGGCTGTGTCTTAAATCAATCTCTTTAGAGATATAAAAGAGAAAAGCAAGCAGAGAGATGCGGGGCAGGGACCTCAGTCTCTCTGCCTGCTTTTCTCTTTAGGACCCATGTCCCTGCACTAAGTTTCTCGACCAGGCAAGATTGATAACAAGGACCCTCCTCCAGAGCCAGCACCCCAAAATTCAGACTTGCAGCCTTCTAGACTGTGAGAGAATAAATGTTATCTCTGTTAAAGCCATCCAGCTGAGATATTTCTTTACAGTGGCACTAGATAACTAACACAGTAGCATTACGCTAAGTAAAAAAAGCCAGACACAAAACAGCACAGATTGTATGACTTCATTTATATAAATATCCAGAATAGGCAAACCCATAAAGACAGAAAGCAGATTAGTGGTTGTCAGGGATGGGGGGGGGGCAGGGGGGAAGTGGGGGTTTCCTTTTGTGGTGATGAAAATGTTCTGGAACTAGATAGAGGTGACAGTTATACAACAATACTGTCAATGTACTAAATGTCACTAAATTGTATACTTTAAAAGGGCTAAAACTATGAGTTTTATTTTACCTGTAAAAAAAAAAAAAAAAAAACTCCACTACTGTCGAGTCAATTCTGACTCACATGGACCCCACAGGATAGAGTATTACTGCCCCATATGGTTTCCAAGGAGCACCTGCCAACTTTTGGTTAGCAGCCATAGCTCTTAACCACTACACCACCAGGGTTTCCATGTCACATGTATGTTATCACAGTAAAACAACAAGGACCATAATTCAACCTTGGGTAAGTTTAAGGATGTATAGATCACAATGTAATTTGACAAAAAGTCCTCAGAAAAGACAAGGAACAATCTCAACGGCATAAGAAGTATGCTCTTTATCATCCAAGTTAATGACCGAAAGGAGTACCACGAACAGGCAGTACCAAGCTAACAGAACCAAGGTGCTATGGCTTGAACTGTGAACATCTCAGAACATCTAAGCTATAGAAAACTTAGCTGGTATAGTTCTTGTCTTCCTGTATCCTCTCAAAAGTGTGTTTTCTTCTGCTAGTCAATAAACACTGTCCAAATACACTGTGAGAGATAGGGGAAAAACAAAAAGGAATATAGACATCAGAAGTGCCACAGTCAAGCAGCCTACAATTTAAGTAGAGAGCTAAGAAATGAATATAAATAATGATAACTGAAGGTCAAGTTTGTAACTGCCCAAAGAGAGGTATTAACACAAGTCCTAGGAGTTATCAAAGAAGAAGAGAGAATTGTGAACATGGGATTGAGAATGCCGAAGGGGGCCTAAGGGGTACAAAGAAAGCCTTATAGTGATATGCTTCTAATAGTGGGTAATTTGGATGTGGAAAAATAGGTGAAGGAAGACATTTCAGGAAAAGAGCATAAAATAAACAAAAGCACAGAGGTAGCAAAATGCTAAGTTTATTCAAGGAAAGAAGATGAACTGAAGTACCCAGGACATTAGATTTTACCTGTCAGCATTTCTGCCATAGCAGATTCATTCTAAGTATTTGAGTTAAAGATTTAACTTCACAATGCATGGAAGTAGGATGAAATTACCTGCATGGTATATTTAGGAAAAAAGCCCAAACAAATTACAAATTTCACTCTACTTCAGACAGAGGCAGCCTGCCTGACTAGTATCTTGCACATTTCATTCCTGACAGCTGCCTTCACTGCTTTCTCAGCTGACATCCCCACTGCTCCCCTCACACTACTTAACTTGTCCCAAATTGACAATCCTTCAACTCCAAGGACTCCTAGGTGTGAGGACATTGATAGTCTGCCCGTGCTTTAGGGCATCTGATACACATTCTACAGGCTGGTTCTTCCAGAGCAGGACCATCACACTCTCCACAGCCCACATGAAAGCACACAGTGCAGATTTTGTACAGAAGGGTTACTATGGCTAACACACTGTTTTATTTAGGTTTAAGGATTTGCTGATTTTTTTTTAACAACTATAATATTAATATATTGAAGCCCCTGCCTCCAACAGCATCAAATCACCATTTCAAACATTTATTTATTCCACATTTATTAGCATTTAATATGCCAAACTGCAGATCCTGTAGATGAAATACATACTCAGTACCTACTCCCAAGGAGCTCAGTTGGAAGACAGCTGTGGATTACGTAAAGGTTAATTAGATAAACTGTCATCTTGCCACTTATCTGTCATTGATTTATCCATTTAACAAACTCAGTCCAACACCTACTATGTGTCTAAAGAGAAAATACAATTAAAATGGAAAAGATAAGTTGGTGACCACCAGACACAAAGTACAAATAGGCAAATAATAAAATGTCTTGAGAGAAAAATTAAGGCTAAAAATAAGATGTAAAGATGTAAGCATAACATATGGGAAACATTTGAAATGAAAATCACTTAAGCAACTGTACTACATTCCAAACATGAACAAAATTTAATACTCACAGATTTCTTGCCAGATGGATTTTCATATTGACAATGAAAGCCAAAGCATTTAATCAACTCAAAACTGGGTGGAAGTAAATCAGAATAGGCACTCCCACAACTATTTCTAATCATTAGGTTTTACAGAGAAAATACTGACTCATACTAAGCACATTATGAAAACTAATGAAGTGGCAAATTACACGAAGAAAACCCCCAATGAGCGGAGTCACAACTTTGGTAAAAGGGTTTAAGGTTGTATGGGGCAGCCGTAACATTAGCTTCTTCTCAGACAATGTTCAAGCTAACGGTATAAGGTGAATAGACACTACATATTACGGTACTATATAATCTTTTTTTAAAAAATTGGTTTGTCCATTCAGTTCCTAGAGTAGCCATAAAGAGAGGCAAGGCCGTTTCCTATCAGGTTGACCTAAGGTTACCTGAATATTGTTAGAGGAATGAGAAAAGAGTAGCAGCTGCCTCCACAAGGAGTAAGTATTTTTCAGGGTCTTGGTCGTCTCTTCAAAGAACTCCAGTGATAAGTACACCCAACAGTGAAACCGTTACACTTGGTAAATGGCAATGCTATACCTGTAATTTACTCATATTTGTACATTTCCAGGGTCTCCACATGATGAACTGCACAACTCTCGGGGTGCTATTCATATAAACTCCAAGGGGTATCTCTCCCTTGTTTTCCATTAATATTGTACGCTTCTACCTGATTTGCCCTGATAAAAGAATTTTTAAACATAAGCGCAATAAATGAACACTCTGAAAAAGGCTTAACCTGTAAAGTCAGACCTAAACTGAAATGGAATCTTGATGTCAACACTTGGTGATCTCAAATCAACTTCTTTTAGCACTATTCTCATCTATTAAAATGGGTATAAAAACATATTTTACTTTAAAAGGCTGTGTTATGAGGCAAATGAAAATGTTCTGCAAATAGCAAAGCCTTACTACAAAAATTTGAATTATGGTGTTGGCAAAGAACATTGAATATACTACGGACTGCCAGAAGAACAAACAAATCTGTCTTGGAAGAAGTACAGCCAGAATGCTCCTTAGAAACAAGGATGGTGAAACGTCATCTCAAGTACTTTGGACACATTACCAGGAGGGACCAGCAGAAGGACATCATGCTTGGTAAAGTAGAGGGTCAATGAAAAAGAGGAAGACGCTCGACAAGACAGACTGACACAATGGCTGCAACAATGGGCTCAAGCGTAACAAGGACTGTAAGAATGGCAGAGGACTCGGCAGTGTTTCATTGTGTTGTACGTAGGGTCACTGTGAGTTGGAACTGACTCAACAGCACCTAATAACAACAACTATAAAAATGTAACTTATTTCCAGCAATCTTTCTCCCTGACATCACCAGTGGAATTATGTGCCTTTCCTCTGAGCTTATCTTTTGGTAATATTAAAACATTATTATTTTAATTATTTATTATTTTCCTTGTAAGACTATAAATGTCTTAAGGGGAAGAACAACTTACTGTATTTCTTACTCTGGCACTCAACAGAAATTCAACAAATAGTAGAATTTTATTATTTTACCATTAAATGTTATTATGAATATAGTAACAGCCTACTCTTTAAAGTCACTATGAGTCAGAATCAACTTGAAGACAACAGGTTTAGGTTTTCTTTTTATTCTTTACAATACTGTTACATACAAGCTTTATAGCATTTACTCAAGTACACTAGATTTTAATGACTTCTAAATAAAGTTTAAATCTAAAATGCCCAAATCTAGTGTAATGAATCCCCAGGAATGAGGCAGTGTGGTTCAGTGGCAGAACCCTTATCTTCCATTCAGGAGACTCAGGCTCAATTCCAGGCCAACACATTCTCATACCAGCCACCACCTGTCTCATCAGTGGTTTGCATGTTGCTATGATGCTCAACAGATTACAACAGAACTCCCATATTAAGACGACTAGAAAGGAAGGCCTAGTGATCTACTTCCGAAAACCAGGTCACGAAAACCCTGTGGATCTCACGAGTCTGATCCACAACCGATCGCCATTTCATTCCACTGTGCATGGCGTTGCCATGAGTCAGGGGCCAACTCCACAGCAGCTAACAACAACAAAAGCCCCAGGACGTAAGTAAAAGACTCAGGCAAAGTATGGTTGTTAAAATTCCTCTTGCTGGAAAAAGAATTACCACTTTCACCCCCATGCCCCACCGTATCATAAGTACTCTACATATCTATTATGCAGCCAAGGGTTTACCAATGAGAGGCTACATCAATTATTTATTCCAATACCTGGTACACATTGACTAGCTCAAGAGGTCAACACATTTGGAAGGAAGAAAAAAATCTGTGTTTCATCCACTGAGAAAAAGGTTTGACTATGTGCTTTTAAAGACCATCAAATAGAAATAATCAATGTAAAAAAATAATAATAATTGCAATTCTAACCTCCCTATTACATTTAAATTTGGCCTTTCAAATTTGGCCCTTTCAAATAGCAGGATGTTATTTAACTAATGACATACCAAGTATTACGGAAAAACATATGTGCAAGACACACTGACATTCATTAGCCTAATAAATATGTTCTACTTTTCAGTACCTTTTGTAATGTATTTATTTTCCTATATATTCATGGAAACAGAATGACATTAAAGTTGGAGAAATATGAAATCATATCTCGGCTCTTCTATTTCCTTGCTGTAAAATCCTGGAACAAAGTAAGTACTCAATAAGTAATATCTGATGTTATTAGAAGAAATTTTGTAAAAGCTACAAGAGTAGCGTATACATGTACCTTAATCCTGCTGAGCTTTATAAACAGGTTATTTCTGCTTTACTTAACAACAACAAAAACAAAAACAGTGTTTTGTGGAGAGTTTGAGACTTCCTAAGAGTTTGCTTACAATGGAATAAAGGTTCAGAAAGCATAGCAGAAAGGGTTAGACAAAAGTAGAAAGCAGGAATAGGAGGGCCCAGGAAGCAAGTATAAAGCAGCATAATCATGAGACTAGCAAAGACGACAGGTAAAAGAAGGGGCTTGCATTTTACACTTTTAAAGAAAAGAATGGATAAAATTAAAGTCCCTCTATGTTCCCATCTTGGCACCAAAATTCCTTTTGAGGATAACACTGACTGGGGTCTCAGAGGACAGTTTGTTGTATTCCCCTACAGTCTATGTGCCGAGAAACAAGGTGAAAGGGAGGGCTGGGGGTCGCTGGCCTGTGATGTGATGAACTCCAATGAGGCAGTGTGCTAAGCAGCAGTGGGAGTGGTGTGACAGCCCGATGAGGTTCAGTAACTACAGCTAAGCCACTGCCTCCCTCAGCAAAGGATACCACTACCTGCAAAACAGCATCACCCAGCTCTACAGTCAGGTTTTCAGTTTTGCAAGCCCCAAAACCTATTTTTTCCAGTTTATACAGGCATTCATGGAAAATAATATATACCAACCAAATCAGAAGAAATGGGCATATAAGCTCTAAAACAAGGTGGTAAGTTTGTAGTAAAAGATACATCTAGTTTGAGAATCAAATTGCATTTCTCCTGATTGAGATTGACTTAAATGCCAAAAGATTCACTTAAAAGCCAAAAGCTCTATCTGAGGATTGTGTAGGCAACAACTAGGTTACATCAATTCCTGGTAAATTGTCCTTCTAAGTTCTCAGGGTATTTCTGTTCAAACAACTCTGTCCATTTCCAAGCTTTGAGGGTTTTTTAAAAGAATTTTGAAGTTTTTTTTTTTTTTTTAATAGAAGCACTATAAAGAATCTACTTAATGAATAACCTTAATGAGAAAAGATTAACGAATTACAAGAACAATTTACGAGCTACTAATCGCCGGAAAAAAAAAAAAAGTCCCTAACCAGTCACAAAGTTGAGCATATGCCAACAAGTACCACTACAACAGATGCAATTTATCTTTGCAGGCAAAAAGGATATCCACTATTTTCGGCGAACAAAACAGCATACTAATCAGCGCTGCTGTGTATAGCCCTGATGGTGCGTGTATAACATTCCAGGACACTCACAAAATGAGTTATTAGTGTGCTTTAGAAGTTGATCAATATTTCTCTTAGGTGCATGAAAATAATTTAGGAAAACAGAAAGCCAAGGGGGAAAATACCTTTGTATTCAAAGTTTTCACCATTTAAAAAACATGTTTCCCAAAAGTGAAATTTCCCACACATGGTGAGAACAGCAAGATCCTCCCAAATAAGAGAAGCTGAATACTTTATCACTACATAGTGACAGCCGTGAAGAATGCAAGTTACCTTTTCGATGAATTACCTGAATAATGTCTTTATTTTGAATATGGATGCAAAACACAAAATTCATGTAGTGTGCCTCACTAAGTACAAGCAGTATGAACTATATGGCACACAAATCAGTCTATACTGCAATTATCAGCCAGTTCTTTAACAGCCTGGTGGAAGTTCTGCTGCCTGACATGCCTAACCAAATATGCTGAACAGTTCTGAGAGTCGAGCTACTCCTACAGAGAAGAGGTAAGTCAACTTAGCCGTAATTCCAGTTAGAACAAATCTAACTGGATCCAGTAACTCTGAGGGAGTGGCAGAGATTTGGGGACCATATTAAATTGAAGGTGAATGCTTGGAAGTTGGGGGAGGGGAGGTGAGGGGGACTTAATGAGCCTGTGGATAAGTCAAAAGATAAAAAATAGCTAAAACAAATTTAGGTCTGTGAATAGAATAAGAAAACTTAGAGCCACTTTCTCTTTTCCCCTGCTATTCTGGGAAAAAAAAATCTGTTTACTTCATAAGAATTATTTTAATAGTGCAGCTTGATGAAATGAAACAACAAAAAAAAGAATTCTGAAAGAAGTCATTACTCCATTGAGATCACTCAAGAAATATGCTTCCATCTTACACAAAATTGAGAACTATTCACCAAGCTAGTAGCAGGATACCTCCACAGTAAAAGGGGATGGGGTGAGAGGAAAGGGAATTAAACCTTAGATTGCCAAAATGCAAAATAATCATCAGAAAGTAAAAGATTTATAACATAAATTACATTCAGCTGAGGAAAGCTTTTTTCCATTTTTTTTAAACCTTCACTCTGTCGCAATTCATGGCGTTAAATGAGCTGACCTTACTTTCCAGTTGTGATTTTCAATTACAGTGGATATTGATCCTACCTGTTATAAACAGCTAAATCATTTGAACCTTAAAACCTGTCATTCCAAGACACAAAAAAATTAACAATTCCATCTCTTTTTATATCTTAGCTACCCACTTTGGAATGAAGAAAAGGTAACTCTATTCAAGCCTTAACTAAACACCATATTAAAAAGAATTCCAAGACTTAGGAAAAATTGTAACTCCTTTAGAATGCTGACTTTGTTTTCAAATAGGAGTCCCTCCAAATCCTCCATCATATTAGTTGACCTTTGCTGAAAAAACTAACATCTCCATTTTGAAGTTGTGGAATGACCGAACAAAAACAAACAGAGAAGGACATGGACAGATTACACTCAGTGTATAGAGTGTACTGCAATGTAAATTAAACTCAGTGTACAGTGCTGATCTATTCTTAATTTGTCCTACTATATTGATATTATAATTTAACTAAATAATATCCATGTAAATTATCAACAAAACAAATTACAACAAAATACAGTAAATCATCAACAAAATAAAATTAGAATAATCAGCACTCACCCTTAAGGGGGTATCATTCTGAGAAAAATCATTACCAAAATACATACCTGCTCATTTTGATTCCACTCCCCTTGTTGCTTCAGAGATGGAATGGCCCAGATGCTTAATTTCCCTGAGAAGTGAATGGCTGCAAGGAGAGTCCCATCTGGAGAAAGGCTCATCTTAAAGATCCCATCCTATACAATAATTATAATAAGGTCAGAGCAAGAGACTTGTAGCCTAATAGAAATAACTTCCAGAATTTAGTAAAACTCTTAAAGCATACCATGTTTTGCATGATTTTTAATAATTAAGGGTTCCAACTGCTTCATATCACTATAAATGTGCTCCAGCATATGGAAACAGGGCTCCTACCCTTAAGGAGTTTTATCTGTTTTACAGTGTTATAAACAACATATAACTCAAACCCAAATACACAAATTTTATAAAAATAGTTCTTCATATCCTACATCAATTACCATCAGTTCTCAATACCTTTAATAAGATGCTCTTGACTAGATTGTGGATTCCTTAAAATCTGGGACCATGTCTTTAAAAGAGGTTACACTTACAAAACGCCCGGGATATGCGACGTGCTATGGATAGACTAAAAATGCATGCTGTGGAAAAGAAGGACAAAGAGAGGAGGAGGAGATAGCTAGAGGAAGAGAGGGCCAAAGGGTAATGGGAACGGATAGCAAGCACAGGAAGTAAAGTGTTCCTTCTGCTTTAAGGTACACTATGGATGTTTGAGATCTTCCAGATTTACTGCCAAACTACCCAATTTAAGGAAACCAACTGCTGCCACAGAACAGAGAAGCTTTGTAACACTGAGTTTACATGGCCGACCTAAGGGTACTCAGAAGGCTTGTTTGTATAAATCCTACTTGTCCAAATAATCTCCATCAGTCCTTTCCCACTAGAATACGAGGTTTTCTCAGTGACCACATAAGAGAAACCATACGAGCACTGGAATGTTCACCTAGCCTACCAGCTACTACAGAATCAGAAGAATCGAACAAACACTAAATGGACAAATAACTACTTCCCATTCAAGCATCTACTGAGGACAAGGCCTAAAGTAGCTTGCCCACAAAGACTAAAACAGAGACCAGAAAATGGCAGCCCATCAGGACATTTCCCCTGAATATTTAGAAAATCTAGCAACACAGGGCCCACATCCCCAAATGGCAATCATCCGGTAGAACCGAGTGAGTAGCTGATGCTCCTTTAGAAAAGTTGTAAGCTTTCCAGTTAGCCAAAGCCCCTCCCCCACCCCCCGCCATTAAGGTAAAAATCAGCTGCAGAACTGAAAATGAATCATAACTAGATTGAAAAATCACAATTATTACACCTGGCTCAATTCACTAATGTATATTATCTGCCTACCCTCTATAGACATCTGAGTTTAAGTCCTCAGGGAGTCTAAAATGACTAGAACACATTAACCAGCAAGAATAACAGAACAATTTCAAGGGGGAAGAACATTGTAGGATGATAGATAGCTGAAAAGAGTACTAAAATTACTTTAACCAGATATAATCGGTGATCGACTCAACAGCAACAGGTTTGGTTTGGTTTTATCCTAAGGAGCCCTGGTGGCACAGTGGTTAAGTGTTCAGCTGCTAACCAAAAGGTTGGCAGCTCAAACCCACCAGCCATTCTCCAGGAGAAAGACCTGGCAGTCTGCTTCCATAAAGATTTAGAGCCTTGGAAATCCTATGGGGCAGTTCTACTCTGTCCTATATGGTCTCTATGTGTCAGAATCAACTCAAAGGCAGTGGATTTGGTTTTGGTTTATCCCAGAATCCTAGAACTAAAGTTAAAAAGATTAAAATACAAGTGCTCAGGAGAGAGAAGCAATACAAGTACTTGAAGCAAACTTTTAAATATATAACAACCCTTCTTCTGCAATGGAGATAAGGCTAGGAAAAAATGAAAGAACCGGCATCTTCCTTTAAAGTCAATAAGCTTTGTGGTTTTGTGTAAGGTGGGCCTCAGAAGTGTAGATTTCTATTGTTTTTAGGTGTCATCCAGTCAGTTCCAACCCATAGCAATCCTGTGTACAACAGAATGAAACACTACCCGGTTCTGCATCATCCTTAAAATTGTTGTTACACCTGAGCCCATTGTTGTAGCCACCATGTCAACCCATCCCCTTAAGAGTCTTCCTCTTTTTGGATGATCATCTACTTTACCAAGCATGATGTCCTTCTCCAGAGACTGCTCCACTCTGATAACATGTCCAAAGTGTGTAAGATGAAGTCTCACCACCCTTGCTTCTAAGAAACATTCTGGCTGTATTTCTTCCAAGACAGACCTGTTCATTCTTCTGACCTATTCATTCTCCATGTATGTTCAATATTCTTCCCCAATACTGTAATTCAAAGGTATCAATTCTATTAGCTAAATAAAAGAACTCTCAAGATGTCTCAGCCCAATCTTTTGATTTTATACAGGAACAAATTAAGATCAAAAGGGCTATGATGCTTGACCAAGATCATTAAAGTGTAGATAATAGAACCTAAGCTAGAATTCAGATGTCTTTAATCTAAATCTATGTCACTTCTACTACACCATAATCATCATCATCAGGTGGGCTCATGGCCTTTCTAGTAGTCACATGCATGCTCCTCAGCAGGAATAATGGTCACGAATATTTTATTGTTTTGATCACCTGAATAATTAGTCATGCGTTATCTGTAAGGTAACTCCCAAGTAATACAAAGACTCCACTAAACAACTCCATGTAAGGCATGCTGAAAACAAGGTGAAAGTTTATGAATCTCTTTAACAAAAAATATATGTAAGTGGCATCTGAGGACTTAAAAGCTTGCAAGCAGACATCTAAGATGCATCAATTGGTCCCATTCCACTTGGAACAGAGGAAAATGAAGAAAACCAAAGATACAAGGAAAACATTAGCCCAAAGGACTAAAAGACCACATGAACCAGAGACCCCACCAGCCTGAGACCAGAACTAGATGGCGCCCAGCTACCACCAACGACTGCCCTGACAGGAGTAACAACAGAAAGTCCTGGACAGAGCAGGAGAAAAACAAAAACAAAACTCAATTTCACATAAAAAGACCATACTTAACGGTCTGACAGAGAATGGAGGAACTCCAAAACTATGGCCCCCATGCAACGTTAACCCAGAACTGAAACCATTCCCAAAGCCCACCCTTCAGACAAAGATTAGACAGGACTATAAAACAAAATACAATACATGTGAGGAATGTGCTTCTTAGTTCAATCAGATACGCAAGACCAAATGGGCAGCTCCTGTCCAAACGCAGGATGAGAAGGCAGGAAGGGACAGGAACTGGTCGAATGGACACAGGGAACTGGGGTGGAAGGGTATGTGCTGTCACAGTGTGGGGATTACAACTAATGTCACAGAAAAGTGTGTATAAATTTTTGTATGAGAAATTAACTTGAGCTGTAAACTTTCACCTGAAGCACAATAAAAATGTATAACATGAATAATTGAATAACAGCACTGTAACCAGAAAAATAATGAAATCAATATGCTACATTTTCTTTTCATACTTTTTTTTCTTTCCTTTTATTCTTTTTACTATTTAAAACTTAAGCAAGAAATGTATTAACTAAAATGTTACCACTTGCTTTTAATGTGGGGTACTTTATCCTTTTAGTTTCATTTGATAAAATGATACCCATACTACAAACTTAATATTCCTTTTTAAAACATTATAGAAATTTTCACTAGCACCCAAAGGTAGAAAGTATAGTATAATGAATACCCATGTGCCCAACAACCACCTTCAACAAATATCGAGCTTGTTTCATTTATCCTTTCCCACTCAACACCCCCACCCCAGGAATTTGCCCCCTAAAGTCTTTTAGAGCAAATTCCAGACATAATATTTCACCAATCTATACACATTAAGTATACATTTCTTTGAAGTCCTAAGTCATCTGTTTAACTTTCATATAAATGCACAGTAAGACTATACAGTTAGTAGCAGCAACTGAATCATAGCCAATCAGTGATGAATAAGTCATTTTTGTTACTTTAAAAAAGATGGCGTTTTCCTTCTGAAACAGAGGCTCTGCTTTGTATTTGTAGAAATATTTCTGCAAGCCTATAGCACCCAGAGTATCTGGCCCAGGGAGTAATTCATTACCCTGAGAGTAACTGTGGCACAAGATCTCAAGCCACAATAAGTACTGTGGAAAATCCATGCTAAATTCTGTGAACAGTCTGTGGTATTGGGCAGTCTGAATGCCTGTTGGCTGGCAAGGGAGGGAACTCCAGAGTGCATAGCAAGAGATGGTTTTTCAATAAACTATACATCACAATAAAAGTAAACCTCAAACATTTAAGCTGCAATCCCTCATACTGTATTAAGATTTCTTAGCATAAGTGCATAATAATCTTGTTCTCTGTTCCTCCATTTGAATTAAGTAGTTATAAAAGCAATAAAATTTAGGTACAGCTGCAATTTTCACTTCGGTTAAAATGTGTCTGTGATTTTCTTTCATATTCCTCAACTATGAATGTCATTTTTATTTTAAACATCATTTCAACAGATGAAATGTTGGCCGAGAATATATAATATAGTTTTGCCATGTAATAGTTACGTCACCATAAGCATATTAGTTAACCACTACACATAATGGAGACTTTTTGTCTCTATGAAACACAAATAACACCAGGCAGCATTTCATTCTGATTTACATAGGGTCACTATTAGTCTGAGAGGACTTCAGGGCATCTAACAGCATTATAAGGTTGTTCTAAGCATGAAAACTAGAATATATTTATATGTTATATTTATACGTATAAATATTTATACGTATAAATATATATTTATATTTAGAATATATTTATATTATATATTTAATTATCATAGAATCCAGCTTGACCAACCCAGCTGGGTGGATTACCTAGGTAGTCAAGTCTCTGAGAGAAACAGGTTAGCAATAGGAAGAAGAGAAGAAATTAGAATTTGGTTTTGGAAACGTCAGGCTTGAAATGCCTGGAAGCTATCCTACTGGAGCCGTCAAGTAAGCAGCTGAGTACATAAATCTGAGATGCAGAGGGGTCTGGCTAAAGATGTCAGTTTAGGAACTGCTGGCACTAAATGGGATTGAAAACTAAACTTGGATTAAAATAATCATATTCCATACATCAAGGAGCTGTTGTTTATAGCATCCCAACATAGAACACCTTTAATTTGCATTGTCTACTACCTTTCCTAGTGAGAAACAGAGTTTAATTCTCCTGGAATCCAAATTTCTGTGTTCCAGGAAGGTTGGAGTGACCTCCCCAAACCATCTTCTGAAGTGATCTTTGGACCTTGAGCCTTAAGAAGACTGGCTTTTTAAAAGTTACCTTCAAGTCACACAGTGGTCTAGGTAAATTGCTAAGACTGTTTTGCCTTAGACACTGTGCTCTTTTGAAGAATTATCTATGTGCAGTCAGTTTCAACAAACAGAAACTCCAGGGTGACTAAAAGTTGTGTTTTAGGGTAAATTGTTATTATGTAAACACTGCTCTGATCCCATTTCCATGGCAATGTCTGGATGATGGGGTGTAAGAGTCTTTGGAAGTTCTTTCCTCTTTGGAACATTTTTGATTCTCTAGATTAAATGTTACCCTGACTTGCAAATTATATATTAAATAAACTTCAATCAATGTCTATTATTGCCTTAATATGATTTTTGTTTTAACAGTAGTAACAATGAGTAGATATTTAAATTTGCTTTTAATGATGAAAAATATAGATTTTCTTATATTTTACCAGTACAGACAAGATGAATTTCTATGTGAGCTAGAATAATTGAGAATCAATTATATCAGAAGACTTTAAAAAGGCTGTTCTAAAATTTTTTAAAGAACTGAAATTTTAGAACCATATGTAAATATGTTACTCTTAAATAAATCGCAACTCTTGTCACCCTAAATAGTCCAAAGCTTTCCCCCATAGACACTATGTAGCTATTCTGACTGCAATAATGGGTGATAAGTAAAATAATTTACTCAATAATATGCACATAAATTCTTATAAAAACAGAAGGCAGCTCACCAACTTGCTTTATCTCTACCTACTCTCTACAAAGTTACCTCAACTTTCCTCTATGGAGTGTCCATAAGAGAACATGGTAGTAATGTAATACTCCCAAAATGTCACAGACATTAAGTCAGACATATCTAGGTTTGACTTTTTTAACCTATTTCTAATCTATGAAATTGGAAGAATAATTCTACACTTTGTAGGATGGCTGTAATATTAAATAAGATAATAAAAATATATAAAAATATCTGTACTTATTACTTTAAAATAAGAATACTATCTTTTTAAGTCTATTTGGCTGAGAAGGCAAGAAGTGATCTCTTAGAAAAAACTCATAAGATTATTAAAATACAAACAGAAAGGAACATGCATTATTGAAGTATGACTTAACAGAAAACAGTGAATACAACTTACTATCAGTCTATGCTATGAAGTTTTAACTACAATGAAAGATAGTCTTGGTAAATTAGCGTCATCTGGTAGACAGCATGGGGCATGGTAAATGGTGGCTTACAAACAGCTTTCATGCAGCACACTTTGAACATACTATTGTCGTCCTTCACTAGTAATTCATTTATGGCCCTTTTAATTAACTTTGTATTATCAAATCTACGTCCCTCTCAGCCTCAAATCTTTTCCCAAAACGTTTTAAAGGTACTTGCCTCTTACTTCTTTGAATCTTTTGGGTAGTAATATAACACTATAAAACTACTATTAAAATTAGAAGGTAAACGTGATTTTTAACTTCCACTTCCACTTATCATTTATATTAAACCACTAGCTCAAACGTTCACTTATCTTTTCTCAATTAAGTACAATAATTTAACCCTTCCACTACTGGCACCAATATTTAGAGTAGGAATTGTGCCTACTCTGAAACATTGCAATAAAACTTCTTAACTGTCCTTTACAAAACAGAGATCCTTTTAAATGTTAAATATCAGATCTTTGTACTAAGATTAGCTGAAATTACCTCATTTTCTTCAACTGCCTGTAATCTATATAGAACAATTAAAAATTAGTGACTACTTCATGTACCTTCCAAATGTACAAGCTATATTAAAACAATAGTACTGAATTCTACAGCATAAGCTTTAAAAAAAGGTGAATTTGTAAGCATTGCTCTTCCAACATTCAACAAGTATTCATTAAATATTACACATTAAATAATACATACACCTATGTCTCACTTATCAACTATTCGTTATCCGATATTTCACATTTATGACAAGAGTAAAAAAAATTTTAGCCTACTATTTTGAGCATTAATGATGTATGTCTGACAGTAACAAATGCCAAGGTGTGAGGCAAGAGAAAAGCTGGTTGTGAAGCTTAAGGTTATGTGTCAACTTGGCTGGGCCATGAGTCACAGTGGTTTGGCAGTTATATGATGAGGTAATTTGGCAGTTATGTAATGATTTAGTCATCCTCCATTTTGTGATCTGATGTGGTCATCCTCTATTTTCACATAATGCCAATTTTCACATAACGATCTGGTCTTTGGAACCTAACCATGTTGATAAACAAGGAGTGGGTGTATTATATGCCAGCCCTATTTTATATCCTGAGGCATCAGCAGAGAACAAAACAAACGTAAGTCCTTGCCCTCAAGGAATTTACTAGACAGTCTGGCCTGCTGTTTTTAAATGTCTGACAAAGAACACAAAAATCTATATTTTACAGTAAGAGTCATCCTCAAGACTTAGCTAACAAACTGAGAGAAAAATATTGCAAAATAATGAAGGAAAAAAAAATTCTTTGTATTTTTCCCCCAGTCAAAAATTTTATAGAAGAGCATAAACAATTCTGATTCTTAATATCCTTTTAAGAGTTAATATATGCCAGACAACTAGCACCTGATTATTTTGAACTGTAGAAGTTTTGGGTATACTAAACCACAATTTAAAAAGAACATGCAGACTACTATTTATTGTTCTATAATTATGGCTATAAAGAAATTAACAAATTGGTAACAGGCAACCACACTATCACTGATTGCCTACAATATGACAATCACCGCCTTAACTATTATACATAAATTACCTCTAATATTCTCTGATCTCAGTGTTGCTACTTTATAATCTGAATATAGGTGAAGAGAGCACAATGAATTAAATATGAACCAAATGATTACCATGTAAGAAAGGAAAGCCCTTTTTAAAAAAATCAGTAAAGAGGTACACATTTTAAAAAATAAATATAATTGCTGCCAAACTTGACTAGAAAAACAGAACTTTTTTTCTGAGATAATAAGTTATAATCTGGGCTACTTTTAAGTACAACATATCTTGGGTTCCGTTTCTACAATTCTCCAGCTAAGCATTTAGTCAAGAGGCCACACGAGATAGCAGAAACAGAGCATTAGACCAAGAGCCAATTCAAGCCCAAATCCATTTCTAATGCTGTCTAGGCAAGTGAGTTTGGGTAAATCATTTCTCTTTAGGACTGAATTTCTTCATTAATAAAACAGGCATCATAATGCTAGTCAGGCAAGCTTACACTGAGATCACATGAAAATACTGGTAAGCTAGAAAGTAACTGCAATAATGAAAAATTACTAGATAATTTCTGCAAGTCCTTTCAGCTCTAAAATTATGGCACTAAAAATCTATGACTCACAATGATTTCTGGGCTAAGAACTTCCATACAAATAAAATACAAACATAATATTCACATATTCACTTTAAGGCATTGGTTTTAGAGTACCAAGTTCAAAGATGTTTTTCTTTTGTTTTTGTTTTTGCTTTAAAGTCCAAACAGTTAAGGATTCTAGTACAGTGTGTCATAAAGAAGGACCAAAATACAAGGATATTAGTTGCTTGTTCCTTCCTTCTTCTGCTCAATCACAGAGGATACTGACATCAATGAGAAATAGCTAAATTCCACACAAAAAAGAGTAAACAGTAAGTAAAAAAAAAAAAAAATGTAAGTAAGAGTCAAGGTAAAAAACAATGTGAAGCTCCCAGGAAGTGACAGCAAAAATAAAGATTTCTGGTCTTTCTTACACTGAAGGAAGAGTTAGGTCTATCTATCGACATACCAAATCAACCAATACATACAAAATCCACTATATAGAGAAAAAAGCTGGTACAAAAGAGTCATGAATGCTGTCCCCAAATATTTCTTTTTCTGAAAATTGTTGTTATGATCCACACAGTCAAATGCCTGTTCTGGAGTCTGATTTCGGCCAAGATCCATCTGACATCAGCAATGGTATCTCTTGTCCCACTCCCTCATTGGAATCTGGCTTGAATTTCTGGCAGTTGCCTGTTGATGTACTGCTGCAACCATTTTTTGAATTATCTTCAATGAAATTTTACTTGCGTGTTGTATTAATAATATTGTTTAATAATACCCACATTCCGTAGGATCACCTTTCTATGGAATGGGCACAAATATCAATCTCTTCTGATCGATTAGCTTGGTAGCTATCTTCCAAATTTCTTGGCATAGACAAGTGAGTGCGCCAACGTTTCATCTGATTATTGGATATTACTACAACTATAATGTTCTAAATAAAATAAACATGGAGTACAAAAAACAAGAGTCTATGGATCCTATACTTGCAATCCTCCCAAGAGTGTTTTCCAACACTTCATGACTTTGCATGTGCTGTCAGAAATGCCTACTCTTCCCTTTCTGCCTGGTGAACTCTTACTTCAAGGTTCAAACTAAGTTTCACCTATAAATGAATGTTCTCTCTTCTGTACTTTAACAGCGCTTAGTATTACATTATAAATTAGATTATACATTTTAACTTGTATGATTTTATACATTTTATAACCTAATGCTGTTTTATAACTACTTCTATGTCTGTCTGCCCCATTATATTGCAAGTTCCTTGAGGAAGTGCGTTGAGTAGTCTTAAACTTCAGGCCTTTCAATTAACAGCCAAGTGTGTTAACTGTTTGCACCATCCAGGGTTCATGATTATGAACACACCCAGAGAAAAATACAGAATATTCAAGGTTCATTCTACTTTGCCATTAAAGGAACTCGGGTGAAAATGTCTAAGAAGCACAAAGTTAAGCCAGTTTGCATTACCTGTTCTTGTTCCTGGCGACTGTAAAACTTGACACTTAATATCCTTAATAATCCCAGAGTCTTTGGTACCTACAAAATAAACATATATCATACAAAGAAAAATTAATAGAAGGCTCTCTCAGTGTATAAAGGCCTTTTATCACACAAAGAAAACTATTAAAAAAAAATCTAGTATTTTAAGAAATGGTAAGAAAATCACCAATAGCTGTCAGGAATCTTGGTGAGACTCTGATTTTGTTAAAAAAAAAAAAAAAAATCCACCAAGTGGTAAAATCCTAGAAAATACATCTAATATATCCACGGTGAAATGCTTACAAGTACATAAATAACAAGTCTAGTACAATCTAGGCAAATTATAATTCACTCCAAGCACTTCTCAAATAAGGCTGCTCCAGGTTACCATTTTATTCTAACATTACAATGGAAACGTTCAAAACTGCCAACAGAAATTTTAGTAATCAAAGAATTGATCCTACACTTGAAAAAATACCAGAAAAAAAAAATCATTATTTAGAAACTAGTATTTGATTGCTTCTCGGCCTCTTGGCTAAGATCAAGTGTCCAAAAAAACCAAAACCAAACCCAGTGCCATCGAGTCAATTCCGACTCATAGCGACCCTAAAAGACAGAGCAGAACTGCCCCATAGAGTTTCCGAGGAGCGCCTGGCAGATTCAAACTGCCGACCCTTTGGTTAGCAGCCGTAGAACTTAACCACTACACCACCAGGGTTTCCATAAGATCAAGTGTAGAAACTATCGTTTGAAATAACTTAATGTAACAAAAGACTCAGTTCTTTTTTGTCTTCTGGTTTAAGAAATATACCTATGAAAGGAGGACGGATATAATAAAAAAAACTTAAATAAAGAAATAGCAATACTATTCACAATAGACAAAAAGTAGAAACAACTCAATGTTCAAACAATTAAGACTAACTAAACAAAATGTGGTATATCCATTCAACAGAATATTATTCAGCCACAAAAAAAGACGAAGTACTGATACATGATACAGCTTAGATGAACCTCAAAAACATTATGCTAGGTGAAATAAGACAGACATAAAAGGCCACTTATTCTATGATTCCACTTATATGAAATATGCAGAATAGGTAAATCCATAGAAACAGAAAGCAAACTAGTCGTTTCCAGAGGCAGATGGTAAGGATAGGATGGGGAGGGACTACTTAATGAGTACAGAGTTTCCTTTTGGGGTGATGAAAATGCCTTAGAACTACACAGAGGTGATGGTTACACAACAGAGTAAATATGCTAAATGCCACTTAACTGCACACTTTAAAATGGTTAATGGTTAATTTTTATGTTATGTGAATTTTATTTCAATTTTTAAAAAGCAAGAGGTTAAAGGATAAAATTTTTCCAACCAGAACTTCTGGGTAGCTGAAGACATTAGTGACTCCCTAGTTATATATCTCCCAATACTTCCTCCAAAAACAATGGAAAGTAAATCTACACACACACACACACACACACACACACACAAACATTGCTAATTTAACTTAAAGGTAGAGGATAACCCAAACTACAAAATAACTGCAAATAAAAAGAGAAAAATCACCAAATCCCCGTGTGTGTTCTCCATTGCTCCTATCAAAACCTACACCTTCAGTCTAACCCTACCCAAGGCTCTGGGGTGAACAAAAGCAGACTGAAAGCATAGACTTATGTATAACCCGTAGTTACAAACCAACACCCATAAAGCATATTATATTAAAAATTTGAGGCATAAACAAGCACTACTTTCTGACATGCATCAAGAACAAGACAAAAAGGAACTGGACTACATCAAAATTAAAAGAACTTTATCAACAAGGTGAAGAGACAATCTACAGAATGGGACAAAATGTTTCATAATCATGTACTTAATAAGGGTTTAACACCAAGAATATATAAATAATTCTTCTAACTCAAGAACAAAAAAACAAACAATCTAATAGACTGCAAAAAACTCATGAAAAAAATATCCTTCAATACATAAGAATGTGGGATCTAATGGACAAATGGAGGGGTTGGTCTCACTTGAGCAAGCACACTGCATCTGTATCAGCAAAAGATGCAATACATAGGCACAGATGCAAGCAGGCAGTGGAATCATATAAAAGTATTCTTCTGATTCCTTCTATTTTCTCAGGGAAATAGGGTTTCTTAAAGAAACAGAATTCTAAAAAGACTGTCAAAACAATATTCTACACTGAAAAAACAGCTACAATAACATGAAAAATAGCCAGTTTTGTTTATTTTATATACTTTTTTATAAAATTTTTATCTTTAAAATATAAACAGACAATAATAATTAACACTAGTATATCATTTTACAGTTTATCAAGTGCTTTCCCACAAATTATGTCTTCTGATCTGGGCAAAAGTCTTAATACACAAGTGCTAAGTGATGAGGTGGAATTCAAACGCCAGCCTTCTGACTCCAGGACCGGGGTTCCTTCCTTTCTCCAGTTACTGAACTCCATCCAGGTATCCGTTACAGCTTACGGCACTTATTTGTGGCCACGGCTGTCTCCTCCAATATACAGTAAACCACTGAGGGCTGCTACCAGTATCTTTATGTCCCTAATTCCTGGAGCACTGATTAAACATTGAACAAATGAGTAAATAAACCTGCCTCACATAGATGACACTAACCTTAATTTGGAAACTTTGGTCAGTGCACATATTGAATTTTGCATAGTCTCTTTTACAACCTAGCAGCCTAGTAAGAGACTAGAATATGTATCAGCAGCATTTTTCAGTCAATATCTACCTCGACACGATAGCAACCTGAAATAAACAGTAAGAAGAGGTTCAATGAGAACAACATCTGACACTTGACAAAAGAAACTAATCCTATAACCTCAAATTACTTTGATCTTAAAAATATAAACAGGCAATAATAATTACTTTGAGGTGGGAGGAGGCTACACAGAATGACTGCAAGTTCAGCTGCAAACGCACTTAAAAACCACTAACGTAATTTAAAAACACGCACGGCATTTCAAGAAGTTAATCATACAGCAGATCATTCAATTTGCAATTCAATATTTTCCCCTACTTATTTTGTCAGCGCACACGCAAATTTCTTCTACAAAGACTCCTGCATCAAAGCTTTGGGTCCGTGAGGGAAGGCCTATACTTAGCAGAGCAGATTCCAACACTTCAGTAAGAAGCTAGTGAAAGCACAACGAAAGAATTCAAAGAACTCAAGGTGAAAAAAGCTTTCTTGTATGTAACAGTACTCTGTGACTTTCCCTTTGACGGGCCACTGTGTCATGAATACTGCACACCTGATTCAACTGTTCTGGAAAGGACTTGCACAGCTGGCCTAATGTACCTCTCCTCGCACTTCCACACTTACGAATTTTTTCCTTTTTTTTCCCCTCTTCTGCAACCTTTAATTTTGAAAACCTGCATAGTACCAGAAAAGGTGAACTGATTATACAATTTAAAAACGAGTATATCTTTCACCTGGGTTCACCAGTTACTAACATTTTGCCACATATGCTATATCTCTGTCTGTACGTATACACATACACTTTTTTAAATTTATACACATATTGTTATGTGACATTAGTTGCAATCCCCATAATGTAACAGCACACTCTCCCTTCCCATCCTGGGTTTGTTGTGTCTATTCAACCAGGTCCTGTCCCTTCCTGCCTTCTCATCCTGCCTCTGGAAAGGAGCCGCCCATTTGATCTCTTGTATCTGACTGAACTAAGAAACGCACTCTTCATGAGTATTATTTTATGTTTTATACCCCAGTCTAATCTTTGTCTGAAGAGTACGTTTGGGGAATGGTTTTAGTTCTGGGTTACAGAGCATCCGGGAGCCATGGCTTTGGGGGTTCCTCCAGTCTCAGTCAGACCTAATGGTCTGGTCTTTTTACGTGAATGTGAGTTCTGCTCCACACGTTTCTCCACTTCATCAGGGACTGATGGCATAAATCTGATAACGCCACTGGTAAGTATATTATTGCATAGTTGGAGTAAAAGGTATTAAATAAAAACTAGAAGATCTGGCTCCATCTCCTTTCCTATAGTCCGTCAGTCCTTATGATGTCACAAGGCTTAGACGCCTTATCTGTGAAAGAGACCTAATAATACTTAAACTGCCCTCCTTAACGGGTACTGCAGAGAGAATCAGTGAGCAGTAGAATGAGGAGATGGAGAATGAATGAAAGGAAAACGAAAAAGCACAATTCTGATATTGATATTTATAAACTGATCTACAAATATAAACTATTTCAAGGTCTGATGCCATATAAACCAATAAGGTGACTTCATTTAAAAAAAAAAACAACCACTACTTTGTCAGGCTAAATCCACATTTAAACATTTCAGCATACGGTAAGGGTTAAAAATAAATAAGTAAATAATGGACATTTACTATAATTTCCAAAGGTTTCTTTTCAAAAGTACATCTATATCAGTTTCTTTTCAACACCAAAACTTTTAATCCTTCAATGTTTTAGAAGGTTATTTTGCAATCAATATATTTTAAGATAGAACTAATGGAGAAATATACTCACTATAGGTACAAACAACTTAAGATATCCACTTATGTGTGTTCTACCTTAATTTCTTGGTTTTCCCTCTCACCCAAAAAATATGAGTGTCCACTATGTACCAGACAATGTATTACCATATTTTTACGCAATAACATGCACCTTTTACATTTGTTTGCCAACTGCTCCCTTCCCCCATGATGTATTTTCATAAGCAAGACTATGCCAACTTTTTTTTTTTTACATGTTGCTGTAGAGAAAATTAGTTATTCTTTCCTTCCTGGATCCACAGAAAACTGTCTTTCCCAGAAGTAAAGAGGTGCCACATGATTATCTGTGATAAATGAACTGCGAGCAGAAATGATAACACATCTGGTCTAAGACAGGAGAATGCACCTGTCCATTTGGAAACACAGTGGAGATGGATGCACAACACGAGAAGGTAATTAATATCACTGAATTGCACATGTAAAAAAATGTTTAAAAGGTAAAGTTTTTGTTATATATATAATTACCACAATAAAAACAATTTTAAAATAAAAAGTACCTATCCATGTTCTGGCCATCTCTTCTCATAAAGCCATAAATTGAAATACTGGAACCTCAAGAGGTTATCAGCCTAGATATTTGAAGGTTGAGCTGCCCAGGAGAGTCATGGTACCAACAGTAGACTTTGCCAGGAATAAATGAACTTTCATTTTATTACACAGTGGTAAAAGAAAAAAAAGCCAGTGAAATTTCAGAATTTCTCATTTGTTTATTTATGTGATTGCTTTTAGTATAATAACAGAAATTAGCCTATACTATTTTTTTTTATTACAGTCTAAAAGTATGCCTGGCACAAAACAGATGTTTAATAAATATTTATAGAACAAATGAATGGATGGATGGGTGGATGGAAAAATGTTGTTGTTAGTTGCCATCAAGTCAGTTCCAATTAATGGCAACTCCATGTGTGCAGAGTAGAACTGCCCCACAGTCTCCATGTGACCTTACAGAAGCAGATAGCCAGGCCTGTCTTCTGAGGTGCCTCTGGGTGAGTTTGAAACACCAACCTTAAGGCTACTAGTTCAAGTACTTAACCAGTTTGTGCCACCTAGTGGCTTTGGGTGGAGAAACAGTCCATATAAATATGGAAAAATATGGAAGAAAGTATATCATAGTAGTTAAGAACTTAAAAGGGGAACTCCTACTCAATTTTTTGTTCTTCAGTTCCACCACTTGCTAGCTGGGTAGCCAGAGCAAGTTTCTTAGTTACATTTCACTTTCCTCATCAATAAACTCGGGCTAGTAACAATATCTACTTCAAAGGGCTGGTGGGTATCAAATGAGCTAATATATAGCAACAGCAATACAAAGTGTCGCTATTGTTGTTGTTAGATGCTGTTGAGTCCACGTGACTGACAGCAACCACATGTGACACCGTAGAAGTGCCCCATAGGGTTTTCTAGCCTGTAATCTTTACAGCAGGTCTTTCTTCTGTGGAGCCGCGGAGTGGGTTCAAACCACTAACCTTTCAGTTAGTAGTTGAGCACTTAACGATTGTACCACCAAAAATAAAAACCTAAACCCATTGCTGTCAAGTCAATTCTGACACCTTAATGTTTAAATAAGTTTCTGTAAATAAAGGGACTACTGCTAGGTAGTTTGTTTTCTAATATCTTGAAATATAGTTATTAAAAACTGAGACTAAGATAAATACAACATGCTGTTGTAAATTTGATAGTTACAAGAAGTACAAGTAGTCCCCAACATACGACATAATTGAGTTAAAACGAACTACACTTATGGTCGTCTGGTTATTTATTTTTTGTACATCTTATCATTAGTAATAATATGTACTACATACAACGGTGCAGTGCAATTTGCTGATTTTATCATCTTAGATGTTCACTCGCAGATGTTCAATGTCACAATTAGTGTTCAAAACACTGCCATATAAGAGGTAATAATAAAAACTAAAAACAAAAAAACACGGATTTGACTTACGTCAGAACCAACTCATGATGGAGTCATCAGAATGGAACCCTGTCGTAAGTCAGGAGCTACCTGTATTAAAATTTGACTAGCATTAATGCACTTTCCTCTTTTAAAACAAATTATTTCCTTCTCCACATCTTACAAAGTATTTATTTTTTGTTTGAGTTGTGTTAGTAAAGTGAAATGCTTACCACAACGACTCTATCTCCACTACTGGTGACCTGCTTATAATAAGGTGATCCTGAAAGAACTCTCCAGGCAGAAAGGCCACAGCTAGAAGCTTTTGATAGGCCCGCTTCAGCATTTTCACATCCACCAACCAGTAAAAGTCTAAAAAGGAAAGGAACTGGTAAATTACAAATATGAACATGACACCAAAACAAAGAAAGGAGAAACATTCACCTTCAGAAAGAAAGCTAAACTAAAATCACTACATACTAAACATAGAAGGTAAATATTTCAGAAGAAATCAAACAGGATACATGCCTCACATCATACACAAAAACAAATTCAAAATGGATTAACGACCTAAATGCGTAAAAAAAAAAAAACCATGAAATTCTTAGAACAAGGAGGGGCAGCGCTGTCAAGCCTAGCTTTCAACAACTTATTACCTACTATAATAACAAAAGCACAAACAGCAAAAGACAAAATAAATAAACGGGACATCAGAAAAATTAAAAACTTTTATTCATCAAAAGACTTTATCAAAATAAGAAAAAGACAAGCTATCAACTGGGAAAATATCTTTGAAAACCATATATCCAACAAGAGTCTATTAATCAAAATATAGATAAAAATTTGACAACTTAACAAAAAGACCAATAACCCAATCATAAAATGAGCAAAGGACATGAACAGACATTTCACCAAGGAGGCTATTCAAATGGTGACCAGGCACATGAAAAGATGCTCAGCATCAGTAGTCATCAGAGAGATGCAAATCTAAACCATAACGAGATACCATTTCACTTCTACTAGAATGGCTAAGAGTGAAAAAACAACAGAAGTGGTGAGGATGTAGGGAAATTAGAAATCCTTATCCATTGCTGATAGGAATGAAAAATGGTACAGCCATTGTGGGAAACAGTGCAGCAGCTTCTCAAAACAATAAAAATACAACTACCATATGACCCAGCAATTCCACTTCGAGATGTATGTCAAAGGACTTGAAAACACAGACTCAAACAGAGACTTCTACACCAATGTTCACTGCAGCACCAATCACAACAGCCAAAAGGTGGAAACAACCTAAGTGCCCATCAACGGATAAATGGATAAACAAAAGGTGGTACATTACTACTTAGCCAGTAAGAGAAATGAAGTCTTGATACATAGCACAACATGGATGGAGCTTAAAGACATCATGCTGAGTGAAATAAGTCAATTGCAAAAGGACAAATATTCTACGACCTCACTTATATAAAGAGACATGAAAAGGCAAACGTACAGAGATAAAAGTTTATTAGCTGTTACCAGGGGTGGGAGGGAGGGGGAAAAGATGGGGTAATGGTGATGGAAATATCAAATTGATTAATGATACGGTTGCACAGGGATTACTGTAATTGCTATCAATAAGTTGTACACCTGTAGAAAGTTGAACTGGCAAAAGCTGTGTGACATATATTTACTACAATAACCAAAAAAAAAAAAAGAGTAGCTGCTGAGGCTGCTATGTACAGGCAAACACTTCATGGGATTTGGTTTCTTGGTTTGGAAGTTTAAGGTCATGGCTTCATGGGCTATCCCAGTTAATTGGCCTAATAACATGTTTAGTGCCTCTCTTCCACCTCCTACTTCAATGAGTGCCTGGGGTCTTATAAGCTGGCAAGCAGCCATCCAAGGCACAATTGGTTCCCTGCAGCAACAGAGGAAGAAGGATAGTCAGGAATAGGAGGAGCGTATGGAATATGTGGCTAACTGCCTCCAAGAAAAACTGCCTCGTTTGCCATGATACCAGAAGTACTGGATAGTGCCCAGCTACCATTACTGAACATTTTGATCAAAGATTCCATAGAATATCCTGACCAAAAGAGGAAAAATACAGAACAGAATTTCAAATTTTCATGGATTCTAGACTTTCTGGAGCCATGGAGGATGGATGAACCCCTGAAACTGTTGCCTTGGGATAATCTTTAAGCCTTAAACCAAAAATATCCCTTGAAGTCATCTTAAAACTGAACATTTTAGCTTAACTCGTAAAAAAGGTCTACTTTGAGCATTATGCTCGTTTAAGTACTGTCTATATGGGATCGCTATGAGTCGGAATCGACTCGATGGCAGTGGGTTTTAGTGGGTTATATAGGATCACACTGACCACACCAACTCAAAAGATTAGATAGAAATCTTAGAGGGCAGTGAGTTTATGTTAATGAGGCAGGAACAACTCAAAAAGGAGGGTAAGAATTGTTGCACAACTCAAAGAAGATAATCAATGTCACTAAATTCTACATGTAGAAACTGCTAATTGGTGATGTTTTGTTGCATATATTCTCAACAATGACAAAATAAATTTAGAAAAAAAAATTTTAGAAGAAACTAAAAAGAAATCAGGTGGCTTTTCAGTTAGCATTTCACATTCATTTATGCAGGTATAAGGCTTAATTAAACAACTTTGAGCACCTAAAACTCAGATGGGAACTTAGGAATGAGAAAAAAATGTTTTAAGGTTGGCCGCAAAACATTTAAGAAAATATATGGATCAACATCAATAGGCTTCAATAAACAGATGTATAGCCTCACCCAGATAAGTATGTTTTAACTATAGCAGTACACTGAATGCAATGAGGGTACAATTACAATTTATAAGTTCCTTAGAATTGGCATATCACAATACTGACTCATGTTTACATGAACTAAAATTAATTTTAAACGTCATAATGAAACATCAGGAGCTCTCAATACTACAGTAGAGGTGTGTGCCCAGGGGAGTCGTCTTTAATTCTGCAACATATGTGACAGGCAAAATTAGGCCCCCACCCCAAAGCCGTCCATGTCTAAATTCCCGGAACCTGTGACTATGTTACCTTATGTGGTGTTATGGGTTGATTTGTGTTCTCCCAAAAGTGCATTAAAGTCCTAAGACCTGGTACATGTGAACGCGACCTTATTGGAAACAGATTCTCTGCAGTTAACATGAGGTCATTTTGGAGCAGCGTGGGCCCTGACTCAGTATGACTGGTGTCTTTATAAAAACGGGAGAAGAAACCCTGAGAGGCGGATGTAGAGGGAAGATGACCATGGGAAAACAGAGGCAGAGACTGGAGTGATGCGTCTACAAGACACGGAATGCCAAGGACTGTGGAAAACCACCGAAACCTACTGAATGCAAAGGAGTGAGGAAAACCATCAGGCCCGAGGAGAAGCATGGAGCAGGCTCCCCCACAGAGCACCCCAGAAGGAAACTAATACACATGGCAGAGGGGATTTAAAGTTGCAGATGCAGTTAAGGTTACAAATCAGCTGGCTTTAAAACAGAGAGTAACCTAGATTATCCAGGTGGGCCCAACGTAATCACGAGGGTTCTTAAAGGTGAAAGAGGAATGCAGGAGAGTCAGTGTCAGAATGATGCACTGTGAGAAGGACTCGGCTGCCCATTGATGGCACTGAAAATAGAGGGGGAGACACAAGCCAAGGAATTTTAGCAGCTTCTAGAAGCTGGAAATAGCAAGAAATCAGATTCTCCCCTAGAGTCTCCAGAAAGGAACAGAGCCCTGCTAACACCTGGATTTAGCCCAATAAAACCCATTACAGACGTCTGATCTCCAGAACTATAAAAAATTAAGTTTGTTTTGAGACACTAAGTTTGTGATAATTCGGTACAGCAGCAACAGGAAACTAATACACCGTGTTTCTTTCCCAGCTCCAAAAACAGGTGACCTGTCGGACTCTAATTCCAAAAACAGTTCTCGTTTGGCTACTTGCTTTGTAACATTTATTCCTCATACCAATAACCACAACAACAAAAAAAATCTCACTCTACCACATACTCTCAGATCTAAAAATTTCCATAAAATCCTTCTAGGTTCAGCCATGGAATTTAAACGAACTCTGTGTTTCAAAGTTCATAAAGTAATGTTCATATACTTTACTCACAGAAACACAACATGGGCCTTCATTCAAAGCCTTTTTCCTATTGCTTTATATATGAGGAACAAGTTTACATGACAGTAAATCACAGGCGACAAATTTTGAGAAGATGGCTTGGAGCAACCCACAAGTGTGTTTCTGCCCTAGGCAAATCCTCAGACCTACCATGTAATTGACCCAGTTCACTTTGGAGCCAAAGTCAAGCTAGTATTATCAGTATACTTGGTTAGACTATTCAATCTGCTAAAATGGTTCTTTTACACTAAAATAACTTCAAAAGTCTGTATTTTGCAGTACTTTATCTAGTGCAGATAAAAATTATTTTATTTCTTTAGATCTAACTACCAATTTACAGAAAACACAGATGTCAGAAGAACACTTTAAATAATGCTGCAGATACAATTAACAATATCTAGACAGTAAGAAACTACAGAAATAATAACCTGGTTTCTTCAAAACACACACACACACACACGCACCTGAAGCAAAAGAGCAAGCAGTGAATGAGTAAAACAAGAGAGACAGAGAGATAATGGAGGACAGATTAATGAATTAAAAGAAAACACAGTCTGGATATTTAAAGATATTGTCAAATTATTGTTAATCATTTTTAGATGGAATAAAGGTATGTTTTAGAGTTCTTATTTTTTAGAAATACACACTGAATATTTACAGATGAAATATGCTGTCTACACATTTTACTTCAAAATAATTCAGAGAACAGTGGGTGGAGAAATGGCTGGGGTACATATAAAACAAGTTGATAACTGCTGAAACTAAGTGATAGGTACAAAGAGTCATTATACTATTCTACTTTTGCACATCAAGTTTTCCATGAAGAAATTTTTTTTTCAAAAAATAAGTTGTTAGAAAAAACTTTTCTGAATAAATTGAAAGAAAACACGCAATTTTGAATGAGACTTCAGAATTTAATCACGTTTTTTCTAACATAAAATATTGATTCATTATACATCCACTAGAAAAAATCAGTAAGCAATAATTATAATAAAAATAACAACACTGCTTGATAATTCAACTAATTCCCCAAAAAGCCAGGATAGAGCGGTTTCACTGAAAAATGAAATTTCTCTTCTCAAGTACTATATACCATAACTTTAAGCAAATAATATACACCTTCTACGATTTCTTTGCCAAACATGCCCTCCTCCCTGGAGTTATTTTCATAAGCACAGTATGCTAATTTTTTTCACCGAACATGGAATTAACCTAACCAGGGACATAGAAGACTTATATGTTGAAAATTTTATAATAAAGAAACTTACAAAAATGGAAAGACATCCCGTGCTCATGGATTGGAAGACAATACAGTGAAAATGTCAATACTACCTAAAGTGATCTACAGATACAACGCAATCCCAATACAAATTCAACAACATTCTTTACTGAAATGGAAAAAGTAATGACCAACTTTGTACAGAAAGGAAAGAAACCCTGAGCAGGTAAAGCAAGATTGAAGAAAAAGAACAAAACAGGAGGCCTCACACTCCTGAATATCAAAACATACTATACAGCCACTATAATCAAAGCAGCCTGGTATGTGTTCAACAGCAGACACATAGACCAGTGGAACAGAATTGAGAACTAAAAACTAAACCCAAACATCTATGGACAACTGATTTTCGACAAGGGGTCAAAGTCCATTCAGTGGGGCAGAAACAGTCTCTTTAAGAAATGGTGCTTGCAAAACTGTATTTTCACTTGCAGAAAAAATTAAACAGGACCCATATACAAAAATTAACTCAAAATTGATCAAAGGACTAAATGTTAAACCCAAAATCATAAAATTCCTGGAAGAAAACATAGGGGGAAACCTACGGGACCTAATCTTTCATAAAAATAGGATTACAAACACTACAACAAATCCATGAATAGAAGACAAAACAGATAAATAGGATCTCATAAAAATTATAAACCTATGCTCATTAAAACACTTTATTAAAAGTATAAATAGACAACCCATAGACTGGGAAAAAAATCTTTGGAAATGACTTATCTGATAAGGGTCTAATCTCTGAAATCTATAGAACTGTAATAACTCAACAACAAAAAGACAAACAACCCAATCACAAAATGGGCAAAGGACATGAACAGAATCTTCACCAATGAGGACATCCAAGTAGCCAACAAACATATGAAAAGATATTCACGATTATTAGCCATCAAAAACTAAAACATCCATTGTGGTCGAGTCAATTCCAACTCACAGCGACTGTACAGGACAGAGTAGAACTGCACCATAGGATTTCCATGGACTCGCTGGTGGGTTTGAACTGCAGACCTTTTGGTTAGCAGCCAAGCTCTTAACCACTGTGCCACCAGGGCTCCCATTAGCCATGAGACAGACTGCAAGTCAAAAACTACAATAAGATACCATCTTACCTTGATTAAAATGTCACTGATTTTAAAAAAAGGTAACAACAAATGTTGGTGAGTACGTAGGGAGATTGGAAACCTTATGTATTGCTGATGGAACTGTAAAACTGTACAACCACTATGGAAAATGGTATGGAGCTTCCTTAAAAAACTAGAAATAAAACTTCCCTATGATCCAGCAATCTCACTCCTAGGTACACACTAGAGATCTAAAAATAATGACACAAATAGACATGTGAATACCTACATTCATTGCTGTTTTATTCACAATAACAAATAAATGCAAACAGCCTAAATGCCCATGAAGGAATGAATGGATAAGCAAGCTGTGGTATATACATGCAATGGAATACTACACAACCATAAAGAACAGTGACGAGTCCCTGAAACATTATAACATGGATGTACATGTAATGCTAAGTGAAATAAGTCAAGCATATATGGACAAATATCGAATGATCCCTCTTTTATATAAAAACAAGACAGATAAATATAGACTAGAGAGACATTTTTTTTTTTTTTTAGAGAGACCAGTGTTCACTGGTGGTTACCAAGGACAGTAGGGAGGAGGGGAAAGCATGCTTTAGATCATAGCGACTTGTTATTTTTGGTGATGGGAAAAGTGGCACCAAATGTGGATACAGTGAGCACATCACAACCAAAGTAGAAATGCTTGAGCACATATGGATGGGTGCAGACACAATTAAAGAGAATGCTGACAAATTGTGACAAATGTAACTAATATCAATGAACAATTTGTGTGGAAATTGTCAAATGGGAACCTAACTTCCTGTGAAAACTTCCACAAGAAACACACACACACACAAAAGCCAATGCTTCTTAAACCAATCTATAAATTGAATGCAATTTCAACTAAAATCCCAACAGAGTTTTTCATACAACTAAACAAACTGATTTAATGAAACTAGACAAACATAAAACTCACATGGGAGAGAAGAGTTCTAAGAAGAGTCAACTTAATTCACAATGACTAGCCTTTCCCCTTGAGTTGGGCTTTGTGCATCTTGGTCTGTAAATTCTTTCCTACCATGGTGTCATTAAGACATTCTCCTTCGAATATGACAAAATTAAAACCTTCTATCCGTAAAATGAAAAGACAAATCACACAGTGAGTTATTTATAACACATAAAACTAACACAGTATTAGAAGACAAATTCTATAAAGATTTTCCACAAACCAGTCCAAAAGAAAAATGGATAAACAATAAGCAATGGTAAGCTACAAAGGGGGAAATCCAAATGCCAATAATGCCGATTAAAACAACACAGATCTACACAAACAGCCCTCTGATACGCTCGTTATTTTTTTGTTAGCTTCCGTCAGTCCTCAGTCGACTGCAACTCACGTGACCCCCTGTGTGTCAGAGTACAACTGCGCTCCACAGGGTTTTCAATGACTGATTTTTCAGAAGTAGATCACCAGGCCTTTCTTCTAAGATGCATTTGGGTGGATTCAAACCTCTAAACTTTTGCTTGGAGGCTGAGGGCTTAACTGTACCACCTGGAGACTTCTGGGAATGCTTAGGGACACAACAACTCATAAACTGTTAATATTGCAAATTGGAATAATCATTTTGGAGAGCAGTATGACAACATCTAATAAATGCACACGCTCAACAACTCTACAAACACTGTTCTAAGGAAATCCTAGAAAAATTCTTGCAAAAGTATATAAGTCTCTTGGTAAAAGAATATTTCATGCAGCACTATGTATAACATTGAAAAATTGGAAAGATTTTATATATCTGTATATCTATGTGCATGCATGTATACATAACATACATACCTTTAAGATCAAAAAAATGTTAATTCTGAACAATGGGCACTTATGGTGCTTATTACATCATTCTCTGTACTTCTCTCTCTCTCTCTCTCTTTTATTTACTTCAAAAGAATGGCATATAGTATTCCAAATTATATACATATATGTTTCCAGTTAATAAAGTCCAGGAGAAAATATTCAGTGAATTGGCTTTCACATTTTGCATCAACCTACAAGTCCACTCAAATACTGAAAGGAAATAAGCATGTAATTTGTTTTGTGACATTTTGAGGTTGTTTATACATTAATGATTATATTTCAAACTCTGCAATTTTCTACTGAAAAAATTGTTAGATTTTTACAGAAATTAGGTCATAGATAATACTTCAGAAAATAATTTAACCCAGAATTATATTTTATAAGCAAATGTTTCTAAACTCTTTTGTAAAGACATCAATATAATTTCTATAGCCCACCCCCAAAAAACACATGATGTATGGGAGTTAACAAAACTTCACTTCTCCTTAACAAAAAAAGAGAGACAAACAGGGTGACAGAGACAGAGATATTTTCTTTTTGACTAATTGTCAACCACAAATTTTGTGGAAAAGAGCAGAAAAATCATGAGCCTAGAAAAGAGTATCAGGTTCAAATTCTACTTTTGCACCAAAGTAACTATTGTAATATTGAAAAAACAGCATTTGCTTCTGTATTCTATATTTACTAAGCAAAAACTGTGGACAAAGCAATAAGAAGCACAGTCAACTATAAGCGAAACTAACCAAACCAAATCCACCGCCATCCAGTTGACTCTGACTCATGGCAACCCCACAAATGAAAAGACAAGTAAATACAAGACCATTAATGTACAGGACCTCTTCAATGACACATGAGATAGGTACAAAAACAGCACAAGATACAGATCAACTGCACAAAGAGGGGAGAAGGTTTCACTGACTTGTTGTTGTTAGGGGTCGTCCAGTCAGCTCCATCTCACAGTGACCATATGAACAACAGAACAAAACTCTACCTGGTCCTGTGCCATCCTCATAATCATTGCTATTTTTTGAGCCCATTGTTGTAGCCACTATGTCAGCCCTTCTCGTTGAGTCTATTCCTCTTTTTGCTAACCTTCCACTGTTATCAAGCATGATATCCTTTTCCACAAAATGGTCCCTCCTAACAACCTGCCCAAAGTACATGAGACAAAGTCTCACCATTCTCTCTTCTAAGGAATATTCTGGCTGTACTTCTTCCAAAACAGGTTTTTTGTTCTTCTGATAGCCCATGGTATATTCAAAATTCTTCACCAACACCATAATTCAAAGGCATCAGTTCTTCTGTCTTCCTTATTCATTGTCCAGCTTTCAAACAAATATGAGGCAACTGAAAATACCATAGCTTGGGTCAGGTGCACCTTAGCCCTCAAAGTGATATATTTGCTTTTTATCAATTTAAAGAGTTCTTTTGCAGCAGATTTGCCCAATGAAATACATCGTTTGCTTTCTTCACTGTTGCTTCCATGAGTGTTGCTCATGGATACACATAAAATGAAATCCTTGACAACTTCAATCTTTTTCTTCGTTTATCATGATGTTGTTCATTGGTCCAGTTGTGAGAATTTTTGTTTTCTCTGTGTTAAGGCATATTAGATACTGAAGGCTGTAGTTTTTGATCTTCATCAGTGTTTCAAATCCTCTTTGCTTTCAGCAAGCAAGGTTTTATCATCTGCATATTGCAGGTTATTAATGAGTCTTCCTCCAATCCTCATGCTGTCTTTTTCTTTTTTCTTTAAATCCAGTTTCTTGGCTATTTGCTCTGCATACAGATTAAACAAGTACAGTGAAAGGATACACACACCATTCACAATTTTAAAGCACGCAGTATCCCCTTGTTCTGTTTAAACAACTGCCTCTTGGTTTGTGTACAGGTTCCACATAAGCACAAGTGTTCTGGAATTCCTGTTCTTCATGATGTTATCCATAATTTGTTAAGATCTACACAGTCGAATGCCTTTGCATAGTCAATACAACTCAGGTAAACATCTTTCTGGTATTCTCCAGAAAAGAACAGGTTTAAAGGATAAACCTTTCTCCCAAAGTAACACCACCAAAAGGTTTACTTTTTAAACAATTTTCCAGGCAGATAAAGTGGTTGTGAAGAACATTCTAGCCCAAGGAAAGAGCACGTACAAAAGCACAAAGATGAATGTCCTCATGGTGTGTTCAGAAGAACTATAAGAAACGCAGAGCTTCTTGCCTATAAATGGCAAGCAGGAAGTCACAGGGCAGAAATTCAATACAGGGCTTGTAGCCAAGTCTTCCAGGTTCAATTATGGCTGAGAAAGCAACACCAGAACAGACCTGAATTTTTAAAAATTGAGTAAACCAGAACCATAATCAGAATCGGAAAAGTTATGGCTTGAAGCCCTTGTTGATGCTATTATGTGTCGCTGAGTCAGTTCCAATTCACAGCAACCATATGCACAACACAGTACTGCGCTATCCTCACAATCGTTGCTATATTAGAACACATTGTTGCAGCCATTGTGTGAATCCATCTCGTTGAGGGTCTTTCTCGTTTTTCCTGACCCTCGACTTTACCAAGCATAATGTCCTTCTCCAGGGACTGGACCCTCCTTAGAACATGTCCAAGTGAGTGAGTTGAAGTCTTACTTCTATGGAGCATTCTGGCTGTACTTCTTCCAGGACTGATTTGTTCCTCCTGGAATTTCATGGTATGTTCAATATTCTTTGTCAACACCATAATTCGAAGGCATCAATACTTCCTCCATCTTTTTTATTCATTGTCCAGCTTTCATACGCATATGAGATAACTAAAAACACCATGGCTTGGGAAAGGTGCACCTTAGTCCTCAAAATGACATCTTTGCTTTTTAACATTTTCCACACTTTAACACTTTAAATCTTCCTCTTACTAAACAAGGGAATGCATGTGTTTCATAGCAACCAAATCTCCTGCCCATCAGATTTTGCGCAGTCAGAAACAGCGATGTCCCACTCAAAGACAGCAGCCAACCATGCCACTATGAATATGTGTCACTCTCTTCAGTCCTGGCATTAATCCAGTCTCAAGCATCAGGTTCCTGAAAGGGCTCACTATGCCTCTTCCGACTATCCCATCTCAGGGCATCAACCCATCATTGTTCTTGTTCCAGCCATGGTTCCAGAACGCCCATATTTTAAAAATTAGGGTCAGAGGCGGAGCCAAGATGGCGGACTAGGCAGACGCTGCCTCGGATCCCTCTTACAACAAAGACACGGAAAAACAAGTGAATCGATCACATACATAACAATCTACGAACCCTGAACAACAAACACAGATTTAGAGATGGAGAACGAACTAATACGGGGAAGCAGCGATTGTTTCCAGAGCCTGGAGCCAGCGTACCACTCAGGTACGGCACAAGCACAGAGAGCTGCTCCACCCCCCTGTACTAACCCCGGGAGAGGGACCAGCCAGTTCCACGGGCGGCATGGGACGCAGCCGGTAGGAGAAGTCCCCGGGAGGCAGTGACTGGTCTTGGAGCAGAAAGAGCAGCGTCCGAGCCGGGGAACCGTCCCGCAGGGATATGGACTGGACGCAGGTACGGCATAAACACGGAGAGTTGCTCCACCCCCCTGAACTAACCCCGGGAAGGGGACCAGCCGGGTCGCGCGGGCGGCGTGGGACTCAGCCGGTAGGAGAAGTCCCCGGGAGACAGCGACTGGTATTGGAGCGGGGAGAACAGCGTCCCAGCCAGGACACTCGGTCACGGCACAAGCACGGGGAGCTGCTCCACCCATCTGAACTAACCCCGGGAGGAGGCCCAACTGGTTCTCGGAGGCAGCACGGCCACGCGGCTGGAGGGACGAGAAGTCCCCGGGAGGCAGCGACTGATTTTGGAGTCGAGAGTGCACCGTCCCAGTAGGGGAGCCTTGACGCTGGGTGTGGGGCTGGAAGCGGAGGATCTGACCGTGACTCCAGCGGGCCAGACCCCCGGGGGCAATCTCCACACAGCCAGCACACATAGGCGACGCGCCCGCAGGAATTTCAGATATAATAGTCATTCCAAGCAAGACAAGCAACTCTGGCTATATTCTGAGGTGCTACTCACCTATCTCTCTGTTCCCTCCCCCACCCTCCCCAGGCGGCTTCATTAACATCTGAATAGCCTGAACCAGAGGGAGAACTCTGATAGGCATCTGACTGCATTTTTTTTTAGCGGATTTTCTAGAAAAACTAGTTTCCCAGTGATGGCTCGGAGACAACAATCCATATCAAACCACTTAAAGAAGCAGACCATGACAGCTTCTCCAACCCCCCAAACAAAAGAATCAAAATCTTTCCCAAATGAAGATACAATCTTGGAATTATCAGATACAGAATATAAAAAACTAATTTACAGAATGCTTAATGATATCACAAATGAAATTAGGATAACTGCAGAAAAAGCCAAGGAACACACTGATAAAACTGTTGAAGAACTCAAAAAGATTATTCAAGAACATACTGAAAAAATTAATAAGTTGCAAGAATCCATAGAGAGACAACATGTAGAAATCCAAAAGATTAACAATAACAGAATTAGACAACGCAATAGGAAGTCAGAGGAGCAGACTCGAGCAATTAGAATGCAGACTGGGACATCTGGAGGACCAGGGAATCAACACCAACATAGCTGAAAAAAAATCAGATAAAAGAATTAAAAAAAATGAAGAAACCCTAAGAATTATGTGGGACTCTATCAAGAAGGATAACCTGCAGGTGATTGGAGTCCCAGAACAGGGAGGGGGGACAGAAAACACAGAGAAAATAGTTGAAGAACTCCTGACACAAAACTTCCCTGACATCATGAAAGACGAAAGGATATCTATCCAAGATGCTCATCGAACCCCATTTAAGATTGATCCAAAAAGAAAAACACCAAGACATATTATCATCAAACTTGCCAAAACCAAAGATAAACAGAAAATTTTAAAAGCAGCCAGGGAGAAAAGAAAGGTTTCCTTCAAGGGAGAATCAATAAGAATATGTTCTGACTACTCAGCAGAAACCATGCAAGCAAGAAGGGAATGGGACGACATATACAGAACACTGAAGGAGAAAAACTGCCAGCCAAGGATCATATATCCAGCAAAACTCTCTCTGAAATATGAAGGTGAAATTAAGATATTTACAGACAAACACAAGTTTAGAGAATTTGCAAAAACCAAACCAAAGCTACAAGAAATACTAAAGAATATTGTTTGGTCAGAGAACCAATAATATCAGATATCAGCACAACACAAGGTCACAAAACAGAACGTCCTGATATCAACTCAAATAGGGAAATCACAAAAACAAACAAATTAAGATTAATTAAAAAAAAAAAATACACATAACAGGGAATCATGGAAGTCAATAGGTAAAAGATCACAATAATCAAAAAGAGGGACTAAATACACGAGGCATTGAACTGCCATATGGAGAGTGATGCAAGGCGATATAGAACAATACAAGTTAGGTTTTTACTTACAAAAATAGGGGTAAATAATAAGGTAACCACAAAAAGGTATAACAACTCTATAACTCAAGATAAAAACCAAGAAAAACGTAACGACTCAACTAACATAAAGTCAAGCACTATGAAAATGAGGATCTCACAATTTACTAAGAAAAACGCCTCAGCACAAAAAAGTATGTGGAAAAATGAAATTGTCAACAACACACATAAAAAGGCATCAAAATGACAGCACTAAAAACTTATTTATCTATAATTACCCTGAATGTAAATGGACTAAATGCACCAATAAAGAGACAGAGAGTCACAGACTGGATAAGGAAACACGATCCAACTATATGCTGCCTACAAGAGACACACCTTAGACTTAGAGACACAAACAAACTAAAACTCAAAGGATGGAAAAAAGTATATCAAGCAAACAATAAGCAAAAAAGAAGAGGAGTAGCAATATTAATTTCTGATAAAATAGACTTTAGACTTAAATCCACCACAAAGGATAAAGAAGGACACTATATAATGATAAAAGGGACAATTGATCAGGAAGACATAACCATATTAAATATTTATGCACCCAATGACAGGGCTGCAAGATACATAAATCAAATTTTAACAGAATTGAAAAGCGAGATAGATACCTCCACAATTATAGTAGGAGACTTCAACACACCACTTTCGGAGAAGGACAGGACATCCAGTAAGAAGCTCAACAGAGACACGGAAGATCTAATTACAACAATCAACCAACTTGACCTCATTGACTTATACAGAACTCTCCACCCAACTGCTGCAAATTATACTTTTTTTTCTAGCGCACATGGAACATTCTCTAGAATAGACCACATATTAGGTCATAAAACAAACCTTTGCAGAGTCCAAAACATCGAAATATTACAAAGCATCTTCTCAGACCACAAGGCAATAAAACTAGAGATCAATAACAGAAAAACTAGGGAAAAGAAATCAAATACTTGGAAAATGAACAATACCCTCCTGAAAAAAGACTGGGTTATAGAAGACATCAAGGAGGGAATAAGGAAATTCATAGAAAGCAACGAGAATGAAAATACTTCCTATCAAAACCTCTGGGACACAGCAAAAGCAGCGCTCAGAGGTCAATTTATGTCAATAAATGCACACATACAAAAAGAAGAAAGAGCCAAAATCAGAGAACTGTCCCTACAACTTGAACAAATACAAAGTGAGCAACAAAAGAATCCCTCAGGCACCAGAAGAAAACAAATAATAAAAATTAGAGCTGAACTAAATGAATTAGAGAACAGAAAAACAATTGAAAGAATTAACAAAGCCAAAAGCTGGTTCTTTGAAAAAATTAACAAAATTCATAAACCATTGGCCAGACTGACTAAAGAAATACAGGAAAGGAAACAAATAACCCGAATAAGAAATGAGAAGGACCACATCACAACAGAACCAAATGAAATTAAAAGAATCATTTCAGATTATTATGAAAAATTGTACTCTAACAAATTTGAAAACCTAGAAGAAATGGATGAATTCCTGGAAAAACACTACCTACCTAAACTAACACATTCAGAAGTACAACAACTAAATAGACCCATAACAAAAAAAGAGATTGAAACGGTAATCAAAAAACTCCCAACAAAAAAAAGCCCTGGCCCGGACGGCTTCACTGCAGAGTTCTACCAAACTTTCAGAGAAGAGTTAACACCACTACTACTAAAGGTATTCCAAAGCATAGAAAATGACGGAATACTACCCAACTCATTCTATGAAGCCACCATCTCCCTGATACCAAAACCAGGTAAAGACGTTACAAAAAAAGAAAATTATAGACCTATATCCCTCATGAACATTGATGCAAAAAACCTCAACAAAATTCTAGCCAATAGACTCCAACAACACATCAAAAAAATAATTCACCCTGATCAAGTGGGATTTATACCAGGTAGGCAAGGCTGGTTTAATATCAGAAAAACCATTAATGTAATCCATCACATAAATAAGACAAAAACCAAATGATCTTATCAACTGATGCAGAAAAGGCATTTGACAAAGTCCAACACCCATTCATGATAAAAACTCTTACCAAAATAGGAATTGAAGGAAAATTCCTCAACATAATAAAGGGCATCTATGCAAAGCCAACAGCCAATATCACTCTAAATGGAGAGAACCTGAAAGCATTTCCCTTGAGAACGGGAACCAGACAAGGATGCCCTTTATCACCGCTCTTATTCAACATCGTGTTGGAAGTCTTAGCCAGGGCAATTAGGCTAGACAAAGAAATAAAAGGTATCCGGATTGGCAAGGAAGAAGTAAAGTTATCACTATTTGCAGATGACATGATTATATACACAGAAAACCCTAAGGAATCCTCCCGAAAACTACTGAAACTAATAGAAGAGTTTGGCAGAGCCTCAGGTTATAAAATAAACATACAAAAATCACTTGGATTCCTCTACATCAACAAAAAGAACACCGAAGAGGAAATAACCAAATCAATACCATTCACAGTAGCCCCCAAGAAGGTAAGATACTTAGGAATAAATCTTACCAAGGATGTAAAAGACCTATACAAAGAAAACTACAAAGCTCTACTACAAGAAATTCAAAAGGACATGCTTAAGTGGAAAAACATACCCTGCTCATGGATAGGAAGACTTAACATAGTAAAAATGTCTATTCTACCAAAAGCCATCTATACATTTAACGCACTTCCGATCCAAATTCCAATGTCATATTTTAAGGGGATAGAGAAACAAATCACCAATTCCATATGGAAGGGAAAGAAGCCCCGGATAAGCAAAGTACTACTGAAAAAGAAGAAGAAAGTGGGAGGCCTCACCTTACCTGACTTCAGAACCTATTATACAGCCACAGTAGTCAAAACAGCCTGGTATTGGTACAACAACAGACACATAGACCAATGGAACAGAATTGAGAACCCAGACATAGATCCATCCACGTATGAGCAGCTGATATTTGACAAAGGACCAGTGTCAATTAACTGGGGAAAAGATAGCCTTTTTAACAAATGGTGCTGGCATAACTGGATATCCATTTGCAAAAAAATGAAACAGGACCCATACCTCACACCATGCACAAAAACTAACTCCAAGTGGATCAAAGACCTAAACATAAAGACTAAAACGATAAAGATCATGGAAGAAAAAATTGGGACAACCCTAGGAGCCCTAAGACAAGGTATAAACAGAATACAAAACATTACCAAAAATGATGAAGAGAAACCCGATAACTGGGAGCTCCTAAAAATCAAACACCTATGCTCATCTAAAGACTTCACCAAAAGAGTAAAAAGACCACCTACAGATTGGGAAAGAATTTTCACCTATGACATCTCCGACCAGCGCCTGATCTCTAAAATCTACATGATTCTGTCAAAACTCAACCACAAAAAGACAAACAACCCAATCAAGAAGTGGGCAAAGGATATGAACACACATTTCACTAAAGAAGATATTCAGGCAGCCAACAGATACATGAGAAAATGCTCTCGATCATTAGCCATTAGGGAAATGCAAATTAAAACTACGATGAGATTCCATCTCACACCAGCAAGGCTGGCATTAATCCAAAAAACACAAAATAATAAATGTTGGAGAGGCTGCGGAGAGATTGGAACTCTCATACACTGCTGGTGGGATTGTAAAATGGTACAACCACTTTGGAAATCTATCTGGCGTTATCTTAAACAGTTAGAAATAGAACTACCATACAACCCAGAAATCCCACTCCTAGGAATATACCCTAGAGATACAAGAGCCTTCATACAAACAGATATATGCACACCCATGTTTATTGCAGCTCTGTTTACAATAGCAAAAAGTTGGAAGCAACCAAGGTTTCCGTCAACAGATGAATGGGTAAATAAATTGTGGTATATTCACACAATGGAATACTACGCATCGATAAAGAACAGTGACAAATCTGTGAAACATTTCATAACATGGAGGAACCTGGAAGGCATTATGCTGAGCGAAATTAGTCAGAGGCAAAAGGACAAATATTGTATAAGACCACTATTATAAGATCTTGAGAAATAGTAAACCTGAGAAGAACACATACTTTTGTGGTTACGAGGGGGGGAGGGAGGGAGGGTGGGAGAGGGTTTTTTATTGATTAATCAGTAGATAAGAACTGCTTTAGGTGAAGGGAGAGACAACACTCAATACATGGAAGGTCAGCTCAATTGGACTGGACCAAAAGCAAAGAAGTTTCCGGGATAAAATGAATGCTTCAAAGGTCAGCGGAGCAAGCGCGGGGGTCTGGGGAACATGGTTTGAGGGGACTTCTAAGTCAATTGGCAAAATAATTCTATTATGAAATCATTCTGCATCCCACTTTGAAATGTGGCGTCTGGGGTCTTAAATGCTAACAAGCGGCCATCTAAGATGCAGCAATTTGTCTCAACCCATCTGCAGCAAAGGAAAATGAAGAACACCAAGGCCACACGACAACTAAGAGCCCAAGAGACAGAAAGGGCCACATGAACCAGAGACCTACATCATCCTGAGACCAGAAGAACTAGTTGGTGCCCGGCCACAATCGATGACTGCCCTGACAGGGAGCACAGCAGAGGACCCCTGAGGGAGCAGGAGATCAGTGGGATACAGACCCCAAATTCTCATAAAAAGACCAAACTTAATGGTCTGACTGAGACTGGAGGAATCCCGGCGGCCATGCTCCCCAGACCTTCTGTTGACACAGGACAGGAACCATCCCCGAAGACAACTCATCAGAAATGAAAGGGACTGGTCAGCGGGTGGGAGAGAGACACTGATGAAGAGTGAGCTAATTGTATCAGGTGGACACTTGAGATTGTGTCGGCAACTCTTGTCTGGAGGGGGGATGGGAAGATACAGAGAGAGGGAAGCAGGCAAAATTGTCAAGAAAGGAGAGACTGAAAGGGCTGACTCAAGAGGGGGAGAGCAAGTGGGGGTAGGGAGTGAGATGTATGTAAACTTATATGTGACAGACTGATTGGATTTGTAAACGTTCGCTTGAAGCTTAATAAAAGTTATTAAAAAAAAAAAAATTAGGGTCTGTCCCAGTTTTACTTCTTGGTCATGGCTGAGTCAAACTGAACAGGTTTAAAGCCCTAGTTCAAAGGGTCATTAACAATAGAAAACAGTTAATCTTTCCCATTTCCTGGACACTTTATCACATTCTACCTTCTATAACAGATAACCTCCATTACTAGAGTTTGAAAGATTTGAGCACAGAGACTGTGTCGAATTCATCTTTGTATCCTTCACAGCATTTCTCAATCATTTTACTCAAGAGATATCTCTTCAGGAGCTATGCAAAAAAACTCCTCACTTATCAACATGGTCAGGCTCCAAAGACCAAGTCGCTAAGTGAAAACAGGCGTCATGCAAAAATGGAGAATGACCACATCAGATCACAAAATGGAGGATGACTGCATCATTACATGACATTCAAACCAATGAGAATCATGGCCCAGCCAAGTTGACACAGAAGCTTAATCATCATAGCCAGCGTTACCTTCCCCTCACTCCTCATCATTTATTACTGCCAGAGAGTCATCCTTAATGCCCAAAACAGTCAGACAGAAGATTTTTACTCTTGTCATAAATGCAAAATGTTGGGTAATGAGAGAGTTGATAAGCGAGGAGTAGGTGAATAGGGACACAAAGATAAATAAGACATACTCCTAGTCCTTGGCTTAACCTCTCTAGGTTTCAGTTCCCCCACCTGAGAAATAAAGGTGTTGAACCAAAGGATGAATGAGGCTCTTTTCCGGCTCTGATATTCTAAGAGTCTAAAACTCAAAGCAGGAACATAAGTATGAGACAACAAAAATAAACTGTCACTGACAGAGCAAAAAAAAAAAACCCCAAAAGGAATGAATTAGATGAAGAAGAGTAAAGAAAAAGAACAGAGAAGAGCAAGGGCAATAGTAAGGAGGTGGTCACGGCTATGTGAGAAAAGGAAGACTGCCAGAATACACGCCCTGTAAAAATCACAACATACTGATATCACGAACATCACAGGAATAGTGATGAACTGTGACACTTGAAAGTTACACTAAAAGGTGATTCCAAGGACAATTATAAATGTTTTAAAAGAAATTACTTCAACCTAATAACTGTTGGAAGAATCTGCCATCTAGTGGCTTAAAACGTCATAAAGCCAAAGAAGGAAGTTTCAAAAACAGAGGTGCAACACTTCTATATCAACTCTGCCCAATGGCCAATGTGCTCAATGCATACAATCAGCAAAAAAGTTAGGTGAAGGGGTAAGGAGGGAGGGAGAAAAACAGGTCCAAAAATTAACATATACTCAAGACTCTGTGTAACAGCAGTCCAAGATGTCAGCGTAGTCAGGCACCTTATGATGTCCCTCTTATAACAAAGACCTGAGAAAACAAGTGAATCAAACATACGTGAAAATTTTGGAACCCTAAGCATCAAAAGCAAGACTGAAGAATCAGACCAAGTGCCAAGTGGAAGGACAGACAGCACAAAAGAGCAGACTCAAAGAATTACAGATTACCACTGCCCTGCCAGCCAAGCCTGCACGGCGCAGTCATACAGAGACTAAGCAAGGAGCATTCCCAGCCTAAGCCCTTATCACGTGGTGCAGCCAAGCAAGAGTGACAACACTACATCCATGTCAAGAGGCAGACAGAATGCTCCCTGCCCTGCAGTTGTGTGAATTCACCTCACCCACCACACACCCACAGCCCCCTGTGCTGTAGACCCACACATCTGCAGTGTCCCCTCAACCCCTTCATCTATCACCCCCCTGCAAATGACTGCAGTCTGGAAGCACCAACCATTGCACCACCCCCTGAATAGGAGGCCTTGGACCAGTAACGCCCACTCCTTCATTCTGCCACTTGCACCAGGGGCACCTGGACTGGCAGCACCCAATTTTCTACTCACCCAATAGCACCGGGGGCTCACAACCCAGCAGTGCCCACTTCTCCACCCAGCCACCCACACCAGGAGCCAGTGTACAGACAGCGGCTCCTCTTCAGCCCAGCCTGCCACACCAGTAACCCATGGTCCAGCAGCATCACCGCTTCTACCCACCCACACATGCCAGGGGCCCAGAGACTGGCAGCACCCCTCCTAAGTCCAGCCACTCAAACATGGGCCAGCAGACTGGCAGTGTTTGTGCCTCTATCTGGCTTCCAACATCAGGGGCCCACAGACCAGCGACATCCCCTCTTCTGCCCAGTCAAGTGTGCTGGGGGCCCAAGGACTGGCAGTACCTGCGCCCACACCCAGCCACAGCACTGGTGGTCCATGAACCGGTGGCACACACTGCTCCACCCAGCAACTGACACTGAAAGCCTAAGAAGAGGAGCCACCAGCTTCTATGACCAGCCACCCATGCCAGGGCCCACAGACCAGCAGCGCATCCCACTCCCTCAAGCTGCTTGCACTGGGGGCCCTAGGAGCAGCAGCACACTCTCCCCACATTGCAGTTTAGCAGACAGGGTCACGTTCTGCATCTGGGCACCAGTGGACTGGCGGCATCCACCCTGACTCACCACTCACACCACCCATGCCCACAACCAGAGACTTGAGTCTGCTCCAAACAACCCCATGCAGGCCTGCCTGCCTGGAACCATTGGTAAGAGTTTCCGTACCACCCACTCAGTGACCAACCAACTGGGCACCCTTGACCAGACCTCCCAGCAACCAGCAGAGGACACACAACACCCACCCCAGCAACCAGTAAGAACACTCCCTGCACTCACGCCCAGGGGACTGGCCAGACAGACACATCACCCAACCAGCAATGCCAGTTCCATTTCAGCCGTCCCGCAAGACCAGCGAACAGTGGCCCATGCTCACACAGCCAGCTGCTGCCTCACACATCGGGAGACAGGTGGGAGGGCTCCAGTGCAGCAAGACTAGCAACCGGAGTAGCATACACATCCAAACTACTACGATAAATCAAAACAAAACTAAATTTCAGGACACAGTAAATAAACATACAATAAATATAACAACACCTTAATGCCTCAAAGACAAAGAAAAGAAAAATCATATCACATAAAGAAGCAGGACAAGATGGCTCCAACAAGTGACCAAAATAAAAAACCAGAAAACCTCTCGGAGGAAGAAACGGCAATGGAACTACCTGATACAAAAAAAAACAAATTAAACTCATTGCCGTCGAGTCGATTCCAACTCATAGCGACCCTGAAGGACAGAGTAGAACCGCCCCATACGGTTTCCAAGGACCACCTGGTGGATTTGAACTACCGACCTTCTGGTTAGCAGCCATAGCTCTTAACCACTACGTCACCAGGGTTTCTGAACTACCTGATAAGGAATTCAAAAGACTAATACATAGCGTTCTCAAACAAAGGAAAATACAGACAAAGCATTAGAAGAGTTCAGGAAAACAACGTAAGAACAAAACAACAAATAAACACACAATTAGAAACCACACATAAATAGCAATTAGAAATCCAAAAGATTAACAATAAATTTTCAGAAATAAACAACTCAATAGAAGGACACAGGGGCAGAAATGAACCAAATGGAAGACAGAATCGGCGAAAGAGAGGAAAAAACCACTGACACCAATTTGTCTGAGGCTAAATCAGAAAAAAACAATGAAGAAAAATGAAGAAAACCTAAGGAGGAAAAACTGACATGAACAGGAGGAGGCAAAAAAAACATACACACAGAACTGGAAAAAATCTCCTGGTAGAAAACTTTCATAGTATCATGAGAGACAAAAAGATATTCACCCAGGAAGCACAACAGACACTATAAAAGATAGACTCCAAAAGAAAGTCACCAAGACGTATCATAATCAAATTTGCCAAAACCAGAGACAAAGAATCCTGAGAGCAGCTCGGGAAAAACAAAAGGTCACCTACAAAGGTGAACCAATAAGACTAAGCTGTGATTACTTTACAGAAACCATACAGGAAAGAAGGCAATGAGATGACATATATAAAAACTTGAAGGAAAAAAACAGCCAATCAAGAAACATATCCAGCAAAATTATGTCTCAAATAATAAAATTAGAGCATTTAAGTAAAATCAGGACATTTTAAGATAAACAGAAATTAAGGAAATTAATAAAAACCAGATGAATTTTACAAGAAATAATAAAGAGGTCCTTTGAACAGAGAACCAATATCAGACAACAACCTGAGATTAGAATACAGATCACCATCAGCCAGATACAACCCAGAAAAGAATTCTCAAAAATAAAACAAAGCCAAAAGACTGAAAACAGGGACAACTATCTATAAATGACGAAAACATCACAATAAAAAGGGGAAATAGATGGTGTAGTTATAGAACTTTCATATGGAGAGGAAGTCAAAGCAGTATGAAGAAAAAAAAAAAAAGACTTTTAAACTTAGGAAGATAAAGGTAAATTTCAAGATAACCACAAAGAAAGTTAGCAAACTCACTCATCAAAATAAAAAGAAGAAAAAAAAAATACTCAGTAAACACAAAATCAACAACGAAAGAAATGAAAAGAAAATCCACAAACAGAAAGAACTCAACACAGCAAATTAAGCGGAACAAAAAAAGATCAACATTACCAAAAAGAGCACAACAAAGTAACAGCAGTAAACGCATACCTATTGATAATAACACTGAATGTAAATGACTTAAATGCACCAGAGAACAGATACAGAGTGGCATAATGGATTAAAAAAAAACACAACATACCAGTATGCTGTCTATAAGAGATGCACCTTAGAAACAAGGAATAAATAAACTAAAACTCAGGTTCGAAAAAATACATCAAGCAAATAATAACTAAGAAAGAGAAGGACTGCCAATATTACTCACTGATAAAACAGACATGAAGGTAAAATTCACCATAACGTAAGAAAGGACATTATATTATGATTAAAGGAACAATCCACCAAGAGGACATAACCTTAATAAATATACACGATCTCAATGACAGGGCTCCAAAATACATAAAACATTCTCTAACAGCATGGTAAAGAGAAACAGGCAGTTCCACAACAATAGTAGATTTCAATACACCAATTTCGATGATGGACAGAACAACTAGGAAGAAATTCAACAAAGATACAGAAGATCTAAATGACACAATCAACCAACTCGACCTCATGGATAAATACACAACACTCTACCCAACAGCAGCAAAGTATACGTTCTTTTCCAATGCACATGGATCATTCTTCGGAATGGACCACATTTTTGGCCACAAAGCAATCTTCAATAAAATCTAAAACATCAAGACAATACAAAGCATTTTCTCTAATCACAACACTATGAAAGTAGAAATTAATAAGAGAAGGAGCAAGGGAAAAAAATGAAACACAGAAACTGAGTAACACCTTGCTTAAAAACCACTGGATAGTAGAAGATACCAAAGATGAAATTTAAAAAATCCTAGAATCAAATGAGAATGAAAACACAACATACCAAAACATCTGGGACATAGCAAAGCATTGGTCAGGGGTCAATTTACAGCAATACATGCACACATCAAAAAAGAATAAAGGGCCCAAATCAAAACATTAATTAACCTCGCAACTCAAGCAAATATAAAGAGAGCAACAAAAAAAGCCCACGTCCACCTGAAGGATGGAAATAATAAAGATTAGAGCAGAAATAAATCAAACAGAGAACAGAAAAACAATGGAAAGAATCAACAAGACCAGAAATTAGTTCTTCAAAAACATCAATAAAATCGACAAACTACTGTCCAAACTGACAAAAGAAAAGAAGAAGCAAAAATCCCAAATAAGAAATGAGATGGCTGGCAATCCAAAAGAACCAATGGAAATAAAAAGAATCGTAACAGAATACTATAAAAAACTGTACTCAAACAAATTGGAAAACAGAGAGGAAATGGACAAATTTCTAGAAACACACTACCTACCTAAACTAACACAAACTGAGTTAGAAAAACTGAACAGACCTATAACAGAAGAAGATATTGAAGAGATAATAAAAAATAAAAAAATAAAAAGTCCCAAGAAAAACAAGCCTTGGACCATACAACTTCACTGGAGAATTCTACCAAAAATTCAGATAAGAGCTCACACCAATACTACTCAAACTATTTCAGAGCACAGAAAAGGAAGGAATATTCCCAAATTCATTCCATGGAGCCAGCATAACCCTGATGCCAAAGCTAGGCAAAAACACCACACAAAAAAAAAAAAAAATTACAGACCAGTACCCCTCATGAATATGGACAAAAAATTCTAGCCAATAGAATTCAACAGCATATCAAAAAAATAATACATCATGAAAAGCTAGGATTCATATCAGGTATGCAAGGACAGTTCAGCATTAGAAAATGAATCAACATAATCTGCCACATAAATAAAGCAAAAGAAAAGAATCACATGGTCATCTCAATCAACACAGAAAAAGCATCTGATAACGTCCAACACTCATTCCAGATAAAAACTCTTGGTAATACATTAGAAGGGAAATTCCTCAACATAAAAAAGGGGTTTTCTATAAAACCAACAGCCAACATTATTCTCAATGGAGAGAGACTGAAAGCATTCCCCTTGAGAACGGGAACCAGATGAGGATGTCCTTTATCACCACTCTTATTCAACTCTGTGCTAGAAGTCCTAGCTAGACCAATTAAGGCAAGAAAAGGAAATAACGGGTATCAAAATTGGAAAGGAAGAGGTGAAACTATCCCTATTTGTAAATGATATGATCCTATACACAAAAAATTCCAAAGATTCACAAGAAACTACCAGAACGAATAGAAACCAAAAAACTAACAAACAAACCCATTGCAGTCAAGTCAATTCCAACTCACAGCAACCCTACAGGACAAAGTAGAGCTGCCCTACAGGGTTTCCAAGGAACGGCTGGTAGATTCAAACTGCCAACTTTTTGGTTAACAGACAAGCTCTTAACTAACATGCTACAAAGTAGCAGGATATGAGATCAATGTACAAAAATCAGTTAGATTCCTCTACACCAACAAAGAGAACTTCAAAAAGGAAATCAGGAAAAAAAACACCACTTATAATAACTCCTCAAAAGATAAAGTACTTAGGAATCCATCTAACCAGGGATATAAAAGACCTATACAGAGACAACTACAAAACACTGCTGCAAGAAGACAAAAAGGATCTACATAAATGGAAAAACAAACCATGCTCATGGATAGGAAGACTTAACATTGTGAAAATGTCAATACCACCCAAAGTAATCCACAAATATAATACAATCCCAATCCAAAATCCAACAGCATTCTTTCGCAAGTTGGAAAAACTAGTTACCAACTTTATATGGAAATAAAAAGAGGTCCAGATAAGTAAAGCATTATTGCAGAAGAAAAAGGCCTCACACCACCAGATCTCAAAACCTACTATACAGCTATAACAGTCCAAACAGCCTGGTACTGGTAAAATCATAGACACATAGATAAACGGAACAGAACTGAGAACCCAGACATAAATACATCCACCTGTAGACAGATGATCTTTGACGAAGGGCTAAAGGCATTAAATGGGGAAGTGACAGTCTCTTTAACAAATGCTGCTCGCAAAACTGGATGTCTATCTGTAGCAAAATAAAACAGGACCCATACCTCCAACCATACACAAAAACTAACTCAAAATGGATCAAAGACCTAAATATAAAACCAAAAAAAATAAAGATGAAGGAAGAAAAAATAGAGACAACTAGGGGCTCTAATATATGACATAAATAGAATACCAAACATAACTAAAAATGCCCAAACAGCAGAAGGCAAACTAGATAAATAGGACTTCCTAAAAATTAAACACTTGTACTTATCAAAAGACTTCTCCAACAGAGTAAAAAGAGAATCTACACACTGGGAAAAAAATTTTGGCTACGACACATCTGACAAGGGTCTAATCTCTAAAATTTATAGAAAATTTCAACACCTCAACAATAAAAAGACAAACAATCCAATTAAAAAATGGGCAAAGGGTATGAAAAGACACTTCACCAAAGAAAACATTCAGGCGACTAACAAAAAAAAACAAAATAACAAACACTGGAGAGGTTGTGGAGAGACTGGAACTCTTATATACTGCTGGTGGGAATATAAAATAGTACTACCACTACGAAAAACAGCACAGCACTTCCTAAAAAAGCTAGAAATACCATATGATCCAGCAAACCCCCTCCTAGGTATATACCCTAATGAAATAAGAGGCATCACATGGATAGACATATGCACGCTCACGTTCAATGCAGCATTTAATCACAACAGCAGAAAGATGGAAATAATCAAAGTGCCCATCAACAGATGCATGGATAAACAAACTGTAGTACACACAGTGGAATACTATACATGCAACAATAAAGAATAACAACAAACCCAGGAAACATCTCACAACCTGGATGAATTTGGAGGGCATTATGCTGAGTGAAATAAGCCAATCACAAAAGGACAAATATTGTACTAGACCATTATTATAAAAATAACATGAAAATGTTTCTACACAGAATAAAAAACTATCCAGGGATGAAAGACGGAGGGAGGGAAAATTACCAGCAAGATAAAATACAAGCATTAATAACTGCTGAAGGGAAAGGCAATGCACAATATGGGGGAAGTCAGCACAACATAAACAAGGTAAAGGATGACACTGAGAGGAACAGAAGAAGTTGGCAGTTCAAATCCACCAGGTGCTCCTTGGAAACCCTATGGGGCAGTTCTACCCTCTCGTATAGGGTTACTATGAGTCAGAATCGACTCAGTGGCAAGAGATTTGGATTTTTTCATGATAATTACTGTAACATAGACAATGATGCAACAATAACATTAACAAACAGTAATTGACAAATGGATACATTGGTAGATAGGTATGTTAAAGACCTGTGGGAGGATGTAAGGGAGTACACCCACTTACAGATATAGATTTGGTTGTGCGTATTTCTACATACATAATTGTAGGTGCTGCTTGTATATTAATATAAACAATAGAGCACACTAGGGGCACGGTCACTGAAACTCCAGGGAATGAAGTTCCTAAGCTCGAAGGCAAAGGGCCATAGGCTCGGAAAACATCTACATCAATTGGCAAAACATAGTTCATAAAGCCAATATTCTGCATACCCTACTTTGGTGAGCACTGCCTGGGGTCTTAAAAGCTTGTGAGCAACTGTATAAGATGCAATTATTGTTCTCTTGCTGTCCAGGGCAAAGGGGAGTGAAGAAAACCAAAGACTCAAAGGAGCAATTAGTCCAAAGGACTAATGGACCACATCAACCACAGGGTACATGACCCAGAGACCCCAAGAACTAGAATGGTACCCAGCTACCACTACTGACCACTCTAACCGGGATCACAACAGAGGGTCCTGGACACAGCGGGAGAAAAACTGAAGAACAAAAAATTGAATTCACAAAAAAGACCAGACTTACTGGTCTGACAGAGACTGGAGGAATCCCCAAGACTATGGCCCTAAAATACCCTTCGGACCTGGAACGGAAGCCATTCCCAGAGACCACCTTTTGGTCAAAGAACAGACAGGCCCGTAAACTAAACACTAACACCTGAGAGGAATGTGTTCCTTAGAATAATCGAGTATATGAGATCACTTTTGCCCAAAAGCAAAGATGAGACAAAAGGAAACAGAGAACTCTGGATGGAAATGAGGAGAATGCTGACACATTGTGGGGAATGCAACCAACGCCATGGAACACTTTACAAAACTATCAAATCAGAAACTAATTTGCTCTGTAAACTTTCACCTAAAGCATAATAATTTTTTTTTAAAAAAAGAAACAGCACAATACAAAATAAAAGACCATACATGTCAAGTTAAAGCTCAAAGAATGTCTCCTGTTAATTCATGGCTGGAAGTCATTCCTCTCTCAGGACAATTGAAATGTTTCCAATATTAATTCGTTTTAGTACATCTTACACACTCTTTATTACAGAAATCTTACTAGTTTAGTATTTAAAATTCTGCTTTTATTAGATAAAGTGCTTATAAGAAGTAAACATACTTAATCATGACTATTTACATCAGTGGTTCTCAAACATGAGTACGCATCATAATCACTTGGAGCGCTCGTTAAAACACAAATTGCTTAGCTGTTCCTCCAAAGTTTCTGATTCAGTAGGTCTAGGGTGAGGTCCAAAAAAATCAGACTGTTTAGTCAACACATACTTAAGGATGATCTGAGAAAACTGATTATACTGAATGATTAGTTGTTTAAAAAAGACAAGAATTTTTCTTAGATAGAAAAAGCCCTACTCAAGACTGCTTAGTTCAGTAATGAAATCATTACTTCATTTTCCTGTCAATTTGATAATTGAGCATTTAATGTATTTAAAATAGAGTGGTACCTGGTTTTAAGAGGTCCCTGCATAGCACAACAGTTTATACTCCACCACTAACCTAAAGTTCGCAGTTTGAATCCAACCACTGGCGTGACGGAAGAAATCCTGGCCATCTGCTTCCATAAAATCGTAGCCAAGACAATCCTATGAAGTAGTTCTACTCTGCACACATGGGATTGCCATAGGTTGGAATCACCTCGCCAGCACTGCATTTTTCATTTTGGTTGTTACTTGGTTGTAAATTCCATAAAATACAATTTAAAATCAAGAGGTGGGAAAATCTATAAAGTTCTATGCCTAGCTTTGAACCTCCTAAGCAGTCTGGATCCACACCTAGATAGATGGTATACAATACGGTCAACAAACATTTTCTAAAAAGGTTCAGGTAAATATTTTAGATTATCAGTCCTATGATCTCTTTCTCAACTACTCAATAGACAGTATGTAAATAATGTGTGTGACTGTGTTTCACTTTATTTTTGGACACTGAAATTTGAAAGTCATATCATTTTCATGCATTATGAAATATTCTTTTCATTATTTTTCAACCATTTAAAAAATGTAAAAACTACTCTTAGTTTGTAGGCTGTAGAAAAACAGATAACAGGCCACATGTGGCCCGTCTGCCATCATTTGCTGGCCTCTGGTACAGAAAAAAACATACTGGATGTGGAAATCATGTGAAAAACATGAGTTGGTCATTTAATAGCTGTGCCATCTTAGGAAAGCTTCTTAGTCTCTTCGCTTTATTTTCTCTAATTACACAATAGTGGTTATGATACCATTTCCCAGAATTACGAAAACTGAGATTCAGTATACAATTTTGTATTTTTTATATGTATCTAGTAATCAGGAGAGGCTCCACAAAACTAGTTTCTTTCACTATTATAACCTTAACTTCAATGTAAGTAAATTCAGTACCAATTTAGGGAGTACCTAAGATTTACAAGGCACTGTTTTTTTTAGTCCTAGCAGAGTAGAAGATACTACATAAGGAAACCAAGTTTTCCCCGCCCTCATGGAATTTACAGTCTTGTAGATTAATATGTTAGATTAATATGACTGTAATATCACCTAAAGAAACTTTGAAAAAGCATGTTTCAGGCCTTCCATTAATACGTGTTCCATCTGAGCTCTTAAATTCTAATTCTTCCAAAGTCAGGCTTTCACTCATTCACTCAACAAACATTAACTGCGCACCTGTTATGTGCCATGCTCTGTTTTAAAGTGCTAAAAATAGAGCTGCAAATAACACAGATAAAGTCCCTGCCCTTATGAATTTTATATTCTAGTGTGTTAGTATTGCCTTCTTTTTTACATGCTTTGACAAAGCCAAGTAAGTTTAACAATTGAGCAAAAATATACTGACAGATACGTCATGCAAGGCACTGTCTTAAGCACTGGAGATACAGTTCTAAAACAGGGTCTTTGCCCCAAGGGAGATAACAACCTGTAGAATGAAATTAATTCATTTATTCTTAACAGCATAAAGATTGAGTCTAAAGGGTCAGCCCAACCAACATGATACAGTAGATAAAACCAAAAGGAAACCAAATCCCTTGCCGTCGAGTTGACTCCGACTCATAGTGACCCTACAGGACTGAGTAGAACTGCCCCACAGAGTTTCCAAGGAGCACCTGGTAGATTCAAACTGCCAACCTTTTGGTTAGCAGCCGTAGCACTTAACCACTATACCACCAGGGTTTCCACAGTAGAAAGACAGACGTAAAGACAACAAGGACATCTGAAACAAAGGAAAAAGCAAGTAAGACGGCACAAAGGCTTTAAAGAACAAAAACGTACGGAGAAATACAAGAATTTACATTTGTCTAGAGTTATCTGGAGCAGAGGTCAGCAAACTATAGCCTCCAGACCAAATCTGGCCTACTACCTGTTTTTGTAAATAAAGTTTTATTGGAACACAGCTATACTCATTCATTTAGATATTGTCTATGGCTGCTTTCATAACACAATGAAAGAACTGAAGAACTCCAACAGAGATTGTATGGCCCATAAAGCCTAAAATATTTACCATGTGAAAACATTTTGTGACCACTGATCTACAGCAAAGAAAATATAATGGGAGAAGGGGGAGATGATAGGAGGCTAGAGAGCTTAAAGGCCAAACCATGAAGGGCCTTTTATACGATGCTAAAAAGTTTTATCTCTATCCTGTAGGCTACAGGGAATCAGAGAAGAATTTTTAAGTAGATACACAGATAATTAGACTTGTACTGCAAGACCTATATTCCTTTCTAGCAATAAATGGAAAACAAATTAGAGAAGGATCAGACTGAAAGCAAGGAACATACTTTAAGTAAATGGGATAAGAAGTGATGAGTGCCTCAACTATAAGGTGAGAGTGGAAATGGAGAAGAGGTGATAGATTTTAGACATTAAGGAAGAACCAACAAGTCTCAAAGATTCATAAGAATGAGGTGAGAGTTACTGAAGTGAATCTCAAGTTTTGGACTGATGGAAATACCATATATCAAGATAAGAGAATACAAGGCATGAGGCAGGTTTGGAGGCAAAGAAGATGAATACAATTATAACATAACAAGTATGAGAAACTTGTGAGCTCTCCAAGAAAAAATGGTCTATATGCAGTGGATAAATAACTCTGCAGCCTAGGAGTAAATTCCGGGATACAGATTTGAGAGATATCACATACACATTTAAGTGGTTAAAAACCATGAGTTTGGGTAAGGTCACCATAATAATAATATATAGTAGGTAATAAAAACAAAATAAGACCAAAAAATAACCAAAGTAATTCACTAAAAAACTATCAGAATTAATAAACAAGCTCAGCAACATTGTAGGATATAATATAGGATCAGTACTCACAAACCAATTGTTTTTCTATGTACTAGCAATGAAAATAAAACTAAGGTAAAGAATGCAGACTAGGCAGTGCTTCCCAAACTTCCGACACTGTTGTTGTACCTCTTTCAAATGATTTTTGGCATATGAGAGTTATTCACAACATATTTTTCTCTATCCATTTGTTTAAAGTCAACACACTTTTCTTTTTAATTCAGCCATGTCATAATCACTGTTCTCTGTGATACCAAGTTTTTTTTTTTTTTAAACACAAATTAAAAATATATTAAAAAAAGGTTTGTCCATGTACTACCTAAAAACATCATGTATACATACCACAGTACAAGACACACAGGGTAAGTAAACGAAAAATAACATCTAAAATGAAGTGATTTCCTAGCTGCCAAGGCAAAGATGATGATTCCTGTCATAGGGGTTGCAAGACGCCAGACACAAGATTTGGAAGTGCAGGTGTTCCTGAGAAAACAGATCATACAGATTGAGTGCATGCGCTTGTTACTTGTCCCTAGCCAAACTTGGCGGGGGGGGAGTGTTGGCAGTATTACATGTGGATGGTTTCTTGAACATACATATTCACACATACATTCTTTAGCTGTTAAGATAAAGAATATATATGTCCATTAAAAGTTTTTTAACAAGTAGAACATGAATATTAAAATTCTACCAGCAAGGCTATTGTGGTGCAATAAGTTTCCCTTATAAGGCTTTCCTAGCCCTGGATTTGTAATCCTCCCAAAATGACTGGTCGGGCCACAGTGTTGAAGAGAATTGGTCAATTTAGTATCCGATTAAGTGACTTGCAAGGACCAATAAATTTACACATACCCTGTAGCTGACCTTTACCCAGACTGATTAGGGAGCCCTCCTTGTTATTAACAAGGAGTACATGGACTAGCCTACAAAAACCCTGCAACCTAAGGGCAGAGGGGTCCTGATTGAGAGGAAAGCTACTGGACAGTCACCCTGAGAGAGACCTGCCTGTTCCAGTGGGGGGCTTGTCTGAAGCTACCCTGGTTACGGAGGGGAGAGATGCGCTCTCTGCTTTAGCGACATTCCCAGACTTCGTACGTATACCTTTCCCTGAGTTGTATCCTGAGTGTCCTGATGTTTACCCTCAGTTGCATCCCTAATTGTATCCTATATAGTCTGTGAGTTCTGTGCAGTGAATTATCCAACCCAAAGGAGAAATAAAGTGAAATAATGGTGAAGTGGGAAGGCAGAGGTATGTTTGACCTCTGCCTCGTAGGAATCAGTTTTATGTTGATTCTAGTTCATGGTGTTGTCCTGACAGCTATCCTTACTGTTGATGTGGGCCGTCAAGTTGATTCCTACTCACAGCGACCCTGTAAGATAGAGTAGAGCTGCCCCGTAGGGTTTCCTAGGCTGCAATCTTTACTGGAGCAGATCGCCAGGTCTTTTCTCTTGCAGAGTGGCTGGTGGGTTAGAACTGCCAACCTTTCAGTTAGCAGTCAAACACTTAACCAATGTGCTACCAGGGCTCCTTATGTCCTTACTGTAGTCATGTGCAAACCAGGCACTTCCACTGAATGTCAGGAAATATCCCAATCTGTAACTCTCCTTTTTCTGTCCATGCTTACTAAAAAAACTTTTGACTTCCCATGTACATCTGCCAAAAAAAGTGGCTGGTTCGCATGAGTTATACTTTTCAAAATAAAATATTAAATTAGCTCACTGATTTTTTTTTTTTTAACATCAGTCTTCTAAGTTTGGCTAGCTCCTGAGGGTAATACACCCTCTGCAAGCTGACAAAGGCAGTTTTCTGGGTCTATGAACCCAGACAATGTCCTAAGATAACCTTGCTAGAGAAACACTAAGTTATAGAAACCGTGTGGGCTATCCTCCTCTGCATTAATGTAAGCCTTGTTTGAACATTTACACTTACATGTTACCTTGTGCGTCACTCTACCAGTGCGTTTATTACACTGCTGACTAGTTACCCGTCTTCTCTCTGAGTACCAAGTCTTCATGTCATGAACTTATGTTTTACTCATTTTTGTTGTACCTATTCCCAGAAAATGTCTAAGGAGTTTCACTGGCATGTAGTAGGCTTCCAATGAATATTTACAGTGATAGAATAAATATACACAAACACACACACACACCTCACATGGCTAGACAAAAGAAGAAAAATACTCAATTCTCCTACTTCTAAAACTGTGTCATACATCAATCTCACCTTCTGATGGCCCGTACCTGACCTCACAGTACTCTTAACCAAGTACTCTAGACAGCCGATACCAACAGAAGAGAGATGGTAACTGAAATAAAATGTATTGCTATCCCTCATTAGGACAACTTCAGAAACAGGGAACATATCCTATTCCTCATCCTATTCGTTTTATTTAATCTCCCAGAGCCTTAGCACAAGAGTTTTCAAAGGGTGGTGGAAGGTATATCACAATCACCTATAGGAATTTTTAACAAAACAGATACTAGGATCCCACCCCAAACGTACTTTGTCAAGTCTTTGAGAGTGGGGCCTAGGTATGCACATATTTTTTAAAACCTCAACAGGTGATTATGTTATTCATACATTGTTAAGAATCACAGGCCTAGCAAACAGAATCCATTCAATAAAAATACTAATGAACATACTAATTTAGATTCTTAGATATCCCCAAGACGCTTTAAGGCTTTGTTCTTAGTAGATTTTTGTATCAATATTCCAAACCAAAAGCACTTATTAAAAGCAATTAACTTCCCAACTAATTTGAAGGCTATAAATGGCTTTAAAACTATTGAATCATTTTTTACTTTTAATAGACTTTGCGACTGACGTGAAATTTTAAATTTACTTAAGAGTTAAAATACTAAATACATAAGGACTTCTACTTTGTCCTTATTTTATTTTCACAATTCTTTTATTATCATCAAACACAACAGAATTTTATTGAGAGCTCAATACTTTGCATTAACGAAGGGAAAAAAAATCTGTCAGCCAACTAAACCAACTCCTACTACATAAATAAATACTAAGTCATATCCTGGAAAGTGAGAAAGATAGGAGTGATACAAGTACTCTTGCCCATAACAAAAATATAATACTAAAAAACCAAGACAATAATTCAGGCCTCCTGTCTCCTAATCCAGTATACATTGTATTACCTCAAAAATACACTTAATTTTTTTTCTATTTGTCAATCAAACATAATATTAGTCCTACGAAACAAGCGAAAAATAACTCAACAGTCTTCTTTCAGTTCTCCACTCCAAAGAGTAACAGGCAACAGATAGTATCAATCCTACCATAAGAAATTCAACTTGGCCCATACTGTATTTCCATAAATATTTACACAGAGATTGTATAGTCCTTATAACTGGAAAATGACTGACCTAGGTCAAAGCTCCATTTCTCAATTAAACTTTAGTCTGTTTTAAGTCCTCTTTTCTGCCTTCCTAAGAATAAAAACTGTCACAATGGAAGGGACAGAATATGGCTAATGATGAAATGTTTGTCAAGACGGTCCCAGGAAAAACGTCTGTGCAGCTTGTTCCAGTAAAAATGTATAGGTAAATATGTAGAAAATCACTTGCTAGGTTGGCTCCAGAAAGTCTGTGTTAGAAGACAGATCAGCCAACCTTAGAAGATTTATACTTGTTATTGTCTTGTAGCCATGTATAAACCCAAGCCCCCATGATAGTAGCCACATACTCCCACTCCACTTTATTGTATAAAAAGCTTGTCCCTTTTCCAACGAGTTGGAGCACTTTGCAATTTTGCTAAGGTGTTGTCTGATTCAATTCACTATATTCCGTAAATAAAACTCCTTGCTTTTACTTTCAAAAGGCTTAGAAATTTTACTCTTTGACAAAGGTCTTTAAAACCAAACCAAACCCACTAGTGTCAAGTCGATTCCAACTCATATCAACCTTATAGGAGGACAGAGTAGAACTGCCCCATAGGGTTTCCAAAGTTGTAAATCTTCACAGAAGCAGAATACCACATCTTTCTCCAGCACAGCGGCTGGAGGGTTTGATCCACTGACCTTTTGATTAGCAGCTGAGTGCTTTAACCATTGTGTTACCTGGGCTCCTCCAAAGGTCTTCAAAGGTCCCCTTAAATGTAACTATGGCATAATGAGAACTAGCCCCTACTACAAAAGAATTTCCAAAGAGTGGTGGATGGGTTCAAAGCTGATTTTCAAATTATATTTTTCAATGCTGGGCAAAAAAGGATCAAGCTAATAATGCATTTTTCTCTTCTTAACAGGTAGTCAAGTGGAGGCTGCTAAGAACCGAAATATTTCTGTGATAGACATGTGCACTAAGACAGAGCATTCCAAAGCCAGGCTCTTTATATGACTGAAACTTCTCACTAAAGTCTAGGTCAAATCCTTTATTATCCTAAGAGACTCCATTTTGGATTTTTAAAAGTAACTTCTGTCATATAGTGCAGCCTGTCACTTCTGTAAAATTTCCACTGCACCTTCAACCTAGACATGAGTAGTTCTAAAGAAAAACGCAGTTTTCCTTGGCTTGCTCACATAGGTGTTAAAGACAACAAGTTGTTAAGCTTCAGAGAGATGTGCTTACAGTTAAGATAAACTGTTAAACTGAAACACAGCTTTTCTGTATCAATACCCTTTTCTCCCCTGAGCATAAGAATACCTAGCATTTTCACATGTGATCATTTTATTCTTTCAACAAACTCTCTGCTTCCATATTTTAACAGATCCCACCAAGTATAATGCAGATCTAACTCCATTATTGCTCCCCTGGGCCATTACTCAGAAACCCTTTGGCTTTGCTGACCTCAAAAATTGGGCTACAGGTGTCTACACGCCAGGAAACATGTGACTTTGGTGGTCACTGGATTCTGAAAAAATGCCTACTTCGCTCTCTCTCAAAAAAATGTTTTTATAACCTGTGCCTAAGTCCTTACAAAACGATGTACCTTTCTAACCCTCTGTCTACGCTCTACAAATGTTAACCAATCAAAAATGCTTTCACTGTACCTTTCTGTTTGCGGTTTTTTCCTTCATAACCCTCTGTACCACTGCAGCCCGTGAAGCACTCTGTTCAGATTATTCTGGCACTGTGTTTCCCATTTTGCAAAATGTTTTTATCACTGTAATAAAACTCGTAATGAAACAGACTTGTAGTTTTTCCACTAAAACAGTACCTATCTGTAACATATTCTGGATTAGCCAGGCTACAAGAAGGATTTAAAACAGATCACAGGATATAGCCATAACTCTCCATTTCCTTGCCTCCCCAGAAACAAATGCCTGTGAAACCAAAAAAATTAGTTTATGGAGCTCAGCTAGTCCTTCAAGTCACACCTGTTAAAATTAAACAACTCCCCAAAAGCCTGGACAACACTCCAAGACTCCTGGATGTCTTATCATTAAATATTCCCCTGCAAACCAACCTCATTAATTCCTCAAGGATGCCCCTTCCTGTTTCCCCAAGGATCCTGCTCACTTTGGAGTAACAGATGGGAGATGTTTAACCTCTGAGTTATTTTCCCAAAACCTGTACCTTTAGGATTTTGTGTATTCCATGTGATTTGCTCTTCTGCACTACTGTATAACCTTCAAAGAACCAACTGTACATTCTTTTATCACAATATTGTATATAGCATACAAGCAAAAAATCCACTTTGCAACAGCACATTTGGAAACATCTCTCTGTTTTAATAAATACTCCATGTCTTTAATTGTCAAAGTCTTGTTGTTTTTAACACAAGCGTTCCAGGAGTCTGGTGGCAGAGTGATTAAGAAGAGCTCGGCTGCTAACTAAAAGGTTCACAAAATTTACCAGCCTTGGAAACCCTATGGGGCAGTTCTACTCTGTCCTATAGAGTTACTATGAGTCAAAGCCAACACGACAGCAACAGCAAAAAAGGTTTCCACCTTCACTAAGAAAACGCAGCTCTACAGACAACAGTGCCTCCTCATTTGTCTGCCAAAAACCAACCTGAGCTTATGAGAAAGATTTTTCTCTCATGCTGCAGGAACGAGAAACTGAGAAGCAAAATGAAAAACTCCCTAATACAAGATCGACTCAATGACCGACATTCACACTTCCCAGGTACAATGCTGCACATTAATCTCTCAACTGCCAATAACCCCTACATTACAAAGGCCAAAAGGACTCTCACTGCAGTGGGAGATAATTAGTGATGATCATGGCTAAAGAATTCATTCCCTTTCTAGACATAATCCTTCAATAAAACTATTAATGTTATCTAGTTAGGATTTATAAAAAATGCCCTAATGCAATTTAACTGGTCTTCCAGCTGTCACCAGAATATATCATTTCACATGTCAATGCCTTGATTCTAACAGAATACGTATGCCCTTAGGAGCTAGAGAGCAAGACAGGCAATTTCATAGCACTGCAATGACTGTGAAAGTCCACTGAAGAGCTTCCAAAAGCATCTCACAGGTCTAGATGTAACTCACACCTCATAGGAGGAGAGCTAAATTTGCCCATGTTCTCACATAAAACCTTTAAGGTACAGAACTCTTAACAATATTGTGGTGAAAAGAGTTCTTTTATGTGGTCTTTTGCCCTGGTTCTTTGGAAACACAACTTGCGAGATTTTTCCCCTAAGCCCTGAGAAGTTACTTTTGCCCCAGTTTTCTACCCCAGAGAGATTGTTACTTTTGTCCAGGTTGACTGACACTTCCTGGGTAAGCTGTAAACAACTTGATGGTTGGTACTTTTATCTGGTAATAATAAAACCTGAGTTGATTAACATCTCATGGGTAACTGAAGATTGGCCGAACTCTGGTCTGGTGAAGGAGGCCAAGCCTTATAACTTATGAGGGCAGGCTATATAAACTGCTGAAATGCAGAGGTTTTGAGGCCTCCTGGTTGAGAAATGCAGAGGAGCAGAGCCACGTGGGAGGTGAGTGGCCCCAAAGCTGCTATAGTGGCTGTGAGCTGAACCAGTTATCAGTGGAGAGGCTGATGATGGAGAACCAGCGGCAGAAAAGCCTGACAGCAGAAAGGCCTAACAGCAGAAAGCAGCTAAGAACACTAACCAGCTGCTACACTGGCTGTGCACTGGATCATTTAGTGGTGGAGATTTGATGGTGGAGAGGCTGGGTGGCAGACAGCAGCTAAGAGAGCGGAACAAACTGCTACACTGGCTGTGAGCTGGGCCAGTTAGCAACAGAGAGGCCAACAGCAGAGAGGCTCAATGGCGGAGAGGCCTGACAGCAAAAAGAGACTGAAAGCTGTCCTGGTCAAAATTTATCCTACACTGAAGAAGGGAGGGATTAGCACTCCATTTCGGGGACCCTTCCAGACCTTGCCTGTGTGCTTCTTGACACTGATCCCAAGTTATTCCTGTTACTTCCTAGTTGATCCTGATCCTGAGTTGTAGCCTGTTAACTTCCCTAATAAACCACTTAACTGTGAGTATATTCTCTGAGTTTTGTGTGGCCACTGGAATGAATTATTGAACCTTGCAGTGAGGTAGAGAATACCCGGGAGAGCGGATGGTGCCAGAAATAATGAAGAAGTGGGAAGATGGCGATATACTTGACCTCTCCTTCATAGGAACCAGCTTTGTGCTGATCCTGATTCTTATCTCTCATGAATTTAGACAATTCATTTAATTACATTTCAACTATCTTCTCCACAGTATAAAATTTAAACATGTGCAGGACCAAGTTACATTCCCCTAGAAAAGGGTGATGTATTAAGGAGAAATTGTGGCCCCTCTGCAGCCTCCCTTCCTATTCTACTCCCAAGATTGTTTTCCTTCCATTTTTTTGCCAGTGAAGTTACCATCATGTCATCTGAGGATTCATTCACACTATAAACATTTTGATCCTCTCTAGGTACTAGCTAGTTGTTCGGAATACCCATTTATCTCACCAGTGTAAAAACTCAATATTTAAAATGCTTGATGTTTTATTTAAGAAGAAAAGAGAAAACCTGATTGTTGTTGTTGTTAGTTACTGTCGAGTTGATTCCAACTCATGAAGACCCTGTGTGTTACAGAGAAGAACTGCTCCATAGGATTTTCTTGGATGAAATCTTAACGGAAGTAGATCGCCAGGCCTTTTCTTCCACAGTATTGCCAGGCAGATTCAAACCACCAACCTTTAGGTTAGCAGTTGAACAGAAACTGTTTATGACCAGATCACTATATACAAAGCATAGCCCTTTACACTTCAGCATGCCATTACATAAAAATACACCCCAGTCTCCCCTAAAACAAACAAATGAAAGTATGAACATAGTCTTTCTAAAAACTATGACCTATTCCATCTTCAGAGCCTCTCCTAGGCATGTTTAGGAGAATGCAATTACCTAACTCTTCAGTCAGTTCACTCTATCCCACTGTAATTTACTTTAAAGCATACTGACACCCAGTTTATTATTGCCAGTAAACGTTGTCTCATATTTCTTATGTAGAATTTGTGTTCGGCCTAAACCAGAATTGACAACAACAACAAAAAAAAAACATAATTCTCCAAATGCTTGATTTCTTCCTTTGCATACCATGATATACATTATATTAATCAGTCACAGTACACCTACAGACTATCTCGTTATCCAATATTTTGGATTTACGACAATAGTAAAAAATCTACTATCCAACTATTCTGCAAATTAACAACATACATTGGGCAGTAATTAACACCGAGGTGCAAGGCAAGAGTAACGCTCACTCAGTGGTTAAGGTTATATGCCAGCTTGGCAGGGTCATGATTCTCAGTACTTTGGCAGTTACGTAGTAATTTGGCAGTTATGTAATGATGTAGCCATTTTGTGATGATGTGGTCGTCCTTCATTTTCACATAATGCTGATTTTCACGTAAAAACCTGGTCTTTGGAAACTAACCATGTTGCTAAGTGAGGAGTGGGTGTACTTCCCAATAGACTTATGAAACATGAATATCTTTCTTAACATAAACATAAGATTCTTACATTAAGGTAAAAGTGTTCAAATGAAGACCTTTATTTTCTTTCTTATTTACTGACTTATTTATTACAGCTTTCATGAAGTATGATTTACCTTCCATGAAACTCACGAGCACAAAGGCTCTTTACAGAGAAATGAAATATTCTAAAACTGATTATAGTAATGGTTGCACAATTCTATAAATTTACTAAAATCACTGAATTACACACTTAAAATTTATCAAAGAGTTTCAAAAATTTTGAGCATTGGAGGCTTCTCAAAAGGATGGTGGCTCCTAAGAGAGAAGGTACGTTTTCTGTCTTTGAACTTAAACCCAGTACCCAGTGCCGGTGAGTCAGAGTAGCTTAGCACTTAACCACTATGCCAACAGGGTTTCCTCTTTGACCTTATTGAGATGTAAATTAGGATCCAGAGGTAGATCCCTTCAAACACTAATTATTAACGTGTACTTACCAAGAACTATTAGAGATTCAAAGCCGAATAAGTCAGATTTTGTTTATAGAAATTTACAATGAAATAAGAAATAAAATGTTTTAAAAAGGTGTTATATAATGTTGAAAACAATAAGTGACATTTAAAACTACATAAAGGCTTTTATTTGAACTCACATAAATGCCCTTATTTGTAAATATATGACTCCTGAACAAGGCTATAAACTCAAAGAGGGCAGGGAATACATCTGAATGCCCACCAACAAGCACAATACCCAGAATGTACTAAAATTTTAAAGGTGACCAAAAGATTGAAAAAGAAGTAAGAAAGAATAGACATAATAAGGTTTTTGCAAGTAAGAAAAACAGTATTCTGATATGCAAATAAGAACAGAAAACAGAAGGTTGGGAGGTGTTAGAGGGACAGAGAAAAGGGGGAGCAAGACTAGAAGGTTAGACAGTCCAAGTGTCTGAGGAGCATAAAATATATTCATTGGTCTGGGAGTCAGGACATATGAAAGTGAAAATAGCCAAAACCAGCAAATCCACAGGGCTTATTCCAAAGTTTTCCAATTAATTTTTGTTTCATAGGACCCAATTTACCATCTCAATTTCTCTTCTTTAACAGTGTTTTCAGCATCAGACAAAATGATGAATTTCATAAAACCCTGCGTTTACATAGTATCAATTTATCCCAATTCCACTCCAGCTGATTTATTTCACATTTAGATAATCTTTGTGGATGAAAAATATCATAAACTCACATTACTAGAAAAACCAAAAACAAATACAAATGTGATGAATATCTGAACTTCTTTCATTTAAAAATACCATGTAATGAAAAATATAAACAACCTAGCAATATTTTTGTCATGTATGACAGGGCATTTACACATACTCCTTGCTTTATAACAATTTTCATTCAAAAACATTAATTCAGTCATCCATCACCAAGATGACTGCTATCAAGAGTTGTATACAACTGCAGATCAAATGGAGGCCCTCCTTCTTTGGTTTGGTAATACATTTAACTTTGCAAAAATCTTATTTAAATAGAACCAAAAAAATTCCCTCAATTGCTTAGATCCTGAACCAAAAAGTTAAACCTTAAGAGTAATAAATGTCATGTGACTTAAAACAATAGAGCAACACCCTGAAAATCTAAGGGAAAATTCTATTAAGCATGAAGACAGAATAAAGTATACCTAATGTGTACGATTCAATGAAAGTACATTTATACTAGTGGGGGTGAGTTTAGAATGAAATCCATAATAAATACATTTAAAAACTTGCAAAACATACAAAATAATTATTAACTCCTACATTACCAAGTCTCCTAGGCCCCAGTGCCGTCGAGTCAATTCTGACTCATAGCGACCCTACAGGACAGAGTAGAACTGGCCCCATAGAGTTTCCAAGGAGCACCTGGATGGATTCGAACTGCCGACCCTTTGGTTAGCAGCCGTAGCACTTAACCACTATGCCACCAGGGTTTCCACATTACCAAGTAGGTCTTATAATTGCCTGAAAAGCTCCTGTATGATTTGGTACCCACCATTATCTCTCTGATCTCAGTTTAGTATTCTATTTGTCGTTCACACTACTTCAGCCAAACTGGTCTCCTTGCTGTCCCTAGAAAAATGCCAGACACACTCCCAACTCAGGACTTTTGCTTTGGCTATAAGCTCTGCATATATCACTCTTCTCCCAGATATTCAAATAACTAAATGCCCTCAGCTCTCACAGTCTTTGCTCAAATGTCACTTTCTTAATGAAAGTAACATAGCCAACCTATTTAAAACTGCAACTTGTACCCCACTATCCACCCTGCCTCTCCCATCCTCCTTACCCTGATAATTTTTTCCTACACCACTTATCAGCTTCTCACATACATTACATCTACTCCTCACTTATGAACTATTTCATTATCTAATATTTCGCATTTACAACAACAGTAAAAGATCTACTATCCAACTATTTTGCACATTAATTACATACATCTGAAACTAACGAACGCCAGGGTGCAAGGCAAGAGTTACGCTGGCTGTGATGGCTTAGGTTATGTGTCAACTTGGTTGGGCCATGATTCTCAGTGGTTTGGCAGTTATGTAATGATATAATTTGGCAGTTTGTAATGATGTAGTCATCCTCCGTTTTGTGATCTGATGTGGTCATCTTTCATTTTCACATAATGTCGATATTCATATAAGCACCTGGTCTCTGTAACCTAACCATGTCGATGGGTGATGAGTGGGTGTATCTATTATCTGTCTCCCTCCTTCTAGATGTAAGTTCCATGAGGAAGATACATCCCAAGTACCTAAAAGAGTACATGGCAGACTAAGAAATCAATAAATGTTTATCTAATGCATTAATGAATAAATAAATGACATGGGAAATGCCATCATAGAATACTACAGAAGCTTTGTGTCTCAGCTGTGAATACCATCTACATAATCATAATAATGCAAACAGAGCATTCATCTTACAAAATTATATAACAGGACGATGAGGGCAATATAAGTGTGTGTATGCCTGGGGATGCGAGGAAGAGGAATTAAATACCCATCTTCCGTAAAGAGATGTCAATAGATAACGTGTAAAACTGGAAAATCAGGAAGTAACAATAAAAGCAATTTATTTAGTTGTATGAAAACAACCAAAAGATTCAACTGAAATAGCTAAAAGTAGTTATCTTTGAAAAGCAAAAAACTGGGTGCAGAAGTCAGTTTTTAGAACTCTTTGAAATTCAAAACTAGATGCAAATGTAACTGATAAAGGTAATAAATACAAAATTAAAAAAAGACATGTTAGTCACATCTTGGGATATGATACTCATCATGCATATTATCAACCCAGAATTAATACCTAGATTATATAAGTAATGTCAAGACAAAACATCCAAAAAAAAGAAGATATAAAAAAAATTTCATAGTTGGTGGAAGCATGAATGACCAAAACATATGAAAACATGCTCAACCTCATAAGTAATCAAAGAAATAAAAATTAATGCCACAATGAGATATTCTTTTATATCCAACAGATCAGCAATTTAAATCAATAGTGTAATGAGAATGTGAAATATCAATAGTAGTAATGAGAATATGAAACAAAAGAAACTCATACACTGCTGATGGGACTGTAAATTGGTACAAACACTCAGGAAAGCATGTGACATTAACTAGCAAGGTTGAAAATGCACTTACCCTACATTTCTGCCATTCCATTCCTAGTTATAGACCCTACACAAACTCTTACACACATGCGTCAGGGGCGAGTACAATAATTCTTACAGCAATACTATTCTTACAGCAAAAAAAAAACCTGGAAATAAACCGAATTTCTATATACAGGAGAATGGATAAATATGTTCTAGTATATTCATAAAATGGAATATTCTAATAGTAGTTAAAATAAATAGGATAAAACTAAAAATTGATCTGGAGCAAGACGGAAGAATGAGTAGATCCATGCTCCCGTCCACCACAAAAACACAGAAAAACAAGTAAAAACTGGTAGAACCAATTTTGTAAGAACTTTGGAAAGCATTCAAAGGGTTACAGCAACTAAGTGAATGCTGAATCAAAAAAAGGAAACTTCAAAATGATAGGAAAGCTTTTATCTGCATGTCACACCCCACTCCCTCCCCTGGTCAGTGCCATCTTACAGCTGCAGTGGTCACATTCTTATAGAAGGAGTCTGGTCTGTGACTCTAAAAGGAGTACAGGAGGCTGTATTCACAAATATTGTGTGTCTTTTCTCATCTGTCTGCAAGCTGCCTAAAGCCTTAAGTAAGGTACTCTGGGTTTAACCTGTCTCAGAGGTCACACAGGACAGAGGGATGGTAGGCGATGTCTGAAGGCTGTAACTGCCTATTACAACCTGGAGCTAAAGAGTATGATTAAGGCATAAAATAAATGCCTAAGGACTGAAAAGAGAAGCTAGAGGAAGAATTTCTCTGGTAAATTAGGACATTCCAAAGCACAGCATACAGAGAGAAATGGAGAAAGCAACGCATGCACCTAGGGTAAAGCATACCTGGGCACAGAAAGTAAGACAACTAAGGATTCACCTCAGGCTGATGACTTGGCTCAGTGAGAGCTTGACTAAGTGTTGAAAGGATGCCCCAGCACAGAGCCAATCTGCAAACACTGGGAAAGGTTTATTATTTTGTTCGTTTGTTTTTGTTTTTCATCCTCCCTTGGTATTTAAGGAAATTTCTGTCAAAACACTAGCTGATCACAAGCTAAAGAACAGAGACTTCAGTGTTTACACACAACCAGGAAGGTAATCCTTGCAAAAAGAGTTAGAAGTCATGCAATCAACTACTATAATCTTCAACGATTAAAAAAAAAAAAGGAAGCCCTGGGAAAAAGGGAGAATTTGATTTCCAGAGTCATAACAATTTAATATTCAAATGTCCCACTTTCAACAAATCACAAAACATACAAAGAAATAAGAAAAGATGGCCCATTGAAAGAACAAAATAAGTGACAAAAACTGCCCCTGTTGAAGCCTATATAAGGGACTTACTAGACAAAGACTTTAAAGCAACAGTATTAAATATGCTCAAAGAGTTAAAAGAAAATACAAAGAACTGAAAACAATCAGGAAAATAATACATTAACAAAACAAAAATGTCAATAAAAGATAGAGAAATTATAAAAAGAAACCAAACAGAAATATTGTAGTACATCCTCCAATGCAAATGGCCAATAAGCACATGAAAAGATGCTCAACATCATTAGTCATTAGAGAAATGCAAATCAAAATTACTTTACAGCCAATAGGATGGCTATTACAAAAAAAAAAAACAGAAAATAACAAGTATTGGCAAGATTGTGGAGAAACTGGCATCCTCATCTCTTGGCGATGGGAATGTAAAATGGTGCAGCCCCTGTGGAAAACAGTGGCAGTTCCTCAAATAGTTAAACATAAAATTACTATAATGTTGTTCTTGTTGTTGGTGCAGTCGAGTCGTTTTCAACTCATAACAACCTCATGTGACAGTAGAATTGCCCCATAGGGTTTTCTAGATTGTAATCTTACAGAAGCAGATTTTCAGGTCTTTCTCCCATGCAGCAGCTGGGTGAGTTTGGCTGGATGGGTTCAAACCACCAATCTTTCAGTTAGCAGCCAAGTGCTTAACTATCATGCCACCAGGACACCTCAGAGTTACCATATGACCCAGCAATTACAATCCTAGGTATATAGCCAAGCGAACTAAAAGCAGGGACTCCGACAGATATGTGTATACCAATGTTCACTGCAGCATTACGCACGACAGCCGTAAGGTAGAAACAACCCGAGCGTGTACCAGCAGATGAGCTGATAAACAAAATGTGGTATATCCATACAATGGAATATTATTCAGCCATAAACAGAACCAACGTCCTAATACATGCTTCGACACTGATGAACCTTGAAAACATTATGCTAAGTAAAGTAAGTCAAACACAAAGGAAAAAATATTGCTTGTTCTCATTCATGTGAAATATCTAGAATAGGCAAATGCATAGACTCCAAAGTAGATGAGTGGTTAACAGGACTGAGGGGAGAAAGAAATGGGAAGTTATTTCTTAGTGGGTACTGAGCTTCTCTTTGGGGTGATGTTTCAGAAATAGGTAGTGATGATGACTGCACAACACAGTGAATGTCATTAATGTCATTGAATTGAACACTTAAAAATGGTTAAAATGGCAAATTTTATGTTATATATATTTTACCACAATAATTTTTTTTAATTATATACAGAGCCAAAATGTAAAAAAAAAGAAAAATGAACTAGAGCAACATGCATCAAAAAGCAAATCACAAAACAACACTTGTACGCATGTCTTCTATTTATACAAAGTCAAAAACAAATGAAACTAAATATGGCTATGGACATTATAAAGAAACTCTAAGCACACATTCAGGACAGTGGTTATTTCTAGGGATACGGAGGGGACAGTATGAGGGACTCAGCTCACAGGGAGCTTCAGAGCTACTGATAATGTTCCATTTCTTCAGCCACATGCTAAGCAGGTAAAGGTTCATTTTATTACTATTTTTTGTGCCTTACATATTCTTTATGGTATTAAAATTTCCTAATAATAAAAATCTCAACAAAAACAAGAAGACAACTATGACTGAATAGGAAAATGTTATCAATTTTTAGTCAAAAAGACTTTCAAAAGTATATATACTGAAGGTCAGAGTTTAAGAACTTACCAGCAGACAGAGTTAAGTCCCCAAATTAGAACTCCAGCAAGGTTTGTCTGACTCAAAATGTGATACTCTTCCCATTTAGAGAACCAAACAGTTAGCTTGGCTAATTTATAAAATACACGCAAATTTCATTCTCCAATAATAAAAAGGGAGAAATCAGCAGAAGTGGAAAATGCTAAAAGTTTCTAGTAGCTCTCAGTATAGACGGCAAATACATAGAGGAGTGGCATATATGAAGAATGGAATATAGCTGTAGGAAGCAGCTGTGCAACCCAAACTTGCATGGAAGGAAAGAGGAAAGAAAGTAATGTCTACTGTGAGCCTTCTATGTGAAAGCAGTTTATATGCAATGTTTTACCAGTTCTCTCAATAACCCTACGAGTTAGATATTGTCCTCATTTTACGGATAACAAAAAGGAGGTTCAGAGAGTTAAGAGAGAAGAAATTCCTCACTGAATACTCCCCAGTGCCCCAGGTGGCTCAGACAGATAAGCATGAATCATCAGAAGATGACTACAACAATATTACAAATATTCAAGATAACTATGCACAAAAAAAGGAAATGAAGAAGCCAAAACAAGACTCAGAATTGACTGCTTCTTCTCTCATAATTTCTGCCAAGATTTCTATATCCACCTAATACTCCATTAAATATGAAAATAAATGGTTGCTTACCTGTGGCCAGGATGGTAAATAGCTGTGTTGATTCCATGAGGATAATAACTACTAAAGCTGAAACTGTGACTTTCTTGGTAGCTCTGATTTGTTTCAACACTAAATTTAGTAAGGAAAACAAAAAATAAACACCATTAAACCACAATGAGATACCACTAAACACCCACTCGAATGTCTATAATTAAGAAGGTAGACAAAATCAAATATTGCCAAGGAAGTGAAACCACCAGAACTCTCATAACGTTACTGGTGGGAAATGAATGACACAACCACTTTAGAAAAAGGTCTGGCAGCTTCTTATAAAAAGAAATTACATCTACCCTTTTACCCTGCACTTCTACTGTAAGATACTGACCCAAGAAAAATGAAAACATATATTCATAAAAGACCTGTACAAGAATGGTCATAGTAGCTTTATTCATAATAGCCTCAAACTAGAAACGTAGGGGTCCACCAACAGAAGAATGGAAAAACAAACTGTAAAATAATCACACAATAAAATACTATTCAGCAATAAAAAGAAAGAAACGAATGATAGACGTAACACTATGGATGAATCTCAAAATATGCTGAACAAAGAAAGACCTGGACTATATGATTGCATTAATGTGAATTACTATAACATGCAAAACTAATCTATGATGTGGGAAAAAAAAAATTTAAATAGTAGTTGCTCTGGGGGTGGGTGAGGACAGAGATGTGGAGGCATGAGTTACCTTTCTGGCATGATGGTCATGTTCTGAATGGCAAGAGGAATTTGGATTGTACATGTGTATGAATCTGTCACAACTCAGTGAATGATACACTTAAGATACGTGCATTTCTTTGTAATTTTAATGTAAATTTTACCTCAAAACAAAGAACACTGTGAAAACAAAATGCTGAGCTATAATTAACGATAGGCATGTTAGAGTATTTAAGTACTGCTGTCTGCAACTTGTTCTGAAGTGCACCAAAAAATAAGACTGATAATGGCTGGATAGAGGGATACACGTGTGATGTAGCGTGCACAGTAAAATGTTAATGTAGAACCTAGATGGGAGCACGTGGGTGTTCAATATACAACGCTTTCTACTTTTCTACTTTATTTGTAGCTTTTCATACTGGAGGAAAAAAAAAAATCTGACACTAAACCAGAGAAACAAACATTATTTCAACAAACACTTCCCCAGCAAAGTACATTTTTACCTTACAAGGTAACTTCTAAGTTCTCCTCGGTAATTGATGACCAAGAGTTCCGCAGACCACTGTGCACTTGCTTTGTATTCTAAAAATATCAAGCCAGCTATGGCATAGCTCAAATCACCTGCAAAACTAGATGCCTATAGAAGAGGGGGAGTTATGTTACTGAAACAGTACTAGATAAAAATTAACACACACAGAATTGAAGGAAATCTAAGACATTGGCTTTGCCAGGTATACTTTAAATAAGACAGTCCCAGAATTGGTCTGTTTACTAAAGAACTTCACAATACAAAATGCCTAGAACTGTACACTCAGGTCTAGACCAGCCCTCCCAGCCTTGTGCTAGAACCACACCAGCCTCTGAGTGTTCACCTAGGTAGGTAAATTTCTGTTTGGATTGAACTTCCATTGCAAAAAAATTTAAAAAAAAAAGTAACACCACCATTCAACATCAAAGAATACTGCCAGCCTATTTCCAGAAATAAGTCTCCAAATGTTGATTTCTACTGCCAGCAGTAATCTATGCAAAAAACGCCTCCCAAGTACTTTCCATTTGCCTAATCAGCAACTTAGTCAAAAAAACCAAAACCAAACTTACTGCCATGGAGTCAATTCTGACTCACTGCAACCCTATAGGACAGAGTGGAACTGCCCATAGGGTTTCCAAGGAGCACCTGGGGGATTGGAACTGCCGACCTTTTGGTTAGCAGCTGTAGCTCTTATCCACTATGCCACCAGGGTTTCCACTTAGTCAAAGGAACCCAAAAAAACCCACTACCGTCAAGTCCATTCCAACCCGTAACAATTCTACAGGACAAAGTAGAACTGTCCCACAGGGTTTCCAAGGCTATAAATCTTTAGGAAGCAGGCTGCCACATCTTTCTTCCATGGAGTGGCTGATGGGTTTGTACCACCGACCTTTTGGTTAGCACCCAAGTGCTTTAACCACTGCACCACCAGGGCTCCTCAGTCAAAGGAAAGGACATCTAAAAAAATGTGACCATTTCTCCACCAACTAAATATCAAGCTATACTATAAAGATGTAAAGGCACGTGCACCTTAGGAAATACACATAATAAAGTTTATCAACCCTGAATGGCTCCTTGTTATCTAGAACCACACAATGCAATACTTAGCCACATGTAGCTACTTTGAATTGAGATATACTGTAAGAATAAAATGCACACCAAATTTAAAAACTTGGTTCCAAAGAAAGAATGTAAAATATTGTAGTAATTTTTATACTGATTACATGCTGAAAAGATAATATTTTGGATATACTGAACCAAAAAACATATATTATTCAATAAACTTTACCTGTTTCTTCCTTTTTAATGCAGCTACTAGAAATTTTTTTGAATTACGTATGTGATCAAATATATGGCTCACATTGCATTTCTATTAGAACTGATCTAGAAAGCTCCTTAGTTTGGTTCCTGTGATGGTTAAGATTGTGTGTTAACTTGGCTGGGCCATGATTCTCAGTGTTTTGGCAGTTGTATAATGTTGTGATCACTTTCCTGTTGAAATTATCAAAGAATGTGATGGGGGGGGCAAAGGGTAGAATGTCATGGATGGAATTAGGTCCCCACAAAAACCTGTATAAACTTGGTTAGGCCATGATTCTCAGTATTCTGTGACTGTCCTCATTTTGTGATTGTAATTTTATGTTAAAAGGATTAGGGTGGGAGTCTAACACTACCCTCACTTAGGTCACCTCCCTGATCCAAGGTGAAGGGAGTTTCCCCGGGGTGTGGCCTGCACCACCTTTTCTCTCTCAAAATATAAAAGGAAGGGGAAGCAAGCAGAGAGTTGGGGACCTCATACCAAGAAAGCAGCACCAGGAGCAGGGCGCGTCCTTTGGACATGGGGTCCCTGCACCTGAGAAGCTCCTCGGCCAGGGGAAGACTGAGGACAAGGACCTTCCTCCAGAGCGGAGAGAGAATGCCTTCCCCTGGAGCTGATGCTCTGAATTTGGACTTCAAACCTACTAGACTGTGAGAAAATAAATTTCTCTTTGTTAAAGCCAACCACTTGTGGTATTTCTGTTATGGGAGCACTAGATGACCAAAGACAGTTCCCAAGAACTTCTTTAATAGGAGCCCAATGCACTTTGAGTTTTTCCACTCATTTCTGAACAAAAATCATTCTCTAGGCCAGTGGTTCTAATTGGAATCACATGAAGAAATTGTAGACACTATTAAAGCCCAGGCCCCACTCAAATTAATCAAATCAGAACCTCTGTGAGCAGAGCCCAAGCAAGCCAATAATTTGTTTTGTTTTTGCTTTTCTCTATAAAGGGCCCCAGGTGATTCTAAGATGCAGTCAGAGTTAGAATCACTGTTCTACCTACCTCTGTACCTTGTTCATTTGCAGAAGAAAGATACAAACTACACAGCATTGGATTCACAGAGGAGAAACTTGTTAACTGGATTACCACAGGATAAGTCACTTTACTCATCTCGGTTATCTAAATTGCAATAATATACTTGCTCAACCAAATTCAAACAGTTAGTATAAATATTAAATAAGTATTATATACCAATGTCACTAATAAAGTATAAAACACTATACAAGTTCTTGGTGTTGTTAGTTGTCATCGAGTCGATTCCAGTTTATGGTGGCCCCATGTGTTACAGAGTTGAGCTGCTCCATAGGATTTTCTTGGCTCTAATAGGGTCCCTATGAGTCGGAATCAACTTGATGGCAACGGATTTGGTTTGGTTTGGTTTAATCTTAATGGATATATATCCACTAGGTGCTCTCTGGAAACCCTATGGGGCAGTTCTACTCTGTCCTAGGGTTGCTATGAGTTGGAATCGACTCAACAGCAACGGGTTTGGTTTTTGGTTTTTGTTTTTTTTTAAATCTTAATGGAAGCAGATCACTAGGCCTTTTCTTCTGCAGTGCTGCTAGGTGGGTTCCAACTGCCAACCTTTAGGTTACCAGTCAAGTATAAACCCTTAGTGCCACCTAGGAACCTTGCAATTAATTTTTTTCCCCACTCTTTTTTTCAATTTCTATCCCCTTTAGAGTTACTTAAATTCTAACCCCACTGAAAGCTGTTCCTGTTGCAATAACCCATTAATTTCTTTCCCTCACTGGAACTTTTTAACAGCTGTCTGAACCTTTATTATTTACTTACTACCATGTTTTAGGAACAGCTGTTTACATCCAGAGAGTGCATTACAACATAGAGAGAATATTTCAAGTAACTAGATCTCTTAACTAGATTTTGAACAAATTCAGAGCTTATCATTCTGATTTATATTTGAGTTTACCCTCTCTTCAAATTCATTCATTCAAGTAACTACACCTAGAAGACACTGAAAAAAATATGCTATCAGTTTAACGTATTTACGTACAGGGGAAATGACGAAGAGTTCACTTCCCATGAGATCAAACACTCTCACAGTTCCTGCGCTTTCAGCATAGGCTAGCAGGGTACAATCATAACTCCACGCCACTCGTCTCCACTGGGGTTTCGAGTCTTTGGGAACTAGAACGCAAAGAAAAGAGGTGCTTTTAAACAGTACGTTATAAATACAGTTAACACTAACAGCTATTGCAACTGAAGTCAGTGTTCAACTACATTACACCATCTCCTAAGGGTCTCTAAAGCTTCAGCTGAACAGGATAGTTCTCTGAAACCCACTTCAAGCAAGAGCAGGAAATATGAACAATAGGAAATTCTGCTCATTTATTTTAAAAGCAAAGCTTACTGACATCAGTGGTCTGCTGAATACCGAGCATGACCTAATCTGGTAAAGGCTCAGGAGTATTATACCTCAAAATACTTATGAAATAGAGATCAAAAGCATAAAGACTGGCAGAAAATAAGTTCAATACAATGAGTTCAGCTCCTCTAAAAGCTAAGTATGAAAATGTGAACTGAGATCTTTTAAAAATATCAAATACAAATGCTAAGGAGATACATGGTAGGATTATGATGAAAACAGTATTAAGAAGGAATGAGAAGAAAAAATATACATATGTATACACAAGCAGATGAATCAAACACACAGTTATGATATTTTGATAAGTAACATCTTGATAACACAATAGCTGGATTTTTTTCTGTCCTGAGCTTTTCAGTGCACCAATGGATAGAAAGGCAGTCAGCTGCAAAAGAAGAAAAGGGGCTGTGAAACTCAAAACTGTGTCACATTTGTCTGAGTTTGGCTTTTATTTTTGCTTCAACTTCTTCTTTATTAGAATCCCAGAAATGAAGAAATAGGTAGGACCAGTACCATTGCTTTACCAGTAAGAACAACAAATAATTAAGGAATTTAAGGTCACGCCAAGAGTCCAGAGCAGAGCGAAGCCTGGAACCTAGGTATCCTCCCTTCCCAAACAGTGCACATTCATTACAACACAAATACCTTTCAGCCAGAACTTTGATTTAACCATAGGATTGTCTCAAAAAATGTTTCAGAAATTCATGGTCTTGTCTCTATTCCCTCTGTTAATATCTCAGTTCAAGTTTCATCACCTCTTACTTAGACTCTTACAGTAGCCTCCTAACTGGTCTTCTTGCCTTTGGCCTCTTTCCCTCTAATCCTTCCTTCATACCATTCGAAGATATTTTTCTAAACTACAAAGCTGAATACAACATGTCCTGCTGCTGCCTTAAAATTCTTGACGGCTCTCCATTTTCAAAAGAATCAAGTCCAAATTCCTTAACACACATGAAAAGCCCATCATAGTTTTCCAGTTCCACCTCCTACCACTTCCTCTATCACCCAACAGTAAGCTACCCATAGCACAACTACCTGACAAATAACCTAGCCATGCACACTCAAATCTCTGTGCCTTCGAAACATATTGCTTCCTCTATCTCTTCTCCAATCTTACCCAGCCTACCAGATCCACTTTGTTACCTCCTCTCCCTTCACATTTTTCCAAATTGACTGCTCTTTTCTCTGTGCTCCAAAATACGCTGCACCTACGTCTTTCATGGCGTTTGTCAAATCATATCATGTTTTTTACATGACTATTTCCCCTACAAGTCTCTGAAGCCCCTAAAATCAGAGACAATGTCTTATTCAAAATTGCCATCCCAGCACCTGGAACACAAAGAGATTAATTAATATTTCGCTACTGATTGAAGTATAAGTGTCTCAGAAAAGCCTATACTAACAAAGCAAGGTAATGGTAAGGGCTTGCCATCCTATAAAGACTGCCAAATAATTATACCTAACTGAAGTCTTCTCACCACCTGATAGAAGAACTGTGCAGAATTCAGACATCTCTTTACCTCTGCAGTTTATGTTCTGTATATGTGGAAATTATACATCAAGGAGTCTTCTCAGTTTCACTATTTATCAACAGGTAAAAAGCATGCAAAAAAATCTAAGCAGTCCTTAACACAGGAGGGTCTGATATAATTTGTAACAAAACACTGCTTACAAAAAAGCAATTCTTAAAAATAAGAATTCAGTGATGAAAAAGATCAGGTCCCTGTCTTTCAACAGCTTTAAAAAATCCTACTTGGAAGAAGACATAGGCACAAAATGATTAACACCACAAGAACAGAACACCGCACATGTACAGTTGCTACATAAAAGCCAGCAAGAGGACAATTTAATGCCCTGAAAAATATTTTTGAGCTGAGGAAACACAGCAAACATTTTCCCATTATTACTGCTTCACCTATGGTAACAGATTTCTCCTCTTACTTCATTTTGACAGCATAAATAGATGTATGCACCACACTCTGTATCTGTCTGAAGTTCGTTCCACCTGGAGGGGATCTGCCTTTACTATTACATCTAGTTATGACTAAAAAAAAAAAAGTTATGACTAGTAGCTGCAAAAAACTCAGCATGTGTTTTGACCCAGATAAAGATATGTTTTCATTAAAAAAGATAAATTTCACATAACAATGTGAAAAGAAAGACTTTATCACTGGATTTTTCCAGCTGCCTGTATGTTTTTGGAGAAGGATGAACAGTGCAGATTTTTACAAAGCAAGTGTCAATGAAGTTGTTTCAAAAATATTCAAAAAGCTGATAGTAACAGTCTACCAGCAACTTGACAATTTACACATTCACAGTGACAGTGTTAATGCCTGTCATGGATTGAACTGTTTCCCCCAAAAATATCTATCGACTTGGCTAGGTCGTGATTCCCTTGTATGATTGTATGACTGTCTACCATTTTATCTTCTGATGTGATTCCCTATGTGTTATAAATCCTATCACTATGATGTAATAAAATGGATTAGCAGCAGTTATATTGATGAGGTCTACAAGATTAGATAGTGTCTTAAGCCAATCTCTTTTGAGATATAAAAGATAGAAGCGAGCAGAGAGACACGAGGACCCTGTATCACCAAGAAACGAGTGCTGGGAGCAGAAAACATCCTTTGAACCTGATGTTTGTGCACTGAGATGCTCCCAGACCAGGGGAAGACTGATGACAAGGACCTTCCTCCAGAGCCAACAGAGAAAGCCTTCCCCCGGAGCCAGCACCTTGAATTCGGACTTCTAGCCTACTGGACTATGAGAGAATAAATTCCTCTTTGTTAAAGCCATCCACTTGTGGTATTTCTGTTATAGCAGCACTAGATGACTAAGACAATGCCCTCTCACATTTTGCAATGGTTCCAGTCCATTAAGTCTGCCCAGTTGCCAAGCTCTACATCAGAGATCTTAAAATCCCGTTTTTTTCTGCCTGGAACACTTCCCCAGAGCCCTTGGCTGGCTCCTTCTCACCTTTCAGGTCTCAATTTAAATTCACTTCCTTAGAAAGGCATTCTCTGACTACCTTATCTAAGTGGTCTAAGTCCCTTTAAACCCAATTATTCTCTGCTGTTCCAATTATTTCATTTCCTTCACAGCCCTTATCGCAAATACTAATTTTATATTCGTCTACTTTGCATTGTCTGCCTTATTCATAACTTCCTCAGCAGTGACTTATACTGTGGTGATACGTAACAATCACTCAAGTTTTAAAGGAGGCTTCAATCCAGTGCTCATTTACCCAAATTAAAAATGAAAATGGGCAAGGGTAAAAAAAATAATAAATACTGAATTCTATTCTCAGTGGACCCCACGAGAACCCTCCCTTCTGCCAGGAAGTAGTTTTCTTGGCTGTAATCTTTATGGAAGCAGGTCACCAAGTCTTTCTTCCAGGGTGCCTGTTGGTGGGTTCAAACTACCAACCATTCAGTTAGTAGTCAAGCATTTTATCATTTCTGCCACGCAGGTGCTACTATATCTTGTTAACCCTGAAGCAAACGCTAAAATGTAAAGCAAGTAGGTACAGCTAATAATCCCACAGTGGAAATTAAATGGAATTTTTAAAAAGTTCAAGTAAGCTAAAAGGAGGCAGGAAAAGAAAAACAAGAAAATAGGATAGATAGGACAAATAGAAAAACAAATAATCAAGATGACAGAATTAAACCCAACCAAATCAATAGTTGCATTAAATGCAAATGTTCTCAATACTCCAACTAAATAACAGAAATTGTCAGACCGGAAAAAAAGCAAGATTTAATCACATGATTTCTATAAGAAATGTACATTAAATACAAATACACAGATTAAATGTAAAAGGAGAGAAAAAGACATACCACGCAAATGCTAAATACAAGGCAAGAGTGGCTATATTAGAGAAAATATACTTCAGGATAAGAAGCATCAATAGATAAAGGACATTTCATCATGATAAAGGAGCCATTTCATCAAGAAGGTTAAAAAAAAAAAACAAAAATCCTATATATGTATGTACCTAAAAACAAGAGCTTCTAAAGATAGAGAGTAAAAATTGACAAAACTAAAGGGTAAAATAAACAAATATACAATTATAGTTGAAAATTCCAACTCTCCTCTATCAGCAATTCATAGGCCAATTAGAGAGAAAATCAGTAAGGATATATAAAACTTGAACATCTCTATCACTCACTTCTTTTCACCATACCTATTCAATTTGTATGCTGAGCAAATAACCTGAGAAGATGGACTACGTGAAGAATGGGGCATCAGGACTGGTGGCAGACTCATTAACACCTTGCATTATGCAGATAACACAACTTTGCTTGCTGAAAGTAAAGAGGACTTGAAGCATTTACTGATGAAGATCAAAGAAAGACCACAGCCTTCAATATGGATTGCACTTAAACATAAAAAAAAAAAAAAAACCCTCACAACTGGACCAATAAACATCATCATGATAAATGGAGAAAAGACTGAAGTTGTCAAGGATTTCACTTTACTTGAATCCACAATCAACACCCATGGAATTAGCAGTCAAGAACTCAAAAGACACATTGCATTGGGCAAAACTGCTGCAAAGGACCTCTTTAAAGTGTTGAAAAGCAAAGATGTCACCTTGAAGACTAAGGTGTGCCTGACCCAAGCCATGGTATTATCAGTCGCCGTCATATGCCCGTGAAAACTATGAATAAGGAAGACAGAAGAAGAATTGACCCATTTGAATCTTGGTGTTGGCGAAGAATATTAAATATATCATGGACTGCCAAAAGAACAAACAACTGTGTCTTGGAAGAAGTACAACCAGAATGCTCCTTAGAAGCAAGAATGGTGAGACATCTTACACACTTTGGACATATTGTCAGGAGAGATCAGTCCCTGGAGAAGGACATTATGCTTGGTAAAGTACAGGGTTATCGAAAAGGAGGAAGGCCCTCAACAAGATGGACTGACACAGTGGCTGCAACAATGGGCTCAAGCATAACAATGATTGTGGGCATGGCGTAGGACCCAGCAGTGTTTCGTTCTGTTGTACACAGGGTTGCTGTGAGTCAGAAACAACTCAATGGCACCTAATGACAACAACAGCCTAATACTATAACACTATAATTAATAACTGCATCATACCTACAAGCCAGATTATTTTAAGTATACATGGAACACTGGTGAAGGCAGACCATACATCTGGCCATAAATCAAGCCTCAGTAAATTTAAAAGATTAAAATCATGTTGTACAATGTTCTCTGACTACAATAAAACAGATTCAAATGTTTATCTAAGAAAAAGGTTTAAAGTTAATAATCTAAACTTCCATCTTAAGATAGAAAGATAAGAGCAAAGTAAACCCAGTAGGTAGAAGGAAGGAAATAATAAAGACGAAAAAAAAAATCAAAGAAAACAACAGAAAAAAAATTCATGAAACCTGTCATGGATTGAATTATGTTCCCCAAAAAATGTATCAATTTGCCTGGGCCATGATTTCCAGTATTGTGTGGTTGTTCTCCATTTTGTGATTGTAACTTTATGTTAAAGAGGATTAAGGTAGGATTGTGACACCCTTACCTCACATCCCTGATCCAATGTAAACGGAGTTTCCCTGGAATGTGGCCTGCACCACCTTTTATCTTACAAGAGGTAAAAGGAAAAGGAAGCAAGCAGAGAGTTGTGGGCCTCATACCACCAAGAAAGCAGTGCTGGGAGCAGAGCATGTCCTTTGGACCTGAAGTTCCTCTGCCGAGATGCTCCCAGACCAAGGGAAGACTGATGACAAGGACCTTCTTCCAGAGCAGACAGAGACAGAAAGCCTTCCCCTGGAACCAGTGCCCTGAATTCAGATTTCTAGCCTACTGGACTGTGACAGGATAAACTTCTCTTTGTTAAAGCCATCTACCTGTGGTACTTCTGTCATAGCAGCACTAAATGACTGAGACAAAACCCAAAGTTTGATATTGGAAAATATTAATAAACTGATAAAACACTGGCCTGACTGATCAATAGAAAACAGAAAGAACACAAATTACTAATATCAAGATCAAAAGAAGGGCCATCACTACAGATCCTAAAGACAGTAAAAGGATAAAACTTATATTAAAAAATAATAAGACATTATAAGAAAACTAAATCTAGAAAAAAAAATTTTTTTTCAGTATTTCTCATAAGCACAGATATAATAATCTGCTGCCTATGTTTTACATAATTACCCACATAAAAGTCTGATGATGACTTTCCCTTGCTTATGATATCATGTATAACACTATGTTCATGTATCATGTATAACACTATGTACCACGTATAACACTAAGTTGCTTGCTGCTCAGATATCAGGTTTATAGGTACCTACTGGATGATTTGGGTAGTTGAGAGACCTACAGCCTAACGAAAATATCACAAAAGATACTTTAAGAAGGTCTTCTTAACCTTCTACCTAAAAAAGAGTTAACAACCTTTGTTTAAGCGAAGGAAACATTATAAAATATTAGACTTTCATGGAATATATCTACAGTGACAGTGACTTACAGGAAAATGACAAAATTAATAGTACTTAACTCTGGGTGTTAATTTTCTATATTTTGTTCATTTATATTTTATAAAGCTTCTATTATTTTTTCGATAATAAAATAATTTCTCTAAAAATATAAAAGGTGAAAAACCATCATCATATAATCTAAGGCTTCTGAGTCAGAGTTCTGGAATTAAATGTTTCACATGAAAAGATGGTGATGCTTCAAATAGCCTATGCTTCCCAACTTTTCCATGTCAAGCTACACATAGGAAATCACATTTGTATGGCACTTGAGGATAAACTGATGAGGCTGCTAAAAACCAAAGGCAACCAGCCTGAACTCAGGCCACCAAAGGGCCCACCCAGCTACTGGAGGGTTGATGGGATCTCAGCACACCTACGACCCATTCTAGGCAAGCTGCTGCTTACCAGTGGGAAGCTCTGGTTTATGGTATCTTATAATTAGAAATATGAGAAGAATCTCGTGAGTAACACAGTCCAGCTCCAAAAACCATAAATTCTGTGCCATTTTTTGGTCACTATTCAAGATAGAAACAGAGGACTGAATTACTATTTATGGCCCAGCAAACAGCGCCAAAACAAGTTGCAATTCACATTTATAACATTCTCAAATGGCATATCTTTTATAAAACAATAATTGAAAAATATCAAAGTGGAACCAAATTGCTCCTATTTTATTTTGCCGACTGTGCAATATGTAGTTTCAAAAATGCATTAACAACAATCTGGCTCCTTTTCTCCAGGCATACACATGAAATATCATTTGGCATGTGGGACTTATTCCCATAAAGATGAGTCAAATAATAAGCAAATGATCATTACCTCACATTATATGGAATGGAAAGAAGCCATTAATGCAGCATTAAGGTCATAAACTCACACATTCAGAAGCCAACAAAATAAAACATTAGTTCTTATAGCATTATTATCTCATCCATGCAGCCACATTAACTATACACATTAAAAACTCTAGCAAATATTACAGTTTGTCTGAAATATAGAAGGTTAAGCTTCCCATTTTCATATTAAATTATAGATTTCTTGGTTTACTTACTAGCTAAGAGTGGGTATCTAATTTCAAATCTCAAAAGACCCCTGTATGTCTGAATCACTTCGACATTCTGAGCATGCTCCTCAGAAGTCTATCTCAGGCTCCCCAAGCTCTCACCCAATGAAAAAGCAGCAGAGAGAGAAAGCTAATTGAATAGCCCCAAATTACTCTTCTGAGTACTTCCTGATTCTTACACATTTAAGCCCAGGTCTGGTCTACTCTAAGAAGTATCGGTCAGGAGACATAAGGTAAATTCAGAAACTACTACAGTCCCAAGCTTTAGAGATTTCACACTTCAACACTACTCCCCCTTCTATTATTCTCAAAAAAATACTAATAAAAACAGAGAAGGTGGATATCTTATCTACTCTTATTCTTTACGTCATGGTATATATGCACATATGTGTGTATATTAAGAATAAAAATTATGAATACAGTGACAATTACTCATATATTTATATATTACACATAATAAATATATATACTCTCATAAATATCTCAAATTATAAAACAAGAAACAGGCAAATATATTCTAGTCATACATGCATTTGAGTAACTCCCAAATGCCATTATCCAGTGGAAAGGGCCAAAACTTGTGTGCCTGCCATGTGTAAGGCACCATACTAAGCACTAGAATAAAAATAAAAAGTTGAGTAAGCTATGAGCCTTTCCTTCAAATAATTTACAATCTAATTCTAATAGTACAGTGCCTGACATATAGTAAAAAAAAAAAATAGTAAGAGCACTACAAATCTTTGTCTTTATCAGGATGACCTAATCATTACTCTTATAACAACTATACTGTTAAACTAACATAAGGTGAGGCAGATGGTCCTGTAAACAAACTACAGGAAAAACAAAATTACAAAAATAGATGCATTACCAAATATCACCCTCTTAATTCTTTTTCCTCCTATAAAGTTCTCTGCTGCCTTTTCTCCCACTGCTCCTGCAGACTTCTCAACTGCCCCTACCTTCTACTCATTCTTAAGGTTGCTTTACAAACAGCACTTTTTCTCAACAATCTCATCTCACATCCCCCACACCTCTGATTAAAATCTCTCACTGTGACCTGTATTTTTCCTCCATCGGATTTGTCAAAGTTTATAATTACATACTTGACTGTCCATATACTCATGAGGTAAGAGACTAGGCCTTTTTATTCAGTCATACCCCAAAATCAAGCAAAGCAATTCATATACATAAATGGCACTTAGTAAATGTTCGCTAAACACAGCAAAGAGTGAACAAATCCCAGACTTAGTCACTAATCTTTTTCTGATCAATTCTTGACTTACAACTAAATATTTCTTTCTGTTTTTATCTACAGAAACTTACAAATAGTCTATCCTGAAACTAGGTCTTTGAATCAGTTCATTCCAGTTTGAACCCCTCCTGAGAAATTGCATTTCCACCCCAGATATACTGAATCAGAACCTACATTTAACAAGATTCCCAGGTGATTCTTAGATATAATAATCTGCTCTGCTAGTGGTTCTCAGAATTAGACCCAACAATAAGTGTTAGCAGCACCTGCAAGCCTGTTAGAAACGGAAATTGTCATCAGGGGTTCAAACCTGAATAACTCAGCTCAAAGCCCTGCCTGAAACTGGCTTAATTATTTTTTTAAACACAACTTGAATTTCACTCCCTCCAAAATGAACAACTTAAAGCAAAACAGTAGAGGCAGTAGCTAAATCGGTAAAGATATTTTTATTTTAATAGTCATAATGATTGTTGATTATACATATTTAATACCTATTCTGACTCTTTAGAAACGCTATAGCAATTACAGACTTGAAATTTTAATTTTTAAAACGTTTTGGAAACTCTTACCTTGACATTTCCCAATAATAGATGTAAAATCATCTTTTGCCGACCTGCAAAATATGTACAAAATTAACACAATAGTTTTACCATGGTAACACTATAAACATTGTGTAGGATTATGTTGTTGTTGTCAGGTGCCACTGAGTAAATTCCTGCTCACAGCAACCCTATGCACAACAGAATGAAACACTGCCCAGTCCTGTGCCATCCTCACAATCATTGCTATGTTTGAGCCCACTATTGTGGCCACTGTGTCAATCCATCTTCTTAAAGGTCTCCCTCTTTTTTGCTGCCCCTCTACTTTACCAGGAATGGTGTCCTTCTCCAGGGACTCGTCCCTCCTGATAACATGCTCAATGTACATGAGATGAAGTCTCACCGGCCTTGAGCACTGTGGCTGTACTTCTTCCAAGATAGATTTGTTCATTCTTTTGGCAGTCTACGGTATATTCGATGTTCTTCGCTAACACCATAATTCAAAGGCATCAATTCTACTTTGGTCTTCCTTATTCATTGTCCAGCTTTCACATGCATATGAGGCAACTGAAAATACCATGGCTTGGGTCAGGTGCACCTTAGTCCTCATGGTGATTTCTTTGGTATTTACGACTTTAAAGAGGTCTTTTCCAGCAGATTTGTCCAATGTAATATGTCGTTTGATTTCTCGACTGCTACTTCCATAAGTGTTGATTGTGGATCTCAGTAAAATGAAATCCTTGACAACCAATCTAATCGTAGCCTTTTAATACAATACTGAAGTCTAGTCCCCATTCCCAAAGGCTCTGATTGAGTACATCTGGAATAGGACCTGTTATGGATCGAAAACTGTGTCCTCAAAAAATACGTGTTGAATTCCTGGCCCTTGTACCTATAGATGCAATCCTGTTTGGAAATTGGGTTTTCCTTTTGTTATATTAATGAGATCACACAGTGTAGGATGGATTCTAAATCTAATCACTTCCCAGTTATAAAAAGAGCAGAATGGACACAGAGACACACACAGGAGAAGACAGATGCTATGTGAGGATCATCTATATACAGGAATGCCAAAGATTTCCAGCGAACACTGGAAACGAGAGAGGTTCACAGAAGGAATTGGCATGGCCAAGATATGTTCAGAGCTGTGAGAAAATAAATTTCTGTACTTTAAAGACACCCAATTTGTGGTATTATATTACAATAGCACTAGGAAACAAAGAAGAGCCCAATATATTTTTTTAAAGCTCCATAGGTTGATCCTGGTTAAGAACCCTATTATAAAATTTGATCACCTGGGAAAAAAAGTCTTATTTTAATAAATCACTAAGCTTTAATAGGTGACCATATTTATATCAGGGAGGCTTGGTGGTATGGTGGTTAAGTGCTCAGCTGCTAACGAAAAGGTTGGCAGTTCAAACCCACCAGCCATTCCACAGGAGAAAGTTGTAGCAGTCTGCTTCTGTAAAGATCTACAGCTTTGGACACCCTCGGGGGCAGTTCTACCCTGTCCTATAAGGTTGTTATGTATTGGACAGTGATGAGTTTGTTTTTTTCTGTTTATATTTCTATCAGTGACCTATTTAAAATCTGAGATTTTGAAATACATAACAGTATATTTATTATTAAAAAGTAGTATAATTATTATAAAAAAAATTCAGGAATGAAAATTGGTAAACCATGTATCCAAAACCTCAATGTCCATGGCATTTAACCTAGTAATTCTGCTTCTACAAAGTTATCCCCAGGAAATAATTACAAATATACACAGATAACAAGCATCTTAATGCAGTCTAATTTATAAAAGAGAAAAACATACCTAGTATAAGTAGATTAATTAATTAGATTTTGCTATTGAACTCAAAGAAATCCTGGTGGTGCAGTGTTTGAGTTCTCACCTGCTAACTGAGAGGTCACAGTGGTTTGAACCCACCAGCAACTCCATGGGAGAAAGATGTGACAGTCTGCTACCGTGCAGATTTACATCCTTGGAAACCCTATGGGGCAGTTCTACTCCGTCCTGTAGGGTCATTATGAGTTAGAATCAACTCGATGGCAGTGAGTTTTTTTTTGTTTGTTTGTTTTTGCAGGATTGGGGGTATGGGTTATATGAACTCAATGGAATACTATACAATTACAATATGTGACATGGAAAGATGTTCACAATACATTAATTTTCAAAAGTTATCCAGAAAAAAGTATCAAATAGAATGTATAGTATTATTCCAGTAAATGTTATAAATACACACACATATGTAAGAGTCTAGAAGAATACACACCAAAACGTCAATAGAAGTTGACTCTGGATAGTAGAATTATGGGTAATGTTTATTTCCTTCTTTTTCCCCTTAACTCTATTTTCTAATATTTCTGAATGACTAAGCTTTACTTTTAAAATAAATTTCAAAGGCTCTCATGTTTTTAGCCATTTCTTAAAATATTATGTTATATCACAATTAAAGCCAATTATAAATATGGAAATAAAATTTCCTCAAAAAATTGAACTGTTCAGCCTCCAAGTGGAGTAAAGCAAAAAGAACAAGGTCCTTTAAATGAAGCTGACCTGTTTTCAGCTTTGTCTATGCGACATGGGCGAAATATTTAACATGAGTTTCATTTTTCTTTAATAAAATGGGATAGGTAATAGCAACATCAAAGCTTAATAAAAGGGTTAAATGAGATATTACATATAAATTAGCATGAACTAGATCTCAATAAATGTTCATTATTTTCATCCTTAATATACTCATTAAATAATAGCTGCTTCTTTTATTGGGAAAGGGAAGAGAGGAGAATATAAACTTGGTTTTGTCCAAACTTCACAAAACCATTGCTTAGAACAACTTAGCAAACTTTGGTGGAAAAAATTTTTATGCCATTTTTATGAGTCCCTTATTTTAATGCCTTTTGTTGGAGTCTGTGATGGTTTCTAATTAGTTCCCGTTATCTGTAACAACCTTTAATTAATAAATTAGTATTTCACTATTTAGGAAAGAAGAAAACATGTATTAGCCACTTATAATCCATAACTGCTGCCAGATTACAAATTCAAGTAGTAATTCAGAAGAAGCCATTTCCTACCTATGAACAGCCCCCTACAGAAGCAGGCTAAGTAGTCCACATTAGGACAGATGATTGGTATCATTTTCTACCTGGTACAAAAATAAAATGGGGAAACAGCAGCCCTGGTACTATCTTGCAGAAGACAGAGCTATCTCTCAAAAATTAAACTGTGTGTCAACTTTTCATTTTTCGTTTTTCAAAAACCATTTATTTATAACTGCTTCTTGATATCTAATATGACCTCAGTTACTATAATTACATTTTATTTTCTAATCCAACCAATAAATATTTACTGAACACCTACCATGTGCCTACTACCATTCCTACTGCAACCAGTCTTGCATTGTATGTGTTCTTCACCATGGTTAAAACATTTATATATATATATATATATACACACATACACATATATATACACACACATATATGCGTACGCGTATGTGTGGAATAGAGACAGCAAGTATCTTAAAAATTCAGGGACAGCTATTACTCACAGGGTTTACTTTTGGAATCTATCTCTCCCTTTTTCCTTGATAACTACTCAACATCTTTGCTCAAATTAAGACACTTTCCTTCAGGTTACTAGAAAGTAAGCATGTCTGTCGATATCCATTCAACAAAAGCAACTGAGTGACAACTCCGAGCAATGCAGTAGGCTCTGCCCCATAATGCCCTCTCAGCATCTGCTTCCCTATTCCACCTGCAAATGCTGCACTTATTCGTCAAACATCAACTAAGCACCAATTATGCTCAAGGAAATATAAAGTACTGGGAATAAAAGATAACTCCTGCCTCCAAGGTACAAGCAGTGTAATTGGCACTGCACACCCAAACCCCATTCACATTGCAGTTTTAGAAATGGCACCGCCTGGAATTGTGCGAAGCAGTGGACCTAAATATAATTGGGAAACCTAGAGATGAAAACCATAAAATTCCTAGAAGAAAAAGCAGGGGCAATGCCGTCCAGGCCTAGCTTTCAACAACTGATTATCTGATATGATAACAAAAGCACAAACAGCGAAAGACAAATAAATGGGATCTCATAAAAATTTTTTAAAAACTTTTGGTCATCAAAAGATTTTACAAAAAAAATGGAGTAAAAGCTACCAACTAGGGGAATACCTTCGGAAACATATACCCAACAAGAACCTAATAACCGAAATTCATATAAAACTTCTCAACTTAAAGACAAATAACCTAACCATAAAATGGGCAAAGGACTGAATAGACATTTCACCAAAGAGGACATTAAAATGGCCCCCAACCCATGAAAAGATGCTCAGTGTCACTGGCCATCAGAGAGATGCAAATGAAAACCACAATGAGATTCCATTTCACTCCCGCTAACATAAAAAAAAACTGGAAATAATAAATATTGGAGAGAATATGAGGAAAATGGAACTGTTACCCATTGCTAGTGGGAATGCAAAAATGGTACAGTTGTTGTGGAAAACTGTAGCAGTTCCTCAAAAAACTAAAAATAGAACTACCATAAAGCCAAACCAAACCTGCTGTTGTCAAGTCAATTCCGACCTACAGCGACCCTATAGAACAGAGTAGAACTACCCTGTGGGGTTTGCAAGGAGCGCCTGATGGATTTGAACTGCTAACCTTTTGGTTAGCAGCTGTAGCTCTTACCCACTATGCCGCCTGCCACCAGAGAACTACCATAAAAAAAAGGGGCCCAGCAATTCCACTCCTAAGTATATACCCAAAAGACCTGAGAGCACAGACTCAAACAGAGACTTGTACACCTTCACAATAGCCAAAAGGGGGAAACAACCTAAACGCCCATCAACAGATGAATGGATAAACAAAATGTAGTACATACGTACAATGGAATACTATTCAACCAGCAGGAGAAATGAGGTCTTGATACATGCTACAATATGGATCAAGCTGGAAGACATTATGCTGAGTGAAATAAGTCAATCACAAAAGGACAAATATTGTATGACCTCACTTATATAAAAAGACGAGAAAAGACAAATGCATAGAGAACAAAGTTTATTAGACATTACCAGGAGTGGGAAGGAGGAAGAAATGGCGGGGTTAACGGTAATGGAAATAAGGCATCAATTAAGGGTAGGGTTGCACAGCTGACTATTATAATTGCTCTCAGTAAGTTGTACACCTGTAAAAAGTTGAATTGGCAAAAGTTATGTGATAGATTAATTTACAACAATGACCAAAAAAGAGTAGCTCCTGAGGCTGCTTATGTACAACCAAATACCTCATGGGATTTAGTTTCTTGGTTTGGAGGTTCAGGGTCACGGTTTCACGAGACTTCCCAGTTAATTGGGCTAATAATATGTGCAGTGCCTCTGTTCTACCTCCTACTTCCATGCATAGTGCCTGGGCTCTTAAAAGCTTGCAAGCGGGCATCCAAGGCACAGTTGGTCTCTATTCACCTGTAACAGCAGCGGAAGAAGGTCAGTCAGCAATAGGAGGAGGATATGGAATGTGTGGCTTATTGCCTCCATGAACAACTGCCTCCTTTGCCATGAGAACAGAGGAACTGGATAGTGCCCAGCTACCATTACTCAGCAATATGATCAAAGATTCCATACAAGAATCCAGACCAAAAGGGGGAAATGAAAATCAGAATGTCAAATTCTCATGAACTCCAAGATTCCAGAGCCGTGAAGTTTGCATGAACCTCTGAAACTATCACCCTGAGATAATCTTTAAACCTTAAACCAAAAATATCCCCTGAAGTCTTCTTAAAACCAAACAATAACTTAGCTTACCTAGTAAAAAACGTATACCTTGAGCATTACTTTCTTTTAAGAACTATCTATATGGGATCAAATTGACAACAGCAACTCGAAAAATTAGATAGCAACTTTAAAGGGCAGTGAATTATGTTAATGAAGAGGAACAGCTCAGAAAAGGAGGGTGAGACTGTTCATACAACTCAAAAATGTAATCAATGTCATTAAGTACTACATGTAGAAACTACTGAAATGGTATATGTTCTGCTGTGTATATTCCCCACAACAACAATAAAATAAATAAAACTACATTAAAAAAAATTTTTTCCATTAACAAGTTCCATGAAATTCTTAGTCAAATTCTTTCCTGGGCCTGACTATCAATCCCACCCCCACATGCACACTCTGCCCTTAAAACTACAATCATTGATTAATGTTTTTCTTTTGTAGGAAAAAGATGGAAATTAATTTTGACTATTAACTACTGTTTATAAATCAGTCACACCATGAGTACATTTCTCAAAAAGATACACTTCAAGTTACCGTAACAAACTAAATATTGTTTCCATGAATAATACAAGTTCAAAATCTGGCTAAATCAGTGTTTAATGATACTGTTTAAAAAACAGTGGAACCTATTACAGTACCGTCAAATTACGCACTATAGTTCCGAATGGCCAACATTACTTTCAAACGCTTCTACCCTGAAAAGTCGTAAGTAGAATCCAAAAGCCTCCCCTTTTGAAGCTGATGCCCTGATGGGGGCAAACTCTCTGTCTACTCCCCCAAAAGTTGAGGGGTCCAGCTCTACTTAAATAAAAAGAAATTTCACAAACAGAAAGCTAAAATCAGTGTGACAACAAGTGAATGGTCACTAATACTATCTTTGGTCAAAAATAATGAATCAGCACAAAAACTCTGTGAGTAGTATCTAGGGATCCTAAAATTTCTACCTCACTGTTTTTTTGATAACCAAAAATTAAGTCTTTCCTGGAAAAAGGAATAACACTCAATTTTAGAGCATCTCCTCTGAGTCCCTGGGTGGCACAAATGTTGGTGGTTAAGCAGTTCCTCAGAACAAAGCCCCAGCGATCTACCTCCAAAAATAACAGCCTGCTCAGGAGGGGACAGGAAAGGTGGTAATAGGGAACCCAAGGTCAAGAAGGGAGTGTTGACATGTCATGGGGTTGCTAACCAATGTCATAAAACAGTATGGGTAGGAACCGTTTAACGAGAATCTACTTTGTTCTGTAGACCTTCATCTAAAATACAATTAGAAAAAAAAAGTCAGCCTATGGAGCACAGTTCATCTGTGACAAACATGGTTCACCATGAGTCAAAACTGACTGAAAGCAACTGGTTTTTGTTTTGTCTGCTGTTGCTAATTTTCCAAAGAACAAACTAGTTTGCCTGAGTTAATTGCTTTTCTTTCACAACTGATGAAATCACTAAAAAATAAAATACACAGAAGGCCCAGTTAGAGACAGCTCTTAGATGCGCATGTAATACCAGTGAAAGTCTCTGACAGGACGGGGAATACTGCTGGTCTTAAGTATGACGTAACCTTGGTCTTTTGCAAGCCCATATTCAATCTACAGCTTTAAAGCAATGAAGCGTTTCACCTTCCTGAGCATTCGATTGGTCGACTAAGCAATAACTAGTTAAACGAGTGATTTCCAGAGTTCTCGAAGATAAACCTCATCTCCTAAAAAAAAAAAAAACTAAGAAAGCAAAATTTCTCAGAAGACAGCAAGGTGATCTGAGGAAATAGGAAGACAAATGAGCTACTCTGGGAAAGCAAAAGATCCTTCACCTTTTAACTGACCTAAGTTGGTGCTTGATACTTGGCAAAATTGAGTTAATAGGAAAAACTCTTTAAATAACCTCTTTTAAAAAATCGTAGTTCCCGTTTATCAAGTAAATTCTTCTCAAATGAAACCCCAAGTATGAATAACATTAACAATTACCTGATTTCCACACACTGGTCTTGAACGGCAGCCAAAAGTTTCCCGTTGCTTTCATGGAGAAAGGGAAAAAAAATTGTATTATGAATATCTGCAGCAGTCTTCAATACCTATGAAATTATTTTAAACAGTTAAAATTATCTTTAATTTTTCACATGCTTTAATTATCCATCTTTTGACCTTGTAATTAGATGAGTACAGAAGCATGAAAATGATTCAATACAGTTTGAATTACATTTTTAAACAATACTAATTATATGTGATGAAGGGTATTTTGGGGTTTACAATTATACTTACCCAAAGAATTTGGTCTTTGTCCTTGGTTCCTGACAGAAAACCTCTAAAATCTTAGAACTCCCCAGGTCTTTGTTATCAAAGGGGGCTCCAGACCTGATATTGCTGTGTGTGCTGTCGAGTCAATTCTGACTCATAGCGATCCTATATGACAGAGTAGAACTGCCCCATAGGGTTTGCAAGGCTGTAACATTTACGGGAGCAGATCATCAGGTCTCTTCTCCCACGGAGCAGCTGGTGGGTTCCAACCGTCAACATTTTAGTTCACAGCCGAGCACTTAACCATTGCACCACCAGGACTCCTTCTAGACCTGACAGGTTATATTAATGAGCTCACTCAGATAGGGGCTCCCCATGCCAGAAAGATCCAAAATATGATATCAACCCACCTCAGGGGAAATGGGCATGATGCAATCAATCACAGCTACGTAATGAAGCTCCAATGAAGGCTCCTGACACAGAAGCTGGGCTTCCTGGCTGGTAATAACATCATGCACATGGGAATGTACCATGTCCTTTTTTGAGACAGAGTTGCTTCACACTAGGAACCATTCCAGATCTCACCCTACGTGCCCCTTCATTTGTGTCCTCTTTGCTATAATAAAACTTTGCTATACATTACTGTAGAGCACTTTCCTCAGTTCTATTAGTTATTCTAGTAAATTATTGAAATTGTTATTAGTTATTATTATTCTAGTAAATTATTGAAATTGAGAGAGTTGTGAGAGCCAACAGGTCAGAAATAAGGAGGGTTCTGGGGACCTCCAGGCTTATGCCTGTATCATGAGGGGGTACAGCAAAACTTCAAATTTGTAGCCAGCAGGTCAGAAGTGAGGCCATCATAGGGAGCCCAAGTTTGTGGCTGGCACTGGGCAGACTTGGCAGACTGGAGGACTGTGCCCTTTAACTTGTGAAACTGACTTAGCTCTGGTAGTGAGGGTCATGGGAAGAAGTACTGCATATGACTGGATTGGTTTATACGGGCCTATACAATAAAAATCAAGACTGGAAGCTAAAAGGACCCCAGAATTAATGTCCATAATGAAATTTAAAAGCTAACCCAGGTAGAGAAACATTATATGAATTTTATACACGCTTACCTTGCGAGTACCAAATGCCAGTTTATCTGTTTATTAACCAAGCGAACCAGTCCATCTGGGAGCAAAAAAGGTGCAGGGCTGAAAGCACAACACATTAGCTAGCTCAAAACCTAATTGTCAAAAACACATAGAAATAGATAAATAATGTAAACAGCATTTATATCTACATAGACAGAAGATTTTTTTTTTCCATTAGAATATAAAATCGGAATATTGACAAACTGAAAACCAAGTTACCAACATATGATAACTGGAATTTGACCACATACATTTCTCCATTTTCAGAAAACATGGTGATAGTTTCAAAAATATAAATTGCATGTCCTTTCCAAGAAAAGATATCTACAGTGTCAGTAACATGGCAGAGTGAACTTACACCAAACCCTTCCTACTATGAACATGTAAAAATTCTGGCTCAATTATACCAAAAACAAATTCTAATATACAGCCAAGCTCACAAGAAAAGAAAAAAAAAAAGGAAAAATCCAAGTGCTAAAAATGAGAAAGGAATTAACACTAGAGTGGATCACAAGAGAAGAGAAGGTCTTTACACACAGGGACAGGAAGTGAGCCTTGGCCACAGAAAGGACAGAGGTTGGAAAAAACTCCAGCAAAAGCCAGGACTCTCAAACGACTGCACCATAAGTGAAAGAAGACTAGACAAACTTCACATTGGGCCCAGAGGGACATTAAGGAATCTCACTTTGCCTAAGACTCTGGTCTATGGGGGACAGAAGTGAAATCTATGAAAAGTCAAAATTCCAAGCCTGCAATATATGCAAGATTGGACTGCAACTGCATGTGATGCAAGAATTCCCAAGCTTAAGCTCACAATAAAACCGTTATAAAAGACATGAGGAAACAATCCACCATAAGTGAAAGTCTGCAGACACTCTAAATCGAGGGCTAACACATGAAAAGATGGAGAGGAGGAATAAATAAACATAATCCCATGGAGGAAAAACAGCAAATTAGGGAAACTAGAAAACACAAAGCAGAATGAAAAAGTGTATCAGTAAAATATATACAGTGTATATATGCTATTCTTTAAAATACAAATAATCATGAGATAACTCACAGAGAAAAGAAAACTATAGGCCAATATCCCTTCTAAATGTAGATGTAAAAATCCTCAACAAAATACTAGTAAACAGAATCCAGCAGCATATTAAGACAGTCATACACCATGACCAAGTGGGATTTATCCCAGGAATGCAGGGATGGTTCAACATTAAAAAATCAACATAATACACCACACCAACAGAACAAAGGAAAAGAACCACATGATCATCTCTATACAGGCAGAAAAAGCATCTGACAAAATCCAACACCCTTTCTTTATGAAAGCTCTAAAGAAGATTGGAATAGAAGGAAAATTTCTCAGTATGATTCAGGACATATATAAAAAGCCAAGATTACACCTATAGAGAAAAATTGAGAGCTTTCCCCTTGAAACTGAGAACAAGATAAGGGTGCCTGCTCTCACCACTTCTATTTAATATTATATTAGAAGTCCTAGCCAGAGTAATAAGACAAGAAAAACAAATAAAAGGTATCCAGAACAGAAAAGAAAATTTTTAATTTTCTCTATTCATAGATATGATCCTATATACAGAAAATCCAAAAGAGCCCACAAGAAAACTTCTAGAGTTAATAGAAGAATTTGGCAAAGTTGCCAGGTACAAGGTTAACAAATAAAAATCAGTTGGGTTTCTACACACCAGCAATGAGAAATCTGAAAGGGAAATTAGGGAAACCATTTACAATAGCCTCTAAGAGAATAAAATGCATAAGAATAAATCTAATCAAGGACATGAAGGACTTATGCAAAGAAAACTATAAAAACACCGTTGAAAGAGATTACAGAAGACTTAAATAAATGGAAAGATGTCCCATGTTCATGGATTGGAAGATTAGATGTCAGTACTACCCAAAACTGATCTATAGATTCAATGCAATCCTAATCAAAATTCCAATAGGCTTCTTTACAGAAACAGAAAAACCTATCCTCAACTTTATATGGAATGGCAAGAGGCTCCGAATAGCTAAAGCAATGTTAAAAGAGAACAAAATAGAAGAACTCATACTTCCAGATTTTAAAACATACTATACAGCTACAGTAATCAAAACTACAGCTACAGTAATCAAAACAGGCTGGTACTGGTATAACACCAGACACACAGAACAATGGAAAAGAATTAAGAGTCCAGAATGAAACCCACATATCTATGGTCAACTGATTTTTGACAAGAGTATAATAAGTTCATTCAATGGGGAATGAAAAGTGTCTTCAATAAATGGTGTTGGGAAAACTGGACTGCCGCATGCAGAAAAATGAAACAGGATTCATGCCTCATAAAAAAAAAAAAAATACACAAAAACAAATTTAAATGGATTAAAGACCCAAATGTGAAAACTAAAACCACAAATTCTTTAGAAGAAAATGCACAGCCAATGCTCTCAGGCCTGGTATTTTTTGTTTGTTTTTGTTTTAGATTTATCTTTATTTAGCATGCCAAAACAGTTTATCCTGGTAATAAATTAGTATTTATAGTTATCAAAAAATGTTGGGCGCTGTCCAAGAAAAATGCTTTTGAGTGTGCACACCAAAATGAATGTAGAACCAGTTGACTTTATAATTTTCAAACTCCAAAGTGTGACAGCATCAAGTTATTGAAGCATAGAGTGTCTTTCAAAGTAAATCATGATTTAGTTAGATTGAGGTTATACAGGTTTCAATTGCCGTTTCTGTTCCTGCACGCTACTAAGCCCAACAATATATAACTGACAGCTTAGAAATCACCTGATCCAGGCCCCTAATTGTATAGATCAGGGCTACACTAGCCTTGCCAAAAATTCCAGAGCCAGTAAGAGACAGAGTCTGGATTACAAATCAGTTGTGAGTTGCTCCAGAAACGTGTTAGGTAAAAAAAGGCACAAACCTCACACAGAACTCTAGTTTATCTGTGAAAAGACCCTGGCTTCACTTGCAGCTTAACAAAGGACTGAATCCTGATGTGTTCTTTTGTAGTTCACAAATTTAGTAACTCGTTTGCTTTGGAGACAAAATCATTCCTATTGTTGCACTTTATCATGGAACACCCATTGCTAGTGCTGTTTATGCTTCTTTTCTCCTGGGATGTTTGGACTTCGGCAACTTTTTTTCTTATCCTATGCTCAGAATAGATCTATACTGAGGGTCTCCTTGTTTGAAATTTAACATCAGCAGATGGAACTAACATGTTATCAATACCTACAAGGCCATTAACACTTGAGTTCATTTCTCTTCATGGCTCATTCTAATCAGACCTCACTTATCCTGCTGTTCATCTGAGCAGTCACTAGTTCCAAGAGCTTCTGCAGAGCAGCTGTGGGTTACTTGCAGGTGTCAGCGTCCCACCTAGCAAGGAGATTTCTCATTACATCAAGAGTATGCCATAGGAAAAGAAGAACAAAGCAGGAGGCCTTACTTTACCTGATTTTACACCACCACAGTAGTCAAAACAGCCTGGTACTGGTACAACAACAGATACATGGACCATTGGAACAGAATTTTGAGAATCCAGACATAAATCCATCCACATATAAGCAATTGATATTTGACAAAGGCCCCAAAACAGTTAAAAGGGGAAAAGACAGTCTTTTTAACAAATGGTGCTGGCATAACTGGATATCCATCTGCAAAAAAATGAAACAAGACCCATACCTCACTCCATGCACAAAAACTAACTCAAAATGGATCAAAGACTTAAATATAAAATTGAAAATGATAAAGATCATGGAAGAAAAAATAGGGACGTTAGGAGCCCTAATACATGGCATAAACAGTATATAAAACACTATTAAGAATGCAGAGGAAAAACTAGATAACTGGGAGCGCCTAAAAATCAAACACCTATGCTCATCCAAAGACTTCACCAAAAGAGTAAAAAGACTACCTACAGACTCGGAAAAAGTTTTTAGCTATGACATTTCTGATCAGCTCCTAATCTCTAAAATCTACATGATACTGCAAAAAGACAAATAACCCAATTAAAAAATGGGCAAAAGATATGAACAGACACTTCACTAAAGAAGACATTCAGGTCGCTAACAGATATATGAGGAAATGTTCACGATCATTAGCCATTAGAGAAATGCAGATCAACACTACAATGAGATTTCATCTCACTCCAACAAGGCTGGCATTAATCCAAAAAACACAAAATAATAAATGTTGGAGAGGCTGTAGAGAGATTGGAACACTTATATACTGCTGGTGGGAATGTCAAATGGTACAACCACTTTGGAAACCGATTTGGCGCTTCCTTAAAAAGGTAGAAATAGAACTACCATATGATCCAGCAATCCCACTCCCTGGAATCTATCCTAAAGAAATAAGAGCCTTTACACGAACAGATATATGCACACCCATGTTTACTGCAGCACTGTTTACAATAGCAAAAAGATGGAAACAACCAAGGTGCCCATCAACAGAAAAATGAATAAATTATTTATGGTATATTCACACAATGGACTACTACACATTGATAAAGAACAGCGAGGAATCTGTGAAACATTTCATAACATGAAGGAACCTGGAAGGCATTATGCTGAGTGAAATTAGTCAGTTCCAAGAGGACAAATATTGTATAAGACCACTATTATAAGAACTTGAGAAATAGTTTAAACTGAGAAGAAAACATCCTTTTGTGGTTACGAGGCGGGGAGGGAGGGAGGGTGGGAGAGGGGCATTCGCTAATTAGATAGTAGATAAGAACTACTTTAGGTGAAGGGAAAGACAGCACACGATACAGGGGAGGCCAGCACAATTAGACTAAACCAAAAGCAAAGAAGTTTCCTGAATAAACTGAATGCTTCAAAGGCCAGCGTAGCAGGGGCAGGGGCCTGGGGACCACGGTTTCAGGGGACATCTACGTCAATTGGCATAATAAAATCTATTAAGAAAACATTCTGCATCCCACTTTGAAGAGTGGCGTCTGGGGTCTTGAACGCTAGCAAGCAGCCATCTAAGATGCATCAATTGGTCTCAACCCACCCGGATCAAAGAAGAATGAAGAACACCAAGGACACAAGGCAATTACGAGCCCAAGAGACAGAAAGGGCCACATGAACCAGAAACTACATCATCCTGAGACCAGAAGAACTAGATGGTGCCCAGCTACAACCGATGACTGCCCTGACAGGGAACACAACAGAGAACCCCTGAGGGAGTAGGAGAGCAGTGGGATGCAGACCCCAAATTCTCTTAGGACCAGACTTAACAGTCTGACTGAGACTAGAAGGCCCGGTGGTTATGGCCCCCAGACCTTCTGTTGGCCCAGGATAGGAACCATTCCCGAAGCCAGCTCTTCAGACATGGATTGAACTGGACAATGGGTTGGAGAGGGATGCTGGTGAGGAGTGAGCCTCTTGGATAAGGTGGACACTTGAGACTATGTTGGCATCTCCTGCCTGGAGGGGAGATGAGAGGGTGGAGGGTGTTAGAAGCTGGCAAAATGGACAAGAAAAGAGAGCGTGAAGGGAGAGTGTGGGCTGTCTCATTAGGGGGAGAGTAATTGGGAGTGTGTAGCAAGGCGTATATGGGTTTTTGTGTGAGTGGCTGACTTTATTTGTAACCTTTCACTTAAAGCACTATAGAAATTATTAAAAAAAAAAAAAGTATGCAAAAAGAAAGAACATGCCATAGATGCTTCTGGTAATGTCCCAAGCATTCTAGCACACAACTTCCAGTGATTTACTGTCTCTGCCTAATGGTTAAACATAGCCAGGCTGCTGGCAGACAAAGAAAAGGCCACACCCTTGTTTTACTTTAACTGCTAGCGAGTATGTGCAGCACACTTATCAATCAGTTACAGAATGTTCATATTCTGTCAAGTCATTTTTCTTTCTAGTTGCAGGGGTCATTCCTTATACATCCTGCTAGACAATACTTTTTTTTAACTTTTTATACACACAAGAAAGTTAAAGGGAATTTTCAAATTTCCATATGTGATTCTAATTTCTGCTACTCTAAGCACTGCACTAAAGGAAGGCTGGTGGCCTATGTTTATGTATTTATTTTTCTCCAGGGCAATATTTCTCTGTAAGGGTTTATGTATTATTTGGTTCCAGGTTATAGGTTCGGAAACCCTGGTGGTGTAGTGGTTAAGTGCTGCGGATGCTAACCAAAAGGTTAGCAGTTCGAATCCACCAGGTGCCCCCTGGAAACTCTATGGGGCAGTTCTACTCGGTCCTATAGGGTCGCTATGAGTTGGAATCGACTCGAAGGCATTGGGTTTGGTTTGGATTTAGGTTATAGGTTCATTAGAAGTGCACATGTACTCAGAAAAGCTCATCTTAAGCAAATGGAAGAGTTCTTACAGATGCTTCACCTCTCAGGAGCAGTGATCTGAAACTGTGATAATGCTGAAATCATAAAGACTCGACCTTAACCTCCAGCTGGACTGCAGCTTCATCAGCCTTTTCTAAAAAACAAGCAAACAAAAATCCAGACGTAGAAATATTACTTGCTCCCATCTGGCAGACGCAAGCATTTCACTTACTAAGTTGGCATGTCTGGGTCCTCTCCTTCTTCCCTTGGCTTTTTATCTTGCCTGATTTTCAAGGAATGTACAGATTATTGACAAGAAAACTCTGCATTCTTTGATCATTTTACTTTTTGACTTTTCTTTTCCAACTAACTTTCAGCTCTGGAGAAATCATGACTCACTGTATTTTCTTTTTAATACCACACTCAGCTCTCTATGCCTGAAGTATAACAGACAAGGCATGCTTATTAGAACATGAACATTTTCCTAATGACAAGACTGAGAAGGCTGGCTGGGTGCGGGAACCAGAAGCACAGCCCTGACAAGGACGCTAATATTCTTAAGATTAGAACAGGGAAGGTGGTGTCAAATTTCAAAGGAAGGGCTACTTCTAATAATCTAAATTATCAAGTCCTTTTTTGTTAAGGAATGCCAATGACTTTGAGGTAGGTGATGCAATTATCAGATATTGAAGTAATTAGGTTTCAAATATAAAAATGATGAAACTGAGGGAAAGAAAGTATTGGTTTGAAATTATCTCCCTTTAAAATTCAGATGGAAAATTAGGAACATTTGTAATCCAAAGTCATAAGCATGAAAACCAGGCATGCCACGTCATGGCTGGCTTCTTTAATTAAAGATGAAGTAGCTGTCAACGGAAAGAATCCACACTCTAACGGAACAGCAAGCCAAAAAAAGTGTTCCCATGAAGAGGCCTGTAATTTTGCATTTGATTTTTCCATCTTGGCTCATTCCCAACTGTTCAAGATTTGGATTCCTAAGGCCTTCTTCAGCATTTAACTAATTATTTGTTGGTGGAAGGAAGGGGCTGGGACTATTTCTCCATACATAAATTGATTTTCGTCATAAATCACTTTTAAAATGAGAGAGCAGCTAGGACACGGTGTTACATCTTTTCCATTCTCCAAATCTTCCTTGGTGACAGAAAAGTTATTGCCAAATGGGCAAGGGTAGAAATAAGACTCTGAGTCCTCATCATTCTCTTAGTCCTCCATCTCCACCTCATCGTTATCGCTCAGGTCAGTGAAAGGGCTGTCACCACCACTGTCTCACACTGCCTCCGCCAGCCTAACTTCACGCAGCTCCTGCCCAGCAGGGCATTTTGGACACGAACTTAGGCCTAGCTTTTCATAATAGATTATCGGATATAATAGCAAAAGCACAAACAGCAGAATATATGATAAATAGGACCTCATAAAAATTAAAAACTTTTGGTCATCAAAGACTTTACCAAAAAAGTGAAAAGACAAACTACCGAATGGAAAATATCTTTGGAAACCATATTATCTGACACGAATCAACAACAAAGAGAGCATTTGAGGCTGCTTATACATAACCAAATACTTCATGGGATTTGGTTCCTTGGTTTGGAGGTTTAGGGTCATGGTTCCGTGGCACTTCCCAGTTAACTGGCCTAAGTAACATGTTCAGCACTTCTGTTCTACCTCTAGCTCATTGTGTAGTGCCTGGGGTCTTAAAAGCTTGCAAGTGACCATCTAAGACATAACAATTGGTCTCTCTTCACCTGGAGCAGCAGAGGAAGAGAGTCAGGAATTGGAGGAGGAAATGGAATGTGTGGCTAACTGCCTCTGTGAACAACTGCCTTTTTTGCCATGAGATCAGAAAGACCCGGATGGTGCCTGGCTACCATTACTGAAAGATTCTACGTTAGAATCCTGTTCAAAAGAGGGAAAATGCAGAACAGAATTTCAAATTCTCATGGACTCCAGAATTTCTGGAGCCATTGAGGCTGGATGAACTCCTGAAACTACTGCCCCAAGATCTTCTTTAAACCTTAAACCAAAAATATCCCCTTAGGTCTTCTCAAAACCAAACAATAGTTTGGCTTAACCAGTAAAGAATGCCTGCCTGGAGCATTGTGCTGTTTTAAGATCTATCTATATAGCATCAAGTTGACCACGGAAACTTGAAAGATTAGATGGGAATCTTAGGAAACAGTGATGTTATGTTAATGCGGGACGAACACTAGCAAAAGGAGGGTGAGAATGGTTGCACAACTCAAATAATGTAATCAATGTCACTGAATTTTGTACACTGGAAATTGTTGAATTGCTGTATGTTCTGCTGTGTATATTCTCAACAATAGAAACAAAATTATAAAAAGAGATACAGAAATATTTTACAATACAGGTATTAAGCATGTACATGAATGCTACCATCAACGTGAGGGTGACAGTTTCCTCTGGAGGAGAAGGGAGAAAAAAGGACTCAGAAGACAGGATTTGAGCTTTAACATTTTGCATAAAAAGAGAGAGGATACCTGAGGTAAGTATAGCAAAATATCAACAACTGTTTTAATTTACATGAGATAAGGTCACATACAGGTTAATATATTATTATTTGTAAATCTCAGTATATTTATATTTCACAATTTAAAAAAATACTCAAAAAACAAGGCACTGAACAATAAATACTGGACCGAAAACTTTTAGGCTTAATTACCACAAATTCAAGAGCAAAAACTGAACTACAACCTTTTTTAAAGTAACACATCATGAGGGAGATTAGATAACCACTTTGTGGTACATTCACAACCTGTACAATGATGAACATGGCCAAATCAATGAAATAAATTGCTCAGGAAAAAGGGAGACAGAAAGATAACTACTTAAGTCTGATCTTATGGTGCTTACGCATAGGATGAGGCTTCTATCAGTTAACTCTTTTTGAGTTCTCCTTCCACAGAGATAACCAAGAGAACTGACTCTCAAGCAGCAAACTGAGCAAACATATAGTATACCTGCCCTATGAAGGGCATGGGAGCCCTGGTGGTGTAGTGGTTAAGAGATCTGCTGCTAATCAAAAGTTTGTAGTTCAAATCCACCAACCACTCCTTGGAAACCCTATGGGGCACTTCTACTCTGTCCCATAGTGTCACTAGGATTCAGAATTGACTCAACGGCAAAAAGTTTGGTTGGTTTTTATCAAGGGTGTGCAGGACTAGCCAGCTGCAGCTATTACGTTCAGCAAGCTCAGAAAAAGAAGCCTATCTCTTATACTCCCTTTTGTCTTCTACCACCCTCTCTCCTCACTCACTTTTCTACCCTATCATACCCACTTTCCCCAAAATATAAAACAAGTAAAAAATTGTAAATATGTAGATATGTGCATGTATATATATACACATACATAGAGTAAAAGCAGAAAAACACTGGAGCTAGTCCTAGATAAAAACCAAAGGTCTTTTTTATAAACTATATTATCTCTGGAACTTTTAAGATTAGATATCCTCAAGGAAAAGGCAATCTGTGGTGAATAATTCTATAAAAATTCCTACACAACCAGAACTATCTCCTTTTTCAGAACAATTCTTTCTTTTTCGTCTTAAAGCTGAAAATTAGCACCATGCCTGCAAATATATTTAATACTAAAAACAACTTAATAGTGCCCAAGAACTGAAACCTAAAGAACTTTCTTTGACACAGAGCAATTGAATATTGACCACAAGAGGGTCAATATAACAATAAGAACAAAAATGTCTTTTAAAAGCTATGCAAGCTACAGATCCAGCAGGTGGGCATTCAAGACAAGGCTGAGGACACACATCAGAGAAAGCAGAAGTCAAGAGATATTCTTAATAATGACAGGGGGAACAAAAATTACCCTAAACCTACTGAGATACATTGTCAGGTTCTGCCAAAGTTTGAAATGTCTGTTTTATAAACTGGGTTCACCTGAATGTCAGCGTCTATATCATGATCTGGGATTCAATTATGAAAACTTAAATTATAAACAGGATAATATTCTTTGTACTTAATGCTCATACCGTTTCTCTGAGGAACTGAAGACTCACCTGTACCAGATGTATTGGCGTAAAAATAATAAACGATCTGTAAAAAGAAATAGCAAAGCCAATTATAAATTAGTTGTCCTTAAAGAATTATTTTCCAATTAGATTTACTAGCCAGAAATTTAAAATATACTGTAGACTGAGTCATTACAAAACAAATCGTGGAGAAAACAACTTTTAAATATGAGAAATAAATATAACCTAGTATACACCATAACTTTACAAGGTCGTATATTTGTTTATGTTAAGTTCTAAGTTTGTGCTTTATTAAAAAATTTGAAATGTCTCCAAACAGTACAAAAAGTAAAAGTGATTTGAGGTGTTAAATTTAATCTAAGAAGCTTTAATAAAATCCTGGATTAGAAGTCACAGCAATCACCCTTTAAAGCCAGAGTATCTGTGTAAAAATTAAAACAGGCTACCATTTTACTATCAATAGCAAAGATTTTTAAAAACAAATACCTAAAATGTGGAAGTCTGTGGGAAACAAAATCTCAAATAGCCTGTTACAAAATAATGTTTTATATGCTTCCACTTAAAATGCACGCATGTGTACACGGTTAGACACACATCAATGGAAAAAGGTCTGGAAGGATATCAATGATTACCTCTGGGAAGTGAGATGAGGTACAATTTTTTCATTGTAATCTGTGGTTACCTATATTTTCTCAATTTTCTAAAATGAGTTATCACTTTTATACATTTTCTAAAGTTTCAAAAGTTCAAAGTATTCGTGATCATGAAAAATTAATATGCTAGTGCTTCCTGTATCAGAAGATAAAATTAGAGTTAATTTAAAACACTCTAGCCCTTTGAAACTGAATGTTCTCTTTATAAGCAGCTCAAATTCAATAATAAGGATGGGCTTTGGAGCCAGAAAGTCCTACAGTCAAATTCCAAATGACCTTGGGCAAGTTTCCTCATCTAAAAACAGTAGCAGTACCCATCTTTCTGGTCCTGTGAAAGGATTCCATTAATTAATATACGTAAAGCCCTCATTTAAAAAAAAAAACTCATTGCCATCGAGTCAATTCCGACTCACAGCAACCCTACAGGACAGAGTAGAACTGCCCCATACGGTTCCCAAGGAGCTGCTGGTAGATTCAAACTGCTGACCTTTTGATCAGCAGCGTGAGCTCTTAACCACTGTGCCACCAGGGCACCTAAAGCCCTCATAGCTCTAGCTCAACGAGGCTAGTATGCAATACTTTCTCAGACATTTGTCAGCTCATATGTAAAATCTGTCAGAAGTTAAAATAATGCCCTTGTTAATCAAATTTATGTTGTTCTTTCTATAAGAATACTGCTGACCAGATGTATCTGAAATATCATGTAAACCACTTAAAATGGCCTCTCGCTGTCTTTTTACCTTCAATGTCCACAGATATTCTGAGATTCATATTGAGTTTAATCTTCTTTATTCCTTGTAGAAAACGCACCCATTATCATTAAACTCAGGCTGTACTTTAGCTCCAAGTCACATTAAAAATGAGTGTGTGTGTGTATAAATTAATACACAAATTAAGCTCAAGTAACACACATGCTACTACTCTTATCAGGCTCAGTACATCAGAAATCTAAAGAACACATTTTAAAATCCCTAAACTTTCTCAAACAGCAAAGTTACAACCATAGTGGGAGGAAAGCTGTTAACTATATAATCATACGTGTAAAAATAAATAAGCTGTATTTACCTCTAATTGCTTTTGTGATGATAAAGGACGCACCATGTTTTCGGTTGCCTCTAGGCTGCAATTATTAAAAATAAATAAATAAACTTTCAGTTGGGGATTTTCCAGTAATACTTATACCGCATGTAAACTTGTGCTTCTTATACTCAGAGTATTGGGTTCAAGACTGCAGTATTTAAAAGCTACTTATGGACTGAAACAAAAAAAAGTAGACTCAGGCCTGGGGACGGTGGGATTTCAAGTGAGCATGGCAGAGTTATAGGAAGATATCCCCATCAACCTTGCAGGGGAGGCAGGAGACTGGAAACTGTTTCCAAATCAAAATGCAGTCCAAAGACATGAGCTGTCAAGGACAAAGACCGTACCAGGTTGCCAGTTCAGCACAAGCCAATTTGCGTGGACTGCAGAGGCCTAAGTTTTGTTCACAGAAAAATAATTGCATAATTCTGTAAGTATACACTAAACACTGATGGCACTGGGTTTGGGTTTTTTGTATGTGTAGTTTAAACAACACTAGGCATTGCAAACAATGAGTAAAACGCATGAATATGCTGTCAAGAAAGGTACAACAGAGATATAAAATAAGTACCAAAACAAAAACTAAACCCATTGCCGTGTGTCAATCCCAACTCTGAGTGATTCTATACATACGGTGAAAAAAACAGAAAGACAGTTTCACTGAACATGAATTGATCTTCCACATGCAAGTCACAATTTGGTCCTTGGGAGGGATGAATGAGATGAAGCTGCCTTCCAAGGGCTAAAACAATTTAAGTCAATAGACTATAGAAATCGATATAAGTACTAAAAAAAAAAAGCAAGTGTTATGAGGTTCCAATGTAAATTGATGCAGTTTTTTTTAATTAATTCATAACATAAATATCCTGAAACATTATTGTAATTAACTACCTAGTTCAAATGAATGGAAATTTATAAAAGATCCAAGAAATTGGATAGAGATCCAACCAACAGGAGCAGCAGCAGCATCTTAGCTGCACACCCTACAAAACATTAACATTGTTCAAGACAAAAAACTAAGTCAATACTTGAAAAATAATATATGCAGATCTCTGCCCGCCTACAAAACACATTATTTGAGACAAGCAGAAACACCAGTGGGAAGACGGTTAAAGAACCAAAAACCTTACAGGAAAATGAGAGGGAGAATGAGTAGTTTTTCCAGTAAAGAAACACTTATAAAGATGTTTTTAAAAGAGAACTCCAGGGTGCACCATGTCTTTCCTGCATCCTCACAGATAAACAGTGACTTGCACGTTAGGCAGTCAAACATTCGTTGAATAGTGTGGATTCGTGGTTCTTACTCTTCGCCCACTCACCCCTTCAGGGTAGCTTTGAGTCAGAATCGATTGGAGGCACACAAGTCTTCACCCTGTGCCTGGGAGGCTCTCCTTATCGGACAACTAATACCTCCAAGATCCGTTTCACAAGTGACCAACCCCACTAACTCATGCCCTAGCAAAGCATCCAAACTCTTCATTCCCAAGGCATTTTACTCACACACGGCTGTTACTGCGCATATTACACTACATTATGAGAAATGTTTATTGTTTCCCCTCAGGGCTGCAATCTCCAAGAAAGCAGGTAAGCTTTATTCGTCTCTGTACCCCCGCGCCTAGGACAGTATCTGAGACACGGGCACACCGACATGGACAGACACACACAACTGTCAAACTCGTGTTTGCTGAAACACACAGGAAGTAGCGCAATTTAGCCCCACGGTTAGAACCCGCGCTCCGCGGCAGCCCACCAGATGTTAAGATTACTGTCGGATCCTGAAAAATTCTCCCACAGAAGATGACTGTCAGTCCTGACCAGCCCTCGCCAGCCCGCGGAAAAGGATCAACAAGAGTTTCCATGCGAGAAGGACCCTCAGGTCCAACGATGTGGCCTCCCCTCCAAGTCCAGGCAGCGAAAACTGAGAAACAGAACGGGAAGATACGTAGCCCAGAGCACGATAATCTGCCTCCCGACAACCGAATTCCGAGCACAAAAGGAATCGCTGGGACCCCCTAAGGGATTGCAGCCCACCTCCCCCCCCGCCCACGCGCTAGCCTTTGGCAGCGTTGCCAGGACGACCGCACAGGCTCCAGCCCAGCTCCTACGCTCACCCAACTCGACTCCCCTACGTGGCTTCTGCTACGTGGCTCTGTCCGCGCAGTGCCCGCGTTAAGCTGCCCGCAGTCCTAAATGAGCCTAGGTTACCTGTACTTCTGTCTCCGGTGGCCACTCGGTATTAACTAACAAATCATAGAGAATTGTCTCCTCCTCCCCCTCCGGTGATGCGGTGCCCGAAATCAAAGCCGGCCCAGACTCGGGGGCCGCCATGTTCGCCCGGGACCGTAGCAGCTGAGAGAGTGCCACTACGGCATCCCGCAGTGGACAAGCTTTCCCAGCCGCGGCCGTTTTTGCTTCACGGGGCCGGGAGTGTAGTGGGACGCGGAAAGGAAAGGCTAGATTAACCCTTTTGTGAACAGAGAGGACCGTGACTACTGCAACCAGCGGAAAAGGGGAGAATCTTGAAGGTTCCTCTCTAGGGTAGATTCAGCAAAGCCTATTGGAAGGTATACAGCTTGGATCACGGTCCTGTTGCACTTTGTTAATCTGTGAGACCAGCCAAGGCATGGAATTTCTCTTATCCACTCTTTTTTCCACACTCTGAGTAGGAAAAAAAAAAAATTTTTTTCTCCTACTCTGCTTCTATAAGGCAGAAATCTTAATGCACCTCCCTGAAGTACTGAGGTTCATTTATGTATTTGCTGCCTAGCACGCTGAAAGATTAAAACACTGGTTTTTAAATGAAAAAGTCATATAGCCGTGTGAGGAACTTTTAAATTTTGAGGTGCCAGTAAGTCTAACTGGGGAGATTTCAGAACTAAAATTAAGCACTCCATTTGGAAATTAAACTGAGGGCTTTACTTCTACACTCCTGATGGCCATTGTTGTTGGTAGGCGCCGTGGAGCTGGTTTTGGCTGGTAGCGACCCTCTGTACAAGGGGACCAAACACTACCCGGTCCTGCGCCATCCTCACCATCATTGTTTTGCTTAAGCCCATTGTTGCAGACTCTGTCAGTAACCATAAGGCTAACATTAGGCTTCTGTGAAAGTTGCCCCTTTGAAAAACAAAGCTGAGTTGTGTTTATGTTAAGAATGTTCCCACAGCTGGCCTTAGAAAAACCTTCACTCGGTTGTTATAACAGAGCTCAAAAACATTGTTTTAATTACCTTAAAGAAGTTCCGCAGCAAGCGCCTAGGCATTATCTCTTTTCTGTTAGGTAAATACGCAGTTTATTTGCACTTCCCTAACTAATGGTCGCTATGAGCCGGAATCGACTTGACGGCAGGGGGGTTGGTTTTTGGGTTTTAACTAATGGTAGGAAACCCTGGTGGCTAGTGATTAAAAGCTAAGCTGTTAACCAAAAGGTCGGTAGTTCAAATCCACCAGGCGCTCCTTGGGAACCCTATGGGGCAGTTCTGCTCTGTCCTGTAGGGTCGCTATGAGTCGGAATCGACTTGATGGCAACGGGTGTGTTTTGTTTTGGTTTGGTTTTGTCTTGTCTTGTTTTGTTTTGTTTTAACTAATGGTCGACACCTTGGTGGTGCAGTGGTTAAGAGTTCGGCTGCCCAAAAGGTGTGTGGGCTGTTGGAATTCACCAGCCACTCCTTGGAAACCGTATGGGGCAGTTCTCTTCTGTCCTACAGGGTCACTATGAGCTGGGATTGACTTGTTGGCAACAGGTTTTTTGAACTAATGGTCAGTTCTGTATCCAAAGATTCCAATCAAGTTGGCCCAGCTGCAATTGTATCACTAACTTCCATATCACTAAACTTTCATGTCGGAATTGTTTATACTTTTCATTTAAGAAATACTGCCTTAGTTTAAATGTATGGAGTATGAGAGATCTGTGTTAGACTAGAAACTGATGTAAAGAAAGTTTCACAGTTAATTGCCACTCTTGTAAATCTCACCTTCTTTCCTGCCTTTGCTCTGACGTGAAACTGTTATCTGTACTCTACTTGTTAAATATCTTTTGTTTCGCTTGTAAGGCAGAGCATACCTCTAAAGCCAAACTAACTGCATGCTCTCCCGAGATTCATTCTTTCAATTTAATTTGTTTAAATATCAGATTGGAGTGATGGTCCAGTGACTTCATGAGAACACAACCAAATATATCAAAGGAATGATGCAAATCCTAAATACTATAGATCTCAGAAAAGCCAGTGAAGGCCAGAGAGTCTGGAAGGGCTTCTAGAATGGGTAGAATTTGGAACCCTGTATCTGATTGTTGTTGTTAGTTGCCTTCAAGTGGATTATAACTTATGGAAACCCCCACGTGTTGGAGAGTAGAATTGCTCCATAGGATTTTCTTGCCTGTAATCTTAACAAAAGGAGCCCTGATGTCACGGTGGTTAAGTGCTTAGCTGCTAACTGAAAGCTTGGCAGTTCTAACCCCCCAACAACTTTGAGGGAGAAAGATGTGGCAGTCGCCTTCCATAAAGACTTAACCCAAAAAAAAGGACTTAAAGACTTCGAAACACTAAAGGGCAGTTCTACTCTGCCTGTAGGGTCACTATGAGTCAGAATCAATTTGACAGCAGCAAAATCTTAACAGAAGCAGAATACCAGGCCTTCTGCGGTTCCACTACACGGGTTCAAACCGACAACCTTCCAGTACCAGTAACCATCTGAGTGCAAACCCTTTGCATTACCTAGGGACCTGAATGGGTAGAATTTGAATCAAATGGAGTTTTGGGAAAATCATTTCAAGTGGAGTGAGCAAAGACAGAGGCCAAAAAATATAATTGAGAGGGTAGGCAGGCTCTCTCCCCACACCAAGTTGAGAAAGGGAGGGAGTGGAAGAGGCAATAAAGTTGAAATAATAAGTTAAGGGTAGACCAGGGAGAGAGCTGAAATGCTCTCATTTGTTCATTGATTTGATCTTAGCACTGTGTCGCATTCAAAAGAAATGCATATTCTGAAGATCTCTTGAGGGAATTATATTGCATAATATCCATCAAGATGCATTAGGCAGTGATTCAATTAAAGCCTTTACTCACAAGCCTCTAATGGCTCCCCATATCTCTTAAAGTTAAATGACTTGAAGGCCCTACCTTATTTGCCAGCTCACCCTTAGTCTCTGACCTCATTTCCTGCTCCTTCCCCCCAACTCCCTACTACTTCAGCAAAACTGGTTTCCTTCTGTTCTGAACAGGCCAGACAACCTCCACTTCAGGGACTTTGCAATGGCTGTTCCTTTGGCTTGGAGCACTTCCTACCAGATAATTGCACGGCTCTCTCCCTCATTTCAAGTTTTTGCTCAAATGTCATCTTTCTCTCTGAAGCCTACCCTGACTGCTCGTTTTTAAATTTGCCAACACCTTTTCCCAACTCCAGATCCCCCCTACCTGCTCTATGTTTTTAATAACACTTATCATCTAAAATGCTATATAATTTACTTTTCTATTATATTTATTCAATGTAAGCTACTCCAGGCCAGGGTAGTCTATTTGGTTCACTGCTATATCCCCAGAGCTTATAATAGTGCTTGGCACAAAGCATAGCAGAGGAATATGTATATATTGGAAACCCTGGTGGCGTAGTGGTTAAGTGCTACAGCTGCTACCCAAAGGGTCAGCAGTTCAAGTCCACCAGGCACTCCTTGGAAACTCTATGGGGCAGTTCTACTCTGTCCTATAGGGTCACTATGTGTCAGAATCGACTCGACGGCACTGGGTTTGGTTTTGGTTTTGGTTTTTGGTTATGTATACATATATGTGTGTATATTGTATATATGTATTATATTAGGACTAATATATATATTATTCATTCATATATATATAAAGAAATGAAGACTTTCTAAAAAACCTTTTTTATATACTGTCTCCCCAAAGTATCTCTCGTCACAGCAGCTGTGTCTTTTTTTTATTAAACCCCAGTTGCAAACATCTCCTCACCCTACTCCACTAGGGCTGACAAGTTGCAGAACTCCAGAGAGCACACTGCACGTAGAATGCTGTAAAATATGACATGGTAGGAACACCATTCACATAGAATACGGTGTGAAGGGTGAGCCCTGCAGTTAACACTGCCTCAGTACTGCCCCACCAATTCCTGCACCCTTCCTTTACTTGACCCTTTACTCTCCTTCCCTTTCCATCCTTTCTTGGGTAGAAATTTGGATTGCTTTCTGCTTCATCCATTCTCTTCACCACACCCCCACTGACCAGCACTACCACAGCTAAGAGATAGCTGGCCAAGCTGGCAAAGGATGCTTCCTTCTCAGGTGGTGTGTTAGAGGAACCATTGCAATTACGTTGTTGCTGTTAGGTGTTGTCGAGTTGGTTCCAACTCATAGCAACCCTATATACAGCATAATGACACACTGACCGGTCCTGTGCCATGCTCAAAATCATTGTTATGCTTGAGCCCATTGTTGCAGCCACTGTGTTAATCCAGCTCCTTAAGGGTCTCCTCCTTTTTCTCTGACCCTCTACCAAGCATGAGGTCCTTCTCCAGGAACTAGTCCCTCCAGATAACATGTCCAAACTACGAAGCAAAGTTTTGCCATCCTCACTTCTAAGGAGAATTCTGGCTGTATTTCTTCCAAGACAGATTCATTTGTTCTTCTGGCAGTCCATGCATGTATATTCAGTATTCTTCGCCAACACCATAATTCAAAGGCATCAATTCTTCCTTATTCATTACCCAGCTTTCACATGCATGTGAGGCAATTGAAAATACCATGGCTTGGGTCAGGCACATGTTAGTCTTCAAAGTGACATCTTTGCCTTTTAATGCTTTAAAGCAGTCTTTTCCAACAGATTTGCACAATGTAATACGTCGTTTGATTTTTCGACTGCTGCTTCCATGGACATTGATGGTGGATCCAAGTAATATGAAGTCCTTGACAACTTCAGTCTTTTCCCCGTTCATCAAGATGTTTTTTATTGGTCCAGATGTGAGGATTTTTGTTTTCTTTATCTTGAGGTACAATCCATACTGAAGTCTTTGATCTTCATCAGTAAGCGCTTCAAGTCTTCTTCACTTTCAGCAAGCAATTATAGTACTAAGAATTTTTTTTTTTTTTTTGCTTTTACCATTGTTACACTTTTATCCATCTTCACCCTTATCCCATTTATCAAAAATTCGTACAACAAGCGGGAAACACACGGCCATGCCTCGTTGACCTCTAGGAGCTTATGTTCTGAAGACTCAAAAGTACAGGCTGAAACTACACTATTTGGAGGGCGACTGTGCATTACCTTGGAGCGATTCCTGGAAGGAAGATTCTATTATCAGAGATGCTCTGTGCAGATGGGCAGTTTATTAAACTTTTATCCCCATTATGGTACTTAAAATCTAGAACAGTTCTCAGAAGGGGAAGAATATGAGATGACCAATAAAAGGAAAGAAGGTGGGAAAAATATGGATGTTATGAAGAGAGCTACAAATGTAGAGTATCAGATGCTAGGTTGGAAAATAAAAGGCAGAGTAGTGATCAAAGTTCAAATCCAAGTTCAGCTGAACCGGGTCGAAGGAGTAGGCTGACTTGGAATAGACTGGGCAGCTGGAACCAAATTGCTAAGTGGTCTTATTTAGGGTGACAATATAGTAAATTGTCTAAGCTGGGACTGTTAAGAGTGAAAGGGGGTGGTATTAATAATTATGCTAGGGCAACAGGCATAAGTCAAGGCTGTCCTGGACAAACTAGGATGATGATCACCTTTGTCTTAAACAGCACAGCCATTGATCTAACGAAGAGGCCTTGATGTTTCGTATGGACAGTGTCATGGATTGAATTATGTCCCCCAAAAATCTGTGTATCAACTTGGTTAGGCCATGATTCCCAGTATTCTGTGGTTGTCCCCTATTTTGTGATTGTAATTTTATGTTAAAGAGGATTAGGGTGGGATTATAACATACTTACCCAGGTCACATTCTTGATCCAATGTAAAGGGAGTTTCCCTGGAGTGTGGCCTGCACCACCTTTTACCTCTCAAGAGATAAAAAGGAAAAAGAAGCAAGCAGAGAGTCGGGGACCTCATACCACCAAGAAAGCAGCACTGGGAGCAGAGCACGTCCTCTGGACCTGGGGTCCCTGCACCTGGAAAGCTCCTCTACCAGCGGAAGATTGAGGACAAGGAATTTTCCTCCAGAGCCGACAGAGAGAAATCTGATACCCTGAATTTGGACTTGTAACCTGCTAGACTGTGAGAGAACAAATTTCTCTTTGTTAAAGCCGTCCACTTGTGGTATTTCTGTTATAGCAGCACTACATGACTAAGACAGACAGTAAGTCTCTTCACTATCATTCTCTTCTCCTTTCTTCCCTCACACTTGTAATGACAGCTATCATTTTTGTCTGGTCAGACCCTTCGTGCCCTTTGGGGAATTATTCAAACCCCTCTTCCTTCACTCAAGTCATGTGATTGTAGTGAGGCTGCCAACCCCCAAACTTTGTATCCTGTGACCTAAGCCTGTCCAATCAAAGACCTTCATTCCTCTGACTTCAAGGATTGTGCTGAAAGTGGGGAAGTGATTTGACAGTGGACCAATGAAAGTGCTTCCCTGGCATTTTTTTTTAAAGATGGAAGTAGAAGAAAAGGCACCTTGACTTTGGGGTCACATAATTTGAAGAATACAAATTGGGGGTTCTCAGCAGCCATCTTCTCTACCATATAAAGTCTATCTGTTTGATAACAGAATGAAACCAATAAACCAAAAAAAAAAAAAAAAACCCACTGCCATCGAGTTGATTCTGACTCATAGCGACCCTATAGGACAGAGTAGAACTGCCCCATAGATTTTCCAAGGAGTGCCTGGTGTATTTGAACTGCCAACCTCTTGGTTACCAGCCATAGCACTTAACCACTATGCCACCAGGGTTTCTAATGAAACCAATACATCGTGAAAACCAGATGAGAGACAGAACAAAAGAGAGAAGAGAGGTGGAGAGAGAGTGAGCACAAGAACAAGAGCTAGAACAAGAGCAAGCATGAAAGAGGGAGTTTGATATAATTGATATAAGCATGCCTGTAATAAATGACATCTGTGTGTTTCTGTTTTCCCAGTTAAGTAAGCCAGGACATTTCCTTTAATGTTTTATCTAGGTTCAGTTGAGTTTCTGTGGATTGAAACCACTCCTCTCTTAACATTTCTATTAGTGGATTTTATATATTTACCTAATTTAGAATGTATAATTAAGTGTATAGATGTCTGCAATGTTGCTTCTGAGATGACAGGCTAAAATTATTAGTTAATAAAGCATGCATCATATTCCTGGCTTATAGTACTCTTTCATCCCCACAGCCACTGCTGAGATGGACAGACAGAAATGGGGAGAGAGATTCTGATCCTTATTTCACAAATAAAGAAACTGAAGCTTAGAGAAATCCAAGATCGCAGAGTCAGTGCATGACAGGGCCAAAATTCAAACACGGTTCTTTAGGTCCAGATGCTATCTATTTTCAGCACAACACAACATGTCACAGAGGATTTTATGCTAAGGAATTTTTAAATAAAATACATCCACTCCTCACTTATCAACATGGCAAGGTTCCAAAGACCAGGTTGATACGCAAAAATCGGCATTATGCAAAAATGGAAGATGACTACATCAGATCACAAAATGGAAGATGACCACAACATTACATAAGTACCAAATTACACCATTACATAACTGCCAAGCCACTGAGAATCATGGCTTAGCCAAATTGACACACAACCTTAACTATCACAGCCAGCCAGTTAGTTATGAGACAGATAGGGTTAACTGTGCTGGCAGAACAAAAGAGCTGTTAAAAGATTACCACCTAGGAGTTGGGTAAACAGGAACCACACCCTGTCAACATGAGATAAGGTTGAAACAGCCCATGAACTACTATCTCCTTCTTAGTGTTTTTCTAGTCCCTTCCCCCTTTACGAAAACCCCGGTGGTATATTGGTTAAGTGCTACGGCTGCTAACCAAAAGGTTGGCAGTTCGAATCCACCAGGTGCCCCTTGGAAACTCTACAGGGCAGTTCTACTCTGTCCTATAGGGTCACTATGAGTCAGAATCGACTCGACGGCAGTGCGTTTGGTTTTCCCCCTTTACAGTCTCTGCATACACAGAAGACCAGAGTGTGACCACTGTTTAACCTTCCTTAGCCCGCCAAAGATGGCAATGTAGTGCCAAAAATCAGTACACTTGCACTATATCCCATAATAAGTGATGCCAAGGGCTGCCGAGGGGACTCCATCTTGAATATCTGCTGGTTCCATCTCAGATTCCAGATGCCTGTGCAAACTAATTAGTATGCACTGCCATTCTGAGAACTATAACTACCCATTCCTTGAAAGAAACCCACTAAATATTCATTACTCTATTGCCTCCACCAAACCCATATAAGCCCTAGCCTTGCTTCCCTTTTTGAGTCAGTCTTGTAGAGAGGCATAAGCCCCCGCTGACTCCTTTTACTTGTCACAAGTAAAATAAACCTGTTAGAGCTGAACCCAAAACTGTCTCCTCTGTGTATTCTTACAAGAGAAAGACAAGGACCCATTGAGTCCAGAGGGCCTCCATTCTCTCGATGGTAGCTGTTACTCTTGCCTTACACCTCAGCGTACATTGCTGCTGGACATATATCGTTAATGCACAAAATAGATAGTAGAAATTTTACTATTGATAGAAATGTGAAATGTCAGATAAAAACATAGTCTATAGGTGAGGAGTAGGTGTAGATGGAGGACATAGATGGTTGACGGTGGAAATCAACCGTTTTGGAGGACCAGGCGTACCAACATGTGGAATTGAGGTATTACTGACTTATTCTGTCAGGGAAAAGGGGGAAAATTAAATATATTACATATAAGAGTTTGGTTGTTGTGTCATCTAACCCATGGTCATCTAAGCCACTCCTTAGTTTAGGTGAAAGTCTATCTGTGGTTTGAAGATAATTTAAGTCATGAACAAGTCATTCTTAAAAAAGAACTATTAATTATGCTTTTCAAATAACCAACACAAACAGTAACTTTGTGAACCCTTTAAGGAAATAAGACTGAACTGAAAACTTAAACAATTCCAAAATTGGTATAATAATATTAATAAAAATTATAGTTACATTTTGTGTATCTACTGTGCTAAAAGCACTGCCAGGTACTTTATTATACCTTGTTCCTGCTCCTCTCTACAATGCTACAAGGAAAGGGTTAATATCCCTATATATGAGGAAACAGATTTCTGAATCATTGTGTGACCCAACAAAGGTCATAAGCTGGTAATACTGAAGCCAGAATTGAAACACAATTTTTTTCTAGTGTTCAAATATTAGTAGAGAAGGTACTATGATATACCCATTTTAAAGAGTAGTAATCTGATGTTTTGATAAGTCTTTGCAGAATGGAAGGAAAAAATAGAAAAATTTTCCCATTTATTCCTATACTCACAGCATATCAAGTATCCTTCAACGGACCTGAAATAAATTCTCATTTACTTTGCTGATGGGCACAGATAGGCAAAAATTACTTAACAGTATCTCACATAAAGGAATCACACTATTATAATAATTTTCCCTTAATTCTCCAGGTAGAACCATCACTGAGAGATTCATTTTGCACAAGCTCAGCATTTTATCTCCTATCAGCTACAAAGCACATTAAGCCAAAAGTCATTAATGATTCAGCATTTAACTCTTTTATACCTCTGTGCATTAGAGACCAAAGAGATTAGTTCATTACACAAAGTTGTTTCCATTTTAAATTTGATATTGCATAATAAAATTGAATTGGGGCATTTAAATGCTATCTATTATAGGCTTCACACATTTGTGCTTGACCGAATAGTATATTAACTTTTATGAAGAATATATTTTTTAATCATAATAATAAAATAACATTGAGAACATTGTACATTTTAAGAAACTGTATTTCCTCTAGAAAGCCTGGAGAATCCTAACCAAGCCTTCCATAAATATTCTGTTGCTGTTGTTAGTTGCTGTGAGTCAATTCCAACTCATGGTGACTCCATATGTACAGAGGAGAACTGCTCCATGGGTTTTCAAGGCTGGGACCTTTCAGGACCAGATTGCTAGACCTGTCTTTTGAGGCACCCCTAGGTGGGTTCAAACCACCAACTGTTCAGCTAGTAGTCCAATGCTTAATTGTTTGTGCTACCTAGGGACTCCCGTTATACCTCTTAGTAGCCAAAATAGGCACCATAAAGTTCATGCGTATTTTTAGCCTGGAAGCAATCTCCAGCCCCTTAAAGTTCATTTGCTACACTCTTCAAACAGGCCATATTTTCCCAATTTCCTCACTTAAAAATTGCATAGAACAACAAATTGTGGGATAGGCCCTATCAGAGTCAAACACAGTGACACATGCAAAAAGCAGGAGCAAGTGCAAGGGGTGAGCAAAGAAATTGGTAAAAACACATTGGTAAATTAATCAATTACTGACTTTAAAGTGAAGATAGCTTTTTTGTTTTCTTTTTAAGTTTTGTTTACTGTATTTAAAAACAAAGTTAGGTAAGCTGCAATTTACTTTGAAGTGCATCAGAAAATAAGATAGATTGATGGACAGGTTGAGGAATGAACAAATGGAAAGATAGGTTATAAAACAACTCCAGTAAAATGTTTATGATAGCATCTAAGTGGAGGGGTATATGAGTACTCACTGAAAATTATTTCAACTTTGCTATATGTGAAAACTGTCATAATAAAATACTGGGAAAAAAACATAAATATGCCATTTTAGACAGCACAAACAAGGGCTATGAGAGGCAGGAATCCAATAAATGGTGTGATAAAGTTCCTTCTGACTTGGGAGGAAGATTAAGATATTACAAAACATCATATTTTTGTAGAAAAACTTACCGTTAATTGTATATTTAAGAAAAAAAAAAAATCTTCCAAACTACAGTGTAATAAAGCAAATAAAGAAAAATTTATCAAATTAAGGTAGAGAAGGCCAAAGTAAGTATTCGACAGAGTAAAGAGAAAATTTTTCCCACTGAAGTAAAACCAAAAAAGAAACCAAACCTGTTGCCATTGAGTTGATCCTGACTCATAGTGACCCTATACGACAGGGTAGAACTGCCCCACAGAGTTTCCAAGGAGTGCCTGGTAGATTCAAACTGCTGACCTTTTGGTTAACAGCTATAGCATTTAACCACTACACCACTGGAGTAACATAGTACAATAATCTTAAATTACACAATAGTCACGTATGCATATGCATGTATACTACATACATGTACACACACACACACAAACACCATTCTCTTTTCTAACCTTGCCTTGTCTCACAAAGGGTAAATTTTAGAGGTTTAGAATATAAGTTCTTCCATCCTCCTTTCATTTGTTTTAATCACTTAAGGAAGCTTCTCAGTCATTACATCTTCAAATATTGCCTGTTCACCATTCTTTTAGACACGCGATGGACTATTTTATTCTCTGTATGCCACAATGTCTGTATCATGCTTTGTATCTCTTTGTCTTTTTGATATGTATTTGGTATAATTTCCTCAGATAAGTTGCAGTCCAGTAATTCAATTTTCACCTTTGCCTGTGTTTAATTTTTCCACCAAATATTTTCTTTCAATTGTGTATATATATAATTGATGTTATTTTTAGGTGGCATCTAGTTGGTTCTCACTCATAGCAACCCTATGTACAACAGAACGAAACACTGCCCAGCTCTGCACCATCCTCACAATCATTGCTATGCTTCAGCGCATTGTTGCAGCCACTGCGTCAATCCATCTCATTGAGGGTCTTCCTCTTTTTGCTGATCCTCTATTTCAACAAAAGTGATGTCCTCCTCCAGGGACTGGTTCCTCCTGGTAACATGTCAAAGTACATGAGAGAAAGTCTCACCATCCTCGCTGCTACGGAGCATTCTGGCTGTACTTCTTTCAAGACAGGTTTGTTTGTTTTTCTGGCAGTCAGTGGTATATTTAATATTCTTTGCAAACACCATAATTCAAAGGCATCAATTCTTCTGTCCTCCTTACTCATTGTCCATTCCTTGCATGCATATGAGGTGGTTGAAAATACCATGATATGGGTCAGGGGCACCTTAGTCCTCAAAGTGACATCTTTGCTTTTTAACACTTAAAGAGGTCTTTTGCAGAGATTTGCCCAATGCAATATGTCATTTGATTTCTTGACTGCTGCTTCCACTGGGCATTGATTGTGGACCCAAGTAAAATTAAATCCTTGACAACTTTAATCATTTCTCCATTTTTCATGATGTTGTTTATTGGTCCAGTCGTGAAGGTTTTTGTTTTATGTTGAGGTGTAATCCATACTGAAGGCTGTAGTCTTTCTCCTTCGTCAGCAAGTGCTTCAAGTCCTCTTCACTTTCAGCAACCAAGGTTGTGTCATCTGCATATCGCAGGTTGTTAATGAGTCTTCTTCCAATCCTGATGCCCTGTTCTTCTTCACATACTACAGCTTCTCTGATTTTTTTTTGCTTAGTATACAGATTCAATAAATATGGTGAAAGAATACAACCCTGACACACACCTTTCCTGAGTTTAAACCACACAGTATCCCCTTGTTCTGTTCAAACGATTGCCTCTTGGTCTATGCACAGGTTCCACATGAGCACAATTAAGTGTTCTAGAATTCCCATTCTTCACAATATTACCCAAAATTTGTTATCCTCACAGCCAAATGCCTTTCCATAGTCAATAAAACACAGGTAAACACTGTTCCGGTAGTCTCTGCTTTCAGCCAAGATCCGTCTGACATCAGTAATATATCCCTCATCCCACATCCTCTTGTGAATCCGGCCTGAATTTCCGGCAATTCCCTGTCCATACGCTGCTGTAAAAGCTTTTGAATTATCTTCAGCAAAATTTTACTTGCATGTAATATTAATGATATTGTCTGATAATTTCCACATTCTGTTGGATCACCTTTCTTTGGAATGGGCACAAATATGGATCACTTCCAGTCATTGGGCCATGTAGCAATTTTCTTGGCATAGATGAGTGAACGCCTCCAGCATTGCATCCATTTGTTGAAACATCTCAGTTGGTATTCCGTCAATTCCTGGAGCCTTGTTTTTCGTTAATACCTTCACTGCAGCTGGGACATCTTCCTCAATACCACTGGTTCTTGATCATATGCTACCACCTGAAATGGCTGAATGTCGGCCAATTCTTTCCATCTTCTTTTTTTTTCGAGCCCCACTGAGGGTGGTGCTGCACAGGCACCCACAGCTTATTTACATTGCCCGGCCTTAGCCAGTCTTTCCATCTTCTGATGCTTCCTATGTTGTTCAATATTTTTCTGTAGAATCCTTCAATATTGCAACTAGAGGCTTGAATTTTTTCTTCAGTTCTTTCAGCTTGAGAAATGCTGAGTGTGTTCTTCCCGTTTGATTTTCTAACTTCAGGTCTGCACATTTCGTTATAATAATTTACTTTGTCTTCTCAAGCTGCCCTTTGGAATCATCTGTTCAGTTTTATGTGATCATTTCTTCCATTCCCTTTAGCTACTCTATGTTAAACACTAAGTTTGAAAGTCTCTTCTGACATTCATTTTTGTCTTTTCTTTCTTTCCTGTCTTTTTAATGGCCTTTTGCTTTCTTCATGTGGGATGTTATCCCACAACAGTCTGGTCTTCAGTCATTAGTGTTCAATGTGTCAAATCTATTCTTGAGATGATCTTTAAATTCAGGTGGGATATACTCAAGGATGTACTTTCATTCTCATAGACTTGTTTTAGTTTTCTTCAGCTTCAACTTGATCTTGCATATGAGCAATTGATGGTCTGTTCCATGGTCTGTTCTGCAGTCAGCGCCTGCCTTGTTCTGACTGGCAATATTGAGCTTCTGCATCTTTTTCCACAGATATAATCGCTTCGATTCTTCTGTATTCCATCTGACGAGGTCCATGTGTACTGTGTATAGTCACTGTTTATGTTGTTGCAAAAAGGTATTTACAATGACTAGGTCATTGGTCTTGCAAAATTCTATCAGGCAATCTTTGGCAATGTTTCTATCATCAAGGCCATATTTTCCAACTACTGATGGTTCTTTGTTTCCAACTATCAAGTTCCAATCACCAGTGATTATCAATGTACCTTGATTGCATGTTGGATCAATTTCAGGCTAGAGAAGTTGGTAAAAATCTTCAATTTCTTCATCTTTGGCATTAGTGGCTGGTTCGTAAATATCAATACTAGATTAACTGGTCTTCTTTCTAGGCATATGGATATTATCCTATCACTAACAGTGCTGTGCTTCAGGATAGATCTTGAAACGTTCTTTTTGCCAAAATATACAATGCCATTCTTCAATTTATCACTCTGGGCATAGTAGACCATATGATTATCTGATTCAAAATGGCCAGTACCAGTCCGTTTCAGCTAACTAATGCCTAGGATATTTATGTTCTCTTGCATCTTTGACAACTTCCAGTTTTCCTAGATTCATACTTTGTACAGTCCATGTTCTGATTATTAATGGATATATGCAGCTGTTTCTTGTCATTTTCAGTTGTGCCATTTCAGCAAATGAAGGTCCTAAAGCTTTACTCCATCCATGTCATTAAGTTCAACTCTACTTCGAGGAGACAGCTCTTCTCCAGACATATTTTGAGTGTCTTCCATCCTGAAGGGCTCATCTTCCAGCACTGTAACAGACAATGTTCCGCTGTTATGCATAAGGGTTTTCGCTCGCCAATTTTTTTAGAAGTATATGGCCAGGTTCTTCTTCCTAGTCTATCTTACCCGGCAAGCTCCACTGAAACCTGTCCACCATGGATGACCCTGTAAGTATTTGAAATACAAGTGGCAGAGCTTCTAGCATCACAGCAACACACAAGCCACTACACTATGACAAACTGGCAAGACAAGTGGTGAATATATATATATACACACACACATGTATTTTTGACCAGGATATTTGATTTTTCAAAAAGGAACTTCTAAAATTAAAAATATATCTATATATAATATATAAAAATAATATATGATTTTTAATATGTAAGAATATTATGATTTTTAATATGTAAAAATATATGATTTTTAATATGTAAAAATTTTAATATGTAAAAATCATATTTATATATAGATAGATAGATTTTAAATTTTAGAAGTTCCTTTTTGAAAAATCAAATATGCTGGTCATTTTTGTTAGTTTCTTACTTGTGTTTCCATTTCTGCTTTTAAAAACATATCAAACATAATTTATATTCTCTCCTTGATATGTTTAATACCTATAGTCTTTGAGGATCTATTTGTTTTTTTCTGCTGACTCTTGCTCATGGTAGCTTGTTTTTTACATATTGAAGTAGGTGAGTGAGTGTGTGTGTGTACTATATTGTTAGCTCACGTGCTTTGGAATTATATCACGGGCAGTTCTTGAACCCAAGTTGAAGGATGCCTTCCCTCAGGGAAGACTTACCTTTACTTCTCTGTAAGACACCTGTGAAACTTACGTCTACTTTAAATTAAAAGTTTTAAATTATTTCATACCATACAAATAGTATAAATTTAGGCCCCAAATGTACAAGAGGGTCAGGCTATGACCACAAATTCTCAAATGAGATCTTATATATCTCCTTAGATTCAAGGCTGAGCAGACAAATTTATTTGCTGTCTACCTCTGCTATATGGGGTATTTTTCTAATTGTGTGGCTGTTCATGTGTCCTAACTTTTTGTAGGATGATCAGTGATTAAACTCCCCTCCCTACAAAGCTCAAGGCTTTGTCCCTAGCCTCCCATCCCAAGCCACCTCTATTTACAGCCACATCAAAGCCCTGGCCATCTGGATGGCTTAATGCCCTAGAGCAGTTGGTGACTTCAGTGCTTGCTTTCTTCCATGGATTTGTCTGCCTTTTTCCAGGCCTCTCAGGATTTCCTTTCTTTCTTACAAACTGATCCATTAATTTAAGAAGTTGTGTTTTTATTTTCATATTTTAGCTAGCACTCTTGGTGTCTGTGGGAGTCTCTCAGGATGTCTTGTCTGACAAATTGCCTGAAACACTCTGAAACTAACAGAGGGAAAAACAAAGAGAGAAGGCATTCCCTCCAGTTTTGCCACAGACAGCATGCCAATTGCAGACAGCACAGACCACAGACAACGGATTAGCAGTGGTTCCAATGGGAAAAGATCGGCAGCATGTAAAAGGAATGGACTTGTTTGAGAGCATGTATCAGAGACCTCTGCGGCGACCCAGAAATATCCGGTAGGAGTTTACAAATGACTAAGGGTCCTGTGTCACCAAATGGGAGCAAGAGCCAGTGAAAGTACAGATGTTCATATTATGATGACTAGGATTCATGTCCACAGACTGGGAAGGCCTGGAAGTCTCAAATAAACAGTAATAATTCAAAAGACAACTATAAAACCAAACTACTCTGATTCTTTGTGGACAGGGACAAAGGCTTTTTATCTCTGTAAACCAGCTTGAAGGTAGGCCCTGAATAACCTTTTACTGACTGCATGAATTCTTCATGGTTGCATGTGTTGGTGCAATTATATATTAACTCTTCTTGTTACAAAGAGAAATTGCAACTTCTAAAAATTATTTATTTTCTCCAGCAAAACGATAGAGGCTCAAGGAAAATTCTTCAATGAGTAGACCACTTCTGAGCTACGATTTTTTTCTACTATTGTATTGAAATTATGGCCAAGTCCTTAAATTTGTCCTTCAGTTTCATCTATTAAAAACTGCAGTGGAGGGCGGGGCCAAGATGGTGGACTAGGTGGACGCTACCGCGGATCCCTCTTGCAACAAAGACTCGGAAAAACAAGTGAATCGATCACATATATAACAATCTACGAACTCTGAACAACAAACACAGACTTAGAGGCGGAGAATGAACAAATATGGGCAGACAGCGATCATTTTCAGAACTAAGAGCCAGCGTACCAGGCAGGTGACCTCCGGAGCCCGGGCTGGGGCAGAGCCCAGGGGGGCAAACGGCACAGACAAGGGGCCCAGCCCTACCCCCCCGAACCCATCCCGGAAGGAAGTCTAGCTGGTTGGCGCGGGCGGCGTAGCGGCACAGCCGGTGGGAGAAGCACGCGGGAGGCAGTGACTGATCTTGGAGCGGGGAGAGCAGCGTTCCAGCCAGGGAGCCATCCCGCCGGGAGTTTGGCGGGAGGCGGACGAGGCGCGAGCGTGGGGATCACCTATATTTCCCTAAAGCGACCCGGGGGGGGTGCCCAGACGTTCGTGAGGATCACGCCCACCCAGTTCGCGCGAACGGTGCGGTGCACCGGAGGGAGAAATCTACGGGAGGAAGTGACGGGTCTCGGAGCAGAGAGAGCAGCGTCCCAGCTGGGGAGCCATCCCGCTGGGATCTTGGAGGGGCGGGGTGTGAGCACATTCCCCTGAATAGACCCCGGGGGCGGGCCCAGCTGTTCGCGAGGGCCACGCCCACTCAGTTCGCGCAAGCGGTGCGGCGCACCGGAGGAAGAAATCCCCGGAAGTGACTGATCTTGGAGCGGGGAGAGTAGTGTCCCAGCCGGGGAGCCGTCCTGCCGGGATTCTGGCGGATGGGGGTGGAGCATGAACGCGGGGATCAGCTCTATATTCTGTGGTGCTACACGCCTAGCTCTCTGATCCCTCCCCCACCCTCCCCAGGCGGCTCCACTAACATCCGAATACCCTGAGGCAGAAGGAGAATTCAGATAGGGATCTGACTGCATTTTTTTTTAGCTGATTACCTGGAAAATCTAGATTCCCAGTGATGGCTCGGAGACAGCAGTCCATATCAAACCACATAAAGAAACAGAACATGACAGCTTCTCCAACCCCCCAAACAAAAGAATCAAAATCTTTCCCAAATGAAGATACAATCCTGGAATTATCAGATACAGAATATAAAAAACTAATTTACAGAATGCTTAAAGATATCACAAATGAAATTAGGATAACTGCAGAAAAAGCCAAGGAACACACTGATAAAACTGTTGAAGAACTCAAAAAGGTTATTCAAGAACATAGTGGAAAAATTAATAAGTTGCAAGAATCCATAGAGAGACAGCATGTAGAAATCCAGAAGATTAACAATAAAATTGCAGAATTAGACAACGCAATAGAAAGTCAGAGGAGCAGACTCGAGCAATTAGAATGTAGACTGGGACTTCTGGAGGACCAGGGGATCAACTCCAACATAGCTGAAAAAAAATCAGATAAAAGAATTAAAAAAAATGAAGAAACCCTAAGAATCATGTGGGACTCTATCAAGAAGGATAACTTGCGAGTGATTGGAGTCCCAGAACAGGGAGGGGGGACAGAAAACACAGAGAAAATAGTTGAAGAACTCCTGACACAAAACTTCCCTGACATCATGAAAGACGAAAGGATATCTATCCAAGATGCTCATCGAACCCCATTTAAGATTGATCCAAAAAGAAAAACACCAAGACATATTATCATCAAACTTGCCAAAACCAAAGACAAACAGAAAATTTTAAAAGCAGCCAGGGAGAAAAGAAAGGTTTCCTTCAAGGGAGAATCAATAAGAGTAAGTTCAGACTACTCAGCAGAAACCATGCAGGCAAGAAGGGAATGGGACGATGTATACAGAGCACTGAAGGAGAAAAACTGCCAACCAAGGATCATATATCCAGCAAAACTCCCTCTGAAATATGAAGGAGAAATTAAGATATTTACAGATAAACACAAGTTTAGAGAATTTGCAAAAACTAAACCAAGACTGCAAGAAATGCTTAAGGAGGTTGTTTGGCCTGATGACCAATAATATCAGGTACCAGCACAATACAAGGTCACAAAACAGAACGTCCTGATACCAACGCAACTCAAATAGGGAAAGCACAAAGACAAAGTAAGATTAATTCTAAAAAATAAATAAATAAACAAATAATACACATAACAGAAAATCATGGAAATCAATAGATAAATGATCACAATAGTCAAAAAGAGGGACTAAATATAGGAGGCATTGATCTGCCAGATGGAGAGTGATACAAGGCGATATAGAAGGATACAAGTTAGGTTTTTACTTAGAAAAATAGGGGCAAATAATAAGGTAACCACAAAAAGGAATATCAATTCCATAACTCAAGAAAAAAGCCAAGAAAAACGTAACGACTCAACTAACATAAAGTTAAACATTATGAAAATGAGGATCTCACAATCTACTAAGAAAAACGTCTCAGCACAAAAAAGTATGTGGAAAAATGAAAAGGCCAACAACACACATGAAAAGGCATCAAAATGACAGCACTAAAAACTTATTTATCTATAATTACGCTGAATGTAAATGGACTAAATGCACCAATAAAGAGACAGAGAGTCACGGACTGGATAAAGAAACACGATCCGTCTATATGCTGCCTACAAGAGACACACCTTAGACTTAGAGACACAAACAAACTAAAACTCAAAGGATGGAAAAAAATATATCAAGCAAATAATAAGCAAAAAAGAAGAGGAGCAGCAATATTAATTTCTGACAAAATAGACTTTAGACTTAAATCCACCACAAAGGATAAAGAAGGACACTATATAATGATAAAAGGGACAATTGATCAGGAAGATATAACCATATTAAATATTTACGCACCCAATGACAGGGCTGCAAGATACATAAATCAAATTTTAACAGAATTGAAAAGTGAGATAGACACCTCCACATTTATAGTAGGGGACTTCAACACACCACTTTCGGAGAAGGACAGGACATCCAGTAAGAAGCTCAATAGAGACACGGAAGACCTACTTAAAACAATCAACCAACTTGACCTCATAGACTTATACAGAACTCTCCACCCAACTGCTGCAAAATATACTTTTTTTTCTAGTGCACATGGAACATTCTCTAGAATAGACCACATATTAGGTCACAAAAGAAATCTTGGTAGAATCCAAAACATCGAAATATTACAAAGCATCTTCTCAGACCACAAAGCAGAGAAGCTAGAAATCAATAACAGAAAAACTAGGGAAAAGAAATCAAATACTTGGAAAATGAACAATACCCTCCTGAAAAAAGACTGGGTTATAGAAGACATCAAGGAGGGAATAAGAAAATTCTTATAAAGCAATGAGGATGAAAATACTTCCTATCAAAACCTCTGGGACACAGCAAAAGCAGTGCTCAGAGGCCAATTTATATCGATAAATGCACGCATACAAAAAGAAGAGCCAAAATCAGAGAACTGTCCCGACAACTTGAACAAATAGAAAGTGAGCAACAAAAGAACCCATCAGGCACCAGAAGAAAACAAATAATAAAAATTAGAGCTGAACTAAATGAATTAGAGAACAGAAAAACAATTGAAAAAATTAACAAAGCCAAAAGCTGGTTCTTTGAAAAAATGAACAAAATTGATAAACCATTGGCTAGACTGACTAAAGAAAAACAGGAAAGGAAACAAATAACCCGAATAAGAAACGAGAAGGACCACATCACAACAGAGCCAAATGAAATTAAAAGAATCATTTCAGATTACTACGTAAAATTGTACTCTAACAAATTTGCAAACCTAGAAGAAATGGATAAATTCTTAGAAAAATACTACCTACCTAAACTAACACATTCAGAAGTAGAACAACTAAATAGACCCATAACAAAAAAGAGATTAAAACGGTAATCAAAAAACTTCCAACAAAAAAAAGTCCTGGCCCAGACGGCTTCACTGCAGAGTTCTACCAAACCTTCAGAGAAGACTTAACACCACTACTACTGAAGGTATTTCAAAGCATAGAACAAGACGGAATACTACCCAACTCATTCTATGAAGCTACCATCTCCCTGATACCAAAACCAGGAAAAGACATTACAAAAAAAGAAAATTTTAGACCTATATCCCTCATGAACATAGATGCAAAAATCCTCAACAAAATTCTAGCCAATAGAATCCAACAACACATCAAAAAAATAATTCACCCTGATCAAGTGGGATTTATACCAGGTAGGCAAGGCTGGTTTAATATCAGAAAAACCATTAATGTAATCCATCACATAAATAAAACAAAAGATAAAAACCACATGATCTTATCAATAGATGCAGAAAAGGCATTTGACAAAGTTCAACACCCATTTATGATAAAAACTCTTACCAAAATAGGAATTGAAGGAAAATTCCTCAACATAATAAAGGGCATCTATGCAAAGCCAACAGCCAATATCACTCTAAATGGAGAGAACCTGAAAGCATTTCCCCTGAGAACGGGAACCAGATAAGGATGCCCTTTATCACCACTCTTATTCAACATCGTACTTGAAGTCCTAGCCAGGGCAATTAGGCTAGACAAAGAAATAAAGGGTATCCAGATTGGTAAGGAGGAAGTAAAGCTATCACTATTTGCAGATGACATGATCATATACATGGAAAACCCTAAGGAATCCTCCAGAAAACTACTGAAACTACTAGAAGAGTTTGGAAGAGTCTCAGTTTATAAAATAAACATTCAAAAATCACTTGCATTCCTCTACATCAACAAAAAGAACACCGATGAGAAAATAACCAAATCAATACCATTCACAGTAGCCCCCAAGAAGATAAAATACTTAGGAATAAATCTTACCAAGGATGTAAAAGACCTATACAAAGAAAACTATAAAACTCTGCTACAAGAAATTCAAAAGGACATACTTAAGTGGAAGAACACACCCTGCTCATGGATAGGAAGACTTAACATACTAAAAATGTCTATTCTACCAAAAGCCATCTATACATATGATGCACTTCCAATCCAAATACCAATGTCATATTTTAAGGGGATAGAGAAACAAATCACTAATTTCATATGGAAGGGAAAGAACCCCCGGATAAGCAAAGCATTACTGAAAAAGAAGAAGAAAGTGGGAGGCCTCACGCTACCTGATTTCAGAATCTATTATACAGCCACAGTAGTCAAAACAGCCTGGTACTGGTACAACAACAGGCACATAGACCAATGGAACAGAACTGAGAACCCAGACATAGATCCATCCATGTATGAGCAGCTGATAATTTGACAAAGGACCAGTGTCAGTCAATTGGGGAAATGATAGTCTTTTTAACAAATGGTGCTGGCATAACTGGATATCCATTTGCAAAAGAATGAAACAGGACCCATACCTCACACCATGCACAAAAACTAACTCCAAGTGGATCAAAGACCTAAACATAAAGACTGAAACAATAAAGATCATGGAAGAAAAAATAGGGACAACCCTAGGAGCCCTAATACAGGGCATAAACAGAATACAAAACATTACCAAAAATGATGAAGAGAAACCCGATAACTGGGAGCTCCTAAAAATCAAACACCTATGCTCATCTAAAGACTTCACCAAAAGAGTAAAAAGACCACCTACAGACTGGGAAAGAATATTCAGCTATGACATCTCAGACCAGCGCCTGATCTCTAAAATCTACATGATTCTGTCAAAACTCAACCACAAAAAGACAAGCAACCCAATCAAGAAGTGGGCAAAGGATATGAACACACATTTCACTAAAGAAGATATTCAGGCAGCCAACAGATACATGAGAAAATGCTCCCAATCATTAGCCATTAGAGAAATACAAATTAAAACTACCATGAGATTCCATCTCACACCAACTAGACTGGCATTAATCCAAAAAACACAAAATAATAAATGTTGGAGAGGCTGCGGAGAGATTGGAACTCTCATACACTGCTGGTGGGAATGTAAAATGGTACAACCACTTTGGAAATCCATCTGGCGTTATCTTAAACAGTTAGAAATAGAACTACCATACAACCCAGAAATCCCACTCCTCGGAATATACCCTAGAGATACAAGAGCCTTCACACAAACAGACATATGCACACCCATGTTTATTGCAGCTCTGTTTACAATAGCAAAAAGCTGGAAGCAACCAAGATGTCCATCAACGGATGAATGGGTAAATAAATTGTGGTCTATTCACACAATGGAATACTACGCATCAATAAAGAACAGTGACGAATCTCTGAAACATTTCATAACATGGAGGAATCTGGAAGACATTATGCTGAGCGAAATGAGTCAGAGGCAAAAGGACAAATATTGTATAAGACCACTACTATAAGATCTTGAGAAATAGAAAAAAAGGAGAAGAACACATAGTTTTGTGGTTACAAAGGGGGGAGGGAGGGAGAGAGAGGGTTTTTTATTGATCAATCAGTAGATAAGAACTGCTTTGGGTGAAGGGAAAGACAACGCACAATACAAGGAAGGTCAGCCTAATTGGACTGGACTAAAAGCAAAGAGGTTTCCAGGATAAAATGAAAGCTTCAAAGGTCAGCGGAGCAGGGGCTGGGGGCTGGGGAACATGGTTTGAGGAGACTTCTAAGTCAATGGGCAAAATAATTCTATTATGAAAACATTCTGCATCCCACTTTGAATTGTGGCGCCTGGGGTCCTAAATGCCAACAAGCGGCCATCTAAGATACATCAATTGGTCTCAACCCACCTGGAGCAAAGGCAAAGGAAGAACACCAAGGCCACACAACAACTAAGAACCCAAGAGACAGAAAGGGCCACATGAACCAGAGACCTACATTATCCTGAGGCCAAAAGAACTAGTTGGTGCCCGGCCACAATCGATGTCTGCCCTGCTAGGGAGCACAACAGACAACTCCTGAGGGAGCAGGATGCCAATGGGATACAGACCCCAAATTCTCATAAAAAGAGCATACCTAATGATATGAATGTGACTAGATGAATCCCAGAGACAATGCTCCCCAGAACTTCTGATGGCACAGGACAGGAACCATCCCCGAAGACAAATCATCAGGCATGAAAAGGACTGGTCAGCGGGGGGGTGAGAGATGCTGATGAAGAGTGAGCCAATTAAATTAGGTGGACACTGGAGAGTGTGTTGGCAACTCTTGACTGGAGGGGGGATGGGAAGATAGAGAGAGGGAAGATGGCAAAATTGGCACGAAACGAGAGACTGAAAGGGCTGACCCAATGGGGGAGAGCAAGAGGGAGAAGGGAGTATGATGTATGTAAACCTACATGTGACAGACTGATTGGAATGGTAAATGTTCACTTGAAGCTTAATAAAAATTAATTTAAAAAAAAAAACTGCAGTGGAAATATTAACCAACAGAACAAGGGTTCGATGAAGCTGACAAGTAATTGGCAATGTGTTTTGATAGAGCAGAGGACTGACTAAAACTGTAGAAGCTATTAAATTGTGGAGATCAGACACCCTCTGCTATGTAGAAAAATTAAACTCAAAGGATTACAAGCCACTTGAGAAGGAATTACTAAATGACTCTTAGTCTTAATGGTTTTAGCTCTTCAGTGGAATTTCATGCAGTAAGCTGTTTCCTATTGAAGTCCTTTTCTTTTCAGGTTTCCTCTTAGATAAAAATGTATACCTAATGTTAAAGACTTCTTTTTTTAATGTTTTAAAACTTTAAGAGTTTTTAAAATTTAAATTGTTATATTCTGATACAAATATGAGATAAATGATTAAAAGATAAGCTGTGCAACCTAATTAAGTTCTGATAGAATTAACCACAAGAAAAATGAAGGGCATTTAAGGGGAGACTCAAATCTTTACCAAGCTTAAGTAACCAAGTAAGAAAATAGTAGTTAAAGTCAAATGTACTACTATGCTAGAAATTGTTCTAGAATGTACATAGAACCTAAGAGATAAAACTCAACAGTTTTGCTGTCAGTACACATTTCTAGAATATCATGTCTTCTACCCCCACATGAAAGGGCAGTGTGAGAAAGGGATTATAGGGGCCTAACATCCTGGTATTGTAGCATTGTTTCTACATGGCTTGCAAAGGTAGCTTTTGCATACCCTGGTGATTTTGTGATTTGTGGTTTGTTTCCTCCCTTTCCTCTCCCATTCTCCATGATTCTATAAAGTTCAAAATTAATCTATGTTCCTCTTGAACAAGCAGAACAAAGATCAATAAGATCTGGGACAAGACAACCAGACAACGGAGGCCTGTCTTATGACGAAAACCAGGATGGCATCAGAGGACCTCTAAAGAATACCCACAGAAGGTCAACATGTCTGAAATGTGGTCAACATGCCCCCGCTTAAAGGAGAACTGCCATTCTCCAGATTCTTCAAGCCTAAGCCCTAACCTTATAAAACCCGCCAGTTGGTCTCCAGCAGACAGACAGACTTTGGAGGAGCCCATTCACCTCTGTCTCTTGTATACTGATATACAGTAAAGCCCTCTTGGTGCTTACCTCACACCTGTCTCAGTATCGGCTTTGATGGCAGGTGGCTCAAATCCATGTTTTGCTGTAGCACGTAGATCTTGACTTGGGCAACCTTCCAGTTCCTTCTCCTCCAAAGACTGGAGAGTCTGGAAGACCTTGGTTTGAATCACAGCTCTGTTACTGGCTAGCTCTATTGCCTTGCATAAATTATTTAATTTCTCTGGGCTTTGGTTCCTAAATCTAAAAAGGGAATTCAGGAATATAAAACATGGCCTTGTTCAAAAAGTGGGAAATAAGATTGTCATCTGAGAATAAAACCATGAAACCAACATGATCAAATTGGCAAGCCCTAAAAGAATAATCAATTCCAAAATAATGTTCCTACAAACGTTGTTCATGGAGGGCCACCTGCATCAGAATCATCTAGGAAACTTGTTTTAAATACAGATTCCTGGGCTCCAGCCCTGACTTCTTACTATTATTAGGGGCCTTTGGGTCAATTCCAACTCCTAGCTACCCCAAGTGACAGAGTAGAACAGCCCCATAGGGTTTTCTGGGCTGTAATCTTCACAGAAACAGATCACCAGGTCTTTTGGAGCACTGGAGCATTGGGTGGGTCCCATCAGCCAATGTTTTGGTGAGCAACTGAGCATTTAATCATACGTGCCACCAAAAAAAAAAAAAAACCACCAATGCTATCCAGCCGATTCAACTCATAGCGACCCTAGAGGACGGAGTAGAACTGCCCCACAAGGTTTCCAAGGAGCACCTGGTGAATTTAAACTGCTAACCTTTTGATTAGCAGCCATACCTCTTAACCACTACACCACCAGGGTTTCTGTTTGCTCCGCCGGGCTCCAAAATTTCTGAGGGCTGAGCCTAGGAATTTGCATCTGAGAGACCTAGCTGCTGTAATTCTGATCTATTTGAGTCTGAGGACAAAGAAGCCTGATGATACAATGGTTAAAGGGCTTGGCCGCTAACTGAAAGGTCAGTGGTTGGAACCCACCAGCCACTCCAAGGGAGAAGAAAGAGGTGGCAGTCTTTAATCATAAAGATTGTCATTAGGTGCCTTTGAGTTGGTTTCCACTCATAGCAACCCTATATACAACAGAAACGAAACACTGCCTGGTCTTGTGCCATCCTCACAATTGTTGCTATGTTTGAGCCCATTGTTGCAGCCACTGTGTCAATCCATCTCATTGAGTGTCTTCCTCCTTTTACTGACCTTCTACTTTACCAAGCATGATGTTCTTCTACAGGAACTAGTCTTTCCAGATAACATGTCCAAAGTACATGAGACAAAGTCTCACCATCCTCGCTTCTAAGAAGCATTCTGGATGTACTTTTTCCAAGACAGATTTGTTCATTCTTCTGGCCTTTTGTGGTATATCTAATATTCTTTGCCAACACCATAATTCAAAGGCATCAATTCTTCTTGAGTCTTCTTTATTCACAGTCCACCTTTCACATGCATATGAAACAATTAAAAATACCATGGCTCAAATCAGGCACACCATAGTTCTCAAGGTGACATATTTGCTTTTTCACACTTTAGAGAGGTCTTTTGCAGCAGATTTGCCCAATGCAATGGGTCATTTGATTTCTTGACTGCTGCTTCCATGGACGTTGATTGTGGATCCAAGTAAAATGAAATCCTTGACAACTTCAATCTTTCCTCTGTTTATCATGATGTTGCTTCTTGGTCCATTTGTGAGGATATCTGTTTTCTTTATGTTGAGGTGCAGTCCATACTGAAGGCTATAGTCTTTGATCTTCATCAGTAAGTGCTTTAACCTACTGCAATTTCCTTCAAATTCTACCCCTCCACTAAACTGTCCAAATATTTAACACTAATCATCACTACTCCAGGCTTTGGACTCATATAAACAATTATTTGCTGGCCATCTCCACTTAAATGTCCTATATTCACATTAAATCCAACATGTTTACATCCTGTCAAACTGCTATCCCTTCTTTAATCTCTTCTCCATTGACGCCACTCATCCAGTTATCAGCACTAGGAACCTTGGAGTTGTAATAATTCATCTCCTTCTCTCGTTTACTCCACCCCCACTTCATCTCCCTCATTCAAATCCCATGAATCATCAAACTCTGTCAATTTAATGATATTTCTCTTACCTTTCCTCTCCTGTCTGACAGTTTCTTTGCTCTAGTTGAATTTTCAATTACATCTTCATTTGTACTGCTGTGGTATCCTGTTTAATGGAGCCTATGCAAATCTATGGAAACCCTGGTGGCATAGTGGTCACGTGCTACAGCTGCTAACCAAAGGGACAGCAGTTCAAATCGCTATGAGTCGGAATTGACTCGATGGCAACGGGTTTTTGGATGCAAATATATCTTTCACACAATCACCAGAAAGCTAAATATAAAAATAAAAATCTGACCATCTCATGGTCTTGCTTAAAATCTGCCTCACCTACAACCAAAAACGGCAGTTGCAGTCGAGTCGATTCTGACTCAGGACAACCCTGTGTGTGTCAGAGCAACACTGTGCTCCATAGGGTTTTCAATGGCTGATTTTTCGGATGCATGTCCCTAGAATGTTCTTCTGAGGCACCTCCGGGTGGACTTGAACCTCTGGCCTTTTGGTTAGCAGCCGAGCACATTAACCATTTATACCACCCAGGGATTCTTTTTTTGCAAGTAATGGGCATTATTTATTTATTCCAAACCCAACCATTTTTTGGACTTAATATTTTATTCTTTTTGGGAAAACAATCAATTTATAGTTGAAGATTAATTTTTTTTTCTGAACAGCTTCTACATGTACAATTTAGTGACATTGATTACATTCTTCAAGTTCTACAACAATTTCCACTCTCCTTTTGAGTTGTTCCTCCCCCATTAACATAAACTCACTACCTCCGGAGGCTCCTATCTAATCTTTCGAGTTCCTGTTGTCAATTTGATCCCCTACAGACAGTCCTTTAAACAGCACAGCCACCCAGGGACTCTTCACCCATAACAGTGGTTCCTGAAGTGTCATTTTCAGACCAGTAGCACCAGCAGCACCTGCAAACTTGGGAAAATTTAAATGATTGGCCTAACCCCAGACTTACTGAATCAGTGACTCTAGAGGTGGACCTCATCCCTGTGTTTTTAACAAGTTCTGTAGGTGAATATGATGCACTCTGAATTTGAGACCCACTGATATTTTAATTATAATTAAAATAAGATATACCAGATTAAGCCAATCTTCCTAATCTGGCACACAAAGTCTTTAATGATCTAGCCCAGGCCCAAATGCTTTAGCCTTATCTCTGTCCACTCTATGATTCAAACTTGATATCCTAGGAATGGAGAAGTATTTATTCTTTTCACGTGTGTTAGCCAGTCTCCAAGATGGCTCTCCAAGAATCCTGTTCTCCTGATATTCATGCCCTCGTCTAGTTCCCTACCACACTGAACAGGGCAGACCATGTAACTGGTAGGACATTGTGGAAATGATGGCACGTGACTTCAGTGGCTCGGTCAATTTCTGTCTTGGATCAGTTGCTCTAGCGAAAGACAGCTGCCATATATAAGGATCCTCAAGCACCATATCAACAGGTCCAAGTGGTGAAAAACTGAGATCTTCTGCCAACAACCAGCACTAGCTTGCTAGGCATGTAAGTGAGCCACCTTGGAAGTATATCTTTTGGCCTCAATCTGACCTTCAGATGACTACAGCTCTGATCAACATCTTGATTACAACCTCATAAGAGATTCGGAGCCAGAACCATCCAGCTAAGTCACTATTGGATTTATGACCCACACAAACTGTGTGAGATAATAAGTGTTTATTGTTTTAAGACACTAAGTTTTGGTATAATTTGTTAATACAACAATAGATGACTAATAATACACAGCTTATACTATTCTATTTCTCACTCCTGGGCTACTTTCTATGCTGACTCTTCTACCTGGAAAAGTTCTCCTCCTTTCACCCCCATAAATTCCTCTTCATCTGGTTAAAATCAGTCTACCTATTAAGATTTATCTGAGATATAATCTCAAAAATGCCTTCCTTGGCCCTTTCATTTTGGATTAGCTGTCCACTCTGAATTCCCATGATATTCTGAGCATATCTCTGTGATTGCATTTCCTCCTTCTATTATAATTGTGTTTTGTCTCAGTTAGAACATCTTGAAACCAAAGTAGCATGTGTTATTCATATTTATATCCCCAGCACTACCTCAGTCCTCAGCACATAGGAGGCCCTCAATAAGTTGTTTTGGGTCAATAGTAAATAAGGGATCCTTATGAAGATGTCAGTAATGGCTCATAGAATGTGCCTAACACATAATGTCTTGTTCATTCTCTGGCCTCAGTAAAGAGTGGTTTCCAAACTAGTAGACTTAATCTATTCACTTGTGACAGACAGCATTTTCCAAAGATGGCCATGTCAACTTATAGCCCATCCTACTTGCTTTTCTTACAATGTAATGTTGACACTCCCCCTTCAAGTGGCAGGAGCTATGATATCTCCCCTTGATCCTGGGCAGACTTTTGTAACTGTATTGATTAACTGAATGGAGAAAAATGACACTGCTTGACTTCTGGGATGCTTGGTCATTAAAGACCACGTGGCCCTTGGGATGTTCACTTTTGTAATGAAATCAGCATGTTGTCAGAGAGCCAAGCCACCTGGAGAAGCCGCAGTTGGCTAACGGACCCGGCTGGGGTCTCATCTCACAGCAAGTATCAACTACCAGACATGTAAGTGAGTGAACCTTCAGAAGATTCCAGCCCCTACCAGTTGTGGTGCTAGGTGTTGTGGAAGAGAGGTAAGCCATTCCTGCTGTGTCCTGTTGAACTTCCTTACCCACAGAGCTGATAAACATCATAAGTGGATGTTTCTTCATGTCACTAAATTTGGTAATTTGTTGCATGGCCATAGTAACTGGAACATCACTATTCAAAGGTACCCTTGAAGCAGCCTTTGTGAATTTCCATTCTCAGTATTGTAACATAACAGGAGATTACGACCAGGCAGTATAAAGTTCCATATTAAGAATTATTTTCTGCAGTATTTTAAAGAATCCTTTTTGTCACCCTTCTCCCCCACCCCTTTTTTATTTTAGCAAGTTGTCTTGCTTCAGCCTGCTAAAGAAGACATGAGATCACCTTCACAGACAGTAAGTGCAGTGAAGCAAACACACTGGGAGGAACACTGAGAAAACAAGCCTGAACCCTGTGAGCAGACTCAAAATGGCTCTCTACCACAGGAAATGAGGCTCGAGGATCCTGACAGATTCTAAACAGCGGGGTTCAGAACATCTGCCTGGCACATAGTCTGTTCTGAAAATACCCACAACCTCCAGGCCATGTTCTTTTGCTCAGACTCCAAGTGCAACACCACTTCCCCAAGAACCATCAGCTTCACTCACAGGGGCTGATGAGTACTCAAGATGGCGGGTGTGGGAGAGAGAGTGACATTGGTGCCTGCCGGCCAGCCAGTACCCAACCATAAATCAAGTTCCTGCCTGGCTTGCTTATAATGAGACTGACACAGTTAGTGAGGTCTCTTTTTCTGTTTTACAGTCCCGCTGAAACTCATCCGAGTTGCCCTTTGTCTCCCTCTCCCCGTATATCTGGAGTGATGGACTTTATGGCCACTTCTTCAGGGAATACAGAATTATAGATCTCTGGATTTATGTCTGTTTGCTGGGCCCCCTCTGGTCCCTGCACCATAAGGTGAATGCCGGGGCAGGGAGAGTGATGTTGCATTCTAATAGATCTGGGCCAGTTTCTGACAGCTGATTTTGATAAAAGCATAAAATTCAATGATTGTTGCTCAGCTCAGAAAAAAAAAGCTGTAGGAAATTCTGGGGAAAAAGAGGATTGTTTAAATGGGAGCCTTCCTGTTACCAAACTGCTCTCCGAGTTAGGTAAATTGTAAAAGACTGAGAAAGCTAAGCAAACAAATTTAACGACAGCAATGGCTGGTCTAGAGGAAAGACGATTTATCCCAGGGGATGCTGTATGAACATGTGTTCTTCTGAAATTAAGGGACCACCACCACCACTTGAACAAATAAGGAGTACGTCAGGGAATAAGGGAAGTGTGGTAGCCAGCCTCTAAAGTGGCTCCCAAATGATCCTTGTCTACTGTTATTCCTCTTCCATATTCATAGGGCTGAACTGTGTGATCAATAAAATACTGCAGAACTAGCAGTGTGTGGTTTTGATGGCTATGCCATGAAAGATATCACCCATTCTGCTTTGTTCTCTAGGATTGCTTGCTTTCAGGGTAGGGGTGGAGGTACAGGGATGTCAGCTGCCATAGGATAACATCCAGCAGCCCTGGAAGACGGCCACGTGGAGAAGAACAGAGGCCTCCCGCTAATTGCCAGTACCTACTTGCCACTCATGTGAGGGAGCTACCTTTAAGCTCCAGCCCAAGGTGACTGCAATCTTGGCCAGCAGCTTGACTGGAACCCCAAGAATGACTCTGAGCGGAACTGTCGAGCCAAGCTGCTCCTGAATTCCTGTTCCACAGAAGCTGTGATGATAAAAAGAGCTTCTTGTTTTTAAGTCACTAAATTCTGGGGTAACTGGATTTGCAGCAATAGATAACCACTGTTGTTGTTGTTAGGTGCCGTCGGGCTGGTTCTGATTCATAGTGACCCTATGTACAACAAAACAAAACACTGCTTGGTCCTGTGCCATCCTCACAATTGTTGCTATGTTTGAGCCCACCGTTGCAGCCACTGTGTCAATTCTTCTCATTAAGGATCTTCCTCTTTTTTGCTGACCCTCTAGATAACTAGTGTGGGTATATAAATTAAGATTAGATTTGGGTATGTGGGACAGAAAACCCAAGGTTCTCATGTAAGAAATTTAGAGTCATAGTTTTGGCTGCTGTGGTGCTCCACGGTGTCAGGGACTCAAGCTCCTTCTCTCATATTGTTCTGCCATCCTCACTATGTGTCTCTCTTATCATGGCCCAATATAACTGATCAAACTCCAGCCATCATACCCCCATTCCAGCCAATAGGAAGGAGGAAGAGCAAAAAGGGTGTACCATCTCCCTTACATTACAGACACTTCCCAGAAGTCATAATAGCAGTTTTGATTACATGCCATTGGCCGGAACACAGGCATATGGCCACACCTAGCTACCAGAGGGACAGGGAAATGGAGTCTTTATTCTGTGCATCTGTATGCCTAGCTAGGAGTCAGAGATTTATGACAAAAGAGAAATAAATATTGGGGCAAACTAGCAGTATCTACTACATGGGATTGGCAAATAATAGCATTTGCTGCAAGGTGCTTACCTTAGCTGAAACTGAGTAATAATTAGGAGTTTGCCAAGAAGACAGGTGTGGTATGTTATAGTGTAAGGTGTGGTATGTTATAAAAAAATTCCTTGCCACTCATTGTATCAAGAGGTAGAGTCTATATCCCCTCCCCACAAATCTGGGCTGCTCCTGTGACTTGTTTTGACCAACAGAATGTGGCAGGAGCGACACTGTACAACCTCCAAGGATGGTTTAAGAGCTATGTAGCTTCTGCTTTCTTTTCTTATAACATACCCTCTCAGGATCCAGCTACCATGTAAGAAGTCTGTTTTCCCTGTCACCCTGAGAGAGGGTCCAAATTGTCCACGTGGTGAGAGTGAGACCATGTATGGAAGCACCAAGTTACCACATATCTTAGTTTCCTAGGGCTGCAATAACAAAATACCACAAAGCGGGTGGCTTTGACGAACAGAAATTTATTGTCTTACAGTTCTGGAGGCTAGGGGTCTGTGTTCAGGGCATGAGCAGGCCCATGCCTTCTCTGGGCAAGATCCTTCCTTGTCTCTTTCAGCTTCTAGTGGGCCTGGGTGTTTCTTGACACTCCTTGGCTTTTAGATCCAGCTTCACATATCATCTCCTCCCATGTCTGTTCTCCCCTTTTTTAAGACACCACTCAGAAGGAACTAGGACCCATCTAACTCCAGTGTGACCTTGTTTACTTAACTCATCACACCTTCAAAGAAAGACCCTGTATCTAAACAAGGTCATATTCACCAATATTGGGATTAAGACTTCAACATATCTTTTTGGGCGATACAATTCAATCCATAATACCACACATGGGAGTGAAATCTTCTCAGATCTCCCAGTCCAGCTCAGACACCAGCTGAATGCAGCTGAATGAATAACCTCAGATAATGCCACATGGAGCAAAAGAACCACCCAGCTAAGCCTTGCCCAAATTCCTCACTCTAAGAGTTAGAAGAAAATAAATTGATGGTGGTATTAAGCCACTAGGTGTTGGGGTGTTTGTTACTCAGCAGTAGATAATAAAAACTACAAAGGGAAGGATATTCTAGGCAGAGGGGACAGCATAAGAAAATACACAGCAGTGATAAGTAACCTGGTGTATGCAAGGAACTCTATATAGTTTGATATACTTGAGGGAAAATGTTGTGGAGGAGAGTGGCAAGTAAAAAGGCTAGAAGTAAGCAGATGCCTGGACATGGAGGGCTTGATTATGTCCCATCATGTTGTTAGCTGCTGTCTAGTCGGCTCTGATTCATAGTGACCTTATGTGTAAGAAAACGTTGCCCAGTCCTCCGCCATCTTCACAATCTCTGGTATGTTTGAGCCCATTGTTGCACCTATTGTGTCAACTCATTTCATTAAGGGTTTCCCTCTTTTTCGCTGGACTTCTGCCAAACATGATATCCTTTTCTAGCAATTGGTCTTTCCAGATGATGTGCCCAGAGTAAATGAGACAAAGTCTCACCATACTCACTTCTAAGGAGTATTCTGGCTATACTTTTTCCAAGACTAATTTGTTCCTACTTAAGACCATCCATGTCAATATTCTTTGATGGTACCACAATTTCAATGCATCAATTCTTACTCGGTCTTCTTTTTTTCAGTGTTCAGTTTTTGCATGCATATGAGGCAATTGAAAAGACTATGGCTTGGGTCAGGTACACCTTAGTCATCAAAGAGACAACTTTACTCTTTAGGATTTTAAAGAGGTCTTTTGCGGTGGATTTGATTTCTTGACTGTGGCTTCCATGGGCACTGATTGTTGATCCAAGTAAAATGAAATCCTTGACAACTTTGATTTCTTCACCCTTTATCATGATATTGTTTATCAGCCTAAATATGAGGATTTTTGTATTCTTTGCATTCAGGTGTAATCCATACTGAAAGCTATAGTCTTTTACTTTCATCAGTAAGTGCTTCAAGTCCTCTTGATTTTCGGCAAGCAAGGTTGTTTGGCATATCACAGGTTCTTAATTAGTCTTCCTCCCATTCTGATGCCACATTCTTCTTCATATAGTCCAGCTCCTTGGATTATTTGTTCAGCATACAGATTGAACAACATGAAAGGATACAACCCCAGCACACACATTTCCGATTTTAAACAACACAGTATCCCCTTGTTCTGTTTGACTGACTGCCTCTTGATCTATGTGCAAGTCCTGCATGAGCACAATTAAGTGTTCTGGAATTCCTGTTCTTTACAGTATTATTGATAATTTGTTATGGTCCACACAGTTGAATGTCTTGGCATAGTCAATAAAACACAGGTAAACATCTTTCTGGAATTCTCTAATTTAGGCCAAGCTCTATCCGACATCAGCAATGATATCCCTCGTTCCACATTTTCTTCTGAATCTGACTCTCTGTTGTACTGTGGTGAGTTGAGTGCTATTGTGATGTTGGAAGCTATGCCACTGATACTGCAAATAGCAGCAGGGTCATCCATGGTGGACAGGTTTCAGCAGAGCTTCCAAACTAAGACAAACAAGGAAGAAAGGCCTGTTGCTCTACTTCCAAAAATTAGTCAATGAAAACCGTATGTACCATCCTAAAAACCAAAACCAAACCCATTGCCGTTGAGTCTATTCCACTTCACAGCAATTCTATAAGACAGAGTAGAACTGCCCCACAGAGTTTCCAAGGAGCCCCTGGTGGATTCGAACTGCTGACCTTTTGGTTAGTAGCCATAGCTGTTAACCACTATACCACCAAGATTTCCATGTGCCATCCTAAGTGGGGTGAATTCAGAAGCATTGCCAGCTAAGAGCTGTATCAAAGGGGAGAGGACTTACTAATGGAAAGTTTGTCACATATCAGGTCCACTCATAGCAGTATTCACGATCCAGAGCAAGTCCTCCTGAGTCCTCTTTTTCCCTAACACATAGATCTGAAAGGCTTCAGGTTTAGGCAAACTTCATGGGCAACCTTTGAGGAGGAAGAAGGTTATGGCTACTTGTGTGGAGTTATTGGTGTGTTTTGATCATGTATTGTGAAGAACTTTTTGTGGTTCATGTAGTAAAACATTGTATTTTCTAATCAACCTGTTTTAGGTTAAAACAATTTTCTCTTGCTGCTTTCTTCTTCTGAAGGAACCAGGCAGCTTGCTTTATCTGGTTCTAGAAGCAGCTGGAATAGGACTGGGGAGGAAGTTGGGTGTCAACAAAAGGACAAAGTAAGCAATCGGATTTGATTTGTATTCCCTATAGAGTCGCTATGAATCGAAATCCATTTGAGGGCAATGGTTTTTTTTTTTTTTTTAGGCTCAATTCAGAGTCACATCCCTTATTGCATTTCATCTTCATTTTTGGTCATTAGGAAATAATTTTGTTTTAATTTTGTTTATTTTGTAGAAGACATACAGACAAAACGTAGACCAATTCAACAGTTTCTACAGGTGCAATTCAGTGATGTTGGTTACATTCTTAGACTTGTGCAGCCATTCTCACCCTCCTTTTCTGAGTTGTTCCTCCCCAGCGAACATAAATTCAACGCCCCCTAAGTTTCCTATCTAATCTTTCAAGTTGCTCTTGTCAATTTGATCCTACACAGATAGTTCTTAAAAGAGTATAATGTTCAAGGCAGATATTTTTTACCAGTTAAGCTATTGTTTGGTTTTAAGAAGACCTCAGGGGTTATTTTTGATTTAAGGTTGAAAAATTTACTCAGGGCAATAGTTTCGGGGGTTCATCCAGTCTCCATGGCTCCAGAAAGTCTGCAGTCCATGAGAATTTGAAATTCTGTTCTGTATTTTCCCCCTTTTGATTAGGATTCTGCTATAGACTCTTTGATCGAAATGTTCAGTAATGATAGTTAGATGCCATTAAGGACTGGTTTTGATGGTGTCTGCAAGACCCAGACCATATGTCCTGTCCTGCTTGCAGCCACAACAGGTTGTTATTGCTCTATTGAAGCACTTTAATTTTTTTTTTCTGAGTAATTCATTCACAAAATCTATACCGAGTGTTCCATCTTATTTCTTTTCTGTACGTATTAGGAATGTGTTGAGCTGCAAACGGGAAAATTTAAGAGTAATTTGATTAAGGAATCTCTGGGTGATGCAAACGGTTAAGCACTCAACTATTAGTGGAAAAGTTGGCAGTTTGAACCCACCAGAGGCTCCTCAAAAGAAAGCCCTCGCGATCTGCTTCTAAACAGTCTCAGCCTTAAAGACCCCATGACGGGCAGCTCTACTCTGCAACACATGGGGTAACGTGATAGCAGTTGGTTTGGTCTGGTTGTTGGTTAACTAAGTAAGACATTTTCATGCCACAAGAAATCTAGCGGGGGACAGACACAGGCCAGCAACTGAGCTCAGCCGCATCACCAGGGGTATAATCTCCTCCTATCTTTCTGCTTCAATATCCTTAGCATGAAGCTTTTCATCATCACAGTTGCAAGAGGACTGTTGCCCTTCCAGGCATCATGTCATGTTCCAGGAGGAAGAAGAATACATGCCAGTCAAGTCTTTCCCCTTTAAAGAGATATCTTGCCCCCCCCCTTCCATTTATGTCTCTCTACACAGAACTAGGAAACCCTGGTGGCCTAGTGGTTAAGTGCTACCAAATCAAAACCAAACCTAGTGCCGTTGAGTCGATTCCGACTCATGAGTTAAGTGCTACAGCTACTAAGAGGTTAGCAGTTCGAATCTGCCGGACGCTCCTTGGAAACTCTATGGGGCAGTTCTACTCTGCCCTACAGGGTCGCTATGAGCCAGAATCGACTCGACGGCAGTGGGTTTTTGTTTTTTTTTTTTTCCCGTACACAGAACTAGGTCTTGTGGCAGAACTGAGTCTGTTTCTACAAGGGAGTCTGGAAAGGTGATTTTTTTCTTCTTAGCCTCCATAATAGAAAAAGGAAAGGGGAAAGGAGACTGGGCTTTTGGTGGCCAAAACACAGAAACCTTCACAGGGCTTGTCCTCTCTACGCTGTCCTGGATGTCTGAAGGGCATTTTTCCTAAGCTTCTTTTGGCAGTTGCCGAACCGTCTTTTCACAGCTTACTTGAAAATACCTAGTATGATCTCTCTGGGTGCGTGGATAACATATAAAATTCCACCATAACACGATAAGTAGGGTCCCAAAGATCAATAGCACAAAATGTGGGGTTAATGTAAAGTTAATGAAGTGTCCAGGTCAAGTCCTTGCTGGGAGTGCTTTCAATCCAGGCCAATCTTTTCTACCTGAGCTGCAATCCTGAGCTGCAATTTGGCGCCACCTGGTGGTAATTGTCCCTCAGACCTAAATATCTATGTAGCTGGGTTTTTGGAACAAAGACAGGGAGGGATTCCAGGAATCTTCAGCCTGCTCTAGGAAATTTGTACTAGGAGACTGTACTGGGCCACATCCAGCCCCTTATCTCTGGTTTGGTGGCATCGTGGAGGAATTGCCTGTCACTTCTCTGTCTGGCCTTGCCTGTTTCCCCAGGAGGGGAGCCAATCACATTATATCCTAATTAACATTATGGAGAATTTTACAACACACACAATTAAGTGTTTGTATTTACTAAAACAATATATTAAATGAGTTGAACTTGATAGGGCCTAGCAGAAAACATTATGTTATCTTGAAACCCTTTATGTGCTATTTCTTTCCCTGTCCTACGTGAAGTCTTAGGCCTGTTTCAGAGCTTTTCGGGTCACTGACCATCATTCTCAGATGATGATAAGCTGACTGGATACTTTCTTTACAATCATAACCTCAATTCTGTAATTAAACTATACAGGCCAATGTAACTATCCAAATTCACAATTTTAATTGAATTTATAGCTTCCTCCATCCCCAGCTTGGCCTGTTCTAAGCCAGAAGCTTCCAATAGCGTGGAGGATATGGTCAGTTGTTGGGAATGCCATTTGCTCCCACAGAGGCCTTCTCTCCCTTTGTCTCTCTTTCTGCTCTGGCACCTCGGGTCCTTCTAGCCATAGCTCGTCATACCAGTCCTTATGCTTCCCAAATGTCAGAGATCAAATACTCTTTGAGTGGTCCCCTGGAAACTTCTTTCTTCCTTCATAGAGGGAAAATGCCACAGCACTTCAACAGCACTATCTAGGGAAATACTTTCTCTTGACTTTTACCTCTGATCCTTTCCTATTTTTGAGGTGGGAATTGGTTAAGAGCTTAACGCTAGATTTTAGAAATCCCTTTTGTAAATCCTAAATAATATATGGTCTTGAACATCTCTTTGGGATGTGGAGTACTTGACATCTATTCAGAACTGCTATATTGCATAACTCTCAGGGGTACCAGTATCATTAAAATACAAAATACAATGAGAATACAGAACATATCATGAATGGTGTCAGTGACCCCTGGAGATGTGCACTGCTGCAGGCCTGAATGTATTGTCCTTGACCTTCGGAGTTTTATGGGAATCCTATTACATGCAATAGTAATAAGAGAGTTAATACTTGCTATGTGCAATGTACTGTGCTAGGTGCTTTACATATTTTATTTAATCCTCATAGGAATCCTATGAGATAGGTATGATGCTTATATGCTTATCCCTATTTTACATATGAATAAACTGAAGCTCAGGAGCCCTGGTGGTGCAGTGGTTAAACTGCTTAGCTGTGAACCGAAGGGTCAGTGGTTTGAACCCACCAATAGGTAAAAGATGTGATAGTCTGCTTCTGTAGATTTACAGCCTTGGAAACCCTGTGGGGCAGTTCTACTCTGTCGTTTAGGATCGCTCTGAGTTGGAATCGACTTGACAGCAATGGTTTTGGTTCTGGAAACTGAAGCTCAGAGAAGATTCATGACTTTTTCAAGGTTACACAGCCAGTGGCAGAGCTAGAATTCAAACCCAGGTAATATGGCTCCTGAATTTTCACTTTTCACCCTACATGATGCATCTTGCCTTTCTGAGCCCATTCCTCCTATTTTTTAAATGGAGGTTTCACTCTGCTCCTTGACATTCTGAAGCAGGTTGCAGAGAGTACGGAGCATGAGCCCTAGCTTTAGGCAGACGTGGTTCAGATTGGCTTAAGACAGGTTATTTAACTTTCCTGAATGTTAGTGCCCTCATCTGTAGAGGAGACATAGTATTTACTGGACAGAGTTGTTGGGAGGATTAAGTGTTCATTAACTTTTCCTATCTCTCTGCAAAGAGAAAGGAGCTTAAAAATAAAAAGACATGGAAGTCAAACAAAACTCAAATTGTCCATGATACATCATTGAGGGGAGGGGAAGAAGGAGACCTAAATAATTACTTATTTCAATGAAAATATTTAGTAAATGCCTACTAGGTGACAGGTACTCACTAATACTGCTTCTCTGGGCAATGAATTCATCAGTCAACTCAAAGCCCTGCTTATCTTTGTGAGGTGAGGAACCAAGTGCACACTTTTGTTGTCAGATCAACTTGGACCCATCGTGTAACCCTAATCATCTCATTTCTGCTTCCCTGCCTGTGGGAAAAGTGATAATGATGACGTATAGGGTGCTCTAAACACATAGTTAACAGTATCTCTAATAATTACCGGTCCTGGCTACTTACAGAAGGCAACGTCCAGTTGATTTCGGCAGGCTTGCCAGGTCAGGTGAGGGTGCTTGGTGGGGAAAGGAAGAAGGTTCCTGGCGTCTTTTCTATGTCCGGAACCCTTTTTCCGGGGCTGAGTCCCTGCACGGACTTTGAAAGCAGAAGCCCGAGAGCCGGAAGCGCGCGCAGCCACAGCCAAAGCGTGTCACTGAGAAGGGAGGGAGGGTGGAAGAGAGTGAGCAAAGTGCGGAGGACAGTGCGAAGATGGCGGCCTTCTCCGGTGCGTTCGTGGAAGGTGGGGGTGGTGTGGGCGGTTCGTTCCACGCCTCAGTCCTCAGGCAACGGGCAGGGAGCTTTAGAGGCCGGAGCGGACGGGGAGCACGCTGTGCTGGAGTGCGCTGTCCGCTGCAGCCCCCTCGGGATCCGCCCTGCGGGACCAGGAGCGGCGGCTGAGGGGCTCGGCTCGGCTCGGCTCGGCTCGGCTCGGTGTCGCGGGTGTGCGTTTCTGCCCAGGCGCTGGCCGAAGCCATCCTCTGCCCTCGCTCTTCCACCAGCCTTCACTTGGCTTTTCTGCCAGGGGCCCCGCGGCTGCGCGAAGCCTGTGGCGGCTTTGCCCTGGCTGCTCTCGGACGCCGAGGCCTCCTGCCCCTGGGACGTGGCAGTGGCCGGTGGGAACCCCCTTTCCGCCCGCGGCCGATCACGGGCTGCCAGGCTGGGCAGCAGCAGGCGAGAGGAGGCATCAGTTGGGGAAATTGCGATTCTGCCTCTGATCGTGGTTTGTTTTTTTTTTTTTTTCCCCAAATCCTTCCAAAAATAAAAGTTCCAGATATAAACGATCTATATTTATCGTTAAACGGCTTTATAGCCACATTAAATGTTGAAGCTGTTTTCATCCATATGCATACTAAAAAGTCTAGCATAAATTTGGAAAACTGTTTACTTACCGTATCATACCCTGCTTTATTCCAATCAGGATTTGAGTTGGCTTTTCTACGGCTGCTAACCAAAACGTCAGCAGTTGGAATCCACCAGGCGCTCCTGGGAAACTCTATACGGCAGCTCTACTCTGTCCTATAGGGTCGCTGTGAGTCGCAGTCGACTCGAAGGCAACGGATTTGGTTTTGGATTTTTTTTATCTAACACAGAGAGCCCTGCTGGTACAGTGGTGAAAGCGCTCGGCTGCTAACCGAAAGGTCGGCGATTGAAACCCACCAGGGGCTCTGCGGGAGAAATATGTGGCAGTCTGCCCTAAAGTCTGCTTCCTGTAGGGTCACTGTTAAGTCGGAATCCACCGGAGGGCGGTGGGTTGGGTATCTGACCCAACAGTTGTCGTTTTTCCCTTTTCCTTTGTTGTCGTTCCTTTATGCGCCCATGATTTCACTAAGTTGTCATCAGTCTTAAATATACTAAATTCACATAGCAATAGATGTATCAAGTTAGGCTTAAACCCAGTAAACCAAACCCGGTGCCATGGAGTCCATCCCGACTCATAGCGACCCTATAGGACACAGTAGAACTGCCCCATAGAGTTAAGTTAGGCTTACTGCTTTTTAATAATCTTAACCTATTAAGTTGACTTGAGATATTATAGTATCGTATGTTCTTCGGTTTTCTCCTGTAAGAATAGTAGGAATTCCAAATCTCTGGTCATGAGAGAGGAATTCTGACTATTTTAATTGTGTCTCATAATAGGAGTCAAGGGGGAATTACTCAAGTGATTGCTGTTTTTTGTTTTGTTTTGGTTGTTTTTCCTTTTCCCAGCTCTCTCCTAAAGCAAGGTTTTAAAGCCAAAGTCTGTAGGGAATTCTAGGCTGTCATTTTATGGGTTTGTGTCTTTTGGAATCCTGCTCAAATTTCAGGAATGTCAGGACAAAGGGCTGGAAGAAGAGTCTGTGATATGATGAAATAAAGACACAAGTAGAATTAAATAAAGAATATTTCTATTTCTATTTTCCCCTTAAGTGTAAAAGTGATATTTGTAGAAAACATGACCAGAACAAGAAGTTGCCTGAAATTTGCTCAAAGCAATCTGTGGGTTGCTGCATGTAATACAATTTTTTTTTTGCAAGCAATTCCAGCTTGCAGAATTCTATATGCAACATATTTAAGGCCATCGCTCCCGTTTTCAAGCAGTTTGCATTTTAAGAGAGAGAGTACAGGTAGACCTTTTAAAGGGGCACTTGTTAGACAGGTCTGCCTGTATATGCAACTTTAGATATTGGTTGATTTACATATATGGATTTTCCTGGGGAAGATTTAGAGGTAGGAGAGCCTTCTTTTTTGAAAATGATTTTTATACTTCCCATGTCATCAATGTTTATATTAACTAATTTACTATAGGAAACCCTGGTGGCGTAGTGGTTAACAGCTACGGCTGCTAACCAAAAAAGGTCCCCAGTTTGAATCTACCAAGTAGTTTGAATCCACCAAGTAGTTTGAATCCAGCAGGTGCTCCTTGGAAACTAGTGTTGCGTGTCTTGTATTAATTGCTAGCATGATTCTTCTCACCTGATGCAAAGGAAAGGTTACTTTGGAAAAGGATATATTCAATTTGTAGAGTTCATTTATGGCTTGTCACAATTCCAAGAAGTACAAAATTTCCAAACTGGTTATCTTTGGGGCTTGGGAATATTTAAGAACTGTTCCATTTTTATAGGAATATATACTTTTTTAATTAAAATAATGGTAATTAATAAAAGCTTCATTTTGTAAATGCAGACTTTAAAATAAAAATTTCTCATTTGGAAAGGAAGTTTAAGTAATCCATTTAAATGCTTCATGTATAACTACCTGTATGTTCATTTGAGAAATGATGAAATGACAAACACCAGCCAGGAACAACTCAATGCACTCACTTAGGACTGGCCTTGAAGTAGAATTATTTGAATATGTGTACAATTAAGAGCAGGCCAGTTCTTCAGCTGACATTTCCAATTTCTCAAGTTTTTGTCCCTGGCGCCTCTTTCTGTTAACCAGAGTTTGGCGTATGGCTGCCAGTAAATGTGGGCTTTCTTTTCATGTCTATTCATTTATCTTAGATCTCTGAGGGTATTCACGTTGTCCTTGAGTAGCCAAGATACATGGCTCTGTCTTTAGATGAAACAACCAAAGTCCTGGTATAGAATCCTAGGTGGCAGGGTTTTTACTAGTTATAGGAGGTTAACACTCACTAGTAAGTGCTTTGTATTAAGTGACAACTAGTGCCAGATGCATTTTCTATTATTTAACCATCCAGTATCCCAAGCAGGTAGGTAATACTGACCTCACTTTGTGTAAGGAAATAGGCTTAGTGCCTTACCCAAGATCACATTGCTTTAAACTCGTCTTTCTTCAAAACTTGTACTTTTAAACAGTGCCACACTGAGTAGATAGTATACAGCTGGGATAAGCTTCAGCGCCTTTACCCTATGAACCGTCATTTTAAGGGCGATATGATTTATGTTAAGTTTAATATGTGTGGTTTTTTAAATTATTTTTTTGTTTTCAGAGATGGGTGTTATGCCTGAGATTGCACAAGCTGTGGAAGAAATGGACTGGCTGTAAGTACATGAAGTGTAAACATACCTGTGACAGCTGTGTTTTACAATTTAAACAGTTATTACTTTTATCAAGTATTACTGGGTCGAGTTGGGTAAATAAAAAAATTTTTTCTCGTGAGTCCCTAAGTTAGAGAAAGCTTGCTTTCTAAACTTTGATATATTTCCAACTGAAAAAGATTGGTCATATTGACCAAATAGAATTCTCTTTTAAGCTTATTGTTTAAAGAGTCCCTGGGTGGTGCAAATTATTAAGTGCTGGATTCAAACCCACCCTGAGGTGCCTTGAAAGTAAGACCTGGCGATCTGCTTCCAAAAGGTCACAGCTTTGAAAACTCCCTGGAGTGCAGTTCTGTTCTGCACACATGGGGTCACCATGGGTTGGAATCAGCTTGATGGCAACTAACAACTACAACAGGCTTTTTGTTTAACATGAGTGAGTTAGCTTTCCACCAAATCAAATCCACTGCCACCGAATTGATTCTGACTCATAGTGACCCTGTAGGATACAGTTGTAGAACTGTCCCACAGGGTTTTCAAGGCTGTGAATCTTTACAAAAACAGACTGCCACATCTTTCTCCTGTGGAGCAGCTGGTGGGTTCGAACTGCCAACCTTTCCGTTAGTAGCTGAGCACTTTTAACCACTGTGCCACCAGAGCTCCTCTAAATTAACTGGATGACTTGTTTTAAACTATGTGTTTATTACTAACTAAAATTTTTCAAAATATGTCTCTCTTAGTCTCCCAACTGATATCCAGGCAGAATCTATCCCTTTGATCCTTGGAGGAGGTGATGTACTTATGGTATGTTAAAATTTGGTAAGGGGGTCGGGATCTGGGGACACATTTCTGGGGCTGTCTACAGTGTACTTTAAGAACTCCATAGGCTTCAAATTGATATTTTCACCAAATTTTATTCGTTCACAAGCATTTACGATATATGTACTGTATGCAAGGAACTGTATAGAAACTGGGGGGGAATACAAAGGGGAAGAAGATTCAGTCTTTGTCCTTGAGAAGCATAAACCCAATACGGCAGCTTGGTGCATACAAAACTAAATGTCATACAAGACAATGTGACACCTGCAAAAGATACTCAAAGTACTACAGGATTCAAGGGGGTGGGGTGGAGACATTCACTTATCTTTCTGCTCAAAAGAGCGTAAAGAACTCTGCCTAGAGGAAGTAGATTTTTAACAAGGAAAGATGTAAGAGAAATGCTGTCTAGGTAGAGCATCAACAAAAACAGAGAATGAAAGATATGATCCAGGAGTAATTCAGTGAGATTGTAGCATAAAATACGTGTGTTTGAGGGTGGGGTGCAACTTAAGATAGGAAATATATATTGAGTCAGATTATTTGGGCACTTTCTCAAGTGTCATGTAAAAGAATTTGGTATTTGTTGGCAATGGCAAGCATTGTAAGTTTTTAAGCATGGAGGTTACGTGGTTAGAATTGTGTTTTTATGAAGATTAATTTGGTAGCAGTTTGTAGTGTAGCTCTGAGGCATTAGGTGCTGTTAAGATGCTTTTGTAATAATTTGGTTAGAATGATGAGGGCCTAAACTTGAATGGTGGCAATGGGAAAAGGAAGGAGAGAGCAGATTCTAGAGGGAACAGGAAGAGAAGTGACAGGATTGACAGTAGAGTTGACTGAAAAAAACGTGGGTAATCTGGAGGCACTGAAAATACAAGTAGTCAAGTGTTAAAGATTTCTACATGGTATCATGTTAATTAGACTTCTTTAATCGACAACTTAAACTGTAAACTTTCTTTTCACACAGGCTGCAGAAACAGGAAGTGGAAAAACAGGTGTAAGTGATAAACTTAAATTGACTTTGTAAAACACTTGAATTTTAAAGCAGCTCTGAATAGTGGTTTTTACTTTGAAATATTTAATAAAACAACTACCTCCCAACTGTAATGAATTGATTGCCTAGCGCTGGTGTTGATTATTGTTGTTTTTGTTGCCATCTGATTCTGAAGTAAGATCAAAGGAGTATGGCTTTAAGAATACCTTTAAACCAGTTTTGGAGAAAGAGGTTATAGAATCTTTAGTAGTTATATTCACTTCTGAAATATTAATACATTGGCTGTGGTAATGAAGAGGTTGCAGATGAAGGCAGATCTCTCATTAGACTGGATATTTTTTCTCTTTAGGTTGATTCTGGCAGTACCCCTGGCTTACTGTTTTGGGCTGTCATCTGGCTCCTATTTCATTTATTCTGTCAACTCTCTTGTCTAAGTAGTATTTTGTGTTTGGGCACAATGTAGGATATGTGTAATTATTTAATGTCGAGCCTAACTTTTTTGTCATCTATATAGTTTTTTATACAGATTATTAAACTGTTGTTGTATTTAATACCTGAATATTAATGTAGAGAATGTTTGTTTCTTCAATAGGCTTTCAGTATTCCAGTTATTCAGATAGTTTATGAAACTCTGAAAGATCAACAGGAAGGCAAGAAGGGAAAGGCAACAATTAAAACTGGTGGTTCAGGTAATTTTTTTATATTACTATTTCCTTTTTTGTGTCAGTCAGTGATTCTTGATTCTCTGGCCTTTAGAAATGTGAGGCGTTTGCCCATTTTTATTGTCAGTATCTGTAGCTTCTTTTGGCATTGCCCTGGAAACTAGGTGTCTTAGTTATCTAATGCTGCTGTAACAGAAATACCACAAGTGGATGGCTTTAACAAGGAGAAATTTATATTCTTACAGTCTAGTAGGCTAGAAGTCCAAATTCAGGGTATCAGTTCAAGGGGAAGGCTTTCTGTCTCTGTCAGCTGTGGAGGAAGGTCCTTGTCATCAACCTTCGCCTGGGCAAAGTGCATCTCCGTGCAGGAACCCCAGGTCCAAAGAACATGCACTGTTCCTGGCACTGCTTTCTTGGTGGTAGGAGGTCCTCAACTCTCTGCTTGCTTCCTTTTCCTTTTATCTCTTGTAAGATAAAAGGTGGTACAGGCCACAACCCAGGGAAACTCCCTTTTCATTGGATCAGGGATGTGACCTGAGCAAGGGTGTTATATCCTGCCCTATTCCTCTTTAACCACAGGCAGAGATAATGATTTATAACACGTAGGAAAATCACAAAACGGAGGACAACCACACAGTACTGGGAATCATGGCCTAACCAAGTTGACACATATTTTTGAGGGGCACAGTCCAATCCATGACACCAGGGACTCTAAGTGTGATTTATTTTTTAATCACAATATGTATTAAATCAATATTCTGCGTACTTTAGTATGACTGATTATTCACTGCAGAGCCAACTGGTAAACTAGATTGTATTTCTTTTTCTATAGAACTTTTTTTGGAGAAAATAATTATTTTTCCATCTGCTTATTTTTAGGAACCAATTGTTAATTCTTCCCAGATATTCTAACGGCTCTGTCAATCACCTCTCCTTAGTATTTCACTTCTTTTTTTTTTTTTTTTTTAATTGTGCTTTAGGTGAAATCTTACAGAGTAAATTAGTTTCCCTTTCAACAATTTGTACACAAATTGTTTTGTGACTATGGTTGCAGTCCCCCCAGTGTGTCAACACTTGCCCCTTTTCCATTTGTCCGTCTTCCTGTCCCTTCCTGCCTTCTCAGCTTTGCTTTTGGGCAAGTTTTGCCCGTTTGGTCTTATTTACATGATTGAGCTAAGAAGCATGTTCCTCACGTGTCTTATTGTTTATTTCGTAGACCTGTGTAATCTTTGGCTGAAGGGTGAACTTTGGGAGTGACTTTATTTCTGAGTTAAAAGAGCACCTGGGGGCCATAGTCTTAGGGTTCCTCCAGTCTCTTTCAGACCAATAAGTGTGGTCCTTTTTTGTGAATTTGAATTTTTTTCTACATTTTTCTCCCTCTCTGCCCAGGACTCTCTATTGTGATCCCTGTCAGAATGGTCAGTACTGGTAGCTGGGTGCCATCTAGTTGTTTTGGGCCCAGGCTGGTGGAGGCTGTGGTACTTGTGACCCATCTGTTCTTTGAACTAACATTTCCCGTGTGTCTTTGGTTTTCTTCATTCTGCTTGCTGTGGACAGGATGGGACCATCGAAATGTGATTTAAAGCATTAGAAATGAAGAGTTGTTCCTCCTCAACTGCTAGTAGTGCTCCTTATGAAAAACATTGATATGAAAGGTTCAGTTCTGCCATTTTAGAATTTATATTTAGTTATTTTTGATGTTTTCTTAACCTGACAACTTCATCTGCCTAGTATTAAAGGTAAATTGATACAGTTTTTGCAGAGGTATGAAGGATTTTACAAATGATTGATGGAGTAAGTAGGAACCCATGGGTGGGAAGCATTGCTTATGCAGGGAAGAGAGGCATACTTGTGTCCTGTCAGATAAGAGAGAAGGAGCCCAGGAAGTTAAAATGTAAAGTGTAAATCTTAAACTCAGTTTCTTATTTTCAGTCTGGTCTCCATAGAGGTTGGCCCTTGTGTTAGGGTTTCCGGTCCTATCTGTGCCATATAATCTTACCTCATTTTCCTCATCTGTGAATTGTGTTGTTTCTGTTGGCTTCTAAATTCCATTCTATCTTTATCTACGGATTTGTTATATTTTAACACAATTTGTTCCACATTGTAAGCCATTCTTGTTTCATGATACAAAAAAAAAGGATTGTGACAAAATAGCAAGTTTAAAGTGGAGTGAGCTGGCTTATCAGCGTTTTCTTCTCTGAAAGTAATGAGTGTTACACAGTTCATCGAGTGGATTCATTTTCAATGAATTGTGAGATTAGATAATAGAATATAAACTATTTAGATTATTGGGCTATCCCAAAATAGTTTCATAACTTGTGACTATATGCCATCATTTGTGAGAAAAGCTGATAAAAGAGAATGCATTGAAAAGAAGGGAACAAGAATGGTAAGGTTCTAAAAATTGTGTCCTATGGTGAATAAACAAACTAGATATTTAAACAAGGAGAAGCACTGAAAAAGGAGATAACTATTAAATCATTCAAGGGTTCTAGAGAGATAATTGTTCTAGAAAGCAGAACCAGGACTAATTAGAAATAATCTAGCTGAAGGTTTAAACTTAAACTATATTCTAATAGCTAGACTGAGACAGTAATGGAAAGGAGAATCTCAAAAGAAAGTTACTTCACTGTCATTCAAAGTGTTTATGCAGGTGGTAGATATTTTTTGACCAGAAATAATCTAGAAAGGATTTTGCCTTTTGGCAAGTTGAATAGAAAACATGTAGTGTTTTCTTTAAGCAGGAGCTCCTGGGTGGAATAAATGGTTAAGTGCTTGACTGCTAACTAAACAGTTGGTAGTTCGGACCCACCCAGAGGCACCTTGGAAGAAAGGCCTGGTGACCTGCTTCCCCAGAGCACAGTTCTACTCTGCAACACACAGGGCTGCCATATGTCGTAGTCGACTCGACAGCATCTGGTTCTTTGGTTATCCATAGACTATTAAGATGTCCCAGAAAAGGAAAATGTAGATCCCACAGAAGTGAGAAGGAAAAAGTATTGTGAGTTTTGAATTAAGATAAAGGACTTGCTTTCTTTTAATAGTGATTATAAGGTAACTAATGAGACCCTGAAATATTGAAGGTCATTTATTTCCAGTATGATTGAAGTCAGTTTGTTTAATGACCTAAACTTCATTTTATCAACGTCCTAGTGGCTGTGACAGAGATCAGTGTCATCTAATGCAAAATGCTCTGAAGCAAGTGAGGAGATAAGGTTATCATCCTTCGTGTATTGTTACAATTTTCCCTTTTAGTTATGTCTTTAATGAAAACAGAAGTTATACTTGTATATTCCAAATGTGTAAAAGCATATTGAATCTAGAGGAACTAGATATCATATAAAAGATACTTGCTTTACTTTTTATAGCTTTTAATTTCACATGTATGTAGGTAATTTTTCTTATTTTAATTTGTTTAGTGCTCAACAAATGGCAAATGAACCCGTATGACAGAGGATCTGCTTTTGGTAAGTAGATAGATTTTCCAGTTGATTTTGTAATTCAGAAAATTTATCTTTACTAAGGCTTGAGAATACCAAGAAAATTTTGAAAAAGGTATAGTAAAAGGAGATTTAATTTACTGATGTTAGAATACAGTTCCACCACTCATCTGCCAGTTTGTCATATTATGGTGGCTTGCGTGTTGCTGTGACGCTGGAATACAGCCACTCCAATCAAACAGTATAGAATTGACATAGGAATAGACAAATAGGTCAGAGGAATATCATGGAAATAAATCCAAATATATATGAGACATTAGCGTGCAGGGAGAAATAGCATTTCATCTCAGTAGGAAAAGGATGATCTGTTAGGAGCTGGCACAAATTGACAGTCCATCTGGAACAGTCCAGAGTTAACTGCTGTCTTATTCCATAATTAAAAATAAACTCTAGATATATTTAAGATTCATGTATATATATAAAAGAAAGAAGAAATTTTAACATACAGAAAACCACATACAACTTATGAGTGGAGGAACTTCGCTAAGAAACAGGAAACTCAGAAATTATGAAATAAAAGGTATATTCCAATGTAAAATTATGGGAAAAGATATAGATAATTCAATACACAAATAATATGGAAGAGTATTTGCAAAGATAGAGAATCCTTATAAATTAGTAGGAATTCTTAAGTAGATAACTGATAAAGTATTATCTCTGTTGGTAAGAGAAAGATAAACAGCCAGTAAGAAGAGCAAATCCAAATGGCCAGTAAACTCGTGAGATAGTAGAGAAATGAAAATCCATATTGCCATTGATAGAGAACTTCAAAAGTTCAAAGTTTCATATAATGCAGTGCCCATATGAGAGAGAATTTATAACTTGATCTCTGATAAGTGAAGTAAGGTGTGTAATGAGGTGCTTTTTTAAGCATTAAGAAATGATTTCTGAAGTTTGTTTGACACTCAGGTGCTGAATATGAATTGCAGACATGAACCAGGGCAGAAATTATGGTTTTTTTTTTTTCAATACAAACAAAAGCTAAATGCTTGCCAAGAAGCACCTACTGTGTGGATGTCACCGTGACTGACGATGATGTAGAATATCATCACCTTATAGAGTTTTGTACCTTATCTTGTGGAGTCCTCATGTTAGCAAATAACAAGTATGTCGGCATTATGGTTTCTGGATCCATGGATGGGGGAACAGACCAGAGACAGTTCCTATTATATTTTAGTACAATATTCACTCACATTCTAATTTAAGCATCGTATCAAAGCAACAAATATACCTGCATCACCCTTCTTTAAAGGACTGTAGAGAACAGTTGTCTAAACATATTTGTGTTGGTGATGCATCTGTTATTAGCGTAAGCCATGTTAGAGGCTGTATTGATTCCTATTCAGACTTGTTGCTGTAAAATCTTGCCCTAGTTCACAGATAACATTATAGAAGCTAACCCCTGACATGGCCGAGGAGGGCCAGGGGATGATTTAGAGCAGTTACTCTTGGGGAAGATATTGCCATCACTCAGGAATCAGCAAGTCAGTTTCTGGAACATGGTAGCAAGTGAAGGAATTACCTTATTAATGAGACTCAATGATATTTTTTTCAGAATGCGTGATTTATACAATCTGTACTGACATGTTTTTCTGTTTGTTTTTTCTTTCCCTCAAATCCAGCAATTGGGTCTGATGGTCTTTGTTGTCAAAGCAGAGAAGTGAAGGAATGGCATGGATGTAGAGCTACTAAAGGATTAATGAAAGGTATTTGGACAGCATTTGTACTTGTAGAAACTTTGTGGCAATGTATTATTTACATGGACTTTGCTTTAAATAACTTTGAGATTTTTAATGGTACAAAAAGATCTAAAACTCTTCATTTGGCACATAGGAAATTGTAATTCAGAAAAAAGGTAGTTGCATGGTAAATGAATCATGTGCGTGAGGTACTTTATATAACTTTCAAAGTATTTTGCCCTTATAGGGAAACACTACTATGAAGTATCCTGCCATGACCAAGGATTATGTAGAGTTGGCTGGTCTACAATGCAGGCGTCCTTAGACCTAGGTAAGTATTTCTAAAATTACTGAATTTATTGATTTATGTCTGCAGATTGTTAACATTTCATTTTCAGAAGCAATGCAAACTTAACCATACAAAGTTTATATGTGAGGGACATGGGAATAATGTTACCTTATGTATACCCCGCTCTATTCCAAAAAAAGATTTGAAACAACGTACAGAAAATGCATATATTACTATAGTAGAAAATTGGCAGAATGAGTTTAAGAACGTGAATGAAATCAGCGTAAAGTTAGTGTTCATGAATAAGTACTGTAGAGCACTGCCTAGATGCTTGCAGTTATTGTAAATTCTGAATTTCTTTCTGGCCAAAGCAAAGAGGAATGCAGTGTCACTTGTGTCCATAGTGTCACATAGTCTCTATAGGTTAAAAACAGTTCACTTGTTTGCAACATTTGGAAACTTAAGGGAAAAATTTCCTGTGGTTTCTCAAAATGGAGGTATTGTAGTGTAGTGCAAACAGACTTGCCTCTTTTAGAGGGCTTTTGACTTATATTTACTCTTACCACATTTTAAAACCAGGTACTGACAAGTTTGGATTTGGCTTTGGTGGAACGGGAAAGAAATCCCATAATAAACAGTTTGATAATTATGGAGAGGTAAGTTATTGTATTATTGCCTTCAACATAGCATATTTACATGATCAGTCATGATATGACTTGTGGGTATAGACTTGATTCTCAAAAATAAGTGGATATTTTATGCCGTTTGTTAGCCCCTCTAATGTATATTAATTTGTCTTCTCTTTTTACCTCATATCGATTTGGATTTTGGCTTTGATACATATGATATTCTCCTTTCTTTTTTGAATTGTGGTAAGGTATACAACATACAATTTGACATTTAAACCGTTTTCACACTCAAAATGTTGTATAACGGTCACTGCTATTTGTTCCCAAAACTTTTTTATGGCTCCACACATAAAATCTGTAGCCGTTAAGGAATAACTCAGCCCCTTCCTGCAGCCTGTGGTAACCACTGAACAGCTTTCTGTCTCTGTGCCTTTGGCTATCCTAGGCATTTTATATAAATGGGATTCTATATTTGTGTTTTTGTGTCTGGCTTATTTCACTTAGCATCATGTTTTCAAGGTTCATGTTGTAGCATGTATTCTGTTGCTGGACACTGGGGTTGTGTGTACCTTTTGGCTATTGTGAATAATGCTGCAGTGAGGATTGGTGGGCAAATATCTGAATCCCTTTTTCCAATTCTTTTGGGTATGTACCTAGGGGTGGAATTACTGGGTCATATGGTAATTCTATGTTTGACTTTTTGAGGTACTGCCAGGCTTTTTCATAGTAGCTGAAATGTTTTCCATTTCCACCTTCGATGGGTGAAGGTTCCAATTTCTCCATATCCTTGCCAACACTTGTTATTTTCTGTTGTTGTTTTTATTTGTTTGTTTTTTAAATAATAACCATCCTAGAAGGTATAGAGTGGCATCTCATTGTGGTTTAGATTTACATTTCTCTAATGGCTAATGATGTTAAGCTTTTTTTCATGTTGTTATTGGTTATTTGTGTATCTTATTTGGAGAAATGTCTGTTGAAGTCCTTTGTCCATTTTTTGATGGAGTTGTCTTTTTGTTGAGCTGTAGGAGTTCTTTATATATTCTGGATATTAAACCCTTGTCAGATACGTGATTTCCAATTATTTTCTCTCATTCTGTAGGTTGTCTTTTCACTTTCTCAATGATGTCAACTTTTGATGCACAAAAGTTTTTTTTTTTCACTTTTTATTTATTTAAATTGTGCATTAAGTGAAAGTTTACAAATCAAGTCAGTCTCATACAAAAATTTATATACACCTTTCCATGTACTCCTAGCTGCTCTCCCCCTAATGAGACAGCACACTGCTCTCCACCCTGTATTCCCCGTGTGCGTCCAGCCAGCTCCTGTCCCCCTCTGCCTTCTCATCTTGACTCCAGACAGGAGTTGCACACATAGTCTCATCTGTCTACTTGAGCCAAGAAGCTCACTCCTTACCAGTATCATTTTCTGTCTTGAAGAGTTGCCTTTGGGAATGGTTCCTGTCTTGGGCTAACAGAAGGTCTGGGGACCATGACTTCTGAGGTCCTTCTAGTCTCAGTCAGACTAATAAGTCTGGTCTTTCTTTTGTGGTCTGCATCCCACTGTTCTGCCCCATCAGGGATTCTCTGTTGTGTTCCCTGTCAGGGCAGTCATCGGTCGTAGCCAGGCACCATCTAGTTCTTCTGGTCTCAGGCTGTTGTAGTCTCTGATTTAAACGCTGGTGGCGTAGTGGTTAAGTGCTATGGCTACTAACCAAAGGGTCAGCAGTTCAAATCCACCAGGCGCTCCTTGGAAACTCTGTGGGGCAGTTCTGCTGTGTCCTGTAGGGACGCTATGAGTTGGAATCGACTTGACGGCAATGGGTTTGGTTTTGGGGGGGGTTTTCTGTCACTTGGGCTCATAATTACGTTGTGTCTTTAGTGTTCCTCATTCGCCTTTGCTCCAGGTGAGTTGAGACAAATTGATGCATCTTAGATGGTTGCTTGCTAGTATTTAAGGCCGCAAACGCCTCTCACCAAAGTGGGATGCAGAATGTTTTCTTAATATATTTTGTTACGCCAGTTGACCTAGGTGTTCCCTGAAACCATGGTCCCCAGACCTCCATCCCTGCTACTCTGCCTTTGAAGCATTCAGCTGTATTCAGGAAACTTCTTTTTTTTTTTTTTTTTTTTTTGGTTTAGTCCAGTTGTGCTGACCTCTCTTTTATTGTGTGTTGCCTGTCTACTATCTAATAAGTGAGTACCCCTCTCCCTCCCTCCCTCCCTCCCCACCCTCATAACGATCAAAGAAGATTTTCTTCTGTGTTTAAACTATTTCTTGAGTTCTTTTAATAGTGGTCTCATACAATATTTGTCCTTTTGCAACTGACTAATTTCGCTCAGCATAATGCCTTCCAGATTCCACCGTGTTATGAGATGTTTCATGGATTCATCATTGTTCTTTATCATTATGTAGTATTCCATTGTGTGAATGTACCATTATTTATCCATTCATCCGTTGATGGGCACCTTGGTTGCTTCTATCATTTTGCTGTTGTAAACAGTGCTGCAATGAACATGGGTTGCACAAGAGTTTTTTTATTTTGATGTTCAATTTTTTCTTTATTGCTTGTGCTTTTCATGTCATGTTTAAGAATCTATTGCCAAATACAAGATGTACCCCTATGTTTTCTCCTAAGAGGAGTCCCTGGGTGGTACATACAGTTGACTGAAAGGCTAGAGGTTCGAGTCCACCCAGAAGTACCTCAGAAGAAAGGCCTGGCAGTCTGCTTCCAAAAAATCAGCCATTGAAAACCTTATGGGGCACAGTTCTACTCTTAAGTATATGAGGCTACCATGAGTTGGAGTTGACTCTGTGGCAATTGGTTTGGTATTTCTTCTAAGAGTCTTATGGTTTTAGCTCTTATATTTAGGTCTTTGGTTCATTTTGAGTTAATTTTTATATACGATGTGAGGTAGCAGTCCAGCTTCATTCTTTTGCATGTAGAAATCCTGTTGTCCCAGCACTCATTTCTTATTTTTGATGTAAATGTAGTTGTTCTGGCGAGCCTAAATATATAGTGATATATAATGAGCCAAAATATCATCTTGATTCTAAAAAGCCTGTCAGATGCTTTTATGATCTTATATGTATTATAAGCATTTTTAAAACCTACACTAAACTGTAAGGCATTATTTTGAAACAAAAGATTACAGCCTGGGAACTCCTATGGGATAGTTCTACTCTGTCATATAGGGTTAGTATGAGTTGGAATCACCTCAGTGGCACACAGCAACAACAGCGTACTTCTGATGTAGCATATTTGAACTTTAACCATGTTTAAGATTTTGCTTTCTGTTAACAGTATTTGACTTTCTGGTTTCCTAGGAATTCACTATGCATGATACCATTGGATGTTACCTCGATATAGATAAAGGACATATCAAGTTCTCCAAAAATGGTAAGCTTTCCATGGGTCTTAGTACTAAGAACAAAAATATATGATATTCAGTGTTTATTTTTTATCCTTTCATCCTCTTCTTCAGTCCTCTCTCCCTCTTTCCCTGACTTACTTTTGAACAAATATTATTGATCACTTGTTGTCAGCCAGACACTCTTGTAGGGGCTTGAGAAAACGTAGTAGACAAAACCTTATCTTTATTTTTGTGGGACTTACATACTGGTGGGAGGAGACAGACAATAGTACTATGTCAAGTGGTAATAAGTGCTGTGGAGGAGAGTATAAAGCAGGGTAGGGAGTGAAGAGTGATAGCAATCTGGGAGTTTTTTTATTTTTTTTATATAGGGTGTCAGGGAAGGCTTCTCTGAGAAGGTGGCATTTGAGAAGTCTGAATAAGTCAGGTGGTGGACCATGCAGCTACCTTTGGGAGAGCATTTCAGACAGAAGGAACAGTTAATGCAAAGGCCCTGAGATGGAAGCGAGCTTGCGGTATTTGAGCAACAGGAGAGCACACCGGGCATGGGGAAGAGTGGTAGATTAGGTCGATGGAGGTAGTAAGGCTAGAGCGCACAGGGCCTGGTAGGCCATAATAAAAACTCTGGCTTTCATTTTGAGTGAGATGAGAAGCCAGTAGGGTTTTGAGAGAGGAGTGGCATGATCTGACCTTACCTGTAAGAGGATAGTTTCACTGCTGTGTTGAAGAGACTGGGAGGCGGGGTGGAGTAGCAATATGCAGGGAGCTAGGTAGAAGCTAGCAGTTTGATTTTGGACATATTAAGTTTGAATTACTTGTTAGACATCTAGTGGTGAAAACAGTGACTAAATGTAACTCAGGAAGTAAAAGTCAGGAGCTGTATATGCAAGTCAAGAGTTCAGGGAAGTGATTAAACCTGGGGATATGGCTTTGGGAGCCGTCAGTTATAGATGATATATAAAGCCACAGGATTAGGTATGATCACCTAGGGAATCAGAGTAGACAAAGAACAGGAGAGAATGGAGGCCTGGGGTATTCTTGGGTTAGAAGTTAGCAAATTGAGGAGGAGATTCATCGTGGTAGGAGAAGAACAAAGAGAGAATGGGGTCCTGCAGTCCAGGTGGAGAGAGTGTTTCAAGGAGGTGGGGATGAACAAATTATGTGGAATGCAGCAGATGGGTCTAGTTTAGAAAGATGAAGACTGAGAATTAACCATTGAACTTGGCAAGTGGAGACCATTGATGAGCTTGACAAATAGCTTTTTGTTGGAGCAAGGGGTGGGTATGGAGGCCTGATTAGGAGTCATTTCAAGAGAGAATGGGATGAGAGGAAATGGACTCAGTGAAAATGGAGAACTCAGGGAGTCTTACTACATACAAAAGGGAGAAGAAAAATGGAAGGTAAATGGAGGGAAGTATGGGTTCAAGGGAGATTTATCTGCTTTAATGGTGCTATTATATAGTATGTTTGTATGCTGATAGAAATGATCCAGTTGTTGTTAGGTGCTATCAAGTCGATTGTCAACTCATAGCAACCCCATGTGACAGTAGAACTGCCCAGTAGGATTTTCCAGGCTTCTTAACGAAAGCAGATTGCCAGGTATTTCTCTTGCAAAGTGGCTGAGTGGATTCGAACCGCCAGCCTTTCAGTTAGCAGCCGAGCGCTTAACCAGTGCACCACCAGGACTCCTCAGACAGGGAATAATCAAAAATGTAGAGGAGCAGAGGGGGCAATTTTGGAAGTAAAGACATGAAAGAATTGGCATTAGAGAGGAGGCAGTACAATTTATCTGTGGTAACAGGAGGGAGAGCGGGAATGCAGGTGGGCTGCTAGATTTGGTGGTATGAGCATGTGAAATTCTTTTTTTTTTTTTTTTTTTTAGGAAAAGACCTTGGTCTGGCATTTGAAATACCATCACATATAAAGAACCAAGCCCTCTTTCCTGCCTGTGTTTTGAAGGTAATTAAAAAGCTAGTTGAAAAAATTTTGCTGTGATTATAAGCTACTTTGATATACATTATTTTGCTTAGTTTGTTATTTGTGTATTGTTTAGAGATAAGAATTTTAATTTTCTCCTTTATTTAATGCTAGAATGCTGAATTAAAATTCAACTTTGGTGAAGAAGAATTTAAGTTTCCGCCAAAAGATGGTTTTGTTGCTCTTTCCAAAGCACTGGAGAGTTACGTTACCAAATCGCAGCACACAGGTATTGCAACTGAGAGGATAAGGATCTCCAGAATGAGATATTGGTGAAAATTCTCAGTAAGGCTTCTTAAAGTGAGTTAGTTACATACACCCCCCCTTGCTGACTTAGTTACATGTTTTAATTTAACACAGTAAAATTAATTTTCAAAACCTGATTCATAAACTCTAAGTGTTTGGTTTCATTTAGGCATTTTGGGGATCTAGATCTTGATGGTGATGGTGTCTAATAGTTACAACGTGTGCTTGTTATTTGTCAGGGCACCATGCTATGTACGTGCCTTATGTGGGTTATTTTATTTAATGTTCACAACAACCCTATAAGGCAGTACTCTCCCCATGTTACAGACAAAGAACCTGAAGAGTAGGGACTTGAAGTAACTTGCCCAGAGTCACAAACCAAGTAGGTGGTAGAGCTGAGTTCAAATTCAGGCAGTCTGACTCTAAAGCTCAGACTCTTAACCCTTGTACGGTCTAGTATATTTTAATTACTTAAAGTAGAGACATTTCATAACTTGTTTACTTTATCACAAAACAAGTGAATAATTTTTCCAGAGCTACAAAGTCAAATGCAATTATTCCAAGTAGATTTAACTAGAGAAGCGAAGCCTTGGTTCATTTTAGGAATCTTACTTTTTATTTCATTTTGTTTGACCATCTCCCATACTTTTTAACAGTTATTTGGAATTTTGATATTGGAATATTTGCACTTGTGTTTTAAAAATAAAGGTATTATGAGATGGGATTTGAATGAGTGTTTTTTTTCTCTTAAGGTAGTGCACAGGTGGCACAAACGAAGTTCCTCCCCAACGCTCCAAAAGCTCTCATCGTCGAACCCTCCCGGGAGTTAGCCGAACAAACCCTGAATAACGTCAAGCAGTTTAAGAAATACGTTGATAATCCTAAATTAAGGTAAAGTTCCTTTTGTGCTCAAAGGTCTGTAGTTTAGGTTTGAGGTATTTTAGAAGAGTAAGGTAGAAAAAATAAGGTAGAAATTCAGTGTGTGTATGCACGTAGACACGTGAATGTGCGAATACATCCAACTTTGATATAGAAACAATTAGTTTCTATATAAAACTCCAGTTCATTTGCTAAGTGATAAATTTGATTTTTAAAAAAAAAAGGAAATAGGAATTTTTTCTGTGTCTCTTCCTGTGAAGAGTTAGAGTTTGCAAAACAGTACCAGTAAAAATTAATTTTTTGAAGGGAACATTTTATTATCATGTTTGATTCATTTTATCAGTTCATCTGCACAGAAAATGTATTTCTCTACTTCTAGCGTGTTTGTAAACTTAACTTGACAAGATTGATTCTAGATTGCCTCACAGTGGTGACTTTCTTCCATTTGGGCTTTCAGACTGGTCACTATCACTATGGTTGGCAGTTCAAATCTGCCAGGCGCTCCTTGGAAACTCTATGAGGCAGTTCTACTCTGTCCTACAGGGTTGCTATGAATTGGAATCGACTCCAAAGCAATGGGTTTGGGCTTGGTTTGGGTTTATAAAGCAGATAATAACACACATAAGGAGTGTGCATCTTACTTCAATCAAGTATTCGAGACCAAATGGGCAACATTTGCCCAAAAGCAAAGCTGAAAAGGCAGGAAGGGACAGAAAAACTGGACAAATAGATACAGAGAACCTAGAGGGGAAAGGGGAAGAGTGCTGACATGTTGTGGGGATTGCAACCAATGTCACAAAACAATTTGTGTATACAGTTTTTGAATGAAATACCTAGATATGGAACTGCTGGGTCATGTAGTAACTTCATATTTAACATTTTGAGGAACTGCCAAACTGTTTTCCAAAGTTACTGCACCATTTTACATTCCTTGTGGCAATGTGGGAGCCCTGGTTCCCAGTGGATAAGAGCTTGACTTCTAACCAAAGGGTCAGCGGTTTGAATCCACCAGCTGCTCCTTGGAAACCCTGCGGGGCAGTTCTACTCTGTCCTGTAGGGTCACTGTGAGTCAGATTCGACTAGAGAGCAACAAGCTGTGGCAATGTAGGAGGGTTCCAGTTTCTACGCATCCACACCAATGCTTGTTATTTTCTCTCTTTTTGATTATAGACATCTTAATGGGTATGTTGTGATTTTGGTTTGCATTTCCCTAATAGCTAATTAGGAGTCCCTGGGTGGTTCAAACAGTTAATGCCCTAAGCTGCTAATTGGAAGGTAGGCGGTTCACATCTACTCAAGAAATTTCAAAAAAATCAGCTATTGAAAACCCTGTGGAGCACAGCTCTGCTTTGACACACATGGGGTCGCCGTAAGTCAGAACCTACTTGATGGCAACTGGTTTGGGTTTTTACTGGTTTTAATAGCTAATTATGTTAAGCGTGTTTCCTGTGCTTATTGTCTATTTGTATGTCATTGGAGAAGTGTCTGTTCAAATCATTTGCCCATTTTTCCATTGGGTTATTTGTTGAGTTGTAAGAAATCTTTATATATTCTGGATACAGGTCCCATATTAGATAAATGATTTGCAAAAATTTTCTTCTTTTCTGAGTTGTCCTTTCATTTTCTTGATGACATTATTTGTAGCAAATAAGTTTTGAATTTTGATGAAGTCCAATTTGTATTTTTCTTTTGTTACTTGTGCTTTGGGCGTTGTATCTAAGAAGCCTTTGCCAAACCCAAGGTCGTGAATATTTACTGCTATGTTTTCTAAGAGTTTTATATTTTTATGTCTTACATTTAGATCTGTGATCCATTTTGAATTGATTTTGGTGTATAATACAAGAAGGGAGTCTAACGTCATTTATTACATGTGCATGTCCAGTTGTTTCTGCACCATTTGTTGAAAATGCTGTTTCTCCCCATTGAATTGTTTTGACACGAGGCCATCTTTTTTAATCTGAAAAAAGTAAAAAGTTTTTAAGTATTTGGAATAAGAAAAATTCAAACAACCAAAAAAGGTATTCTGTGAAAAGTAAGTCTGTTTTTTACCTTGTCCCCCCAGTTTCTGGTTATCTTCCCAAAGGCAACCCTTTTTTGTTGCTTTGCCAAGATAATTTATACAAATACAAGCATATGTATCTACAAAGGGAGGTTGAAACCAGGTTTTTGAGAACTTTGAATGTATCCTAATATGGAAGGATATGTAGATAAGGAGTAATTTTCTTTGCGTTCCAAGTTCCACATTATATTCAGTTAGTTTACCTAGCTTTTGCATTATATGTGGCTACTGGATGAAGTGCTTGTTTCTGTCCTGCTTCATACTTACTTTGTTGTGGATTCTTTCTCAATTACTCTCTTGTTATTTGTCACTGAATCAGTTCGACTCACGGCGACCTTACGTGTAACAGAGTAAAGGGTTGCCCGGTCCTGTGCCGTCTTCGTGATGTCAATATCTTTGAATTCATTGTTGTGGCTATTGTGTCAGTCTATCTTATTGAAGGTTTCCCTCATTTTTGTTGACCCTCTGCTTTACCACACATGATGTCCCTTTCTAGGAATTAGTGTTTTCCTGATGATGTGTCCAAATTAAGCAAATAATAGTCTCACCATCCTCACTTCTAAGGAGCATTCTGGTTGTATTTCTTCTAAGACTGATTTGTTCATTCTTCTGTCAGTCCATGGTGTATTCAGTATCCTTTGCCAGCACCACAGTTCGAATGCATCAGTTGTTTTTTATCTGCCGCTTTCATTGTCCAGCTTTTGCATGTATATGAGGTGATTGAAAACACCACGGCTTGGGTCTGGTGGGCTCGGGTCTGGTGCGCCTTAGTTTTCAAAATGACACCTTTGGTTCTTAACACTTTAAAGAGATCTTTTGCAGCAAATTTGTTCACTACAATATGTTGACTTCTTGACTGCTGCTTCCATTTGAGTTGATTGTTGATCCAAGTAGAATGAAGTCATTGGCAACTTCAATTTTATCTTCATTTATTCAGTTATTAGTCCAGTCCTGAAGGTCAATCTTAATTTCCTCCCAAAAGATACGGATACAGGTCAAGCAATGTAAACCAAAACCAGATCCACTGCTTTCAAGTCGACTCCAACTCCTAGCAGCCTATAGGGAGAAGTATAGTAGAACTGCCCTGTAGGGTTTCCCAGGCTGTAAATCTTTGTGGAAGCAGACTGCCACGTCTTTGTCCTGCGGAGCAGCTGGTGGGTTCAAACTGTAGACATTTTGGTTAGCAGCCGAGAGCCTTACCCAGTGTACCACCACGGCTCCTTTAAACAATGTAAAGCAGCCTTTAATTCTTTTTCCACTTTATCACTCTGGTGTATATTTCAGGGAGCTTCTGATAATTGGAGGTGTTGCCGCCCGGGATCAGCTTTCTGTTTTGGACAATGGGGTAAGTTGTACTTTTAATTTTAAAAAGTTACATTACAGGTTGTTGTGTTTTGGCAATATACTTCTGTTGTGGTTCAAGAAAAATCAAATGAGGCTAAAATTAATACAAGTTTAGAAGAGTATTTATTTGTTCAGCTATGCCATATAAGTACAACTTCTCAGAAATAGAGCACTAGTCTCTTACAAATCCCTCATGCGAAATTCCAGAATACATAAATTTTTGTTTTTTGTTTACTCTTTGAGGACCTGAGAATTTTCTTCTAGTTTTCTTGAATTAAGAGTCATTCTTTTTTGGATAATTAAAAGAGAAAACTGAGTGAAGAAATGGGGGTAAAGTGGGTTGCAGAGAAGGGTAGATGTTTTTTCAGTAACTCTCGGGAAGAATGACAAGACAGTAAATAGTGGCTCCAGTGAGGAGGAAGATGAGTTCAGATATCTTAAGGAGAAGGATTAAAGGCTTGTGCTCTGGCATACAGTTATCAAGGGCAAAGTTAAGGACTGTGTGATCCCTGTGATTGGGGAAGAAGTTTGAGAAATTCTAACTCAGCTATGCTCAGCCACTCTATAGCTAAATATAGGTTATACAAAATAGGACTCAATAAAGCATGTTTATGTCAGGTAACTTTCTACTTACAACTTTCTCTTTCCTGTGTAGCTTATTCGTTAATCTAAACCACCTGATCCTGTGTCATGGCAGCAACAGTGTCTGCCCCCCGATTCCACTGATGCCTCTGTCAAGTTGAGTTTTTGCTGAGTGGACTTCAGATTTGACCTGACAGGGAGTGTTAAGAATAAGGAATCACTCTTTGAAATTAGTATTATTGTACTTTTCAGTACTAAAAAAAAAAAAATACGAGTAATATTGCTTTGATGGGTTTTCATGTAGTGTGGTATGTTTATTTTAGTTTAGTGGATGTAAAAGAGTTTTAATGTGTTCATTCCCAATCTTGGTCCCTCAAACCCAAACCCATTTTTCATGTAAGATATAAAGTTTTTCAGCTCATGTTTAGGGAATTAGATACGCTTTCCTCAGTTGTATATCAGAGTTTAGCAATGGCTGATGATGCCAATGACAGAGTAAAGACAGTGCTATTCCATAGCTTTCTTGACAGGATTTAATTCCATTTTAATTCTTAGAGGATATAATATGTCCCCTTTCTACTCTTCTTACCTTTATTATATTCCCTACTTCTCTCATCTTCCACCATCCTCTGGTTCAGTTTTAGCCCTGTGTTGTGCCTGATGTTGGGGGAAAAAATCAGCTTTGGAATGAGAAAGGAGAACTGTTTCAGCGTTTCAGTCTCGTGCAGCATTATGCAGTGTATGCAGCTGAGGCCTGACGGAATAGTTAGTGCTGTGTCGATCAGATAAATATTTCTCTGAGCTTTTTCCAATCTAACTGACCTGTTTTTTTTTTTTTAACTGAGAGGCCTTATGTCTGTTTCTACACTGACTTTAACCTACTCAATTTGGGGAGAGAGGAAACTCCCATGATTGGTTAGAATCCTGTGTAAAAGAGAGGTTATATACAGAACCTGAATCGTATTTTGTTTACTGCTCTCTGTACCTCTCACAAATTGTGAATGCTCAATGCATGGAGGTAATTTTATCTTTACATTTTGAGACAGTATTCTCTAGGTAGAACTTAGACTTGCTAGTTAAATAATACTAGTAATATATTTGGAATAATAACAGTAATAGTACTTACTTTTGTATTTACCTTAGAGGTAACACGAAATGATATAATACCTGCAAAATACTTAACACAGTGCCTGTTCATTATAAACAATTGGCAAATAGTAATTATCATTTTCCTGAATAATCAGATTGTTTTTGTTACTAATTATAACCAAATTTACTCAGCATCTGAAACTTGGCATTGTTTTATGTATCTTATCTCTTAATTATCACAACCATCTTAAAAAGCAAGAGGTATTACCCTATTTCAAAAATGAGAAAATTGAAATTGAAAGAAATTAAATTAAGGTCATATAGCTGATTAACAGTGGAACTAGGATTCGAATCCTGATTTAATTTCAGAGTTTCTGTAAATTCTTCTGACATTTATTTGGGAAATTTAAAAACTATGTATAAGACTATATAATAGTTAAGATATCAAATCAATTGCAAAAACCTTCACATTAATTCAAGCCAAATACAAGTTTGATATATGGTGTTATCTATAATGCCTTTTTTATATAATTATGCATAATTTACCATTGACTGTGACTATTCCTAGGTCCCTGGGTGGTGCAAACACTCTCAACTACTAACTGAAAGGTTGGCAGTTCAAATCCACCCAGTGGCACTGTGGGAGAAAGGCCTGGAGATCTGCTTCCATAAATAGTACAGCCAAGAAAACCCTATGGAGCTCAGTTCTACTCTGTAGCCCACAGGATCACCGTGAGTCAGAACCGACTTGACAATATGAGATGTTGGTTTGGTGACCGTTCTAGTGTGCGTGTTTTTATTGTAACTAAATAGTTGTTGGTTGCTATTTTAAGGTAATTGTGATAGTTCTTCAGTTTTTACTAGGTGTATCTTTTGATATTTTTCAGGTAGATATAGTTGTAGGCACCCCGGGAAGACTAGATGATTTGGTGTCAACTGGAAAGCTGAACTTATCTCAAGTTAGATTCCTGGTCCTGGATGAAGCTGTATGTTGAAATATAATCATGCTTTAAAAAGAAGTTTGTTTATGTTTTTTAAGATAAAATATGTAAAGTGGTGAATTAAAAATATAATTCAGTCATGCTCCCATTACCCAGAGATAATTACTGTAACCAGTTTGGTATAGTTTCACCTATTCCTTTTATTTATATACTTGTTACTTTATGTAGTTGAAATCAAACTATGAAGAATCTGGAAAAATCTTTTTTTAAAATGTAATATCATAAGTATTTATGCCTTCCGTGAAAGATTGTTTGTTAACAATTTCTAAAGGCTGTCTAGTGCTCTGTCGTAAGGATACTTCATGGTTCATTGAACCATTTCCATTATTAGATATGTAGGTTTGTTTTTTACTCCAAATGTCTACTTTTGTTTGTACATACATTTTTTTTCCCCACATTACGAATTATTGCTTTATGTCAGAGCTGGAAATGTGGACTATGAGAGGGCATTAATGTGTTCAAGGCTCTTCAGACATGTTATTTTCAAGATGAACTAGTTTCCTAGCACTGAGGGTTTTTTGTTTGTTTTAATTAAAATCATCCTTAAAGACATGTAGGAACTATTAACTGTAGAAATGGTAGAAGTCCTTTTAGAAAATTAGAATATTAGTTTTTGCATTGTTTATTGTCAGCTTTTTCATATTTTAGTCACATGAACTCTAAAGTTGAATTTATAACTTATCTTTAAATATCTATCTGAAAATAATTATTGTAAAAACATGGGGTATGTAAGTGTATAAATTATTTTCTTTATGTTTAACATTGGATTTGGAAAAGAAAAGTTTAGGTACTGATTAAAAATTAATGTTCTTTGCTTCTCCTACAGGATGGGCTTCTTTCTCAAGGCTATTCTGATTTTATAAATAGGATTCACAGTCAGATTCCTCAGATTACCTCTGATGGGAAACGACTTCAGGTATAAAATGAAGACTAACGCATCTTAAAATACGTGTAGACAATTGTTTATGTATTTATGCTTGTGAGCAGGGTCAGAGTTTTTTGTTTTAGTGCCTCTAACTGCCGTATAAAACATTTGCTTTGTTACTTGATTGAATAGTACACACAAAAGAAACAATCTTAAAAGCTTTTAGAAATAAGAGAGAAGGACTTTTGAGTAAATTACTTAGGTGTTGCAAAGACTGTAAGGAAAAAAAAATTCTAGTTTTTTATTTCCCGCTGAGCGTTTATATTCAGACTATTAGTACTGCTTCCTGTTTGAAGGAAACAATTGTCTTGACATATTAAAAAACAGTTGCTTCTTTAGTAATTATCTCTGAAAATGTTACTCGTATTTTTCTCTTCCTTCTTCGGAAGAGTTCAAAAGGGTGAAACTTTTTGGGAGAAGGGGATTAAATGGTAACATACTCAAACCCGCTGCCGTCGAGTTGATTCTGACTCATAGCGACCCTATAGGACAGAGGAGAACTGCCCCATAGAGTTTCCAAGGAGCGCCTGGTGGATTCGAACTGCTGGTCTTTTGGTTTAGCAGCCATAGCTCTTAACCACTACGCCAGCAGGGTTTCCAGATAGTAACATAGGATTTTGAATTTTTAAAACCTTTTCATCTGACTTAGTTTTTCGTAGGACCTCTTACAGGACCTGTATTCCTTATAGGAATAGGTGGCAAGGTTTCTGTGTGACAGTGAGGGGACCGAAGCTCAGGGAGATTAACCTGCCCAAAGCCACAACCCTGCTTATTGCTGCCTAGAGCCAGGTGTTACGCTTGTCTGTAAATTCCAGGTTTAGCACACTTTGTGGCCACATGCTCTGTCAGTATTCATGTGATAAAATTACTATTATTATAAAATAAAATTTTATTTAAAGTTTGATTTTTTTATTCTTAGGTGATTGTTTGCTCTGCTACTTTGCATTCTTTTGATGTAAAGAAGCTGTCTGAGAAGATTATGCACTTTCCCACTTGGGTTGATTTAAAAGGAGAAGATTCCGTTCCTGATACCGTACATCATGTTGTTGTCCCAGTGAATCCCAAAACTGACAGACTCTGGGAGAGGCTTGGAAAAAATCACATTCGAGTAAGTACTTGGTAACGTTGCCACTTGTGTAGAATAGAAACTACTCGTAAATTAGGTTACCCTAGTGATGATTCTTAGTGATGCTGAAAGCAACTCGATATTGTACCAAAGAGGAGAGGCGGATGGTGCGTTCACGGTCAGTGAATGCTTAGAGCTTTAAGGCACTGGGTAAGGGATGGATTTTTTCATTTTTGTCATTTTGTCATCAGCATCTTTGATGTAATTTCTATAAATAAATAGGATTATCTATATATAGACTTAATTTCAGATACAGTGATTTTCATTCTTAGTAACATTTTAGTAGGAATCCTCAGCTGTGTCCTCTTAATGTTCCTTGCTCTCTGAAAATTAGTTTCATGTGGCTGTCTTGTTATTTTTCCCACTGTTGCTAGATTTACAATTCTATAATTAAAAACAAACAGTTGCCTTCGTGCCAGCTCTAACTCATGGCAACCCCTTGTGTGTCAGAGTAGATCTGTGCTCCATAGCGTTTTTAATGGCTGGTTTTTCGGAAGTAAATCGCCAGGCCTTTCTTCTGAGACATCTCCAGGTAGACACATAAGCTTTCAACCTTGTGGTTAGCTGAGTTTATTAACTGTTTGCACTACCCAGGGACTCCTTCTATAATAAGGATATGTTTATTACAAATACACAGTTTCCTGAAAACCACTTTACATTTTTATTATTGTATTTAGAATTGGTTTTTCACCACACACCTATAGATAATAAAGGGTTCTTTTGAATGGATCTGAAGATACAGGCCTGGAATGCAGTCAAAAGACATAGATAGTTCTCTTTAGTAAAAAATGACACCTGTTCTGAGTCATTATTTAATTATCCCCTACCTTTTTTTATTCTTTGCTTTTCGTAGACTGACGAAGTACACGCAAAAGACAACACTAGACCTGGTGCTAACAGTCCAGGTAAGTTAAAAGAGTCAACAAACTGTGTTCAAAGATTTTGAAAAGGAATTGTTTTGTTTCATTGAATTTATGTCCTGCTTACTTTCATGAAGGATTTGAGGTGACTTAAAAAATTAGAACAATTAGGAAAATTGAAAATAAAAAAAAAACAAAGCAAAAATAATAAAAAAGGAACCTGTCCACTTAGGGGAATTAGTTACTGTAGTTAATCACTGAATTTAGTTCTTAGCCTCCTGGCATCTAAATCACAAATATTTTGGATTATGTATATATAATTCTCACTGTCGTAGGAAACCAGCAGATTTCTCTGGAGACAGACTTTGTACTGGCCTTGAATGTTATGTAGGCTCTTCACATAGCAAAATTGGTTAACAAAAATGTCTTTAGCTACAGTTTTGCAAAAGATACCAAAATGATCTTTAAATAGTTTATGGATTTTTAAAAGCATAACAGTAAATGTTGATGTATTGAAGATAAATCTATGCAGAGCTGAGCCAATTTGTTTCAGGTACATAGTGTTTTTGAAGATACATGAAGAAACATGATACAAAGATAGTGCTTAGAGAACCTGGAAGAATGGATATTAAGTCCATTAAGTTGGGTGTCTGACGTCAGATGTCTCAAGGGAATCATTGGCAAGGATTAGAATGCATTTGGTTCATGGCTGAATTCTTTGACAAGTATCTAAAATGTGAATTATATGAAATTTTGGTTAAAGAGGGTTCCTTTGAACTGAGTCCTATATTAGCTTCAAATTTACAAGATGTTTGCGCAACTAACCTTATTGCTGGAGAGGAGGAGAGACACTATTAGTTCAAAATAATGTATCACAACCCTTTGGGAATACATTTTATGGTATAAAATTATTTACTGCTTGATATACTTTCCTTATAAAAGTTTTGTTCTTTTTGCATCTTTACAATTAGAGATGACCAGAGAAACCTTGGATATGTTGGATTACAGAATTAAAACCTTGCATTAAGTAGTTGAGAAATAACTATAGCTTAGCTCCACACTGAAAAATAGAGAGACAGTTTGGAGGGTAATAACTAAAGAATTATTAACTAGGTTTGGTGTTAAGGTTTTTTATTCCATAGAGTCAAGTTTGAACTTGCTGGTGTTTAGAAAGTACATTAGTTATTTTTTTAAAAAGGAGTTAAAATAATTTAATAAGCATTTTTTGAGCATTTAGAGATAGTTAATGCAAGGCAGAATGTCATTAGTTTTTTCTCCATGAGAGGTAGAACAAAGTTTTGGTGTAGATACATATTTCTGTGCATTTGTATATTTTTCCCCCTATGAGATATGGTTATGGGTGTTTTTGTACCCCATAGGTTGGCATAAAAAATTAACATTAGAAAAAAAAAAATGAACAGTGGATTAACTCACTATTTCACCTTCTCTTATTCCTTCTTGTCCTTGTCTATATTTAAAATGTTGTTTTTTTTTTAAAGAAAGTTAAACAGTAAGTCCATGACTATGTTATGTTCATAACAACCTGAGATCGAATTCTCTTTTTTTGTTGTGATATTCAAGAGATGTGGTCTGAAGCTATTAAAATCCTGAAGGGGGAGTATGCTGTCCGGGCAATCAAGGAACACAAGATGGATCAAGCAATTATCTTCTGTAGAACCAAAATTGACTGTGATAACTTGGAGCAGTATTTTATGCAACAAGGAGGAGGTACTTTTTCCTCACTTGAAATAGCTTGTGTTTATTTCCTCATTTAATAAAGGTTATTACATAGTCTTGTGTTGATACAGTCTAGGATACATGCATAGAATTTAAAACAGTGATGGAACCTTGTAAGTATCTAGGTTTATTCATTGCTTTTTCCTGTAATAAGCCCTAGGAAAACAATGAGATTTCCCACATACGTATGTTTTCATTACTGTGAAGATGATTCAGTGCATTCTGAGGCCCTTATTGCATTTGAGAGAAGGGTAGTATTAGTAACTTTCATGTTAAATTTTCAAGAGTAACCATTAAATAAAAAAATGATTATCTTCTAAGCCAGTAAATGGGGAGAAATAGAATGAGAAAAAAGTCCTTAATCTAAACCAAAACCAAACCAAACCCAGTGCCGTCGAGTTGATTCTGACTCATAGTGACCCTACAGGACAGAGTAGAACTGCCCCATAGAGTTTCCGAGGAGCCCCTGGCAGATTTGAACTGCCGACCCTTTGGTTAGCAGCCATAGCACTTAACCACTATGCCACCAGGGTTTCCTCCTTAATCTAAAAGAGGGTAAGAAAGAAAGAGAAAAAAAGAAAAAGGAGGGTTAGAGATTATAAAATAAGATAGATGGTGGAAAAATCTGCATATATCAGTAAACACTGTAAATATAAGTAGACTGAAGTCTTCTGTTAAAAGACATAGGTTGTTAGACTGGATAGAATTTAGCTATATGCCATTTAAAAGGAACATACCTAAAATCTGAGGACATAGAAGTGTTGACAGGTGAAGGAATGAGAGAAAAAAAATGTGTGTGTGTGTATGGGAGCCCTGGTGGCACAGTGGTTAAGAGCTTGACAGCTAACCAAAAGGTTCGCAGTTCGAATCTACCAGCTGCTTCTTGGAAACCCTATGAGGCAATTTTTCTTTGTGCTACAGGGTCGCTATGAGTTGGAATTAACTCGTTGGCGCACAGGACTGTATATAAATATCTCTTGTTAACTAAAAGCTAGTTTAGCTATATTAATAAGAAGCACAGTAGACTTTAAGATAAAAAATTACTAGAAATAAAGAGCCACTATATAATAAACTATTCAGTCTACACAGAAGATAATAATGATTCTAATTTATATGCTCCTTAAATAAAAAGTTTTGTTTTTATAATACAACTTTACGTGTATAAACCAGTGGGTACTCAACATCATCAGTCATTAGGAAAATGCAAATTAAAATCCCAATGGGATGCCATTGTATACTCATCAGAAAGGCTAAATTAAAAAGATTGACAACAGTAAATTTTGGTGAGGATGTGGAGCAACTGGAATGTTCATATGTCATTGGTCAGAATGCAAAATGATAGCAATCATTTTGGTAGAAGGTTTTGCAGCTTTTTATAAAATTAAACACATACCTGTCTTACCCATTAAAACCTGTTGCTGTCGAGTGGATTCTGGCTCATAGTGACCCTTAGAGGACAGAGTAGAACTGCTCCGTAGGGCTTCCAAGGAACAATTGGTGGATTTGACCTGCCAGCCTTTTGGTTAGGAGCCGATTCTTAACCACTAAGCCACCAGAGCTCCCATACCTATCTTAGGGCCTAGCAATTCAATTCCTAACTATTCACCCAAGATAAATGAACATATATTGATGACAAGATATATGCAAGAATGTTCATAACTACTGTATTTATAATAGACCCAAACCAAAAACACCTTGAGTGTCCATCAGTAGGAGAATGGCTAAACAAACTGGCATATTTATACAATGGAATACTCCTACTTAATGTTGACTTTCCTTTGTAGGTGACGTTTCCTTTATCTCTAGCCACTCATAAAATTCTCTCTTTATCTTTGGTTTTAGCAAGTTTGATTATGTCTTGGTGACTTTCTTTTGGTATCTGCCTTGTGTGAGTTTCGATGAGCATCTTGGATAGATATCTTCTCTTCTTTCACTATATTAGGGAAGTTTTTTGCCAACAAATCTTCAACAATTCTCTGTATTTTCTGTTCTCCTTCTCTGTTCTGGTACTTCAGTCACTGGTAGGTTATTTCTCTTGATAGAGTCCCACATGATTCTTAGGGTTTCTTTATATTTTTTTAATTCTTCTATCTGATTTTTCTTTGAATGTGTTGGTGCCAAGTGTTCTATCGTCAATCTCACTAATTCTAACTTTCATATCCTCAGTTCTGCTCCTCTGACTTTCTATTGAGTTGTCTAATTCTGAAATCAGATTCTTAATCTTCTGAGTTTTTGTTTGCTGCCTCTCTATGGATTCTTGCAGCCTATTCAATTTGTCATTATGCTCTTGAATAACCTTCCTAATTTCCTCCACTGCTTTATGTGTGTGTTCATTGGCTTGTTCTGCATTTTGCCTGACCTCCTTCCTCATATCTTGAAGAGCGCTGTGTATTAATCTTTTGTATTCTACCTCTGGTAATTCTAGGAATATCTCTTTGTTGGAGGATTCCTTGATTCTTTGTCTTGGGAGCTTGTTGAAGCGATCAGGGTCTGCTTCTTTGTGTGATTCGATATTGACTGTTGTCTCCAAGCCATCTATGGAAGTTATTGTATTGATTTATTTTTATGTTTGCTTACTAATTCCTAGCTTCTTCCTTTGTTTTGTTTTGGTATGCCCAAGTAGGCTGCCCGAGTGAGCTAGTTTGATTATTGGTGGCTTTGAAGCTCTAACATCCTGTCACCAGATGGCTAGAGCTGTTATCAGGTACCTGAGCCCAGGAGTCCATTTACTTTTCATGTATGAATTCAGCTTAGGTGTCCAGGTAGTTGGTCACCAAGTGTGTGGTGCAGGCTCTCACCAAAAGTCTTAGAAGAACAGGAGTGATTAGTGTAGACACAGGTATCTAGTTGCAGCAGGGAGTCATGCTCTGAGCAAGGCAGAGGGCTGACAACCACCCCCCGAGTGTCTGTGAGGAAAGCACATCCCTGTTCCCTAGAGTGCTCTGCAGCCGGACCCTGGGCACCCAATTCTTTCGGCTGTATGGACTGGGAGGCACCACTTCCTTGGACTCCTGTCACAGGTGGCTAGGTGGCATGGGTGAAGCCACCAGTCCTCAGGCCCCTGATGTGGGTAGGTGAGGACCCTGCTTAATAGGTAGAGCAGTGTCAAACATCAAAAATCCGCCTGCCCACCACACAGCTGACACGGTTGAAGTCAGACCTCAGGCACATACACTGTTGCACTGTGCCAGGGAGGGCCTACGCTGCTGAAATGGGCCCACACAGGTCCATACAGGGGTGAAAGTTATTCAAAGACTGGACCGCTTGTGCTCGTGCCCAGGCAAAGGAGCTGCTTCTGCTCTGAGTTTCCAGCTTAGGGGAGCTGGTAGATTATTTTTTCCCCATTTGTTAATTTGTTCCTTCTCCAAGGCCGGGAGAATGGCTCACAGCAGGCAGCATGACCTATCTTAGGTCCAGGGAAAGTGACCATCACTGAAACCTGCTCGAAGGCTGGAACAGAGGGAGGAGGGATCAGATAAATGGGAAGGAGTTCTTTGAAAAGGGGTGCTTTTTGGTCCACATGATAAATTAGACTCAAGCACTTATCTTTTGCTGAGAGCACTGTTCTTCGCGGATTCTGGAGGCCTGAGTAGACTCTGCTGCTCACACCTGCTGTGGAAAATGTGTCCCAAACACTACTGCTGGTCTTGCTGGAGGATCAGGCCTGTGGGGTGCCAGTTCCCACTAAGTCAGGTCCAGCAGCTCCTCACCATTTCTGAACTGTCTCTTCCTCCCCCTGCTGCTCAGTTTGATTTCTTAACTTTGCGTTTGATGTTCAGGGCTCTTAGCTTGTCATATATGTGATCGATTCACTTGTTTTTTTTGGGTCTTTGTTGTAAGAGGGACCCTGGAAGCATCTGACTACTCCTTAACGTTGATGTATGCAGCAACCATGGATTAATCTCAGAAACATTATACTGTGTGAAAGAAGCCTTACACAAGAGTATATGCTGTGTGATTCCATTTGTATGAAGTTCTAGAACAATCACTACTAATCTTTGGTGGAGAAAAATAAGAACAGCAGCTTTTCCTGGGAAGGTGGGAGCAGGGATTGACTGGGAGAGGACATGAGGATACTCTGCGGGGTAATATTCAATATCCTCTGTTTTGATAGGGCTTTGGGCTACACTGGCATTTGCATTTGTCAAAACTCAGCAAATGTACACTTGAGATTTGTGCATTTTCTTGTATGTAAATTTTACCTTAAAAAAAAAAAAACTAGAGAACTACTTAACTCCAGTTAATGATATACATACTGAATTATGTACTGATGTCTGCAGTTTACATTGAAATGCATCAGAAATACAAGGATGAGTTGATGGAAGGATGGAGGGATGGAAAGAGATATATGGTAAAGCAAGTATATTAAAATGTTAATGGTAGAATTTAGGTGGTGGGTATATAGCTATTCACTGTTGAAATTCTTTTAGTTTTTCTATATTTGAAAATATTCATAACAAGTGCTGGAGAAAATGTATAAAGTAAAAATTGACATATACACAAGGTATCATGGATAAATCCCCCATCATAGTGGGGGAAGACTTTTAACACATCTCCTTTATAATTGACATACATCAAAGGGAGAGAAAATTTAAAAGGATGCAGAAAATTGGAACAACACTTAAAAGTCTGAGCCAGTAATTATATATAGAACACATTAAAACTGTTCATTACAGGGAACAGTTCAGTAGCACATTTATGTTTTCAAGTCCTGGCAGACAGACAGACTTTGTTGTTTTAGTTATAGTCCCTGTTTTTTAATAAATATTTTCTTTCTGTCCATGTTGTTTCTGAATGGAGGATTTGATTGTGTGGTTAGGAGAGCTGTTGAGCAAGTAGTAGTAATATTCTTAGTTTCTTTTATCCTCAAACATTTGGGTTACCTCGGGAGCCCAGTGGCCCAGTGGTTAAGAGCTCAGCTGCTAACCGAAAGGCTGGGAGTTTGAATCCAACAGCCACTCCTTGGAAACCCTATGGGGCAGTTCTACTCTGTCCTATAGGATCGTTATGAGTTGGAATTGACTCAACAGCAGGGGGTTTGGTTTAGTTTGGTTTTTCTACCTAGAAAATAAATTTCCCAAACCATTACTAAAACCGAAATAACAGAATATATGCCAGATTCCTGGGATTTAGAGGAAAGGAGTAAAAGGTTCCCAATCACTGTACTCCCCTCCCCGCCGCATATCCTGACCAGGGATTGGCATTGTATATATGATACTTACCCAATCCACTTGAATCCAGAATATAAAGAAACCTTAGCTGTATGCATCTGGAAGTTCCAGTTAGCTGTTATTTCACTCCTGCATAATTAGTTTTTGTGTTAGTCATTTTGGGTGGATATATTTCAAAATGTATTCTGTTTCCTTGAATTCTCAAGTATATTTTATTGAACCTAATTTACTATGGAGAATATTTATTGGCATCATTGTTATTCTCGCCTATCTCCTGGTGGTGTCTACAGGTTCTGTTGAGATTTAGAAGGCCGTTTGTTGTCCCCTTCTCTGAATGTTCTCGAACACTGTTTTCGTTACTGTGTCGTCTTGAAGAGTGTCTTTTTTAGGGCTGGCTATCGCTTTGCCTGCTTCTGTAGTGGCATCTCTTCATCCTTTTGCTGCTTCTAATTTACTTGGAGCATGAAAACCAGATAACTAAGTTGCTAAGAACAGCCAAGGAGGGCAGGCTTGTGGGGCATGGGCTTAAAACTGTTTTCAGTTCTTCTAAGAATGATCTCTTTTGACTGTCTTTTGATTCTTAGCTTTGTATGAAATAGGAGAGTTCTGTACACATACATTTCCCCCTTACTAACACTTTTTAGCTGGCGTACTGCTTTATCCACTGCTCCAGCAGATGAGTATGGGCAACTCTTAAAATATTCCTAAAAATAAATATCATTTAATGCTACATGGAATTCATTTTAATGACATTTCTCCTATGACCAAAATTGTGTTAACCCTGGTTTATGGCAAGTTGGGGTATAGATTTTCATAGAATTGTGTGGTAATATTGTAGTCTGAATTTTATTGGCTTTTTGTCTTAAGTGTAATGTTTTCCAAGGTTGAACGTTTAATGTGTTTTTGCTAGGACCAGATAAAAAAGGACACCAGTTCTCCTGTGTTTGTCTTCATGGTGACAGAAAGCCTCATGAGAGAAAGCAAAACTTGGAAAGATTTAAGGTACTGATATTTAGTTAGCTATATCTTCTTAACCCTTAAGAGGAAACGTATATATAGTTTTGATCAATCCCAGTTAACATTATTAAAGCAATTCTTGTCACAGATATTTCAAAATATTTCTGCCCTAACTGATACATCTTCATTATGGCAGGATTTAGTCAGCTTTGACACTCAAATCGTAAAATAAAAAAAATTACACCATGATAAATGGTAAATTGCACAACACTACTGTAATTAGAATTTTCAATTTAAGAAAGTTTTAGTCATTTTTTTCAGGTGGATGCTTTTAGGAGAAGCATCATTGGAAAGTTAAACAGTGTTTGCAAGACATTTTTAGCTCTTTCATTAGATCGTTGAGTTAAAGATACACCAGCCGCTTCTTAGGCCTCTGGACCTTAGAGGTAAGGCATTATTCCATTTTTTAATCCATTTAGTGTCAAGGTGGATCCCTCTTGGAAGGCGTGAAGCTCAGCAGATGGGAGTTGGTTGAGCGTTCCATTCAGTGATGCTCCTGGATGTGTTAGTTTTGTAAACTTTTGCATTTTTTTCCTTTATTTCTGTGAGATAAGGCTGGCAAGCATAGTTATGGCTTTCCTGTGTGATAGTTAGGGAGCCTGATGGGTTTGTTTTGGTTTTTCTGTGTCATAAATGGAAAACCAGAAGTTCCCCATGTAACCTAGTGGAAAGGTGCCAGCAGTAAATTATTTATATAGCTCTTGTTGGTATATTCTTATACCACAAATCGTTGGAGCCACAGTGCCGCACACCTCATTGGTGGCTTGTATTACTAGATTATATTTCTCAAAATCCATACTATCAAACAAGAATTTAAACACACTCAATTAGTAAACATGAATTTCAATACTGAAAACACATGGCATCAAAAAGAAGAAAGATGGAGAAAAAATGTAGTAATGAATTAAAATAGCTTATAATGATATTTATAGTAAACTTAATTTACAGATTAATTTAAGCAAGACGTCAGTATGTTTTTGTAGAATTAAAAACATTTTATTATTGTTTGGGGGCAGCACACAAATAGGTTGCATAGCCCTTGGCGAAGGTGGATAGGGCTTGAGCCATTTGGAGCTAAGGGCCAGTAGCCTCTACCCACAAGCAATCTCGTCTGTTTACCGCAGTGTGTTTACCCCAGAGTATAAAAACCGAAACCAAACCTGTTGCTGTGGAGTTGATTTTTACTCATAACAACCCTGTAGGAGAGAGTAAAATAGCCCCTTACAGTTTCCAAGGAGCGGCTGGTAGATTTAATGGCAACCTTTTGGTTAACTCCATAGCTCTTAACTAGTGAACATCAGGGCTCCCCCCAATGTATAATACTGGTATAATTTTCTCTAGGCCCCATAATGTGAAAAAAGGTGGGAAGTACTGGGAAGATGATCCAGGAAATATGAGCATCTGGACCTATAATCTGGTAGTAACACATGGGTTATTAAACATCTCATTTAGTGGAAAGGTAGAATTTGTGTTTTTATTTTAGCATAGGTACTAACAAATCCCTTTGTCTTCTTTCTGATCTCTTTAGAAAGGAGATGTAAGATTCTTGATTTGCACAGATGTGGCTGCTAGAGGAATTGATATCCATGGCGTGCCTTATGGTAAAAAGAATTTTTATGCCTATAGTTTGAATTTTATAGAATCTAAAGTAAAGCACTCTAGTATGTTTGAAATATTTACAAATTAATTCCAATTGGCAAAAATTGTTTTTATTTACAGTTATAAATGTCACCCTCCCGGATGAAAAGCAAAACTACGTACATCGAATTGGCAGGGTAGGAAGGGCTGAAAGGTACTGCTGTAATTTTTTTTTTTTTTTAAGCTTAACACACTTCAAGAATAAAATCTAATAAAGACTTTTAAACTCTTTCAGGATGGGTCTGGCCATTTCTCTGGTAGCGACAGAAAAAGAGAAGGTAACCTTTTCAGTACTCTGCTATATTCAGTGTGTGTGTTGTGATTTTAGATGTTGGAAATAAAAGCAGTTTCATTTTTCCATTGAAATTGAATTCAGGTGCCTATGGAATATAAATGAGCTTTTTAATGGTATCTTTTTCTCTGTAGTCATTGAACGAACAAATAGCAGTATGAAACTTAGAAAGGGGAAATGGAAAATATAATTTTCCCTCAATAGCTTTAATGTAATCATTTTCTTCAAAAAGTATTTAAACCCTCTCTGGCATGGTGGTATAGAAGATTTTTTTGGTGGGGGAGGGAATAACTTACTATTTTGATAAAAAATATAGAAAAGTTAAACAAGAATAAGGAACACCCATATACCCATTGTTCAGATTCACCAGTTTATTTTTGGTTGTTTTTTCATTATTCCCTTACAGGAGACATTTGAAATTTATTTTTGATATTAATCTTTATATGTCCTTGGGTGGTACAACTGGTTAATGCACTTGGCTGCTGACCAAAAGGTTGGAAGTTCAAGTCTGCCCATAGGCACCTTGGAAGAAAGGCCTGGCAATCTACATCCAAAGACTCAACCATTGAAAACCCTGTGGAGCAGAGTTTTACTCTCACACATGTAGGATTGCTGTGCATCAGAACTGACGTGAAGGCAGCCAGTGGTGGAGGAATCTTGACACAGCGCTCCCAGTATTCACTTTTCCAGGCCCGTTTCAGCTGGGAATTCCTTCCTGTTACAGGCAGTTTACAGAAATGTTTGGTTTATTCTCAGAAAGAACTACTGAATAGTAGTGAAGATTGGGTAGTGTGCTACACCTGTAGTCTGTTTTTCTTCTGCTTTGAAAACCATAAAATACAGGTTTAGAGTAAGGCTATCTCTGTAAGATGTGTTAATGTTCTTTCCCTCTGTAATACAGGTTTGGTACCATGTATGTAGCAGCCGTGGAAAGGGGTGTTACAACACAAGACTCAAGGAGGATGGTGGCTGTACAATATGGTACAATGAGATGCAGGTAAGACTTGGGGTGGACTCACAAAAATCTTACTCAAATTGGTCAGATAGACGGCTGAATTAAGGAATTATCGAAACAGGTTAGATCGCAGCTTTTATCTACTTATCTATTATAAGGAAAAATAGTGAGTAATTGGTTTTAATGTTAGTTGTAGTTTGTAAACTGTAGCTTGTGGGTTCATCACTTAAGAAATCTAACTTCCATTTATACTAAATATTACAGCCTGCCTGATTTCATTTAATACTGTTAAAATGCAACTCTGTCAAAATGATTTTTTTTTTTCTAATGCTTTAATTTCCTCTCCCTTTCTTAGTTGCTATCTGAGGTAGAAGAACACCTGAACTGTACCATTTCTCAGGTTGAGCCAGATATAAAGGTCCCAGTGGATGAATTTGATGGGAAAGTTACCTATGGTCAAAAAAGGGCCGCTGGTGGTAAGCTTTGAATTCTTTCTAACTCTCTTTTAAGTGTGAGTGTACCGTTTAAGCTACAGCTTAAGAAGAGAGTAATTTTGTTTCGTTAAGTGTGTATTATTGGCATATTAATCATTTCCTCCTTTTTATTCTCTTAGCACTTTGTCCATACCTGTCTTGTAGCGTTTTTACTGCATGATCTTATGTAAATAAAGAATAACAGTTTAGCTGTTTTTCTCAAGGTATTATTGTCATGAGGATAGTTGAATGTTTTATGGAATTGTTTGGAAATGAGTACAATGGATAATTTTAAACAAGGAATCAGAAGCTTTTAGCATTCTTTATTCAAGTAGGTTGGGACCTTCATCATATTATTCCCTTTCCCTGAAATGCCCTTCCTTAGCTTGTTCTGGAAAAATTTTTAAGATTAAGGCTAACCTAGTTTCCAGACTGAAGAAGACAGTGGAGAAAGGGTAGGTAGGAGTACAGAGGCAGCTGTTGGTGAGACCTAATTTATTTATATTGAGTAATTAACGTAACATTTTTAAAACTCAAAGTTTAGGAGATAGATTGCCCAATAGTACATCATTACTGCTAGAAGCAATGTCTAAACTAATATAATTGAGCCAAAGTATTGCTGACAAGTTATTTCAAGCATGTCACTTATATTACTTTGTAATTTGTGTGTGATGCAGGTGGAAACTATAAAGGCCATGTGGATGTTTTGGCACCTACAGTTCAAGAGTTGGCTGCCCTTGAAAAGGAGGCACAGACATCTTTCCTGCATCTTGGCTACCTTCCTAACCAGCTGTTCAGAACCTTCTGATTTTAACATACACTAAGTAAGATTTGCATAATGAAAGTGTGTAGTCTTAAAACTCTGAAACAATTGTACTGCTTCCAAGCAGCAGTACTTGTAGTAACTTAAGCCATTAGTGCTAATTCTTGCATGTCGAGAAACATTAGTCTTAAAAATTCTTCATAAAATGGCAGTCTAATGAAAATAATAAATTTGATGAGTACTATATGTTCATGAAGGTTTGTGTCTTGTTTTAAAGCTTTCTTGATTTTTTTTTTTTTAATTTCTGGGCTTATGAAGTGGAGTTTGTGGTATATGAATTTGGCAGAGGACCTATGTGGAACCACTAGTGAATATCCCAAAAGTAGAATATTTCATAGGAGATAGTTCTAAACGACCACAGTGAACTCACGCATAGGATTGTGGAGATGGCACCACGGATTGGGCACTGTTTCGTTCTGTTGTACATCAGAGTTGACTCAACGGCAGCTAACAACAACTCCTAAATGGAGACAATCATAAGATGATTAAGGTTGCCTAGATATATATTGACACTAGAGGAAAGTCTTGCTGTGAAAGAAAATTGGATGATCCTGGGGTAGAAAGACGAGGTAGAAAAACTCCATGCTTCCTAACTGTTAGGAAGCATGGAGTTTTTTTTAGGGAGTTAGAAAAGGTTCTGTGTCTAAGGCTTGATGACTGATTTACTTAGTGATAGTAAAGATGTATTTCTGAAGGATTACCTTCCCATTGAGACCCTTTCTTTCCAGTTGATATATACCTATAAAGCTAAAACTATTCTGGTATTCCTCTACCCCGTTGCCTCGATTCCTACTCAAAGCAACCCTATAGGACAGGGTAGAACTGCCCCATAGGGTTTCCAAGCAGCGGCTGGTGGATTCGAACTGCTGACATTTTGGTTAGCAGCCAAACGCTTAACCACTACACCATCAGGGCTCCACACTATTCCTCTAGGTCTTTAACATATAAAACTTGAACTCAGTTCTTTGGAATATATTTCCTCAAATAGTGACTCATGCCTAAAATACCAGAAGGAAAAAGGAAAATTTAAATACAATTGGATTGCTCTTTTGTGCCTTTTGTGACTCTTAGTTTATAAAGTAGCTTCTATGGGAAAAAAACATTCTTGTCCTAGAGTTTCCTTAAGCACACAAGCTATTAAAGTCTCTCATATGGTGTTTTCCAAACCTTTTAGCACTGAGATATTTTCTTCAAACAAAGTTTTAATGAAATTCAGTGTATGAACAGATAAAAGCTCTAAAAAACCATTACCTAATATATCGAGTTCATAGTTTGTGTGAAATGATTATGACGATACCGTTCTTTTACTTATCTCTCGACCACTTTCTTTGAAGATGTCCTAGAAGTGTTATAACAAATCTGAAAGATATTTGATGACAGTTCTTTGCAGTGTTTACACACATTAATCCGTGCTTTAGAAGTGAGTTCTGAACTGACGTAAAAACAAAGAAAAACCTCAGATTCAAACCACTTAAAACTTAGAGCTGGAAAGAGTCTGCGTGGTCATTTTACTCGTGGCCTCGTTTTACAAGTTGACCTTACAAAAATGCAAGTCCTCATGGCTTGGTTGGTAGGACTGGAAATAGAAGTTGGGTTTCCTAGTTTCAGCTTTTTCGGGATGATTCTCAGGTCCAAGTGGGTTGACCAGAGGAACGCTGGATAGAGATGGGTGACTGGAGGGGATTATTGAGTTTTTCCTCTTGAAATTACTGTCCAAATGGAATTATTCAGAGACCAGTTGTCAAAAGAGGAAGCCACGTGTAACCAGACCAGGAGAGGGGTTGCTTGAAGGCCTGATTTGTCCTTTCTTTTTTTTTGACGCATATCTCCATCAATCCTCCCTTTAACTCTTAGTCTGTGTTTCTAGATGCTGATTCCTTCAGGCCTCTATATTAATGCTAAAGTTGTGAAGACTTGTCAAAGTCTGCTTAAGATGTGGTCACTGAGCCATTAGAGGTGCCGATTGGCCTCCTTCTCCCTTTTAATCATAGCACCTTCTGAGTTTTAGCTAGTACTAGATTGCTCAGCTAGTGACTAGGTTCTAGTCAGTACGGTATGAGTACAAGTGATGCGTACACTTTCTGGGACTCATACTTCCATCTGTTCTTTCCCTCTTCCCTCAGGCTAGAACTTGGATGTGGTATTAGTGATCCAGTTTCCACCTAGGGAATGACAGAGCAGCAAGGCAGAAGGAACCCAGGTGACCTTTCAAAGAGAGATGCCTACTCTGTCTGGACTGCCTGTTGCAGTGGCTTGATCTTACCTGAACCATTGTATATTTAGGTCTCTTTGTTGTAGAAGATTAACCTCTACCCTAACTAATACAGAGTGCTAGAGGTGCTTGAAAGTTCAAAAAATGTTAATTATTAACCATCAAATGTTAGTATTTCTGACTCATAGCTTTAGCTTGGTCCATTGTATAGTATAAAAATTTATAAGTGTACTCATAGATCCCATGTCAGTAGCTCTATAGGTCTTCTCTAAACAGAAGCGCCAAGACTTGCCTCAACTTCAACATATAATAGATGTGGCCTGAGGTCTTTGTGAGTCATGGCACATTCCTCCTTATTACCTATGTCATCTTCACTCACTGCTCCTCCCCTACCTTCAAGCTTTGATTGTTTTCGTATGAAAGAGTTACTCTTTCACAGTGACTGAAGTGGTTTTTTGCTTGGGTTTTTTTTTTTTCCCCCTTCGGTTGTTTCAAATTTTAATGAACTTATATGAACTGCTTTATGTATTCACTGTATTGCTGATGTGGCATATACTTCGAGCCCCTTAATGGCACAGACCCACTTGAGAAAGTATAGAAAACCAAATAAAAGGATCAAATGCTTTCATTGCCTAGGGATGTTTGCCTGAAGAGAACTGGATTGTAAAGGATTCTAACTAGTTGTCCTATAGTTAGTTATAAGATCACCAAAACTTTTCTGTACTTCATTTTTAATATATCTTTTGAAAAAATTGGAGACTTCAGATTAATTTCCCCCCCTCTACTTTTTATAGTCACATTCCCAGAGAAGTTCACTGCTTACATGTTGGTTCCTTTTTTTTTTTTCCTATAAATGCTTTGGTATATAGCTTAGATCATATTTCATATATAAATTTGTATCTTTATTTAACACTAGCATTTTTCTTACTATAAATACTTTAATGGCTGCCTAATCCATTGAGGATGCTATGGTTTATGTAACCATTGAACTTTTCCTGCTCATGGACATTGAGGGGAATTGAAAAGGATGCGAACTTCAGAGTGTTAGGCCTTGATTTGAATCCCAGCTCTAATCCATTCCAGCAGTATAACAGAAGGCAAGGTACTTAGGATCTTTAAACTTTAGTGTCTTTGTTCATAAAAATGGTGAAAATAACTCACTTCATTCAGGATATTGTAAAACATTTAGTGAAATGTCCAGTAGATTGGAGATACTCATTCTGTATTTTATAGTATTCAGACTAGACATTTTTCCCATGTTACATATAATGCGGCCATGAACATCTGTGGGTTGTTTTCTTGGACTACATTCCTAAACGTGGGGTTACTGAATTCAAACATTTTTAAGAGTCATCATCACCAGATTGTTTTCAGAAAGGGTTGTACTGGTTATATCACACTAATAATATAGGAATTCTGTGTGATGGCTTTACAAACTTAAATTTAACTTGGAATGCAAAAGTAGGAAACAAAAAAAGATCAGTAGTTGGAAAATATGGCCTTGGTGTTAGAAATGACGCCAGAGATGGCATGATGGAATTTTGCAAGACCAACGACTTACTCATTGCAAATACCTTTTTTCAACAACATAAATGGCAACTGTGCATGTGGATCTCACCAAATGGAAAACACAGGAATCAAATCGACTACGTCTGTGGAAAGACACAATGGAAAAGCTCAATATCAGCAGTTAGAAGAAGACCAGATGCTGACTGTGGAACAGGCCGTCAGTTGCTCATATACAAGTACAAGTTGAAGCTGAAGAAAATTAAAACAAGTCTACGACAGTCAAAATATGACCTTGAGTATATCCCACCTAGAGACCATCTCCAGAATAGATTTGACACATTGAACACTAATGATAGAAGACCAAACTGCTAATGATAGACCAGACTGCTAATGATAGAAGCCCAGACTGCTAATGATAGAAGACCAGATAATTTGTGAGGTTACATCAAGGACATCATACATGAAGAAAGCAAAAAAAGGTTGTTAAAAAGACAGGAAAGAAAGAAAAGACCAAAATGGATGTCAGAAGAGGTTCTGAAACTTGCTCTTAAACGTGGGGTAGGTAACGCGAGTGAATGAAATGATGAAATAAAAGAGCTGAACGGAAGATCTCAAAGGGTGGCTTGAGAAGATAAAGTATTATAATGAAATGTACAAAGACGTGGAGTTAGAAAACCAAAAGGGAAGCACATGCTCAGCATTTCTCAAGCTGAAAGAACTGAAGAAGAAATTCAAGCCTCGAGCTGCAAATTTTGAAGGATTCTATGGGCAAAATATTGAAGGACACAGGAAGCACCAAAAGAAGGTGGAAGGAATACACAGAATCATTATACCAAAAAGAATTGGTAGATGTTCAGCCTTTTCAGGAGGTAGCATATGATCAGGAACCTATTGTACTGAAGGAAGAAGTCCAAACTGCACTGAAGGCTTTGGTGAAAAACAAGGCTTCAGGAATTGACAGAATACCAATTGAGATGTTTCACAAGCAGATGCAGCAATGAAGGTGCTCACTCATCTATGCCAAGAAATTTGGAAGATAGCTACCTGGCCAGCTGACTGGAAGAGAGTCTATTTGGGCCCATTCCAAAGAAACGTGATCCGCCAGAATGCGGAAATTCTCAAACAGTATCATTAATATCACACACAAGTAAAATTTTGCTGAAGATAATTCAAAAGTGGTTGCAGCAGTACATCAACATGGAATTGCCAGAAATTCAGGCTGGATTCAGAAGAGGACGTGGAACGAGGGGTAACGTTGCTCATGTCAGGTGGATCTTGGCTGAAAGCAGAGATTAGCAAAAAGATGTGTTTTTATTGACTATGCAAAGGCATTTGATTGTGTGGATCATTACAAATTATGTTGTGCTCCTGAGGAACCTGTACTTAGACCAAGAGCACTTAATTGTGCTCCTGAGGAACCTGTACTTAGAGCAAGAGGCAGTTATTCAGACAGAACAAGGGGATACTGCTTGGTTTAAAGTCAGGAAAGGTGTGCGTCAGGTTGTATCCTTTCACCATGCTTAATCAATCTGTATGCTGAGCAAATAATCCGAGAAGCTGGACTGTAAGAAGAACAGGACATCAGGATTGGAGGAAGACTCATTAACAACCCACAGTATGCAGATGACACAGCCTTGCTTGCTGAAAGTGAAGAGGACTTGAAGCACTTACTGATGAAGATCAAAGACCACAGCCTTCAGTATGGATTACACCTCAACGTAAAGAAAACACAAATCCTTACAATTTTGGACCAATAAGCAACATCGTGATAAACAAAATATTGAAGTTGTCAAAGATTTCATTTTACTTGGATCCACAATCAACACCCATGGAAATAGCAGTCAAGTCATCAAATGATGTATTATTGCACTGGGCAAATCTACTGCAAAAGACCTCTTTATATGTGTTAGAAAGCAATGATGTCACCTTGAGGACTAAGATGCACCGGACCCAAACTGTGATACATTTAGTTGCCTCATATGCACGCTAAAGCTGCTCAGTGAACAAGGAAGACCGAAGAGGAATCGATTAATTTGAATTGTGATGCTGGCGAAGAATATTGAACATACCACGGACTGCCAGAGGAACAAACAAGTATATCTTGGAAGTGTTCCTTGGAAGGGAGGATGGCGAGAGTTCATCTCACATAATTTGGACATGTTATCAGGAGGGACCATTCCCTGGAGAAGGACATATGCTTGGTAAGGTAGAGGGTCAGCAAAAAAGAGGAAGACCCTCGACGAGATGGACTGGCACAGTGGCTGCAACAATGGGCTCAAATATAGCAATGATTGTCAGGGTGGTGCAGGGCTGGGCAGTGTTTCGTTCCGTTGTTCGGAGGGTCCCTATGAGTCAGAACTGACTCACCAACACCTAACAAGTATAACTTGCAGTATGTAGTTTGTTTTCTTACAGTCTCCGCCTATGGTGTATGAATTAGTGCTGGCTGCCTAGCAAAAAGTCTGTACCGCACGTTCCCTGCACCACACCCCTCCCCCACCACATCCTACTCTATTACAAACGAGGATCCAGACTTGTTTTAGGTAAGGTTGCGGCTTCTTTCTTTTTTCTTTGCTTTTTTATGGTGGAAGTGCATATGGCAGTGACTGAGAACTGCCCAGATTAAAAAAAAAAAATTGATTCCTTGCCAATTTCATATGGATAGAACCATTTAATCACATTTCTCACCTTGTTCTCCTGACTTAAAAGGGAACTACGTGCTTTACTGCAGTTTGAATGAGATACATAAAATAAGAAAAATGTGTAAGTAAATACAAAAATGAGGCTACCTTGGGTAGATTCTCTTCTCATAATTTTATCATTTCCCTATAGATGCTGACAATTTCAGAAATACTCCCAGAGGTTTTTTTTTTTTTTTTTAAGTGACCTTTATTTGATGGAAAAGGAGTATTTGTTAGAAGGGAAAAAGTGCAGTGGAACAGGAAGGAAAGGGAGGGGTACTATTTTGCTACTCCAAAAGTAGTTGATAGAGAATTCCTTTGGAGGGAGGATTAGAAGGGAAATTTTTGCTATTGTTGTCTGTTCTGTTGCTTTAAATAATCACCTTTCATTTAAAAATCATCTAAAACTCCAGTTTTTCTGGTAAAGTTTACACTCTTAACTGATCAGAAGAGTTGAGGGGAATTTGAAAGAACTTAGAGTCAAGTGGAAACCCTGGTGGCATAGTGGTTAAGAGCTAAGGCTTCTAACCCAAAGGTCGGCAGTTTGAATCCACCAGGCAGTCCTTGAAAATTCTGTGGGGCAGTTCTGCTCTGTCCTATAGAGTCGAAATAGACTCGACTGCAACAGACGTGGTTTTTTTTCTTTTAAGAGTCAAGCAGGCCTGGCTATGATCCCAAGGATAGTGACTGACTTCTAGTTAAAGCTGAATCACTTACAGAGGTAGCCCCGCCTAGGGTGGCAGCTGGGAACCTTCATTTTAACCAGTTCTTCAGGTGATTGTGATGCAGATGGTCCTTGTACCACCGTTTGAGAAACACTTAGGGAGAACTAGGTACTATAGCTTTTATTCTCGCTGCAGTCCTTTATCCTGAGGCTTACCCGTGCCCGTTGCTGTCCAGTCGATTCCCACTCATAGCGACCCTACAGGACAGAGTAGAACTGCTCCATAGAGTTCCAAAGACCACCTGGTGGATTTGAACTGCTGACCTTTTGGTTAGCAGCCATAGCTCTTAACCACTACGCCACCAGGGTTTCCTCCTGAGACTTAGGCAATATGATGTAAAGGGACAGTCAGAGAGAGAGAAGCTTGCTGTACTAGATCACCTATCTTCTGGTGCTGGCCCACTGCCTTTCTACCAAAAATTTTCACCTTAGTCCCCTCCTCATAGATTAGTGGTTTGCAACGCTGGCTGCACACTGGGTCACCTAAGGAGCTTTAAAAGAAAAACCAGTGTCTGTGCTTTACCTCCAGAAATTCTGATTTAATTGTTCTGGGGTGGGACCTGGGTGCCCCAGGTGATGCAGATGTTCTGCCATGGTTGAGAACTTCTGCTGTAGACTGAGCCTGACTTGATTTTTCTTGGTCCTGTCATAAACCTTTGTATGTCCTCTACACATGCCTAAGCTAATAATACATCTTAAAGTAAAATACAATTTAGGCTCAAGCTGGAACCCTTGCTATAGAACTATGTAGTAGAGGTTATTGTAGAGAAATACTTTGATAAAAATGGCATGATGTATAATTTTGGAGAAACTGATAAAATTATTTTAAAAGTAGATTTTGTAGCCAGTTGAGTTTAACTCACTTCAAAATAGTCACTTTGCGAATTTAGACAAGGCTTTCAAGGATGCTTCAATTTTTCAGTATCTATTTGGCCTTTTCTTTTTATTTGTTTTAGACATTACCACTTTGTTTTTATTTGAAACATTGCCATTGTTTTTGACAGGGCCACTTTATAGGCCTTTGGAAATCATTGGTTCAACCCAGTATTTTACCTCAGGTCTAGTTCCCCAGCTTTTTAATTCATCCTGTTCACCAGAAATGGCCCTGGTTGGATGTTCCCTGTTGTTTCCTCCACCCAAATCCCAGTTGAAGGACAGATATTTGCTACTGCCAAAGTAGGACTCAGAAGAGGCAGCCAGAGGACGCACCTCTGTAGGGCAAGAATTGGATGTTAAGGGCTTTTCAGTTTTTTTTGTGTTGGGTCAGGGCCGCAGGGAAGGGAACCTAGGTTAGAAAACCCTGATCAGAATGGGAATTTGCAAGATGGAGGTTAGAGTCAGGATAGGGCCAGCTGAATATCGGAGCAATGATGTCTGATAATGAGTTTTAAATTTTCTTTGTCTGTATTGTGATATCCTCAAATCTTAGCAACTAGGTTAGGTATGTGTCTTAGTTATCTAGTATTACTCTAACAGAAATACCACAAGTAGATGGCTTTAACAAATAAAAGTTCATCTTCTTACAGTTTAGGAGGCTAGAAGTCTGAATTCAGGGCATAGGCTCTAGGGGAAAGGCCTTTTCTCTTTTCAGCTTCTGTTTCCGGTTCCTCGGAGATTTCATTTGGTATGGCATCTATCTTTCCCCTTCTCTGCTTACTTGCTTTTGTGCTTGTTCGATCTGCGTCTTTTATATCTTGAAAGAATTGATTTAAAACACAGCCTACACTACTGCTGCCACATTAAGATAATAAAGAAAACCCCCTCCCAAATGGGATTATAACCACAAGTTTAGAGGTTAGGATTTACAATGCGTATTTTGGGGGGACATAATTCAATCCGTAACAGTACAATAGTATGGTGTGGGTATTAAGGAGGGTTGTTTCTGTGCTTGGACAAAGTGGTGTTGAAGGGTGTGTGGGAGCTGGTTAGGACCCCATCCTGCAAGAAATTGTCACAATGGCAGGAGGGGACAAGAAAGCTACCTGGAGCAGGGGTCTAAAGTTTGGAAAAGTGACAACTAGGCTTGGTGACAGGCTTAGCAAGCACTCCCAAAAATTCTTAGACATAGTTGAGAGGGCACTGGCTAGCCTGCAATGCAAAGTTAGAAGCTTGAGGTATTTTGTTTGGCTCTTAGAGGCTAGCAATTTGGAGATACTGGATTATACACATATCATTAAATACCATCCACTTAAAATGTGGTGTTAGCTCTATTGGTTGTAATAACAAACTCTATCGTATTCTTCCATCCATAATTTGTTATTTCTTTCCCCACTGTTGTTGGCTTACAACCCAGCACCATTTGAATACTTTCCTACAAAATTATACAGATGTAGTAGGGCCTACCCACAAAACCTCTTGTGGGTTTGGTGGCTTGTCATTTCCCACTTGGGTACACCAGGTGGCGCTAAGGTTACATCATGAATACCCACAAAGACCTGAACACTTGTGCTGGTGTATTTTTACCACTTGGGGTCAGTTGAGGATTATCTGACTTCCTAGTTTTCTTCTAAGTAAATCATAGAATTCAGAGAAATTATTTCTCCTTACATCTGTCAGAGGCTGTGGGGTTTTTTTTTTTTTTTATGTACCCTGAACACCAAGAAATGTGCTTTTTTTTTTTTTTTTGTAATGAGTTGGCCCCACACAGCTAGTGCTTCAGTGGTTTCTGCTGTCACAAAACATTTAAAGGACCACCACACCAGCTTTCTCCTGGGCCCAGGATTTGGGAGTTCTCTGTACAAAGAACTTCCACACATGTCAAAATTGCTTTTATGCTAATTGCCATTCTGATTAACATTTCCAGAACTCAGAATGCTTTTTCTCAGTCACTTCCTTTGATTCTGCCTGTCTCTGAAAGCCCAGATCTGAATGAAGCGAGATGAAGTATCATGTTAACAAATCACTGACGCCCACTAGTCTTCCTGCTACTTATACAGCTGATCCTAGGAATTATGGCGTTGCCCTTTTGAGAGCATGCGGGAGATTTGTGGAATGGTCACCAATTGACACTGCCCGCCTGTGGGTGGGTATGGGTGGGGGTGAGGGCAGGATGTGTGGGTTTAGTCAGAAGCTCAGACAATGAGCCTAGTCACTTCAGAAAAGAGCTTGTGGCTAGTTATTTGAAACGCCAAAATGAATGGACACCCCAAGTGAGTGTCTTCCAGGATCTTTCTGCTGGCCAAGTAAATTCTTGGGTTTGTAAATTACGAGGTTACCTGATAAAAACAACCAGGTGTAATCTGTCCTTTGCCTTCGATTTTTCTCCAAGGAATACCATTCTGGAGGGTGGGAGCAGGAGGAGACCTGAGTCGCTGTTCAAGAGCAGATTCCTCCTGTATAATTTAAAGGTACAATAGGAGCTCATCTGATTACTGCCATTTAAAATTTATAATTAATCCATGTTAAACCCAGCCGAAGGACCCGTCATGGGCTTTTGTTGTCTAATTAAGCCCAGACTAACTTAAGCACTTAAGGTCCTCTCAAATGTGGCCCCAGCCTTCCTAGTCTTATTTCTGTTTTTCCTCCATTCATATCGAGCCTGGTCTCCTCACTGTCCTCCATATATAATAGCAACAGGTATTGACCCCTTACTATGTGCCAGGTATTGTTCTAAGTGTCTTACCCATCTTAGTCCTCACAACAACTCCAGAACATAGGTTTCATTACTGTTCCCATTTTAAGGATGAGGAAACTGAGGCAGCAAGAGGGTAATGATTTGCCTAAGGTCACATGGCTTGTAAACATTTGAGCCAGAACTTAAATTCAGGTTTAATGAATCTTGTTTTTTCTTGCTGCTGGGATTATGTGGCTGCTTGTGCCTGTTGAAAGGTCTTCCCACTTGCCCTTTGCCTTTCAAGATTCCACCCGTCACTGGGGACCTGAGCCACTTTTGCCTTCTTCTTGAGAGCAAAAGAGCATCACCTTTTTGAGAGTCAACCATGAGCCAAGTATTTTATATTCTATCTCATAGGATAGCCAGTGCTGTCTTTTTTGCATATAAGGAAATCCAGGGGTCATAGAGATTCGGTAGAAGTTCTATAGGATAAGTCTGTCAGGTCCCAGAGCCTGTGCTTTTCTGGTCTACTGCTCTGCCTCCAACAAGCCTTCTAGCATGTTATTCTTACTCTTGCCCTTTCATGTTATAATACGGCTCTTAATTTTTTAAAATTATTTCATGGCTCTTTTTTCCCCCCTCTATGTTTCTGGATGAATCAAAGGCCTTCCAATGAAAGGCTTCTGAGTTATACTTCTTTTCTTTCCCTACAGTGTACCTAGTGAGTATATAACAAACGCTATTGATTTGTTTTTCATGCTGTAGAGAAAATCTGTCAACTTATCTGACAGCAACAAAAACTTCCGTGACGAGACTGAGACTGAAAACAGAAAGATACCTAGTAACTTTTAACCCTGGGCAAGAATTATTACTCCGTGTAGTATAGGACGAAGGCCAGGGCCACATTCAGTGGAAAAATAAGCTTTTAGCTTATTCAAGAAAATCTTGACCAAAATCTTTAAGAATCATGAGCATATGGGACCAAAAGCTCCAATTTCATATGGCTGAGATTTCAGTGTTATAGTGGACCAACACTTACCCCCAGAAATATGTGAATTCATCATGGTTGTTTTTGAAGCCTTGGAGTTGGCAAAGTTCCAAGTCAAGAACTCTCTGCCTTTGCAGTTCTCGATTATTTGAGGCTAGATGACTCACTTTGTGTAACATCCTCTTGTTTTCTCCCGGAGGCTTCCCTGAGAGGATTAGCAGGGGCAGGGGGGGTTATGAAAGCCAAGCTACTGTTGATGATTTCTTTTCAGTTTTGTTAACATTTGTTGGGAAGCCTCCTTGACCTCTTCTTTTTTGCCCACCAGGCAGGTCACTTTCCTCTTTAGTGCCACTCAGACTTTTTTTTATTATAGCATTTATTTTCCTATATTTGCCTGCTTGTATGTCAGTGCTAGGTAGGAAAGATCCTTTAGGGCAGGTCTGGTTTCAGTATCCTCGGAACCTGGAGGAGGGTCTGGCCCAGAGAAGGTGATTTAGTAAACATTTGTGGAGTTGGAAGGATGGATGGATGAATGGATTATCATAAGAAAATACTACGAAGGAATTTTAGGTATCAACGAGCAAAATTAGGGTATGTTAGGATTAGTTATGGGCTTAAAGATTTTTTTGGACAGGAGATCTGCATATCCTGAAAATCAGGCCACAAAAACAGGTTCTGAGCCACTTCTGGATCTTTAAGAAAGGTTTATGTTTTCAGACCACGCCTGTGGTGGCTTAGCCCAGAACTGCCTGATTACTTCAGGAAGAAATCCCCCTCACCACCACTGTACTTTACTCTGTCACTTTGTTCTGAGACACAGCAGCCAGCATCCACTGTATGGTAGGCTCTACTGTGTGCTTTGCATTCTTTTATCTGTAGTCCCCTGCAAGACAGGAATTATTTTCCTTGAAGGAAACAGGTTTAAAGAGGTAAGGTAACAAATCAACAATAATAGTTGAAGACTACAATACCTCACTTTCAATAATGGACGGAACAACTAGACAGATCAGCAAGGAAATAGAAGACTTGAGCAATACTATAAACCAGCTAGACCTAACACATCTATGGAATGCACCACCCAACAACAGCAGAATACACATTCTTCTCAAATGTACATGAAACATTCTCTAGGATGGATGATATGCTAGGCCATAAAATAAGCCTCAATACATTTAAAAAATTGAAATCAGCACAACTAGATGGTACCCGACTACCACCACCAGCTGCTCTGACAGGGATCACAATAGAGGTTCCCGGAATGAGCTGGAGAATTCAAACTCACAAAAACAGACCAGACTTACTGGTCTGACAGAGACTGGAGAAACTCTAACTGTATGGTTCCCAGACACCTTTTTAACTCAGTATTGAAGTCATTCCTGAGTTTCACCCTTCAGCCAAAGGTTAGACAGGCCTATAAAACGAACAACCATGTATAGGAGAATATATGAGCACACCAGCCCTGAGGCAAGGACGATGAGGCAGGAAAGCTGGACGAATGGAAATGAGGAACCCAAGATTGAGAAGAGGACAGTGCTGACACGTTGCAGGGTTGGCAATCAATGTCACAAAACATGTGTAAATTGTTTAGTGAGAAACTAATTTGCTCTGTTAACCTTCATCTAAAGCACACACACACACACACACACAAGTCATAAAAAGAAAAAAAAGTGGAAATCATACAAAGTATATTCTTTGACCACAATGGATTGAAATTAGAAATGAATAACTTTTGGAAATTCACAAATATGTAGAAGTTGAATAACACAACTCCTAATTAACCGATAGATCTAAGAAGAAATCATGCGAGGAATTGGAAAATACTTTGAGATTATTAAATCTGAAAACACAACAAACCACAACTTAAGGAATGCAGGTAGAGCAGTGCTTAGAGGGAAATTTATAGCTGTAACTGGCCATATTAAAATGGAAAAAAAAATCTCAACAACATAACCTTCTACCTTAAGATACTGGAAAAAAGAGGGGGAGGGAGTGAACTTAAAGCAAGCAGAAAGGAAGAAATAGTAAAGATTAAAATGGAAATTAATGAAATAGAGAATAGAAAAACAATAGAGATAATCAACAAAACCAAACCTTTTGTTTTAGAAATCAACAAAATTGACAAACCTTTACCAAGAAAGAGGTGAGGTAATTTTCCCAAGGCGCCTCCAATGGTAAATGGCAGAGCCAGGACTCCAAACTAGGACTGATGTCAAAGCTCGGCTTGTACATCTGTCTCCGTACCTAGACTGTGAGGATCAGGAGCATGTCTTACTCATCTGTGCATCTCCATTGCTTTGCTCTGCGCCTGGCACATCGCAGGGCTCAGGAAATGTTTGCTGAACTAAAATGAAAAGTAATTCTGCTCCCCATCCTTAGTCAACCATCTGTGTGAGATGATAAATTATGCTTCCAATGCAGATTGAGCTGAATTGCACTATTTCTGATGAGAAAAGCTGAAAACAGTAAACTGCCTCTCCTTAAAAATAAACCCTTCAGCTTCAGGGATTTGGCCCAGAAATGAACCATGTTGTAGCTCAGGCCCTGAGACTGAGCTCATTACCCTGGAGCCAAGGGGGATGAGGCTTCTGACTGCAGTGAGAAACTCCATCACCTTGACCTGTCCCTGCACGCAGAGGGCCTGCTTGTGTTCCCCTCTCCTCCATCCTAGGCCGTGGAGGCTAGTTCCCATTTGTAGCGAGGACTGGCCCAGCTCAGAGGGAACAGCTGATCCCAGAGAGCACAGATGTTGAATCTTGTTCAGAGACTGAAAGATTGGGAACAAAGGTTCAGCAATGGCAACCTAGTTAAGCCAGACTGGGATCCACGTGGAGTGTAGCTTTCTGACGTATAAAGAGTGAAATGTAAGGAATGTTGACTTCAATTAACCCAAGTGCATGCTGATATGTCCTGAAAGGCTGGGAGGGGAGGATGATCCCAGGTAGATTACATACCAGAATGCTACCACAAGTTCAGGCTGGAGTGACATGGCACCTGTCCTGGGAGACGAGGTGGGAGAAGGGGGGAGACAGAGTGCCTTCACAAATGTCACCTCAGCCTTATAATGGCTTTGCGAGAAAGGCAGAGTGCAGCTTATTTGCCCTTTTTGCAGAGGAGCTCATGAAGCCTGTAGAAGTTGCTGGTTTTTTTGACTCCCAAGTCCAGTGTTCTTTCTGCCATACCCTTGCCTCTTAGGAACCTGCTTTAGAAACTGCATTTTTAAATTTCCCATGAAACTTACTCATGTAATAACTGCATTCTCAACCTGTGCCGGAAACGCTAGTGCTGGGTGTGGAGTTGATAATCACAAGTTTACTTGAACTTTGTAAAGTCACAAGAGAGACAGGAAAAGTGAAATTTGGGTGCCTTTTCAAGAACAATGATTATCACCTGGCACTCTGAACTGTCAATTACAGCACTTCGCCTCCTTTCTTAAGTTCATTTGAATGTACTGCTCATTGGGTCACGGCAGGTGCTGATGAAGAGCTGTCAGGCCAGAGAGTAGTCATGAGGACTAGCAGCACACCTGGATATCCATCACATGTTTTTACGTCCTGGGCCTCTGCTTTCTCATGGTTGTCCTAAGTTCTATTTATAACGAAAAATGAAACAAATGGCACGCCCATGCTCACATGGCTGCCCAAAGTCCTAATTCAAACGTGGCATTCAAGGCTCTACATGATCTGGCTTCTGCCCATCTCTCATTCATTCCAACACTCAGTGAATATAAAAAAAAAAAGCAAAGAGAAACAAACAAAAAAACTTACTATGTGCTAGGCACTGTGCCAGTGATAGAGTGGTAAGCAAGTTAGAAGTAGCTTAGAGGAAAGACCCGTCGCTGTTGAGTTGATTCTGACTCATGGCAACCTCACGCATTGCAGAGTAGAACTGTGGTCCGTAAGGTTTTCAAGGCTCCCATCTTTTGGAAGTAGATTGCCAGGTCTTTCTTCGGAGGCACCTCTGGGTGTGTTCAAACCTCCAGCCTTTTGGTTAGTAGACAAGTACTTAACTGTTTGGGCCACCCAGGGACTTCTAGAGGGAAGAGAGGCAGATAAGCAACAAGGATTTCCAGACAAAGTGAAAATCTGACATTTTCAGAGAGCCCTGAAAAAATACTCAACCAGAGGAAGAGGAAGTGTGTTTCAGAGGGAACAGTGTACAAGAAGGTGAGAATTCTGAGAGAACATTGAAGGAGATGAAAAAAAGTTCACCTGCCTGCTATTTGGTAGTGGGAAGATGGAAACGGAGTGAGGGGAGGCTGGTCATGGAGGGCCTTCTAAGTAGCATGATCATATGCCTGGATTTGTTCTACATAACACCAATTGTCTTGGCCTTTTTATTAACAGGCTCCTTTCATCCTCAGAAATGCCCTGGTTTACACAATAAATTACATTGTCATTCTAGTTATAAACCTGTTGCCTTCGAGTCTATTTCGACTCATAGCGACCGTGTAGGACAGAGTAGAATTGGCCCATACAGTTTCCAAGGAGTAGCTGGTGGGTTCAAACTGCTGACCTTTTGGTTAGCAGCCAAGCTCTTAACCACTGCGCCACCAGGGCTCCATTCTGGTTACAAGCAATGTTCATTTGGATATTATTCTAGGGGAAATGGGAGCCGTTGAAGGTTTTAAGAAGGGCAGTGATCCAATCTGTGTTTTTACAAGATATTTCTGGCTATACCATGGAGATAGACAAGATCAGAGGAAGGAATCAGTGATGGCTCCTCAGGAGACTGGACAGCTGTTTCAGCGACTCCTTGAGGCTGCCAACACCATAGGGGCCCCGGTTTGGAGTTGCATGTTGCACATACTGAGTCTGAGGCGCCTGCGAGGTACCCACGTAGAGATAGTCAGCCTGCCTTGGACGAGCGGATCAGGAACTCCGGAAGGAGCAGCGGAGTTTAAGTGTGGGCAAGCGAAAGAGCTCTCTGAAAAGGCTGAGACTACTTCAGCATGTGCCCCAGTTCTCCCTCGCGTGAAGCCTGTGCTGCACCTGCACCGTAGTACCCCCCATTCCAAGACACAGCCTGAACTGCTCCTTCCCTATGCCTTTGCTTACACTGGTCCCTCCACCTAGGATGCCCTTCTCTGCTTTCTTGCAAGTGCTTTCCTTAACACCCTAACAATCTTTCAAAGACTAGATAAAATGCCACATCTTCCAGGAAACTACCCTGACCTTTTCATCTGGAACTAACCTGTCCCTCCCCATGTATCCATGACTCCTTGTTTGCATTGCCTTTGTGGCATGTGTACTGCCTTTCACCTTGAGTCATTGCTATCTGCATGTGTTTAACTGTATGGTATCAACTCCTCAAAGACAGAGACTAGATGTATCTTACTTACCTTTGCGTGTCTCATGGTGTTTATTTACACTTACCCAAAATTCTAGTTCAATAGTATTTATTGACTATCTATTATGTATTATGTACTAAGGCCTGTACTCTGCCTCTATTGTGTTCAGTCATTTATTCACCATTCAGGGAACATTTGTTGCATTGTATTGGAGATAACAGAAGGAAACCAAGTTTTCAACAGTGTGGGGCATGGACAAGTAAAATAATTAAAACAGGGTTATAAATGCTGCCATGGTTAATGTTACATGTCAATTTGGCTAAGCTATGATTCTCAGTGGTTTGGCAGACATTGGACCGATTGCTCTTCCATAATGTAATATGATGTGATCTCCTCCATGATGTGATCAGCCAATCAGTGGAAAGGGGAGTTTCCTTCGGGATGTGGCCTGCCTCCAGCATGTAAATGGATAATCTGGCAAAGCTTACTGTCTTTCTCAACCCTGCACTCTTTTTGTTGCCTGACCTCCAGTTCTTGGGCTAAGCCTGCAGAAGTCTCTGGCCTGCCACCTGACCTGCAAATTTTGGATTCGTTAGCCTCTGCTACCACGTGAGCCAGCAGAGGTCTTCAGCCTGCCACCTGACCCACGGATTTGGGACTTGCCAGCCAAATTGTGTGAGCCATTTCCTTGAAGTAAATATATACTTATATATACACTTCACTGGTTTTGTTCCTCTAGAGAACTCAGACTAAGACAAATGCTAAGATATTGGTAAGCACATGGCACTATGAGGTCGTGTTATAGGGATATTTAACCAGGCCTGGAAATCAGGGAAGATTTCCAAAAGTAAAATCTGGTTTGAATCTTGAGAGACCAGTAGTTGATGACTAGGGAGAGGAAAGCTTTCCATTTTATGTTCAAAACAACATGGTAAGGCAGTATCCTGGGCATGTCAGTTTATGCTTGAACTAGCCCTTTTAGATGAAATTATATTATCCACAGCCTCTACTAAGGGGAGCTACGCTAGGCTGTTCTTGTCCAGAGTGGCCATGGTTGGACCCAAGGTAGGTAGTGTTCCAAAGGTGGCCTGACCATAGGCTGGCAGCAACCTCTCTGTTGCCTAGGGCAGGGTCGCCTCATAAAGGTGATGGTTAGCTAGGCCTGTCACACTGGACTCTTCTGGGATTTGGAATTTTCTTTGGAGATAGGTCAAGGCAGCACCCCTACCTGATAATACTCACTACGTGGCAAATATATTACCCAGGAGTAATGGTACCCATCCCAGGTACTAGAGCTGGTGGGAAGTCAAGAAGGACAAGCGCTGCTGTCATCAGGAACTGGACTAAAGCTGCAGGGAAGGGTGACTGTGCCCTTGTGAGACAGGAATGGCTTTTATACCATGGAGGCCCATAGCCTGGTTCTGCTCAGGGAAGTAATGAAATGGGCTTTAGACCCTAAAGGAAGAAAAGCCTGCCTGATTAGCGCCTCAATTTCCCCATTTGTACGTCAAACAAAATGATCTGAAAGATTTATACTATCAACATAGAGTATTTTTTTGTCTTTAATGAGCTTGGTCATTTCAACACCTGTGGTCAGTCAAACCACATACCGTGGTCAGTCAAATCCACATTCCCTAAGCTCAGACCTGACAACTGACCCCCCTCAGATAGGGACTCCAATGCTGACAGTGCCAACCCAGAACAGTTCATGTGGCTTCCTGCTGCTACGCTCAGACTCTACTCTCTTCCTGGGGAGACAGGCCTGAGCCTCCCTCCACACAGAGCACTGCCTTACAAGTTAACGTCCTACTGATTGTGTGGCCTGGCATACAGAAGGTAGTTGTTAAGGGTCTCTTTCAGGGGCAGTGTTGAACATACCAAGGAAAGAATTTTATTAAGAAGTAGTTGAGGAGAAATAAGGGTGGTGACAGGAGGGCAAAAGGGCCTTCCCTGGAATCCCACCCACTGTCAGTCCCCTTCCTAGCAGTCCTGGTGGCCCCTCTTTTGGAGTATGGGCTGCACTTTCTCCTGTCTTGGAAAGCGGTACACCTCAGGTTCTTCTGGCTCTTCTATATGTGGCTGCCTCAGAACCCTGGGTTCCTGCCTGATTCCCCAGCTGACCCAAGCACAACCGTTTCTGTGACCAGCACTGAGGGTTCTGTGTAGCTGGCTCCCCTATGAGGCGCCAGCAGCCCCAGGGATCATCACAGGATGCTCTGCCAGACCAGAAACAGGATACTGGGCCGGGGACCCCTGAGAGGAGACCAGAGCCAGGAAATGCTTCTTCCTGCTGGAGGGACAGCTCAGTGACCTGGAGAGGTGTGGGCCAGAATGCTCTTGTTTCCATGGTGACATTACCTCTGGTTTGAACCTGAGGCTGAGCACCATGTGCTTAGCTAATGGGCAAAGTCCATATCATCAAAAGGACATATCTAGCAGCTGATGTTTTCTACATCCAGACAAGTACACTCATATTGGAACCTATGAGTTTCACCACTGGAAGAGTCCGTATAGTCATAGAATCTCTGAGATGGAGAAAAAAAGAGGGATTCACCCTCCACCCCATGCAGACACACTCCCTCCAGCCTTCCAAGTGGTACTGACTCATCCCAAGTCTACTTCCAGGAGTGGGCAGCTCACTCTTGTGGGAGGCCATGATTCCACTGCTGAACCAGCTCTAACTGTTCGCAAGTTCTTTCTTATGCTGTGTTGAAATATGGGTTCCTGTCATTCCCTTCACTGCTCTTTATTCCCGCCTTTGGTGTTAAGCAGGTAAGTTTCTGTCTTCCCAATGAAGTCCTTCAGAAATATGTCCCACAGGCCTTTTCTTCTCCAGACAAAAGAGCCAGTGCCCCTTCACCTCTGCTCTTTTAATAAGACTTTCTCCTGGTTACTTTGCTCTGGATATGTCCAAAATCTAAAAGATGGAAACCAAGACTGACCCAGTGCTGCAAGTGTGATCTCTCTGGTATAGAAAGAAGCAAGATCTTTGCCTCCCCAGAACTGGACAATTGATTCCTGCTAATGTAGCCTTGGGTGGCCTTAAGTATTGGCAGCCATCAAGTCTTAGGAGAAGCTCAGCGGTTATTTTTCTTTTTCCCCGGCCCTTAGGTCCATCCTGTTCTTGGACAATAATTTGGCTTCTTGAGCCCAAATTTGTGGCTTAACCTGTTCGATAGTGCATTGCTGCTTCCAACACATTAGGAGCTCCACAGTTCTGATTCTGTCCTCTCTTCCAACATTTTGTTTTTCAACTCATGAAAAGCAGTGGTTCCCCTCCCCATATACCCATTTCCAATGATCTGACTTTAAGGCTAATGCCTCATCTTTCGTGGGAGAAGCCAGCATTTATTTGACTCTGAGCAGTGGGACACACTTTCCTGCAGAGTGACATCTGGCAGCCTCAGGCAGTGAGTTAGGGGGGTCTCCTTCTTTCTATCCCTCTCTCCCTTAAAGGCTGCTGTTCCCGTCTTATTCTTACACAAGATATGAATTCTGTTCTCTCTTGTATTATTCTATTTATTTTTGTCATATTTTAGCTCTGTCTCTCCCAGCTCAGAAGCACATTCATTCTGCTGCCCGTTCATTTATCAAACACCATGTTTGTGCCTAGAATTCTGCTAGTGCTCAAAGGCAAGGACTGGGTCCTTCCCTTCTTTTTATCATCTCCAAGGGCTTGCCACATGGAGAGGGGACATAGTCAAAGACATTAGTAACTCATGGGAAAGCTCAGAAACCTGGAATATCAGATCCGGAAAGGCCAGGAGGGACTGTCTTGTCCCAACACCTCTGGTCACCAGTGAGTTAAGGACAGACCTGGGTCTTGACACAATCCTGGGCTACAAATGAATGAAGTGAGACTGTGTATGCAGGACTGAAGTCTACTTTTGTGTGTGTTGTATCCTGTACAAGTGTGTCCAGCCAAGGTAACAAGTGGGAGCAAATTTATCCTGAAGCAAAGAGGGGCTTTTCCTAATTTTTACCACATAGGCTAGAAGTGCCCCATATATTTGTCACCCAATACTGTAGGTCCTGATTTGGTAGTTTGTGGTGGTTTTATGGTACCTGCTTTGCCAGTGCTGTTATGCCCCCAGTTTTTGCCATTTTACCATCCCCAGCCTGGGCTCTAGCTTTGCTCAGTGAAGCTCCCCTCCTGCTTCTGTAAATAATGTAGGCCTTAAATACATGATGATTGTTGAGAACCCTTGCCAGGTAAGACAGATGCTTTAACCATGGAGAGCCTCTCTCTAGCCTGAGGCTGGAGGAATTTTACCTGCCTTCTTACCCCCTTCCTTGTCTACTTTCCTGCCACCCTGGCTGAGTCTCTGATTGGTTAAGTTGCACAGCAGGTCTGAGGCAGAGTTAGAATCAAAAGTCAGTTCTCCAGCCCCCCAGCTTGGGCTTGTCTTACAGGCCCACTGCTCTCGTCCTGTCTGACTCATGGTCCTCAGTGATGGGACTCACTAACTTGCCACCACAAAAAAAAAGTTCCTTGAACTCTCGCTTCAGTTAACTAATACAAACTTGAAGCATGGTCTGATGTTCTCTCTAGGGTTTGGGCTATTGTCACAGGGTTACTTTTCTTGGCTAATAGTAACAAAAACTATAGGTATACTTTACCAAGGGTTCTGGATTCATTATCTATTTTTATTGCCCCCAAATCTCTGCAAAGTAGGTTGTATCACCTTCACTTTACAAATAAGGAAAAGGAGGCTCAGGGAAGCTACATAAAATGTCCTGGAGTCTCACAGATGGCAAATTATGGGCCTGGGATTAGAACCTTGGTTTCCCTGGTTCAGAGATCACACTCTTTCTGCTACACTGCTCTGCCCTCTGGAAATAATACTAACGAACATCCTTGCTCCTCCCAGCCCTGTCCCTTCTGCCTGCCCAGCACAGCCGTAAGTCAGACTCTGTCCCAATGCCCAGCCCCATCAGGCCAAGCTAACCATGGGCTGGTAATGGGGGCCCCATGGGTTGGGGGTGGGATGAACGCACCAATGCACTCAGCCCTCAGGTTGGAGATCAAATGGACAAGCAATGAGAGATGCACACGTATAAATCACCCCCTCAAAGAGAAATGGTTCCAAATGACCAGTAACTCGAAGATTCTCACAGACATCCAACACTACCCTCGCATTCCTCCCCGCTGTCCTGTGGGTAAAGGCCTCGAAAACCATGGGAACCCAGGTGTGCCAAGCCCTCTCAGGCCTCGTCTCTCAATTTAGGATTCTGCAACCAAGGTTAGGGTTGAGGCCCTCTGCAGTAATTAATACCTCCACAGTGCTTGAGAAATGGTGTAGAGTAAGGCACGCCCAGATTCAAAACTTCCTGCTACTTCCTGGGACAAATTATTTAACTTCCTTGTAGCTTTTCCATTTGTAGTATGTTGTTGTTAGGTGCCATTGAATTGGTTCCCACTCATAGCGACCCTATGTACAGCAGAAAGAAACACTGCCCGGTCCTGCGCCATCCTCAACAATCACTGTTATGCTTGAGGCCATTGTTGCAGCCACTGTGTCAATCTATCTCATTAAGGGTCTTCCTCTTTTTTGCTTTTGTACTACAACAACAAAAAAAAAAAACCCAATCCCATTGCCGTCGAGTTGATTCTGATTCATAGTGACCCTATAGGACAGAGTAGAACTGCCCCGTAGAATTTCCAAGGAGTGCCTGGTGGATTCAAACTGCCAGCCTTTTGGTTAGCAGACATAGCTCTTAACCACTACACCACCAGTGTTTCTTTTATAATATAGGATGAAAATAATTACCTGTGTTGTTATGAGAATCATACTGACATAATATGTGTGAAGGAGTCCTGGTGGCACAGTGGCTAAGTGCTCAGCTGCTGACCAAATGGTTAGTGGTTTGAACCCACCAGCCACTCTGCAAGAGAAAGATGTGGCAATCTACTTTCATAAAAATTACAGCCTTGGAAACCCTATGGGGCAGTTCTACTCAGTCCTATAGGCAGGTGCCAATCTACAGAAAAGAGTGCCTATGGCAATTAGTTTTAAGTTGCTGATTGACCTCTCACAGATGGTGACGGTAACTGCTGTGACGACAATAGACACTGCTCATAAGTGCCTCTCTTCAAGCAATGCCCAGGGCACACACCCTACCTGCCATACCTTAGCTATGCTTCTGCCTATATGGTCGCTATGAATCGGATGGAATCAATTCAAGGACAACGGGCTTGGTTTTCTTTTCTGGAGTATATGTGAATCTTCTCATGTATGGCTGACGTTTAGGTGTCAGTTCCCTACCCCACTCTACCACTCCACAAAATGTTTTCACAACCATTATCTCATTTAAACTTCATGACTCTTGGCACAATAAGCCAAAAAACCCAAACCCATTGCCGTCGAGTTGATTCCAACTTATACCAACCCTATAGGACAGAGTAGAACCCCCATAGAATTTCCAAGGCTGCAATCTTTACAGAAGCAGACTGCCACAATTTTCTCCCAAGGAGCAGATAGTAGGTTCAAACTGCCAGCCTTTCGGTTAGCAGTTGAATACTTAGCCATTGTGCCACCATGGCTCCTTCTTGGCATGATAGGTATTATCGTTTCTGTCCCTTTGAGGGATTAAAGGTCCACAGTTAAGCCAAGGTCATTTGGGAGGTAAGCACCTGAGCCAAGATTTGAAACTGGCTTCACCTGACCTGGAAACCCTGGTGGCATAGTGGTTAAGAGTTCGGTTGCTAACCAAAAGGTCAGCAGTTCAAATCCACCAGGTGTTGCTTGGAAACCCTGTGGGGCAGTTCTACTCTGTCCTGTAGGGTCACTATGAGTAGGAATTGACTCAATAGCAATGGTTTTCTTTTTCTTTTTTTTTAGCTGCCTGACCCTATTTCCCTCTTTTCTTCCTGCTTCATGGTTTACTTTGGCTGTAAGAGATTTATGTACAAAATTATTAATAAACCTCTGAACATTTTTTTTCCCCCTAAAGTAATAGCATTGATTGTGATGCCTAATACGTTGAACTCACAGTTGTTTCGAGAGACAGAAGACCAGACAGTTTTGCAAATGTGCTCTGCAGAAGTAGGGAGTGCCTATACCCGGTTCTTCTCCTGGCCCTTTGGTGATATACCAGTTGCCACAGATTTGGCAGCCAGGAGTCCCAGCTCTCCTTGGGCTCCCAAATTGAGGTGACTGCACAAATCAGCCCTGGGGAGCACCTGGCCCCTCTGTGGCCCTCACACCTCCTGTCCCTGCCCCAGCAGCTCTGAGTGCCTGACTTGTGTGGGAACCAGAGCTGTGGCTCCTGCCTGCAGGGGCATCCCCGGCCGACCCCTTCTCACCCCTGGGGGCCTGCTTCTCATCTCCCAGCGCCACAGGCAGTAACCCTTCGTCCTGTGAAAGCCGAGGAGGGAGGAATGTCACATGAAAGGTGCCCAAGGAGGCCTGGCCAGCGTCAGGCCACCAAATGGCAGGTGCCAGGTGGTTAGCATTAATGGAGTTTCTGCAGGGGGTGAGGGGCTTGACTCTGGAGGTTTTATGGGAAGGGAGCAGTTGCTGACTCTTACTGCCCCCTTAGCCATGGTCACCAAGGCCTGTGGATTTCATCTTCTTACCTTTCTTCCACCTGTGTTCATTCTTCTCCCATCAACTCTGTCACGGCCCTGGCTTAAAGTGACACCACTTCTCACTACCCTAAATTCCCTGGGACTAGACTTCCAGGCTCCTGCCCCTCCAGTCTGCCATGGTGCTCCTCCCAAAACAAAAGCCTGGTCTTGTCACTGAAGCCCTTGTTTAAAGTCTGTTTGTAATGGCTGCCTACAGCCTCCAAGTTCCTTGGCCGGGCATTGAAAGCTCTTGTCTCTTCAGCCTAGCCCTCCCCCTCTCTCCAGCACATGCCCATCCTCCAGCCCCACTGGATTTTTCCCTATTTTTTGTGCTCTCAGCACATATCCCTCCTAGCCCTTAAGACATTGTATGATCAGATGGAGTGGAAGCGTGCCCATGTTGGTACTGCCCACTTGGCCAGAAGCATCTTGGGAGATAGTGTGAGGTGTGTTGCTTCTTCTCTCCTTGGGTAGCAGTTTCCTGAATCAAGCAGAAGCCCCAGGAAGAAGGTGTGAGTCAGGAGGGAGTGCTTCTACCTAGAGAGAAAGGGCAGAAATGCCTGGGCATCGGTGATAATTATTATAACGTATCAGTCTGAGCCTCCCCCTTATCGTCCCTTGCATGAATAGAATGCTTCTAGTACAGTTAATTCCTGACAAAGAAATAGTTTCGTTATGTTATTTTCTGACATTTTCCAGAATAGAATGTAAAAAATAAGTAAACAATAACAAAAACCCTTCTAGGGCTGCCTATTCCGTACCCCCACCTCTACCAAGTGAAGCTCCTCTTACCCACATTTCACCCCCATTCCTACAATATACAGCCCAGCCTCCACAGCCTGGCTTTAATGCCCTTCACAACCCAGATTCCCTTTATGTCTAGGCTTGTGTCCCTCTGTGACCCTGCCCCTGAGCTATGCTCTGGCCACCCTGGACCGGATGCTGTTCTCAATCTCAATTCACACTTTCCTTTCTCTCTTCCTTTGTTCTGTCCGGAGGCAAGCAGACAAGACAGTACATAGGAGGTGAGCTTTGGAGGTGAATCAGTAATACCTATTTCTGTCGAGTCAATTCCAACTGATAGAAGCCCTATAGGACAGAGTAGAACTGCCTCCTAGGGTGTCCGAGGCTGCAATCTTTACGGAAGCAGAGTGCCACATCTTTTTCCCACAGAGCGGCTGGTGGGCTCCAACTGAAGACCTTTTGGTTAGCAGTTCAGCACTTAACCACTGAGGCACCAGGGCTCCTTGAATCAATAATACCCACACCCAAAACGTGAGAAGTGGAAATGAGTCGAGGAAGAGGACAGGGGTCAGATCACTAAGGGCCATGGATGCGTTGCTAAGAGCTTGGACTTCATTCTCAAGACAGTGGGAGCCACAGAATGGTTTTAAGCAAGAATGAGACACCTTGAACTCCATGTTCTAGAAAGATCACAGCTCTCCAGAGAATGAATTCAGAGAGGTAAGAGTAGTGACTGGGGAGAGAAGCTGAGGGCTTTTGCAGTAATTCAGTCGTGAGGGGACCTGGAAAGATGGATTCAAGGAATGACAGCATGTGTAATCTGCTAGATTTAGTGATGTGGACAAAGAGACAGAGAGGGTCTAGAATGGCTTCTGGCTCCTCGTTGGAGTAAGATATGTTAAATTCCCCCAAATTGCCTGATAATAAGAATCTTCTAAGGACACTGTATAAAAATACACCTTCTCAGGACCTACTACGGTCCTATGGAATCAAAATGTTTTGAGAGAAGGGTCCAGGAAATCTGTGTTTCAAAATGTAGATGGTTCTTAAAATCAGATGAATTAGGAGAGAGCACACATGGTTTACTGCTTTCTCTCCCTGCACTGTGAGCCCCCTGAGGCCTGCAACTCTCTCTCCTGCATCTTGCTTCCCCAGAACCTAGCTCGGGGCCTGCGTGCGGCGCATGGCTGGGGTTTGGTAGATGAACAAATTGATCTGAAAATCTAAGACTGAAGATTTCCTCTCGTAAGCTGCAGCAAATGTCAGCTGTGCCTCTGACTGCCGGGGTTGGTTGTTCGGCCCTGCTGCACAATTTGTCCAAATTTTAATCAAACTACCATCTGTCTATTAGCTTTGAAGGTTTCATTCCCACATGGCAGGTCCTTGTACTTCATATTTTCAAATATGAACCACTAGGGGCTTCTACCTTTTTGTTTGTAAGTTGAACAATAGTGAAAAATAATTGCTCTTTTTTTTTTAATAAGAGAGGAAATGTTACCAATGGCAAGGTCTTCAAAAGGCCACTTTGCAAAATCGAAATTTACTTGAAAGCCCACACTCTTTTGCTGGAGGCCAGGTTGGTATGTTTCTGATTACACCAGTGACCCTCACCCTGAAAACCCTTTGTAGATGGGCCTTTATTCTAGACAACCTACTGACGAGCAAATGATCTAACAGATTTCACACCACATAAATTTAAGCCTAATAAATGGCTTCAAATTCAGAGTTCCTAATTCTGGGTTCACAGAGGTAGTCCCTTTACAAAAGCAATCATGTAGACAATCAATAAACCCACACACAGGACTGGGAAAGGGTGTATTCTGCCCCTGTCCCCTAACCCCCTCCCAAAGCAAGCTCCAAATGATTAGCTTCAGGAAATGGAGATTGACCTGGGCTTCTTGTTTGGACAGAAGACTTGGCCATGGTGCGTAAGGACCCCTTGGCCTCACATGTCTTCTGCCTGGTCTAGTGCTATAGTCAGGAGTCACACGTGGTTATTTAAATTTAAATATATGTTAATTCAAAGTAAAAATTCAGCGCTAGCCACATTTCACGTGCTCAAGAGTCACGTGTAACTAGTAGCTGCTGAATTATAATACAGGATAGAACATTTCCATCATTGTAGAAAGTTCTCTTGGACAGCTCTGGTCCATTATTCAGGCAAAACCTCTCAGGGCCCAGATTGCTTCTGTTTTGTCTCAATTATCAGTAACCGTACCTCCCTTGGGAGTATTTTATTGCATTAGTCTAGATAAGCAACATGAACTGAAGTTCATACTTAAAAAAAAAAATTTTAGATTAAAAAGAAATCGTATTGTTAATGAAAAAAAAGGGGGAACTTTGTTTTAAATTGCTGATGTGCTCGTTTTCTCTCAACTGTTTGCTATTTTGGGTAGTATATTTACAGCTTTGGGGATGAACAATCTTGACTATTCAGAACCAGAAAACAAAATCTGCTTTCTCATTCCAGTAAGACAATTCATCTGTCTGAATTAAACAGGTAATTGCTCTGGCTGCTGTGCTTGCTGTCCTTAAGCTGCTGTAACCCTGCTGAGTAGATTCTGACTTATAGTGACCCTATTGGACAGAGCAGAACTGCCCCCATAGAATTTCCAAGGAGTGCCTGGTGGATTCAAACTGCTGACCTTTTGGTTAGCAGATGTAGCACTTACCACCACTTCACCAGGGCTTCCAAGATGCTGCTAAAGACAAGTGCGTATCAGAGACTATTAGAGGCAGATAAGACCTTGGAGATCCCTGAGGTCTACAACCTAATGTAGTGGTGACAAACTGAGGCCCTGGGAGTGGGAGGACTCGTCCAAAGCCACATAGCTAGCTTGTGGCACAGCCAGTCCTCCTGACTACCCTCCAGCTCATTCTCCTTAACAAACAACATACAGCCTCTCTCTTTGATCTTTGAGCCTCAGTTTGCTTATCTATATAATGGAGAAAAGACTTGCCATGCAGAAGGAGCTAATTCAATGCCAAGCCAGACCAGGAGCTTATGGGACCACTGACAGCTTGGGTGATATGGCCCTGGATCTAAATTTTATAGGTCAGCTCCAAAGTTGGTCTTTTCAGATGCTACAGTGGGCGGTGGGCTTTGCCTCATAAGATGAGTGATTTCTCAAACATGGGTAGGAGGTTCAGGTGTTGGACAACCCAAAAGAATGACAGATGCCCACCAGCCTTCACAATAGGTGACATACATATCCAGCTCAGATGTTTCTTGTAAGCTCCAGATCACTGTATCTTTGATGTCTTAAAGGGTCCTCAGACTCAACATGTCCAAAAACTGAACTGATGTTCACCCTTTGCAAATCTGATCCTCCCCGATACTCACCACATCGGTGAAGGACACCACCACTGTCTGAGTTACACAAGCCAGAAACCCTGGAGTCATTTCCAACTCATCCCTCTCCCTCTCTTTCCATAGCCAACCCATCACCAAGCTGTGTGAATTTTACCCCCTAATCAGTTGACTCATGGTGACCACATGTGTGTCAGAGTAGAAGGGTGCTCCATAGGGTTTCCAATGGCTGGTTTTTGGAAGTAGACTGTAAAGTCTTTCTTCTGAGGCACCCCTGGGTAGACTCAAACCTCCAGCCTCTTGGTTAGCAGCTGAATGTGTTAACTATTTGCACCATCCAGGAACTTCTTACCTCCTAAAGCTCTCCCAAATTGGTCCTCTTCTCTCTAAATCTCAAAATACCTTGATCCAAGCTACCATCATTGCCAACCGTGGCTATAGCTATAACTTGCTGACTAGTGAACCAGTGCACACTTTTGCTCCCACCTCATCTCAGTGTATTCTCCCCACTGAAGACAGACTAATCACTTTGAAATGAAATTTAATCATGTCATCTCCCTGTTTTCAACTCCTTAATGACTTACATTGATATTAGGAGAAAATGAAAACTCCTTAATTAACCTCAAAGCCTCACTCAGCCCAGTCCCTTCCATCCTCTAGTCTTCCCTCTCATCATACCTCTTCTCTCCCTCCCCTATTTCAGACACTCCCCATGGCATCCTTCAATCTCTCACAACCCCATGCTTCCTTCCCTCATAAAGCCTTTGCTGTTTCCTCTGCCTGAATCACTCTTCCCTCTTCCCAGGTCTTTGCCTACTAATTCCACTCACTCTTCTCATCTCTGCGCAAGCTTTACTTCCTCAGGGATATCTTCCATATCTCCTGTCAAGGTCAAATCCTCAATACAGGTTCTCAGAGTACCACAGATCTCTCCTTCTGAGCTCCTATCGCTGCTGCAATCTCACATTTATTTGTATGATAACCGAATTAACATCTTTCTCCCTCACTAGATTGCAAGCTTCATGAGGACAGAGATCATGCCTGTGTGTTCACCAGTGAACTCCTGCCTGGGCATTTGTGAGCACTCTATAATATTTAAATGAATGAATAAAAGAGCTACACCCTTGAGTAAGTCAGACTTGGGTTTGAATCTTGTCTCCACTACTTTCATAGTTATGGGAACTTGGGTACAGTCATTTAATCCTTCTGAGACTCAGTTTCATAATATGTAGAAGGAGAACAATCCCTAATACCTTTTTTCATAGGAATTTATGAGGACAAATGAAATAACTGTAGTGTGATCCCTAAAGATTAGGAGCCCTGGTGACACAGTGGTTAAGAGCTTGGCTGCTAAAGGAAAGGCCGGCAGTTTGAGTCCACCAGCCACTCCGCAGGAGAAAGATGTGGCAGTCTGCTTCTGTAAAGAGTTACAGCCTTTGAAACCCTGTGGGGCAGTTCTGCTGTGTCCTACAGGGTCACTATGAGTTGGAATTGACTCAGTGACAGTGGGTTTAGTGCCTAAAGACCTTTTGGAAGCAGATTGCAAGGCCTGCCTTATTAGATGCCTATGGGGGGGTTCAACCCACCAATCTTTTGGCTAGTAGTTGAGTGCTTGACTGTGCCATGAGTCAGAACTGACTCGACAGCAACAACAACGATGCTGAAAGATGACAGTGTCTCATACATAGTAGGTACTTAGGAAATTGTTGCTGTCATCATCCAAATGTCCTTCCTATTTGAAAGTCCTTCCCATTGAAAGACTCACGTCCTATTCAATGTCCTTTTAAATTATTATTTTTTTGTTTAAGTTGGCCTGTGTTTTTGTTGTTTTCAACCAAAATCCTATATGGAATGTAGCTTCAGCCCCAACTAACAAAATAAAAGCATTAAGTTCTAAGGTTATGCTGTTACTGCTTCAAGCTAACACTTACCGAGTACTTATTCTGTGTCAGACTTCTAAGGACTTTACAAAAATTAACTCATTCAATTCTCATGTCAATCCTATGAGGTATGTATTATTATTATCCCATCCTTGCCCAAAGGAAACTGAGACACAGTAAGGTCACACGGTTTGCAAGTGCCAGAGCCAGGATTCAAACACAGGCAGTCCTTGCTTTCATCCCTTGCACTCTTCTTTTTTAACTATATTAGCTCCCAAAGCACTTACAAGCTAAATGAACAAAATGCTTTCAATGCTTTCAACATGTTACATACAATACCACTACCACCATCACCACCTCCACCACCAAGATCCAAATTATGTAAAAGAAAAAAAATATGTACAGATGTTCATCACATGTTTATGCTCATGTCATTATAATACTTTACTTTGTCTTCTCGAGCCACCCTTTGAAATATTCTGTGAGGCTCTTTTACTTCATTTTTTGCTTTAGCTGCTCTATGTTCAAGAGCAAATTTCAGAGTATCTTCTGACATCCATTGCAGTCTTTTCTTTCTTGCCTTTTTGATGACCTCTTCCTTTTTTCATGTATGATATCCTTGATGTCATTCCACAGGTCATCTGGTCTTTGGTCATTACTGTTCAACGCATGAAATCCATTCTTGAGATGGCCTCTAAATTCAGGAGGAATGGCTCTTGTGAACTTGTTTTAATTTTCAACTTCAACTTGAACTTGCATATGAGCAATTGATGGTCTGTTCCACAGTCAATCCCTGGCCTTGTTCTGACTGATGATATTGAGCTTTTCCATCATCTCTTTCCACAGACGTATGTAGTCAATTTGATCCCTGTGTATTCTGTCTGGTGAGGTCTATGTGTAGAGTTGCTGTTACGTTGTTGAAAAAAGGTACTTGTGATGAAGAAGTCGTTAGTCTTGCAAAATTCTATCATGTGATCTTCGATGTCATCCCTATCACCAAGGCCCTATTTTCCAGTTATCAATTCTTCTTCTTTATTTCTAATTTTTGTATTGCAATTGCCAGTAATTATCAATGCATCCTGATTGTATGTTGGATCAATTTCAGATTGCAGAAGTTGGTAAAATCTTCAATTCATCTTTGGCATTAGTGGTTGGTGTGTAAATTTGAATAATAGTCATATTAACTGGTGGTCTTCCTTGTAGGCACATGGATATTATCCTGTCACTGACAGTGTTGTACTTCAGAATAGATCTTGAAATATTCTTGATGATGAACATGACACCATTCCTCCTCAATTTGTCATTCCCGGCATAGCAGACCATGTGATTGTCTGATTCAAAATGGCCATTACCAGTCTATTTCAGCTCACTAGTACCTCGGATATCAATGTTTATGTGTTTCATTTCATTTTTGACAACTTCCAATTTTCTTAGATTCATACTTTGTACATTCCACATTCCTATTATTAATAGATGTTTGCAACTATTTCTTCTCATTTTGAGTCATGCTGCATTAGCAAATGAAGATGCTGAAAGTTTGACTCCATCCACGTCATTAAGGCCCACTCTACTTTGAGGAGGCAGCTCTTCCTCAGTCGTATTTTCAGTGCCTTCCAACATGAGGGGCTCATCTTTTGGTGCTATATCAGACAGTGTTCTGCTGCTATTCATGAGGTTTTCACTAGCTGATTTTTTCAGAAGTAGACAGCCAGGTCCTTCTTCCTATTCTGTCTTAGTGTGGAAGCTCAGCTGAAACCTGTCCGCAAAGGGTGACCTTGCTGGTATTTGAAATACTGGTGGCAAAACTTCTGGTATCGCAACAACACGCAAGAAGCCACCACTGGATGACAAACTGGCAGACCTGTGATGTCTGTAGTAGTTGAGCATAAATTCAGTTTTTTACCATGGTGGGAAAAACCTTGACTTGAATGGAGAAGATATCCCGGGCTGTAGCTCGGCTACTAACGAAAAGGTTAGTGGTTCGCATCCACCAACCACTCCTTGGAACCCTCTGTTTTATAGGGTTGCTATGAGTTGGAACTGACTCGACAACAACAGGTAGCCCAAGTTTGCAGTGTGCCTTGGAGAATCTCTTGTTTCTCAATCTGTCAAAATGCAGCATGCATACCTGCTTGCCCTTCCTTTGAAACCTGCTGTGATTTGCAAGAAAACAGCGAACCCTAACTCTTCTAAATGGTTTACATAGATTGACTCATTTAAATTTCAGGACAACCCTTTACAAAAGTTTAGACATTATTATCATCCTCACTGTATAGATGAGGAAACTGAGGCACAGAGCAGTTAAATAAATTGTCCAGGGTCATACAGTTGATGAGTGTAGAGCAAAGATTCAAACTCAAGCTGTCTGGCTGTCTAGTGAATTGTATGTGTTGGTAAACATTACGCCAAAGGACATGTCTCAGCTTTGAGCAAGCTACAATACAGGAAAGAACTTGAAGTAGTTCAAAACACTAAGAATGTGTAAGCTGTTAGTTTGGGACATTTTAAAGGAAGTAGTTTCTTGGTTTGGGGCAATGTTTTAGAATGTTTAATGGCTAGGAATAGGTATAAAGCTGGGAAAGGCTGAACATAAATAAAACATTGCCACCTCTCATTTAAAAAAAAAAAAACAATTCACAAAGAACACAGGAGATTCCCCTGAATGGGAAGAGCTACTCCTTTCCCAATAAAGTGATTTTGATTTTATATGTCCAGCTCCGGTAATCTGCCTTTCAGACAATGTCATTAGGTTTATGAAAATTGCTTGGACAAAGCCACCTTGAAACTCCCTCCCTCTCTCCATGCATCTATCTATCAGTGCATTGATTGAGCACCAGTTTGGTGCAAGTCCTATACCCAACCCATACTCCAAAGTTGAGTAAGTTGCTTTGACAGGAATTGGATATTGTCTCCAAGGCTCCTTTGTGGAAGAGACCTAAAAGGTCACCTGGTTCACCCCTTTCCCCACATACCCTCTTCCACCTAAACTATCCCCAACAAATGAGATTTGGTTCTATTTGCAGAGACCTCCAGTGAAGTGGAGTCTCTGGCCTCCCCCTGGGAAGCCCTCATCAGTCCTTAATCAAAATGTTTGGGGCCTGTGGGAGAGCAGCAGCAGAGTCCAGCTTATCAAGGTGGGATTTATTTACTTACTGTCCAAATCATTCACATCAGCATTGGCTTGTTGCTCTCTCCACTCACTGGCTGGAAAGCAGAGGTGACAGATCACCCCATTGCTTACTTAACCAACCATAAACAGGACTTGAAAGAAGTGAGTTTGCTGCACATAACTCATCTTTAGAGAATCTGACATGCATCAAGTTGATGGCAAACTTCTGTTCATTATCCAAAAATGCCTTTTTCTATTTTTTTTTTTTTCCTTTTTCTATTCCCAAAGGAAGGCCTTTACCTCAGAAAACCCACTAGTCTTACCCCACTGAGAAGAGTAGCATAATGCGTATCCAGACCAGGAAGTTGTTTCCAGACCAAGTGACCTGGGCTGTTGAAGGTTTCCTTTCCCACCTTCATGGACCTAAAAAGCTTACTGATTTTGTGACACTTTCAGTTCATTCAGTTTGCCACAATCTCCTCAACTGGTTGTTGAACAGTGTTTTTAATTATCTACAACTTGGACTACAATAGGATTACGTTCTAGTAGAGTCATATTAATAATGTTTATTATCTCTATGGCACGTATTTTTTTTTTTATGGCACATATATAGAGGCAATGTTTCCCAAATTTCATGGGATAATTTCCATTTCAAATATTTTGTTCCTCTTTTCATCGCCTTCCCTCTCCCACCACCACTGAATAAGGGAAAAAATGGAACACTGAGGACTTAACACCAAGCCAAGGGCCATGCTATGTGTTGGGCTTTTAGCAAATACAGTATTTAATTGAATCATCACAGCAATTCTGCATGGTTTACATTATCATGTAGGTGAGAAAACAGTGGCCGAGATAGGCTCAAGCATGCTGATGTGGTCAGTCATGGAGTTGGGCTTCAAGCCCAGATCTCATGAGGCCAAAATCTGAAATCCTTCTGCCTCAGTTGTATATGTCAGACTATGGGAACTCTTCTGTGGTTTGGGTGGTCACCAGCGGGTTATATAGGCATATAAAGGGGTTACATATAAGAAACTAAGGGGTTAAATTAAAGAAGAAACAAATATTAGGATAAAATAAGATGAGAGAAATTACCTGGGGTGTGATAATAAAATCTAGATGAGAAAGTAAACCAAATAATATGGCAGAACAGGAAATGGAAATGATAAACTAAGGCTTGATTTAGCAACAGTTCTCATTAGGGATTCTTTTCCCATTGAAAAAGTCTGATAAAACCAAAACCAAACCCGTTGCTGTCAAGTCGATTCTGACTCATAGCGACCCCATAGGGCAGAGTAGAGAGTCTGATAGTGGGGTCATATACATACAACTAGTGCTGAAGACTGCACACAAACATAATTTGCCATGTTTCTATAATCAACAAATACTATTTTCATGTCATAACTTCCCTTTTAGAAGAAAATAAACACTTTTGGTTAAGAACAAATGTGTCAACACAGTTTGCATGCCCTCAAAGAGCATCCATGCGATATGTCCTTATGTGACTGACTGGAGTCCAGTGGAGACCTCGGGACCTCCTCTTCTATGGTCTCCCTGGAATACAAAGCAGAGTGGGTACTAAACAGGCTCTCAGCTGACCTTCTGTGTGCTGTTATTTAGAGCAAGTCATTTAACAACTTGTCAAGACTTTTTGGGGCCCTGGGAACTCATAAGAGCCCTGGTGGCACAGTGGTTAAGAGTTATGGCTGCTAACCAAAAGGTTGGTAGTTCGAATCCACCAGCTGCTCCTTTGAAACCCTATGGGGGCAGTTCTACTCTGTCCTATAGGGTTGCTATGAGTCGGAATCAATTCGACAGCAGTGAGTTTTGGTTAGGAACTCAAACCATTTTTTTCTACATTGGAATAATGCAAAGAGTATGGATTTCCTGGTCCAAAGCATCAGGTTCCAAGATACATATTTGAGGTGACCATGAATCCCTTGGCTTTGACCTCAGTAAGATGAGGACAATTGTCCTTACCATGGGAAGGTATGGGGATTAGGTGAGCTAACATATGTAACGGTGCCTGGGACACAGTAGAGCCTCATCAAATATTAGCTCTCCTTTCCTTCTCATCTTTGAAAATGTGGAGCCAGTGTCTTATCAGAACTCGAAATTTTGAATGAAAAAAACTTCTCCTTGATCCTCCGCTCTCTACCAGACACAAAAGAATATGACAAACAATTTAGCAGTTCATCAATAAGTTAATGTAGAAATACCATATGCCAGCAATTCTAATCCTAGGTATATATCCAAGAGAATTGAAAACAGGTGTTTGAACAAAAAAACTTGTATAAGAATTTTCATAGCTACATTATTCACAGTAGCCACAAGGTGGAAACAACCCAAATGTTCAATAACTGATGAATGGATAAAAAAAATGTGGTATGTCCATACAATGGACTATTATTCAGCCCTAAAAAGGCATGAAGTACTGATACATACTACAACAAGGATGGACCTTGAAAACAGTATGCTAAATGAAAGAAGCTAGACCCAACAGGTCACATATTGTATGATTCCATTTATATGAAATGTCCAGAATAGGCAAATCTATAGAGACAGAAAGTAGACTAATGGTTGTCAGGGGCTGGGGAGAGGAGAGGATGGGGATGGCTGCTTAATGGTTGCAGGGTTTCTGTTTGGGGTGATGCAGGTTTTCTGGAAGTAGATAGCGGTGGTGGTTGCACAACGTTGTGACTATACTAAATGCTGCTGAACTGTACACTTTAAAATGGTTAAAATGGTAAATTGTGCATTATGTGTATTTTACTACAATATATTTTTTAAAAAAGGATGTAGCAATGAAGGCTCTGTAATACAGTCCGGCGTCATCTTGGTGAAATGCTATTTTTTAAATCTGAAGGACGCCTTCTCCTTGGAGGACACAATGCTGGGTGAAGATGTATTTCCACATGGCTCCACGTAGTACCAGATCTGGGCAGGAGTTCCACGCCGAAACCCCCGGCAACACAGTCTGTGCGCCTCCTCCTGCCCACCCGTAGGGTCTCCACGTTGCTAGACAAAGACCCTTTCTTTCTCCATGGTCAGGAGGAACTGAGGGGGGATAGTGGATGCATAAACATGGGCAGGAAGGCAGGCCGCCTGAAAGCTTCCAAAAGCCCATTTCTGACAAGTGAAAAATGTTGGTGACTTTAAGTCACAGGGCCAGGCTTTTAACAACCCTCCGCGTATTTATTTAACCCAGTAAATACGTTTATTAGCGGGGCCGCCTCCTTTGTAGAGCAGGTAATGGATTCCCCATATGTTTCTGCTTTACAGAGCCGGGCATGACGGCAAACACCTAGCTCTCCTCTTGCCTCCGAGGTTAAGACCTCGGTGTGTTGCCACTTTACGGCCCTGGCCCCTTCTGTGTGTGTAATTATAGTCATTCCCAGAGAGAAGGAAATCCCCGGGCTTTGGCCTTAACTAGCCCCGGCATTACACTACCAAAGGGCATGTCTCGGAGGGGGGAAGAGAGAGGTAATAAAGCTTTCACATTATTAACTTTTTCCTTCTGAAAAGAAGCCTGAAAAATACCATCGCACCACATTAAAGGCCTTGCATGAGAGCCGCCACCGCCTAATGAGAGGTTCGGACCCTGGGCCACATGCGCGGGCTTCGAGGGTTCCTTTTAACTGAACCTTGATGTCGTGCCAGGCCTGGGGGAGTGGACCTGCGGCGGGGAGGGGATTGGGCTCCACCCACCTCCCCCTCCGTGTGGAGGGCTGCACCTGACTCGGGACGTGGGCCCAGACCGCCAGGCACTGTTGGCGGCAGAGCGCCACCCAGGGCGAGCAGGGCTGAGCCTTCTGGATGGGACGTGCGGCAGGACGAGCCAGCTCACCTCCCTGCCTGGTTCCCTTCGCTTGCTGAGCACCAGTGCGCCAGGCACCGCACTGGGCCGAGGGTCAGATCCGAACAAGCAAGCAATGGTTCTTTTCCTCAAGGATCTCCGAAGCCAGTGGGAGGAGGTGACAGGGAAACAGCCTGGCACGGTTCAGAGTGACCAAATAAGAACAGATGTGTAAAGCGCAGAGCTGCCAGATTGAAGGTGTGATGAACTACATCTGGGCACTCAGCCAAGGCCTCCCAGAGAGCAAGACGAGGCTGGGATTTCCAGAGTGAACTGGCTATTGGCAAAGACTCAGGGGCAAATCCAGCTTCCGGATCTTTTCTCCAGACCCCAACTATGCTATCCTGTAGGCCAATGGAAGGCTTGTGGCCCTATGGTAGCAAGGATGCATTCTGGGGCAGTAGAAAGAGATGAGGCTAGGAACGATGACTTCCAGGTTTTACTCTTAGTGCTCATCTTACAAGTCTTATGACCTTGGGTGGGCCCTTCCACCCTCAGGGCCCGACTAGCTGACTCTGAGCTCCCTTGCTCCACATTGCAAGGTGGCAAATTAAACACCAGTTGGTCTGGTCAAGGGGCAGGAGTCCGGAGCCAGGTGAGAATCTCTCCTTTTCAGCCTCTCCACACTCCCTCCCACTGCTCCAAGGACCCACCCATCACTGGGTGAGAAGAAGGATAGAGCAGAGCCCTGGATTTGAAAGATGGAGGAGCAATTGTTCAGAAGCCCCAGAATTTGCTTCCTGTGCAGGGATTTTGCCTTTCTCTGGTTCCCTGGTCTCCAGGACCATAGTGCAAGCAGGCTGCCTGGTCCAGGAAGACTTCACAGCCCCATTCTCTGGAAACCTGTGCCTTCTCCCAAGAGCTTCCGGGGGGCAGGGAACATCTTTCCTATCTTCTTCCTCGCTGTAGTACTGAGTACATGGCCTTACCAAAAATATATCCTGGTCTAGAACAGCTGGGTACAGTTGTTCAGGTTAGGCACTGATCAATTCCTGGGGAGGGGAAAGAGAGCATTTACATAGACTATATGATGTGAATGGAGCCTCCTCTAGAGTATTCAATGTTAAAGCCCTGCTGATCAATCAAAAGCCTGGCACGTGAGAGCTGCAGGCCTGTTGTACACTCTGAGAGACCTGGATCAATTGGTATTTAATTAGCCCTTGCAATTAATAAAGCACTTTTGCATACCTTATCTTATCTAACTCTCATAATCCTTTGTGGGAGCAGGCAGACATTAAGAATTCCATTTTACATATGGGTAAACTGAGGACCACATAGGGGAAGGGACCTGCACACTGCATACAGCCAGGCAATGACAACAGTAGGACCAGGCCCTGGGTCTCCGGAGATCTAGTCCAATGCTCTTGCCATAAGATTGAGACTTTCCTGTGAGGCTGATCGGTTCATCCCTGCTCCCTGTAGGCGAAGGATCTTTACCCTCTCTACAGCAACCACGTCTGTGTCTCCCTGGGAGAAGGCTGTTCTTAGGAACTTCAAGCCAGATAACCCTGGGCTCACATTTCAGCTCTGCTTGCTGACTATTCATGGGCAAGTTACTTACCTCATTCATTCATTCATTCAACAAGTATTTATTGAGTGCCTACTATGTGCCAAGAAACTCTGGTGACACAATGCTTAAAGTACTCAGAAGCTAACCAAAAAGCTGGGAGTTGGAACCCACCAGCCGCGCGGAGGGAGAAAAATGTGGGAATCTGCTTCTGTAAAGATTTACGGCTTTGGAAGTCCTATGGGACAGTTCTACTCTGTCCTACAGGGTTGCTGTGAGTCGGACTCAACCGCAGTCGGTTTGGCTTTTGGTTTACTATGTGCCAGGCATGAATCTAGACACTGGGGATAGAGTAGTAAGCAAAGCATACACCACTTCCTGTAGTGGAGGCTCTTTAAGATTCACGTTCTTCAGGTTCTTCAAACCTCACAAGATAAATGGTGTGCGTAAGAGCACAGGAAAACCAGGTGGTGTAGTGTTTAAGAGCTATGGCTGCTAACCAAATGGATGGCAGTTCCAATCTACCAGGCGCTCCTTGGAAACTCTAGGGGGCAGTTCTACTCTGTCCTATAGGGTCACTATGAGTCGGAATTGTCTTGACGGCAGCAAGTTTGTTCTTTTTTTCAATGAGAGCACAGTACTGGACACACAGTAAATGCTCAATAAAACCAAAACTGCTGCCATCGAGTTGATTCTGACTCACAGCGACCCCGTGTGTTACAGGGTAGAATTGTGCTCCAGAGGATTTTCTTGGCTATAATTTTTGCAGGAACAGATTGCCAGGCCTTTCTTCTAGTACCACTTGGTGGGTTCATACCACTAAGCTTTAGGTTAGCAGTCGAGCACAAAACATTTGTACCACCCAGGAATCTAGAAATACTCAATGTTAGTTAAAATCTGAAGGTTTGGCCTCCATTGCTTATTCTTTTGTGCATTATAGACACAGCCATGCTGTGACCTTTTCCCAAGAGGTAAAAGGAGGGTTCAAGGCAGTCTCAGCTCTGGGGAGCAGGCAAGGCGGGCGTGGGAAAACCATCCATTCATTCCTGGGCTGATATTTCCTGGGCCCGGGGTGGCTGAGCATTGTCATGCTTGAGCTGGTAATAATATATTCCATCACAAAGTGCTCGTAACATCACTGTTTGTCTTGGTGAATGATTTTCCCTGTTCCACAGCGCATTTCCTGTACCAGCCACCATGCGTTGCTTTTTTATAGGGTCTCCAGAGGAAGGGGAATGCCAGTTTCCTCATATGTGAAATAGGGGTGGTACAGGGGTAGGAACAGTGCTTAACCCATAGGGAGATTGTGAGAATTCAATTAAAATGTCTATGTGGATCACCTGGAACAGGGCTCGACACATAGTAGGCAGTGTGAAAAAAAAAAAAAATAAAGAAGATGCCTATATTTATGTTTGTTATTATCGGAGTCTTCAAATTCCAAACACAGAGGGACGCGTCTTTGCTTGCAAAGATTCAAATGCCTGCCAAACTCTGCTCTGTCTTTTCTGAGAGGGGCTTTGCAGTAAGACCTAGGATAGAAAGGCTTGGTGGTCTTGGTATGAACTTTCTACCCCCTCTACAAGTAAGTACGTCAAACCTCTGGTCTTCATTAGTCTAAAGCAGTCACCACCAGGAAGCTTTTTTGACATTCCAGAGGGATAGATCAGAACAGGCTTTTCTACTGAGGCTTCTGGGCAAAAATTCTCCAAGGCAGCAGCTGTTTGCATGTTTATCTATCAAAGGCTGCATGTTAGAACGCTTGATGTTTTGGGAGATGAAAAGAATTTGTGTGTAGCTGGGAACAGGTAAGAGCACAGAGTAGTTTCTTAAAAATATCCTCAAGAAGGAAAATGTTAAAATCATGCACAAAGAATCAGTTTTCCCCTAAGAAGGTCTGCTCATGCTTAGACTGGATCTAAATCACTGTAGAAATAAGGGAACACGATTATTCTGGAAAAATTAAAGGGGGCTTTTTTTTTTTTTTTTACACATTATTTTATTTTTCAAAATGTTATTGTGGTGGACAATATATGACAAAATATTTGCCATGTCAACCATTGCGACGTGTGCAGTTCAGTGATGCTAATTACGTTCACCAGGTCACACAACCATCACAGCTACCCATTTCCAAATTTTTTCATCACCCCTAACAGAAACTCAGTACCAAAAGCATTTTTGTTTCTGTTCTCAAATACACTCAGCGAATGGTACTTCAATCACTTGGTAACAACAGCTAACATTTACTGGTTATTACCCTCATTTTCTAGATGAGGAGACTGAGGCTCGAGAATGGTTACCTGTGCAGACCATGGAGCCTAATTATTCAAGTTCGAATCCCAGCTCTTCAATTGGCATAACAAAGTTTATTAAGAAACCGTTTTGCATCACATTTTGGTGAGTGGTGTCTGGGGTCTTAAAAGCTAGTAAACAGCCATCTAAGATACATCAACTGGTCCCAACCCACCTGGAGCAAAGGAGAATGAAGAACACCAAAGACACAAGGAAAATATTAGCCCAAGGGACAGAAAAGGCCACATAAACCAGACTCCATCAGTCTGAGACCAGAAGAACTAGATGGTGTCCAGCTACTACCAATGATCACCCTGACAGGGAATACAGCAGAGAGTGCATGATGGAGCAGGAGAAAAGTGGGATGCAGAACTCAAATTCTAGTAAAAAGACCAGACTTGATGGTCTGACTAAGCCTGGAGGGACCCCAGAAGACATGGCCCCCAAAAGACATGGCCCCTAAACTCCCTGTTAGCCCAGAGCTGAAACTATTCCCAAAGGCAAACCTTCAGACAAAGATTAGACTGGACTCTAAGGCATAAAATGATACTCGTGAACAGAGTGCTTCTTAGCTCAAGTAGATACATGAGACTATGTGAGCAGCTCCCATCCAGAGGCGAGAAGAGAAGGCAGAGGGGGACAGGAGCTGGTTGAATGAACACGGAAAATGCAGGGTAGAGAGGAGGAGTATGCTGTCACATTATAGGGAGAGCAACTAGGGTCATATAACAACGTGTGTATAAGTTTTTGTATGAGAAACTGACTTGAATTGTAAACTTTCGCTTAAAGCACAGTAAAAAAAAAAAAAAAGGACAATTTGCTTAACTACTTGTGGTTGAGGAATGCACCCTCAGCCAATCAGGAGAAAGGTTGTTGTGAGTGGCCTTTGTTCAGGGCTGGGGCTGACCTGATACTCTGCATTAAAAAATAAATAAAAATAAAAATAAATAAACTTGTTGCCTTAGAGTCAATTCTAATGCATGGTGACCCATGTTTGTGACAGTAGAGCTGTGCTCCAAGGGGTTTTCAATGGCTGATTTTTCAGAAGTAGGTCGCCAGGCCTTTCTTCCAAGGAGCTGTTGGATGGACTCAAACCTCCATCTTTCAGTTAGCAGCCCAGTGAGCGTGCACCAAATAGGGGCCCCGAGGTTCTGCATACTTCACTGAAATAAAATAAAAACAAAACAAAACAAAAACTATAATATATGAAAAGGTCCACAATAGCTTCTCAGTTCACAAAAACTTCTGCTAGGGTTAGTTTTTGTGTTTTTTTTTTTTTGGTTTTGTTTTGTTATTATCATTATTTGGGGGCTGGCAGTTTTCTGAGCTCACTTTCCCATCTCTTTGCTGCTCATTCTGTCCACTGTGCCTGAGATACCTCTTTATCTCTGAGTCCTGCCTGTCCTTCAAGATCCAGCTCAAGTCCTAACTCCTCCAGGAAGACTTCCCTGACCACCCGGTCCACAGAATGGCCTCCTCCCTGTGCACCTGACTGCTCGCTTGGCCAGAAGCAGACACTGCCTGGGATCCTGAATCTCTTTGTATAAATCCTTTCCCTATAACTAAGTCATAAGCTCTCCAAGGACTGGAGCGATTTCTCATGGCCCCGTATATCTGTTACTGCTTTTGACTATGGATGGTTATTACGTAATTTTTTATGTGTTCACACTCCCATGTGCTCACTGAGGTCTGGGATCCAGGACTTAACATTTATTTTTATTTTTGTCGATGACACACTTTTATCACAGCACCTAGCTCCGGTAGATGTGTGTTCAGTCATTCATTTTTTCATTGACCAAACAGGTGCTGAAGACCTACTACCTGCCAGGCTCTAGGGAGAGAAGATGAGAGAAACAGCTTCCTGGGAAGGAGAAACAGACATAACACAAATAATATCAATGTGCTAAGGGTAAACTAGAGGTAGGCATGTGGGAGCTGCAGGGGGGTTTAGAAAGACACACACGAGTTGCCATGAAGGCTGGGTGTGAATTTGTCAGATGAGGAGGTGCAGGAGAGAGAACACTCCAGGCAAAAGGAACGGCCAGTGCAGGTGCATTTTGGTATATCGTTGTTGTTGTTGGGTGCCATGTAGTTGATTCTGACTCATAAAAACCGAAACCAAACCCACTGTGGTGGAGTCAATTCCAACTCATAGCGATCCTGTAGGACAGAGTAGAATTGCCCCACATGGTTTCCCAGGCTGTAGCCTTATTGAAGCAGTATGCCACATCTTTCTCCCGTGGAGTAGCTGGTGTGTCCAAACCTTGACATTTCAGCTCACAGTTGAGTACTTAACCGTTGCACCACCAGGGCTCCTTTTTTTGGCATATAGGAGCCTAATAAGATCGGAGGGCGCTAAGTAGGATGATGCGGTTGAAGAAAGAAATGGCGGGAGAGAGCCAGGGGAGAAAGACCTGAAAGCAGTTGGTCTCCTCCGGTCTGTAAGTGTTGGGCAAGTACTGAGGACTTCAGGCAGGCTACGTAATAAAATATGTGTTTGACAAGTGATGAAGTCTCTGTTGACAACAAAGAAATTTCAGTGAATGGTGGGCTGGCGAAATATTACCCAACCAAGGACAGGCGCATATACTATAGTAGACCCACGCACAACTTTATTTGAAACAGCTATTTCTGTCCTGTCTGGGAGTGAGCCTGCTTAACCTACATCTCTACATCATCCCTTCCTCTTGGGAAGTTGTCGCTCATGACGTGAGCGGGCAAGTCCGATATTTTTGTGCTTGAGAACCCACCTCTCATCCACCCCAGGCGGTTCTCGGCTTTCAGCAGAGGATTACTTAAGAATAACAAGTTAATGGCTGTCCGTGGATTAGGCGAGGCTTGCTGGTAGGGGCAGGCGTGCCGAGAGTTCATTTCACTTTAGTCTGGCAGGGGTGGGTTGAGAAAACACATTGCAAATTTCACCCTAGGAAAAAAAGAAGAGCGTTCTTCACGCAGTCAAAGCAGCACCATCGGAAGCGGCATGTGGAAATAGCACTTCATTTAAGAAATATAAAAGGAGCTGTAATTATCTTCTGAGCTTGGCCAGGCATCTGAGTGACAAATCTACCTGGGGATGGGAAGAGTGGTCTTGGGACTGTGCTGTTCTTGGGGTCAACTGATCTGGGACCCCACAGGGAAGAATGGAAAGTTTAAATTGTGAGTTTAAATGTGAAATTATCAAACACTATCATTAATATCACACACAAGTACAATTTTGCTGAAGATCATTCAAAAATGGTTGCAGTAGCACATTGACACCGAACTGCCGGAAATTCAAGCCGGATTCAAAAGAGGTCGTGGAACAAGGGATCTTGTTGTCCTTGCGATGTCAGATGGATCTTGGCTGAAAGCAGAAAATACCAGAAAGATGTTTACCTGTGTTGTATTGACTATGCAAAGGCATTTGACTGTGTGGATTATAACAAATTATGGGTAACATTGCAAAGAATGGGAATTCCAGAACACTTAATTGTGCTCATGAGGAACCTGCACATAGTCAAAGAGGCAATCGTTTGAACAGAACAAGGGATTACTGCATGGTTTAAAGTCAGGAAAGGTGTGCATCAGGGTCGTATCCTTTCACCATACTTATTCAAGCCGTATGCTGAGCAAATAATCCAAGAAGCTGGAGTATATGAAGAAGTACCAGGGCTTTGAACTGGTTTGTTCTGATTTGAACCCCTGCTGAGAATTTGCATTTCTAACAAGTTCCCTGCTGATAATTTGCATTTCCACTCCAGATATACCGAATCAGAATGTACATTTTAACAAGATCCCCAGGTGATTCTTACGCATAACCTCCTGAGAACTTGTTCGAAATGCAAATTCTCAGCACGGGTTCGAACCAGAACGAACCGGTTTGAAGCCCTGAGAAGAATGCAGTATCAAGATTGGAGGAAGACTCATTAAAACAACCTGCAATATGCAGATGACACGACCTTGCTTGCTGAACAAAAGGAGGACTTGAAGCACTTACTGATGAAGAACAAAGACTGTCACCTTCAGTATGAATTGCACCTCAACATAAAGAAGACAAAATTCTCACAACTGGATCAATAAGCAACATCATGATAAATGGAGAATATATTGAAGTTGTCAAGGATTTCATTTTACTTGGATCTACAATCAACACCCATGGAAGCAGCAGTCAAGAAATCAAAGGATGCATTGCATTGGGCAAATCTGCTGCAAAAGACCTCTTTAAAGTTTTAAAGAGCAAAGATGTCACTTTAAGGACTAAGCTGCTGACCCACGCCATGATACTTTCAATCGCTTCATATGCATGCAAAAGCTGGACAATGGATAAGGAAGACAGAAGAAGAACTGAGATCTCTGAATTATGGTGCTGGTGAAGAATATTGAATATATTGTGGACTGCCAGAACTAAAAAATCTGTCCTGGGAGAAGTATAGCCAGAATGTTTATACTTCATCTCATGTACTTTGGACATGTTATTAGGAGGGCCAGTCCCTGGAGAAGGACATCATGCTTGGTAAAGTAGAAGGTCAGCCAAAAAGAGGAAGACCCTCAATAAGATGGATTGACACAGTGGCTACAACAATGGACTCAAACATAGCAATGATTGTGAGGATGACACAGGACCAGGCAGTGTTTCATTCTGTTGTACAGAGGGTCGCTATAAGTCAGTGGAACCAACTCAACGGCACCTAACAAAAACAACAATATTGTTGGGGTAGGAGAATGGGGCAGGGAATGGAGAGGTGTGGAGTAGGGTGGGGGGCAGAGAGAGGACAAAGCAGGGGCTCTACTGGCTCTTAGTCAATACTAATGACCACCACTGGGCCCAAGCTTCTTGCCAGACTCCCCCTCCTATTGCTCAGGGAAAGTCCGTCTGATTCTTTTCTAATGATTTTGAAGTTGTCTGTACTCACTCACTCACTCTCTATAAACACTTAGTACCCTGCATTTATTAGGGGACTATTTGGATGATCAGATGACACAAATCCTCTTTACCAAATATGAATGATGACACCTGCAAAGCCCTTCAATATCACTGTTTGCGTTGAAGAAAATATACAAAGAAACATAAATGGGTGTCCATGTTACTGACTTGTTGTGTGTCCGGGTCTTAGAAAAGCCTCCGTGCATTGAGGAGACGGAGTCAGCTGATGGTCGAGATGCTGGTGGTGGCTAGACCTAGACCCTGAAGGACAGGCAGGATGTGTGATGGTGGAAAGAGGCCAGGAGGAAAAAACAATAACAGGCTCTTACCTAAGCCCAGAGTCTCTGGGTGGCGCAAACAGTTAATGCACTCTGCTGCTAACTAACTGAAAGGTTAGAGGTTTGAGTCCACCCATAGGCACCTCAGAAGAAAGGTCTGGCAATCTACCTTCAAAAGATTACAGCCATTAAAAACTCTGTGGAGCACAGTTCTATTCTACTATGACACACATGGTGTTTCCATGAGTCAGAATAGACTCCACAGCCAACTGGTGCCGGTACCACAAGCCCAGCCCTTAACACATACTGTTCCTAATATTTTAAACCAACCGGAGGAATTCCTGCTGTAGGTGGGAGGTGAAAAAAGATATCAGATTCTTCCCCAGTTGTACAGACCATGATTGAAAATGTCTTAAATGGTCAGTTATTTTTAAAAATAAGGAAATTGAGGCTCAGAGAGGGTAAGTAACTTTTCCAAGTTATAGCTAATAATGGTAGAGTTGAGAGTCGAATGCTTTTGGTCTGACTTGCCCGTACTCTCCATGAGGAAGGAACTTCCTGGATTGAATCACGGCTTAGTGGCCGAGTGAGAGATAAGGCTGAGAGCTATCCAGCTGCAGTGGGAAGTCTGCCCTGGAAGGCCCTGCAGAGGAGTTTGCCAAGGATGCTGTAGGAAATGGGGATTTCCAAGCCCCACTGGAAAGGAATAGCTTAACTGCAGTATGGACTTGGGTAGTCCCCTGAGTCTTGTCCTTCCTCTCTGGCCTTGCTGGAGACTCTGGCTCTGAAACCAGAAGTCCCTGAGAGATGAATCAGACATTGTCTGCTGAGAGCTGTAAATAGGAATCAAAAAACACAGGTGAAGCTGGACATGGTATAAAGAGATGACTCAATGCTTTCCCTGGTCTCATTGGGGCCAACTTAACTTGGCTGCCTGGTGGGAGACCTCAGCCTTCAGGAGCCTCAGCTGGTGCTCTTGACAAAAGCCATGGAGACTTTCTCTGCCACTGGAGATCTAGTTCTGAGGCTCCCCCGGGCTGTGATGCTGGGGACATCCCCTTCATCGATGGCAAGTGTCTATCAAGGTAACCCAGTGGGGCAGCGGGTGCTCTGGCTTTGAAGCCAGGGATACCTGAGTTTGAACCCAGATCATTCACTGATAGTTTGTGTGACCTCAGAAAATTTACTTAACAGCTCTGTGCCTCAGTTCTCACGTTCATTACACACAAAGGGTGGAGGGGCATGGATTATAAAATCTGTATCCCAGGAGTGTTCATTTAGTCAACATTTTTTACTGAGTTACTACTCTGCACAGGCACTGTGCTAGCTGCTAGAGATTCTGAAAGATTATGAGATAAGAAATTTGGAAGATCGCTTCCTGGCCAAAAGAGTGGAAGGATTCACACTGTGCCCATTCCTAAGAAAAGTGGTCCAATAGAATTGGAAACACGTTTCTTTGGAAATTATTGAACATTATCGTTAACAACACACACAAGTAAAATTTTATTAAAGATCATTCAAAAGCGGTTGCAGTAGTACATCAACTGGGAACTGCCAGAAGTTCAAGCCAAATTCAGAAGAGGTCGTGGAATGAGGGATATCATTGCTGGATATCATTACTGATGTCAGATGTATCTTGGCTGAAAGCAAAGAATGCCAGAAAGACGTTTACCTGTGTTTTATTGACCATGCAAAGGCATTCGACTGTGGATCGTAACAAATTACTGATAACACTGTGAAGAATGGGAATTCCAGAACACTTAATTGTGCTCAGGCAGAACCTGTACATAGACCAAGAGCAGTTGTTCAAACAGAACAAGGGAATACTGAGTGGTTTAAATTCAGGAAAGGTGTATGTCAGGGTTATATCCTTTCACCATATTTATTCAATCTGTATACTGAGCAAATAATACAAAAAGCTGGACTATATGAAGACCGAGACAACAATCTGTGATATGCAGATGACACAACCTTACTTGCTAAAAGTGAGGAGGACTGAAGCACTTACTGATAAAGGGCAAAGACTACAGCCTTCAGTATGGATTACATCTCAACATAAAGAAAACAAAAATCCTTGAGACTGGACTAATAAGCAAACTTGTTGCCATTAGGTCGATTCTGACTCATAGCGACCCTATAGGACAGTGTAGAACCCGTACAGTTTCCAAGGAGCGCCTGGTGGATTAGAACTGCTGACCCTTTGGTTAGCAGCTGATCACTTAACCAGTGCACCCCCAGGGGTCCTTGATAAGTATACATTAATAGTTAGTGTTTGAAGGGATCTACCTCCAGACCCTAATTTACATCTCAATGAAGTCAAAGACAGATAACTTACGTTCTCTCTTAGAAGCCATCCTTGTAAAAAGCCTCCAATGCTCAGAATCTTGAGGTAGTTTCTTATGCAGCAATAGACATTCAATCCCATGCGAAATTCCCTTGAAGCTGAAATTACCTCCACTTTGTTCCCTTGTCTGTTTTACTGGCCAATCCCAGTTCTGGTGCCACACCTCACCCCTCCCCAAGCATTCCTTGTCCCTGTTGGCTTCCTGGGCTGCTCGGAACTATGCAGGAAGTCCCATAATCCAGGTGATAGCATCCCCTGCCCCAAATATCTGGGAGCCCTGGAATCTGAGTGGTCTTCACTATGGCTCCCTCTCTTTACCCACACCACCAGCTCTTCCATACATTCTCCGCTGGGCTTTGTGTCCTTGATCCCTTCCTGCAACCAACTGCTTCACAGATAAAGTGCTGACTACCAGCTGGACCTTGCTTTTTCCCTGCTCTGCCACCTTTTCATCTACTTTTGTAAAAATTTGGGCTTTCTGATCTAACACATCAATCTGACTGCCACATCGACCTGCTGGGGTTCCTTCCATGGCCTCCAGGTTGTCAGGATAAAACCTCAGCTCCTTTACCTGATATTTAAGGAGCCGCATTGCCCAGCCTCCACTCCTCACCCCACTGAATATTCCAGTAATTCCCATGTACTTAATATCAGCTGCTAAATATTTTCTTTTGATCCTACTCTTTTGAAAGATTTTCAGATGAGGTTTAGGGAGAGCGTGGAAGGGACCCCGCATCACGGAAGGTGATTCCCCTAATCACGAGAGTCTTTGTGCAACATGGAGGAAACTTGAAAGTGCTTCTTATGGTAGTGTGCAGCCATCAAAGGCTTTGGAGCAAGGGAAAAAGGGCAGAGACAGAAATAATGAGCATATCAACAGTTTTTTTATTAACCAGTGAGGGAAAGCAGTTCTTTAAACACCTCCAAGTTTATTTGTACTACTAAAGCTACCTCTTGTGGGCGCTGTTTTGCAGAGGTCAGGGAGAACTTGGCACTGGACTTCTCTGAGGTACCATGAATGTGCGCTGTAATGACTCTTCCAGGACTTTGTGGCGGGCTCAATCATGTCTAAGGCATTGGAAGAAATGACCAGAATCATCATCAGCTGGTCACGTCTTTTGGTCCCCGAGGAAGCAGAATAAGCCAAACAGCCAAAGGTTCAGATCCTTGCTCTGCTATTTACTGATGAATGACCTTGGGTAAATCCTGGCATATCCCTGAGCCTCAGTGTCCTCATTTATCAGACAGGGATAATAACGCCTACCCCACGAAGAGTAAATGAGATACTGTATATAGCAATTGGAACATAGCAGGAGTCATTAAGTGTTACTTAACATCAATCCTCATACCAAAGTGACATCTGGAGGCAGGGAAAAAACCCATATATACAACATCTAAAAAAAATTCCTTTAGAAAAAAAAAAGAGAGAGAGAGAGAAGAGACAGGAGCATTGAAGAGGAAGAAAGGAATTAGTGCTGTCAACGGCGGGTCAGTTTGTCTTAAAACCTTTCAAATTGTGGAAAGGACTAAGAAATGTATTTCCTGGGGCAGGACGCAGTGGGCTGAGGGGCCTGTGCAGCCCCCGTGATTGCCTGTACAGGCAGCGGAGGGGGACTGCTCAGTTGAGGGGTGCATTCCAGAGGGAGGGGTGCCTTGACAAAGAGGTGAGTCAGTGGCCACAGCTCTGCTGAGAGCAGGCAGGATGAGCCTAGGGAACGGGCACATCAGTGAGCACAGAGAGAAGAGGGAGATACCTGCTTCGGCACTGATGAACCTCCAAATCATCACGCTAAGGGAAAGAAACCAGACACAAAGGACCACATATCGTATGATTCCATCTATAAAATGAAATGTCCAGAGTAGGCACAGCCATAGGGTCAGAAAGCAGATTAGAGGTTGCCTAGGGTTAGGGGGTAGTCCTGGTGGTTCAGAGGTTAAGTAAGAGCTCAGCTCTTAAACAAAAGGTCAGCAGTTTGAATCCACCAGCAGCCCCTTGGGAACCCTATGGAGCAGCTCTACTCTGTCCTACAAGGTCGCTATGAGTCAGAACCGACTCGATGGCAATGGGTATGGGTAGGGTTAGAGAAGTTTGGGAAGAATAAGGAGTGACAGCTAATGGGTATGGAGTTGTTTTTTTTTTTGAGGTGACAAAAATGTTCTAAAATTCGATTGTGGTTGTAGTTGCACAATGCTGGATATACTAAAAAAAAATTGAATTGTACACCTTAAGTGGATGAACTTGTGGCATGTGAATTATATCTCAATGAAACAGTTATAAAAAAAAAGAGGAGAAAAGAAACCAGAATAAGACAGGCATAACTTTAGGTATTTGCCTTAGAAACGTGGCAGGTTCAAAGAAAAGGGCTCGCAAAGATTCTCCACTCCAACTTGCTCCTTGTCCACAGCAGGCGGCTGAGACCCAGAGATACTGGGTAACTTGCTAAAGGTCCCATTGCTGCTTGTGGCAGAAGGAAAAGTGTTACCACATCCTGAGCCCCCCCGTGTGCCAGGCCCAGGCTGGCACTTTACACACAATCCACGCGTCATGTAATATTTCAGTCTGCACCAACTCCCTGCATGGTGTTAGCCATTCCATGCATGTGAGTAACTTCTATGGAGTCACAGGGCCGTTAACGTGGAGCAAGAACTTTCAAATTCACCTTCAACTTGGTTGTTTTAAGTCACTGTGTCTGCTAAGAGTCGAGACTCTTACTGTAGTGCTCCTGACACTCGGGTCAATGCTTTTTCCTCCTAAACTCTCTAATGTAGATAGTTGCTAGGGCTGAGGTCAAATGAGGATGAAGCTAGAATGAAAAGGTACTGACAAGGATCACTGAAACAGCACATTTTGCTCTGTTATACATAAGGTGCCCATGAGTCAAAGCCAACTTGATGGCCACTAACAACAAGAAGGGGTGAAGTTGCCTATCTATGTAACTTACAGCGTGCTGACTAGTTGAGCCTTCAGAGATACCTGGGCTGAATCTACTTCAAAAAGTCTGTTGTGTGAAGCCCAGAAAGGGGAGGAGGTTTTCCCAGGGTCACACAGTAATGCAGTGGTGGCAGAGCTGGGGTCAGAAGCAGATCTTTGGACTCTCTGTCCAGTGCTCTTTCCACTGAGCCGTTTAGGAAGGATATGATTAGGGGAGAATGGTGGAGGCTGCCGGACGTGCTCAGAAGGCAGGGAGGCTTCGACACCCCATCCCACAGGAAACTGGAGAGGCAGGGAGCCCATGTCGGTCGGAATTACAATCCACATGAGTCCAGAGGAAAAGCTCCAGTTAGAAAACAGGTGGAGGTGAACCTAAGAGATCTTTGGTTCCTCTTACTCTCTTATACCCTAAGGGACAGTCCACTCTTTGAAGCCACGGGATGGAGGTCACTGGTAAAACCTGAGCAGCACATGGCCTTAGACCTGTGCCGCCCGGCGCCTGCCAGCACTGCTGGTGGCTCTATTCAGTTTTGCTGCCTTAGGGAAGGAAGGGAAGGGGATGCCCCCAACAGTAGATGGTCTTGGGGTTAGGCTGGCTCTGACCTGAGCACCACCGTTAGTCACTGTGCAGTCTTAGAAAGTTCTTTTTCCTCTCTTGGCCTCAGTTTCATCATGCGTAAAATGAGAGTAAGAATGATACCCACCTTTTTTAAGCAGTGAGTATACGGCACTGTGACGTTGTAATAGGGACTTGGCTGCACGTGGGTTGCTCCGCAGCCACAGGGCCACATTTTCTAGCACTGTGAGGGCTGTCATGTCTCTGTGGTTGAAGCCAAGGTCCCCACAGGATAGGGATAGGGAATGAAAGTGCACCATTCCAGGAGCAGGAACAGGGCTCCCACTCACCTTGGTAGCTCATTGGAGAAGGGAAGGGAACTATATTTACGTATCGTTTCATCCTCCTAATCCCCATAGATATTATAGTTCCCATTAAAACAATTAGAAGGCTGAGGCTCAGAGAGGTTAAGGAATTTGCCCAAGGTCATCCAGCCAGTAACTAGAGGGGCTTGGATGAAACTCAGGTCTGCACAAGCCCAAATCCCATCCTCTTCCTACAGAGGGCCAGAGCAGGGGGTGTTGGAGGCAGGATTTACCCACAGCCTGATTTTTGTTCAGCACTGGCTGTGGGCCAGGCCTCCGAGTTTACTGAAATGTCCTGAGAGTTATTGGGGGAAATGGAGCTTTGAACTTGCCTAATATAACACGGGCTGGTTCTCAGGATCATAAACATGTTTCTGAACCTAATTAAAGAGTCTTGTGAAAAGAGTGAGAGCAGGACCGAGACATGACGGTCCGTCTAAGAACTCCCCGTGGGCCAGAACGGGAGCTTTGCTTTTCCCAGACTCGGGGAGAACCAGCCCCCTCTGGGGGCCGAGAGTTAAGGGGCTTTCGCAAGAAGAAAAGGTTCTTTTACAGTCCTGGCTGGGACCTGGGCCGTACTGGAGAGAGAATGTAGGAGGCATAATTGGGGCTTGTAAAACATTTCCAGACAAAATCACTTAATGTGTTTTGGAGAGTAAAAGGCAACAGTCCACATAATCCATAAATTTGGGCAGTTTTCTACAGACTCAATAGAGCTAGATGAGGGGGTGGGGGGACCTGAAGGAAAGCCAGGCCAGCATTAAATGTGCCGTGCATGGCTGCAGGTGGACTCTGCTCTGGGTGCAAGGCCCCAGAGCAGCCACACCTTGAGTTTCAATTCTTGCTCCACCGCTTATTCACTGTGTGATCTTGGGCAAGTTCTTTATCCTGCTGGACCTCAATTTCTTCATGTAGAAAATGAGAATATAGTAGTACCCACCTCATTCTGTTGTTTGTTGTTAGGTGCCATTGAGTCAGTTCCAACTCATAGTAACCTTATGTATGAGAGAATGAAACACTACCCGGTCCTGCACCATCTTTATGATCGTTTTTATGCTTGAGCCCATTGTTGCAGCCACTGTGTCAATCCGTCTTGTTGAGGGTCTTCCTCTTTTTCCCGACCCTCTACTTTACCAAGCGCGATGTCCTCCAGGGACTGGTCCCTCCTGATAACATGTCCAAAGTATGTGAAGCTAAGTCTTGCCATCCTTGCTTCTAAGCAACATTCTGGCTGTACTTCTTCCAAGACAGATTTATTTGTTCTTTTGGCAGTTCATGGTGTTAGAGCAGCATCTAGCACCTAAGAAATTCTTGTATAAATGTTGGCGGTTATTACTCTGCTGCCTTGGGAATGGTGACTACCTGGTTACGGCAACTCTGCGTTTCCTATAGGAGAGCCTACACCTTTGAGAGTTCGTAAAGCAAAAGGCTTGACGTGTCTCTCTTGAACTCTCTGATTTATTCCCTGGTTTCCTTTCCGCTGGTATTGGTCTCTCCAGTCCGTTTTCCTACAGCCATCTGTACCAGTATACATCTGTGACCCACCTCTTTCCTCATCAAAATGCCCCATTCCTCTAGTATAAAATTCAAAGTCTAACTTTCTGCCTTATCCCAGCTACGTCCCCTGTGGTTGTTATTAGTGTGTACCAGAGTTTCCAGGTTCCCCTCTTTCCAGGCCACCACTAAATATTGCACTTCCTGGCTCCATCATGGTTGACTGGGGGCAGAGAACTAGTTTGGGCTGATGAGTTGTGAGCAGAGGTGACATGTTGGGCTGCCGCTTTTTTCCCTCTGTCATGATGACTGGGGCAATGGTTTAGACCAGGTGTCAACAAAGTTTTCCTGTGAATGTTCTTGGCTTTGCAGGCTATTCGGTCTCTGTCATAACTGCTCAATTTTGCCTCAGGTGAAAACAGCCATAGACAATATATAAATAAATGAGTGTGGCTGTGTTCTGATACAACTTTATTTACAAAAAAGGTGAATGGTAGTTTGCTGACCCGTTCTGGGAGAAACTGGCCAATAGAACTTTCTGCAATGATGAAAATGTTTTATAGTATCTACACTGTCCAATTTGGTAGCCACTAGCCATATGTGGCTACTGAAAATTTCGATGTTGGTTAGTTTGACTGAAGGGAGCCCTGGTAGCTTGGCTGCTGACTGAAAGGTCAGTGGTTCAAACCCACCCTGTGGCTCTGCAACAGGAAGACCTGATGATCTGCTTCCATCAAGATTACAGCCTAGAAAACTCTATGGGGCAGTTCTACTCTGTCACATGAGGTCGCTATGAGTCGGAATCGACTTGTTAGCACACAACAAGTGTGACTGAAGAAATAAATTTTAAATTTTATTTAATTTTAAATAATTTAGACCTAATAGCCTTGTGTGGTTGTTGGCTACTATCTTGGACAGCACAGTTCTAGACAGTGGACATTCCATCGGCCAAGGTCCTAGATTAAAGACAATGTGGAGAACTATAGCTCACCTGTGGTGGACTTATAACTTATCCAATGCTTGATGTTATGAACAACCAGGATTTGGGGTATGTTTGTTACTGCAGCATAATATAACCTGTCCTAACTTACATGCCCACTCCCCACCCCCTAGCTCACCCTATACACCTCACACATATTTCATTTGCTCTCATCTAAGCATTCCATGTACATCCAGACCCCTAGGCCTTTGCTCATACTGTTTCCTCTGCCTGAAACATCGCCTTTTGTTGTTGTTGTTAGCTGCTGTCTTAGTTATCTAGTGCTGCTGTAACAGAAATACCACAGGTGTTAACACAGAAATTTATTTTCTCACAGTTAGGAGGCTAGAAGTCTGAATTCAGGATGCTGGCTTTAGAGGAAGTTTTTCTCTCCCCGTTGGCTCTGGAGGAAGGTCCTTGGCTCTCTCTTTTTTAGTATTTTATTGAGTTTCAGGTGAAAGTTTACACAACAAATTAGGTCCCCATTTAAAAATTTCAATACATGTAGTTCTGAGACATTGGTTTTATTTTCCACACTGGGTCAACATTCTCCATATTTTCTTTCTGGCTGTTCCATTAATACAACTTCCTTCCCCCACTCCCCACCTTCTCATCTATGCTTTAGGGTAATTGTTAACCATTTGGTCTCATATAGATGATTTCTTTTTAAAGGAGCACAGTCCTCACAGGTAATACTCTATTTTACGAGCCAATCTGTTATTTAGCTGAAAGGTGACCTCTGTGAGTAGTTTCAGTTCAAAGTTTAAAGGATATCTATGGTAATAGTCTCAAGGGCTCCTTTAGTCTCTATTGGTCCAGTAAGTTTGGCTTTTTTTTTTAAATATAAGAATTAGAATTTTGTTCTACAGTTTTCTCCCATTCTCTCCAGGACCGTCTATTGTGTCCCTGGTCAAAACGGTCAGTAGTGGTAGCCAGGCACCATCTAGTTATGGTCTCTGGATAGGTAAGGCTATGGTTCATGTAGGCAATTACTCCTACAGACTAGATTCTTCTTTGAGTCGTCGGTTTCCTTCTTTCTCTTTTGCTCCAGATGAGTAGAGACCAGTAGCTGTGTCTCAGATGGCTGCTCACAAGCTTTTAAGGCCCTAGACACTACTTACCACACTGGGATGTAGAACATAAACCTTATAGACTATGTTGTGCCAATTGAATGAGTTGTCTCACTAGACTATGGTCCTAAGCCTTCAAACCCACCAAACCAATCCCGCAAGGTGTTTGGTTATGTCTGGGAGGTAACTATGACTGTGTCCCCATGTGGTTTTTTATGTGTATGAGTATATGTACATCACACACAAACATGTATATATCTATGCCTACCGATACACCTATATACACACATATATATATATCCCCATGTACTTTCGTATACACACATATGCATATATATCTACCTATGTAACCACTCATATATTTTTGTTGTTATTGCTGTTGTTGCCAAATTGTATATGTTAATAGTATTAACCAATAAGGTCCCTTAATCTTGTATATTTCTTATTGTCATCACTTACCTTGATTAAGTTGTGTACAGTTCACCCACATTTGGTATTGCCTTTTCCATCACCAAAAATAACAAGTATCTATAGTCTATAGAGTAAATCCTCCTCTCCCTCAGTCCTATTCCTGGTAACCACCAAAGAATGTTGGTTTCTGTACGTATACCCATTGTTGTCTTTTTATAAAGGTGGTGTCATACACTATTTGTTCTTTTGTGCTTGACTTACTCCACTCAGTATAATGTCCTCCAGATTCATCCATGTTATAAGATGTTTTGCAGACTTATCATTACTCTTTATAGTTATGTAACATTCCATTGTATGTGTATACCACATTTTGTTTATCCATTCACGGTCCTTGTCTCTTTTGAGCTTTGGTTACTTGGTGATCGTTATGTGGCTTGGCATCTATCTTCCCCCATCTTTGGTTGCTTGCTCAGTTGCTTGCTCAATCTGGTCTTTGTATATCTCAAAAGAGATTGATTTAAGACACACCCTACACTCCTACACTAATATTATGTCATTAACATAATAAACCCTTTCCCAAATGGGATTATAACCACAGGTATAGGGGTTAGGATTTACAACACATATTTTTGGGAAACACAATTCAGTCTGTAACAGCTGCCCTTGGATCAGCACCCCAACTCATGGTGATCCCATGCACAATGGAACAAAATGTTGCCCGTTCCTGTGCTATCCCCATAAACAGCTGCAGATTGGACTGTTGTAATCCATAGGGCCTTCACTGGCTGATTTTCTAAAGTATATTGCCAGGCCTTTCTTCCTAGTCTAGAAACTCCACTGGAGCTTGTTCAGCATCATTGCAACACACAAACATCCATTGACAGGAGAGTGATGGTTGCACATGAGGTGTATTCCAACTCAGATCTCCCCAGTGGAATTTGAGAATTCTACCATTGCCCTGGGAACACCCTCTACTGTCCCTTATTTCACTGGCAAATACTGACTTATTCTCTAAAGTCCAGCTTAAATGTTACCTTCTTTTGACAATCCTCCATATCACCTCCATACAACAAGAATACCCTGCAATATTCTCAGGACTCTTAGCAAGTATAATGTTGCAAGTCATGTAAATTTGCAAGTAATGTAATAATTCATTTTCTTATTAAAAATAAGTGTAACATTTTAATGTAATAATTCTACTACTTATCAGAAATAATTCTGGTAAATTATTTTCCCTGGACTACGAACACTTTGAGGAAGAGAGATGCGAGGAGGTCTTGCTTACTGCAGTATCTTCAGCAAAACCTCAGTAAATGTTTGTTGAATTGAATTTAATATACTTCACATGCAGACCATGGTGGTCTCTCAGAGTCCTTAGTGGCATCCTCTGGCTCTGGGTTCAACTTCGGGCCACCTCCCCCTTATCTACGTCTCATTCTTCTGACCACAATGGTATACCTCAGCCTCCGTAATTCAGGCAATAGTGATGGTCGAGGATGAGGAGAAAGGAAGAGAGAGAGAGAGACACCCATCAGTCTAATCAGGTAGTGGTGTGAAAATATCAATTTGATTACAGGTAGTCCCCAATTTACAATGTGTTTGAGTTACAATGAACTGCACTTATGACTGTCTTTTTTGGGGGGGTACATCTTTTCTATAGTAGTATGTACTATAAAAAGTGTTGCAGCATGTAATTTTCTGATGTTATCATTCTCATGCCAAGCCCCCCAAAATAATAAAGATTGAATTTATAAAGACACTGATAATAAAAGGCAATAATAATGAAAACTAAAAAAAAAAAGAAGAGGTATTCTACTTATGTCAGAACCCATTTACTACAGAGTCCTTGGAATGGAACCCTGTTGTGAGCCAGGAACTGCCTGTATTTCATAATAATGAGTCCCCAAGTAGCGCAAACAGCTAAGCGTCCAAATACCTAAGGAATGGCCTCGGGGCTGGCCACAGACTTTCAGATCTGTGTACTGCCAAACTGGAACATACCTGGCAGAGTATACAGTTCAATGCATTTCTCTTAAAATTCCTGTTCAATGGGGTATATGGTTTGTGAAAAATACTATTTTCTCTTTCAACTGTTTTCATTCTATGTGACAAAAAATACCTACCAAAAACAAACCAAAAAAAACCAAAGCAGTTGCCGTCAAGTTGGTGCCGACTCATGGAGACCCCATGTGTGCACAGCAGAACTCCCCCACAGTTAGCCTTTTAGAAGAAGATCACCAGGCCTGTGTTCCATGGTGCCACTGGGTGAGCTTAAACATCTAATCTTTTGGTTAGTAGCTAAGTGCTTAAGCCAGAGAACCATCTGACAAAAGATGTTTGTATTTTGGTTTTCTGTACAAATATGGAAACATCATCATCAACATTCCTTACATATATGCAATTCTTTGTGGTTAACAAACACTTTTCAACAACATTACCTCAAGCCTCTCAATATCCTGAGGAAGAGGGCAGGGCTGTAATTAGGAATCACGTTGTGCTCGTGAAGAAAGTAAAGCCCAGAGCAAGGAAGTGATTTACCCCAATCAGAAGCAAGCTGAAAGCCTGAATGGGTAGTAGAACCTGAACTTAGGCCAGTGTGCTGGGCCCTCAGATACATCCTGGTCAGACTGTCACTGTGGCCCCGGTGCCCCCATCCATCAGCACCACCACCTTCATCCCAGTGCTACGAGGTGGAGCAGATCTACAGGGCCCCAGCCTAATTCCGAACTCATAGGGATTCCACGTCCTTTCCCTCTTGGAGACATTTCATCAGAGAAATTTGGAGCAGGTGGAAGCTTTTCTTATTATTTTTTCAAAAACAAGTTTCAATTTATTGGCAGGCTCATAAATAGAAATATTCTAATTATTTCAAATGACTTTGAGAATTTTTTGATAGTATTTGTGAAGGGAATAATAGACATAAACTTCTTTCACTGCCAGGAAGGACATGTTTGATATACTGTGTTTTTATGCAAATAACGCATACCTTCTGCATTTGTTTGCCAACTGCTTCCCCTCCCCCCTCCCCCATGAAGAATTTTTGTAGGGGTGGTATGCTAATTTTTTTTACAGCAACACACACACACACAAAAAAATTGGCATAGTGACCCTCATGAAAATACTTTGCCGGGGGTGGGTGTGGGTGGCAAACCAACATAGAAGGTGCATGGTATTTGTGTAAAAATACGATAATGTCTCCCTGTCACAGGGAGCATTCTTACTCTCAGTTAAGTTTTATTCTATCTAAAGGTACAAAAAAGATTGCTGCAAATTCCCTCCAAGCTAAATTCTACTCTTTCTGTGAGGGCACTCCCTGGCCCAGCAGTGACCTCCCTTCCCAGGTTCTTGTTGTTCTTGGAGCTCTTTACCCTCAGTCCTTGTTCTCCACCCCCAGATTCCAACCCTCTGCCAAAATTAAAAAGAAATTGACAACTGCACCACCATAAAAGGATAGGCCATGATAAACTTTTATTTTAGGGACTAAAGAATTCAAGATGGTAGAAATAGCAAAAGATTGAATTTCTTTCCTTGTTAATTTGTGTGCAGATTATGAAATCCCTTAGTTCCCTTATGGGTAATTGGCTTCCCGAAATGTCTGTTATAATTACACTGTCCAAAGAGGTCTGCTAAAGAAGGAAAAAACCCCTACCTGAGCAATGAATATCTACATAAGCAATAAATAAAGTATTCGATGTAGATGGAGCGAGGTACAATGTATATTAGTACATTAGAATTGGAGAATATAGTAAGTATGATTGTTTATATTTCATATACTATTTATAGATTTCAAAAGAAATAAAAAATTGTACTTATGAAAGTGTTTCCATAAGAGTAAAAAACTAGAAATGATTTAAGTGGCTATAATAAAACCAAGGAAATCCTGGTGACGTAGTGGTTAAGTGCTATGGCTGCTAACCAAAGGGTCGGCAGTTCAAATCCGCCAGGCGCTGCTTGGGAACTCTATGGGGCAGTTCTACTCTGTCCTATAGGGACGCTATGAGTTGGAATCGACTGACGGCGCTGGGTTTGGTTTTTTGTTTTGGCAATAAAACCAAAACCAAACTCTTTGCTGTTGAGTAGATTCCAAGTCATAGTGACCCTATAGGATAGAGTAGAACTGCCCCATAGGGTTTCCAAGGAGTGGATGTGAATTTGAACTGCCCACCTTCTGGTTAGCAGACAAACATTTAAGCACTGTGCCACCAGGGCTCCAGCTATAATAGAACTGCTTAATAAACTATATTGTAGCCATTAAAATTTATTCTGAGAATTATTCAGACCTCAATCTTTAGAATGAAAATGTTAATGAGAGAGGTTAAGTGCAATTAGTAGAATTAAAATTGAAATACATTGAATAAATGTGATTGAAGTCATGAAAAATTCTGTCTCCATGTGAACCAAGGCCAGAAGTGAAAATGTGAAAAAGAAAAGAGCATGTTACCTAAAAAGGGATCATTCACATGCCAGCATGTTGGTGCCGAAGGTTGCTTCCTCTCTACATGGGCCTCTCTGTGGGGCAGAATGAGTGAGCTCCCTCACAACATGGCAGCTGAGTTCCAAGAACAAGCATCTTAAGAGACTGCGATTGGCAGCTACCATTTTCTATTGGCCAAGCCATCACAGAGTGAGAGTCAGGGAACATAGGTCCCACCTATCAAAGTTACATTGTGAGAAGAGCCTGTGGGATGGGATTATTCTTGTGAATATCTTTTCAAAATGCCACAATATTCTTGCTCTTCAAGATTCAGATAGTTTAAAATCACTGGGCAGCCATAACTACATTAATTCCCAGAATAATCACTATGTTCATGACTCCTGAATATTCTTGTGCCTCAAGAACAAAGCTGACTTAACCCAGTGTTGGTTTCAGAGGATTCAAATGACCATGGGGCTGGCTGGCAATAGTTATAAAAATAGTTTTGTTCCAGCCAGGCCAAGCCAACTTTTTCTCAATCCAGCCATTGTATTATGTGATATTTAGACATTTCTACCTAAGTGAGGTTGAACCCCTCGACTGGAATGTTCCCCACCTTCTACTACTCCCTTTCATCCCTTTGTTTTCATAACTGCCTCTACTACTCAGCTCCTTGTCTGTATGCTAGTTATGTGTCATCCCAACACTTCCAGCCTTACCCATGATTCATTCATTCAGAGACAGCTGCAGCATAGCAGTTAACACTACCATATTTTTATGCAAATAACATGCACCTTATACATTTGCTTGCCAAATGTGTCCTGCCCCCACGAGGTATTTTCGTTAGCTTGCTATGCCAATTTCTTTTTTTTTTTTTTAACAGCAACACGTAAAAAAATTGGCATAGTGGCACTTAAGAAAATACCTCACGGGGGGAGGGCACGGTCAGCAAACATGTACAAAGTATACATTATTTGTGTAAAAATATGGTACACACTATGGAGCTAGACTGCTTGGATTCAACTTGTACTTTTACTGCTTATTTAGGTATGTGTTCCTTGGACAGGCTACTTAACTTCCTTGCACTTCAATTTTTTCATTTATACAATGGGGTTAATAAGAATAGTACCTCATAGGGTTATCATAAGGATTAAATGAGTTGATACATTCAGACCAGTCCCTGGCATTAACTTTTATATTATTATTTCAGTTCATCTTCAAAGTCTCTTTTGGACTATTACTCTGGTGTTCCATCTACACTTTCATGTCTTTTCTGGAGAACAGGATACATGTCTTATCATTTTTTTTTTTTTTCATTTAAAATAAATCTGGATTTTTAAAAAAGCAATAATCTTTTACATTTGTTTAGTGTTGTTATATATGAGACAATCTCACAACCATTATCATATTTAATCTTTTTTAAAAATTTTTTATTGTGCTTTAAGTGAGAGTTTACAAATCAAGTAAGTCTCTCATACAAAAATTTATATACACCTTGCCATATACTCCTAGTTGCTCACCCCATAATGAGACAGCACGCTCCTTCTCTCCACCCTCTATTTCTGTGACCATTCAGCCAGCTTCTGTCCCCCTTTCCTCTCTCATCTCCCCTCCAGACAGGAGCTGCCCACATAGTCTCATGTGTCTACTTGATCCAAGAAGCTCACTCCTTACCAGTATCATTTATTTCCTATCTTATAAAAAAATCTTATACTCCAGTCCAATCCCTGTCTGAAGAGTTGGCTTTGGGAATGGTTCCTGTCTTGGGCTAACAGAAGGTCTGGGACCATGACCTCCGATGTTCTTCTAGTCTCAGTCAGGCCATTAAGTCTGGTCTTTTTACAAGAACTTGAGGTCTGCATCCCAATGCTCTCCTGCTCCTTCTGGGGTTCTCTCTTGTGTTTCTGTCAGGGCAGTCATCAGTAGTAGCCAGGAACCATCTAGTTCTTCTGGTCTAAGGCTGATGTAGACTCTGATTTTTGTGCCCCTTTCTGTCTCTTGGGCTCATAATTACTTTGTGTCTTTGGTGTTCTTCATTCGCCTTTGGTCCAGGTGGGTTGAGACCAACTGAAGCATCTTAGATGGCCGCTTGCTAGCGTTTAAGACTCCAGACGCCAGTCTCCAAAGTGGGAGGCAGAATGTTTTCTTAATAGATTTTATTATGCCAACTGACCTAGATGTCCCCTGAAACCATGGTCCCCAAACCCCGCCTCTGCTATGCTGGCCTTCGAAGCTTTTGGTTGTATTCAGGAAACTTCTTTGCTTTTGGTTTAGTTCAGTAGTGCTGACCTCTCCTGTATTGTGTGTTGTCTTTTCCTTCACCTAAAATCGTTCTTATCTACTACCTAATGAGTGAAAACCCCTCTCCCTCCCTCCCCACTCTCGTAACCATCAAAGAATATTTTCTTCTCTGTTTAAACTATTTCTCCAGTTCTTATAACGGTGATCTCATACAATATTTGTCCTTTTGCAACTGACTAATTTCACTCAGTGTAAGCCCTTCCAGATTCCTCCATGTTATGAAATGTTTCATAGATCCATCATTGTTCTTTATGGATGCATAATATTCCATTGGGTGAATATACCATAATTTATTTATCCATTCATCCATTGATGGGCACCTTGGTTGCTTCCATCTTTTTGCTGTTGTAAACAGTGCTGCAATGAACATGGGTGTGCATATATCTGTCTGTGTAAAGGCTCTTATTTCTAGGATATATTCCAAGGACTGGGATTGGTGGATTGTATGGAAGTTCTATTTCTAGCCTTTTAAAGAAGTGCTAAATTGATTTCCAAAGTGGTTGTGCCATTTTACATTCCCACCAGCAGTGTATAAGTGTTCCAATTCTCCACAACCTCTCCAACATTTATTGTTCTGTGTTTTTTGGATGAATGCCAGCCTTGGTGGAGCGAGATGAAATCTCATTGTAGTTTTGATCTGCATTTCTCAAATGGCTAGTGATCGTGAACTTTTCCTCATATATCTGTTAGCTACCTGAAGGTCTTCTTTAGTGAAGTGTCTATTCATATCTTTTGCCCATTTTTTAATTGGGTTATTTGTCTTCATTGTAGTTTTGACTTGCATTTCTCTAATGGCTAATGATCGTGAGCATTTCCTCATGTATCTGTTACCTACCTGACTGTCTTCTTCAGTGAAGTATCTATTCATATCCTTGGCCCATTTTTAAATTGGGTTATTTGTCTTTTTGTAGCTGACTTTTTGTAGTATCATGTAGATTTTAGAGATCAGATGCTGATCAAAATGTTGTTGCCAAAAACTTTTTCCCAATCTGTAGGCAATCTTTTTAGTCTTTTGATAAAGTCTTCGGATGAGCATAGGTGTTTGATTTTTAGGAGCTCCCAGTTATCTAGTTTCTCTTCCGGTGTTTGTGCATTGTTAGTAATGTTTTATATACTGTTTATGCCATGCATTAGGGCTCCTAGCATTGTCCTTGTTTTTTCTTCCATGATCTTTATCATTTTAGATTTTATATTTAGGTCTTTGACCCATTTTCAGTTCGTTATTGTGCATGATGTGAGGTACGGGTCTTGTTTCATTTTTTCTTTGCAGATGGATATCCAGTTATGGCAGCACCATTTGTTAAAGAGACTGTCTTTTTCCCATTTAACTGACTTTGGGCCTTTGTCAAATATCAGCTGCTCATATGTGAATGGATTTATGTCTGGATTCTCAAAATTCTGTTCCATTGGTGTATGTATCTGTTGTTGTACCAGTACCAGGCTGTTTTGACTACTGTGGCAGTATAATAGGTTCTAAAATCAGGTAGTGTGATGCCTCCCACTTTGTTCTTCTTTTTCAGGAATGCTTTACTTATCTGAGGCCTCTTTTGCTTCCATATGAAGTTGGTAATTTGTTTCTCCATCTCAAAAAAAATGTCATTTGAATTTGGATAGAAATTGCATTGCATCTATAGTTCGCTTTTGGTAGAATAGACATTTTTACAATGTTGAGCCTTCCTATCCGTGAGCAAGGTATATTTTTCTACTTATGTAGGCCTCTTTTGGTTTCTTGAAGTAGTGATTTGTAGTTTTCTTTCTATAGGTCTTTTACGTCTCTGGTAAGATTTATTCCTAAGTATTTTATCTTCTTGAGAGCTACTGATTTCCTCTTTGATGTTCTTTTTTTTGGTGTAGAGGAATCCAATTGATTTTCATATGTTTATCTTGTATCCTGATACTCTGCTGAACTCTTCTATTAGTTTCAGTAGTTTTCTTGAGGATTCTTTAGGGTTTTCTGTGTATAAGATCATGTCATCTGCAAATAGAGATACTTTTTCTTCTTCCTTACCAATCTGGATGCTCTTTATTTCTTTATTTAGCCTAATTGCTCTGGCTAGGACCTCTAGCACAATGTTGAATAAGAGTGGTCATAAAGGGCATCCTTCTCTGGTTCCTGATCTCAAGGTGAATGCTTTCAGACTCTCTCCATTTAGGATGATATTGGCTGTTGACTTTGTATAAATGCCCTTTATTAATCATATTTAATCTTGATAACGGCCTGTGGTAGGCAGAATTCTAATGTGACCCCTAAAATCTCTACCCCCTGATAAACACACTCTGCTTAATGCCTGGGACTATGAATATGATGTATTTTACTCCTGTGATTAGGTTATATATATATATATATATATATATATATATATATATATATATATATATATATATATATATATATATCACAATTGACTTCAAGAAAGGGAGATTATCTGGAGGAGCCTGACATAATCTCATAAGCTGTTTAAATCTTTCTCTTGAGGTCAGAGACAAAGCAACTGAGAGATTTGAAATGTGAGAGGGGTTCAGTATGAGAGAAATTCTCTATTGTTGTTTTGGAAGATGGAGGGGGCCACATGGCAAGGACTGCAAGTGGCCTCTAGATGCTGAGATTGACCCCTGGCTGACAGCCAACAAGGAAATAGGGGACTCTGTCCTACAACTAACCCTGGTGGCACAGTGGTTAAGAACTACAGCTGCTAACCAAAAGGTTGGCAGTTTGAATCTACCAGGCCCTCCTTGGAAACAGCATGGGGTGATTCTATTCTATCCTATAGGGTCACTATGAGTTGGAATCTACTTGACGGCAATGGGTTTTTTGGTCCTGCAACTGCAAGGAGTGAATTCTGCCACAACCACTTGAGCTTAGAAGTGGATCCTGAGCTCCAGATGAGAAGGCAGCTGTCTGATATCTTTTGATTTCAGCTTTGTGGAAACCTGAGCAGAAAACCCAGCCAGCTATTCCTGGACTCGTGGTCTGCCAATCTGTAAGATAATAAATGGACTTTATTTTAAGCTGCTCATTTTGTGGCAATTTGTTACACAGCAACAGATAACTAATACACTGTCCTTAGAGTTAGGTCTCATTATCACACTTTCATAGAGAGCAAAATGTGCAAATGAATAGGCAAGTATGTAGATTATTCTAACTCAAGTCCAGCAGATTCCCCACCATACCACAGATGTCTGTTTCTTCCTCAGCATTTAGCACAACACTGGACAGAGAATCCTGCTGAATAAATACTCATTGGTTAATTGAAATTCCAAATTAGCCATGAGTGAAGTTTTACTGTGTTCAGGAAAGGATTCAGCGTTGAAGGGGAAATTATCTCTTCTGTAAGATCTTTGAATCTGTCTAAAGAGGCCTAAATTGGTGAATATTTCCATTCTTGATTATGTAAAATGATTAAGTGCCCTCATGAAAAAAGAGGCTAGGAAGCTTTCCAAAGAGGAGCCTTTTCCAAATGAATTAGAGATAAGAAATGTAAGCGTGAACATTTCCTTTCCTAGTTGTAGTTTGGAACGAAATTGATGTGGGATTGTACCCCAGCTCTGACACTTATCAGTAAAGTGATCCTAGGTAAGTCACTTAACCTTTCTGAGTCTCCCTTTTCTGAGCTACAAATACAATAATATACCTATCTTGCCGTGTTTTAAAAGACTAACTGAAATAACAGTAATAATTCTTATTGTGGATTTCTTACATAGTTAAGTACTATTCCAAGTACTTTACACATATTAGGTCATAAACCTTGCAACCACTTATGAGGTAGAAACCAGTTGCCATCAAGTTGATTCCAGCTCATGGTGACCCTACGTATGTGAGAGTAGAACTGTGCTTCGTACAGTTTCCAATGGTTGATTTTTTTTGGAAGTAGATCACCAGGACTTTCTTCCAAGGCACTTCTGGGTGGACTCAAACTTCCAACCTTTCAGTTAGCAGCCAAGCATGTTAACCATTTGTACCACCCCGGGAATCTTACCTATGAAGTATCTACAATTATTATTATTATTCTCATTTTATAGGTGAAGAAACTGAGGTGGATAGTGGTAAGATCAAAGATCAACAACTACCAGCCTCTGGATTTGGACTCAAGGTGTGTGGTTCCAGAAGCCACCTTCTTAACCATTGCACTAGACTAACAATATCAGCCAGGGGTTCACCAAAAAAAACAGAGTGAGGGGTATTGGGTTTTGTTTTTTTCAATAGGAATTAGACTTTATATAACTGTGGGAGCTATATAAGGTGTTGGGCTTGAAACCAGCATGTCTAGGAAGGATGGACATGTAGCAAAAGAGAGCAAGGCCAAACTGGGACCAGCAAGGGAAAACAGTCTGACTCATTCTCTCCAACCTTGATGATGTAGGTGACCTGCAGGATAAGATGACGTCCTTCACCACAGAGCTGCACAACACACGTGACCTGGGATTTGGAGACACTGAGGAAGACACAGCAGGAGCATGTGTTGCTGTGAGCCCAGCTGCTGCCCATGCCAATGAGGTGAACAGGCAGACCAGTGACAACATGTGTGAGCTGCAGCAGCACTGGACCCCACACTGACCTTCAGAGCATGCCAAATTAGCTGTGTTTTCATATCCACCTTCCAAATCTCAGGCACACTTCTCTCGTAGCCAACCCTAAAGTGGATGTATATAGGGAAAGGAATTCTGGGAAATGTAGTACCAGCTTAGCTAAGTTGCCACAGTACAATGCCACCATCCTTTCTTGAGATAAATCTTAAAATGTAAAAGTACCCAAAGGGTGCCTAGATCAATTAGTTCTTTTTTTTTTTTAGATCTTGATAATTGTTAGACTTTCTTTCCTGCTTTTCTTGATTAACGAGCAATAGTTGAATCTGCTCATCTGAAAGTGAGGTTGTAAATAAGGTTCCAAAGACCAAGGCAGACAGGGGTCAATGATGGTCAAAGGGATGGAGGTGCATGTTCCAGCTTCCTCATAATCTCTCCATCTTTCTCTCAACCCTTCAAAGAAACCTACTGTTAATATGTAGATGATGCTTCTAAGCAAGTATTTTAGTAACACCTTCCTTCCTCCTCACCAGCAGATTCCTCTGTCTTAGTAGTGAGGATGGTGAGGTGAGAGTTCAGCTTGCTTACTTCGGATACGCCATCAGGAGAGATCAGTCCTACAAGAGGATATCGTGTTTGGTAAAGTAGAGGGAAAAGAGAAACCCTCAATGAAATGGATGAACACAATAGCCACAACAATGGACTGAAACATACAGACAAGCATGATGATGGTGCAGGACTGGGCAACTTTCAGTTCTATTATACATAAGGTCTCCATGAGTTGGAGCCAACTCAAAGGCAGCTAACGACAACAATAACTCCTCCAAAGCAGAAATTCTATAGGTTCCTCTGTTCGGTGAGGCCTCTGGCAGAGTGGTGAAACTGAGGACTCCACTTCAAGAGGCTGAGTTAGGGATAGGGGATTCTTCCCAGAAACAACAGGGGAAACTGGGAGATTAAGGACGAACTAAGCTGAAGAATGCCCGAGTTCTTAATACATAAAAATGGGCAGGGTGGGATAGAGTGGTGTCATGGATTGAATTGTATCACCCAAAGGTATGTGCCAACTTGGTCAGGCCATGATTCCCAGTGTTGTGTGATTGTCCACCATTTTGTCATTTGATGAGATTTTCCTGTGTGTTGTGAATCCTATTGCTATGATAGATTGGCAGCAGTTGTATTGATGGGATCTACAGGACTGGGTGGTGTCTTGGGTTGGTCTATTTTTAGACATAGAGGAAAGCAGTGAGCAGAGAGACAGGGGGAACTTACACCACCAAGAAAGCAGTACCGGGAGCAGACTGCGTCCTTTGGACCCTGGGTTCCTACGAGGAGAAGCTCCTAGTCCAAGGGAAGATTGATGACAAGGACTTTCCTTCAGAGCTGACAGAGAAAACCTTCTCTGGAGCTGATGCCCTGAATTTGGACTTCTAGCCTAGTAGACTGTGAGAGAATATATTTCTCTTTGTTGAAGCTACTCACTTATGGTATTTCTGTTATAGCAGCACTAGATGACTAAGACAATGTGTATGGTGGGTATCAAGTTTGGATCCTGAAATTGAGATTTCAGACCACGTGGAAGTGAGTGCAAGGGCTTGCAAAGGTTGGGAGGGGCAGCAGGGGTCATGCATGGCTGACTTGACACCTGGGCTGACCTTTAGGAGATGACAGATGTGAGGTGTGCAAGTCGGTGAGGCTGGCATCAGGCCCAGGGTTGAGGTGGCATGCACCAATATCCATGCTCGTATAGGATCAGAGAGGGGACTAAGCCTAACTTAGATGAGTATCATTTCTTGGTTATTTTAGCAGATCTAGTTCACCAGCATATTGGGAACTTTTCTGTCTCCATTGACTGTGTCTCCAGTGTCATGGTTTTTTCCAAGAGACACGCATAGACACTTTTCTAAGGATTTGCATATATTATGCCATTTAATCCTTTTAATAATTCTGCAAGGTGGGAATTATCAGTATTTTACAGAGAAAAAGTTACAGCGTGACTTGCCTGAACCTACTCTGCTAACAAGTTGGAATTTGAAACCCGATCTGTCTAAATTCAAGGCCACTGCTCTTTTCACTCATAGCTAACTTATAGCATCCCTAAATGAGTTGGGATCAGCCCAACGGCAACTGGTTTGGTTTGGTTTTTTTCACTGGAGCCCTGGTGGTACAGTGGTTAAGAGCTTGGCTGCTAGCTAAAAGGTCGGTAGTTCAAATCCACAAGCCACGCCTTGCAAACTCTACGGGGCAGCTCTACTCTGTGCTATAGTGTCACTATGAGCTGGAATCGGCTTGACAGCAATGGGCTTTTTTTTTTTTTGGCTCTTTTCACTACAAAGAAGGCCATATAATTTGCTGAAGTTTTGGACTTTGAGGCTTTTGTGGCCTTTCTAGCTTTAAGAGTCTGTGAGATTCTCAGGAGTATGAGATTAGGTCTTAAAAAATACCTTTTCAAATATTCAGGTAGATTTCTTAGGATCTTAGAAAAGGAGACTGAGTTATTTCTTTAAAAATGAAATCCTACAAAGGCTGTATTATTATAGTCACTCTTCTTGAAGTTTTTCAATCTCAAATTCAAAGCAAATTTCTAACAATAAACTCTGACTTTCTAGAAATCAATTACAATTGCCTTTTTGTTACTTTAATTGAGCCACTTTGGAATTACTGGTGTATTTTCTTTTTTTAATGAGCATGCCTTACTTCTCTTACATGAAAATTCTGATCCTGCTTTTGAGAAGAAAAACTGATCTTCCGCGGATACTTTTGGTCAAAATCACAATGAACCAAGATGGGAACCGGTGTGAGTAATGGAGCTCCCTGCTGTAAGTGCCTGGGGCCATCTGTCCTCATGCTGGGACCCATCTTTGGGATGCATGCAGGGACACCAGACACAGATGCCCAGGGAGCCCAGTATCATCTGGCTTTGTATCTTTTGGCTTTTTATTCTTGATTTTGCATTTGCTGTTCTATTCACTTGAGCAATTCTGCGTTCAGAAATGGCTATGCTGGACTATTTCTAAATATACCCTTTATAACAAGAAACTTTGCCTCTGGAGACTTGGGCAACTCTGATGATCCAAAATGTAAGTGTTCCTATTCGGGGTGTTGAGATGACATTCATTTACTCCACAAATACTTATTTGACATAACTCTGCTCAGGCCCTCTTCCCAGAGCTCAGGACACAGCAGTAAACAGCCCCACAAGCTCTGAGTGCATACATTCTAATTGAACAATGAAACAACCATGCTTTAGGATGGCTCCAAGTTACCAAGTTGTCCACCACACTGATTCTTATAGTCCACAGTTACAGACACTCAGAAGCATAAAACTCACAAAGGGGACAGCATAAGCGTTTACTGTGTGCCTTTTCTGTGCTGTGCATTGTTTCATCTTATCCTCAACCATCACCACCATTTTTTTTAATAATTTTTATTGAGCTTTAAGTGAAAGTTTACAAATCAAGTCAGTCTGTCACATACAAGCTTATATACACCTTACTCCATACTCCCACTTAATCTCCCCTGCATGAGTCAGCCCTTCCAGTCTCTCCTTTCGTGACAATTTTGCCAGTTTCTAACCCTCTCTATCCTCCTATCTCCGCTCCAGACAGGAGATGCCAACACAGTCTCAAGTGTCCACCTGATACAAGTAGCTCACTCTTCATCAGCATCTCTCTCCAGCCCATTGTCCAGTCCCTTCCATGTCTGATGAGTTGTCTTCGGGAATGGTTCCTGTCCTGGGCCAACAGAAGGTTTGGGGACCATGACTGCCGAGATTCCTCTAGTCTCAGTCAGACCGTTAAGTCTGGTCTTTTTATGAGAATTTGGGGTCTGCATCCCACTGTTCTCCTGCTCCCTCAGGGGTTCTCTTTTGTGCTCCCTGTCAGGGTAGTCATCAGTTGTGGCTGGGCACCATCTAGTTCTTCTGGTCTCAGGACGATGTAAGTCTCTGGTTCATGTGGCCCTTTCTGTCTCTTGGGCTCATAGTTATTGTGTGACCTTGGTGTTCTTCATCCTCCTTTGATCCAGGTGGGTTGAGACCAATTGATGCATCTTAGATGGCCGCTTGTTAGAATTTAAGACCCCAGACGCCTCATTTCAAAGCCATCACCACCATTTTGCAGATGAGCAAACTGAGGCTCGGAGCAGTGAAATCACAAGATCATAGAGCCAGTAGGTGGTGAGATGCCTTAAATGGGGACAGGTGATCCTCAGACCCTTTCCTGATGCCCATTCTCTCACATCTCCCTCCCAACCTGGGTGGAAGAAGGCACAGTTGGACATGTTCAGATATTCTAACCTCCTTCTCCCCTTCCAAGGCCAACCCTTGTTGGAACGCCCAATTCCTTTCACATCAATATATGTTTTTTCCTTAACAAAGAGATGCTGTCTCCCAGACAACTCATGGGGTGGGGTCTGTCTGAGCCTAGGCCAGGATGAGCCCCTTTCACTTCTTCCTCCTGTCCTGGGGCCTCTGGCACGCACAGCTTTGGCAACAGAAGGGGAATGTTGGTAACATGGACAGAGAAGATGGGCTCTGCCGGCACGTTAACACGCGGGAACATTGCTAAAAGATGCTCATCTGGGCAGGAGAAAAATAATGTTCTTGAAGATTCTGCACCTTGAGACCTGACAGAAAAGGACTGTTTTCTTTATCTTCCTACTCCCACTGTGTGAAAGACCAGACAAATCCACTCTCGGGGTAAAGTAATGGAGCCCAGTGACCAACAGCCTGGCCGGAAGCCAGAGGTGAAGAAGAGGATCTCAGGGTGAGGGGGCTCAGAGGGTTTCAGAGACAGGATGTAAACTTTGGGGAGGGGCAAATATGTCAGGTAGAGCTAAGGACAAGTCTGGGCCTGGTAGGGATTGACAACTTTGCCCATGCTGTGGGCAGCCTCTCTGTGGAGTCAGCAACCCCCTGCCCGCCCACAGCCTTGAGAGTATGTGCTTCTCAGCACTGAAAGGCAAGGTGCTCTCAACCAGGCTCTGACAAGAAAGCTTTGATTGTTGGCAAGAAAGGTTTTCTAAAACAGCTTCCATAGCAACCAAAGAGAACTGCTCCACAGAGACACAGCTGAAGGGTTCCTGGTTGCTTAGCAAACATGGACTGCTTCGGAGGAGGCAGCAACCCCAACGTACCTGACTGAAGAGAGGAGGCGGGTTGGGAGAGGAGGGCAGTTTGAAAGAGCTTTGCAAATTATCTCCCCTCTCATATTGGAGGAGCTCGAGGCAAGAAAACAGGTAAAGGCTCATGGCCTTCTGTCTGCCTCCTCCTTTCCACAACCCTGGTTGTATGTCACATGGGAAAAGGGCCTCATTTAAACATTCTTGCTCACAAACAGTTGTCTCTTGCCAACCCCTTGGGTCTAGGGGTGAGCACTACAGTGACATGGTCAGCAGTTAGGAGAATGGACCCTGGGAGCAAGGTCAGAGCTATCTGACTGGCAGGAAATTCCAGGGTCCCAGGTACTTAGAGCATGGTCTAGAGGTACAGGAGGTGGGCAGAGACTCAGGATGCACACACTTCCTGGGCCCCAGGAGATTGCTTGCTCAGTGGCAGGGGTGCAGCTGGAGGAAGGCCACGGGAGGGCCTCTAAAGCTCAGGCCCAGGGCAGGGACCCTGGTTGTCTGGGTCTAAGTGTTGGACTATTTGTGATCTGGACCCCATATCCTTGTTGGTCATTAGCTTCAGGCTGAAGTTTAAATCCAGAAACCTCAGTTTTATGATATTGAAGGTGAGCATGCCTTCTCAAGGTGGACAGCTCCAATGTGAATGGCATTCAAGGGGTGGTGGCCCTCCAAGCAATAATCATTGAGGCAGCAGCTATTGCAAGGTGGTTTCTCCCCTCCATTTCTTCCTAAGATGGGGTCAGGAGCACTGGTCCTAATTCCGAACTTGCCATTTACTTGGTGGGTGATCTTGGTCAGGCTGTGAAGCTTCTCCAACCCCATTTCCTAATTTGTGAAAGTGTACCCTAACTTTATGGAATCCCTAGGTGTCAAAAATGTTTAAGTGATCAGCTACTAACCAAAAGGTTGGTGGTTTGAGTCAACCCAGAGGTACCTCAAAAGAAAGTCCTGACTATTTCCAAAAAATCAGCCATGGAAAACGCTATGGAGTACACAGTTTTATGCTGACACACATGGAGTTGCCATGAGGCAGAGTCAACACAAAGGTAACTATTTTTTTTTTTTTTTTTTGGTCCTAACTCTGGCTTTCTTTTCTCTTTATTCCTTAGTCTTACCTAGCATAGTCTCTTTAAACTTAGTGCCAAGAGGCCAGCAGGGGTTCGGAGAGGGGCTGGATGTAACAGTTTTATTCATTAGGGTAATGGTTAAGGTTGTGTGTTGACTTGGCTGGGCCTTGATCCGCAGTGATTTCATAGTCATATGATGATATGATCACTTCCATGATGGAATTTGATATTATGTGATCACCTCCATGATGGATCTGCTGTGAGTAGCCAATCAGCTGAGAGGGAGTTTCCTTGGGCATGTGGCCTGCATTGAATGTAAGTGGATATCCTGGCAAGGCGTGGGGCTTTTGCTCATTCTGGCTCCTATTCATCTGATCTCTGGTTCTTGAGACTTGAGCTAGCAGTTTACCTGCGGTCTTGCCTGCTGATCTTTGGAATCTGTTGATCTTCACAGCCTGTGAACAGGAGCCCAGCTCTCTGACCTGCTGATCTTGAGTTCTCCAGCCCTTGTGGTTACATGTATCAGGAGAAGCCTGACCCACAGACTTGGGACATTTCTGGCCTCTACAACCACGTGAGCCATTTCCTTGATATAAATCTCCATATATTTATACGCTTTACTGGTTTTGCTTCTCTAGAGAACCCAGCCTAAGACAATTAGATTGCATCTATAGCCCAGTGCCAGCACATGATAAGCCAACTGGTCCTTGACATAGGCCTCCTTTGAGATGGGAACCATGTCTGATTTACCTCCACATCCTTAGTACTTTGAACAGGGAATGTGAGAAGGTATGCGGGAAGAGAGCTCCTTGGTGGAGCCCAGCATGAGCATTGGCCTATAGGTCAAAGTGTATTTGGGACATAGATGCAGTTGGGGGACGAGTGCAGTAGAAGCAAAAATTGGAAAGCTAAATACATAACAGTTTTGATCCTTGGGGTTAGGCAAGGGAGATTAAATACCTGCAATATTTTTCCTATTGTTTTATTCTGCTTGACATCAGTGCAAACTCCAAAGCACATAGAATGATCAGCCCTATAGGCCAGTTACAACTGCTACAAACTGGCATTCTTGTTTAACCATTCCAGCCTGGACGGGTATCTGTCCTTCCTGCCCACATGAGCTGTTCTTCATTAGCACCTGGGCCCTGTTGGTGACACTGAGGGCTCCCTCCACCTCAGTCACCTTTCAGAGCTGGGTGAGGTTGGACTGACAGGATGTCTCGGGAAAGTCATTAATTTAAACCACTGGGCTGCCCTTGGCAAGTGGTGTCCAGGTGTCTTAGTGGATTTACCTAAAAGTGAATTTTCCTGTGCCCTGTTCCAGGATCTTAGGATGGAAAGGAGGAAAAACTACAAACAATTTGGTGACAGCAAGAGTGTTGGGGTCAGATAGAAGGGCATTGTTCAAATGCCTGTTCTCCCGCCCGCTTGCTAGGTAACCTTGACAGCATGGTTCGCCTCCAGAGCCTCAGTTTCCTCATATATAAAATAGCGATCATTATACCTATGCTGTGGGGTTGTCGTGAGGACTAAACAATACTTTAATGTCCAATGCTTGGCAATGCACCTGGTAGGTATTATTACCAGCTTCAGTGATGGTCACCAAGTTATTTAAAGGTAGACCCTTGGGATCCATATCCCTATCTGACCTCTACTCTGTGCTTGGCACAGATGAAGGGTAGGTCCAGGTTGGTGGTGTACATCACAGAAGGAAAAGGAATAGCTAAACACCTTAGTGTTAGTGGATAGCCATTCTGTCCACCAAAACATTGCCTCCTTGAGCCCAGAGCTTAGTTCTCTAGCAACCTCCTGACTCCCAGATTTCATTTCATCTTCACATCCTCCCTTTGAGGTCATTTTGAAAGTATCCCCATGGACAAAAGAGGCCAGGACCAAGGTAACACAGGCCATCGGCAGTGGAGTTCAGGCTGGAACCAAAGTCTCCAGTTTCTATGAGGCTGTTCTTATTATACAGCAGCCCTCACACCTGGTGAGATATTTCACAGTTTTTGACTAAAATCGACCTTATTAGCTATTGATGTCCCACTTGCCCATTAGCTTTTTCCCGGACCTTTCACTGCATGCCAGCTATGCACTTGGTGCTGGGGGTAAATAAAACAAAAGAGGAGAAAGAGTCCTTAAAGAACTCACAGAGGAGGAGAAGCTAACATGTGGTTTGTTACTGGGGCATGGAGAGGTTAACTCACTGGTCCAACTTCATACGTGGCAAAGTTAGAACATAAACCAAGTCTAGCTGGTCTCTAGTCCAGTGCACCTCCATGTGCACCAGACTTAATTATAGAAGAGAATCTTTCTCTGAGCTCAGGTAGGCTGATTCTGCTGGTGGGCCAGGGTTGACGGGCAAAGGGGACACCCTTAGAGACGCTGTCTTGGACAGTCCCTGGCCGCTAATTGTCTCGGGTTGCTTGTAGGCTGGTTGTATGGAAAGATCTCTGTTACAGATGCCCCATGTTACTTTCATTTGCTATTAAAAGAAAAAAAAAAAAAAAAAAGAACACTAGGAGTAAATTTAGAGGTTGTGAAATTTAAAAAGGCAAGTGCAGAGCTGGGAGGCATTTCCTTAAGCACAAAGTAATGAAGTGGCCAGCCTGCCCGCCCAGCATGCTGCACATGGTTAGTATTAGTGGCAGCTGCAAAGCCATTCCACAGCCCCTGAGAAGGGGCCCCTCCCTGGCCAAGGAGAGTCTCCTTCTCTCCTTCCAGGGAAAACCCTCACACAGTCAGGAGGAATCAGCACAAGATAACATCCTACTCCACTCATTCTTTCAGTAATTCACTTATGTTTTCATGCATTTATATAAATTAATGGAAACCCTGGTGGTGTAGTGGTTAAGAGCTACGGCTGCTAACCAAAAGGTCGGCAGTTGGAATCCAGCAGACGCTCCTTGGAAACCCTATGGGGCAGTCCTACTCTGTCCTACAGGGTCGCTATGAGTCAGAATCGACTCAACGGGAATGGGTTTGGTTTTTGGTTTCATATAAATTAATAAATTTCCTGTTCATTCACTTCTCAGATATTTACTGAGTACTCAAACTCATTGCCATCGATTCTGACTCATAGTGACCCTATAGGACAGAGTAGAAATGCCTCACAGGGTTTCCAAGGAGCGGCTGGTGGATTCAAACTGCTGACCTTTTGCTTAGCAGCTGGACTCTTAATCCCTGTGCCATCAGGGCTCTCACTGAGTACCTAGTACAGGGCAAATATTGGACATGGTGCTGAGGACAATGAGATGAATGCAACATTTGGCTTGGAAGAGCTCACACACGTGTGGTGGAGACAGACAGGTAGAGGGAAAATTGCAATTCAGTCAATTAAATACAATAACATCAGGATGCACAGAAAGCAGTGGAGGCCCAGCAGCAGGCTTGGCCATTCCTGCTCAGGAAAATCATGGTCAAAGAAGAGGCAACATTGAAGAATGGGTAGATGTAGAAGCAAGGCTAAATACTACCAACAGAAGAAACCACTGTGATTGACAATGGTGAGTGGGGAGGAAAGAATAATAGCTCAGGGTGACTGAGATGCAGATAAGGCAGGAGGGGAAGCAGAGCTCCAGATTTTTATAAAAGCTTAATTAAAACATTTTATAAGGGTAAAGGATCATACCACAGACATCCCTGAATGCATGTTTAGGAGTTTGGGTTTTGCCTTGCAAGAGACAAAAAAAACATGGGCAAGTTTTACTCTTCCAGGCCAGAGATGACGGCCTTTGCCAGGCATGTAACTGTGTGTTCAGCTCCCCTTGTCAAGCTGCCCCTCACATGAGAAAACCCTCCGGGTTTCAGGGGACTGTGGGGTTTAAGATCCTTCACCAAGGCCTCTCGGTACCCTCTGGAGGCTGGCTGCCCCAGTTCACTGGTGGCTTTTTGGACCCCAGGCCCTGACTAAAGCTCTCCAGTGCTTTTGTATTGTCTTTCTCAGACTGCACTAAAACTTTAAATTCCATCTGGGAACTGGCTTCCACGCTCAGGGGCTCTTCCCCAGCGTGGAACTGCAGAGACATCTCCTCAGGCTAGAGAGCGAGAGCCCTTATTGACACTTATCATCCTTCTCTCTTTGCTTCTCTTAAAAAATAAAAATAAAAATGTTATTTTTCAAGAAAGATGCTTTAGTCCATGGAGCTGTGGACTTGGCAGGCCTGAGTCACTAGGGCTGGGAGGCTGGGGCATCCCAGTTACAGGTGATGACAGCCTTGGGTCGGGTTTCCCAACCTGGGCCTGCAGGAGTGTGTGTGTGTGAGTGTGTGTGTGTGTGTGTGTGTGTTTGTGTGTGTGTGTGTGTGTGTGTGTGAGATTTCTGGGCCATTTATGGTATTGGAGAGAGGGGACCAAATTTAGCCTCATCCTTTGTCACAACGAGTGTCTGGGACCCCCACCCCCCTCATCTCAGGGCCCTCAGGTTCATGCCCTGGGGTGGGTGTGGAGAGAATCTAGCTTTTTCCCATCCTTAGGCAGCCCTCAGAGGCACAGCTGCTCTAGTCATTAGCCAATATAGGCACTGTGCCTAAGGTCTATGAGCTTATTAAAGGCCTACCAAAATGAGATCCGAAAGTTTATTTGCTCTAAAATATATAAAGAAAGCAGCAAAATTGCTTTTAATAAATACTTAATTGAAAGTCTACAAAACATACCAACTGGTCAACTGCAACTCAGGTCTTTTAGAATTATATGCTTGATTTGGGAAGCCTGATGATCTATAGATGTTTTCTTATTACGAATTAAATCAAACAGCTTCTTTCCAAAGGGATGGAGTTTCCAAAAGTCTGAGTGGCTGGGCCTATGAAATGCTTAAAATAATTGCCCAGGGCTAAGGATGGGAGAAACACAGACAGCTGTGGGCAGGACCCAGGCATCAATATGTTGGCTTCTTCTTCACTGCTTAGAATTCCAATCATTTTCTACCGTCTCAGCCATCACCACCTTTATTGCTATCGTCTTAGTCATCTAGTGCTGCTATAACAGAAATACCACAAGTGGATGGCTTTAACGAAGAAGAATTTATTCTCTCACAGTCTAGTAGGTCACAAGTCCAAATTCAGGGCATCAGCTCCAGGGCCGGCTTTCTCTGTCGGCTCTGGAAGACAATTCCTTGTCATCAGTCTTCCCCTTGTCGAGGAGCTTCTCAGGTGCAGGGACCACAGGTCTAAAGGATTCGCTTTGCTCCTGGTACTGCTTTCTTGGTGGTATAAGGTCCCCAACTCTGCTCGCTTCCCTTTCTTTTTATCTCCTGTAAGATAAAAGCTTGTGCAGGCCACACCCCAGGAAAGCTCCCTTTACATTGGATCAGGGATGTGACCTGAGTAAGGGTGGTGTTACAGTCCCACCCTAATCCTCTTTAAGATAAAATTACAATCACAAAATGAAGGACAGCCACAGAATCCTGGGAATCATGGCCTAACCAAGTTGACACACACACTCTGGGGGGGACGTAATTCAATCCATGACAGCTATTAACATTATTTGACAAATTTTTGCATATTTATAAACATGCTACCACCATTGTTGCTGTCAACAATCATGCTGCTGCGGCAGCACCACCATTACCATGATCACTCTACCGCAGCTTGGCTACTCTCACCACCATCTTTGTGACTTCTACAATTACCACCCTGGCTGCCACCATTACTTATCCTACTGCCTCCATTACTGGTACCATATACATCGCTGTAACTAATACCATTATTACCCTTATTTCCACTAATTGCTCACATTTAAATAATGCTTTCTAGTTTACAAAACTCTTCCATGTCGATTAACTCATTCGATCCTGTACACAAAGATACCGTGAAGCACATCTTTTAGTGCTATATAGGTATAAGGAAAAAGAAGGCTCCAAGGTTGATCCTTGCCCAAGGATCATACCTGACCCCATAGCACTGGTTTTCATTGTTTTTAGCTGCTCTTGAGTCAGCCCCTGACTGATGATGACCTCATGCACAATGGAACAAAACGCTGCCTGGACTTTGCCATTCACATGATCAGTTGGGGATTAGACCATAGAGATCTATAGGGTTTTAACTTCCTGATTTTTAGAAGTAGTTTTCTAGGCCTTTCTTTTTAGTCTGTCTTAGTCTGGAAGCTCCACTGAAACCTGTTTAGCAACACAACAATACACAAGCCACCACTGACAAATGGGTGGTGGCTGCTCATGAGGTATGTTGGCTAGGAATCAAACCTGGGCACCCTGCGTGGAAGGGGAGAATTCTACCGCTGAACCACCAATGCCTTCATAGGGCTGGAGGACAGGTCTTCTCTCTCCAAGCCTGGTGTCCTTGCTCTACACAATATGCTTCCAACTGCCACCAGGAAGCTCTCTGTGGCCTTCCCAGCCACATAGTGTTGTGTCCTTCTGACCTGGGTAATCCTGCCTGCTCCATTCTTTGGGCTCTTAGCACACAGTCTTGTCTTCCTGGTTCTCTTTTCATGTGTATATGTCCTCACCTTCCAAGGTGCTGTGCCTCTCTACTTCATTGCTGTATTCATTCGACCCTAGGTGATTAGCACAGTCTCTTGTGCATAGTGGATGATCTACAGATGTTTCCTTACAGTTGGGAATTAAATCAAGAAGTTTCTCTCCAAAGGCATGCAATAAAGAGGCTCCTTCTGAGTCCTAACTGCAAGGCTGATAGGTCTATAAGAAGTCTTGATATGTCTCCAGGAATGACACCCTCACGACAAATGTTTGAAGTAAATTTTATTACCCCATTTCAATCTGGTACAATGACTGTTTAGAGGGGTCAAGTAATCTGCCTAAAGTCACACTCTGCTAGATTTGGAGTTAGAATCTCAGTTTGTCAGACTTAAACAATCTTTGATGTGGCAAAAAACTGGTGAAACTGTACTACAAATTAGTACGTAAGCCCAAGTGTGCCTTGCTTCTTGGGTAATCCATCCCTGCCTATAGGTGATAATTAGAAAACTGGAGCTAGAAATGGAAGCCAAAGGGTGCATAAAGAAAGCAGAATCTCCAAAGCATGGAGTTCCCATGGCAGAGATCAGGTTCTACAGCCTTATGTGTGTGTGTTTGTGCGACTATGTACATATCCACGCACGCACACGCACTCTAACGCCATAGTAAGCAGATTAACTAAAGCAAAACAAAACACAACCTATTGTTGTTGAGTTGATTCTGACTCATGACAACTTCTTGTGTTAGAGTAGAACTGCTCCATAGGTTTTCCTTGCTGTGTTTATGGAAGCAAATCACTAGGTCTTTCTTCCATGGTGCTGCTGGGTAGGTTTGAGCCACCAACCTTTAGGTTAGTAGTTGAGTGTAAACCATTTGAGACACCCAGGGACCTTTTTTTTTTTTTAGGGATCTTAGCAGGTTAGCTAGGGCCTCCCAAAGATTTTTTTTTTTAAGTATTGAGTATTATATCACAATTCCTATATTTTCCCTATCTTCCCGGGCCAAGTGACCTTGCTTTACCAATGACATGAGTATGGGTGACATATACCTCCTCTGAGTAAAAGCTTTAAAAGCCAGCATGTGCTTTGCCATGATTTTTTTTATCCTCTGCCATGAGACAGGAAACCCTGGTGGCATAGTGGTTAAGTGCTATGGCTGCTAACCAAAAGGTCGGCAGTTTGAATCCACCAGGCTCTCTTTGGAAGCTCTATGGGGCAGTTCTACTCTGCCCTATAGGGTCGCTGTGAGTCAGAATGACTCGAAGGCGGTGGATTTCGTTTTTGGCCAAGAGACAACAATGCTCCTTCAAGACCTGTGTCTTGAAGTGAAGGAAATGTGAAAAAGAGCTGACCTGCAATAGACATGGAAATTGTGTGCGGAATAGCCCTTTGTTGTATAAGTAAATCACTGAGTTGTGGGGGCTGTTGTTAATGCAGCACAACCAGGTCTAGACTGACTGATCCAACAAGCATCCCTGTAGCTCAGTATCAGTGGAACCAGGGGGTGTAGATCAACACTTGTTTAAGGCAGGACCCTGATTTCTTCTGCTTCTCCGTTTCTCACTGGATCCACAGTAGAAGCTCTGTGAATACTTGTTGATTTGCTGCAGAAGCCCAGTCTTTCTCTTTGAGGAACTTAATTGTTTTAAGGTTTAGCACACATTCCACCTCCTGAAGGAAGTCTCTCCTATCCCCTTAACCTGGAGTGATTTTTTTTCTTCTCTCAATTGCCAAATCAATTTGTCTCCATTTCTTTATTCCTTTCCATCTTATCGCATTCCAGTTGAATCATAGTGGCTTGTGCTCATTCGTGGGGAGGGACTGGGTCTGAATTATCTTTCATTCTGTTTTCCCCCAACACTCTCCCCCTTCCTACCACCTAGCCCCCTCCCATACCCAAAAGAGGAGTTAACTGGTGGCTGAATGAATGTTTCCTTTATAATCAGATCAAATTCATTTCACCTACTATGCGTTGGTGACATAGAAACACCTCCTCAGGCATTCTCTGTTGCCCTTATCTCCATGCTCACTGTGACCCTTTTCCTGCTTTCAGAAGCATTTCCCTCTCTCTGTCCTTGCTGGCCCTAGCACCAATGTTTGTAGAAGATCCCTTCCAGCTCTGTGACTCTAAGGTTTATTTGTCCACCAGCCAATCACTCAAGCACATCTATATGTACCTGCTATGTGCAAAACAAGGATAAAGCCCATGTAGTTCCTGTTCTAAAAAGACACCCTGGTCTAGCACTTATTAACTTTTCTGAAACAGTAGTACACTAAAATATTTGCTACCCACTTTGAAGAGATTAGAAGACATGGAACAACACTAAGCAAGCCATCCATGATTACGATGCAATCTCTACCACAGCATAGCCGTGTCTTGCAGTGTACATATATGTCTCCAGTAATCCCCATGTTACCTGGCAAACAGACCTTGGCCTAAATACCACCTCTTGGTGAGGCCTTCCCTGACAACCCAAAACAATTTAGAAATGCCCCTTTACTGTAGTTGTTCTTGGTAGCATCTCTCATGATTTCCTGGTTCATTTGTGCATTTGCCTATTCTTTACCTGTCTTCCTTAAATAAGACGGGAGCTCCACATGAGTAGGGATCTTGTCTGTCTTATTTTCTACCCGGCACTAAGAAAGGGCTAGGCATATACTAAGCACTTAATAAATAGTTGTTGAAGAAATTAATGGACATGAACAGCTCTAGACAAACAGGTAATAAACATCAAGAAAGTCTGGTAGGAGAAAAGAGAGTCTAGTGGCTGGCCTGAGGTTCCCATTAAATTCTAGTTCCTGCAAGGACTGGGGAGATGGAGGCAAGACATGGAAATGTACTAAGAGCCACCACTATCACATAAGGGTGATTGTTGTTATTATGAATAGCAGTAGTTTAGCTACATATACTACCCATTATTTGCCAGGAGTTGGGCTGGGGTCTTTACCTGCCTGGCCTCTAATATTCAAAAGAGGCTGCTGTTCTTATTTCTATTTTTCAGATGAGAAAACTGAGATTCAGCAAAGTTAAGCAAATTTCCCAAAGTCACAGAGCAAGGAATGACAGAACATGGGCTTGACTCTAGGTCATCTGAAGGCTTCACCACTGTGTTCAGACTGAAAGGCAGTGTGGCTGGAGCCAAGTGTGGGGAGGGCCAGGAGATGAGTTTGGAGAAGAAGGCAGAGGCAAGAACGGTGGGCCATGGGAAAGAGTTTAGATGCTATTCCAAGTGTGATGGCAAACCCAGAGACACACTTTGATGTACAAATCCTGTGGTAAACAGATTGAGGACCACAAAGATGTCTACATCCCAATCCCAGATCCTGTGAATACGTGGCCTTACAATGCAAAAGCAATGTTGCAGAAGTGATTAAGTTAAGGATCTTGAGATGGGGAGATCGTCCTGAATTATCCCAATGGGCCCAGTGGAATCACAAGGCTACTTAGAAGAGGTAGGCAAGAAGGTCAAAGGCAGGAGTAGGAAGATGTGATATGGAAGCAGGAGATTGGAGTGATATGAGCAAGGAATTCCAAGCTAAGCAATGCAGGTGGCCTCTAGAAGCTGGAAAAGGCAAGTTTTATCCTGAAGGAATGCAGTTCTTCCAACACCTTGATTTTAGACTTTCAGACCGGTAAGAAAAAAAAGTTGTGCTATTTTTAGCTACCCAGTTTGCGGTAGTTTGTTTCAGTAGCAATAGGAGACTAATACAGATCCCTTCTGTGGGACCCTGTCTGCCCCATGCTTCCTATTTACACCCTGCCTGCAGGGCTACCAATTCCCTACCACCCACCTCTCTGGTTTAGCGTCTTTCTTTTGCCTATAGGAGGCTGAGTCCACGCACCAGCTCTTGCCCAGTGGGTCTGACTAGGCTCGATGCCTGGTTCCTTTCTTATTGCTAAAAGAGCTTTGCATTCCTGTTCTGGAATGTTCCCAGTCTTCTGTGAGCAGACCCAGAGTCATAACCCAGAGGGCATCCAGGCAGAGCCGTCTGTTGAAATCTCCCAATCTGACCTTGCCATTTTATAAATGAGAAAACCGAAGCCCAGCAGCGACTTTCCCAAGTTTCCCAATGACTGACTTTAAACCCAGGGTTAGGTTCTTGAAAACAGAAGAGATTTCCAAAGAAGAGTCTTTGAAAGTAGATTTTTTTTTTTTTTTCCATTTGAGAGTCTAAGTGAATGCTTAGGCTCTCCCCTGGTTGTACAGATTTTGCTGGGAAGTGTTGGCTTGGGCTGAGGGGCTCTTGGCTGATGCCCCAAGGAGATGAAAATTCATTTCTCCTGCTTTTTAAGCACCTTTCCAGTAGGACTTCAAGAAATGGTTCATTTGGGTTCAACCCCTCTGCTAAGAATTTGCATTTCTTCCCCAGATATACTGAATAAGAATCTACATTTTAACAAGATCCCCAGGTGATTCTTATGTATACATAAGGTTTTTAACAAGATCCTCAAGTGATTGTTATGTATACATGTTAAAATGTAGATTCTAGGGATTATGTTAAAATATAGACTCAGATTGAGTGTATCTGGAGTGGAAATGCAAATTCTTAGCAGAGGGTTGAACCAGAATGAACCTGTTTCAAAGCTCTGCTCTCCAGACTTGGGTTTTGGGAGGAAATGAAATATTTTTTATGACAAAGAGATTTGGAAACCCCCAGCCATGTTTACGATAAGGTTGGACTGAGAACCCTTTGGCCTGGGGCTTCAGGTGGGTCCTGAGGGCTGGCACAACCTTTGCTGATGGAGTTGCACCATCTGCAGAAGGAGGGTTTGGGGCAAACAGACTAGTGGGGAGAGGAGCTTTGCCACAAGGGCTCTTTGTTGATGCCATGAGGAGAGACAAATAATTTCAAGCTCAGAAAGCTTAAGCAGGCATCAAAGGAGTGTTTTCACTGGAAGATCTTCTTAAAACCTTATCTCTCTGTTTCAGTCTTGGCCACGAATGAAGACACCCAGAGGATCCTACTTCCAGGTCTGACAACATCTGAGCCTTGGAAAACAAAGGTGAATAAACAGCCTTTTATAAATAATGTGTATTTAAAAACCTGAGCATCTCCTGCGTGCCAGGTGCTTTCCAGGCATGATTTCGTTTAATCCTCACAAACAACAGTTCCGAAACACAGTTTATACTGCATTTTAAGTTGAAGGGATTGGAGTTCAGAGGGGTTAAGTAATTTGCTCAGAGTCACACAGTTAATGAGGGCCAAAACCAGGATTCAAATTCTAGTTGTATAGTCTCAAACTTATTCTCTTTATGGTAACTACCCTGCCTTTCATTTAGGGAGTGCCTTAAAAGTAGAGTTTTTATGCTTTTTTGTTTGAACTAGTATATTAATCAGAATAGGCCAGGTTCTGTTGTGGTAACAAATAAACCCAGAAATCTCAATAGGAGTTGTTTTTTGCTCACATCACATGTGGGTCTTCTTGTATCCGTGCTATTTAGGACACACGGATTCCCAGGGAGCTGTGAAGGGAGAGTGCAGGGCTCTTCAGGATGTTTTTAAGGGCTAAGCTATATCTCATTGGCCACAATCCAGTTACATGTTCTCAACATAACTTCAAGGAAATGTCAGAAATTGGAGGCGCATTTGGCCCTTGGCTGGGCACCAACCGTCTGCTACAATTGGACCTCTCCAAAGTGTGGAGCTCTAGAAAGGCCAAAGGGCTTTGTACCCTTGCCCAAGGGGCAGAAGAAATGCACCCAAATGAATACAAATTACGGGCTCCTGGGTGGGGTCTGTGCTATGACTTGGCCTTTGTTGTATTCTAAGTGCTTCTGTACTTCCTGGCTCACTTAAGTAAAGCATGTGACCATGTACTAGAGTTCCCATTTTAAGCAAAGAAAACTGGAAAGTGACTGCCTAACATTATACAGTGAGTGACTGCTGGAACTGGCACCAGATCCCAGGTGATCTGTCTCCTACGCAAGGCCTTAAGACAATAGCTGCTGTCCTTCACTCTCCCCTATACAGAACTCCAATTTGTCCAGGTATTAAGAGACGAAGTACATAAGAGGAAGTTGGGCCCTTCCCCAGCCACTAAGAGAGAAACTTGATTAGTCTAAGAACCAATAATGCTAATTCCATTTCTGTCTTAGGCTGAGTTCTCTGAAGAAGCAAAACCAATGAAATACATATATTAATATATATTTATCTCAGGGAAATGGCTCACATGGTTGTGGAGACTGGCAAGTCCGAAAGCCATGTGTCAAGCATCAGATTAGAGGCATCTCCTGACTCATGGGGTTACAGGGCCTGATGAATCCCAAATAGGCTGGTCAGGTGACAAGCTGCTGGCTCAAGTCCCAAGAACCGAAGGACAGATAATGACAAGCCAGGTGCAAGATCCAGAGTGAGAGAGAGTTTTGCCAGAGCATCCATATATATTGGATGCAGGCCACACCCTCAAGAAAACTCCCCTTTCTTCAGCAAAGTGGTGACTTGAGTAAGGGTATGACTTGAGTAAGGATGTGACTTGAGTAAGGGTGTGACTTGAGTAAGGGCATGACTCAAGATACACCCCACACTAATCCTGCCTCATTAACATGTAAAAGTTTAGGATTTAAAACACATAATTATACTGTTATATCAGAACCATTACATCAGATCACAAAATGGAGGACAACTACACAATATTGGGAATCATGGCCTAGCCAAGTTGACACATAACATTAACCAACACGATTTCCTTGGTCAAGATATATTTTTTTTTTAATTAAGGCGTCATGCGATACAATTCTGGCCAATGAGAATTATGGGAACTCTGTTAGGGGGCTTCTGGGAGAGGTTTTATTTTACACTTAAAAGGGGGCTTCCTTCAGGATTTTTCACGCTGTTGTATGAATCTGTGATGTCTCAATCTCCTGCAGCCATCTCGTGATCAGGAGGTGACAAGCCTGAGAATAAAATTCTCTCATTGAGGATGGCAGAGTAGAAAGATAGAAGGAACCTGGGTCCATGATGATGTCACTGAATATTTGAATGATCCCACCCTGGAACTGCCATATCTCTAGACTTTTTATTGTGTGAGATAAATTTGAGTTAAATTTTCTTTTTTTTTTTTTTTTTTACTGTTTAAGCCACCTTTAGTTGGGTATTCTTTTACTTGCAGCTGAAAGCAATCAAATTGATTGACAGACACTTCCTTTACTCTGGGTCTTCACACATGTTATTCCAATTGCCAGAAATGGAAATATTTTCTATGCATCTGGTGAGATATTACTTGTCCCTAAAAGTCTAGCTAGGATTTCACTTCCTGCAGAAACTCTTCCCTGAATGATACTTACCAAAGTGTTTATCATTTTCTTCTTTGTTTGCTCACTATACACTAATTCATACTTAAATTTATTGCACTATATATTGTGGTGTACTTGCCACCTGTCTGTCTCTGACACTGTATTTTGAGGACTGATACAGGGTTTTATTCATCTCTGCTTCTCCAGTTCTTAGCACAGAGTCTGGCACAGAAAGGACTTCACTAAATAATTGTTCAATTGAATTGTATCAACTGGCACAATGCATGAGAAGTTCCGTTAACTATAAAGCAAGAAACAACATGAGATAGTATTAGGTTGATAAATGAAGTCACTAAAGTGTTAATTGCTTTTTAATGGGCTCCATTCAATTAAACAGATACTTATTTAGCCACTGATGTAGCTATCTGTGTAAAAAAAAAAAAAAATTATGGAAAACAGATGTTTTCTGACAATATCTTTCTTCCCTTACCTAAACAGCTTTAAGGACAAGATCATGGTCCAGCCTCCCCACTGTGTACTTATCCCTCTTCTTTCTTAAAGGCAGTGTGATATACTTCAGGAAAACTCAGTGAGCGTTTCCAAGGAGACACGCATTTGAGCCCAGCACTGTACTTGCCAGCTGTGTGATCCTGGGTAAGTCATACCGTCCACTGTGCTTTAATCATCTATAAAATATGGATTTTTATTCCTGTTCTAACTACCTACCGAAATTGCCTGGAGACTCCTGGGAGGCAAAGGCTATGAAAAACCCTTTGTACACTGTCAGAAGCTATACATACTTCATGGGAAGGTCTTCATCCAGCACCAAGGCTGTGGTCAGCCTTGTTAGCCCCATAAAGCAGGAAGCAGGATGGTGTGGGAAGGAAGGGGTGAGAAGGAGTCTCCCTCTGCTTTTGAAATGTGGGCATTGAGACATCTCACTGATAATATTGAAGAAACCTTCAGCAAGGAGCACGTGCATTCATTGGGACTCTACAGCAGCCAGCCCAGCTGAATGGCAAAGACTAGCGCAACAGTGGCCATTGGTCACTGGGTTGCATGGGTCATTTACACACCTTGGAACTTTGAGACGGAAGGGAATTCTGACTGTGAATTTGATCCCTTCAAATGCTCAATACCAAACCACAGATGTGCTGTGAAGAGTTGATTATCAGTCCATGTCAAGTTGATTCCAACGCATAGCGACTCTGTGTGTGTCAGAGTACAACTGTGCTCCACAGGGTTTTCAATGCCTAAAGAGTAGATGCCAGGCCTTATTTCTGAGGTGCTTCTGAGTGGACACAAACCTACAACTTTTAGTTAGCAGCTGAGCGTGTTAACCGTTTCTACCATCCAGGGACTCCCTGCAGAACTGATGAACCCACCCAGTGCCATCGAGTCAACTCCGACCCATAGCAACCCTATAGGACAGAGTAGAACTGCCCCATAGAGTTTCCAACGAGCGCCTGGCCGATTCAAACTGCCAACCCTTTGGTTGGCAGCCATGGCGCTTAACCACTACACCACCAGGGTTTCCACAGAACACTTCTAATCAGTTCTGCTGATTAAGATTTCCCCAAAATTTGACCAAAGTCTTTGGGAGCCTGGGCTGGAAGTGTGAGCCAGGATTTTTAACCCTGGACTCCACACTAAGAGTCACAGTGTATGTTATGAACTCATACATTTTCTGGGAGACCTGACTTCTAGGAGCCTGTGTAAAATGTCTGGGGAAGGAGAGTCCTGCTCCAGTCCTGAGAGAAGGCTGATAGACACTGCCCTCCCAAACAGGGTGGAGGGCTCTCTGTGGAGCAGTATCTGCACAATAATATCTTTGAGCTCAAGGCTCCTAGGGAGTTAAGGTGAAATGCATGGAGATGGGAGAAGAGACTGATAGGCGGCTACTGGTCTCTAGGGTATCACTGGTTTCACCAAGGTAGCCAGTGTCGGGGAGTGGTGATACTGTTGAATTTGGTCTTCTAGTTGGATCACCCACCTGACCATTGGGCATGGCCTTCCTGGTGCCTGGAAACTGAGGTGGAGCTGGTTTGGGAAGAGCTTAAGCTTGAGTGTCCTCAACAAAGGGCTGATGCTGATTCATCTTCTCCTGGGTCTTTGTTTTAAAGTAAATATCAACCCAAACGGCAATTTGGAACAGTGGTTCAGGAACTGAGCTCATCTGGGCCTCAGGAGCCCCAAGCCAAATTAAGAAGCATCTGGTGCTTCTTCAAGTGGTTTGTTTTGGTTCCCAGAGGCCCCCTCCAGATGCCAGCCTTGAGGGGGGGAGTCTTCCAGGACCTGACACCCCCCCCACACTTGCCTCTGCTGTCCCTGGGCTCAGAGTCCTTTCAAAGTTGGCAGCAGTACCCTAGCCACTCCTCTTGCCCTCAGGGATGGCCGATGCCTTCCTGGAGCCAGTATCAGGCCTAAGCACCAGGCACAGCCCTTGGTGCCAAAGCGCATCCTTGGAGGGAAATAAACATGTTCTAATCAAAACAAAACACTTCCAAATGGGAGTTTCCTGTTGGAATTTCCTGGCAGCTCCCAAGGCACTTGTGATTATGGAAACACTCACTGATTTTTTTTCTTCTCGAGGGGTGTGGAGGGCCTATGACAATGATGGTCTTAACTTCCCCTTTCTGGACAGGGAGGACAACTGTAGTTATCAGAGGTCTGTCCTGTCCCGCTGCCTTCGAGTTGATTCCAACTCATAGCAATCCTATAGGACAGAGTAGAACTTCCCCACAGGGTTTCCAAGGAGCAACTGCTGGATTCAAACTGCTGACCTTTTGGCTAGCAGCTGAGCTCTTAACCCTTGCACCATTAGGAGAGAAGGCAGCCTGAAATCTGATGGTCTGACCCTGTGGATGGTAACCCAGAGGAGCAGCTTCTCCTGGCAATGGGAGAGGCAAAAAACTGCCTTCTGACTAACCTTGACTCAAAACCAGTTGACTCACAGCAACCCCATGTGTGTCAGAGTAGAACTGTGCTCCACAGGGTTTTTAATAGTTGATTTTTCAGAAGTAGATCATCAGGCCTTTCTTTTGAGGTGCCTCTGGGTAGACTTGAACCTCCAACATGTTGGTTAGTAGCTGAGCACTAAACCATTTGCGCTACCCAGGAATTTCTTTGTTGTCATTGTTGTTATCGTTATGAGCTCCATGTTCCTCTTTTAGGAAGTGGGGGCACCTAAAATAACCTGTCATATATGTAAGCAGAAACCTGGGAGTCATCTTTAATGCCCCCTCTTCCTCATCAAGCTACCATTGGCAACCAGGCTCTGTACATCTACCTCCTTAAAATCTCACCACTGGGGACAAGGAAACCAGGTTACTGGAAACAAAACATCTAGAATAGAATCACAATGTTAACACATTGTGAAAAGCGTAACTGATCCCCTGAACAATTTGTGTAGTAATTGTCAAATGAGAACCTAATTTGCTGTGTAAACTTTCACCAAAAACACAATAAAATATTATATATATATATATGTCTCACAGGGTCGCTATGAGTCGGAATCGAGTCGACGGCAGTGGTAGTGGGTATATGTGTGTATATATATATGTGTGTGTGTGTGTGTGTATATACGTATGTATATGTGGAAACCCTGGTGGCATAGTGATTAAGTGCTATGGCTGTTAACCAAAAGGTCGGCAGTTCGAACCTGCCAGGCGCTCCTTGGAAACTCTACAGGGCAGTTCTACTCTGTCCTATAGGGTCACTATGAGTTGGAATTGACTCAACGGCAGTGGGTTTGGTTTTGGTTTATGTAGATACATAGAGAGAGAGAGAGAGAGACAGACAGACAGACAGACAGACAGATAAATAGATATAGATATATACCCAGATTAAAAAAAAGGCCCTCATAATTACTTGCCTGGATAATTTGAAGTGCTTGCATTGGCGTTGCTATATTCGTTTCCTTTCCCTCCAGTGTATCCTTTGCACAGATTCTGGAATGATCTGACATGATCTGACCCTGCTCAGAATCCTTCAGTGAGTCTCCATTGCCTTCTGGATGAATCTCCTCAGCTTGGCAAACAGGGCCTTTCATAATCCAGGTCCTGCCTACTGCGTCTATCTCCTGCTTCCCCATCCATGCCTCAGGCCCCAAACTTGCCAGCCTGCTTTACACATTTTGCTTGTGTTTAGATTTTTCCCTGCAATAGTCTTCCCTATGTTTGCTTACCAAATATCTACTTCCCTCTTAAGATTTCCCTCTTGTTTAATTTCCTAGAGCTCCTGTAACAAACCCTTCAGAACCCATTGCTGTCGTGTCGAGGCTGACTCATCTCGACCCTATAGTACAGAGGAGAACTGCCGTATAGGGTTTCCAAGGCTGTAATCTTTATGGAAGCAAACTGCCATATCTTCTACCCATGGAGTGGCTTTAATGAATATACATTTATTTTCTCACAGTTTAGGATGCTAGAAGTCTGAATTCAGGGTACTGATTCTAGGGAAAGTCTATTTTTCTATGCACTGTAGGGGAAAATCCTTGTCTCAGCTTCTCCAGCCCTGGTGTTCTTCCTTTCCTTGGTGATTTCCGTGTGACATCTATCTTTCTCCCATTTATGCTTGCTTGTCTCTGTGATTAGAAGAGATTAGGTTTAGGGGTGGGAAGGGAAAAACACTAACTAGACAATAGGTAAGTGGTAACTTTGGTGAAGGGTAAGGCAGTACACAATACTGGGGAAGTCAGCACAACTTGTCCAAGGCAAAGCCATGGAAGTTTCATAGACACATCTAAACTCCCTGAGGGACCAAATTACTAGGCTGAGGGCTAAAGACCATGATCTTGGGGCATATCTAGCTCAATTGGCATAACATAGATTATAAAATGTTCTACATCCTCTCTGGTGAGTAGCGTCTGGGGTCTTGTGAGTGGCTATCTAAAAGATACTCCACTGATCCCACCCTGTGTGGAGCAAGGGAGAATGAAGGACACCAAAGACACAAGGGAAAGTTTAGTACAAATGACTAATGGACCACAACTACCACAGCCTCCACTAGATTGAGCGCAGCACAACTAGGTGGTGTCTGGCTACCACCACTGACTGCTCTAACACAGATCACAATACAGTGTCCCAAACAGAGCTGGAGATAAATGTAGAACAAAATTCTAACTCACACAAAAAAGATCAGACTTACCGGTCTGACAGAGATTGAAGAAACCCCAAGAGTACGACCCCTGAACACCCTTTTAGCTCAGTAATGAAGTCACTCCTGAGGTTCACCTTTCAGCCAAAGATTAGACAGATCCATAAAGCAAAACGAGACTAAATGGGCATACCAGCCTAGGGGCAAGGATGAAAAGTCAGGAGGGGCCAGGAAAGCTGGTAACGGGGAACCCAAGGCCAAAAAGGGGTGAGTGTTGACATGTCGTGGGCTTGGCAACCAGTGTCACAAAACAGTATGTGTATTAATTGTTCATTGAGAAACTAATTTGCTCTGTAAACCTTCATCTAAAGTACAAAAAAAGAAAGAAGAAGAAATTAGGTTTAGGACATACTCAGCACTGCTATGTCCTTATTAACAAAACAAAGGAAACCCTATTCCTAAATGGATTACATCCACAAGTATAGGGGTTAGGATTCCAACACATATTCTACCCTTTAGTCTGCCAAAATTCCTTTCATTCCCATGTGCAAAATACATTTATCCTGTCACTTCTTTTCTGACCTCCCCTCTGTCTTCCTTCTGCCCCCTGAAGAATTGGCCACCCCCTCCTTTGTGCCCCACTGTATCCTCTAGAAAGGGCCATTGACTTTTGGCCTACATGCATGTGTCTCTTACTTACTAGACTATGAGCTCCTTGAAGACAGGAAGAATGCCTTATTTGTGTGTATCCCCGGTAGCAGAATAATGCCACAATAGGTGTCCATTATTTGCAGGGTAAAATGAATGAACGTCTGAACCTTTGAGGCTCCTACTAAAGATGTAAATTGGCTAACATTTCTCCCACCTGAGTTCCCTCTGTTGTTGTATGCCGTTGGCTCGACTCCGACTTACAGCAACCCTATACCACAGGGTAGAACTGCCCAAGAGGGTTCCCTTGGCTGCAATCTTTATGGGGGTTAATTTCCAGATCTTTTCTACCACAGAGGCAAAGCCGATGGTGGGGCATTGGAACCTCCAACCTTTCAGTTAACAGCTGAGTTCTTAACTATTGTACCACCAGGGCTCCTCAAATTCCCAGTAGAGCCCCCAATTTGTCTCTGTTGCTTCTGCCTAGCTTTACTTCCATTGCCCATCCCCACTCTGGGTAAAACCAAAACCAAACCAAACCCAGTGCCAGCGAGTCAATTCCGGCTCATAGCGACCCTACCACTCTGTAGTCTTTATAAAATACAAAGCTCATTATGTTATTTCCAAGTGTCAATGGCTTATCATCCCTACTGAATCAAATCTATACTCCTTACATCATAGTTATTAGCAAATTACTAAATAGGTTATGCTGTGTCCATTTAGTAGAATCTTATGCAGTCATTCAATGTGTGCAAAGAATGTCATTGACATAGAAAATGCTTTTGATACAGTGGTAAGCAGGGATGATTTCAAAATAGTAAACTGGTCAGTCAGAAATGGCATGGCCCAGGCAGCTGATGGTTTGCACTCCACTACTAACCTAAAAGTTGACAGTTCAAACCCATCCAGCAGCTCCATGCAAGAAAGACCTGACAATGAGGTTCTCTAAAGATTATAGCCAAGAAAACCCTATGGAGCTCAGTACTACTCTGTAATACATGGAGTTACCATGAGCTGAAATCAACTTGATGGCAATGGGTTTGGTTTTGGTTTGGTGGCAGTTAATGCTCATTATCAGTCTGGTCTTAGGGGAAGAGTGGATACAAAACTACATATAAGGTGTGTAGTAGTTAGAACTTTAAGATGGCCTTTGTGACCTGTGTCTCTGGTGTTACTCTGTAATAATACTGCATTACATGACATGGCAAATGGGAGATTATCTGAGTGGGCCTATACTAATCACATGAAGCCTTTAAAAGCAAAGAGCTTTCTCTGGCTGGTAGCAGAAGGAGAAGTTAGAGAGTTTTGGAGAATGAGAAGGAATTGACAGACCCTTGCAGCCTTTAAAGATGGAGGAACCACCTTCATGTGCTGAAGAGTGGCCTACAGAAGCTGAGAGAGCCTCCTCCTTGCCCCCCAAGTTCACAGCCAGAAGGAAACAGAGACCTCAGACCTATAACTACAAGGAACTGAATTCTGCCATCTACCTGAATGAGTCTGGGAGGTAATTCTTCCCAGAGCTTCCAGAGAAGAGCCCAGTATGGCCGACACCTTGACTTTGGCCTGTGATACTCTAAGCAGAGAACCTAGTTGAACCCGCCTGGACTTAGGACCTACAGAACTGTGAGATAATCAATGAGCATTGTTTTAAGCCACCAAGTTTGTGGTAAATTGTTATCCGGCAGTAGAAAACTAACACACAAAGGGATAATCACTTAAAAATAAAAAACTGGAAGAAAACATGCCAACATATTAACAGTGGTTGCATTTTGGTGACTATTTTTTCCTGCTTATCCATATTTTAATGTGCTTTCTAAGTGCTTTATAATGTGCATGCTCCACTTTTATAAAGAGTAAAAAATACATTTGTGTCAATTTTTTTTTTTCTTATTAAGATCTAGGCTTCTCAATGGCAGAGGTAGATTGATCTTTGAGTTTTGCTCAAAGATGTTTGAATAAGCAAATCGTAGCTTTCCAATTCAAAATGGGTTTGTGTTTCTAAACACTATCTTTAATCCTGACAATACCTCTAAGAATTTGTATTATTATGCCCAATTGATAAGTGGAAATAGAGGCTCAATTTACAAGTGGAAATTGAGGCCTCTCCTTTGAACCCAGGTTTGTTTGGCTTCTACCCTTTCTACCACACCTTATGTGTTCCACATCCTCCCAACCCCACATTACTCCTGACCACTTTTCTTTCTTCCTAGTCTCCTAGAGGTTCTTCCTTCAAGGTGGGGATGGGATCCCACTCTAGTTACCCTGCTGAAAACAGGCTGGATAAAGAATTGGTTTATGATATAAATTCTTTTTCCCCTAATGATCTCTTCTGTTTTCCTATTCATTTCACAGCCCAGAGAGGCCAATAAATACCACTGTTTGACTTCAGAAATGCAGTTAAGCAGCATTTGTTGATGATGGCTCGGTGTCTAGCCTGGAGCCTGAAGCCAGGAGCTGGAGATCCTGGGGCAAGTGAGCAGTCCCTGGTCTTGGAGGCTCCCAGCCCAAAGCAGATCAGCGAGTACAGCTCCATTTCCCAGCTCCCCACTCCCATCCCCGGCCTCTGCTCCACAGCCCACCACAGGCCCAGTGGTGCATTTCATCCCTGCCCAACACCCAGTTAGCTGTACTCTCCTGAGGCCTGAGTTCCCCCCAAATCCTCACAGTAACAGAAGAGCCAACTGTGCGAGAAGGCGCAGGCGGCTCTGAGAGGCTCTGTGCAGTGCTTGAGAGAGGGCACATCATCACTCCCTGACTCACCATAACTCTATGCCTGTGTTTACAACAGATTTTAAACAATTCCTACGCTGTCAAGAACCCTCCGCAAAAAGGCAGCTGTACAACCCCTCCTTCTTGAGCTCACATCCCTGTTTAGATAGGGACATCTGGGTTTTTTTTGTTTTGTTTTTTTTCCCCCTTCTCGCTCTCCTTTAAAGCGAGATCTGAAAACAGCATAGTGCTCCCTCAGCCTAGGGCCAAAGCAGACCTTTTATCACCAAGAGGCCCTGTATGAACCATTTGGAGAGCTCACTTCCTGTCCAGAGAGGAAGTGGCTAGGTCTTGACCTCGGACATACTCTCATTTCCAATCATTTTTCAGCTTGGAATGTAGTGATTCAGTTTCCATTTATAAAGTGAAATTAGCAAATGTTGAATAATCTGCATGAGGGAGGGGGTAGGGAGGAGGAAATGAGAGCCCCTTCCAAACAATTATCCCCTGTTTAGCTTGGAGCTGGCTCTCTGTTGTCAAAGGATTTCCTTATGTTCAAGGTGTTAGCAACCTCTCTCAGGAAGGAACCTCTCTCTCTCATTCTCTTCTGCAGCTAAAAACAAGAGGTGCTGGAGCAGCTGCGCAATTCGGCAGTGGCTTGGCTGTAATTGAATCTCATGTTTCTACATCACTTTACGCTTTTCAAAGAACTGTCACACATATTATCTCATCAGATCCTCAAAACACCTCTGCGAGGGAAGATAGCAAGACGTTATTGTCCTCATTTAACTTTCTCTGAAGCCACTCAGAATCTGAAGAAGAGAAATGTGTTAATTCTGAGAGCTTCTGTAGACATGGCACGTATTGCAGTTAGGGAGACAAGACAGTGGTGTTCAGGGGATGTAACCTGGGTAGGGAATTGGGAGACCTGGTTTCTAGTCCTTGTTGGACCTCCATCTCCATATGTGACTATAAATAAACCTCTGGACTTTGGTTTACTTATCTGTGATACAGAGTCATTGGAGTGTGCAAACTCTACTTGTGAGGAGATATGATGAATATTTTGGTAGCAATTATTTCATTCCATAAATACATTGCTCTAGTGGAGCATCTCCCTGGAGCCCTGGAGTCCTTAGAGAGCAGAGCCAGAGTGACCTACTTTTTCCCAGGGGTTGTTGACAAAGAGTCTGATAGCTGACTGTACCCCTCAGGTGACATGGAAGCCCTCAGTGGGCAGGCCAACAGGGAGCAGGAGCTCTGCAGCCAGGGATCAAGGACATGCCCCTTACCGAGTGAGGACAGTGGCAGATGAGGGGGGCCAGGTCCTGAGCAAGTGGCTGAGTCATGCAGAAGAGCAAAGAAATCACCAAGGAGGGCAGTCATCAGCTAAATCTTTTTGAGGGAGTGGGACAATGAAAGAGAGGATTCAGAAAGTTAGATAACCAGGTCCTGTAAAGACCCACAGTTTTACGAAAATTTCCCCAGGTTACATATCTAGTAAGTGGTAGATTCAGGGTTCAGAAATGTTTTTGCCAGTCCTCAGAGTCTCCACAAACATGCTAATGTGAAAATGGCTAATAAGATATACTTCTCAAGTACATATTCACTCTTAGAGGATGAAAGACAGAAGAAGATTCACTGTAGCAGCTCTTTTATGGCCTCATATGTCATGCCAGTAATTCCATCTTCAGAAGGGGTCAGCCCAGCAGGAGCTTGAGTTTATTGCCATTTTCGTAATTTCCTTGCCAACACCGGGGTACCCTGTGGGAGGGGGCCCATGAGCTGATTTCCAAGCTCAGGGCTATTCTTGTTCCCTACCCTTGGAAACTGGGCTTCCCCACCCTGATCTTTACTTCTCTTTTGTCACAGGATTAGGTGCTCAGCGGGGGAAGTGAAAGGGTAGAGAGCAAACTGTCAGGAACAACCAGGAAATATGCATTTGGAGGTCTTTGGAAGTCAGATCCACCAGCTGACAATCTCCCACCAGGAGGAGCACATTCACCACCAAGGCCAGGTTCCCTGTGTCTCAACCCTGCTTGGCCTTTGCTGCTCCCTGGTGTTTTTTCTCCCAAGTCTCACAGCCTGGTACAAGTCTTCCTTCCCCCTACCTCCACCTTCCTTTTCTATCTTGGGAAAGTCAGCTGTCCTTGAAGATACAGGCTAAACTCTTGCTCTCACTTGTCTCTTGCCCAGCCCTTTCTCTTGGAAAGTGGGACTTTCTTCCTCATCTTATTGGGGTTTTATATCCATGTCTTTTCTCTCTTGCCAGGCTCAGAGGTGGGCTAAGGACCAGATCTCTTTCTTTTCCCCACCTACCTCAAACATCTTTAAAACAGATCAAATTAAACCAGAAAACAAAAACAACAACAACAAAAAAAAGTCAGTTTGCTAATACAGCTTCTTGGGGTGGGATTAGGAATTGGACATTGGATCAGACCCAGAGATTTATGGTGTGCTGACGCCAACGTTCCCATCTGCCCCAGCACTACTACTCTTGGGCATCCAATGCTTATTGGCTTGGAGCTTGAACTAGGGAAGGTCCTACCCCAGACTTCTGGAAAACCAAGGAAGCCAGGGTCCTGCCATTTCATGAGAATCTGGACTCTTCCTCAAAGGCCTCTAACCTGGGCCATGGATTCTTACCTGGACCCATAACGGTAACAGTACCCATGGCCTTTTATTTTGAATGCTGTATATAAGGACATAGGTGAATTTGTTAGGAGAGACTTTAGAGATATTTTCATGCATTTCTTAACAATCTTTGTTCTTAAGGCTAAGAGCCTTTGTTCTGGATTCTTCCAAACTATTTTGTTGGACCAATATCCTTGGTCTCCCTCCCATCATCCATTCTAGTTTCTTGGGTTTGAACGATGGTTTGTTTGTTCTTCATGCAGGACCAGTCCCACTGTATTCAGGAGATATTTATTAGCCATGCAGCCCACCAGACACCAAGTAATATCAAATTTACTTCCTCAATTTCTAGCAAATGCAGCATTCAACAAGCATTTCCTGAGCACTTATTTGACTGCAGGCTCTGTAATAGATGGAAGGGATATAAAGATAAAGCAGACGCTAGACAGGCTTTGGAGCAGCATGCAATCCAGTCAGGGAGACAGACATGTGAGCAATTCAGTGCCATTTACCATGATGGAAGCAGATGGACACAAAGGAGGGCAGATCAACCTTGCTAGAGGGGTAGGAATGAGGGTGGTACCCTAGAGAAAATGTGTGTTGAGTTGTCTTGAAGTATGGATATAAGACAACAGGTGGACTAAAGTAGAGGAAAGACATTCCAGTCAGAGACATCAGTGTATGCGAAGCCCCAGGAGTGTAGACTAGCTTGAGAACTCTGTAAATTGCCACCAGTTCACTGGGTATAGAATGTGGAACGGAAGGAAATGGTGGAAAATGATGCTGGAATGGAGGGCAGGGAGAGATCACAGAGGACACATAAGAGCTTGCATTTTATCCTATAGACATATTGATGGTTTAAGATTACTGCATTTGGAAGCAAAAGGACAAATATTGTATAAGACCACTATTATAAGATCTTGAGAAATAGTATAAACTGAGAAGAACACATACTTTTGTGGTTACGAGGGAGGGAGGGAGGGAGAGGGTTTTTTACTGATTAATTAGTAGATAAGAACTACTTTAGGTGAAGGGAAGGACAATACTCAATACACGGAAGGTCAGCTCAACTGGACTGGACCAAAAGCAAAGAAGTGTCCGGGATAAACTGAATGCTTCAAAGGTCAGCGGAGCAACGGCAGGGGTTTGGGGACTATGGCTTAAGGGGACTTCTAAGTCAATTGGCAAAATAATTCTATTATGAAAACATTCTCCATCCCACTTCGAAATGTGGCGTCTGGGGTCTTAAATGCTAACAAGCGGCCATCTAAGATGCATCAATTGGTCTCAACCCACCTGGATCAAAGGAGAATGAAGAACACCAAGGTCACACGATAACTAAGAGCCCAAGAGACAGAAAGGGCCACATGAACCAGAGACTTACATCATCCTGAGACCAGAAGAACTAGATGGTACCCGGCCACAACCGATGACTACCCTGACAGGGAGCACAAAAGAGAACCCCTGAGGGAGCAGGAGATCAGTGGAATGCAGACCCCAAATTCTCATAAAAAGACCAGACTTAATGGTCTGACTGAGACTAGAGGAACCCCGGCAGTCATGGTCCCCAAACCTTCTGTTGGCCCAGGACTGGAACCATTCCCGAAGACAACTCATCAGACATGGAAGGGACTGGACAATGGGTTGGAGAGAGATGCTGACGAAGAGTGAGTTACCTGTATCAGGTGGACACTTGAGACTGTGTTGGTATCTCCTGTCTGGAGGGGAGATAGGAGGGTAGAGAGGGTTAGAAACTGGCAAAATTGTCACGAAAGGAGAGACTGGAAGGAGGGAGCGGACTGTCTCAATAGGGGGAGATTAAGTGGGAGTATGGAGTAAGGTGTATATAAGCTTGTATGTGACAGACTGACTTGATGTGTAAACGTTCATTTAAAGCTCAATAAAAATTATTAAAAAAAAAGATTACTGCATTTGGAAGATGTGTGGAGGATGCACTGGAAGGGAAAAAAAAAAAAAAACTCCTTGCCATTGAGTAGATTTAGACTCATAGTGACCCTATAGGACAGAGTAGAAGAGCCCCAAAGCGTTTCCAAGGAGTGGCTGGTGGATCCAAACTGCCGACCTTTTGGATAGCAGCCAAACTATCGGCTCCAATGGAAGGGAAGAGAGCCCATTATGAGATGTGGCAATAGTGTGGGTGATAGATGGTGCATGTTAGTAGGGAGGAGGAGATGAATGTGAGAGATGTTGAAAAGGCAGAGTCTACAGGCATCTTGTCACTTGATTAAGTGTGATGGAGTGAGGGAAAAAAAAGTGTTTAGGACATCTTGTGGGTTTTTGGCCTAGGTGATTGGATACAAGGTGGTGCCATTTCCCAATGACAGGGAACATGGAGGGGGGCAACAGGTTTTGGCTGGAGGAGGGACAAATCCCTTATATTAATATGGTCAGGGCTCAGCTTTCTACCGTACCTACTCCAGCTCTTCTAGAATCAGAATTCTTCTGATTGGACACATTTGAATTTCTCTATAATATGTACACTGACTGATAACAACTGTGTTCGTCATAGGTACTGAATTTACCTGCTCATTCACCATTCTTCCAGGTACCTAACGTAACATCGTTTGCACTTTGAAGTCATTCTTAGCTCATTCTTATCACAATGGGACCCTCGTCTCAGCATCTAATATTCAAAGCCTGCACAGCAATCTCAGTTGAATTAGAGGACCCCGAGAAAGGACAGTATTCATTGCTAAAGAGTGCCTTTTCTCTGTGTAGTTCTAAGGACTAATAGAACGTAGGAGTGAGTCCAGAAGAATGGCCTGGATTTAGGTAGGAAGCATGGCTGAAGAGATAAGAAGATAATCTGCCAAAAAGATTCTGAAATGTCTGCCTTCACTTCTGCTGATGGTGAGGGAGCAAGGACAGACAGGCTTTGGGTAATTCCGGCCACCATGATGGACACTTTGTCTTCCAGGATACACAACATATTCCACGCAGAATGAGGAAAGCAGCTCACTAGCTCCATGTCCCTGGCTTAGGATTTACCTACGACTGCAAGAAGTAATCATATTTACCTGTTGTTTTTGTCTCTAAATCACAAATATTATATAGAAAACCTGTCAATTTATTAGAGAGGATAAGTAGCTTTTTCTGAGTTCATGGAAAGTTTGAAGTAAGGGTACATTCCACTTTCACCTGAGAAAGAGGCAAATAACTATGTTTACATGTGATCATTTCTGCCACTGGTTGCCTTGTGCAGAAAAGTCCTTCAAGGATATAACTCTAAATTATTTGTGAAGTTCATCCATGCTCATATGCGGGCTTTAATTTATTTACTTTTAGAGCTGTATTGTATGACTGTAGTATTATTTATTCATCTATATTCATATGGATGTATATTGAGGTCCCACCCCCCAATTTTTCCTCCTTAAACCAAGTTCTTTGAATATCTTACACATGTATTGAGGTATAGATTTGTGAATTTTTTTGGGGGGGGTATATGTATCTAAGAGTGGGACTTTTGGATCGCCAATGTTACTGGATATTAAATTGTTCTCCAAAATGGTTGCATGCATTTACGGCAGTATAAGTGAGCTCCCTCTTGCTCCTCGTCATCATATCGCTAACACTTGATGTTGTCAGACTTTTTAATTCTTGACAGATAGATGGGAGTGAAACATCATCCCTTTCTGTGTACCTCTTCTGCCCATGTTGTGCACATATCCTACCAAGGTGAGTCTGATGTGCTAAATTGAATATTAGTAATTAGCCTTTTTTGAGTGTTTTTTTTTTTTTTTATTTGTGCTGGATACACTTTTATATTTTTTTCACAAATCGTCTCACTTAATACTCGCAATAACTTAAAGAGAAGGAAGTGATAATTATTTCCATTTTACGGATTTATTTATTTGTTAATTCATTAAAAAAATATAGAGAGTGACTCTTCTGGGTCAGCAACAAATGAATTAGAACCTCAGGCTTTCAAAGAGAAACATCACCACAGACACTGCAATGGTCATTTGATGTCTGACTGCCCAGCATCCATTCCTCCTTCCTGATAACAACCCAGTTTGCCAGTGGGGAGTTTCCTTTTCTGAATAAGTGGGCTTGGAGGAAGGATAAATCTAGCTAAAAACCTTCTACAAGGGAAGATTACAAGCCGAATCTTCCCTGTCCTGCCCCCATACAAGAGGGAACAGGGAATTTGGTGCCTTCTTAGAAGACTTTGGATTCCAAGTGGTTCCTGAGTGAGTAGGTAGGGTAAAAGGGAATGTTTCAGACGTCTTAGATGGCCCTGAAGGGGAAGGCTCTGACCAGCCCATTTATCCTCGAGAGAACTGTTGTGTTTGCTACCTCCTGAGTCTTGTAGCAACTTTGGCTCTTGCTCATTTCCCAGTCACTGGTCTTGTTTGTGAGGCTCCTAGCATCCTTCTAATAAAGTTGCTTTGGCTTAAGTTACCCAGAGTTGGCTTCTGTGGCTCACAACAAGAAACTTAACTGATATAGAAGGTTTGGGTCAGGTTCTGGACCACATGGGATCAAGAGGAATGAGGAACTAGAGTGATCTTGGTGAACGTCGATCCTGGACTTTCCTTCCGCCTGGATCTGTAGGCCATCCTGGCAATCAAGAAGCTCTTCTCTTGTTACCTCTTTTAAGAGAGGGACTACTTGGGAAGGTCCAACAATTGATGCATGGAGCCCCAGGTAGGTGCCTCCTTTGGTACCTGAGCCTGTGAGGGAAATAATTCCTGTAGTAAAGGAGTCAAGCAAGTCATCATGGCTGCAGGGTCTGCCCTGATGCAAGCTCAATATTTTAGGGCGTGATGTTCCAAAATGGTGAAGGCATCACTCTACCAACAAATATTGCCAATGACGTGTTAACCCGAGAGATTTTTTTGAAGTACAAAATACTTGTTTTCTGGAATTTTCAAGGGCAAAATATTTTTTCCTCAGGATATAAGATCACCCTGTAGGCCCATATCCTGAAGAAGCTCCTGGCCCTCTGCTATGTGCTTACTGCACAGCGTTGTCCTTCATCATATGACTATCTCCCCTTTTCAACATGATTGGGAGCTCCCTAAGGGCAGGAAACAAGTTGTTTTCATCTCTTTCCCCATTGCCAAGCACAGGTCTTGGCATAAAGATTTTCAGCTGAATAAGTCAATGCTGCTCCCTATTCACACGACACAGAAGATGAGATCTGACCTGGAGGTAGTTTGTCCCCAAGGGAGGTGGTAGTTGGGAAATCTGGGCCCCAAGAATTTCTGGTTAACTACACATTTGCTGAGTGCTCCTAGATGCTGACACTGCTGGGTGGTAGGGATACAGGATTAAAAATCATATAGTCTTTGGCCTTGGGGAACACACAGTCTAAAGGTAAAGAAAACAGATAAACAACTAATTTCAATACAATGGAATAGGGGCTGCCATGGATATATCAGGAATAGATTATCAGAGATGAACACCTCATTTTACAGGTGAGAAAACAGAGGTCAGATTGGGTGAGGGCCTTGGTCATGCAGTAAATGTCAGAACCAAGGCTAAAGTTCAGACATCTCAGCTTACAAGGCTGTGGACTCCCCACCATATTCTCTGGTCTCCCTGGAGCTGCTCATGAGTTAATTAATTAATTTAAATACTTATTGAGTATCAACTATGAGTCAGGCACTGTGCCTTATGCTGAGGATACAGAGGTAAACCAGGCACAAGGAGATACTGACCATGTCTTCCTGGGGCTTACAGACTAGTGGGGCAGATAGACATGAGAAAGAGAACTTCCAGAATAACTAAAGCTGTAAGGTAAAGAACACAGTGTTTGGGGGAGTGACTAATATGGCATGAGGGGTCTTTAAATTTATTCATTCATGCATTCCATTCCTTTAACAAACATTTAGTGAATATACCTTATGCCTTGGTGGTGCAGTGGTTAAGAGCTACGGTTGCTAACCGAAAGGTTGGCAGTTCAAATCCACCAGGTGCTCCTTAGAAACTCTATGGGGCAGTTCTACTCTGTCCTACAGGGTTGCTATGATTTGGAATTAATTTGATGCCATTTGGTTAGGTTAGGTTTTACCATATGCCAAAGGTCCCTGGGTGGTGCAAATGGTTTGTGCTTGGTTACTAACCAGAATGTTGGCAGTTCGAACCCATCCAGTGGTGCCATGGAAAAGAGGCCTGATAATCTGCTTTCATAAAGATTACAGGCAAGAAAACCCTACAAAGTGCAATTCTATTCTGTAATGCATGAAGACACCCCGAGTCGGACCTGACTTGATGGCAACGGGTTGTCTATGCCAGGTATTTTTTACGGTCCTTCCCAACGCATCAATCTACCCTGTTTTGTGCACATCTCAAATGAAAGTTAAAGAAATAAAAAATTCTAATAACAAGGGGAAACTGCAATCAATTCTGAAATGAAGAAATTATCAGGACTTTTTAACGGGAATCTAATTGCTCGTCTTCACACCTTCTGTCGCCAGCTGAACATTCCATCCCGGGCTCCAGATTATCACTCTTTTATATTCCTGTTTAGAGGGAACACAGGATGGCTGCTGCTAAATTTGGCATGTTTGGGCACAACATGGAGACAGCAGAAATACAAAGAAGGAGAGCCTTGTGCCATCTGCTTGAAGACCCACAGACTGGGCACAGGGCAGGAGAACTGCACTGTCCCCATCCACCTGGGCACCTACTTCCTGACCAATAGTCCTGGGGGGCTGAGGGGGACCAGAGATCTCTGCCAAAGGTCCTCAGGAATCTTTTATGAAAGCAAAGACCAGGGCAGCAATAGACATACATGATACATGACCTCACAAGATGGTACCAAGAGAGGTGCTGTGATAGAGGTGCCACTAGAGAAAGCTCAAAGCTGAGGTGGAAACTTGGGTGCTGAAGGCATGGATGCTTGGGTGAAGGAGGGACCACAGCGGTAGTGGAGGACAACTAACGGCTGCATCAGGAGCTCCTGACTTCAGATCCTTGGCTTCCATTTTCACCTCCCTTCCATTTGTCACCCTAGATCTTGTCCCTCAGAACCCAAACCCTTTATCTGCCTTCCCTCCCTATCTCTTTGCCTACCTTATTTCCACTCTAACAGTTTCTGTCCACCACCTGTCTGTCAGTTTGTCATACTGTAGTGGTTTGCATGTTGCTATGATGCTGGAAGCTATGCCACTGGTATTTCAAGTACCAGCAGGGTCACCCACGGTGGACAGGTTTCAGAGGAGCTTCCAGGCCAAGACAGACTAGGAAGAAAGGCTTGTTGATCTACTTCTGAAAATTAGCCAATGCATAAGAACGGAATATTGCCCAGTATAGTGCTGGACGATGAGCCCCCTCATTGAAAAGTGTTCAGAACCCACAGTGACCGCAACAATGGACTTGAGCATACCGACCATAGTGAAGGTAACACAGGACTGAGCAAGGTTCCCTTCTGTTGTACAGGGGATTGCTACGAGTTAAAGCCTACTCGATGGTAACAACAACCGACTCAATGGCAACAACAGCAACAACCAGTCTCTGTGATAAGCTTGAAGGATTCATTGATGAGTAAAACATCTTCCATGCCCCCAGAGAACTCACAGCCTAGCAGGAGAGACAAACAGGAAAATGGCCATTGACAACCTAGTGTGATAACTGTTTTGGGAAGGCTGTGAAATGATGTGAAAATTCAGACAAAAGTAACTCACTCTACCCTGGAAGTTCAAATCTGGCTTCATAGAGAATGGGACATCTGGACAGGAATTTTTTATGAGGAGGAGGAGGAGATATTTCCAAGCAGAAAGACCATTTTTGCCTGTTCCAAGGCAAAACCTTGGGATATCTAGGGAATGGAGGCAGTTCTGTGGGGCTGAAGGCTTGTTTGAAAGGTTTGTTTGAAAGGGCGGAGCCATGGGGTGGGGGCCAGTGATGGAAGCAACACCTGTGGTCAGATGGAGAAGGACCACATCAAAGAGGAAAAAACAGAAAAGTAACAATTCTTTGCTGAGCATTTACCATGCCCCCTGCTGGAGCGGCCCTGGATTTTCACCCGTGTTTAGCAGCTGAGGAGTCCCTGGGTGGTATAAACATTTAACACGCTCAACTGCTAACCAAAAGGTTTGAGGTTTGAGTCCACCAGAGGCACCTCCTGAGAAAGACCTGGCGATCTACTTCTGAAAAATCGGCCATTGAAAACCCTATGGAGTACAGTTCTATTGAAAACCCTGTGGAGTACAGCTCTACTCTGACACACATGGGGTTGCCATGAGTCAGAGTCAATGCGACAGCAAGTTGTACTTGCTGGCAGTTGAGGAAACCGAGGTTTCACACCAGGTCAGAGCAGAGCCGTGATCATCGCAGGCTCTTTCCATCCCCACTCGCCTCCCTGGCCTATGGTTGATAGATTTAGTCTTTTTTCTGAAATTCTTGAAGATCCCTGGGGGTTTCTAAGCAGGGCCTTTGGCCTCCATTTATCTGGTCTGAGGCCCTGACACATGCTGTGACTCCAGGAGTCCCAACGCTCCTCCTCACCCCCTTGCCCTGCCAGACTCACCTCCCTGGGTGCCCATCCCGCCTGGACAATGCCAGGGCCTCTTCTTGCAGTCCCATCCTGTTGCCACCCAAGACCCCTGGAGATGGTTACACTTTTTCGCTCCACACGTGTGTGTTTATGTTTCTGCCCCAGACGGCCTCACGCTCCTCCCAGCCCCACCGTCTTCCAGAGCATTTATCAGGCCCTGTGTATGTTTTTCTTGTGTGGGATTTGAAATGATTTCTTTAAACAAGGTCTAAACTGGGATTGATTTCCTCTCTTTATTTAGAGTGGTTTGTTTTGTAATATGGTTCTTTTAACAGTCTAAATTGTGGGAACTTGGGAGGAAAAAAAGAGAATTTGCTGACTTCATATAAATACAAATTACTTTATCTCTCTTTGAAGACTTCCATGTCTTTTCCTTGAAAAGGCTGGAGCCAAATTCTTTGGGGGTCCCTTTCTTGTCAGAATTGTTATGATGAGAATGAGACGCTCACCGCAAGACTTCCATTCCAGGGCTGAGAATTAAAAACAACCCTTGCCTTGTGCTTTTATTTCAAAGCATGTTCATATCCATTAATTTGATCTTCACATCCTAAAATTCTCCTTTAATTTAATCTTCACTACTTTAGGTGAGGAGGAGGGAAGACAAAATTGCCCCCAGTTAATAGATGAGGAAATGGGGAGCCTTTTCCCCTTCCTTTGGTTTACCAGTCAGATCATGTTCTGGCTTAAGAGATACTGGGTCACTAATAGAGTAGCTCATTCATTCATGTGTTGGTTCGAATACCTATTTTTGATTACCCGCTATGCGCCAGGTTCTGAGCTGGAAGCCACCCTGAAAATCAATTATTCCACATCTCTCATTTACTGTTTGAACCCTGCTGTTCCCAATGACTTGTTATAGTTACCCTGCTTGTGCTTGCATGCGTCCACTAACAGGAAGTTCATCTCTCTCAAGGTAGACTGTTCCAACTATCTTGTTATTAGCTGCCCTCCAGTCAGCCCAGGCTAATGGCAACACATCCACGTGCAGTGAAACAAAATGCTGTCTAGTCCTATGCCATCTTCATGATCCGTTGCAGATCAGACCATTGTGATCTGTAGGATTTTCACTGGCTGATTTTCAGAAGTAAATTGCCAGACCTTTCTTCCTAGTCTGTCTTAGTCTGGAATTTTTGCTGAAACCTGTTTGGCATCAGAGCAACACACAAGTGTTCACTGACAGATAAGTGGTGGCTCCAAATGAGGTACATTGGCTGGGAATCAAACCTGGGTCTTCTGCATGGAAGGTGAGAATTCTACCACTAAACCACCACTGCCCTAATTCCAATTATAGAAGGACTAGATTGGTAGAAGCCTTCTTATACTGAGCCAAAATCATCTCCCCTTATATTTCATCTACCACGCTGCCCTCTGGGTGTTCCTGGTTTCCCATAGCAGACGGGTTTGTGCGTCCATCCTATCTTCTCTTCTCTGGGGGAAAGATTTTTTGTTCTGCGTGTGACTTGGGTCATAGTCTCCAAATGAGCACCACCTTGGCACTGACCTTCAAGTACCTTATCACACACGTGACCTGAGCGGGACAGTCCTCTCTCTCCCTTATTCTGGGCATTATACTTTTATCAATGCTGCACTTATCTTCCTTAGCTTATTTAGAGTCACCTCATTGCTGCTGACTTACACTGAACTTGTGCTGACAAGGGCCTTTCAGTCTTTTCCCTTACATCTTCTACCTGAGTTCTTGGATTGGACTGAGGAGGTAGATTTCACATTTGAACCCTCTTAGATGAGACCTACCACCCCAAACTTTATAAATTCCTGTGGACCCCAACTTCGTTGTCATTCAGGGTTATATTTCTCCCAGCTGTGCTTCACCCACATCACTATCCAATTCCTTGTCCTACCACTAATTAAATTGTTACGTATGGCTGAGCCCAGGAGAGGGTCCTCTGGTTGGCTTTCTTGGGTTCTCGCATCCATGCTATTTTTTGAACTTGTCCATAAGGAGAACATGGCCTACTTTGTCACGTGTCTAGCTTAAGTATAGGCTTATTTCATCAACTGAATCTTACAAATATCCCAGGCCAGAGAGTCTGTTAAGAAGGAAATGAAATTAAAAATAACATCTTCTTACAGCCCTCATGACTTTCCAAAGCACAGTGCTTTCCTTGTTTCCTCTCCATGTGTTCACCAATCATCTGCGTACTTATCTATTCTAAACTATGGCTAGGCTAACACTTTTTTGTCTATGGTTGCATGGGTTTAGGGAGAAGGAGGTTAATAGGAGAAGTTGGAAAAGTAGGTCTCAGGCAGCAATGGAGGGCCTTGAAAGCTCTGCTGAGTAGTTTGTAGGACAGCTCTGTCCAATTTGGAGCAGTCAAAACATACAAATTCAATGCCTTGATGATTTAGGATTTCTAAATTCTCTCCCTCTCTCTCTTTTTCTCATCAAGTTGCCAAACAACAGTTGTGTGAAATGTGACAGGTTGTGAAACGGGCAGTCTTGGTTTCCAGGTTGCCTGTTCTGTAGCACCAAATTCCTTCTGGATAGGGGGACTATGTAATTTACCTTCCAAGCTGTGACTCTTTTGAGATCGAGAGGGAATGTCATTAATAAGTATTCTTGGACACTAGGGGTAACCTAGGACTGTTGGAAAAATCCTACTCTGAGGCACACCCAGCATCCCTTTCAGACACTCAGGAGTATCCTAGAAAATGTGATTTGGAGCAAGCAGGTATCATATTTCACTTTGACCCTATACCAGGGATGCAAGAGCAGAGAGTGGGGGCTGAGAGCTTGGCTGAGGGGCCACATGTTTTGGGTTTGCTAAAGCCTCAGCCACATTATGCCTCGAGCGCTTTCCTCTCACTGGCAAATTTGTGTACTTTAAGACAAAGTCATTTCATATGGTTCTGGTGCCTTCACACTTAGCTCACTGAGACCATCCTTTGGACAAGCTTCTTGCTGTCAAGTGAGCGCTCCCTGTGGAAGGCTCCTCACTTTGAACTCAGACGCCTGTTTATTTTTGGACTGGAAATGAGAAACCTCAAATTCCCCAAAGCCCCAGGCTCTGATCCTTCTTTTCAGTGATAACCTGTGGAACTTACAAAATTATAGACTCGGGAAATGTCCCTGTGGGAAGAACCCGACAGATCATGTCATGCACCCATCTCTGATTACTGATGGGCAAACTTGGGTTGAAAGAGGAGAGAGGGATTTACTTAAGGCCATGGGTGTTTTCGTCACCATGCCATTCTCAAGAATATCACAGTGCGTGGTATCTCATCGGAAATGAAAAAAGCGATGAGAATAACAAAGCATTATTAATAGACAGCCTCGGGTTTCTCATGGCTCTGAAGAAGTCCCAATGCTGAGCGCAGACCCATGCAACAGCTTTTAGAAACCCCACCCTCCATGGTCAAGTGCCCAGATGAGTTAAGGCTATTCATTATGGAATCAGAGTGAGGACAAGAAGAGTCAACTCTCGCTTTCCCAACAAAGCTTGAGGAAGTTGCTGCCGGCACTGTAGCCAGTGTGGTGCCTCTTGGGACCCCCTGGGTTAAAAGATACCCCATTTACTCTGCCCACAGTGTTCAGCTTCTCCCTCCTGAGAACTTGGCTGTTTGGGTATCTCTCCCTGGCTGTGTCTCCCTAATGAAGATTTCGTTTCTACATCTACTTGTAATGATATTAGCCAACCACCATCTTTGATGATGCTTTGTCATCCATGTTGGACCCCTTCCTCACCCTGTTAGCTGGTGTACCACGCCCCTCTGCAGCTAGCTGCCCCAGATAACTGTGCTACAGAAGACACTGTTTTCCACTCCTCAGCTCCCTACAGCTGTCCCACTTAGTTTCCACAGCCACTCTCCCTTGTTTCTTGCTCTTTAGTTTCAGAAGGACCGATGGTCATGTACTTAGAAAAAATCCTCTTACCCCACCCTTGGACCCTAACAAAGGCTGTGCTCCAAGTCCATGTTCTCTCTCTCCAACCAGGACCTCCCCATGTTTGCCGTGCCCATGTTTGCCGTGGCCTATGGGCCTGCCACGTACCCCAGGACCTGTGAGTTATAAAGTTCTTTATTTCCATTTCTGTGTCTTTTGGTTGAAGCATGACTTTTCACCTGGGACAATATACATAACCAGGGTTGTGGGAGATTACTTCCTGCCTCCCCACCTCAAGGTTACAGCAAGTTGAAATCAAACACACTCAGGACACCACCTCGGGAAGGCAGCATGGTATATAGAAGGAGCGTGGGCACTGGCATCAGATAGGCTGGGTTTGAAATCTGGTTCTTCAGCTTACTAGCTGGGGATCTTGGGCAAGTTCCTCAATATCCCTGAGACTTATTCTCCTCATTTAAAAACCAGGGTCATAATAATTTCCTCCTAGGTTAGTTGTGAGGATAACATGACAAGATATATTTAAGACTATCTTCTGTATGTTCCTAATTCACAGTCAGTGCCTAGCAAGGCTATTATTATCATCACTTTAATACACAATTGCTCTACTTTTGCACTATTGACATTCTGTGTTGGGGAGGCTGTCCTATGCATTGTAGGGTGTTTATCAGCATCCCTGGCCTCTACCCACTAGACGCCATTAGTAACCCTTCTCCCAGGTCTTAATTGTGACAATAAAAAGTAGTCATCAGACATTGCTAAGTGTCCTCTGGGGAGCAGAATCTCTACCTCCACACTCTGCAAGTTGCGTGCTTAACACAGTGCCTGACACCATAATGTTGCGTGCTTAACACAGTGCCTGACATCATAATGACATCATCAAAATATGCATTTTGAACCAGAAAGATCTGAGCCAAGTCCAAGCTCTACCAGGTAGTCACCATGTGACCTTGACAAAGACCCTTAATCAGATTTAGCTTTGTTTTCTCATCTGTAAAAGGTCCCCGTTATGGTTGTTGTTGTATGCCATCGCATAGATTCTGGTTCATAGCTACCCTATAGGACAGAGCAGAACTGCCTCAAAGGGTTTCCTAGGCTGTAATCTTTACAGGAGCAAATTGCCAGGCCTTTTCTCCCTCAGAACAGCTGGTGGGTTTGAACTGCCAACCTTTTGGTTAGCAGCCCTGGGTGGCACAATTGGTTTGTGCTCAGCTACTAGCCAACAGGTTGATGGTTCAAATTCCCCAGTGGTTCGAGGAAGAAAAACCAGGTGATCTGCTTTTGTCGCGATTATAGCCAAGAAAACCCTATGGAGCAATTCCACTTGGTCACGCATGGAGTTGGCCATAAGTTGCAATCGACTCAATGGTAATGAGAAAGTGGGCATAATATTAGCTCTACCAGTTTGTAGTCGATCAAATGAGATGATTCACATGATGGTTTCTGGTTCAGAGAAGATGTTCCAGATATGGCCATCCCATTTGTTTTCCTCCACAAAGCACATAGGAGGGGACCACCAGGTAGTGAATCGCACCTGGATCTACAGTGCTGTAAAATTGGATAGGAATTTCAGAATGCCTGAATCTACAGAGTGTAGAATTGGAACTAGGTACAAAATTCTTAGAATTTTAGTGTCTTGGTTCCAATTCTTGGAGTATCTCTTTCATTGTTCAAAAACACGTTTTTCTACATGTTATTCACTTCTTCGAATGCATTTGGTAACTTTTTTCCCCTGTAGCCACACAAAGTATAGTTGTTCATTGTGGTTCTTTTACCCTTTAGCAAGTTGCTGTCACACACTGAATTAAATTTAATCCTCACACTAAGATAGGTAATACCTTGTCCATTTTTCAGGGGAAATTAGAGAGGCGAAGTGACTTCCCTAAGGCTACAGAGTAAGCCAGTAGTTTGCTTGGCCCAGAACATGAGTCTGCCAGCTCCTAGGAAGTTTTCTTTCTCCTGGTGACACAGGAATTGGTGGTGGCTGCAATGGTGGCTGTGGGGATGGTGGTGGTGGTGGTGGCAATGAGATAGTATAGAGTTGGGGAAGGAGTGGGACATACAGGAAGGGAGATGGAAGCCTAGGTATAAGAGAAGATGTTGGAGGAAACTTTGGGAAAGGAGAGGTCTGAGAAAGGAGAAAACCCAATGGATAATGTATGGGAAACCACGTATGGCTGCGTAGGAGCTGTCCCATGTTCTCCTTTACCCACCTTTCTTCCTCCCATCTCCCTCCTTCCCTGCTGCTCTGTTACTAGGTCTGTCTGTCCATTTGTCTTTGCCTTTCTCTAGCTCTCTATCTCTTTGACGCTGTCTATCTGGCTCTCTCTTAGCCTCTCTCTCTACACGAAAGCAGAAGCCTTTGGGAGAGTGAAAGTGGGAGGAAGTAAGAATTTTATTCATTGTCATCATCTTCATTATTATCAGTGTCAGAAGCTAGCCCAGGTTTTAACCCAAACCCACTATAAATAAATGCTGTTATATTAAGAAGCTGGGTTCCCCTTTCCTCCCCCAAGAAGCTGGGTTTATTGAAAAAAGTGCCTGCTTGCGCCCCGTTTGTCCATTCCTCCTCCCTCAGCTTTGTCTCTTGGGTCTCTGTGCCTAATGTCTCATGATTTGGTGACCATGACATCCACATCCATTCTGCACCAAGCTTAGCACATTGTCTCTGGGTGTGAAGAAAGGAAAGGTAACTTCTGTCCGTGTCTGTCTTCTCTGGCAGCAAGTACCCATGGGGCCTTAGCTGTCACCTCAATGCAGCTCTGTCATGAAGACATGGGGACACTGAGGTGCAGGGGGGAGGCCTGACTGGCTCAAGCTTGCATAGCTCAGTGGTGACAGGGCTGTGTCCTGACAGCCAGCCTGATCCCTCGCCAGTGCCCTGGGCAGCCCCCTCTCTCCTCTCACTCCAGATCACTTCCCCTCCACAGGTCCCTCCCTCTGCTCCCTTCTTTCCCTTGCCTAATGGCTGCCAAGGGGGCACAATAGCTGCCAAAGCTGGAGACAGGGCTAAGCGTGCACTGCAATTTACACCCAACATTTAGGACTCAGGGCCTGCTCCCAGAGCCCTGGGGCCAAACTTGTCTGAAGAACCCTGGGACAGGAGTAAGCCGAATGGTCCTTTATTTCCTAGACTTGGTGTCTAGAAATTAGTACTTCTCAGAGAAGGGTGAGATCACTTCTGCTAGGCGAGGAGATCAGAGCTTCAGGAGAAGCTTTGGGCCGGGCCTGAAGGACTGGCAGAGAGAGAGAGAGACAGAGAGACGCAGGGAGCAGAAACAGTAAGCCCAGAGATGGGGAACTGGGGTCGGATAGGAGAAGGGATTTAAGGGCAGTAAGGTGGCCATAGGAGACCCGGTGGCACAGTGGTAAGTGCTTGGCTGCTAAGTTTGGCAGTTTGAACCCACCAGCTGCCCTGAGGAAGAAAGATGTGGCAGTCTGCTTCTGTAAAGATTACAGCTTTGGAAACCCTGTGGGGCAGTTCTACTTTATCCTAGTCTCTGTCGTATTCTGTTATGAGTCAGAATCAGCTCGATGACAATGGTTAGGTGGCCACAGCACTGATCAGGTTTTACTACCCCTTATCACAGAGTTGATTCAGACCAATGGCAACCCCACGTGTTTCAGAGTAGAACTGTGCTCCATAGGATTTTCAATGGCTGTAATCTTCTGGAAATAGATTGCCAGGCCTTTCTTCTGTGGCTCCCTAAAAGCCAAAAAACCAAATCCGTTGCTGTCAAGTCTATTCCAACTCATAGAGACCCTGTAGGACAGAGTAGAACTGCCCCACAGGGTTTCCAAGGAGTGGATGGTGGATTCGAACTGCCAGCCTTTTGGATAGCAGCCAAGCTGTTAACCACTATGTTCCCAGTGCTCTCTCCAACACTTTGGTTACCAGCCGAGCGTCTTAACCGTATGTATCACCCAGTGATGGTGTTTGAAGACTAAGCTAGAATTGAAGCCAGGCAGACCCAGGAGTTTGGACATTCTCTGGCAGCAAGTGAACACCTCTAAACTCCACCAGCCTCCACAGTGGAGACAGGCACCCAAGGAATGTTCTGGGGCAGCAACGCCTCCTTAGTGAAACTTCATGAGGGATGGGAGCCGGGAAAAGACTCTGTCCTGTCTGATATTTACCTCTTGGCATAAAGGGAGCACTTCGGGAATTAAAAATATTAATCTATTCCCTGAGTGTATATTCAGTGCTGGCCTGCAGTCTCAGGGGGATCTGTGGGGGCTTGGCTCATTACGCTCAGTGGATTCCCACCTGCAGTAAAACTCACAGCACTTAGCGGTGGGAAAGCACTTCCTAAAATGAGAAGAGTTCTGGCCGGGAGCAATGTGCTGCCACGCTTTTCTAAGTAGCCTGGGAAACTCACCAAGCAGCACCTAGTAAGTACGGAGAAAGAGTTGCCACTGATGAGCTATGTGATTGGGTGAGTCAGCGCCCCTCTCTGGCCCTTCAGAGCTTGGGGCTCTGGAGATGCCTTTTAAGGCTCCCACCAACTCAGGTCTTTAAATACTTTACCATATGTACCAAGCTTTCCAGCATACATCTGTCAATTTATCCTGTTAAGGTGGCTTGCATGTTGCTCTGATGCTGGAAGCTCCATTCAGCTAGGCCACCATATTTCAAATACCAGCACGGTCACCTATGGTGGATAGGTTTCAGCAGAACTTTCAGACTAAGGCAGGCCAGGAAGAAAGGCCTGGCGATCTTCTTCCAAAAATTAGTCAATGAAAACCCTATGGATCACAACAGAACATCATCCAAGATAGTGCAGGAAGATAGACCCCTGAGGTTGGAAGGTACTACACAAGAGCTGCAACAGTCGACTCAAACACGCCAACAATCATGAAGATGGTGCAAGACCGGGCAATGTTTCGTTCTGTTACACACGGGGTCGCCGTGAGTCAGAACTGACTCAAAGGCAACTAACAACAACAAAGCTTTAATTTGGCAGAACCCTTTTATGCATTTTATCTTATTTAGTCCCCTCAATATCCTCATCGGGTCAGCATGTAATTTTCACATTTCACAGATAAAACCCCTGAAGCTGAGTGCGCTGCACAGGGTCACAGCACTGAGCAAGTCAAAACATTGAGATGAAAGTCTGTGGTGACTTAGGCCAGTGTCCCAGGTCCTCAAACATTTTCATATTAAATGATTCATTCAGCACCTATGTCTTGAGTGTCTGTTATTAGCCAGGCACTCTTCTCAGCACTGGGGACCACGGAAGTTAAAAAACTGACAAAGTCTCTGCTCTCTTGGAATTTACACTCAGGAGGGGAAAACCGACAATAAACAAACAGATGGTATGTCAGATGGGGAAAATAAGGCAGAAAAAGGGACAGAGAGGAGTAGCTGTTTTATAACACAGTTATGGATGATCTCAATCTTAAGGTGACCTTTGCGTGGAAGTCTAAAAATTGTGAAGGCACAAGCCATGTGGCTGTCCAAGGAAAAAGCATCCCAGGTAACGGGGTCAGTAGGTACAAAGGCCCTGGGGTAGGAGCAAGCTTGATGTATTCACGGGACAGCAGAGATACCAGTGGGCTCACTTTTAGATTCTACATTTGAAACCTCCTAGGAAAGCAAGGTGAATTTTTACCACCTTTTCCAAACAGTACATATTTTGAAAATATAAATATACCAAACCACTGCTTTAACGTGGTACAAACATAAGACGCCTATTATCCCATATTACATTTCCTCCTTGAGACTTGGCCTGTGGTCTATCGTGTCAAACCAAAAAACTCAACCCACTGCTGCCAAGTTGATTCTAGCTCATGCGTTACAGACCACATGCATTACAGAGTAGGATTTTTGGGCTGTACTCTTTACAGAGGCAGATCGCCAGGCCTTTCTTCTGTGGTGCTGCTGAGTGGGTTTGAAATGCCAACCTTTAGATTAGCAGATGAGTGGAAACTTCTTGCACCACCCAGGGACCATCCAGCATGTTAGAGGATGCCAGATTCTGATGAGGGGTTTCCTGGCAGTTCTGAGTAGAGGGCAAAAGGAAGATCAAGCTGGAGGAGGATGAGGCACCTGCAGTTGGCTACATGAAGTAGGTCATCAAAGGCCTGCTGCCAGCAATCCATCCAAGCAGTTCTCTTGGGAGTGGACCATTAGCCTTTGTGATAGTTGGAGAAGTGGCAGCCTCAGCAGAATGAGTTAGCATCGGTCACGGATTGAATTGTGTCCCCCTCAAAAATATGTGTCAACTTGGTTAGGCCATGATTCCCCGTATTGTATGGTTGTCCTCCATTTTGTGATTGTAAATTAATGCTAAAAAGGATTAGAGTGGGATTGTAACAGGCCTGGCCTGCATCAGCTTTTATCTCTCAAGAGATAAAAGGAAAGGGAAGCAAACAGAGAGTTGGGGACCTCATACCACCTAGAAAGCAGCACCAGGAGCCGAGCTCATCCTTTGGATCTGGAGTCCCTGTGCCTGAGAAGTTCCTCGACCAGGGGAAGATGGAGGACAAGGATCTTGCTTCAGAGCTGACAGAGACAGAAAGCCTTCCCCTGAAGCTGACACCTGAATTTGGAACTTCAGCCTACTTTACTGTGAGGAAATAAATTTCTCTTTGTTAAAGCCATCCATTTGTGGTATTTCTGTTATAGCAGCACTAGATGACTAAGACAGCATCCCTTAAGGCTGGGCTTGAAGGACCAAATCCAGTCCCACCCTGTGAGACCCCCTGAGTCCCTACTGCCGTAGCCTAGCGTTTTGAATACACCCCCTTCCCCTTTTTGGTGTAGGGTTCAATGATCTTAATACTTAGATCTTAATACTCTCAGTGCTATAGAGACATGGGGTTAACAAGTTAGAAAAACTAAATGACATCAATCAATTAGTGACGAACAAATATTTACTGAGCCCTTCCTATGTGTCAGGCCCTGAGTTGGGATGAAGGAGACACGATTAATAAAACCTGGCTGCTTCTTTCTTGGGGCTGAGACTCTCTGGAGAGACAAGATTTATGCTGAGGAAAGATTAAATAACATGCAGGAGAAGTGACAAGCCAGTTTCAACAATCACTCAGTTGTCTGACCAATGAGTCTCAGTCCTGACTTTACTGAATTCTATAGCCCTGGGGAGCTTTCAAAGGGCACAAATGCTCCCCCATCTCCAGACCAATTCAACCAGAATCACTGTAGACTGAACACAGGACTTGACATTTTTTGGAAGCTGCAGCTTATGCTGAGAATCACGTGTTAGGCTTAGGGTCTTCAAAGCACTTGTGTACTCAGTTAGATTGTAAGCGCTACGGGGCCAGTTCAGCCCTCTAATGCCAGTGCCCCGCACAGTGACTGAGTCATCATGGTAAGAGGAATGGGCAATAATATTGACATATTGCAGATGAGGAAACTGAAACTCAGAGAAGTCACATACCTAGTGAGTGGAGGAGCCAAGCCCTGCCTTCGAGTCTAGCGCTTCACGTCATGTTACACGGGAGGAGATTTAAGCTGGGCTATACAGGTAACCCTGGTTAAGCGTTTGTGGCGTTGTGGTTAAGAGTTTGGCGGCTAATCAAAAGGTTGGCAGTTGGAGTCCACCAGGTGCTTCTTGGAAACCCTGTGGGGCAGTTCTACTCCGTCCTATAGGGTCACTATGAGTTGGAATCAACTCGACAGCAATGGGTTTGGGTTTTTTTTATACACAGTGGCAGAAACACACGGAACCACAACATCCCAAGCTACAGAGAATGACAAACATATGGCACAATGCATTCCCTCCCAGTGATGGGGAAAGAATGGACCTTCGTGTGTTTTAAACCCTTGGGGGATGCAATGGAGTGCTCTGGGTGATACAGTCATTTGAAGGAGTGATGGGCTCAGTGGGTGAGACAGGGCCTGAGACAGCAAGTTCAGCAGACAAGGAGGGTGAGGCCCAGAGAGGAAGTTACTCATCTCAGGTCACACTCAGAGTCAGCATTGAAGTGGGACTAGCACCCAGGTCTCCTGTCAGATCACCTAGTGCTCCTCCACAGCTTTCTCTTGTCTCTGAAAGCTTTTTAGCTGTTCCTGAATGTCACTGTTCTGTGAACCCTAGGTAAGCTCAGCATTTGACTCTCAGATCTGTGGCCAGAAGGCAGAAGGGGCCTGCTGGCTCCATCTGCTGCTGGACTGAGTCCTTCCATGGCACCTTAGGGGGCAGGAGAGGAATGTGGGGCTGGGGAAGAGTGACTGTATCAATTGCTCGGTCAAGGATGATGGACTGGGGGCCAATGACAGTCATAACTGGTACCATAGTGAGGACTTTTTAGGAAAGCCAGGCCAGCACTGACACAGTGAAAGCTAATGCATTGAGTGTCAAGCCTTTCCCTTGGGTCTAAAAACCCCAACTACACAAGCATGGACTAGGGGAACATGACTTACAAGCGAGTGAAATAAAGAGCCTGGAAAGTTCTAACTAAGAGTCAGCTCAATTTTATGGGCCAGCAGTGTATGACGGTACTCAGTCAGATAATGTGATTTCAGGTAGCATTACGAGAGAGTGAGGGTCAGAGCAAGGGAGGTGGCCTGCCGCCCTGGAACATTGTGTTCAGTTGTTTAAATGACAATCCGGCAGGTCTTGGGAAGGCAGGGACCAGGAGAAGAAAGGGACACCAAGCCATTTCCTTTGAAGAACTTTTGAAGGAAGTAACAGTGCTCATCTTGAAGTTGAGGAGAGGAAGCAGGAATAGGAGATCTAGGGTCAAACATCTGTCAGGGTGAAAAGAACACAGTTGTGTTTTGTACAGGCAAGAGGGAGAGGCACGTTGGAGTTGATATATAGACTGGCTGCCTCTTAGGGTAGCAATCTGCACATCCCTGGAAGTGGTCAAGTAAAGTCTCTACCCATAATGACACTAGGTTAGAAACTGCTCCATATAATAATAATAGCACCTAACATTTGCTAGGTATTACTAGGTGCCTTGTACGTTTTACATTCATTAACTCACATAAGTTTTACAAGTCTTTCAGGTAAATATCATTATTATCCCCATTTTAGAGATGGGAAACCTGAGGCACAGAGAGGCCATTAACTTGCTCAAGGTCATACGGGGATTTGACCCCAGGCACTGTGGCTCCAAGTCTGAACTCCTACAGCACATGAGGGTTTGAGCAAGAAGACCCCTAAGATTTTTCCCATTCCTGAGACTCTGAGGTTTGAACGAGTTCTCTGCTGGGACCATCTCCAAGCAATTTGGTTCCTTATAGCCTTTGGGTCATGCTCAGTGTAACGCCAAGGAGACAGAACATTGCTGACTCACTCTTTCCCAGCTGTGCAGACTGGGAACAGAGCCAGGACACACGTCCAGTTCCCGGGGCAGGTGCCGGCTGCTGTGGTTTGGCAGCAGGTCAGCAGCTGGGATGGGGCCTCAGAGGCTGACCTTTGGGAAGGTCAGTGGGCCCATGGGAACCCAGGCCCTGGGGCCCTTCAGAGAAGGTGTGTTTGGGGATAGGAAAGAAATGTAATCAGGAGTGTAGCAAAGCAGACACATGGAGATGAAACGCCCTATACAGGCTTTGCTAAATTGAGAGCTGAGCACGGTTGGTTCATGTCCACCAAGGCAGCCCTGCCCTGTGGGCTGCATTGTAGCTGCCAACAAGCCTCTCCAGCATTGTTCATTCTGTAAATATTTACTCAATACCTCCTCGGTGCCAGGGAGTGTGCCAGGGGCTGGGGCAGCACTGTCTCCTGCTTCTGAGATCACCTGCCCTGACTCCTACTTCTCAGCTGCTAGAGGGATCTCTCAATCTGGTATTCCAGGTGGGATGCAACCCAGCAGCAGCTATGGGAGGCACCCAGACCCCACCCGGCTACCCTGAGAGCTGAAGAGATCAATATCTTTACACACCAGTGTCCCCCTAGGGAAGTTCTGCTCCAAAACATAAAACTGATCATGTCACCACTCTTCAAGGTTTTCCATATTGATCATGACCCCTCTAGCTTGCTCCTCCATGGCCTTCTTAGGCATATTAGCCTTCTGTGCCTTGCTGGGAGCATCTTCTGCCAAGACACTGTCCCCCACTTCTTTATCTGCCTAATTCCTTTAGGTCCTTGGGACGCTGCTTTGAGGTCACCTCTTCCGAAAAGAATCCTTCATTGCCCTACTCCCACCTCCAGTCTGGCTTTGGGGTCTCTCTACTGTTATTGCACTTGTGCTGCCCTGAGATCACTGGGTGACTGGCCGGTGTTCCTGAGGACAGGGCTTGCCCCACTGTTGAAATCCAGGCCCCGCAGAATGGTTAGACAGAACCACAACCTTTTTTGGTGACAATTCCTCACAGTGGTATAGCACTTCACAGTTTATATAATGCATTGTGCATTCAGTCTCTCATTTGAGTTTCACAGTATTTTAGGTAGGACAAATGTTACTGTTTCTAGTTTAGAGATGAGAAGCTCGGTGTCAGAGGGAAGTGACTTGACGAAGGTCACACAGCAGGTATGTGGCCCAGCTGGCCTAGAGCCCAGGTATGCTAGGCCAGCAATCTCTCTGCTCCATCTGACATCAGGCCCTTCACTGAGTGTTCACTCAGCAGCTCTCTGCTAGGCCTAGGTGGGGGAATGGAAAGGTCTAGGAAAGAGTTACATGTGGAAGTTAAAATTAGCTTGAACGCTTCTTTGCCTTTTGGTAAAGCAAACAGGAAAATGTCACTTCTAAGAAGACCCACCTTGGGGTCTGGGGGTGGGGCTGGTGCTCCCTCTTGGCTGCAACACTTATTGGTTATTTGATCTTAGGCAGTTATCTAACTTCTGGGTGCTTCCCTCCAGTTCTAGAGCTTTGTACACCATTCCCTGACCCATACTCTCCCCCAGGTCCTACCATCTTCTGACTGTTCCTGACCCCACCCATCACCTCATTGTCCTGCGTTTGATCAGGTTATTTCTCCTGCCTGGAATCTCTTTCCTTCACTTTTCCACATTTTTTGACCCAGTACAAATGTCCCCTGCTTCAGGCAACATTTTGGTCTCCTCTCCCAGAACCTCTATACCAAAACCATTGCCATTGAGTGGATTCCAACTCAGAGCGACCCTATAGGACGGAGTAGAACTGCTCCATAGGGTTTCCTAGGAGTGGCTGGTGGAATCAAACTGCCGACATTTCGGCTAGCAGCTGAGCTCTTAACCACTTTGCCATCAGGGCTCCCGAACCTTCGTAGTCCTTTGTAAACACCTCCACTGACAGATACTCTTTCACTTTATCGTCCTGAGCCACACATGTTTGAGTTGGGCTTCCTTGGCTAGCCTGTGATCTGGAATCCAAAGTCAGAAAACCAAAAAACCAAACCCATTGCCCTCGAATCAATTCTGACTGATAGCAACCCTATAGGACAGGGTAGAACTGCCCTATAGAGTTTCCAAGGAGCTCCTGGGGGATTCGAACTGCCAGCCTTTTGGTTAGCAGCCATAGCACTTAACCACTACACCACCAGGGTTTCCAAAGTCAGAGTCTTATTTATTTCTGTGCCCCAGCGTGGCGCCTGTGGGTACTACAAGTAGTAGGTGCTTGGTTGAGGAATGAATGAATGAATGAATGAAGAGACTGGACCGAGTTCTTGTAGGCTTCTCCAACAAGGGCAGAAGCGAAACAGCCCCTGAGACCTAATCTCAGGATCTGGGGTTCTCTAGAATTTGCATAAACAAGTCACTCCCTCAGATCTCATGCCTCTTGGCAGAACAGCCAGCTGCCTGTCACCTCTGGTTTCCAGAGAGGAAGCAGGTTTCTATAAGCCCAGCTCAGCTGGCCCCTGGGGACTGAATTGCTTTCTCTCCCCAGAGTCCCTTTCTCATTGTGCCAGAGGCAGAGAGCCGCGTTTGCCCATTTGGGTGGCCTGCCACATGGCTGCGTTCCAGGCACCATCTGTGTGACTGTATGACATCATCCCAAATGTGATTTTAATCTTTCCAGCATCTGCAATCCCTACAGGTACTATCTGCTTGGGAGTCAGGCATTATTATCAGCTCCATTTTACAGATGGGGAAACTGTCACAGTCAGGAGACTGAAGAGAGGAGTGGGAGCCAAGTCTTGTGGCTCTAAATGCTATGTCCTGAGGCTGGCTTCACTCTGGTGCAATTTGGGGCTTCAAAGCTAAAGAAAAAAAAAAAAAAGCTTTATCTTTTCCAACTAGCTATGGCCCAGATACGCATCTTTCAGAATGTCTTAGAAAAAAAATTCAAAAAGCTTGCCAGGCTTTTTACCTGATCTTGTCAACATCCTTCTCTTATTCTCTCTTGACTGAGATGTCTGGGATGATCTGAAGTCTCACTTAAGTGGAGCTGCGGATTGTACAAGGTTTTCTTTGAATGGGGCCCGTGGGCAGACCGAAAGCTCTACGGCCTGCCCTCTCCTGACTTCCTGAGTGCCTTCTTGCTCCTCCTCTCCCAGTGGGGGTGTTTTGTGCCTGCAAGCCTTTCCTTTTGGGTATTAGACACTCAGATGGAAGAAGGGGTAGAAAAAACCCTGGCACCAAAAAAGCAACCAAACCCATTTGTCCTATAAACTGGGAGGAAATGCAGTTTGAGTTAGTGGCTCCCAAGCTTGTCTGATAGTACACCCAGCTTGGTTAGAACCTTCTTGTGGGAGACCTGGAAAATCTACCTCTTTAAGTAAGAACCCCAAGAAACATTTATCATCGGGCAAGACTGGGGAACACTAAATTAGGGAGAAAAATTTAAGCTATAAACTCAACTTATAGTACCTTCATCTGGGATGGAGTTTCCTCATGTTCTGCAAACGGTTAACACGTTCAGCTGCTAACTGAAGGTCTGGCTGATGGAGTCCACCCAGAGGTGCCTCAGAAGAGAGGCCTGGAGCACAGTTCTACTCCGACACACGTGACGTTGCCATGAGTGGGAACTGCTTGAAGGCAACTGGTTTTTTTCATCTTGGACAGTTACGCCTTGCCTGGAAGGGAGCCTTAAGAAACCTACGCTAATAATTCAAATTATTCTAATTATAAATATTATAATAAGACTGAAATGTAAGAAGCCCAGTAAATAAGTGAGAATGCTTCTAAATATGGAAGATTTTCCACCTTTTGTTTTAACTTTATTTATTATTTTATAAGCCCTTTGATAGGATTTACTACGAGCCAGGCATTATGCTTTACAAATATTTACTCATTCAATCTTCAGAGAACCTGGCTGAGTCACAGTGAGGTTCAGTCACTTGCCCAAGTTCGCACAGTTAGAAGTGGTGGAGCCAGGGCACAGACTTGGGCAGTCTGGCTCCAGAATGTTTGATCTAACCCACTAAGCTATATGTGTTTAAAAAAAAAAAAAAAAAAACTCTTCATTTGACCACAGAGCAAACCCTCTCTTCACAATCATTGTAAAGTAAACGATAGAACAGCCTAGTGTGAGTGATTTCAAATACTTCACTGGTGGGGTCCAAATTAGCACCGCTGTTAATGTACATGGAGCCCCATCTGACTTCTTTCTTTTGGTGGAAAAACACGTCTATTGTTATGGCAATCCCAAATGCTGTGTGGAAGCTTTAGAGAACAGATTCAAATGCCTTTATTTCTCACCCCAAATATTAAAACAAACCCTCTGCTGATTCCTGACAGATTTGAGTCTCTCTGCGTTTCAAGTATTTCAGACCAGCTTGGACACATACACATGATCTTCTTCTTTCCCCTGCCTGGTTTATTTTTAAAGCCTGCATCTGGCTGCTTTTACGTTCCCCAGAAGGCGGAGGGAAATTGCTCTGAAGCAACGGGCTGGGCGCTGAAACACGGCTTCTCCCTGCAGGCAGAAGACAGCTTTTATCCCGGGCTTTGAGCCTGTCCTTTACCTCATGCCAGTCTGAGGACTTACAAGAATCCCGTGACCTGCTGGACTCCTCACGCACAGATGGCCAGGCAGGAAGTTCACGGTTACTTGTTCACATTTAACTTCTCTGAGGGGCAGTATAGTCACCCTCTGATCATCCCCAGTCAGGTCAAACAGAGGATCCCTTTCTGTCTGAGAGAGCTCGTTGTCACAGAGCTATGATTACATTTGCTATGTGCCAGACACTGAGTTAGACATAACCGAGCAACGCTATGAAGTGCTGTTGTTGTTAGGTGCCAGTCGGTTCCGACTCATAGCAACCTCATGTGACAGAGTAGACCTGTCTCATAGGGTTTTTCTTCTTTTTTTTTTAATCTTTACCGGAGCAGATCACCAGGTCTTTCTCCTGCAAAGCAGCTGGGTGGGTTCAAGCTGCCAACCTTCCAGTTAGCAGCCGAGGGTGTCACCATTGTGCCACTTTTATTTTCCCCCATTTTTCAAAACGGAGACTGAGGCTCAGGGGAATCTATTCTCCCTGCCCAAGGTCGTACAGCTTGTCAGAGGCAGAGAGGAACTTCCAGTCTGGGTTGACACCAGCACCTGTGACCACTCCAGTCTTCCTTGTAGCGAGCAGTTATTCTTAAGCATCTTTCTTAATACGAAATCCTCGGTAGTCTCTGTGGGAGCAATCGAGCATCAAATTCATGTGTATGAGGCTGCCGTGAGAGACTATTTATGGTCTGGGGACTTATGCCTTGATTATACGGGTTGCCTTGTGTTTTTTTTTTTTTTTTTTTTTGGGAGAAGTCTGGGCTCCTGCAAGGAAGTGCAAGGTGTGAAATTCAAATAGCCTTTTGGGATTACAAATATACTTTCGCTAATGGCCTTAATCAAAGAAGATCATGTAACTTGAAACAGGTGGTTGATGTTAACTATCTAGCATCCTGCTGCTGCTGGTTATTTTCCCTAAGGCTCTGTTGCTGAAGCCTTTGTGTGCCGCTGAAGGCTTGCTAGCTCTGCCTTGAGATATGGTTCCAATCAGTCCCCTCTTCTCCATCCCAAAGGTCTCTACATTCCCTTGGCCCTCATCATTGAAATGCCCGCCTAAGGGGTCCTCCTATCCCCAAGCTTGTCCCCTTGACCCATGGTGTCCACTCTGACTGCCAGGTGACCTTTCTGAAAAACAAACCTATACACATGCATGACATTATGCATTTGTCAAACCCATGGGACTGTACAACACAGAGTGGCACCTCATGTAAATGATGGACTGTAGTTAATAATAGTGCATCAATATTGGTTGATTAATTGTAACAAATGCACCAAAGGAATGCCAGATGTTAATGACAGGAAAAAAATGTGTGCAGGTAGGAGGGTGTATACGGGAACTCTGTACTTTGTATGCCATATTTCTGTAAACCTAAAACTGCTCTAGAATATGAAGTCTATTAAAAATAAACAAACAACTAATAAACAAAAAACAAATGTAATTACTTTGCTCCCTGCCTCCTGCCCTTTGATGGCTCTTCACTGCCTTCAAGATGAAGGCAGAAAGTGCTTAGCATGGAGCATGTGGTCCATGACCCTTTAGCTCCCTGGAGTTCTAGACCACCTCATCTCTTACCTCATTCTCCATACTCTCTACATCCCATTCATAACGAACCTCTCACTGTTATCAAACACACCACACTCTTTTTATGCATCTGTATTTTTGCACATGCTGTTTTGTCTAGGAGTGCCCTACTGCCAAGTAGACTATCAGCTAGTCATGCTTAGAGAACGATTCAGAAGACCCCTTTCTTCCATCTTGCCCACGCAGAGCTCTTGTTTTTTATTGTCCTCTGCTGTCCCGAGCACCTGTACCAGACTCCATCACAGCACATATGATGCCGTAATGATTGTAATGACTGTTTATGTGTGTGCTTCCCTCGTAAGGTTGTGAGTGTAACTCCACCAACCATCATACAGCCTACCGTGTGAATAACTGAATGAAAGAGTAAATAAAGGAAGGAATGCGTAAGCAAGGAGTTCGCTGGAGAGAGGTAATAGTAATAATAGCACTAAGGCATTGAGAATAAGCAATTGTATATAGTTTTGTATTTAGCTCTTACAATAATCCTGTGAGGCCGGTGAAAAATCTGTTCTGTAGATGAGGAAACAAGGAGCCCTTGCGGTGCAATGGTTAAGTGCTCTTCTGCTAACTGAAAGGTTGGCGGTTTGAACCAACTGACTTGAAAACCCAATTTTGTGACCATCTTATCCTGAACTGTGTGCCTGACTCAGGGTAATCCCACATTCCCTGCCTGTGGGTATTTTGGACCACCTGGGAGAAGACAGCAGCAGACCCTCAAGGGCAGAAGGCAAAGGGCTTCCTTTGTCCCACAGTAGGTTCAGCATTGCCCCCCTCCTCAGATCTGAATCCCCTGACCTGTCCAAGACAAGATGTGTGGGTAACAGTGGAGGAAAGGAATAGACTTAGGAGAGAAGGCAGTTAATTGTTATGTCGGAGGCTGCCTGCTCCTAGCAGCTCACTAGTGTGTTCTTAGCTTCCCCAGGTACTGCTCAGTCTGGGGTGCTGGGGAAGCTTTGCCTCAGAGATGTACCCGATTGGTTAGGGAAAATTCATTTCCTCTTCTTGGATGAAAATGCAAATTAGGTTCCCTTTTGGCCACTTCATTGGGTTTGATTTTACCACACCAATTTATTTAAGAACAAAAGGAATGATTCCAAGGATATTTGAAAGTGTACAAGGATGAGTATGTGTGTGAGAGGAAATTCATGTGGTCTGAAAGAATCAAGAAGGTGTGAGTGGGAAGAGGTTGAACAGCGGCTCTCCTGAGTCCTGTGTGCCAGAGAAATCATAATGATGCTGCAGAAGAGACTGACTACCTGTCACCATTTCCTTTTCTTTCTGGGCACGCAGCTAGACATCTCCCTGCCTCCCTTGCAGTTAGATGGGGCCATGAGATAGAGTTTTAGCCAATAGAATATGGGCTCTCCTCTAGCCCTGGCCATAGTGAAATACAAGCCTAGAGAGGGGAAAAGCCTAGACCAGGCAAAAGAACTAGAGCTGATATCAGAGCTTGGGATCCAGGATTCCTATTTGTGGCTCTTTAATAATAAAATCCACCACAAGTCTGTCACTTCGTCTTACTGTGGCAGCTTGCATGTTGCTGTGATACTGGAAGCTTTGTCACTGGTATTTCAAATACCAGAAGGGCCACCCTTGGTGGACAGATTTCAGAGGAGCTTCCAGAATAAAATAGACTAGGAAGAAGGACCTGGCAGTTTACCTCTCAAAAAAAAAATGGCGAGTGAAAACCTTATGAACAGCAGCGGAACATTTTCTGATATAGTGATGAAAGATGAGCCCCTTAGGTTGGAAGGCACTCAAAATATGACTGGGGAAGAGCTGCCTCCTCAAAGTAGAGTCGACCTTACTGACGTGGATGGAGTCAAGCTTCTAGGACCTTCATCTGCTGATGTGGCACAACTCAAAATGAGAAGAAACAGCTGCAAACATCCATTAATAATTGGAACCTGGAATGTATGAAGTATGAATCTAGGAAAATCAGAAGTCGCCAAAAATGAAATAAACGTCAATATCCTAGGCATTAGTGAGCTGAAATGGACTGGTATTGGTCATTTTGAATCAGACAATCATACGTTCTACTATGCCGGGAATGACAAATTGAAGAGGAATGACATTGTGTTCATCATCAAAAAGAATACTTCAAGATCTATCCTGAAGTACAACACTGTCAATGATGGAATAATATTCATATGCCTACAAGGAAGACCAGTTAATATGACTACTATTCAAATTTACACACCAACCACCAATGATAAAGATGAGGAAATTGAAGATTTTTACCAGCTTCTGCAGTCTGAAATTGACCAAAAATGCAATCAAGATGTACTGATAATTACCGGTGATTGGAATGCGAAAGTTGGAAATGAAGAAGAAGGATCGGTAGTTGGAAAATATGGGACGCTGGAGATCATATGGTAGAATTTTGCAAGATCAACAACTTCTTTGCAAACACTTTTTTTCAACAACATAAATGACGACTATGCACATTGACCTTACCGGCTGGAAAACAGGAATCGAATTTACTATATCTGTGGAAAGAGACACTTTCAGAAAAGCTCAATACCATGAGTCAGAACAATGCTGAAGCCAACTGTGAAAGCGGCCACCAATTGCCCCTATGTAAGTTCAAGCTGAAGCTGAAGAAAACTTAAAAAAGTGTGCGAGAGCCAAAATATGGCCTCTGGTGTATCCCATCTGAATTTAGAGACCATCTCAAGAATAGACTTGACGCAATGAACACTAATGACTGAAGGCCAGAGGAGTTGTGGGAAGACATCAAGGACATGTCTTACATGAAGAAGGCAAGAGGTAATTAAAAAGACAGGAAAGAAAAGATGAAAATGGATATCAGAAGAGGCTCTGAAACTTGCTCTGAACGTCGAGTAGGTAGAGCTAATGGAAGAAATGATGAAGTAAAAGAGCTGAACAAAAATTTCAAAGGACAGCTTGAGAAGACAAAGTAAAATATAATGAAATGTGCAAAGACCTGGAGTTAAAAAGCCAAAAGGGAAGAACACGCTCCACATTTCTCAAGCTGAAAGAACTGAAGAAAAAATTCAAGCCTTGAGTTGCAATTTTGAAGGATTCCACGGACAAAATTTTGAATGATGCATGAAGCATCAAAAGAAGGTGAAAGGAATACTCAGAGTCACTGTACCAAAAAGAATTGGTTGACGTTCAACCATTTCAGGAGGTAGCATACGATCAAGAACCAATGGTACTGAAGGAGGAAGTCCAAGCTGCACCGAAGGCATTGGTGAAAAACAAGGCTCCAGGAGTTGATAGAATACCAACTGAGATGTTTTACAAACAGGTGCAGCACTGGAGGTGCTCATTCTTCTATGCAAAAAAGGTTGGAAGACAATCCCCTGGGCAACCGACTGGAAAAGATCCATGTCTGTGCCCATCTCAAAGAAAGGTGATTCAACAGAATGCGGAAATTATCAAATAATATCATTAACATCACACGCAAGTAAAATTTGCTGAAGATCATTCAAAAGTGGTTGCAGTAGTACACTGACAGGGAACTGCCAGAAACTCAAGCCAGATTCAGAAGAGGACGCGGAACCAGGGAAAGCATTGCTGATGTTAGAGGAATCTTGGCTGAAAGAGCAGAATACCAGAAATATGTTTACCTGTGTTTTATTGACTATGCAAAGGCATTCGACTGTGTGGATCATAATAAATTATGGGTAGCATTGTGAAGAATGGGGATTTCAGAACACTTAACTGTGCTCATAAGGAACCTGTACTTAGACCAAGAGGCAGATGTTCGAACAGAACAAGGGGATACTGCTTGGTTTATTTAAAGTCAGGAAAGGTGTGCGTCAGGGTTGTATCCTTTCACCATACTTATTCAATCTATTTGCTGAGTGAATAATCTGAGAAGTTAGACTATATGAAGAAGAATGTGGCATCAGGATTGGTGGAAGACTCATTAACAACCTTTGATATGCAGATGACACAACATTCCTTGCTGAAAGCAAAGAGGACTTGAAGCACTTACTGGTGAAGATCAAAGACTACAGCTTTCAGTATGAATTTTACCTCAACATAAAGCAAAAATCTTCACAACTAGAACAATAAGCAACTTTATGATAAATGGAGAAAAGATTGAAGTTGTCAAGGATATCATTTTACTTGGATCCACGATCAATGCCCATGGAAGTAGCAGTCTGGAAACTAAATGATGTCAAGGAATGTAGTGCCTGTGAGCGCACCAAACTCTCAGCCCTCTTATGATGACCTGTCTCTACCTCTACCGCTCAGTATTAGAACCTTTCCACAATCAAATTCACGACCTCTAATCTATTTTTCCTTATGTTAGGTGCAGTCGGTTGGCTCTGACATGGCAACCCCACGTACAACAGAATGTAATGTTGCCCAGTCCTGTGCCATCTTCATGATCATTGGTGTGCTTGAATCCTCTGTTGCTGCCACTGTGGATGTTGAGTGCCTTCCAACTTAGGGGGCTCATCTTCCAGCACTACGTTGAACAATATTCTATTTTGCTCCATAGGGTTCTCACTGACTAATTTTTGGAGGTAGATTTCCAGGCCTTTCTTCCTAGTCTGTCTTAGTCTGGAAGCTCTGCTGAAAACTGTCCACCCATGGGCGACACTGCTGGTATATGAAATAGCTTCTAGCATCATAGTAAGACACAAGCCACCACAGTATCACAAACTAAAAGATGGGAGGTGGGTTTTTCCTTTTAGGGGCATTTTATCAATAAGTGGGAGCTCCTCAGTGTTAGAGACATTGACAAGGGGTGTCTGAGTGTTTTCCACAGAGCAAGGCCTTGGATGTCAAGCTACCCCAACTGTACCCCCCCCCCCCCCGCAACTGTCCTGCCCCCACTGAGGAAGGGCCCTGCTTGGGACAGGCCTCTCATCCTGCTGTCCTGGCCTCCTTCCAAAGCCTACATCCTCTCAAGGTCTGAAGGCCAGAAGCCCTTCCTACCTCCATCAGGACCTGCTTGAGTGTTGCCCAGGGGCAGGCATGACAATGCAGTCTAAAATTATTCCAGCTGAAGGCTGTGTACCCTCCGCCCTTCCTGCATTCCTCCCCGAGGCTGGGCCAGCCCAGAGAGAGACCTTTGCGGACTTTGTGATTTATGTTGATGGCTGTGCTCCCAGCCACTGGGCTGTCTCTGGGGCTAGAGTGCTGAGATGGCTCCATGGAAGTACAGCCTGTCCAAAGCTAGCTTGCCATGGAGTCTGAGTGCTCTGCCCAGTGTATTCTTTTGTGCAGTGGGGGGCTGTCTGGGGCTCTCTGTTCCCTCTGCTTGGATCAGTTTTTGCCTGGTTAACTCATATTTACCCTATTGGGTTGAGCCTGAATGTCCCTTCCTCCAGGAAGCCTTCCTTACATACCTCCCTCCTGCATCAGTCTGGGTTGGATGCCATTTCCAACCTAATGCTTACCCCATCAAAGGACTTTTCACACTGTTGTGTACTGGCCTGACCATGAGTCTATCTCCTTGAGAAGGACCCTATCTTACTCACTATAGTATTCCAAATCCTAGCACAATGTCTAAGACATAAAAAAAAAATACTCAATAAGTATTTGTTGAATTAATTAAAGCCAAGGTGACAAGGCTGAAGAGTGAATAGTATATTTTTACTGGCATAAAGAAAAGAAGTATTCTAATGTTGAGGTATTAAAGAAATAACATCTGTTGTTTCAGGGTTTGCAAAACTTCAGTCATTTCTACTGGTGTCTAAATTTCTTTCAGAATGAAGTAATTGGGATAGAATTTCAGGATGCCATTGTTGAAGGTCTCTATAGCTATTTTACAAAGAAGGAAGTGGAGGCTCAGAGAGGTTCTGGAAATTTCCAAGATCACATGGTCAGTAAATGGCAGATTGAGGGCTGTCTTATTATTGAAAAGGCATGTGGTTCCTCAGATAGTTGAACATAGTACTACCATATGACCCTGCAATTCCAATCCTAGGTATACACCCAGAAGAACTGAACCCAGGGACACAAACAGAAACCTGTACACCAATATTCATGGCGGCACTTTTCACAATAGCCAAAGAGTGGAAACAATTGAAATGTCCATCAGCAGAGGAATGGGTAGAAAATGTGGTACATATGCACAGTGGAATACTACTCAGCCATAAAGAGAAATTAAATCCTGACGCATGCCACTACATGGATGAACCTTGAAAATGTCATGCTGAGTGAAATAAGTCAGTCACCAAAGGACAAATACTGTATCATTTCACTTATATGAAATAGCCAAATATATAGAAACCAAAGATTATTAGTGGTTACCAGGGTTGGGAGGGAGCTGGAAAGGGGGAGCTTTTGCTTAGGGGGGCATTGGGTTTATGTTAATGGTGGTGGAATGATTTGGAAAAGAAGGGTAAGGATGGTCGCGCAACTTGAAGAATGTAATCAATGTCGCTGAATTGTACATGTAGAAATTGTTGACATGGTGCAAGTTTTGTTATGTATATTTTCATCACAATTTTAAAAAGATTTTTAAAAAAGCATGTTTGGTTCACAAGGTTTTTGTCCAGTGTGGGAGACCCACAGTACTCAAGACAATGACATATCCTTGGCATAAGACCATGACAGGGACAGGGAGAAGTTCTGAGGGAGCACCGAGGGAAGATGGAATGGACTGGCCAAGGGTTTCCCATGTGGACACGGATGGGAAAGGCCGTGGGAGCAGCCTGTGAAAAGGCAAGGGGGCCTGAAGCTGTAGGGCTTTTAGGGGCACCATAATACTCTACCTACCTTACAGGCAGTTGCTAAAATGAAATGAGACAAATGTATGGAAAAGTCAACATTGCATCTGCCATTTTACAAAAACAAGCCTATGTCTACTATCCAACTATCAGCTTTTCCCATCTTACATCTCCCTCCAGCATCAGTAAAACTAATAAGGCTTTTACCTTCTTTGCCATCAAACAAGCTGAATTTCCTGAATGTCAGGATTTCTGGAAGTACAAAAGATTTGCCAAGAGGTGAACAGCCCTCTGGCTTGGTCTTCAGGTGTGTCCTGCCCTCCTCTGCTACCTTCCTGTCCCTCCAGGCTGTGTCTGTCCTTCCCAGCCATATGTCCTGGCCTCTTGGCAGGTCAGGGCAGGAGTCTTTCTGGCCTGCCGTGGGGTCTTTCTCTGGAGACGAGTGATGAATCTGCTGAGGGATTAGCTGACTTTTCCTGGCCCTGGTGGTGCCAGGATCCAGCACATTCCTGAAAGGCCTGAGCTGATGGATGTCCTGGGGGTAGGGGTAGGGGGTGTGCAGGAGAGAAGAGTCTCACAGAGTTTGGGAGGGGGATTCTTAACATTCCTAGGGGTGGGGGGCAGAAGTGCCTGGAGCAGAGATGGACAGACAGCTGAGAGAACAGGCCCAGACCAGGCCAGGGGTGGGTGCCTTGATCGGCACCTCACTGCCCCCTCCTCACCTTCAGCCCTGTGGAATGTTATCTTTCCTTTAATCACTTGCAGGCAAAGGAAGAATGAGTTGGTTGCACCTGTACAGAGTGCCTGATGAGAGGTAGCTTTGACTCTTTCCGTTTCAGGACAGGTGGGGTGGGGCCTAAGGGAGTAGGGAGGTTCGTGGCCTGTCGGGCTAGAAGGAAGGGCATTAGAGCTCTCTGGATTCCATGCATATGTGTCATAGATGAGGCAGACCCAGAGTGGGGAAGGGATGTCCAATCTCTAAGCTTTCTGGATGCCAAGGACCTTACGGCTTCCCCTCATCTAACACCTTTATCTGGTGGCCAAAGGGTCTTAGGACAAAGTGTGCATAACAGAGAATTATGGGCAAAGCCACAACTGGAACCCAGCACCACTGGTGTTTTTTCTTTCACGATCAAATGTTCTTTCTCAGATATTTCTCACCCTGGGCCTTAATTTCCCCAACTGTAGAAATGAGAGCATTGGATACATGTTCTCTGAAGAATCTTTTGGTCCTGATGTCCTTGGACCTCTATGAACTGCACTGGTTCTCCCCAGGCCAGGTGGTGGCTGCTGTGCAGAAGGAAGCCCAAAGAACGCAGAGGCAAAGAAAAGACATTTAAAAAGACATTTAGTTGTCTTATTCTCTTCATCCAGAGAAACCACTGAAAAATATTGGAGGGAGGGGAGTCCTTGAAGTCTAGTTCCTCAGAACCTGAGCTCCTGAGGCCACCTGGGGAAGAAGAGAAAGCATCAAGTCCAAGTTGATTTCCAATTCTACCACTTAACAGTGGTGGGACCTCATGCAAGTGACTCAATCTCTCTGAGCCTCAGGTAATAATAGCCACCTTTCATGGTTGTTGTAAGGCTGGAGAAGTTTCTCCCTGATGCTCCCCCTTTTTGGCTTACTCTCTGGCTTCGGCCGTCACATCTCATGTTGTTCTTGGTTTACTGCCAACTGAGCCCTAGTAACAGTCTGTTTAACTAAGGCTGAGCAAGCAGCAAGTTGTCTTTGACCCAGCTTAGGGCCCTTTCAACTTCAGGCCCCAACTCATGGCGACCCCATGCACAATAGAACAAAATTCCGCCCAGTCCCACACCATCCTCATTATCGGTTGTAGATAGGACCATTGCAATCCACAGGGTTTTCATTGGCTGGTTTTCAGAAGTAGATCACCAGGCCTTTCTTCCTGGTCCATCTTAGCCTGGAAGCTCCACCGAATCCTGTTCAGCATCATAGCAATACAAAAGCCTGCATTGAGAGATGGGTGGTGGTTATGCATGAGTTGCATTGGCCGGGATTCAAACCCAGGTCTCCCACATGGAAGGCAAGAATTCTACCACTTTTCACCAAATACTAGTGCTTCTCTTGGTTCTTTGAGGACTCGCAAAGCAAGACCCACAGATTTTCTAGCCTACACTATGCTTTGCGGTATTATTCAGACAAACCTACCACAGGTCTTGGATTTTCCAAGACTACATTGCAGTCTTTGGTGATGATTCTTTTCCAACAGGTACTTTGCTTAATTGTGATTTTATTTTCATGCCTTTTAATACTTTTCATAAAAACACATTTGCAGATTAGGGGCAAATAGGACATGGAGGATTGGAGTCTCAAGGTATTTCACCTGTCCTTGACTAAGTGTGTTCTCCCTGCCCCCAGTGACCAGCCCTGTGCCATGATGTCTACCTACATTTCTCATTGAATTCCCATGGCAGTCCCCCCACCGTGACAGGTATTTATCCCCATTTTATAGATGAAGAAACTGAAGCTGAGGAAGTGCATGACTCACTCAAGTTCACACAACTAATATGGAGCAGACCTGGGGGTTAATGAATAAGGAGCTGGGTGAGGGTTTGTGCGTATTTGTTGCTGAGGACCCTGTTCAACTGCACTTCCGATCACATAGTAGACATTCAATGAACAACAACTATTATCTTGCCATTACACCATAATCTACTTAAAGATAAGTTACCTGGAGCTATACATTGCTTTTAAAATTTCAATATTGTAAATAGTGCGACAATGTTCATTTTCATACATTCATTCACAATATTTACAAAATGCCTTCTGTGTGCTAGGCACTGGGTTGGCTGCCAGCCCCAAGATGATTCCCTGCAGGGTTGAAGGAGAGACACAACTTGATTTCCTTTCTGATAATGGCTGGGTAGCAGAGGAACTGGAAGAGGAGGCTCACACGTGTAGGTGTTTGTGTGAATTCCTATCTCTCCACTGTGCCTGCCTCTCTGCCTTGGACACTTAGCTGTTCTGAAGGTATTCACTCTGCTTCAGAGGCTTCAGAGAGCCCTGGGCAGGGTGGTTCTATTTTTCTTCAATAAGGAAGCTAAAGGCTGCATCTATTGGGAGGAAAAAGGGGAGGCTGAGCACAACCCTTGAATACTACCTGGAAAAACCAATGGAGTTTCTTGGCTCTGTCTCCTATCAGAGCTTCCTGAAATCATCAAAGGAGTAGAATGTTGGGTGGACAGTAATATACCCATTACATCATCTCCTTTGCTTTCCTCCTTTTTTGTGGTCAGATCAAACAAAAACAAAGCATTTGCTAACATTACCCCCAGGGATTGTTCTATATTAAGATGAGCAATTGTGAGGAAATCTAAAATTAGTCCAGCTGTAATCAGGTCTTGTTGCCAACATAGATGACTCAGTTTCCAAATCCACATGTTATTCCTGAATCCTGACAGAGCTCTCAGAGGCAGCACTCAGGGCAGAGATGCCGATAAGGCCCAGCACTGGGGCTTCTGCCTATGGCTGTCTGCTGTGGTAGAAAGGGCACTAGCTTTAGCATCAGGCAGACCTGGGCTTGGATCCTGGCTCTGACCCTCATTAGCTTCAGGTCCAAGGGCAGGCTACTCAAACTCTTTGAGTCTCAGCTTCCCCATAAGAAAAGAGGGGGCTGAAAGTACCCATTTCATACGGTTGTTATGACAGTTGAATAAGACAATGTATGTAAAGGTAGACCTAGCATAGATCCTGGGTCAATGCTTCTTTTAACATGTTAGTTCCCTTCCTCCAACAAGTCTGTGGTTCCCCATACCAACTCAAAGTAGTAACCAGAGAAGCCCTGGTATGACTGCCTCAGCTTGGATACCATGATTCATCTTCTCTCTTCTCAACTTGCTGTGGACTCTTGGAGCAAGAGAAGAAGTTAAATATTGTCTAGTCCAACCTCCTTGCTTGGATTCCTTCCAGGACTTTCTTCTGCTTACATGACTCTGCTAATAGGTGGCTCACTATTTCTTCCATCACCTGTCTCTCAGTTTTCAGTACTCTGGTGGCTTGGATGTTGCTGTGATGCTGGAAGACATGCCACCAATAAGTGCTCAACTACTAGCTAAAAGGCTGGTAGTTCGAACCCACCCACACATGCCTCAGAAGACAGGCCTGGTCATCTGCTCCCGAAAGGTCACAGCATTGAAAACCCTGTGGAGCACTGAAAACCCTCTGCATGCATGTAGTCGTCTTCAGTTGGAATTGACTTGATGGCAACTAGCAAGGACAACAACAAAATACTGGACATCTGATGAAATGGAGACATTTGAATTTACCACCGCTCCTTCCAAGAAGAATATGGAGAAAAGGAATACTTTGATAAGCTGTGTTGAATGAGGTTTAATGGTGATGTTGAGATCTCCAAGGGGTATGCTTAAGAAAATAGCCATTTCAAGAGGGTGACTCTGGTTAATTACAGGGCTTTTCATGAATGGTACATGCAAGCTAAGGCCAGAGCTGAGAAATTCCCCTGAACCACTTTCTCTGCCCTTCCTTCATGCATTGCTCAGCAAATTCCTCTTTAAGTAAATATTAGACATATATTTAAAGGCTACTGGTTTGAAGAGGCACCATATTGTTGATCCCCTTGAGATCAGCCTGCCCAAGGCACCCACATGTGTTGGTATGGCCTTTCTGCTGTAACATGTGAATGGCCTGATAACAACGATCTCTGGGAAGGTGGAACCCAGCAGAGAGAATTCCAGAAACTTACTCTTGTTTCTGTCTCCTCATTCTAGGTAGCCTTCTCCTGTTCGTCAGCCTTGGTTTCCTCCTTGATGTGGCTGCCCTGAAATGTCTAGTGTCTATTTAGACTCTCCTGCTCACAGCCTGGTGTTGTTGGGGCTCACAGCCTGGAGCCCTGGTGGCACAGTGGTTAAGAGCTTGGCTGCTAACCAAAGGGCCAGCAGATCGAATCCACCAGGCACTCCCTGGAAACCCTATGGGGCAGTTCTACTCTTCCTATAGGGTTGCAATGAGTCAGAATCGACTTGGTAGCAATGGGGTTCTTTGGGGTCACAGCTTAGCTTCTCACACCCAACCCTGCCTCTCTGAGCCTGAGTTCATCTCCCACTTACGCATGTCTAGTACCAACCCAACACACTTATGGTTCCCATGTCTACCTAGACAGTACGGCAATTTGCATTGTATAAAATTTTATCAGTACCCTGTTCATCTGAGGGTCAGATTTATGAACCATACAACTCTGTAACACAGTCATGATTCTGGAATTAAGCAGAATATTCTCCTGGGTAACAAGAAAAATGTTGCTGTTGTTGCTGTTAGGTGCCTTCGAGTCGGTTCCGACTCATAGTGAACCTAACTTTCACAAAACTCAGGCACTTTTCATTGTGGCAGAAATGTGCTAACTTACAGCACTCTTGTCAGAGTTTAGTGTCTTAGAATTATGCGTAAAATGAAAATTATTGACTTAATCAGGGTTCTTAATCAGGTTTCTTGTGGAAAACACAGTTTCTTCCTTTGTTAGTGTGAACAGTGGCTTAGAAGAGATTGGGGATGCATTGAGAGGCAGAACTGAGACACACTAGCCTGGGGAGAGAGGTGATGGGGAAGAAAACAGAATTACTATCTGGAAAAGTAGATTAGGGCCATTTAGTACTGGGGCAACTGGCCTGTACAACCTGGTATTTCCAGAAAACATCAGTGTATTAATGTCTGTTTAAATGGCAACCCTGGAGCACAGAGAACAAAAGTCACTGCTGTTCCCCTACTTTGTTAAAGAAGTCAGGGATGCTATAATCCGTTTAATATTTCCAATTCAAATGGATAAAAATATAAAAGCTTATCGGTTAAAGTGGAAAATGTCAGTAATCTGGAAGATTTGCTTTTGTGGGACAGCTTACTCACCTCACTTGCCAGAGGTCAGGGAGTGGCTGTAGGAAAGGTTTTCCCTGGCCTCAAAAAGGAGAGATATGGGATTGGAGCAATTTGGTTTTTAGTGTTCCTGTTTCTAACAGTGAATAAATGAATATCACTCATCGCTTGTCATGGGTGTGGAATGTACCTCTTTCTAAACTTCTACTTCCTGATCTGTAAAATGGGAGCAATACTATTACCTGCCTCATAGGGCTACAGTGAGGATTAAACAAGATAGTGATAACAAAGCACTTGGCACAGTGCCTGGAACATGGCAAGTGCTCAATACTATTGTTGTTAGGTGCTGTTGAGTCAGTTCCGACCCATAGTGACCCTATGTACTACAGAACAGAACACTACCCGGTCTGGCGCTATCCTCAAAGTTGTTATTCCTGAGCTCACTGTTGCTCAGTACTGCTAGTTATCATTATTGCTATTGGTTTTTGGATTTGAAGGGAAAAATCAATTTTTAGCAACTGTGACTTTTTTCTTTTTTTTTGGACAGCACCAAGGAACTAGAGATTGAAAACCAGTTAAAAAAAAAAAAAGAAAGAAAGAAAAGAAAAAAGAAATCAGTTGCCAGTGATTCCACTCTGATTCATCCTGACTCCACTTGTGTCAGAGTAGAACTGTGCTCCACAGGGTTTTCAGTGGCTGACTTCTTGGAAGTAGGTTGTCAGGCTTTTCTTCTGAGATGTTTCTGGATGGACTTGAATCTCCAAACTTTCAGTTAGCAGCCGACTGTTTTAATCACTTGTATCACCCAGGGACTAGAGACTGATTAAGGTGAGAAATAAAGATCATTTTTCACCAACAAATCTCCAATCTCAGGAGGAGTGAATTGGTTACATCTTGTCATGGATCCCGCCAATGATAAAGCTCTCTTTTCTATCCTCTTTCCTCACCAAGCTGCCTTCTGTTCACTACATTCCGAAGTACTATGAGGACCTGATGGCTGGGGAGCAAGAGGATAAACTATTGTGGAGTTGACTGGTGTTTCAGAACAATCCTTGTAATCAACATGACCTTTTAAGGTATGGAGTGGTGGACGTTGTTGTACCTCCTCATACCCATGGTTTGAGGGCTCCGACCCCGACTTAGGCAGCAGATAAGCTGGGAGCTTTGGAGTCAGGGCTCATATCTCTTTCTTTTGCATCCCCGGCAGTGGGCATGAGGGTAGGATACTAGAACTAGGACCTGACTTTCTTGGGTCTCAATTTCTGGATGGGAAAATCCAAGTTGATAGTTTCAGCTCTGAGAGCCTTCCAGAGCTGTTGAGAGCCTCTCTTGGGACTCTTGGTGTGAAAACACTTCAGAAATTGCCAGCCACAGGAGTTGAGTCTGAGAGGGTTGGGGGGAGGCCATTTTGGGTGCTGGGTGCCTCACCATTGTAGAGTGTCTCCATCTGCTTCTCTTTCGTTTTATGGGAGTGTGAGTTTTCTGTCGGAGATCATGTCTACATGCTCCATCCTCAGCACAGCTGGGCCAGCCTTGCCCAGATTGTCTCCACGAAGTCCATGCTGAGAAAGCTTCCAGTTGCCCCCTGCTAGTGCTAACGAACTTGGGAACAGGAGAAGGAAAGTGACTGTCAGTGGGTCACAGGTCTTGTGAGTGAGTGATATGCATGGGGCTAAACCCTATGTCTCTGGGCCCCAGACCTGTCTCCACCACCCTGAGCTGGCATTCATAGGCCTAATGATCTCTCAATCCTCCCATCTCTCAATGCCATGAGGACATTCACTGAAACATTATATTTCCCAACATGTGTTGGGGGAGTATCTACAGAACACCTTCCAAAAAAAATATTTTTACTCTCCAGCAGCAAAATACACAGTATCCATTCTTGTCATTTTTGAATCTCTGGCAACAACTCAATACATTCTTATTTAGAACAATATAACTTTTGTTTGGGCTCCTGAGTTCTTTTGTTCCTTTCAGCCAAAGTGTGAACTATGTGCTTCCTGACCACAGGACAACAGCTCCTGACAATGTAGAAACAATAACAAACAATAGCCAGAGACATGTTGGGGGGATAGGCACCATGGTCCCAACGCCTTTGAAATCCAGGTCTAGGTTATAAGGAAGATCAAAAATAAGTACAGTAGCTGTCAACAACTGCCTAATTACAATAGGTCATCAAATTTTTTTGGTTGTTGTTTGCAATCAAGGAAGATGTAATTTCCAAATATTGTGCCTTACCTACCCTGCATATACTTCACTCCTTCTGATTTGCTGTGACACTAAGTCACCTCCCTCTCTAAGCCTCAGTTTTCTTATGTGTAAGAGGAAGAAACACAAATAGAGATAGCTCAAAGGAAAGAATATTAACTCTGCCTGGGCCATGATTACCATGGAAAATGCTGGCACCCTGTAAATTCCAGCAAACATTTGTTGAATAAAAGAATGAACAGAGAAGTCTTTAAAGAGTAGACAATACTTAAGCTTACTCGGAGGCTTAGAAGAGGTGGAGGGTGCTCAGGCAGAGGAATAACCTCATGCAAAGCTTAGAGACATGAAACAGCATATGAAAACTTCAGGAATGACCATGTTTCCATGCGGCTTGAGGGTGGGGTGTGAGGTAGGGGTCATGAAGGATGAAGCTGGAGAGGCCAAGAAATATTTGATAAATGAATACATGAATTTTAAAAATGAAGAAACTGAGGCACAGGGAGGTTAAGTATTTTACTGAAAGCTACAAGAAACTTCAGACCTTGGTTCTCAGGCACATTTCCAAGAGTACAGCACTTGTCATGCCTCAAGAATCACCCCCTCTCTCAGCCCTGTGCTCTACAGGGTTTTCATAGCTAATATTTGGAAGTAGATCACTAGGCCTTTCTCCTGAATCACCTCTGGGGGGACTTGAATCTCCATTCTTTCAGATAGCAGTTGAGTGCGTTAACCTTTCACACTACCTGAGGACTCACATTTTCCATCTACTCAGAATATAAGCCAGAGGCCTGACAGTGGCCTGCAAGGCCCTTCATTGTCAGGCCCCCACTACTGCTCTGAGCCCACCTCAACCCACTCCAGCCCCCTAGCCTCCCTGCTTTTCCTAGAATACAACAAGGGCATTCCAGCCTCAGGGCCTTTAGGCTAGCTATTAAAAAAAAAAAATTTTTTTTTTTTTTTATTACCTATGCCTGAAACACTACTTCTCCCATATACCTGCCCAATTCCCTCGCTTTATGCAAGACTCTGGTACAATGTACTATTCTTCTGAGAAGCCTTCTCTGAATACCTTATATAAAATGTCCCAGAAGATCCAGGCTCTAGTCTGGATTCAGCTGCCCTTTTGCTTAGTCTCTCTGGGCCCCAGTTGCTTCCATGGGAAGGACAAGGGGTTGGATGACACAGCCTTAAGGTCTCTTCTGGGCCCAACTTTCCAAGGCTTTGCCACCACACAGTCTTGGGTTGACACATCAACGCTGTCTCTTGCTGGCTGTGGGACTTGGTCCATTCTTTAAGGTCGCTTATTCTTACATTCCTCACCTGAAAAACAGGTGCAGGACACCAGTGCTGCTGGATGGTGATGAAGGTTCACATGGCAGCAGATGTCAGGTATTTAGTCCAGTGCCTGGCACAGAGCTGCACCAAGGATCAGTGGCATCACCTTGGGCAAATGACTTACTCTCTCTGGGCCTCAGGTTCCAGAGAGAACCTGAAGTAAGCGAGCGAATGTCTGTGGCTGGCACAAAGTGAGTGTGCCTTGGTTATTATTAATAGTGAATTTCTACTTTTTTCTTCGGCAGGAAGAAGAATATATATTGATGCTCAATGTAAATAGTAATAACACAATTACAATAGTAATATATATAGAATGCTTATTTTGTGTTAGAAACGGTTCCAAAATCTTTACAGGAAGTGCTATCCACAAATCGAGAACAAATTGAAAAACAAACAACTTGAAACACTTATTTTTCACTGGGTCAGCTTCAGCTACTGCAAATAGAAGACCAGAGGAAATCGGGAGCCCTTTTTAGCAGAGAACTTGATCTGGAGAGATGTTTTGGTTTTGTTCCACTCTGGTTTTGAATTTGCTAGATTCTTTTTTTTTTTTTTAACTTGGTATTTTTTTCAATTGTACTTTAGATGAAGGTTTACAGAACAAACTAGTTTCTCATCAAACATTTAGTACACACATTGCTCTATGACATTGATTAACAACTCCACAACATGTCAACGCTCTCCCTTCTCAACCCTAGGTTCCCTCTTACCACCTTTCCTGTCCTCTCCTGCCTTCCAGTCACTGCCCCAGGGCTGGTGCGCCCCTTTAGTCTTGTTTTATTCCATGGGCCTGTTCAATCTTTGGCTGAAGGATGAACCTCAGGAGTGGCCTCGTTACTGAGCTGAAATGGTGTCTGGGGGCCATACTCTCAGGGTTTCTCCAGTCTCTGTCAGGCCAGCAAGTCTGGTCTTTTTTTTTTTTTAGTTAGAATGAATTTGCTAGATTCTTGATTTTGGAGAATCAGTCAATACAAGTCTGAGATGTTTTGATCCAATCATTCAGGTTCCATGATTTTTTTTTTTTAATTGAACTCCTGGTATATATATATATATATCCCTTAATGTGAAAGGTGTCAGTCTTACAGGTAGGGATGAACAACCCTGCTGTTGGCCTCTTGTGGGGTCTTTCTGGTTCTGTTGACCGATGATAGGAGAATGTGGTATACACCTCAAGGGTTTAACAAAGTAGTTTAATTAATAGTTTAATATTAAAATATTCATTAAATATTATTAAAATATTAAAATGTTGGCTTTAAAACTCCCTTCCCTCTGCTGCTTACATTATGCAGTCATTGACATTCACCTTCTCGAAAAAATTGTTTTTCTCTTATTATTTCTCCACCTAAGCTTTGACCGAGGAGAGCAGTAGTTCATTGGTAGAATTAGTACCTTCCATGTGGGGTACCCCAGTTTGATTCCCAGCCAATGCACCTCATACAGAGCCCCCACCCATCTGCCAGTAGAGGCTTATGTGTTGCTGTGTTGCTGAACGGGTTTCAAGGGAGCTTCCAGACTAAGACAAACTAGGAAGGCCCAGGGATCTACTTTTAAAAAGTAGCCTATGGATCACAGCAGTCCAATTTGCAACTGATCACGGGGATGGTGAAGGACCGGGCAGTGTCTTGCTTCGTTGTATGTGGGGTCCCCATGAATTGGAGGTCGCTCAAGGACAGCAAACAGCAACAAATCTTTGACCACACTAAAAGAACACTTATACAACACAATTATAATGCCTTGTATTTGTGGTGTGATTTATACTTTGACAATGTTTAGAGAACTAATGTTTACTAAGGAGCTAGCACCTGGTAGAATCTTTACTTTTCCCCTTTGTTGTTGTTGTTAGTTGTCCAGTCAATTCCGACTCATGACGACCTCATGTATGCAGAGTAGAACTGCTTCATAGGATTTTCAAGGCAGTCACCTTTTGGAAGCAGATCTCCAGACCTGTCTTCCAAGGTGTCTTTGGGTAGTTTTGAACTGCCAACCTTTCAGCTAGTTGTTGAGCACTTAACCATTTGAATCACTCTGGGACCCTACCTTTTCCTCGAAGGTATGTATCTTAGAGGAAAGGGAGCTGAGGCTTGAGAAGATCTAGGATCATTTGTAAGATCACAGCATTGATGTATGTGGACCTTGGCCTTGTTGAATTTGCCTCCAAGGCTCTTGCCCTGCCTTGGGTTGCCTCCATGAAGGCATTTTCTCCACAGTACAAACAGCCTGCAGAGAGATGGAGACAACTGGGGGTGTGGGGACTTCCAACTTCCAGCCAGGCTTGCATGCCGTGCTGTGTGTTTGAAAGGCTGTAACATTTCCTTTTTTTTTGTTTTGTTTTTTGAGGCATTCTGAAAGGATTCCTTTACTGGGGCAATTTCTCAACTGTGTTTGGAATATGAATTGATAGACAGAAAACTTACTTGCAGTCATTTCCCAAGAAGACTCATGACACCAGAGAGGCACGCCTGTGGTTTTAGCGTACCCTGTGCTCTAAAACAAACCAAACCAGTTGCCATCGAGTCGATTCCAATTCATGGTAACTCAGCGTGCTGCAGAGTATATTGTGCTCCATAGGGTCTTCAAGGCTGAGATATTTCAGAAGCAGATCACCAGATCTTTCTCCCGAGGCACCTCTGAGTGGATTCAAACTACCAACCTTTTGGTTACTAGACTAGTGCTTAATGGATTGTGTCACCCAGGGACTCTAGAGAGGTGAAAAGAAAATCAATGCCCAGGTTCACTTATCTCCTAATGCCTAAAGCAGCAGAAAGGAGCCCTGGTGGCACAATGCTTAAGCACTTGGCTGCTAACCAAAAGCCTGGTGGTTTGAACCCATCAGCTGCTCTCTGGGAGAAAAAACCTGGCAACCTGCTTCTGTAAAGATTACAGCTTAGGATACCCTATGGAGCAGTTCTTTAAGAGGCTGCTAGGAGTTGGAATCAACTTGACAGCACTCAACAACAACACAAACAACAAGGCAGCAGGGAAATGAGACACACATTTGGACTCTAGGATTTTTAAATGAAAGAACAGTCTGAAAGGTGCTAAACTGACTCCATTTGTTCATGAAACAAAGCATCAGAATTGGAGGAAGACTCATTAACAACCTGTCATATGCAGATGACACAACCTTGCTTGCTGAAAGTGAAGAGGACATGAAGCACTTACTGATGAAGATCAAAGACTACAGCCTTCAGTATTGATTACACCTTGACATAAAGAAAAATAAATCCTCACAACTGGACCAATAAGCAACATCATGATAAATGGAGAAAATATTGAAGATGTCAAGGATTTCATTTTACTTGGATCCACAATCAATGCCCATGAAGCAGTGATTGAGACATCAAATGACATTGAGCAAATCTGCTGCAAAAGACCTTATTAAAGTGTTAAAAAGCAAAGATGTCACCTTGAGGACTAGGGTGCACCTGGCCCAAGCCATTTTCAATTGCCTCATTTGCATGTGAAAGCTGGACAATGAAAAGGAAAGATTGAAGAAGAATTGACACCTTTGAATTATGGTGTTGGTTGAAGAATATTGAATATCCATGGACTGCCAGAGAATGAACAAATCCATCTTAGAGGAAGTACAGCCAGAGTGCACTTTAGAAGTGAGGATGGGGAGGCTTCGTCTCACATACTTTGGACATGTTGTCAGGAGGGATCAGACTCTGGAGAAGGATACCATGCTTGGTAAGGTAGACGGGTCAATGAAAAAGAGGAAGACACTTGATGAGATGGATTGACACAGTGGCTGCAATAATGGTGTCATGGATTGAATTGTGTTTCCCCAAAATATGTGTATCAATTTAGATAGGTCATAGTTCCCAGTATCGTGTGATTGTCCACCATTTTGTTATCTAATGTGATTTTCCTATGCGTTGTAAATCCTGTCTCTATGATGTTGATGAGATGGGATTAGTGGTAATCATGTTAATGAGGCAAGACTCAATCTACAAGATTGGATTATGTCTTGAGCCAATCTCTTCTGAGGAATAAAAGAGAAGAGAGCAGAGAGACATGGGGACCTCATACCACCAAGAAACAAGAGCCAGGAGAACAGCATGTCCTTTGGACCTGGGGTCCCTGAACTGAGAAGTTCCTCCGCTGGGGAAAATTGATGAAAAGGACCTCCCCGTCCCCAAGCCAACAGAGGAAGAAAGCTTCCCCCTGGACTTGGCACCCTGAATTCAGACTTCTAGCTTCCTAGACTGTGAGAGAATAAATTTCTCTTTGTTAAAGCCATTCGCTTGTGGTATTTCTATTATAATAGCACTAGATGACTAAAACAGATGGGCCCAAATTAAGCATAACGATGATTGTGAGAATGGCGCAGGACTGGGTAGTGTTTCATTCTGTTGTGCATAGGGTGGCTATGAGTCGGAACCAACTCAATGGCACCTAACAACAACAACAACTATCTTCCAGGGACTCCATCAGGTCCTAGGGTTACAGAGGGAATTAGACATGGCCTCCTCTAGCCACTCACAGATTATGGGAGACACGGAAAATTATACTCCAGTGTGATAGGTCTGAAGTACGTAATCAAAGTGAACAAACACAGGATGCTATGGGAGCTCAGGGAGCTGAAGCCCCATTCATTTTACCGAGGACAGTCAGGAAAGGCTTCACAATGAAGGTGACATTTGACTTGGACTATAACAAATGAGCAGGAGTTTGTCAGGCAATTCTAGGCAGCAGGAATGGCATGGGCAAAGGCCTTATGTATTTGGGGAGTGGTGGCCCAAAGATTTCTAGATCTAGGACTATCCCTTTCTTTTACTTTGGCTCTCATCTCACTTGCTTCATGGGATCTCCTACCCTCTCCTCCAATCCAGCCTCCACAGGGGAGCAAAAGTTATGAGGTACCAAGGGCGAGCAGTAGGAGCTGTCTGCCCCATATGTAGGCAATAGGAAGTGCATTGTCTGTAGGGAATTTAAAAACAATGATAAAACCAACTAAAAGTCAGTCTGCTTTATCTTATCACCATGTGCTGGCAACTCTAAATACTGTCTAAAAAATTGTCAGTGATTAAATACTCCTCTGCAAAATATATTTTATGGGTCTAAGTTCTAAAGGCTTACTGGGGTTACTGTTGAGTTTTAGATTTTTAGATCTAAATGTATGTGTATCTATATTATCTATATATGTATCTATATCTATGTCTAAAGAAGATGGAAGGAATACACAGAGTCACTGTACCAAAAAGAATTGGTCAGTGTTCAACCATTTCAGGAGGCAGCATATAATCAAGAACTGATGGTACTGAAGGAAGAAGTCCAAGCTGCACTGAAGGTATTGGTGAAAATCCAGGCTCCAGAAACTGATGGAATACCAATTGAGATGCTTCAAAAAACGGACGCAATGCTGGAAGCACTCAAGAAATTTGCAAGACAGCTACCTGGCTAACTGGCTGAAAAAGATCCATATTTGTGCCCATTCCAAAGAAAGGTGATCCAACAGAATTCACAAATTATAGATATAGCATTAATATCACACAAAAGTAAAATTTTGCTAAATATAATTAAAAAATGACTGCAGCTGTTCATCGACAGGAAATTGCCAGAAATTCAAGCTGGATTCAGAAGAGGATGTGGAAATAGGGATATCATTGATGATGTCAGATAGATCTTGGCTGAAAGCAGAGAATATCAGAAAAATGTTTACCTGTGTTTTATTGACTATGCAAAGGCATTCGATTGTATGGATCATAACAAACTATGGATAGCATTGCAAAGAATGTAAATATTAGAACACTTAATTGTGCTCAAGCAGAACCCATATATAGACCAAGAGGCAGTCATTCGAATAGGACAAAAAGATACTGCGTGGTTTAAAACTAGAAAACTTATGTGGCAGGGTTGTATCCTTTCACCGTACTTATTCAATTTGTGTGCTAAGCAGTAATCCAAGAAGTGGGACTCTATGAAGACGAACATGGCATCAGGACTGAAGGAAGACTCATTAACAACGTGTGATAAGCAGTTGACACAACCTTGCTTGCTGAAAGTAAAGAAGACGTGAAGCACTTAACTGATGAAGATCAAAGACCACAGCATTCACTACGAATTACACCTCAACAAAAAGAAAGCAAAAATTCTCCCAAATGGAACAATAAGCAACATGATAAATGGAGAAAAGATTGAAGTTGTCGAGGATTTCACTTTACTTGGATCAGCAATCAATGTCCATGAACTACTGCCTTGAGATGGTTTTTAAACCATAAACCAAAAATATCCCCTGAAGTCTCCTCAAAACCAAGTAATAGTTTAGGTTAACTAGTTAAAAATATCTGCCTTGACCATTGTGCTTTTTTAAGAAATATCTATATGGGATCTAACTGACAACAACTTGAAATATTAAAAATAGGAAACTTAGAGGGCAGTGAGTTTATGTTAATGGGGAGCAACAACTCAGAAAAGGAGGGTGAGGATGGTTTGGTTGCACAACTCAAAGAATTTAATCAATGTCACTGAATTGTACATGTAAAAATTATTGAATTGGTATATGTTCTGCTGGGTATATTTGCAACAACAAAAAAATGAAATAAATGGTTAAAAAAACAAACAAAAACAACAAAAAAATCAACACCTATGGAAGCAGTAGTCAAGAAATCAAACAACATATTGCATTGGGCAAATATGCTGCAAAAGACCTCTTTAAAATCTTAAAAAGCAAAGATGTCATTTCGATGACTAAGGTGCGCCTGACCCAAGCCATGTATTTTTAATCACATCATATGCATGTGAAATCTACGTGAAAAAGTAAGACGAAAAAAGAATTGATGCCTTTGAATTATGGTGCTGGTAAAGAATATTGAACAAATCTGTCTTGGAAGAAGTATGGCCAGAATGCTCCTTAGAAGTGAGGATGGCGAGACTTCATCTCATGTACTTTGGGCATGTAATCAGGAGGGACTAGTCCCTGGAGAAGGACATCATGCTTGGTAGAGTATCACCGAAAAAGAGGAGGACCCTCAATGAGATGGATTGACACAGTGGCTACAACGATGGGCTCAAGTATAGTAACGATTGTGAGGATGGCTCAGGACCAGGTGTTACATTCTGTTTTACATAGGGTTGCTATGAGTTGGAACTGACTCGATGGCACATGACAACAACAGCAGTCTCACCCTGCCACTCCCCTCAAGTGTCAGGCTTAAATCTAAACACCTTAGCATAGATGTTCCCTGGCCAAATGCTGCCTCACCCAGAGACATGGGCAGTTCTCATGGCAGAAGCCAGTGGAGGGCTTGGCTCTGGTGGTGGGCTGGCCGTGTGGGAGGGCTCTTTGACTTAGGACATCCTGGCCAGCAAGGTTCTAGCATATGACCTATCCCTACCTTGCCAAGTAGTCTTAAGCAATGCCTTTGCCCTTTGAGGCCTCGGTTTCCTCTTCTGCGCAGTGAGGGCTCAAGCTGGCACTGCCCACGGACTCTCCCACGCCCTGTGACTCAGCTTCTTTTGAGGACTGATGTCTGCCTAGGCTGGCAGAGTTCACTTTCTGGAGAGGAAGGAAAATAAATGTGAATTGTTTGTGATTCAAGAGAAAGTAAGGCCTGGCAGTTCTTTGTTTGTGGGATTGTCTTCTTCAACTTCCTCAGCCTGTTCCCTGCTTTGGCACCAAAATAGACCTCTAATTATCTGCAGGCAATAATTGTTTCCTCCCCACTAAAATGTTCTTTCCTTTCTCTTCATCTTTTTTTTTTTTTTTTAAAGCTGCATTCTGTATGCAGTAGAGAAATTGTGCAGAATAAGTAACAAGTTGTAATATCTCTGCAGTGTCACAAAACACTTAGCAAACTGAACTCCCTTGACCACTAGGGAAAGTGAAGAGGGGTCGTCTTTACAAGAAAGGGTTCAGTTAGGTAGAAGGGGGAGACCTTGGTGCTGGAGTCAAAAGATCTGTGTTCAAATGCTGGCTTTGGACAGGTGTTCCCCATTCTGAGTTTGTTTTCTTATCTTTCAAATGCAAATGATGAACCTTATCCTATCCTCCTTACAGGATTCACTGAGATGCACTGTTCAGATTTACTCAGTGCCAGGCCCTGAGCTACAGGTTAGGGATTTGGAGTTGGATGAGATACAGCCCCAAACTCAAGGTGCGTCTTCTCCTTCTTAGCGGGTTGCTCCAGGAGAGTTCAGAAGGAGTGCTCACTTTAGGCAGGAGAAGGAAGATTTGGGGAGGAGAGAAGGATGACTGGGGTCTGTGTAAATACAGAGGAGGGGAAGAAATGGGAGATGGATGGATAGCTGTGGATAGTTTGGCAATCAGAAGCAATCAGAAGATCTGCTGAGCAGAGGTTGGGCCAGAGACGATACAAGAAGTGGGAGACAGGTAAAGGCAAAAAGTAGGACACAGGGTTGGAAAGGTAGGATGGAATGGATTTGTGTTGGTGGTAAAATGGATGGAAGGCAATTCAAGCCGAGAGGAACCTCTTCAACGAAGGTAAAAGGCAAGGAATTAGTACAGAACGTGGTAGGCTTTGTGGCCATGATCCATACAGAGTCCTTGAAATGGGTGGTCTCATGCTGTTTCCATCTGACCTGCTCTGGCAAGCAAGGAGGGAAGGGAAAAAGAATTCTTTGAGCCTTTTCATTGGACATGCTCAGTGCCAGAAACTGTCACATATATCATCTTGTTTACTCTTTTGGGTAATGCCATGTGTAGGTATTATCATTTCCATTTTACAGAGGAGGAAATGAAGGCTCCAAGAAGTGAAGCCTGGCCCAGGGTCACACAGATGGGAACAAGGCCAAGACAGGAACCTATGACTCTGTACTTTTTAGGGAAGATCAATCAGTTGGCATCTTTATCTGAGTTCCTAGTTTACAACACTTGAACAAATATGAACAGAAAAGGGGTCTATTAAAAGGGTGGCTCAGAGTGTTTAAAGGGGCTGGAGAACTAGCCCTGGGTCAAACATCAAATGGCAGAAATGGATGGTGAGGGCGGAAATGCCTCTGCTACCAAACACTAGATGCTGTTCTTGCCCCCACTGAGGCCCCCAGCTCTAGACACTGGACTCTGAGGATGGCTACAGCCACCAGCGAAGCTGCCACAATTGCCCCAGGAGCTCTACCACTGCCCTCACCCCATCCTACCTGCCACCAGGGAGTATTCTTACTTTCTGCATCTACAGCCCTGAGTCAAACCTAGGCAGTGGCAACTGATTTGTGGAGTCCAAGACATGAGCTAAAGATTTGTCATTTTCAGCAGGGTCTGCCTCCCACCAGGACTCATAGGTGCTAGTATTCTACACACAGGAAGGGAGTTCAAATTGTTTTGGCCAAACAGAATGACAAATGTCCATTCTCCATCTTTTCTGGATACACACTGTATCTAGTCGTTGATCTCAAAGACGAAGAAGAAAGCACCATCCTGTGGAAAGGCCCAGATTTGGAGGCCAGCACCTGGGTTCCAAACCTAGCTTAACCCTTCATTAGCCCTCCAACATCTCAGCAAGATAAACAGGACAGGGCTTAACAGACTCATTTTACAGATGAAGAGACTGAGGATCAGAGAGTGGAAGCAACTAGCCCAAGGTCACAGAGATCATGAATACAAGCTGGTCTTGTATCCAGGAATTTGGATTCTTAACCCAACTTCTTTCCAGTACATGCGGAGCAGAGCAAAGAAAGAAACAGGGCATTTCTCAGAACCAGCTATGCCTGTATAACAGACACTTGATCTGGGGCTGGGGTGGAGGGGCACGGGGAATTAGCGTTGAGGTAGGAGATGTAGGAATGGTGAGTGTTTTGTGCATTTATTGTGGTTGACCCGTCTTGTTTGCATTTCTCCCAGGTGGTGAGTGGGAGTGCAGTACACTGGGGGCAGCATTCATGAATGCTCATTCTTTCAGCAGGGAGGGCAACAGATCACGCCCTGTGAGTCTGCTCATATCTGTGGGGATGCTGGGATGCATTTCTCTGAGGCCACAGCTGGCCACATCATTGGAATTATGGGGCTTCAGCTGACTCTGGGTTCAACCTGCAAACGGTGCACCCAAAGCATAAGATTAGGGCTACCTAATTGGTAGCCTGGGCTGTGGCCCGCTTACCAAGTTCATCAAAGGCACCGGGAGAGCCCCAGCCCCTAGACCTTCAGCCCTGGGGAGCAAAAGCAACCATGCTCCTGAGACTTGCCCACAGTTTACCTTGTCTGCTAAGCTTCCTGAGCCTTGAAGAAACTCCCATGGGCACTTTGGCTGGATGCCTGGAGAGGCATTCTGGTATTGGGGGAAAAGCAGTGAATTTGGAGTCACAAGACCCAAACACCAGTCCCAGATCTGCTGCTGCAAAGTTGTATAGTCTTGGGCCAGTCATTTAACCAGCCTAAGCCTTGATTTTCTCTCCTCTCAAATGTGGTAAGGTTATTATTGTGAGGGGTAAAAGAACTTGTAGATGAGAAAGCTTAACAGCATATTCTACATAATATGTCCTCAATAAGTATCTGTGGAATGAATGAAGGATGAAATTCATCAACTTAAAACTGCCCCAAGGTCCCAGGAAGGGGAGGGGTGTGTGTTTTTAGGAGAAAGGTGTGGAGCAGATGGAATCATAGGCACCAGGTTTCAGGGTTGTGAGGGCCCTTAAATATTTCATCCAACATCATCATTTTAATGTTGGGAAATAAGAGATGGGAAGGAACTTCTCAAGGTCACATGGTGACTTTTCACAGAGTCAGGGACACTTTTGTGAGTCCCACCCCAGCCCCCAGTCTCTTCTCTTTAATCTTGCTGTAGTTCACTTCAGCTGTTGTTCTGAGCTGTGTCTTTGAATCAATTCTGACTCATAGTGACCCTATATGACAGAGTAGGGTTTCCTAGGCTGTAATCTTTAGAGGAGCAGATTCCCAGGTCTTTTCTCCCACAGAGCCACTGGATGGGTTCAAATAGCCATTGGTTAGCAGCTGAGTGCTTAACCATTGCACCATCAGGGCTCCTCCCTACTCCAGCTAATTGCATTCAGAACACCAAAAAGGCCACATGGAATTTCTATGTGACACAAATGGTTAAAATCACCTGCTGCTAACCTAAAAGTTGGAGATTTAAGTCCACTCAGACGCACCTTGGAAAAAAGGCCTGGTGATCTATTTACAAAAAATCGGTCATTGAAAACCCTATGGAGCACAATTCTACTCTGACACACATGAGGTCACCACGAGTTGGAGTTGCCTCAATGGCAACCGGTTCTTTGTTTTTTTTGGTAAAATAACAATAATAATAATGCAAGTGATTTTGAATTGATCAGTCTTGGGTTACAATCCCAGGCTGGGTGACTTTGTCTAAACCACCTAGCTTTTCTGAGCCTCAGTTCCCTTATCTGTAAAGTGGGGATAATAATGCCAACCTCTGTGAAAATTAAATGACTGGCTATGGAAGACACTTAAAGGAATGTGAGGACACAAGCCGCAGGTGCAGGCTGAGCAGATTGGATCAGACCTGGGTCTCCTTTGCGGGATGCTGTGCGTAGGGCACGATCCCTGGGAAGGCACAGAGGAGTGGGAAAGTGGCAGGCTGGCCTTCGACCAGGCCAGGAGGTTTAAAGTAAGACTCAGCATAGGGAAGAGGGGTAATGAGGCGGTGGAGGAAGTCCTACCTGGGCTATAGTCCTCTGCTTCTTAGTGCTGTGACTCGGGCAAGTTGCTGCCTTTCTCTGGCCTTGGCCTTGGGACTCCCATCTGTAAAATTAGGGTGTATGCTTAGATGATTTTATGAGCTCTTCCATCTCTGATGTTTAAACATTCTCTAGATGTATTAATTTTGAAAATCCTGGCAATATTTCCCAGGGCCCAGTTTCCTACCAGGTCAGTTTTGAAACACTGGCTAGGGAGCTCATTAGTGCTCCTGCCCATACAGGCAGGTCTGGGGGGGGACATATTTTCTGCACTTGTGCACAAGCCAATTTTCCAACATCTCATGTTCTCAAATAATAATAACTGTTATTTCTACCAACCGTCTCACTCATGAAGGTTTCTCTGTGCCAAGGTGCCTGAGGCTGGGGTCTGGGTACACAGTTTTGGCAGTCTCCTCCCTCTGAGAATATGCCTACACTTGCCAGACAATTAACCCAACAATTTAAGTGAAAAACCCACCACTTTACACCTGAAATATGCTAATAATTGAAAGAAAAAAAAAGTTTTGTGGGAGTCTTTCTGACGTTAATGATCTGAGTAATTGCTTTAGATCTCCACTTGCATATTTAGAAGTTGTTTGTTGTTAGATGCCGTCAAGTTGGTGCTAACTTGCAGTGACCCTGTGTACAACAGAACGAAACGCTGCCCGATCCTACGGCTTCCTCATAATTGTTGCTATGCTTAAGCCCATTGTTGCAGCCACTGTGTCAGTCCCTCGTTGAGGGTTTTGCTCTTTTTTTGTTGATCCTCTACTTTACCAGCATGATGCCCTTTGCCAGGGACTGATCCCTCCTGATAACATGTCCAAACTACATGAACTGAAGTCTCACCATCCTTGTTTCTAAGGAGTATTCTGACTGTACTTCTTCCAAGGCAGATTTGTTCATTTTTCTGGCAGTCCGTGGTATATTCAATATTCTTTGCCAATACCATAATTCAAATGTGTCGATTCTTCATCAGTTTCCCTTATTCATCATCCAGCTTTCACGTGCAAATGAGGCAATTGGAAAGACCCCAATAATTTTTTTCTCAAAAGCAGTATATATGGTTTCTAAACCCTCCCTTCAAAGTCCAGGAGGAGAATCTTTGTCAAGAGCTTCCCTGAAAATCATCGTGTAGGGAGTAGAGCTTGTTTTCAGGCTTAGGAAAACCTGAGATTCGATTCAGCTCTGTCATTTACCAAGCACAGTAAAACCTGCAAACGCCAGAACCTGTGTAAGACGGAAACCTGTCAGAGAATGATAACTCAAATATTTTCCACTAATAAAGAGCAATAGAAAAATGGTAAGGTAGCACCCCGCCAAAGGTGGAAAAGTTGTGAGATCTGGAAAAACAAGGCAGTACTGTTGAGTTCCAGCTCTCACAGTTTTCACTGCATGTCTCTGTAAGGGAAAATTTCACCTCTAAGTCCCTAGTGAGGACTGATCAGCTGGTGCATATCTCTGAGTGGTAGCCGGTACTCTCTGAGGGTGCTGTTGTGATGGGATGAAGTGACAGGAGCCCATCTCTGGAACCTCTCCTGCTCTTTCCTGCTGCTTTCCCTCCCGTTCTGCCCTCTGCTCCCTTAGTGCCATCCTGTGTCATGGCCCAGAACCTTTGCAGAAGTCTCTCCATTTGCCTGGAATTTTCTCGTACCCTTGGCAGCCTAACAGATCCCTACTCATTCTTCAAAGCCTTCGAGTGTTTCTGGTTCTGTGAAGCCTTCCCTGACCCCAGCCGACCTACATACCCAGTCTGAGCTAATCAGTCCCTCCTGTGAATATTCCCAAGCCCAACCTCATGGTGGAAGAGTCAATTTGAGTCATAGCTACCTTGTGGAATACAGTAGTATCGCCCCATAGGGTTTCCAAGGCTGTAATTTTTATAGAAGCAGAATGCCACATCTTTCTCTCACAGAGTGGCTGGTATGTTTGAACCACCGACCTTTTCAATTAGAAACCACTGTACCTGTTTTGGAAACCCTGGTGGCATAGTGATTAAGAGCTATGGCTGCTAACCAAAAGGTAGGCAGTTCAAATCCACCAGGCACTCCCTGGAAACCCTATGGGGCAGTTCTACTCTGCCCTATTGGGTCGCTATGAGTTGGAATCAACTTGACAGCAGTGGGTTTGGTTTTTTTTGGTTTGGTGCCTGCTTTCTCTGTTGTGGTGCTTGCCTTCTTATCATGATTATCTGTTCCTTGTCTGTTGCCCTTCAGCAGGCAGTGAACTGCTACAAGGCAGGGCCCATGTTTTATTCCTCTGGGTGTAGTCCCTGGGTGGCAGAAATGATTAAGCACTCAGCTATTAACGAAAAGGTTAGCTGTTTGAATCCATCCACAGGTGCCTCGATGCAAGGCCTAATGATCTGCCTCCCAAAGGTCACAGCCATGAAAACCCCACGGGATCACCAGGAGTTGGAATTGATTCAGTGGCACCTGGTTTGGTTTTTGGTTTTGGTGTCCTCTTTGCCTACCCACGCGGTTTGAAGGTATAGCGGGCTCTCAACTTATACATGGTTGAATGAATGAATAAATACAAAGTTCCTTTTACATAAATATGTAATCTAAGCAGCTGTGAAGAGGTACATATCCTATTGCTAGTTCTCATGGAGCTAATAGCAGGGTTTAGTGTATGGAATGTGTTCAAGAAATTTTTGTTGAGAGAATAAATAAAACAATGAATGAATGAGTGAAGTGGAGACTTATCATAAGTCGGTCCAAGGCAATGGAAATTATCTCATTCATTCATTGATTCATTGTCCACATTTATTGTGCACATAGGGTGAGCTAGAGAAAAGGAGTCAGACATATTCTTTGCCATTATGGAGTTTACATCAGTGGGGAAAGAGAGTCATTATACAAGAAACTGCAATAAAATTGATAAGGGTACGGTTGTACACGAATTGATTGCAAGGGAAACCAATCTAGCCCAAAAGACTGGGCAGTCTTCCCAACACGAGTGACTCTTAAGCTAAGATCTTAAATAGGAGAAGGCATTAATTAGATGGAGGGGTAGAGATGATTTCAGTAACAGAGATAGTAAATGCCAAGGCCCAGAGGAGGGTGGCGAGCAGAGGGTGATGGAAGCTGAGGTGGATGAGCTTAGTAAGGGACTGCCTTGGTTGTCTAGTGCTGCTATAACAGAAACACCACAAGTGGGTGGCTTCAAGAAATAGAAGTTTATCCTCTCACACTCAAGTAGGCTAGAAGTTTGAATTCACAGCATCAGCTCCCAGGGAAAACTTTCTCTTTCTGTTGGCTCTAAAGGAAGGTACATGTCATCAGTCTTCCCCTGGCCTAGGAGCTTCTCAGCGCAGGAACCTCAAGTCCAAAGGACTCTTGTCTTCTCTCGGGATCGCTTTCTTGATAGTATGAGTTCCCCCGTCTTTCTGCTTTCTTTTCTCCTTTATATCTCAAAAGAGATTGGTTTAAGACATATCCAATCTTGTAGATTGAGTCCTGCCTTATTAACATAACTGCTGCTAATTCCAACTCATCAGTATTGTAGAGATAGATTCACAACACATAGTTGAATCACATCAGATGACAAAATGGTAGACAATCATACGATACTGGGAATCATGGCTTAGCCAAATTGACACACATATTTTGGGGGGACACAATTCAATCCACAACAGGGACATATCATTAAGGACCTTACAAACCATAGTAAGGAGCTTGGGCTTTGTCAAGGGAAGTGGGAAGCCATCCAAGAATTTTAAGGCAGGGAATGACAGGTTTTTAAAACAATCTGGCAGAGTGAGGAATGACTTGAAAGTCCGCAAAAATGAGGAAAATGCAGTCCAATAGAATTGCATCATTCTATGGGGTGAGATTTCAAAGACAAAGACAACAATAGAGTAAAAAATGTGCATGGTTAAAACTACCATTGAAATTCCCGTAAATCACCAAATAAGTTATGCAGAATTTGTGACTGGGGAAGACCCTTCAGGTAAACAGTGAAAGCTGTTACAGAATGTAAGCAGTGCTTTCATCAGGGTTAAGAGAAACCTAAGGAGCTCTAAAGGAAAAGGATGAAAACAGAAACCTGTGAGCTTTCCTGCAGGAGCTCAGGATTCTTGAGAACACTGAAGGTGACAAGTAGGATGTGAGTAGGGGAAGGGAGAGGTTCCCAAGGCAAGGCTGGAATGAGAACAGTATGTAATATGGACTAAAAGATGACCCATATTGAGGAAGTAATTGGAAGCCAAATAGTTGGAAACATCAGAAGTTGCTATTTTCCTCTCGACTTGATTTTTCACCTTGCTGGAAAGACAATGTTTTTATCTTGAAGCATTTGCTAGAGACTTTTGTATGTGAAGGTTGCACTGTGCTAGAGTGGACTGTGCTGTTTCGGGCTAGGATGCGTTTTGCATCACCTCAGTATGAAGTCGGTTAAATTGGGAAAGCATGGCTTAAGGAGTTTGTTCTCGCTGGAATGAGTTGGATTAACTGTGTTGAGTTATGTTGTTGAAAGATTTGGGTTGTTTGGGGATTAATTGGAATATAATGTAATTTGTTGAGTTGTGTTGAGATGGGAATAATCAAGTTGGTGTTGGTTAAATTTAATTGAGTTGTGTTTATTGTCATGAATTTAATTGGTTTATTTTGAGTTTAGATGAGTTGAACTGACTGGGTTGAGTAGGATTGTAGCTGGTTGACTTGGAGTGGTTGGAATAGACTGGACTGTGTTGGGTTAGCATTGGTTGGATGAGGAAAGTTCTTTGGAGAGATTTCTAAAATTTCCTGATATTGTATGATGAATCCATTTTGGGATATGTTTGCAGAGTGAGAGAAGAAGAGAAATGCCCTGGCACAGGTTGAGAGGGACTGCATTGGTGCTGTGTACCCCTGGGCTCCCTGGTGGAGCCATATCTTAGGAGATGCTGGTTTTGTCCCATTTTGCTGCCCTGAGATCCATTTCTTTCTCTGGTCCTCTATTTCCCCACCTGTGAAATGAAGAGATTGAAATTCCTTACAACCACAAAGCATTCCCACTCATTGTTCCACAGGACCTCAGCCCATCACTGTAAGTTGATGCTATCATACTGATGGGGGAGACTAAGGCTCAGAAGGCAAGGGCTCTCCAAAGGGGGCATCTAGATGGGGGTTCTTGTCACTGCCTCACTGCCTCTCCACACACTTCAGAGACTAACTTGGGCTCAGTGCTGGGGGCTGGGCAAGGTTCCACTTGCCTGCAAGTGTCTGTGGTAACGGCTGTCTAGGGAGTGGCTTGAGTTTGTCCCCCTTTGACCTTCGTGTTGATGCAAGCCAGAGACTCTGTAACTGAGCAGGCCTGCCATCCACAGAGAGGTTCAGGGGAGGAGATGATTGTGGTCCCTGACAGAGGGGAGGATGAAAGGAAGATAGTGAGCCCTGCTGGCCTTTCTGACCTGAGGCCCCAACTAGAAGGGGCATAAATCAGCCCTGGTCAGGGAAGTCATCCTGCCCATTTATCTAGGGTAGGACAGAGTGTGATGGAAAGGTGGCTGGACTGGCAGTCAGGAGAACTTTTGGTGAGCCCAACTTCGCTTTTTCTGCCTGTGTCATGTTGGATAAGTCATCCCATCTCTCTAAACCTCAGTTTCCACTTCCGTAAAATGGGGATGCTAAAAAAAAAAAAAAAAATTTTTTTTTTTTAATACCCTTGCAGGGCCATTGTTGGAATGTGTGGAAAGGACTTAGTTCAGAGTCTAGCACATACTAGGTGCTCTGTGCGTGATCTCTTCCTCCTTCCCTGCCTTCATAAGTCCCAGAGCAGAGACATTTAGTCTGAGCAAAATTGATATCTACTGATCCATTCCCAGGTGACCTCCTATAACCCCTTCTGCCCTGGGCAGGTCAACTGACCTGTGACCCTGAGGTGTTGACAGAATCTCTGACCTCTGGGAAGGAAAGGGTCACTTTACTGAGTTGGTGCAAATAGATAAAGAACAAAGTGGCCCATAAATCAGGGCAACAGGAAAAACAAATAATTCTCTCCCCCTTGGGAAAGAGGCGGCAGGGAAATGAGAGGTTTGGGTGAGGGGAAAGATGTTCAGGCCAGTTCCCTCAGGGATTTCCCGTGATGTGGCTGACCCTGTTGCCTACCTGGGCAAGGGTGGAGAGAGACCACCCTGAGAAGAAGAAGGTGCCACACTGGAGCAAGAGACCCAGGTTCTGTCCTGACAATGCCCTGATGAATCCTTTCCTCAACTGCATAACGAGGGGATACATTCAGTGACCTCTAAGGCCCTTCCAGGAACTTGACCCCTGAAAAGAAGGCTGGCCTGGAGAATGCTAGTAGAATAACTAGTGTTGTGCATAGAGAGGTCTCTTCTCTCTATGCACAATACTAATAATTCTACTTCATGGTGGACAGGAAAAAGCCTAGAACAGACTTTGAAGGACCTTGCTCAGAAAGTCTCAACCTGAGCAAACTACTTTGTGATCTTAGACCAACCACCTCTTGCCTTGAATCTCAATTTCCCCATCTGTATAATGGGTGATCCCTGTTCTGCATTCTTCCCTGGGATGTTGTGAGAGGAGACATCCTGCGTGTGAGGGCTGTGGGGCTGTATGGTGTTCTGGTAGAAACACTGGCTGGAATGGATCCAAGGGGTGCCAATCGTGGCCCCACAGCTGTGGAGTGTGGGCAGGATATTAAACCCCCCAGGCCTCGGTTTCTTTATCTGTAAAATGAGCATGGTCATAGTACCTGCCTCTTGGGGTTATATTGAGCATTAAGGGACACATTTTCTAAGACACCAGGGGTATCCTAGGTGTTCTCTCCATTCTTATCTCATTGAAAGCACACCCTCTTTCCCAAACCACAGATACATTTCAAGGTTAGATCTTGGGGAGTTTATCAAAAGCTTAGGACATGAAGCAGAGAAGCCCAATATGGCCTATGTTGTCCAGCCTGGGTTCTCTACTGATTTCCACCGTGCTGTGCCTTGCTCATCCTGCTCCTTCCATACCAGCCTCCTCACTACTCCTTAAGTCAGGCCCACTCCCATTCCAGGCTTTGCACTTGCTGTTCCTAGAGTGACCAGCAGTCCCCATTTGCCCATTTGGACAGAGGGTTTTCCTGGAATGTGGAATTTGCGGTGCTAACACCAGAACAGTCCTGGGCAAAACTTTGTTCCTCTGAGTGGATACGGCCCTCCCACCAGGTATCCCCACGGTCACTTCCTTACCTCTGCTCATATGATTCCAACTCATAGTGACCCCATGTGACAGAGTAGAGCAGCCCCTAGGGTTTCCTAGGCTGTAATCCTTATGGAGGTAGACCACCAAGTCTTTCTCCTGCAGAGCTGCTAAGTGGGTTTGAACCACCAACCTTTCGGTTAGCAGCTGAGCCCTTAACTGTTGCAACACCAGGCATCCTTGATTGCCTCTTACCTTGCTTTATTTTTCTCCAAAGTTCTTATTACCATCTGACATATCCAGTATGTACTTGCTTATTTAATTGTGTATCTCTCCCCTTGAAAATATCATCTCCCTATCAGCGGGGAATTTGTCTGGTTTTGTTTGGGTTTTGGCTTCCACTTTTTGTTTTTGCTGTTGTGCCCCCAGGAGCCTAGAACTGAACTTGACAGGTAGTAGGCACTTGATAAATTTTTATTGAATGAATGAATCTATAGTTCCTGGACCTAGATAAAAGCAGAGGACTTAGCTAAAGTCTGAGATAAAAACCAAAGAATTGCTTTTTTAAAATGAGGATTAAAAATAAAAAGTTTGCGACTGCCCTGTGTTGACTGATGGGGTGTGTGGGCTCATGGGCAAAGCAGGAAGTAGGGCTGGAAAAGGAAAGGCAGGGAACGTGTAGCAAGACTTCAAAGCACCAGCAGCTTCTCTTAGGCTGTGTCTAAACAAGTGAAGCCCAGAATTGAGGCAATTAATCACGTAATTCCAGCCCCCTTCCACCCAACAGCCTCAATTATCTGGCTATTTGAAAACTACTCGTTTTATGGCTAATGAGTGTTAATAGGCTATTGTCCGGAAACAGCCTCTCCTCCCGTTTGCTCTGTGGTACTCAGGGGGCCTCATGGCAGCAAGAGGGGTTTAGTGCACCTCTTTGGGGCTCATTTTCTGCATCCTTAATCCGGGGATAGGAACACCTCCTTCAGCAGGTGGTTGTCAGGATTAATGAGCATGTAGGATACCTGGTCCAGGGCTTGGAGTTCTGGCTGTGTCGCCCAGCAAATGTTAGTTGCATTTTGGTCATTTTTGTTTATTTTCATCAGTCTAAACCTTAACCATGCTGCTAACTGCTCTCCCAGCCCACCTCATCTCTTTAGTGCTGCCAGTTCCTCGGAGTGCAACCAGAGAACTGTGGGAAGAGGGATTGCTTTCCTCCCCTTCTCGGTTCTCCCCCAGAAAAGAGCTTATACTCCTGGGAAAAATTACTGAGCCAGGAAAAAAACTGAGGGAGGAGGACAGGTAGCTCCCATCATTTGAGCCCCTATAGCATGCCAACCATTGTGCTGCACCCTCTCAAAGCGCTTTCTCTTTAAATCGTAACGACAGTCCTGAAAGGGGAGGGTACTATTACCATCCTGTTTTGCAGACAAGGAGACCGAAGTTCAGAGGATTTAATTAGTATGTCTAAAGCTATACCGTCACTAAGCGATGGAGCTGGAATCCAAACTCAGGGGTCTATTAAGTCAAGGACCCCAGAAAATCAGGGCTAGAAAAGCCTTGTGGGATCTTGGAATCCAACCTCTATTTTACAGATGGGAAAATTGAAGGCCAAAGAGTGGAAGCAGTGGTGGAAGCCTAAAGGAAATGATAGTAATAAAATACTAGCAGCAACAGCTAGCATTTAACGTGCAGCCGCTGGGTATAAACATCACACTCAGGGGCTGGCTGAGCCACAGAGTGAGGCAGTGGCAGAGATGACAGGAATGGGCCAGTGTTCTCCCCACTCGGGGCCAGTGCATAGTGAGCTCCCTGCATCCCCTCACCCTCTCTGCATGCTTCTGCTTGGCCCTTCCTTGCCCTTTGGCCAGAGCTGCTCCATGGCTCTAGCTGCAGCCCCCTCTGTGTGGGTGTCCCCAGCGTGGCTGAGCCTGCCCTCTTCTGGCCTTGTACCCATTGAGCCTTCATCTTTATAATTCCCCACTTTGATTCCATGGGCCCAATTCTCTTCTGGCGTTGGAAATGTGACTCTGACTGAGACGTCAGATTGGAAGATTCCCAGAAGTGCCTGGGTCCGGCCACATGACTTTAACCCTTGCCCCTTTCTTGGGGTTCTTTGTGTGTTCGCTCCCATGATGCCAGGAGGGGAAAATAAAACCTCACAGCTGCTCACTGGAGCCACTCAAAGCAGAAAGACCCTTGTTGCTATGGTTATTTGCTGCCATTGAGTCAGCCCCCGCTCATGGTAACCCCGTGCACAAAGGAAGGAAACACTGTCCACTCCTGTACCATCCTTATGACCGGTTGCAAATCAGAACATTGCGATCCATAGGGTTTTCACTGACTGATTTTCACAATTAGATTGCCAAGCCTTTCTTCATAAGCAAGGTACTTGCTTTGCAAAAATGTCTAGCGACATCTTCCTTGGCTCCTTCCCTGCGCTCCTGCCCCCATCTGAGGTAATGGTGGTAGCCAGGCCATGCCTATAGAATGGTGTTTTAGTCATCTAGCGCTGCTATAACAGAAATACCATAAGTGGGTGGCTTTAACAAAGAGAAGTGTATTCTCTCACAGTCTGGTAGTCTAGAAGTCTGAATTCAGGGCACCAGCTCCAGGGGAAGGCTTTCTCTCTCTGCTGGCTCTGGAGGAAGGTTCGTGTCATCAGTCTTCCCTTGGTCTGGGAGCATCTCAGCACAGTATCCTCAGGTCCAAAGGATGCGCTCTGCTTTCTTGGTGGTATGAGGTCCCCCCGTCTCTCTGCTCACTTCTCTCTTTCATATCTCAGAGAGGTTGGCTTAAGACACTATCTAATCTTGTATATCTCATCAATATAACTGCCACTAATCCCTCTCATTTCATCATAGTGATAGGATTTACAACGCATAGGGAAACCATATAAAATGAAAGCCAATCACGCAATGCTGGGACTCATGGCTCAGCTAAGTTGACAGATATTTCGGGGGGAGAAAATTCAATCCATGACAAATGGGCAGCTTGGTGGGAATTGATTCTTCTAGGAGGTAAGTGAGTAAAGTACCCTCGAGGAGGTATGCAAAGTTCTCCTAGCTGCCTCCACCTGGACAGGTTCTGCCCAGCCTTAGGGCCTGGTCCCTGCCCTGAGGAAGCTTCCTTGACTGTTCTCCCTTCTTTGAACCCTACAGGCGACATGCCCAGCCTATGGAAGCCTTACACCTTGTCACACAGTAGATGAGCCCTGGCCTATGTTAGGTATCTATCCTCTGAGCTCCTGAAGCCCCTGGGCATCCTTCTCCCTCTGCAGAGGAAGATTATACAATAGGCAAGATAAGCACAGTGCTGACCTTGCTTACCAGATCATCTATAGTGAACAATTTCAATTTTTTTTTTTAACACATCAATATTCTGCTTCTAGGTATGGCTGGGATCCATCTCTTTCCCAACCCCATGGCATTTTCCTACAGAATCAAAGCTTCTTTTCAAATTTACAATCCCTGATGGGGCAGATGACCCAGTAAGCAAGGTAAGGACAGGCTTACACGTGCTTATTTAGTAATCTGTAGTGAACGATTTCTCCTTGGCCCTGCCTTGCCCTTTGGCCGGATCTGCTCAGTGGCTCCAGCTGCAGCTCCCTCGGTGAACTTGTTCACTACAGGTGATCTGGTAAGCAAGGCAAGCACTGTGATTACTTTGCCTATTGGATGATCTGCCCCTGAGGGAGCCTCTCCTGACCCGTGTGGCATTGTAACTTTGTGTTTTCTGGTCTCTCTCATGCTGGACAAAGGTCCTTGAAGGTAGGAGCATTGGTGTTTTCATCTCAGTGACCTGAGCTGCCAGCACAGGCCTCCCCCAGCCAATGTCCACGTTCGTGGTGTGGAATGAATGAATGAAGAAGATGTGGCCACTTGTGTTCTTTTTCCTGGCTGTGTGCTTCTCCCCCCAGCCAGGGCTCAGGCTCCCTGAGGGTAGAATGGTGCAGTGTGCAGCTCCATCCTCCCTATGTATCTGGCATCAGGTCCTGTGTGAGAGACACACTTGGTCAGGGTGGTAGACAGCACCATGGGGAGAGCATATTCTCAGTTGGTGGGGCTGTGGCCTCTGGTCTCTGTTTCAAACTCTGTTTCCCTCATCCCAAAGGAGCTGGGAAGGGCCTGCCTTCCTGGGAAGATGAGGTGCAGTCTGATGTGTTGCTCTGGGACAGCAGATGAGGGGGGCCCCTTAAACAGTGGATTATATTAGCACTGGCTGGCACCCTGCTCTGCTAACCCAAAGTGCTCCAGATGCCCTGATTCTCTTCACCTCACTGTCTGGGACAGAGAGAGGAGGGAGTCGCCCACTGGTCTGGGGTTCTCCCCAGGCTGCTGTGTAACACAATGCAAGGCCCACAGGGGTGCAAGCTGTATGGCAGGGAGGGCCTCGAGGATCTCAGGAGAACCTCCGTAAGCTGTGTGGCAGGGAGGGCCTCGAGGAGCTGAGGAGAACCTCCGCAAGCTGTGTGGCAGGGAGGGCTTCGAGGAGCTGAGGAGAACCTCCGCAAGATGTGTGGTAGGGAGGGCCTTGAGGAGCTGAGGAGAACCTCTACCACAAGACAGTGGCCAGGACTTGGAGCCAGGCAGCCTTGCTTTAATCTCGTTCTAGCTTTTATAGGACCCAGGTCCAGGGGAAGGGGATGCCTCTCAGAGCTCTCAGGTCTGGGATGCACAGAGCTGAGGAGTTGCTGAGGAGAGCCAGAGTGAGGATGGGGGGCTGATGTCAAAATGAGGGAACTTCTCTGAGTCTTGGTTTTCTCCTTTGTCCAATGGAGATAATAATGCCCACCATATACCTCTCTCCTGACTCAAAGAGGTGTGGTCAGGATTAGGGTGAGAGAACTAACTTATGGTGTCTGGCATACAGTGTGGCCCATGGCAGCTATTCAATAAATGTTAGCTCCTTCCTCCCTCCCTTGCCCTCCTCTAAAGCAAGGTAGTTTACATGAGTGAGGATACCTGGACCAAAAGCTGCGGCTGTGACAGCCTCCTTTCCAGTCTTATCAGTGAAGGCTTTATGCTTCTCCAAAGCATTTCATGTGCATTATTTCTTTCCAGCCTCCTAAGATCTCAGTGGAGCCCTGGTGGCACAGTGGTTAAGAGCTATGGCTGCTAACCAAAAGATCAGCAGTTGGGCTCCACCAGCAGCTCCTTGGAGACCCTACTCTGTGCTATAGGGCCGCTATGTGTCAGAATCAACTAGATGGCAACAGGTACAGGTAAGATCTCAGTGTGTTGGACAGGGTGGGGTGGAGGATTGAAGCCCAGAGAAGCGAGGTGACTTGTCCAAGATCCCCCAGCATGTTAGCGGTGTGGCTGGGGCTGGGGCCCAGACCTCCTGACTGCTGGTCTAGGCCTTCTTTACTACGTTCTCAGGCTGGAGCCCACAAGACTGTGATTGACAAACCCCTTCCACTTACTCCAGGGTTAATTCATGGCTTTGTTCCCAATCCCTGAGATGTAGAGTCATTTCTGCCTTATAGCCTCTCCCTGGCCTTCTTAGCCTAGTCAGGTTAGCTAATGAGAGGGAGTTTGGCATATAACAACAGCTACGGGCCACATAACTCAGGCTTGACCTCCAACCCACAGGGGTGGGGGTGCCTGGGAGGAGGCAGTGTCTTCTCTGGGCCTCCGATCCCCCACATATAAAGGGAGAGGGTAGGGCCAGATGAGCTTGAGGGTGCCTCCCGCTCTAACATCCTGATGGCATCATTTCTGGGATCCGGAGGCAAATGTTAATTACATTAAATCATAAACAGGTTTTAACATCTCTCCACAGCTCCGCCATATCCAGCAGCTGGTGGGCATGCTGCGTGAGTGTGAGGAGCAGGGTGTAGGTGTTAGCAATGCTCTCAGGAGGGGTAAAGAGAAACAGCCTCCTGGAGGAGCTTGTTAGGCTGGTCAGAGAGGCTGCAGTGTGAAAGGAGGCAGCACTTTTCTAACCAAAGACTATAGGGAAAGGAGGGAACTGTGGGGGTTGTTCTCAAGTCTGCTTCTGCCTCATGCCTGGGCTAAGAGTACAGGTGGATGAGAGGAGTGGCTAGTCAAGCAAGAATACAGAGGGGAAACTGAGGCACTTCTCTAAACAAAGGCTTCAGAGGAAGGAAGAGACTGTGGGACCTGGAGGGCTGTTCTCATATCTGCTTCTGCCTCATGCTTGGGCTAAGAGTACAGATAGGTGAAAGGACTGGCTAGTCAAGCAAGTGTCCAGAGGAGGAACTGAGGCAGCTTCATGAGAACCTGAGGAGGGGCACTAGGGTGGTCTGGGAGTCACGGGGTTTGTGCTGTGTGACAGGGATAAATCCTTCACCAATTTGAACTTTAGTGTCCTCAACTGTAAAAGGGGAAAGTGACCCTGCATTGCCAACCTCACAGGGCCTATCGTAGGTCAGATGAGATAATGGAAGCAAAGGGCTCCATGCAAAAAAAAAAAAAGGGCACTTTAAATAGGTGAATGGCACAGTGTGTGAATTATACCTCAATAAAACCCGAAAAAAGACAAACCCGTTGTCATTGAGTAGATCCGACTCATAGCAACCCTATAGGACAGAGTAGAACTGTCCCATATGGTTTCCAAGGAGCGCCTGGTGGATTTGAACTGCCGACCTTTTGGTGAGCAGCTGTGGCACTTAACCACTATGCCACCAGGGTTTCCATATCTCAATACAGTTGTTAAAAAACATGGCAAAGGCTCTGTTCTGCAGACATCGCAGAGACCAGGTGTTTCTCCATTGTTCTGTTACAATGCTCCTCCCATTCATCCAGGATTATGCCCAGGCTCCTGGGCCTCCATGAGTTTGCCCTCATGGTCAGCCAGGACTGGGGCAAGCTGCCAGATGCCTGCCCTCTGGGACTCTCCCTTGCTTCCTTTTGCCCACTCTGCCCTCCTCCCCGAAGGTCCTTTCTCTCCCAGCTTCACCAGGTGAAATACTGTTATTTTCACAACCCAGTTGGGGGCAAATGATTGATACACACCGCAACACAGATGAATCTCACAAGATGTTATGCTGAATATAGGAAGCCAGACACAAAGGAGAACATACACGATATGATTCTATTTACATTGAGTTTGAGAACACTATAGATTAGAGATCAGAACAGAGATTGACCCAGGGCTGAGGAAGGGCTGGTTACCTTGAAGGCGGCATGAGAAACTTTTCTGGTGAAAATGTTCTGCATCTTCATGGGGGTGGTGGTTATACAGGTAAACATTTTTCAAAACTCATCAAACAACACGTTGAAAATCTCTATACATCGTATAGTCTGTAAATTACAGTAAGAAAAATGCATAGTTCATAATTAGCCAAAATAATGGATAAATTAAAGGTGGTATATTTTATTGGGATATTATTCAGCAATAAACAGAAATGAAGTTCTGATACTTGCTACAATGTGGGTAAACCTTGAAAATATGCTAGAAGAATCCAGGCACAAGGGACCCCATACTATATGCTTCCATTTATATGAAATGACCTGAATTAGCAAATCTATAAAGTCTATTAGTGATCGCCTCAGGTTAGGGGAGTTGGTAGATGATGGCTAAGGGATGTGGGTTTATTTATTTATTTATTGGAGTGATTAAAATATGCTAAAATTGACTGTGGTGATGGTTGTACAACTCTGTGAATATACTAAAACCCACTGAATTGTACACTTAAAATAGGTGAATGGTATGGTATGTGAATTACATCTTAATGTTATTGTTGTTGTTAGGTGCCATCAAGTTGGTTCCAACTCATATCGACCCTATGTACAACAGAATGGAACACTACCCGGTCCTGCACCATCCTCAGTCATTGCTATGTTTGAGCCCATTGTTGCAGCTACTGTGTCAATCCATCTCGTTGAGGGTCTTCCTCTCTTTCAATGACTTTCAAAGCATGATGTCCTTCTCCAGGGACTGATCCCTCCTGATAACATGTCCAAAGTATCTCACTAGAGCTGTTAAAAAATGCTAAAATTTAAAAAAAACAGTAGAAACACCACTCACTCCTCAGTAACTAATTTTTATCACCCTTTGTTTTCCCATAAAATTAAAAAAAAACTTGCATTTGACCCCTAAAACCCACTGCCGTCAAGTCAATTCCAACTCATAGTGACCCTATAGGACAGAGTAGAACTGTCCCATAGGGTTTCCAAGGAGCAGCTGGTGGATTCAAACTGCTGACCTTCTGGTTTGCAGCTGTAGCACACATTTGACCAGCATCTTACAATTTTATCTGCGATGTTTATCTTATCTTATGGGATATGTACAAATAAACCAGTGAGAAAGGAAGCAGCTTTGTATTGTTGGACACGCCTGGGCTACAGACACTGAAACTGGGCTCAAATTGCAGTTCTGCTACATGCTAGCTGTGTGATGTTGGGTGACTCACTTCACATCTCTGAACTTTGTCTTTCTCATCTGTAAAAATGGTGCTGATAACACCTACTAGGAAGGAGCGTTGGTTGAGAGCATTAGGGATAATGCATGTAAGAAATCTGCTGGGTAGCACTCAATAAAAAGTATTATTTTTTCCATTTTACAGATGAAGAAGAAAAGGCTGAGACAAAGAAAGTGCCTTGCCAGGGATGGTAGAGGTGGTTAGAGGAGGTGCTTGGACCAGTACCAGGTCCCTGAACATGGATCCTCCAATTCCCTTTCTTTTCCATACTGGTTCACTTATTAATTAGGCTGTGCTCTAGCCACTGTGATAAGGGTAGCTCTTGGTACACAATAAAAACAAACCCATTGCCATCAAGTTGATTCTGATTCATGGCAACTTCATTACAGAGTAGAACTGCCCCATAGGATTTTCTTTGCACTAATCTTTACAAAAGCAGATAGCCAGACCTTTCTCCGCAGTACCACTGGATGGGTTTGAATGACTGCCAACCTTTAGTAGTTGAGAACAGTTTGCACCACCTAGGGATCTTGGCGCACAATAAACCTGTTTCCATAGAGTCAATTCCAACTCAAAGTGACCCTATAGGACAGAGCAGAACTGCCCCATAGAGTTTCCAAGAAGCACCTGGTGGATTCGATTCAAACTGCTGACCTTTGGGTTAGCAGCTGCAACTTTTAACCACTACACCACCAGGGTTTCCTGGTGCACGGTAGACACTCAAAAAAAAAAAAAAATGCATGCATTGAATTTAATATAGCACAAGAAAGGAGTCTGAGAATCAGAGGAGTTCTATTCAACCCCTTAGAAAATGTCTAATTTCCGGTTCGACGCTTGTGGTATCAATGTTTCTCAACCCCAAAGTCTCAGTGTACCCAGGTGCCGTGAGCTGATACTCTTTTGGACCATAACTGGGGACACACACTGCTGTGGTGCTAAGCCACCACTCATCCTTCAGTTTGTCGTACTGTGGTGGCTTGCATGTTGCTGTGATGCTAGAAGTTATGCCACCAATATTTGAAATGTCAGCAGGGTCACCCATGGTAGACAGCTTTCAGCAGAGCTTCCAGACTAAGACAGGTTAGGAAGAAGGAACTTGCGATCTACTTCTGAAAAAAATTGGCCAGTGAAAACCTTACGGATAGTAGCGGAATACTGTTTGATATAGTGCCAGAAAATGGGCTTCTCAGGTTGGAAGGCACTCAAAACACGACTGGGGAAGAGCTGCCTCCTCAAAGTAGGGTTGATTTAACAATGTGGGTGAGTTCAGTTTTGGGGACCTTCATTTGCTGATGTGGCCTGACTCAAAATGAGGAGAAACAGATGCAAATATCCATTGATAATAGGAACATGGAATGTTCATCATGAAGTATGAATCCAGGTAATTTGGAAGTTGTCAGAATTAAATGAAATGCTTGAAGATCTTTATCCTAGGCATTACTGAGCTGAAATGGACCGCTACTGGCCATTTTGAATCAAACAATCATAAGGTCTACTACGTTAAGAATGACAAACTGAAGAGGAATGGTGTCGCATTCATTATCAAAAAGAACATTTCAAGGTCTAACTGAAAATACAACACTATCAGTGATAGGAAAATATCCATAGGCCGACAAGGAAGAGCAGTTAGTTAATATGACTATTCAAATTTATACACCAACAACTAATGCCAAAGATGAGGAAACTGAAGATTTTTACCAACTTCTGCAGTCTGAAATTGATCAAACATGCAATCAAGATGCATTGATAATTACTAGTGACTGGAATATGAAAGTTGGAAGCAAAAAAGAAGGATTGGTAGTTGGAAAATACAGCCCTGGTGATAGAAATGACATCAGAGATTGCTTAATAGAATTTTGCAAGACCAATGACTTATTCATTGCAAATACCTTTTTTCGGCAACATATACGGCAGTAGTACTCATGGGCCTTGACAGATGGAATATACAGGAATGACATCGACTACATCTGTGGAAAAAGACGATGGAAAAGCTCAATATCATCAGTCAGGACAAAGCCAGGGGCAGACTGTGGAATAGAGCATCAGTTGCTCATATGCAATTTCAAAGTGAAGCTGAAGAAAATTAAAACAAGTCCAAGAGAGCCAAAGTATGACCTTGAGTATATCCCACCTGAATTTAGAGACCATCTCAAGAAGAGATTTGAGGCATTGAACAATAATGACCAAAGACCAGATAAGCTGTGGGATGACATCAAGGATATCATACATGAAGAAAGCAAAAGGTCATTAAAAAGACAGAAAAGAAAAAAAAAAAAAAGAGGATATCAGAGAGACTCTGAAACTTGCTCTTGAACATAGAGTAGCTAAAGTGAATGGAAGAAATGATGAAGTAAAAGAGTTGAACAGAAGATTTCAAAGGGCAGCTTGAAAAGCATTAAAATGACTCGTGCAAATATCTTAAGTTAGAAAGCCAAAAGGGAAGAATATCCTCGGCATTTCTTAAGCTGAAAGAACTGAAGAAAAAATTCAAGCCTCTAGCTGCAATATTGAAGGACTCTATCGGCAAAAAATTGAATGATGCTGGAAGCATCAAAAGAAAATGGAAGGAACACAGGGTTACTGCACCAAAGAGAATTGGTTGACAATCAACCATTTCAGGAGGTAACTATATGGTCAAGAATTGATGGTTCTGAAAGAAGAAGGGCAAGCTGCACTGAAGGCATTGGCAAAAAACAAGGTTCCAGCAATTGATGGAACACGAAATGAGATGTTTCAACAAATGGATGCAACCTTGGAAGTGCCCACTCATCTATGCCAAGAAATTTGGAAGACAGCTACCTGGTCAACTGACCAGAAGGATCCATATTTGTGCCCATTCCAAAGAAAGGTGATCCAACAGAAGGCAGAAATTACCAAACAGTGTCATTAATATCAGATCCAAGTAAATTTATGCTGAAGATTCAAAAACAGTTGCAGCAGTATATTGACAAGGAACAGCTAGAAATTCAAGCTGGATTCAGAAGAGGACATGGAAGGAGGAACATCATTGCTAATGTCAGGTGGATTTTGGCTGAAAATGGAGAACACCAGAAAGATGTTTACCTGTGTTTTATTGACTATGCAACAACATTAAACTGTGTGGCTCACAACAAATTATGGATAACATTGTAAAGAACAGAAATTCCAGAACTCTTAATTGTACTCATGAGGAACCTGTACATAGACTAAGAGGCAGTTGTTGGAAAAGAACAAGGGGATCTGCATGGTTTAAAATCAGGAAAGTTATGCATCGGGGTTGCATCCTTTCATCATATTTATTCGATCTGTATGCTGAGCAAATAATCCAAGAAACTGGACTATATGAAGAATGTGGCATCAGGATTGGAGGAAGACTCACTAACAACCTGTGATATGCAGATGACACAACCTTGCTTGCTGAAAATGAAGAGGACTTGAAGCACTTACTGATGAAAAACAAAGACTACAGCCTTCAGTATGGATTACACCTCAACATAAAGAAAACAAAAATCCTCATAACTGGACCAATAAGCAACATCATGATAAACGGAGAAAAGACTGAAGTTGTCAAGGATTTCATTTTACTTGGATCCACAATCAACGTCCACTGAAGCAGCAGTCAAGAAATCAAACCGTGTACTACATTTGGACAAATCTGCTGCAAAAGACCTCTATAAAGTGTTAAAAAGCAAAGATGTCACCTTGAGGACTAAGGTGCGCCTGACCCAAGCTGACATTTTCCATCACCTCTTAATGCGTGTGAAAGCTGGACAATGAATACAGAAGACCAAAGAAGAACTGATGCCTTTGAATTATGGTGTTGGTGAAGAGTATTGAATATACCATGGACTGCCAGAAGAACAAACAAATCTGTCTTGGAAGAATTACAGCCAGAATGCTCCTTAGAAGCAAGGATTGTGAGACTTCATCTCACTTACTTTGGACATGTTATCAGTAGGGACCAATCCCTGGAGGACATCATGCTTGGTAGAGGGTCAGAGAAAAAGAAGAAGACCCTCAATGAGATGGATTGACACAGTAGGTGTAACAATGGGCTCAAACACAGCCATGATTGTCAGAATGGCACAGGGCTAAGCGGTGTCTCATCCTGTTTTACACAGAGCTGCTATGAGTCAGAACCGACTCAACGGCACCTATAACTAAACATTGTGCTAAGTATTAAAAAATTTATTTAGCTGAGGGGTTCTATACTGTAGAATGGGGTAGGCCTTGCTATCAGCAAAAAATAAATAAATAAATAAGAGGTGTAGCAAAATGTCAAATAGTGATAAAGACTATATGGTGTTAACCAGATTCTGTGAATAGTTGCTTTGTATTGTATAAGGAGGTCGGCGTAGCACCAGTTCTATCCAAGCAGTGATACAAGAGCAATAGGAGATAGAATTGTGTTCTAGCTATAATAGATGCAGCTTAATCTCTCCAAACGCACTGCCAAAAATTCCAATAACTGAAAGCATGCCATGAACATGGGAAGATAGAAACCACTGGCTCATATGGCTGTGTATATAACCGAAGGGGGCTTAGGGAGCTGAAACTTTTCTCCAGGGGAAAAAAGTGCAAAAATGTCAAACAGAATTTCCCCTGGAGTCTTTGAACACAAAATCCACATGACTTCAGAGGGAAGCATCCATTTCAACATTCCCTTTCTTGCATGTTGACATTGCAGATAAAGTCATTTCATCATAGACCTAATTCTTTTGGCCTTCCTGAGGCCCCCAGCTTTGTCCTTGCTGAGCAGCTGGTAGAGCCTGGTTGCTCGTGTTAGGCCGTGGTGTTGCCCAACTCTATTGGCCAATTATTTAATTTTCCGACCTGAATCAACAATACAGGGAAAGGGATAGCTCAGTCCCCTCTGATCAACTCCCCAGGCAGAAAGTTAGTTGTGCATTATGTTGGGGAGGGCAGAGTTCGAGAAGAAACCTGTGTGTTTTCTTGCTCCACTTACTGAAATGTGTGCATCTACCAGCAAGCTTACACTGTGGCGGCTCCGTGGGAAAAAGACCTGGTGATCTGCTTCTGTAAAGATTACAGTCAAGAAGAACCCTATGGGGCAGTTCTACTCTGTCATATAGGATTGCTATGAGCCAGAATTGGAGCCCTTGTGGCCCAGTGGTAAAGAGCTCGGCTGCCAACCAAAAGGTCAGCAGTTCAAATCCACCAGCTGCTCCTTGGAAACCCTATGGGACAGTTCCTCACTATGAGTCAAAACTGACTCGGTGGCAAAGGGTTTGAGTTGGAATTGGCTCTATTCTAGGCACTTTCGGGGTGTGGGTGAGAGAATTAATGAGATTGCCCAGCACAGCATTTTCACTCAGGCAGCCGAGACAAATGAGAAACCATTAGAGGAAATCAGTGTGCCACCAAATGATAGCGATCATTTGATTAGTGGAAGGAGACCTTTCTAAGGGCTGGTCTGATCAGAGATTTGGGATAGGACTTGAAATACACAGAGTTTTCAGTGTGCCTATTGATTCTCCCTTGTAAATTGCTCTTCTTTACATTTGTGTCCTTGAGCGGGCAGAGATAATGATGAGTTAAATGTGATGTGTCAATTTCTCTTCTATTTCCAAGCAGTTTTGTTATTTGCTGAGCTATTTTGAAATATGCTGTTGATGCCTCAGCTTTGTTATTAAATGTTCTTCTTATTATTTGTTGCTTTTTTTTTTTTTTTTTAATGTTTCTCAGTACCACATCAAGTGTCTTTTAGAATGAGGCAAAGTGTAAAAAATATACTTTGTCTGTCACTAACCCCTCAACTTGTCTTCCTCTGGTTTGAGTTATTGATAGATCTCAGCCCAGCACTTCAACCCTTGTCTGGCCCCTGTGTTGTCACTCTGCCTCTCCTCTCTCTCATGCCCTTTCTCCTGTCCCCTCAGTTTTTCTGGAGTAGAGGACTCAACATCTTTTGAGTCCCTCCTTTTGATCAACATCTTTGGATCAGCAAATTGATCGATTAGAGCAGAACCTGAATTCTTCAGGTCTTTCTCAATCCCTGGCTGCTCATGATTCTTTGATTTCGACACTATTTTGGATATCTTAGATATTGCCAACCACATGAGCCAGTGGTTCCCACCTTCTTGTGTTGATGGTATGCTTTCAAATTACTAGAATTTTCAGCAGTAATTTGACAGATTAAGTGGCATGCATAGTTAGAACACAATTCACCTGGTCTCCCATCACTCCTTTCTTTCTAAATCCTTTGTTGCTCATTTTTCTTGGGATTTGGCGCTATTTTTGGGTATTTTAGATCAATAGAGATTTAAACTCTGAGACGTGAACGTCTGTGGTATGTATTGATATTAAAAATTAAGATAGTTTATTAATTATATTTATAATTAAAAAATTTTTTTCAAAGGGTCTCCTCACCCACAAGATTATCACCTATTCTGAGTGTACCATACAAAGCTGTCTACCCTTGTCCTCTCCCACAGGAACATTCTAGCAGTACTCAACTAATTGCTTGTGGTTCCTTGTATATACCAGCCATTTCCCCTCTCTATGTCTTTGCTCACGAGGCTCCCATGACCTAGACATTTAAACAAATATACTGTGCGTATTTCTGTTGCAGCACCTCGAAGGTTTTACTGCATGTATTTGTTTAAACGTCTGCCTCTCCTGCTTGCTCTGAGCTCTTCCAGAGCAGGGACCATACACAGCAATGAATACATCTCAATTCTTCTGCTCAAGCAGCTAACAGTCACATGGGAAGACAAACATATAAAAGCCAACTACAAAATGAAGGTGCGAGGAACGTGCATTGAAGGAAGAAAGTACACAGAGGAGGTTAAGATAAATGGCATGGAGAGTTTCCAGTTAGAACTTGAAAAATGGGAAAGATTTCTAGATGAGGAAGAACTTGTGGGGATGGGCACTTCCAGCAGCAGGAACAAGTGAACAAAGGGGTGGTGGCAAGGAAGGGGAAAGTGCCCTGGGGAATGCCAAGTTGGCTGGTGAGGTGGAGCCTACGGTGAAGGAAGTGACTTGAGAATTAAGGAAGGCCTTGAATTCCCAGTCTGGACAATTAGTGTTTACCCTGGGGCAATGTGGAGCCATTGAGGGCTACAGAGTAGGGGTGGCTGTAGTCCCAAATGTGCTTTAGAAAGATGAATCATCATAGCGTACAGGCTGGATTTGGGCAAGGAGACCAAGTCAGGGGCTCTTGCAACGAAGCTGATGAGAGATGACCAGAGTAATGGGGGAGGAGAAAGACAGCATAACTCTGGGGGCTTCCCAAAGCAGCAGTTTCACCCTGTGTGGGTGCATCGATGAGAGGACGAAAGTGGGTAAAGAGGCATTTCTCCACCAACAGAGGCGGTTGCCACAAAGTCCCTCGCCAGGGCCCAGTGTTTATTGCTCTCTGTCACAGCCTATTTTCCGTTACATAATGCATCAGGCTGACCCAGCCCCACAGACACTGCTTCAGAGGCCTCTGTCTGCCTTAACTTTTGGGCCTGTGATTGGGCAGCCAGGCTGACAGCCCCGCCAACCAGCCCCTCCTCAGTTCCCCCAGGTGGCAGGCCACCACTGGAATACAGCAGTGAACAAAGCAGCTGAGCTCCCAGGTCAGGCTTCCAGTGCTTGGCAAAGGATGCATAGTGGTAGGCAAACCAAGGCATGTGAGAAATGTGGTAACTTTCCATACCTAAGCATTTGCTACAGAGCACTCAACAGCTCGTTGAGTTTATTTGCTTATTTCCTCTGAAAAACAAGTTAAAATCTGAAAGAGGGCAAGATTCTGGTAAAATAGTAAGTGCTGGAAGGAGATAGCTCAATGCTGAAGAAAATAAAAAAAGAAATGGTATCAGTAAAGAATGTCTGCCTTGAGCATTATGTTCTTTTAAAGAACTATCTGTATGGGATCAAACTGACAACAGCAAAGGTTAGATAGGAAGCTTGGGAGTCAGTGAGTTTATGTTAACAGGGGAGGAGCAATTAGGAAAAGGAGGGTGAGAATGGTTGCACAACTCGAAGAATGTAATCAATGTCACTGAATGTACATGTAGAAATTATTGAATTGGTGTTTGTTTTTCAGTGTACATTTTCAACTCAAACCTATTGCCATTGAGTTGATTCCAACTCATAGAGACCCTATAGGACAAAGTGGAACTGCCCCATAGGGTTTCAAAGCTGTAATCTTTATGAAAATCAGACTACCATATCTTTCTTCTTCAGAGTGGCTGGTGGGTTTGAACTGCCAACCTTTCGGTTAGCAGCCAAGTGCCGGGCTCCTATATTTTCAACAACCATAAAGAAATTGAAAACAAAAACAAGAAATGGTATCACTTTGTCCCAAATTTGACCATTGTCTCCAATGCTGATGTTGTTAGGGCCTCTCCTACTCCTTTGGTCTCTGAGGGTAGGAGAAAGGGCTGGGGAGAAAGGGCCTGCTCCTCAGAACTCTGGACAACTCATAAGTGAGAAGAGGCCTAGGTGATGGCTGGAGTCACACTCAATGCCACCCCAGAAACTGAACAGGTCCAAGGCACCAGGCACTGGTCTAGATCAGCTATGGCAGGGCACTCAGAGTGACAGAGAGAGAGTGTGTGTGTGTGTGTGTGTGTACAGGGGGCTATTTCCTGAGATGGTATAAGTTTAGACCCACCTGGGATATGGCAGCAGAGGTGGGCACAGTGCCTAGTGGCTGGAGGAGGTAGCATCTCTGACCTAGAGGTGCTGAGTGGGAGTAAGCATGTGGGATTGGCCAGGGCCAGGGCCCAGGGAGGGGCCACCAGAAAAGATAAAGCTAGGCCTTCCATTCATGGCCAGAGACGCCCAGGAGGGATTATGGCAAGAGCCTCTTGACCTGATCCCTTCTACATCAAAACATAGGCTCCTCCACAACAGCTTTGGCAGAGCCCAAAAACAATACCAAGCCCGTTGCCATCAAGTCGATTCCAACTCATGACAACCCCACATATTACAGAGTAGAACTGAGCTCCACAGGGCTTTCTTGGCTCTAATCTTTATGGAAGCAGGTCACCAGGCCTTTCCTCTGCAGTGCCACTGGGTAGGTTAGAACTGTCAACCTTTCAATTAGTTGTCGAGGGCACACTGGTTGTACCACCCAGGGGCTTTGGCAGAGCCCAGGGAACCCTCGAATCCTTCAGTTAATTATTTATTCAGGCAACAAAAGTATGCTGTGCACCTGTTGAACTCCTTGAAGTTTCTAGCTGCTGGAATACAGCAGTGAACAAAGCAGATGAATCCCTCTCCCCTGAGCTGCCATCCTACGATGCAATAAATGACGATTCATGTTTGGAAGGTAACAGCGTACAAGTGTTTTCCAATATGCTCTCTCATAGCCCTCCTCCCACGGCCTTGTGAGACTATCCATTTACCAGAGAAGGAAACGAAGGCTCGGGAAGCTAAGTGATTGAGCCCAGGTTCAAAGAACCAATAAATGACAGAGCAGATAATGTCATCCAGAATACCTCCCTCCATATCCCACATCTTAAGGGGTGGTGAAGATCAAGTGAAATCAAGGAAAAGCACTTTGTAAACTAAAACGCACTGTATAAAAGATAGTTCTTGCACAAGAGGTAGCTCTGAATAGGAATATGAAAGAAATTGGAGGTGAGTAGCCTGAAGGTAACTGAGCTGAAGAGGGAAACAGCCACTCCTAAGCCCTGGTAGCGTTGTGGTTAAGTGTTACAGCTGCTAACCAAGAGGTCAGCTGTTCAAATTTACCCGGTGCTCCTTGGAAACTCTATGGGGCAGTTCTACTCTGTCCTATAGGGTAGCTATGAGTTGGAATCGACTCGATGGCAATGGGATTAGATGTGTTTGGACGTTGGTTTTGTGGGACGATGTCCTCTGCTTCCACCCAATTGCCTGTCACCCCTTGTCTTCCTCTGATCTTTAGGCATGACTCAGAAATGTTTGTTTGGGAAGCCGAAGGACCAAATTTGTACCAGTTGAGTTGAGTATACCTTCTGACACAAGGCAGCGCACTGGGATCCGTTTGCACACAGGAATTCGTCCTGTCACCTCTTGTGTACCATCCATAACCCTAAAAGACTGCCCTGTCATCTTATCTAGCAACCGGGATTTTAGCAGTCCCTTCATTAAGCCTGGAGAACAAAGGTGGCTGGGCGAGGGTCTCAGAACGTCCAAACACCCTGTCACCCCGAGTGTGAGGCCGAGGCCTCCCTGGGGAGGGCTGGGCGCTGTTTACAGATGGAAGAGATAACCACAGAGGAAGGTCACTCTGAGCCTTCTTTTCCATCTTCCCCCACCCCTTCTGTCTCCCTGGGAGGAGGGGTCCCTGACCACCCTGACGCTCCAGCTGGCCCAGGGGCCTTCCTCAACTCCTGACAGAGGAATGCACGGCCGAGCCTCCCTGCTCTGTGAAAGAGGAGGATGGTAGGTGTGTGGGGGCAGGGAGCCACACAGAAAGCAAGAATTGGATGTTAAAATGGCATGTCCATTTCCGCTAAGGGGATGTGAGAGGTAGGAATCGAAGCAACAGGATAACAATTTCAGAGTCACTTCTCAAGCAGAAAGTGTTCTGAGAAATCCTGTTTCATGCTCCAACCAGCCAAACCTCCCCTCCTTGGGACAGGAATCTCCTCTATATCATCAGAGACAGAAGGTCCCCCAGAGACTGCTTGGATACCACCATTGATGGGGAGCTCACTACACCAAGTGTGTTCCGTTGAAGGGCAACTTTGTCAGAAAAACCTTTCCAGGGCTGAGCTATCATCTACTGCCTGTGCCTGCATGGTTCAATGTCTAACTTGGCTTTGTGTTGTAAGTTCCTCCAAAGAATTAGATGGCACCTTTCTAGGAGATACATTACTGTTATTACTATTATTAATTATAACACTTTGCATTTAAAGAGCATGTCTTACCTTTCAAGGAGCCCCAGTGGTTAAGCGTTCAGCTGCTAACCAAAAGGTTGGCAGTTCTCATCTACCAGTGGCTCCTTGGAAACCCTATGGGGCAGTTCTACTCTGTCCCATAGGGTCGCTATGAGCCAGAATACACTCGAAGGCAGTGGGTAGTTTCTTCTTACCTTTCAGAGTGTTTTCCCATCCAAGGATTTATTCACTCACTCTCACAGCCTTACCAAAAAAAAAATTTTTTTTCTTATGTTTTCAGGTAAGAAAACTAAAGCTTAGGTGAGATGGAATGATAGACATAAGCCAGTTAGAGGAAGAGGTGGGGCCAGGCCCCAGGTCTCCTCGCTCCTGGTCCGTGATGGTTCAACTCTAACGCAGCTTTTGCCAGCCGCTGGACTTCACTTCTTTTCCCTATATTGAGGGCTAACCTTGTGATTAGCTTTGAGAAAGAATCATCCCCTGCTGCTGCCCCCGCCTCCTACCCCCGTTAAACAGGGATAATGTGCTGTTACCAGATTCTAAGTCAATGTTTGGAAATACACTGGAATTTAAAGGCTGGAAAAGGTTGCTCTGAGAGGGAATGAGTTAGGCACAGGTGGTCTGAGCGCAGGTGGGCTGACCAGGAGTTAATAGTATAAGTAAGAGACCTAGGACATTTAAGGACCAGTTGAGTGGTTGGCAATGGGTTTGGTTTTTGGTTTTTTGGGAGGACAGGTGGAAAGTAGTTGGAGTGTACAAAATTAAGGTCCTTTTGAGTCTTAATTGCAGGAAGAAGACATCTTTCCTCCCCAGGCCCGTCCTCAGGGCAGATTTGGGGTCCAGTGTAGAATGGCGTGTACATGTGGTGCTTTTATCGGAGCAAGCCATTGCTTCTCCTCCCAGCACAGGGCTGCTGGTCTCCTGGGTACTTCTTGGCCTCCACAGGCCTGTCTCCTACCTGAGGACACACCTGCCTCTACAGATCTTCTTTAAGTCATCCCGTTCCCCATCACCACCAGGAATGCTCTTCCCTCTCCGTCCACCTGACCAAAACTCTGTACAGTATCCGTCTACGAAGCTCTTCCTGATTTCCAGAGCCTGTTGAAACCTACGGTGTCAGAGCTATCACCCACCACCATGTGCCATGTTCCGATCAAGATGCTCTCCAATTCAGCCTCCTCCTGGCTCGCAGGGTGATTTTTCTACCCAGAAGTCTGATCACATCACCCCCCAATAAAACTGCTCCTGGGGCTCCCTGGCACCAGCAGGATAAATCACCCTCTTTAGCTGAGCATTTAAGGGCTTTTAGGGTTTAATTTCCCCAACGTGTCTGTACGTATGTTGTACTGTGGAGGCTTGCATGTTGCTATGATGCTGGAAGCTATGCCACCAGTATTCAGATACCAGCAGGGTCACTCATGGAGGACAGGTTTCAGCTGAGCTTCAAAACTAAGACAGACTAGGAAGAAGGACCCGGCAGTCTACTTCTGGAAAGTATTAGCCAGTGAAAACCTTATGAATAGCAGCGGAACATTGTCTGCTATAGTGCTGGAACATGAGCCCCCCAGGTTGGAAGGTACTCAAAAGACCACTGGGGAAGAGCTGCACCTCAAAGTAGAGTCGACCTTAATGATGTGGATGGAGTAAAGCTTTCGGGACCTTCATTTGCTGATGTGGCACGACTCAAAATGAGAAGAAACAGCTGCAAACATCCATTAATAATTGGAACCTGGAATGTACAAAGTATGAATCTAGGAAAATTGAAAATTGTCAAAAATGAAATGGAACACATAAACATCGATATTCTAGGCATTAGTGGGCTGAAATAGACTGGTATTGGCCATTTTGAATCGGACAATCATATAGTCTACTATGCTGGGAATGACAACTTGAAGAGGAATGGTGTTGCATTCATCATTGAAAAGAACATTTCAAGATCTATCCTGAAGTACAACACTGTCAGTGATAGGGTAATATCCATACACCCACAAGGAAGACCAGTTAATAGAACCATTATTCAAATTTACCCATCAACCACTAAGGCCAATGATGAAATTAAAGATTTTTATCAGCTGCTGCAGTCTGAAATTGATCGAACATGCAATCAGGATGCATTGATACTTACTGGTGATTGGGTAAATCTGCTTCAAAGAACCTCTTTAAAGTGTTGAAAAGCAAAGACGTCACCTTGAGGACTAAGGTGCACCTGACCCAAGCCACAGTATTTTCAATTGGATCATATGCATGTGAAAGCTGGACAATGAATAAGGAAGACTAAAGAAGAATTGATGCCTTTGAATTGTGGTGTTGACGAAGAATACTGAATATACCATGGACTGCCAAAAGAATGAATAAATCTGTCTTGGAGAAGTACAACCAGAATGCTCCTTAGAAGCAAGGATGGTAAGACTGTGTCTTACATACTTTAGACGTGTTCTCAGGAGGGATTAGTCCCTGGAGAAGGACTTCACACTTGGCAAAGTACGGGGTCAGCAGAAAAGAGGAAGACCCTCAACGAGGTGGATTGACACAGTGGCTGCAACGATGAGCTCAAGCATAACAATTGTAAGGGTGGCTCAGGACCGGGCAGTGTTTCGTTCTGTTGTGCACAGGGTCATTATGAGTCTGAACTGACTTGATGGCACCTAACAACAACAACAGGGTTTAATTTATTTATTTCTAGAGCCCTGGTGGCACAGCGGTTAAGAGTTCAGGCTGCTGACCAAGAGGTCAGCAGTTCGAATCCACCAGGCACTCCTTGGAAACTCTATGGAGTAGTTCTACTCTGTCCTATAGGGTTGCTCTGAGTTGGAATTGACTTGATGGCAATGGGTAGAGTTTCTTATACTGACCTCTCCAACCTTGTTTTTCATCTCTCTCCTGTATGCCAGCTGTATAGATTGACTTGAACAAGGCACACCCTGCCAGAGTCCTCTCAACATGGAGAAACCATCTCCCATGCTCTGCTGCCCAGAAATCTCCCATTCATCCTTCAAGACTCAGCTCAAACACAGTGATCTCCAGGAACATTGTCCTGACCACCAACTTCCCCAGCCCTGCTGGGCAATGAATCATATCTTCCTTCTTTGTGTTGTCACTGTATTGTGTACAGTCTTCCATTGGTTTGTCCTGATTGTTTGCCTATGTATGTGAGTCTTAGCTGGGGGCCTGAGATCTACCCTAGGAAAGCATCTTCTCCTGTTCAAACATTTTGGGGTGGAAAGAGTAGTAGAAAAACACTGGTCTGTATGTCCCAACAATTTTGTTGATCTGGATGAAATCACTTTACCCCTCTCTTACCCTACTTAGAGAGAGCATGTGTGTGCTTATACACACACACACACACACACACAGAGAACTCACAACCAAGTCACACATCAAATTTCAATGTATTTCCAATTTTTTTGACCAGGAAAGGTAATAGGCATAGTGGTCAGAGAATGGTACTCAAAATCAGTTTTTTGAGTTCTTGATACTGTGACTGACTCCTAGGGTGACCTTAGGCAAGTCTCCTGGCTTCTCTAGGCTTTATAGGCAAAATGAAAAGGATGGTTCTGTGATCCAGAAGGTTCCTGTCAGATCCAATGGTCTATATTTTAAGATAAGGTGAAGGAAAGAGCACTGTCCATAATCTGTCCTTCAGGAAGATCTAAAACAGTATGGCCTGTCTGGGGCAGTGGCAAGGAATATAGCGAGAAAAGCTGGAGTCTGCAATGAGTCCGTTCCTTTCTCTGTTCTTGCCAGTTGTCAGGATGATATCTGCCTGCCTGAGTGGGAAGTTTTTTCATCTTCACTTTTCTGTAGTCACAGACCAACACTGCCTGTGATCGATAAACTACCCTGTAGATCAAACAACTCATTAGCTGCACCTGGGGGTAGTGGAGATCTGTCTCAGGCTGGTTCCCTAACTGCACATTAGGCCCAAGCAGGGATTTCCTCCTGGGCTGGGCGTGGATGTGAGTTTCCTTTCTAGCATCCGAGCAGAGGCTTCCCTTGACAAGCCCTGCCTGCATGAAAATGAGACCATTTTATTTTGGGATTCCAGACCTGCAATATCTATATACCTGTATCATTTAAAATGCACATTTCCTAGGGCCTTGTTTCCCCAGAACACTGCATTAGGAGTCTATGCACTTAGAATCCAAGGCCATACACTTAGAGACCTCCAAGATGACTCCTCAGGGCAACCCTGCCCACCAGATTCCCTGGAAACATCTGGTGAGCAAAGGCATGGGAACTATAAAGGGCTGGACAGCTGACGGGACAGTTGGTGATGACTGTCTTGACTTTTAAGCTTTACGACCACCCTTCATTATTATGTTTACTAGTTAGGGACACACTCTAAGTGGCGTAGTGGTTAAGTGTTAACCAAAGGGTCAGCAGTTCAAATCCACCAGGCGCTCCTTGGAAACTCTATGGGGCAGTTCTACTCTGTCCTATAGCGTTGCCATGAATCGAAATCGACTCAACGGCACTGGGTTTGGTTTTTTTGTTTTCTAAGTGCAATAATACAATTCAGACTTGTTTTTAGGAGAACCCAAGGCCTGTGCTCATTCTTTTTCCCTCTGCTGTCTCTCAAGCAGTGACTGCCCAGCATAGGGAAAAGTGACTCCAGGGGAAGCATTTCTGGGTACATCCGAGAGATCAATGGGGGCAAAGCTCAGTCTCCTGGTATTGCCTGTTTCACGTCACTGGGAAATGACACCGTTGTCAGGACATTCCTGAAGATGGAGTCCTCACACCGGGGGGTAAGGGTGCTTCTTCTGAGACCCTAGGGGCAGGAACCCCACTCCCTGGGTTTCAGCATTCTCATACAGAATACTGATGGAGCAGAACTGTTGTAAATGTCTGCGCACCTCTTGCCTTTTCTGACAGCCTGGGAGCTCCCCAGGCGTCTCTTCCCCTCTGGCAGTGAGGGCTCATGGGTCAAAATTTCCCCTTACTTGTCTCTTCCTCCTGGGCTGGGGGTGCCCAGAGAAGAGGCAGGATGGCCATTCAGGGGGCATATGAGGGGGGCTGCTTGAGGGGGTCTCACTCTGTGGGTCAAAACGAAAAGCAGGGCTCATCACATGCAAGTTCCTTGGAACACACGGGGACTTTAGCGTACTTTAAGAGAAGCCATGGGGGGAAGGCTATGGGCTGGGGTTGTGGAAGCTGGGATTTCACCTCTGCTGCTGGGAGACTGGATGGACAGGACCTGGGGGGAAATTCATTCCACATCATCCAGGCATCCATCGAAGCCGCCCCTGGGCTGGGGCCCATAGAGACAGCAGCACCTTCTGGGAGCTCACCATGAATGAGGGAGAATGACTTTCTCACAGATAAACTTGTGTTCTGTGTGAACCGCATGAAGCAGAAAGAACAGTTTTACAGAGGCTTGGGGAAGTCTTTGTAACTGAGGAAGCAGGGGAGAGAAGTGGCTGGTCCCAGGGCTTGGATGCAGAGCTTTTGGCTCTCAACCCAAGTCTTTTCAAATGAAAAAGAAGGAACTAATGATGCAAGGGGCAGGGGGTGTCTGTCAGTCAGTCCTTCATCTCACCTGGATGTTAGGGACTTGGGTTGGAACTTCCACCACACCAGAAAACAAAATCTTTCTTGGGAGAGATGGCAGGAGCTGTCAGGAAATGGATTTTCGAACGTTAAGCTTGATATTATTTCTTCCCATAAAAAGGCGTTGGCTTAATCTTTCTGTCTTCTGCTTAATCACTTTCAGAGGCTCATTAGACCTCGAGGAAGTAAACTTTCAAACTCAAACCACATGCCGCCCTCAGAGAACAGAAGTCACCCACCCTAAACACACACGCACATGCACTCACACACCCACACACTCAGTGTACACACACAGGCACACACTTGCGCACATGTACACACATGCGCACACACACACATACTCTCCACCACAATGAAAGGCTCGTGGGTTCCCAAGAGCAGGAACCACCCTGTGGAGGAGGACACCAGCTTGGAGACTGTAGGCAAGGTGGTTAGAAGCAGGACTGGGAGTTTGACAATAATATTTTGACTTCCAGTGTGCCTAATGCTATTCTAAGTGTGTTGGATGAATTAACTCATTGAAGTCTCAACCTGAGGAAGGTACCATCATGATCCCTACAGAGCAAACTAAGACACAGGAATAATAAGTTTAACTTGCTTCAGGTTACACACAGGCAAGTGGCAAAACTAAAATATTGACCAAAGGCAGCCTGCCTGTGTTTGCAGCCTCGCTCTGCCCCTGACCTACTGTGTGACTTTGGACAAGTTATTTAGCCTTGCTGTATCTGTTTTCCTTGTGCGGAAGGTGAACATAATAATCACACCAGTCTACGGGGGCTGATTGAGGGTCACGCACGCTGAGGGTCTAACACAGTGCCCAGAACATAGCAGGTGCCCAGTACACCTAAGGAACAGATGAATAAATAAGGTCCAACTGAGATGTCACCTTCTTTTAAGACTTCTGTGCCCTAATGCTCCTCAACACGGCTCTGTTCAAGATGGGAAGCCCCAGGAGGTCTTCTTTGCATCCTACTGTACTTTGTGTCATTTGCTATTTTATTTGACAAACCCTTATGTAGCACTTCTTGTGTGCCAGACACTGTTCTAAGTGCTTTTACAAATAATAAACCTTTTAACCTACTATTGTTATCCCCATTTTACATATGATGAGACTGAGGCACAGACAGGTTAACCAACTTTCCTAAGGCCATGCAGCCTGGTTTCAAAGTTCAATCCTTCACTACTGCACCATGTTGCCACCATCATACTCCCTTTCTGTGGATTTATGTGCCTCCCCCACCAGATTGTGAGCACCTGGAGGGCGGGGACTTGGATGAGTTACATCTGATTCCCCAGCTGCTCACACAAAGCCTGGCCCAGAGCAAGTACTTGGTGAATGTATTTGTCAACAAATGGACCAGTGCGCATAGTCAATGAAGACTTTCACATTCTGCTAGGTTTTCCCATTCAACAGGTGGACAACAAAATCAGGCAACATTTTCCATGTATTCCTCCTTGGAGAGATTCTTACTGGCTTCCACATTCCTCCGAAATGTAGTGATCTTCCGACCTGGACTCTAAGTTTCAGAATTTATGTCTCCCCTGACTGTGTCTGTTGTTTCTTTTTTTCCTGGATAGAGGAGCAGGATAGCCATGGACTGTTCCACAAAAGAGCTGGTATTTATGCTGGGCTATAAAGGATAAGCAGGGATGATTTAGGCATAAGAAAGCTTACTTTAACTTTCTTCTCATGGGGGGAGGATGTTATCTAGTTCTTGAAAGCATGGGCCATGCCTCATGTGTTTCTCCTTTTTATTCTCTATGCTTATCACAGGCTGTTCATTCTATCCAATATTCATCCATCCATCCCTCCGTCCATCCATCCATCCAACGCTTACTAAGCACATACATGGCCCTTTGGTGCTTCACAGGCACACTGAGGCCAGTGGATGGCCCCAGAGACAAAATGTCATTGTATTATCAATAAGCAAGTTCCAAATGTCAAGTCACCTGATGGCTTACTTTGGAGGCAGTGAATTCCTGGTCCTGGGAGTACACGAGGCAAGAGGGCCCATGTGGTGGTCCTAAGAAGGGGTTCCATTTCATTGAGCTGGAGCAGAGGGCTGATCCCTCTGGTTCTTTCAAGCAGAGGGCTGATGTCATGATCTGAGTGTTGGGAAATCCTCAGCATCCCGTACCCCAATATCGTGTCCCCTCAGTCACTTGAGACCTCGAATAACAACTCCTTCTTTGATTGACACTCTCTTGGCTCAGCAATGGCCCTCCCTTTCTGTTTAGGCCACATCCCCGTGGCTGCCCCTTCCTGGCCAGAGGCTGTGGGCCCTGCTTCTCGGCATGGATAGTATATGCCTGGCTCATGCACACACAGCCCCCTTGTTCTGAGAATGCAGGCGGCTGCTTGGAGCCACTGCTGGAAATGGCCTCCCAACAGATGTGCCTTTAATTTGTTTCCGGGTCAGCGGCCCCAATGCCCCGAGGAGGCCGCCTACCAGGCAGGAGGCCCCAAAATAGCCTTGTGTGTGCGTCCCTGGATGAGGTTATCCATCACTGCCCGGCCTCTGCCCTCGAATGCCTCACCCTGGTGGCTAGCTCTAATCGGACCACTTGGCGCAGAGAGGGGGGAAGCCAGCTCTGTCCCCTCTGGTGATGGCCCCTCAATGGGCCGATTGTAACCACATGGAAGTGAGACCTCCTGCCCTGGTCCCAGGGTCAGCTGAAGATCCCTTCCTGAACAGAAACATCTAGGGAAGAGGCATGAGAGGTTTGCAGAGGTTCCACAGTTGGGCCCATGATCTGAGGTTACTCTGCGTTTGTTCACCCGGTATCCTTTTATTGAGCATGTACTACCCTACTGCTTCGTGCCCTTACGTATGTGTGTCAACACTGATTCTCTAATTCTCAGGCTAATCCTGTAAGGTAAGCATAGTGTTCCCATTTGACAACTGGGGAGACAGGCTTAGAGAGTTTGTCTTTCCAACCCAAATGGTAAATGAGTGACCAAGATAAGAACTAAATCTGTATGGCCTAAAAACAGGGGCTTTCCCCGGAAAAACACTGCTTCTCTTTCCAGGGCAGGGCAGGGCAGGGCAGGGCAGGGCAGGGCAGGGCAGGGCAGGGCAGGGCAGGGCAGGGCAGTTTGCATGTAGTAGGCGTTTACTGAATCAGAATGCGTCTTCTGTCAATCTCTTCATCTGCAGAATGGAATAATAATGACTGTCTGCCTGGGTTGTTTTGAGGTTTAAATAAGATATAACATGTGTAAAGAGCCTTGCATATTGCTTAGTGCTCAATGAGTAAGCAATGCTGTTAGCTGCCATCTAGTCCACTCTGGCGACCCTATATACAACAGAAGGAAATGTTGCCCAGTCCTGCATCATCCTCACAATTGCCAGCATGTTCGAGTCCACCATTGTGGCAATTGTACCAATTTGTCTCACCAAGGGTCTCCCTCACACTCGCTGGCTCCCTGCTTCACCAAACATGATGTCCTTCTCTAGTGATTGACCCTTCCTGATGATGTATGAAAAGCAAGTGAGTTTGGCAATGTTCTGTTGATAGGTAAGATTGTCATTGGCAGATTTTTGGAAGTAGATAGCTAGGCCTTTCTACCTAGTCTGTCTTAGTCTGAAAGCTCCACTGAATCCTGTCCAGCACAGGTGACCCTGCTGGTGTTTGAAATACCAGTGACATCGCTTCCAGCATCCTAGCAACATGCAAGTCACCACAGTATGACAAACTGACAGATGGATAGTGGCAGTAAACAATAGGTGCTCAATAAATAAATAAGAAAACTGTTAACCGAATGGTGGGAATGGATATTACAGTGCTTATGTCCTGATGGGTGGTTACAAAGACTTCCCGCACTCTTTCCTGAAGGATTCTCACAAACCAGGGAGCCAGGCGTTGGCATTTACATCCTACAAAGCCCCCGAAAGGTGAGGTGACTCACTCCACAAATCTAGAAAGTAGCAGAACACAGTGTAAGTCTCGAGCTTTAGACCCCGACCAGCACTTCTTCACTCTACCATGCTGCCATGCAGAAAGTGAATGTTGAATGGGAGATTCACCGGATGTATTTTAGATATCAAAAGCATAGTCTAATCCTGTCATCAACACCTCCCCACAGACAGCTTCCCATGAGTCAACAGTGGCTCCGGTTGCCTAGTAAATAAGCTCCAAACTGCTTATTGTGGCCTTCCAAGGTCTTTGTAATCTGGCCCCAACTTGAGTTGCCAGCTGCCTTAGTTTCTCAGTGCTACTGTAACACACTGGGTGGCATTAACAAACAGAACTTTATTTTCTCACAGTTTAGGAGGCTAGAAGTCTGAATTCAGGGCACTGGCTTTGGGGAAAACTTTTTTTCTATCAGCTCTGCGGAAAGTTCCTTGTCTCTTTTTAGCTTCTCTTCCTTGGTTCTTTGGTGATCTTCCTGTGATGTGGCTTCTAGTTTTCCACCTGTGCTTCTGTGCCTAAATGGCTCCTTTTATATCTCAAAAATGATTGGCTTAAGACACACCTAACATTGATATTGATATAGCCTCATTAACTAACAAAGAAAATCCTATTCCCAGATGGGATTATATCCACAGGTATGTTGTTGTTGTTAGGTGCTGTCAAGGATGTTCTGACTGATAGTGACCGGATGCATGACAGAACGAAACACTGCCCAGTTCTGCCCCATCCTCACAATTGTTGCTATGCTTGAGCCCACTGTTGCAGCCACTGTGTCAATCCATCTCATTGAGGGTCTTCCTCTTTACTGACCCTCTACTTTACCAAGCACAATGTCTGTCTCCAGGGACTGACCCCTCCTGATAACACGTCCAAAGTATGTGAGACATAGTCTCGCCATTTTTGCTTCTAAAGAGCATTCTGGTTGTACTTCTTCCGAGACAGATTTGTTCATTCTTTTGGCAGTCCGTGGTATATTTGACATTCTTCGCCAACACCACAATTCAAAGGCATCAATCTTTGGTCTTCCTCGTTCATTGTCCAGCTTTTGCATGCACGTGAGGCGATTGAAAACACCATGGCTTAGGTCAGGGGCACCTTAGTTCTCAAGGTAACATCTTTGCTTTTCAACACTTTAAAGAGGTCTTTTGCAGCTGATTTCCCCAATGCAATGTGTCTTTTGATTTCTTGAGTGCTGTTTCCATGGGTGTTAATTGTGGATCCAGGTAAAATGAAATCCTTGACAACCTCATTCAGGTATAGGGGTTATTGGGGGGACACGATTCAGTCCATAACACCAGCCTCACTTCCCGTTTCGCCCCCTTCTACTGCAGCACTACTTGAGCAAGATTATACTGTGTTCTCTCAGCACACCTACAATTTCATGCCGACTTTCCTTAAGCTATTTTCTGGGCCTGGAATCCTTCTTTTGTCTTTCTTGCCTCAATTTCTACCTATTGAACATCTTGCTGTTTGCCCATAGTCCAGCTCCTCAGAAGTCTTCCCATCCCTTCACCCCCATCCCTAAACCAAAAAACCAAACTCATTGCCATGGAATCAATTCCGACTCACAGCAACCCTATAGGACAGAGTAGAACTGCCCCATAGAGTTTCCAAGGAGCGCCTGGTGGATTTGAACTGCCGTCCTTTTGGTTAGCAGCCATAGCCCTTAACCACTATGCCACCAGGGTTTCCATCCCCATCCCAGGGGTGATCTATCCCCCTTCTCTTGTGTTTCCAAATTACTGGGTAAATTTTATCCAAGATCTGTCCTTTTCCGAAAACTTTTGCCAGCTCCTCTCACAGTCTCATCAAGTGACCTGTTCATGTTTCCATCATACCTTGCCAGTTGAGAACAACTTGAGGTCAGGAGCCCATTGTGTTTACCTATCTACCCCAAGTGCCTGGTACCAGGCCTGGCATAGACGGAGTGCTCAGCAAAGAGCTGACACTGGATGAAAAGGACCTACACGCACATTTGGCCGGTCATCCCAGCTCTTCATCACTGCACAAGTGTGTGTGCGTGTGTGCATGCATTTGTGTGCACACGTGTGTGTGGAGACAAGCTCCACCTGTGACTGCCACAGTGTGGCCCATGGCTAGCTAGAAGCTTGGCTCTCCCTGGGTGTTAACTAAAGCACTAGACAAGAGCAGCAGGGGTCATGGGGATATCAGGACCAAATACCAAATTTGATCAAGAGCCCAGATTGCAGCTGAGGAGAACTGTATCCTCTGGGTGAAGCTGGGCAGTCACACATCACAGGAGTGGCTGGGCTCAGAGTGAGAGTTCCTTGGTACAGGTCCCAGGTCCCATTCTTGGTTGCCCTGTGAACCCAGGGCACTGAACCACCCCGGGGGCCTGCTCCTCTCTGACATTCCTTGTTTGTTCCCCATCCCTGGGGCTGCAAGAAGTCCCAGTGGCACAGAGAACCTGGAAGCATGGGTCTGTGGTAAGAATGAGAAGGGGGACTCTCCAGAAATTCAGGCTCTCACAAGCCCCAGGGGAAGAAGACCCACCAACACACTCTCATGGTAAACATCTTGCAGGCCACCCTCGGGGCATGGACTGCTGACTTCCTCCACCAGCTGTCCTCCACGCCCCAGTTCAGCACCTCCTCCCCTGCCACAGGCTTAACTCCTACTCTGAAGATGCTCCTTCTCAAGACTCACTTCTGGTAGGAGCTCAAGGACTATATTTTTGGAGGCCCAACCTAGGGTGAGGAACCTAGGAGTGTGTGGGGATTTTGGGGGCTGGGGGAGGGGAAGAGGAGGAGGGAAGGTGGGAAGCACCAGGACTAACTGTGGCTTTGCCCTGGAACCACAGAGCTACAGAGGTTCTGGCCCAGTACACAGGCCCCTCCAGAGCTCCCAAGTATCAGAGGATCTCCCCACTGGGTCTCAGAGACACGGGGTGAGCCAGCATGGGGAGCCCATGGGATCTAACTGCTCCTCGGCAAAGTGAGTGTGAGAGTCACAGGGTTCCAGTGAGATATGGAAGAAACAGGGGCTTAGGCCCTAGAAAAGGAGCCCTGCAACACCTGCAACTTGCAACTTACTTAGAAAAATTATGTGCTTGGCTAATGATGCAAAACCCCCATCCTTGAATGTGTGATAAGGAAAGAACAAACAATGTACTCCCTTGTAAGATGCTTCTCAGAGGAACAGCCCTGGAGCATGTGCAGACATTCTCAAGGTGACCGATGGATGACTTCTGCCTGATGCAAGTACCTGCGACAGGAATCGAACCAGCACTACAGGAGGGACTGTGCAAGCATGACAGCCCATAATAAGTCCTGCCACCCAGTCCCAGGAGCCTCTGCTACAGGTTCCATCTTGGATTCCAGATACGCATACAACCTAATTTAGTATGCATCACCATTCTAAGAAGTACCTGCTCCTTGAAAGAAACCTACTAAATATTCATTACTCTATTATCCTCGCCAAACCCAAACAAGCCCCAGCAAAACCTTTTTTCAGGGGAACAGAGGCTAGCATTGCTTGGTCCCTCTCTGTTCCCTGCTCGCAAGGCTTCACTTTCTTTCTGCCTCTAATAAACCTTTGTTTGTGTGGAACCTCTGAACATTTCCTGGTCATTCTTGGTCAGTAAAAGGTAAGAACCTGGACAGGGCTGAGTCCCCAGCTGGGAAGCCTTGCCCCACAACACCAGGATCATACATCCACCCACCTTAACTTCTTTCTCTTCATGCACTGAGCTGAAGACCACCCTGTAGCTATATATCTACTTGCCACTTTCCCTAGAAAGAGGAATGAACAAAGCAAAAGAAGGCAAAAAACTTGCCATCGAGACAATTCTGACTCATGGCAGCCCCACGTGTCATTGTAGAACTACGCTCCAGAGTGTTTCCAATGGCTGATTTCTCCAAAGTAGATCGCCAGGCCTTTCTTCGGAGATGCCCCTGGATGGACTCCAACTACCAACCTTTCAGTTAGCACCATCTAGGAACTCCCAGGGTTTCTGACCAGAGCAGACCCATTGCCGTCTAGTCAGTGTCAACTCAGAGCAACACTACAGGTTTTCCTCTGGCAGTGCCCAAGGGCGGTTCATTGCTGATCAGACAGGTTTGTAGCATGGTCGTCTTCCCTCCCTCCTTCACACTCTCCCAACTGCGTCCCAGACTCCAGGGCTTGTGGAGGCCAAAAGAACAGTAGACACGGACCTTCATCTCCTAGAGTTTTAGACTCAGCAGAGGGTGTCAGATACATACATAGGTAACTGCAATGCCAATGTGAGAAGTCTGCCAGCTGGGTAGGGCAGGAGACGCGACTCGAATGAATCAATTGTTCCGATGCCTCCCATGGCTGTTTTAAGCTCTGTTCCCCACCCCACTCCCATATCCATTTAGAAAAAAACAATAACTCGTTGCTGTCGAGTCCATTCCAACTCATAGCGACCCTATAGGACAGAGTAGAACAGCCCTTTAGGGTTTTCAAGGCTATAATCTTAATGGAAGCGTCTTAGTGGTGCAGTGATGAAGAGCTCGGCTGCTAACCAAAAGGTCCGCAGTTCAAACCCAACTGACGCTCCTTGGAAACCCTATGGGACTGTTCTACTCTGTCTTTACAGAGTCACTGTGAGTCGGAATTGACCCTACGGCAACCTTTTTTTTTTTTTCAATCTTTATGGTAGCAGGCTGCCACATTTTTCTCCCGAGGAGTGGCTGATGGGTTCGAACCGCCGAACTTTCGGTTAACAGACAAGCACTTAACCACTGCACCACCAGGGCTCCTTCCATACCCCTCACATACCTCATAAAATAATAACGGTGGACTTCACAGATTTGGGCAAATTCTATAGAAATCCCTGAACGCCAAAGAAAAGCAGCAGCTAAGTCGTCAGAAGCCCTCTGTGCCCTTGAGTCTCTGCCCCTGCCCTGAGGGACCCTGGCTGTGAAATGGGGAGACAGGGCCAGATGAACCGACCAGACAGCCCCTCAAACCCTTATTGGCTGGGCCACCATGAGAGTCTAGAAAAAATGAAAATCTTTGCATTCCTGGAATCATACAATTTCAAATATTTCCCCTAAAGCCAGATCAAACATTTTACCCAGCTCTGAAGCCCTGGTCAGGGTAGAAACAAAGGCCTGGCAATCTACTTCCAAAAATCAGCAAGGAGCGCTGGTGGCACAGTGGTTAAGAGCTTGGCTGCTGACCAAAAGTCAGCAGTTCAAATTCCCCAGCTGTTCCTTGGAAACCCTACGGGGCAGTTCTCCTCTGTCCTGTAGGGTCACTATAAGTCAGAATCAACTCAACAGCAATAGGTTTGGTTTGGGTTATTCACTGCTTCAGGAGCCCTAGTGTCACAGTGATTAAGCTAACCAAAAGGCTGGCCATTTGGACACACCCTGGGGCTCCTCAGTAGAAAGGCCTGGTGATCTGCTTCCGCAGAGATTACTAGAAAACTCTATGAGACAGCTCTACTCTGTCACACCGGGTCAGGCAGCACTCCACGGGATGGAACAACAACACTCACTATGTCACCCATACCCTGTTTTTAGACGTTACAAACATTTACTGAGTAGCAATTATGTGCCAGAAAAAGGCTAAGTGCTTGTGTAATATGTATCTTTTCATGTTAAAAAACAAAACAACGAAAAAACCCTATATGCTAGGTACTGTTCTAAGCACTTTATGGGTGTTAACTCATATAATCCTGGCAAGAACTTTATGAGGTAGTTACCTTAATTATCTGTTTCACAAATGGGGAAACTGAGGAATAGTAACTTTAATTAGATTTTCCAAGATTGAATGGCTAGTAAAAAAACGTAGTGGGATTCCAGCCGAGGCACCATGACTCCAGAGCCTGAAGTCTTAGCTCCTACGCTACAGTACATTGCTCTGTACGTCAGACCCTTGCCATGCAAAGGTGTGGTACCTGGCCATTCTCTGGGAGCTTGTTAGAAACGGAGACTCTCCGTCCCTGCCCAGGCCTGTGGAACAGAATTTGCATTTTAATACAAGACACCTGGCGAGGCTAGAGTTGAAGAAGCCCCATTTCAGATCTCTTAACCTTCCTTTGGCTGAGGAGGAGTCTGTGGGTGGTACAAATGGTCAAGTGCTCAGCGACTAACCGAAAGGCTGGCGGTTTGAATCTACCCAGAGGCACCTCAGAAGCAAGGCCTGGCGATCTGCTTCCGCAAAGATCACAGCCAAGAAAGCCCTATGGGTCACTTCTACTCTGAGATGCATGAGGTCAACATAAGTTGGAATCGACTCCATGGCAGCTTGTTGGGTTCGGCTTTTATGGCTGGTGAGGAAGCTGAGGCTCGCTAAGATCCAGTAACTTGCCCAAGGTCACACAGGGAGAAAATGCAGAGGTGAAAGTCTCGAACTCAGGTCCCCATGCCAAGTTGGAGGCTCTCTGCTCGCCACACATGGCCTTTGTGAAAAGCAGGAAGCTTTAGTTTAGTTTCAGGGCTGAGTTCATATTCATTTGCTTGACAGATGATGAAGCTTTAACTTGGAGGAGAAGAATCAAGATTGAGGAGCGGTACATCCTGTTGACCGGGAGCCAGCCCCGCGCTGCAGCCAGCAGAGAACATCTGGAGGAGATCAGCAGCCTGAGTGGAGCAGTCAGCTACAGACCATGTCCTCCCAGCCCACAGGCTGCGCCGCTGGGTGCTCTCCCGCCTCCACAGCCAGCCAGAGACAGCAGACCTCGGGTCTAAAAATGAGAGTGGCTTGGCAGGAATTTAAACAGAAATAACTAGTACAAAATAGAAAAAGACTCGGGAGTACACTCAGATGTGGGCTTCCGGCCAGGAGCAAGTGCAAGAAAACCTTTGACGCCGTCCCAAGTGGGGCAGAATTTCTTATGATGTAGTGTTTCCTCAGGGGGCAGCCACTATAACCCCCAGCTGAGTGCCAAATCCCCTTTGTGGGTCCTTGCCAAGGGATCACCCTATTTCTACGTGTACACTTCAGGAGCAAGGAGCTCACTTCCGCCTGAGAAAGCCGACCTTGTGTTCAAGCCCTTCTGACCACTGAAAAGCCTTCTTTGGGACAAGCTGGAATCCACTTCCTGGCTTCATCCAGACTAACCAAAAAAAACCCAAACTCATTGCCCTCAAGTCGAGTCCGACTCGTAGTGACCCTATAGGACAGAGTAGAACTACTCCCATGGAGTTTCCAAGGAGAACCTGGTGGATTCGAACTGCTGACCTTTCCATTAGCGGCTGTAGCATTTAACCACTACGCCATCAGGGTTTCCTCTTAGTTATCTAGTGCTGCCATAACAGAAATACCACAAGAGGATGGCTTGAACAAACAGAAATGTACTCTCTCACAGTCTAGGGTGCTATAAGTCCAAATTCAGGGTGCCAGCTCCCAGGGAACCCTTGTTGGTTCTAGGGGAATGTCCTTGTCATCAATCTTCCCCTGGTCTAGGAGATTTTTGGTGCAGGGACCCTGGGTCCAAAGGACTGGTTCCCCTCGCGGTTCTTCATTCGTGGTGGCATGAGGTCCCTCTGTCTCTCTGCTCGCTTCTCCCTTTTATATCTCAAAAGAGATTGACTCAAGATACAACCTAATCCAATAGTTTGAGTCCTGCTTTATTAACAGAACTGCCTCTAATCCTACCTCATTAATATCATAGAGGTAGGACTTACAGCACATAAAAAAATCACATCAATAACAAAATGGTAGGCAATCACATAATACTGGGATCATGGCCTAGCCAAATTGAGGCACCCATTTGAGGGACTCAATTCAATCCATAACAGAGACAGAGCAAATTCTTGATTTATTCCCCCTAGACTCTAAGACAGCATTTCAGACACCTAAAATCAACATCTAACCCAGTTCTGAGGGCTGAGCCATCGGAGGGTGAGTACCACCTGCCCTTGTGGAGTAAGCACCTGGGGGCTGAGTGGAAACTGGTGTTAACCAAGACCACCTGAGGCAGCCTTGCTGGTTGAGAAGCTGAGAGGAGCCTATTGCAAAGATACATGTTATCTAAGGTCTTGAGTAGTGAAGTGGGTGCCAGGAAGTTGAGAGCAGTAGGGGTGAGGTGTGAGGAGGCAGCCAGGGTGGGTATGTTAGAAGCAAGTGTGGTTGTGGGGAATTTAGGCTGGAGCTTACCTTTTGATGGCTTCCCTTACAGAGCCCTGCAGAGCCGGGAGGACCAGGAGCACATTTCCCCAAGTCTCTTCTGGACTAACCAGAACCGAGGCTTTGAGCTGGGTGTGAAGGGGGGCTTGGAGAATGGGTACTTTGCTGTCAGACTAATCCAGGCTCTGTCATATCCCAGCTGTGTGACCTTGGGCAGATAACAGAGTGTTTCTGAATCTTAGTTTTCTTATCTGTAAAATGGGAGTAATAATAACTACGTCCTAATTTTTGTTATAAGCATTAAATGCTGAAGGCTGTAGTTAAAAAAAACCATCGCTGTTGAGCTGATTCCAACTCATAGCAACCCTACAGGACAGAGTAGAACTGCCCCATAGAGTTTCCAAGGAGCACCTGGTGGATTCAAACTGCTGACCCTTTGGTTAGCACCCATATAGTTAGCATGAAAAAACAAACCAACCAACCTGTTGCTATCGAGTTGATTCTGACTCATAGTGACCATATAGGACAGTGAAGAACTGCCCCATAGAGCAGCTGGTGGATTCAAACTGCTGACCTTTTGGTTAGCAGCCAAGGTCTTAACAACTACACCATCAGGGCTCTGTAGTTAGCACAGTGCCTGGCAGATAGACTAATTTTAAAATAATTTTTTTGATGGGCAGAAAAGTGAGGAAAAACATCTGCTGTTTCTAGAGGCACCTGTGAAGTCAGCCCTTAATCCTTGAGGAAAATGTTGATTCTCAACTTTTAACCAAAGGCCATTACCCTCAACTGCTTGCCTTGGAATGCCAGTTCAGATTCCTTCAGTATCTCTTGGTTCCCACAATGATCCAGACCCTGAGGGCTTCATAGACACCACCTTATTTAATTTAATCCTTACCACAACTCTCAGGGCTATTATCTCCATTCATTTTGGACAGACAGCCCCTGGGTGGTGCAAACAGCTACCACGGTCAGCTGATATCCAAAAGGTTGGAGGTTTGAGTCTATGACTTTTGGAAGAAAGGCCTGGCAATCAACTTCTGAAAAATTAGCCATTGGAAACCCTACGGTGCAATTCTACACTGACAAACGGGGTCACCGTGAGCCAGAATTGACTCGATGGCAACTGTTTTTGTTTGTTTTTGTTTTATACATAGGAGAGAACTGAGGCTCAGAGAAGTTAAGAGAGGCTAAGTGCCTTGCCCAAGGTCATACAGCTAATGAGTAAGGGGACCAGGAACACTTTTTCCTGAGTCTCCTTCACTGTCTACTCTTCCAGGAGGGTTGGGGAGGCTCCTAGAGAAGAAATATTGAAGCTGGCTGGTCTCTGCATTCTGTCACTCCTTCTCAGCCCTCCACCAACTCTGGACTTTCCTGGGGAAGCGGCCACCCGCAGGGGGCCGTCCCCAGGCCTCTGGCCCTGCACGAGGCCCTGTGGCTGGCAAACCTCCTGATCCCTGCCAAGCCCCAGCAAGGGGCTGTCACGCGGCTCGCCCAGGCCGTGGAGGGCCAGGCCTCCGGAAGGCATAATCAGCTGCAGCTAATCAAATCAAAGCAGGGCTCCAACAGCTGAGCGGTCTAGCCCAAAATGCATGCCCCCGGGCCCTTTTCTGAAATCTGTGATCTTCCTGCTTGAAATCACCTTTAATTTCCCTCAGGAATGAAGAAGCATTTAGAGGTTTGGTTTCAACTACACCTGGAAAAAAAAAAAGTTTGACACAAATTTCAAGCCACATAAATTAGGAAACCACAGACCTGGGGATACAAAGCTAGGGATGAGGAGAGGCTGAACTTCATTCCCTGAATAAAAACAGCCCCTTACTCAGTCTCAAATGCCCTCAGATTCCACCCTCTCCCCACGCTCCTAGCTGCTCTTGAATACCCAGACAGCCTTTTCTCCCCTGCCAGACCTTTCTCCCCACAGGAGGCCTTCTTTGACTGTCCCAGGGGCCATTGGCCTCTCCCACCTTTGAGTTGTAGCCTGATTCTGTGGGTTACTTCCTTGGGATGGAGAATAACTCTGTAACAACCTCTTATCTCCCAGTTTTCTTATGTTATCTCTTAAGTGAAAAATGCAGTAGTCATTCTTTCCCTTTTATAGAAGATGAAACTAATTTCTTTTGCCTAAGCCTCTGTTTCTCTTTCCCTCCCTGCTGAGAAGTTTCAACCCTTCCCTAGGTCTCAGCTTCAATAACACCTCCTTCAGGAAGTCTTCCTTGATTGCCCCAGGCTGTGACAAGTATAAGCGTCAGAGGGAATGTCAGGTCTGGTCTTTCTGACTCCAAAATCCCTGGCCAGCCTCTGCTGGGTCTTAGACATTGCCTCCTCAAGGAAGACTTCTGGATTACCCATGCCCTGCCTGTCTTAGGTTGAATGCTTTCCCCTATGGGCCTATAGAATCTACTTCTATTATACCATATAGCATACCGTACTATATTACTTGTTTATATGTTAATTTTATTCCTTAGATTGAGTTGTTGTTGTTAGGTGCCATCAATTCCATTCTGACTCATAGCAATCCTATGTACAACAGAACAAAACACTGCCTGGTCCTGTGCCATGCTCACAATTGTGGCTCTGTTTGAGCCTATTGTTGTAGCCACTGTGTCAATCCATCTTGCTGAGAGTCTTCCTATTTTTTGCTGACCCTCTACTTTACCAAGCATAATGTCCTCCTGATAACATGTCCAAAGTATGTGAGACAAAGTCTCACCATCCTCCCTTCTAAGGAGCATTTTGGTTGTACTTCTTTCAAGACAGATTTGTTTGTTCTTCTGGCAGTCCATGGTATATTCAATATTCTTTGCCAACAACATAATTCATAGGCATCAATTCTTCAGTCTTCCCTACTCATTGTCCAGCCCTTGCATGCATATGAAGTGATTGAAAATACCATGGCTTGGGTCAGGTGCACCCTAGTCTTCAAAGTGGCATCTTTGCATTTTAACATTTTTGCAGCAGATTTGCGCAATGCAATATGTTGTTTGATTTCTCGACTGCTGCTACCATGGGTGTTGATTATGGATGCAAGTAAAATGAACTCCTTGACAACTTCAGCCTTTTCTCCATTTATCATGGTGTTGGGTATTGGTCCAGTTGTGAGGACTTTTGTTTTCGTTATGTTGAGGTGCAATCCATATTCAAAGCTGCCGTCCTTGATCTTCATCAGTAAATGTTTCAAATCCTCTTTGCTTTCAGCAAGCAAGGTTGTGTCATCTGCATATCGCACGTTGTTAATGAGTCTTCCTCTAGTCCTGATGCCCTGCTTTCTTCATATAGTCCAAATTCTCTGATTATTTGCTCAGGATACAGATTGAATAAGTATGGTGAAAGGATACAACCCTGATGCACACCTTTCCTGATTTTAAACCACACAGTATCCCCTTCTTTTGTTCAAACAGCTGCATCTTGGTCTATGTACAGGTTCCTCATGAGCACAATTAAGTGTTCTGGAATTCCCATTCTTCACAATTAATTCATAATTCATTACGATCCACACAGTCAAATGCCTTTGCATAGTCAATAAAACACAGGTTAACATCTTTCTGGTATTCTCTGCTTTCAGCCATGATTCATCTGACATCAGCAATTATATCCCTACTTCCATATCCTCTTCTGAATCCAGCTTGACTTTCTGATAGTTCCCTGTCCATGTACTGCTGCAAATGTTTTTGACGATCTTCAGCAAAATTTTCCTTATGTATGATATTAGTGATATTGCCAGACTATGAGCTTCTTGGTAACAAGGATTTCATCTGATTAATCTGTAAATTGCTAGTGCTTACCTAGCAATTCCATAAATATCTGTGGAAAGGAGTAAAGAAGAAATGGAAGGAGGGAGGAAGGGAGAGGGAAAGGAAGAGAGGAAAGAAAGAAGAAGGAAAGGGAGGGAGAGAGAGGAGGAAGGGATGAAGGGCTAGAGGAAGTTCCTGAGACATCTGAACCAAGTACCACCGCTCTTGGCTAGGGTTCAGGGGGAGTGGGGCTGAGGTAGATAACTATTTTTAAAAGAAAGCTGTAGTGAGTTGAATGGTGTCCCCCAAAAGATATGCCTATATCCTAACCCCCAGAACTTTATTTGGCTAAAGGGTTTTTGCACGTGTAATTAAGTTAAGAATCTCGAGATGAGACCCTCCTGGATTACCTGGGTGGACTCTAAATTCAATGGCAAGTGTCCTTGTAAGGGACACAGTGAGAAGAGAGAAGGCCATCTGCAGGCAGAAGCAGAGGATGGAGAGACGTGGCCACAAGCAAGGAAGCCAAGCAGTGCCAAAAGCCATCAGGTTCTGGAAGAGACAAAGAAGCATTCTCTACTAGAGCCTCTGCAGAGAGTATGGCCCTGCTCACACCTTGATTTTAGACTTCTGGCCTCCAGAACTGTGAGTGAATAAATTTCTGTTGTTTATGCCACCCAGTTGTAATTTATTATGGCAGCCCTAGAAAGCAAATACAGGAGCTAAACTGATTCAGATGCCTCTCGAAAGAAGACCAACTTTCCAAGCTTGAACTTTAAGGCCCCCACAACTTGGCCCTCGTATTCACTTCCAGTCTTATCTCACTATGAATGAGCCTCTGAATGAACTCAGTGGGGGCCTGACATACCCACAGCCTGCTCTTCATACAATTGACCATGGCCTTGCCCCATCACTACGCTGCTCCTCACTCTTCCCTCTCCCTGTCATTCGTCACCATTTCCTGAGTGTGTGGGGCCGCTAGCTAGGCTTTGAGAATCCACCCCTGGCATCCGGAATGAAGAACACTTGGTCTCTGGGAGGTCACAAGAGGAAAGAGATGACTACAACGCAGTTCCAGTGGAGGGACTTTCAGGATAAGGCTGTCGGGGGATCAGAGGAGGCTTCATCAGTGAAGACATACCTGGACTAAGACTTGGAGTACAAGCAAGGATCCTGGGTGAATGAAGGAGCAGGGAGGAAGTTCGGGACAGAGGGAGGACCCTGTGCCTGGGCAGAGAGACACAGAGAACAGGTGCTTTGCTTCATCTGTCACCCTTCCTCTGCCTCAACCTGGACAACGCCTTTCTGTCCTTTCCCACTTGCCGTAGAGTCAACGCTGACTCATGGCAAACTCACATGTGTCAGAGTATAACTGCACTCCATAGAGTTTTCAATGGCTGATTTTTCAGGGGTAGATTGTCAGGCCTTTCTTCCAAGGTGCCTCAGGGTGGGCTTGAACTGCCAACTTGTTGGTTAGCAGCCAGCGTGTTACTCTCAACTGCTAACCCAAAAGTTAGAGGTTCAAGTCCATGCAGAGGCACCTCAGAAGAAAGGCCTGGCAATCTAGTTCTGAAATAATCAGCCACTGAAAACCCTATGGAATGTAGTTCTGCTATGACACACATGGGGTCGCCATGAATCAGAGCTGACTGGATGACAACTGGTTTCCATCCTTAAAAGCCACAGATGTCCTTGCTTCATGAAATCCTCTCCCTCATGGGTATAGCCCCTCCTGCCTCTTTCCCACAGAAGACACAGCCCCCCTCCCTCAGTCTAGTACGGCTCTGCATCTGAGTCTGTTTTGTTTCATGGTCAGCGGTGTGAGTGCCTGTCACCATCTTTCTCCTACTGCTCTGGAGCTGGCTCTAAAAGAGACAGCTAATTCTCCTCCAGGTCCTACCAGACAGAGCCTGGATCAGGCACTCAGTGGAGGCCTGATACAAATCTAAACGTGAACGCAACTATGACCATCAGGAGTTGCTCTGGACAGCTAGTGAGTGCGGAGATAAATACACATCTATAAATGCACGTAACAACTACCACCTACTGAACACCCACCCGTGCCAAATACTTGACATTAATCCTTGCAGCAACCCATTTCCATATAGTGATGCTGTGACAGAGAGTAGAAATTAATGCCCAAAGTCACAATCACAGGTGGGGCCAAAAAAAAAAAAAAAAAACAACCAAACCTGTTGCCACTGAGTTGATTCCGACACATAGTGAACCTACAGGACAGAGTGGAGCTGTCCCATAGGGTTTCCAAGCAGCAGCTGGTGGATTCGAACTGCCAAACTTTTGGTTAGCAGTTGAATACTTAACCACTGAGCTACCAGGGCTCCTGTTGTTAGGTGCCGTTGAGTTGATTGCATCTCATAGTGACCCTACACAAAACAGAATGAAACACTGCTGGGTTCTGTGCCATCCTCACAATTGTTGCTAAGCTTGTGCCCCTTGTTGCAGCCATTGTGTCAATCCACCTTATTGAGGGCCTTCCTCTTTTTCGCTGACCCTCTACTTTACCAAGCTTGATGTCCTTCTCCAGTGACTGATCCCTCCTGATAACGTGTCCAAAGTATGTGAGATATAGTCTCACTATCCTTGCTTCTAAGGAGCATTCTGGTTGTACTTCGTCCAAGACAGATTTGTTATTTTGACAGTCCATGGTATAGTCAATATTCTTTGCCAACACCACAGTTCAAAGGCGTCAAGTCTTCTTCAGTCTTCCTTATTCATTGTTCAGCTTTCGCATGTATATGAAATGATTGGAAACACCATGGCATGGGTCAGGCGCACCTTAGTCCTCAAGGTGACATCTTTGCCTTTCAACACTTTAAAGAGGTCTTTTGCACCCGATTTGCCCAGGGCAACGTGTCTTTTGATTTCTTCACTGCTGCTTCCATGGGTATTGATTGCGGATCCAAGTAAAATGAAATCCTTGACAACCTCAATCTTTTCTCCGTTTGTCATGGTGTTGCTTATTGGTTGTGAGGATTTTTGTTTTCTTTATATTGAGGTGTAATCCATACTAACGGCACTAGGTTTTGGGTAATTCATACTAAAGGCCGTGGACTTTGATCTTCATCAGAAAAGTGCTTCAAGTCCTCTTCACTTTCAGCAAGCAAGGTTGTGTCATCTGCATAATGCAGGTTGTTAATGAGTTTTCCTCCAATCCTGATGCCCCATTCTTCTTCATATAGTCCAGCTTCTAGGATTATTTGCTCAGCATACAGATTGAATAAGTATGGTGAAACGATACAACCCTGAAGTACACCTTTCCTAACTTTAAACCACGCAGTATCCCATTGTTTTGTTTGAATGGCTGCCTCTTGATCCGTGTACAGAACAGAGCTCCTAAAAAAAAAAAAAATTGGGGCAAAAAACCAGAAATGAAACTTGTTGCTGTTGAGTCGACTTCGACTCATAGCGACCCTACAGGACAGAGTAGAACTGCTCCATGAGGTTTCTAAGGAGCAGCTGGTGAATTCTAACTGCTGGCCTTTCGTTTAGCAGCTGAGCTCTTAACCACTACACCACCAGGGCGAGGTCATTTTGACTCCCAACCAAGCATTCTTCCCCCACACCAGTTCCACTCCCAGCTTGTCCCAGGACTGGCTAGAATACCATGTGAGACAGACTGTGAGGTCTTCAATGGGCTCTGCATACAAGCAGGTCCTCACAGCCCAAGCAGCAGAGTGCTGGCTACTTCCTGGAGGAGAAGGTAGTCCAGGTGAGTGGGCAGGTGCCTGGTGACCCTGGGACAATGGCCTGATCCTCCTTGAGGATGAGTGGTGGGGACCCCAGGCTATGGACCAAGCTCAGAAGTATCCCAAGAGGATGTGGAAGTTGCAGGCAAAGTCAGACTGTCCAATTTTTCTGGCACCAAAATTCCTGTGCTCGCAGCTCAGTGGTCGCGAGACTAACCCGGGCATACCGTTTCCGTGATGTCAGCACATGTAAGCAGAATCAGAAACACATGCGTGAAAGGGCCTTCATGGGTTCAACGAGCCTGGGAAATGACACTTGGAAGGGAAGACCCACCAGATGGGACCACCTGACTTCCAGAGTCTGTGCTGCGTTTGAGTCCCCGGGTGGTACAAACCATTAATGCGCTTGGCTGCAACTGAAAGGTTGGCAATTTGAGTCTACCCAGAGGTGCCTCACAAGAAAAGCCTTGGCAGTCTTCTGAAAAATCAGCCATTGAAAACCCTGTGGGGCATAATTCTACCCTGACACACATGAGTTGGAATTGACTCAATGGCAACTGGTCTACCATGTTTGGAGAGATCTTTAGCACCAGGCACACTCTTATACCATCCACCCCACTCACCCAAGTATAGTGAATGCCAAGGGCTTTGAAATCACTTCAATAACTGCTTGATAGACCAAAGGAAATAGCCCCAAGCCAAAATAGGTCTTGCAGTGTATAATGGGTTCTCATACTGGTTCCTCTAGTTGTACCTCACAAAAACTCTACGTCCTGGGCAGGCAGGGGTAGTCACCGCCCTCCCAGATGGAGAGCAGACCCAGAGAGAGAAGCTGCCTGACCTCTGGTTATGCCATTAGTCCAGCTCCCCAGTCACTGAACACCCCCTCAGCACCAGGCACGGTGACACTTACACACTTCATTTTATTTCAATTTCACATGGAGAGGCAGAAATTAGTATCCTCACTTTACAAATGGGGAAACTGAGGCTCAGAGAGTTGAAGCAATTTAGCCAAGGCCACCCAGAGGGTAAGCAGCATATCTAGCTAGACTCATATCACCTCACCTAACTGCATGAGCCCTGAAGACAGTGGAGTCTGACCTCTAAGGCCCAAATCATTTCTGGGATTTGAAGAAAGGGTATTGCTGTCCCTGATATGCCCCACATCTACCGAAGGGCAATAGGCCAGTGTGGGCGGTACATGCAGAATGCAAGAGCCAAGAGAAGAGACTAAGAGCCAAGGCACTGGTACCTCCTGCATGCTCCCTGCCGGCCTGAGCCTGGAAGGGGTCCTGTGGATCCCAGCCCACCCTGGGCACCTTTCCATGCCTCATCCCAAGAATCTCAGTAATGCTTGAGCAATGTTTGATGACGTACATGTGTGTGGCACAGGCCTTCAGCCACCTCCAGGGTGAAGCGAGCTCTGGGCCTTTCCAAGTGGGTGGGCCTCGGTGGCTGCAGGCTGCGTGTTCTTTGGGGTGAATGGAGCCCACAGTGAGGGCACAGGCCCTGGGCTGGAACCCAGAGGGGCGGGGGCAGAGAGGCACAACCACCTCATTGTGTAGGCATCTGTCACGGGAACTTACAGGGGCCACATGCAAATGAGCCAGCCCTGCGGGGGCACACGGCCACAGCCAGAGTCAGCCACAAAGAGGGATGGAAGGGAGGAACCCAGGAACCCTGGGCTCGCAGCCTCACTCCTCAGGGCAGCTGTGAGCCAAGCCGAAAGGGAAGGTTGCCCAGGCCGGCCCCCCTCCCCAGCGACCAAAAGACAGAATATTTGCACTCTTAAACCTTCCTGGCCCAAGAACTATACAAATATCATGTGTGTGTACACAAATACTCAGATAAAGGCCGAAATACAAGCGATTCAGCCCTAGGTGCATCAGCCAGAGATACAAGTGATTCCCAAAACCGTTATGGAAACATAAAATTAATGATAAAATTACCTTGGCATTGGAATAGAACTGCCTTTCACAAGACCGTTTCTCTTCTCTATCTTATTTGATTCTCACAGCCACCTTTTGAGATTAAACAAAGCAGAAAACATCTTCCCTGAAGGTGTCTTTTTCAAATAAAGAAACTAAGACTTGGCCAGTATATAAGACTTCAACAAAGTATATTGCTGGTTAGTGCCAAAGCTGGCACTAAGAAACAAGGTCTTAGGACTTTTAGTCAAAAGTCTTCCTCCCCGCCCCCTCAGCTCCTACTGGGGTTTCCCCAGTTTCTGCCCTGTTGTCTTGTGCCAGGGTTATCCTTTAAATGGGCTCCCCATTGGATGCTGCCCGGCTTTCAATTTTCATTACTCCTACTCTCTCAGCTCCTTGGGCAGCTAGTGCTCTGACTCAACCACTCACTTGCCTCTTAAGTCTCATTACTACACTGAGAGCAGTCCCAGGGTCGTCTTCTTCCCTGGGAGCAAATGGGTAAATCATTTAGACCAGGAGAGAATGTTTCAACTTGGTTATATTAGCGGGGAGACCAGTCTACCCAAACACCTAGGAAAAAATGAATCAGCTGTACCAATTGGTGCGAAGTTGTTGCGTTGTTGTTAACTGCTGTGGAGTTGGGTCCCAACTCATGGTGACCCCATATACAACACAAAACGCTGCCCAGTCCTGCGACATTCCTATGATTGGCAACAGATCAGGCCATTGTGATCCAAAGGGTTTTTGTTGGCTGATTTTTGGAAGTGGATCACCAGGCCTTTCTTCCTAGTCTGTCTTAGTCTGGAAAGCTCTGCTGAAACCTGCTCAGCATCATAGCAACACGCAAGCCTCTACTGACAGACGAGTGGTGGCTTCTCATGAGGTGTGTTGGCTGGGAATTGAACCTGGGTCTCACGCATGAAAGATGAACACTCTACCACTGAACTATAATTGGCATGATAGAGGTAGGGGAATGGGGGAATGGGGACATAATCCTGGCCAAAATGTTGTACCTTCAGGGGAGTTGCTTGTCTGGTTTTGCCTTCTGGGAACCAGAATTTTAGCTGCAAAAGATCTGTGGAGTGCACTTGGCCTAAATATCTGTCTGAAACTTCTCCGTTGAGTTCTTTTCTCTTTTTGATTTGGAATGCCACAAAAATGGCAAAAAAAAAAAAAAAAAAATGAGAATGTCTTAACCCAGGCTGTAAAAGGAGAATTATATTCAGAGAGATTGTGGCAGCAATTTACAATCCTCACCCCAGAAACTGCAGACAAATCTGAGCCACGTGAGACAATAGAAGAGAAAGCTGGACTGAAGGTTCCTGGCTGGTTTGTTCCCCATGGCACCCTCAGCATTGGTGCCGAGCAGGGCACATCCTGTCTGCATAAAGCATGAGGTTGACAGTGAATCCTTCCTCTTCATTTTCTTATATTTGGGCTGGAAGCAGGCTTTGTCTTCTGAATTCTTTTTGTCTTCCTTGGAAAACAGGACAGATGTGAAAGAGCTGGCAAGTGTCTGTGATCTGGGTGAAAACATCTGCTCCCAGCACAAACTAAATACGCCAGCAGGAGACAAGAACATTGCAGCGCACTGGCTACTGTTTGACTTTTTTTATTAATAACGGGAGGACTGCAGACAAGGGCTTCTGGCAGAAATGAAAGGAAATGATCCAGGGGGAGAAAAAAAAATCAAACCCATAAATAAGTTAAAGTCACTGACGGAGGGCGTTTGATCTTTTTCTTTTCCCTTAAATGAAATATGGGTACTTCCTTTCAGAACCCTGCAGGTGGAGGGAGAAGTCAAGGGGGCTGTCTTCATAGGAGTTAATGGTGGTGGTGGGGAGAGGGGCTAGCAGGCATGTCACTTGAAAACTATGGCCTCTTTCCATCGGGCCTTTTGGGAACTGGGAAGTTTCAGCTCCACAGTGAGAAGGGTAGCAGCAGCAGGGACTGAAAGGACATAAACTGCTAGCTGTCAACTAAAATCCACTCTTCCAACATGGCTGCACGGCTATTCTACATTTCCCAGCCTTCCTTGAAGTTGTGTGTAGTCATAAGTTTTTGCCAGTGGAATGCGAGCAAAAGAGATGTATAATACTTCTAGGCATGACTGGTAAAGTCTTCTGAATACAGTATTCCATGCTTTTTCCTCCTTTCCTTGGGAATGCTTTCAACATTGGAAGTCATATGTTGAAGAAGGCAGAGCCCCAGTTAGTCTGAATCCATGAATACTAAATGAGGCACTGCCCACCTGAACATCCTCCCCTTGGCTATATGAGAAAGGAATAAACCTTTTGTTCTTATAGCCCTAGAATTCTTGGGAGCTATTTGATGTAGCAGGGTACACTGCTCTAATTAACATAGCCTTGAAGGCTAGATAAGCTTTCTAAAGGAAGAGACCAGGGCAAGTCATTCTAGTTGGAAGGAAATGAATCCATCAACAAGTAGATATTCATCCACCCGATCACTGTTTCAACAGTTATTAACTGAGCATGTGTGTGTGCTCAGGCACCATGTTGGGTACTGTACACACCAAAATGAGTGATTCAGCTCCTGCCCTCAGGAAGCTCCAGGTCCACTGAGGAGTTGGCTGATCAGAATACAAGTACTTTCAGAGGGAAGGCATCTAACCAGGGCTAAAGGATAACAGAGAGAATTTATTTCAGGAAGAAGGTGACATTTGAGCTGAGTCTTGGAGTTGGTGAGCACTTCTAGTTTCGCTGGGGAAGATTTGGCATTGCAGATACTGAAAGATGACGCCATCTGAGAAGATGCAAAGGAACCAGAATATGAAGGACCTTGACGGTGAAGTGTTTATACTTCATCCTGTAGGCAATGGGAGCCACTGAAGACCTTGGAGCAGGAGATGACATGATGAGTATTTTAAAAATATCTCTCTATCAGCTGTATGATGGATGAACTGAAGTTGGAAATCATATTCAAATCTACGTTTCTTGTAATCCATCACCATAGGTCAGGTTGCCATCATCTCTTACCTGGATGACTACAACCGCTTCCCATATTGTCTCCTCCACCCCATTCTCAAGAGGTCAGTGTGATCAATCCTTGCAAAATGCAAATAGGATCATACCTTTCCTCTGCTTAAAGCCTTCAGTGGCTTCCCATTGCCCTTTAGACAATCCCTGCATGATCTAAACACAGCACACCTCTAAACCTCAACTCTCTCCACTTCCTACCTGTCATCTATGTGCCAACAACTCAATGTTCCTCAAAAGCATCACGTTCCCTCTTCCCTCTGGGGCTACAGACATGTGGTTTCCTCTGCTTCCCCCTGCTTCCTACCTCCATAATCCTACTCCCCTCCAGCAACTCCACTTCTCTTTCTAATCTTAACTGAAGTGCCACTTCTATCTGAAAATCTTCTTTAACTCCCAAAGCTAGAAGAGGCACTCTTGCCCTCACCTTCCTGTTTACTAGTCTGTCACCCCACCAGCCCCGTAAAGATGCAGTAAGAAATGGGGGTCTGTCATGGCGACTAATCTGTTCCTAGCCCCTGGGACATTTGCACTAGCATTTGTTGATTGCAGGAATGGAGGCAGGGAGACCCATCACAGTCATCCAGATGTGAGAAGCAGAGTGTTGGACTAGGGCAGGGCCATTGGGATGGAGAGGACAGAAGAAAATGGTCATGTGCCTTGCTGAGGTGCCTTGAGGAGTATTATAAAAGGGGTCTAGCTGCTCCTCAGCTCTATCCCCACTCCCATCAAGTATAGATAAAGACCCTCTGCCTTCAAAGCAGACGTGTGCCTGGGATGAGGATATTATAGTGTCACGTCACCAATTGTAAAATCACTGCACCTTACGACGCACACCTCCACTTCATCATTTGTCATTTAGTGTTCCTTCACCTCTGTAAGTTACATTTCGCCTGCTGAACTGAAAGCTCCTTGAGGGCAAAGACTGAGAATTGTCGAGGTCTCTTTTTTTTATATACTCCTAGGTGGGGGCAGTAGTGGTAGAATTCTTGCTTTCCATGCTGGAGCCCCGGGTTCGATTCCTGGCCAATGTACCACAAGTGCAACTGCAGCCCGTCTGTCAGCGGAGGCTCATGTGCACAGATTTCAGTGGAACTTCCAGACTAAAACAGATCAGGAAGAAAGGGATGGAAATCTACTTCTGAAAAATCAGCCCATGAAAACCATATGGATCACAATGGCCCAATCATATCGTACAGGGGGTCGCGAGGACTTGGGGACCAACTTGATGGCAGCTAACAATAACAATGATATCCCCAGCTATCAGCTGAATGAGGTTCAGAGTAGTCCCTCCAAAAGAGTTTATCTGAACTTAGCTAAGGCTCAGTCCCTGCCTTCAGAGAGCTCACGGTCAATTTCAGGTGGTACCTATGGGTACAGATGGCTTTTTCAATGGGTTGCAGTAGGTATTTAGAGGATTTGGACTCTCCTGTGGAGCACAGAGGAGAGGTCATTGCCTCTGATGTCGGGGAGTGTAGTGCCTTCCCCTGGTACCACAGAGGCACACCTCCTGTTTCAGTGGAGTGTATTAGAGTCAGGAAGCAGTGGCTTCATCACAGTGGACTAATTCCCCTAATAGACTGCCACCAAACCTCAGTGGCTTCCCATGATAAAGACTTATTTCTTTCTTCTATCACAGTCCAGTGCAAACCAGCGGAGGTCCACAGTCATGCAGAGACCAAGCTCCTCCCACATAGAGCATTTCCTGTGCATTGTAGGATGTTTAACAGTATCCCTGAACTCTATCCGCTAGATGCTGGCGGCACCTCCTTTCCCCAATTGGGATGACCAAAATGGTCTCCAGATATTGCCAAATATCCCTGGGCAGCAAAACTGCCCCCATTTGAGAAACACTGATCTAGAGGCTCTGCCCCCTCTAGAGTCTTGGGGTGCCCCATGGCATCCTCCACCTCTACAGAGAGACCGGGAAAGGGAAAGAGCATTGAGAGGCATAGGTTTTGTGGGGTAGGACTAGAAGTGACACATATAATATCTAACTCAGATTCTATTGGGCAGGTTCAGTCACGTGACCACATTTAATTGCAAGGGAGACTGTGAAATATAGTATAACTGTGGAGACCCTGGCGGCATAGTGGTTAAGTGCTACCGCTGTTAACCAAAAGGTCAGCAGTTTGAATCTACAGGTGCTCCTTGGAAACTCTATGGGGCTGTTCTACTCTGTCCTATAGGGTTGCTATGAGTTGGAATCTACTCAACAGCAATGGGTTTGGTTTGGTTTTTTGGTGTGCCTAGGAAGAAAGGAAACCCTGGTGGCGTAGTGGTTAAGAGCTAAGATGCTAGCCAAAAGGTCAGCAGTTTGAATCCACCACATGCTCCTTGGAAACTCTAAGGGGCAGTTCTACTCTGTTCTATAGGGTTGCTATGAGTTGGAATTGGCTCAACGGCAATAGGTTAGGAAGAAAAGGGAAACGGTTTAGGGAACACATAGCCAGTTTCTTCCACAGGTAGTTAGAGGTCATGTATTTTATTTTCATTCTTGAAGATCAGAGAATGTAAAAAGAAAAAAAAAAAATTTCCCAGATCAGCAGTGGTGGCTTAGTTTGGTCCCCCAATTCATAAACTAAACATCCTGGAAGGTCTTTGAGTTTATCTCAAAAGCCATGAGAACAATCTCCTCCCCTTCCTCCTCCCACATCACACCATCATCCCTCCAACGATGGCTAATGTAAACCTAATGACGCCTAGAATCCTTGGACTCCATACAACCACTATACTGATTTATTGAAACTGTGGTGGCACAACGGTTAAGAGATACGGCTGCTAACTAAGAGGTCATCAGTTCGGATCTACCAGGTGCTCGTTGGAAACCCTATGAGGCAGTTCTACTCTGTCCTGTAGGGTCGCTATGAGTTGAAATCGGCTCCATGGCAATGGGTTTGGTTGAGTGTGTGTGTAGGGTTGGCTGCAGGGGCTGGAGACATCAGTATCTGGCCTTCAAGAACATGTTGACCAGCGAATGGTATGAACCTAACTCACATCACAAATATACCAAAAAATATTTGTTGTTAGCTGTTGTTGAGTTGGACCCCAGGCTCAACAACAAAGAATAAAAGTCAAAACCAAACCCACTGCCACTGAGTCGATTCCAACTCATAGTGTCCCTATAGAGTAGACAGAGTAGAGCTGCCCCACAGAGTTTCCAAGGAGCGCCTAATGGATTTGAACTGCCGACCTTTTTTGGTTAGCAGCCACAGAACTTAACAACTATGCCACTAGGGTTTCCAAAGAAAAGATATGTACAAATGCTAAAAAAAAATCAGCACACGGGGACATTTGTAAGAGTCTCCTTGGAAATGGGGAAGTCAAGATGGGATTCCAATTGGGGAGCTGGCGTGATAAAAACTGTGGTGGTAGGATGAGTCAGGTACGCATGGGAAACAGCAAGGGGGTTTCTGGCTAGAACAGAAGGTACAGGTTAGAGCTGTGGAAGAATAGTTTGTTGAGGTGAGTGGGGTCAGAATGGACAGGAAGTTGAATATCAAAACGGATCCTTTATTTTGCATCTGGCCAATCCAGAGTGCGTGCTTTGATTCTTTGCATGGACCACACTAACGTTAACCAAGAGAATGTTCTCTTGAAGTCCTTGTAGGAAAACGGCAGTTTGAACCTCAACAGGCGTGCCTTTTTCCAACAGCGTGCAAACTCCTGGAATTTCTCCACCCCAAATGTTTCATGTGGTGTAGCCGAGAATTAATTAGAAAAGAAAAAAAGATCTCTCAAGTCAAAACACGTATCTCACAACCTATTAGCATTAAGATTAGCATTAAAGAAAGTTGGAAACTATAACATTTTAAGCACAATTTATAAGTCTAATTTCCTGTGTGTCACTCTCAGATAATAAATGCTTTTCCTTCAAGTTAAAAAGTCTTGGTGGAAAGTGGGGAGGGGTGGGGGACAAAAGAAAGAAAAAGTTAATTTAAGGCCTATTAGTTTATTTTTAGTCACCCAAGATCTGAGGGACTGAGAACATTTCCCTTTTCTGATAGAACACGCCTTCCTGTGTAGCAAGGAAGTCCCCTGACCTCAGGCCTGCTCCAAGGTGCTACTGATCTTTGACAGAATTCCTCAGGCAAGGGCTTTGAAAGAGGCTCAGCCAGGCCTGGGAGGGGAGGGGGACCTGGGGTCCTGGAGGGACAAGGTTAATTGCTTGGAGCCTTGGAGAATGGAGTTGCAAGGAGAAAGGATGCCGGTGACTGGGAGGCCTGCTTCCTGTATTGCTCTGGAAGAAGTTTGTCGCCCACGGCTTCCATAATAAGACATTCCTGCTAATTTGCCAGGAGCTGAAAGGGATTTCTGTTTTTAGCTTTGGGTCTGTGGCAACTGTTTTGTTTTAAATGAAAATTAAATGGGGACATGGAGCTGAGGTTGGGGGATGGGAGGCAGAGCCATAATTGAAGTGCATTACTGGTAATTACCTCGTTCTTTCTTTCACTCATCATGTTGACAGAGAAATCTATTACCCAGCAGCTCCGTTTCCACAAATTGCCCTTCCCTGAGGACTTGGGAAGGGGGTGGGGGACGGTGATGCTGGAGGAAATCTCTGCTTTGTTCAAGAAAGAGGCCTCCAGCCATCCTCAGAATGTGGCAGAGCTGTCTCTTCTTAACAGAAGGGAGAAGTGAGCTGCACCCCAGAAGGAGAAGGTGGAGAGAGTCATTTGGGTAGAGGATTCTTGTCCCAACCAGGGTTTTTGCCCAAGCCGGTTCCATCTGGAATGCTGTATGGATGGATGGGGATACAGCTTTGTCCCTGTCTCAAAAGAAAATGGGAGCTGGAAGGGGAATCACTGCCTGAAGTACCAGCCCTGCTTTGAAAGCTCATGTGCATTTGTCCACTGAAATAAAAAGAGAGTTCTCCGTGTAGATGAGCCCTTGGGTGTCCTTGTCCCATCATTCTGTGACGCCCCCATCTTACCCTTGCCTCACTCCCTCCATCTCCCTCCTTCTCTTCCTCCGCTCTATGTTTGACTTTGCCCCTCTTCTCTCATGATTACCTTTCTTTCTTAGCTCTAACCTATTGTCCTACTCTTTTCTTCAAGCTCCTTGGGGCTTCTTCTAACTCCATTTGGCCAACAGACAAAAGTGTAACATTTTTTGGAAGATGTATATTAGCTTCCACTGGCATTCCCCTATCAACAACCTTCCTCTCTGTCCTTCCAATCATCTCTCAGACTTAGAGTTCTAGCATGGGCTGGGCCTTTGGAAACCCACTCACCAGGAAGAAGGAAAAGATGGTGAGTGGGTAAAAGATCTTAGTGGAGTCCATCTGACTCCAGTCCTCTTCTCCTCTTGCCCTCAACATTTACTCCTTCAGAAAGCATTTACAAATGAAAATCCAAAGGCAGAGCAATGCCCTTAAAAGGCTCATTGTAGGGGCTGAGGAGAGGAGAATAAAATGCATTTAGTTACACTTTGAGCCTAAAGTAGACCGTGTAAGAAACCTGTTTAAAGTTCAGCTGCCTGGAGGCCCTGTCTCTGCCCTACTTTTCATTCAACGATAACATCCAACATCCACGATAATTTAAAAGGAACAAGAATCTTCACTTCACTATTGAAGGAAGTATCAAAGAGAGACCACATTCATAACACATAGCAAAGCTTCTGAAAATCCTTTTTTAATAAAGTGACTCCAATGACTTCCTAAAACCCAGCTTCCCACATCCCTTACTTCCACCAGTAACTCTGCCTTCTCCAGCGTCAAACCTGCTAGCCACCGTCACTTTCCCTATGTCAGGCTGTCCATCCTCTGCTTTCTCCCTCCACAAAGAGCCAGGCAGTGCTGTGACAGAAACTCCAGCCAGGTCCTAGTACAGGAAGGGTCCTAGTGGAGTTCTGAGGTATTTTTCCCCAGTCTATAGCTGTTGTGAGCCCATCATCTCTATACCCCATCCCAACTACTCCACAAGCTCGAGAGGCACCTTACAAGTTTTCAACAGGCACAGAGCTGGAAGAAAAATAAAGATGCTATTGCTGGAAATGAACTGAGAATTGCTTTCCAAAAAGTTGGAAAAAGGTTAGGATATTAAGATGTTATGAATTGAATTGTGTCCCCCAAAAATGTATGTCAACTTGGCTAGGCCATGATTTCCCATTTTGAGTGGTTGTCCACCATTTTGTGATCTTGACATGATTATCCTATGTGTTGTAAATCCTAACCTCTATGATGTTAATGAGGCAGGACTAGAGGCAGTTATGTTAATGAGGCAGGACTCAATCTACAGGATTAGGTTGTACCTTGAGTCAATCTCTTTTGAGATATAAAAGAGAGAAGTGAGCAGAGAGAGAGAGGGCCCTCATGCCACCCAGAAAGAAGTGCTGGGAGTGAAATGTGTTCTTTGAACCTGGGGTCCCTGCGCTGAGAAGCTCCTAGACGAGGGAAGATTGATGACAAGGGCCTTCCCCCAGAAACAGAGAAAGCCTTCCTCTGGAGCTGACACCCTGAATTTGGACTTCTAGCTTCCTAGACTGTGAGAGAACAAATTTCTCTTGTAAAGCCGTCCACTTATAGTATTTCTGTTACAACAGCACTAGATACCTAAGACAAGACAAAATTAAGTCCTGTGTAAATAACATTGGAGCATGCCTGGGAATGGGGAGATGGGCAGTTTAAGGTCTCAGGGCACTGCCTCCTTGGGCAATCTGCAGGGCTGTGGTCTCCCTCCATCTCTCCACAATTCATTCCCATGGAACCCATAGGTCCCCAGAGAGAAGGAGCCTCGGGTGTTTCAGATGCATTTTAAGAGGAAATGACTTCTGCAGAGTCACGTTCCTTTCAGGTCTCACATGGCTACTGTTACCCAGGTAGAGTGCTGTCCTGGGCCTCTTTAGCTAAAATCCTATTGAGACGCAAGTCACGCCCTTTAATTGGAATTATGTGACCTGTCTGGAGTCCCCTTCAGACATTTGCTGAGTACCTATTTTTTTTTTTTTTACCCTACACCAGGCACCGTGCTGGGTACTCAAATACATTTTTTCTCTAATCCCTCAACAACACTATACCAAAAACCCATTGCTGTTGAGTCGATTCCAACTCATGGCAACCCTATAGGACAGAGTAGAACTGCCTCATAGGGTTTCCAAGGAATGCCTAGTGGATTCAAACTGCAGACCTGTTGGTTAGCAGCCAAACGCTTAACCACTACGCCACCAGGGCCCCTAACAACACTATGGGTGGGTATTATGATCCCTATTTTAACAGTAAGGAAACTGAGGCTTAGCGAGAAGAAGCAAAAGTATCCAAGGTCACATTAGTGTGACACACAAGGTCACACAATTCAGAGCTGTCTGACACAAAAATCTACTCTTTCTATTGCCCCTTCTACCTCTCAGAGCTGAATGACCCGCTGCTGTTTCCTTTATCCTAAAGAAAAAGGAGGAGTAGCCAGGTGGCCTTTTTGGAAGCTTTCTTATATTGTGGCTATTCCCACAGATGTGAAGTCTTCACAGAGCACCGCTGTATAATGCTGTCCAACAGCTGAAACAGGAAGTGTTCCAACCATCACTGCACCCTTGTGCTAGAAGGCTGCCTATGGCCATTAGAGAGAGAAAAAGGATTCCATTATAATTGTCAGAATGTCATTCGGTCTTAGGCTCATTCTCATTCAGCCTTCAGTGTTACGAATGGGAGACTGCACTGCCAACCTTGTTTCCAGACAGCGGGGCAACGAGGAGAGAAGCTGAAGGGACTCTCACCAGACCACAGAGGCTCCCGGCAAGTACCGAAGCTGTCGGCTCTGGTTTTTCAATCTTGACAGGTCACTGTGCACATTTTGAATCAACTGAATATATCAGAGTCAACTGAATTAAGTTCAGCATTCACGGAGCACCCATGCTTGGCCGGGTGCTGGGCTGGGGATGCTAGAGATTGAGAGGAAAACAGGACGTGGCCCTTGCCTTCAAGGAGGCCACAGTCTGATGGGAGGACAGTACACTGCAGCTTGGGAAGTGCTTTTAGGGAAGACGCAAAGGCAGGAGTGTGGGGAAACAGGGGGCCACAGCTCCCCCAGCCCAGGGGAGAGGCAGGCAAGGAAGAAATGCTTCTAGGGAAAATTTAAAGGGCTCCAGTAACAGCTAAGGAGCCCTGGTAGTGCCATTGTTAAGTGCTCGGCTGTTAACCAAAAGGTTGGTGGTTCGCACCCACCCAGATGCCCCATGGGAGAAAGACCTGGTGCTTTGTTCCTGGAAAGATTAAAAACCAAACAAAATCCATTACTACCAAGTCGATTCCAACTCATAGTGACCTCTGAGCATGTAATCACTGTGCCACCAGGGATACTTCTGTAAAAATCGCAGCCTAGAAAACCCTATGGGACAGTCCTAGTTTGTCACATGGGGTTGAAAACAAACTCGATGGCACCTAAGAAACAATGACAGTGACAAGCTAGATCACAGAAGGAAGGTGGGACTTCATGGGTATTGTGGAGCTCTTTGACGTCTTAAAGCCAAATAGGTAAGGAAAGTGGAAGGGCTTTCAGTTTGTTTGTTTGCATTAAAAAACAAAAACCTGGAAGAATCCCAACTCTCCCCTTGATATCCAGGGTTGTATACACAGGGACCTGGAAGCAGCTTTCACAGGGGGTAGGAGTAGTCATTTTGGTCTCAAACATAGAAAACTCATCCTACTTCTCATTTTCCCTTTGGTTGTAGGTGCTAACAGAAGAGTAAGAGAGAACAGAAAAGGAGGAGTTGATAAGATAAATTTTCCTTTCATTCAATACTTTGCTAACACACTGACTAGCATGGAGTGATCCGCCATTTTAACTCAACAAACATTTACGGGACACCCACTGTGTGCTAGAAACAGATTATACACATTTTCTAATTTAAGTACTCAAAGCGACCCTCATTATTAGCCTCATTTGTAGGAAGCAGAAGACCTGTGTGACCGCAAAGCTTCTGTTCTTTCCTCTAAGCAGCCTGGCTTCCATATTGGTTGAGTTTTTTTTTTTTTTTTTTTTTTTTGGTGGGGGAGGCTATCGGGTGTCAGCGTCAAAGTGCTTTTGTTTAGTTCTTGGGATGGTCTTCTGGTTCTGGCAAGGTTCCAAAGCATTGCCTTCTCTCTTCCTCTGAATCTGTGGTGCACTGTTTCAGAAGGTATCTATTACTGCAGCCACCTGAGCCTCCTTCCAGGCCCCTGCCCTGCTGGAAAGGAGGGAGGCAAGAGGAGATGCATCCTGTGAGCAAGAGCTCTAGTGAAGGTTTAACGGTTCCAGCTTCGCTTAGGATGGAGGTCTCCACAGGCCTGGGATAGGTGTCGCTGTGGCCTGGGGATGGATTCTCAAAGTAGCTGATCATCAAGCTAACCTGAGGCACAGATTTCATCCCTGTTGTTGCAGGTGGGTGGGGCTAAATTCCCCGAAAGATGAGCTGCTGTGATGGAGTTGCAGAGAGGGCATCCTTGGGATAGTGATCTAACTTTTTTCCAAGTGCAAATTAGTGCAGAATTAGGGACCATGTTCACAAACAGTCATGGATAGAAGGAAACAAAGACAAGATCCAGTCTATCCTCCTCATAGGACTAATAGAGAAACCTAGACCCAGAGAAGGGAGGACAGTTGGCCAGGGTCACACAGCAAGAGCCCAGGTCTCCCTCTTCTATCTAGCTCAGCTCTTTTCTCACTGCACTGCACTCGCTGCACTATTCCAATGAGGTTAATTTCACTGCAAAAAACCCATAGGATAGAAAAATCCCTCAACTGCCTCTGCTTGGGCTTAGTTTTTAGAAATTCATGGACATGTATTTCAGTTTTTTTGAAAAAAACAAACGCTTAAAATTCAGGCATCTTTTGTTCTGCTTGATCCATGAAGAATAATTTTAGGGATTTCAAGATCTTGCTTAACAAGCTTTACATCTTGATGAAATGCTGATTTTCATATTGTTCTCAAACTGCACAGTTGCAGAAGCCAATGCCAAATGAAAGCAGGATGTTACGAACGAAAAAGTTTAAGATTTAAATCCACGGCAACAAATCTGAGGGTGAATGAAGTGATGCACACAAGCATTGCAGCTTCTCAGTCTCTGAGTGAAGGCAATAGAATAGTGAGAAAAGCCCGGAGCCTGGGTGCAGAGACTGGCCTTAGATCTAGGCTCTGCCCCCCCTTGGCCTTGTAACCTCTGGGGAGCAGTCGGTCCACTTCTCTAGGCCTCAGGATCTTTAACTGTGAAATGGACCTGCTCACACTTACTTTACGAGATTGTGTACCGGACAAAACACACACACACACACACACACACACCCCAAACCAAACCCTTTGCCATCAAGTCGATTCCAACTCATTGCTACCCTATGAGACAGAATAGAACCGCCCCATAAGTTTCCAAAAAGTGGCTGGTAGATTCAAACTGCTGACCTTTTGGTTAGTAGCCGAGCCTTTAACCACTATGCCACCAGGGCTTCTGTATACAGGACAAGAGATGTGTAAAGTATACAGTGAAGCTAAGCTACAAAAACACAATTTTGTTTGCAAATGATAGGGGAATCTAGGCTGGCAATGAGGATTCAGCTAGTTGTTAAGACCCTTCAGGTAGAAGCTCAGGTACTAACTAAAATGTTGGTTGTGTGAATCCACCCAGAGATACCTCAGAAGAAAGGCCTGGCAATTTACTTCCAAAAAATCACAGCCATTGATAACCTTACGGGGCACGGTTCTACTCTAATACACGTGAGATTGCCACGAGTTGGAATCAACTCCACAGCAACTGGTTAGGTTAGGTGCAAATAACAAGACCCTTGAGAAAACGGATGTCTCCCTTAGACAGGGCTGTAATTTCACTGCAGTCTTCAGCTTAGTTACGGTGTTAAAAAAGGAGAGAACTTGGGAGCCAACATGATGAGTGAGACAGAATCTTGGACAGGGAATCAGAAGATGGGGTTTGAGCCCCAGCTCCTCTACTAACTGGTTAGATGACCATGGGTCATTCTTCTCTTGGCCTCTAACCTCCTGTTAAGGATTGAATTGTGTCCCCTAAAAGTATGTATCAAATTGGCTAGGCCATAATTCCCAGTATTCTGTGGTTGTACCCCATTTTGCGATCTGATGTGATTATCCTATGTGTTGTAAATCCTAATCTCTGTTAATGAGGCAAGATTAGGTTATGTTAAAGATGATTAGGGTGGGATGTACCACCTTACTCATGTCACAGCCCTGATCCAATGTAAGGGGAGTTTCCCTAGGGTGTGGCCTGCATCACCTTTTATTTTACAAGAGATAAAAGGAGAGAGAAGAGAGCAGAGAAAGAGGAACTTCTTTAATCAAGAAAGAAGCACTGGGAGTGGAGTGTGTCCTTTGGACCCAGGTTCCCTTCCCTGAGAAGCTCCTAGACCAGGGGAAGATTGATGACAAGGACCTTCCCCTAAATCCAAAAGCCTTCTCCTGGAGCTGGGGCCCTGAATTTGGACTTCTAGCCTCCTAAACTATGAAAGAATAAATTTCTGTTTGTTAAAGCTGTCCATTTATGGTATTTCTGTTATAGCAGCACTAGATAACTAAGACACCACCCTTCTAGATACTGAGTTAGTAGATGAATGACTGCAGGCAGTATCTGCGTGAAGGACAACTCTGAGTAGTACCAGGAGCTGAGCCTGGTACCAGATAAATATATTTTGAATGAATGAGTTAGTGCTGGTTATCCTGAACACTGTTTTTAGAAGAACTGGGAGGGCTCATCCTGGTTCAGCAGTAGCATTTTTATGGGGACTAACTAGCAATGTTGGCCATGGGCAAGGTTGGGGTGGGGCTGGGCCTCCAGACAAGGTGCCACAGTTACTGACCCTGGACTAGATAAACTCTAAACTCTTGTCCAATGACTGACTTGGCATCATATTGTCATGAAACCAAAGGCTATGCCAACACAACATAAGAATCACCCATAGAATAGGGACCATCTCTGTTGTTGTTAGATTAGATTCTGACTCACAGCGACCTTAGGTACAGTATAACAGAACAAAATGCTGCCTGGTCCTGTGCCATCCTCACAATAATTGCTATGTTCGAGTCTATTGTTGCAGCCACTGTTTCAATCCCTCCCATAGAAGGCCTTTCTCTTTTTCACCGGCCCTGTACCAAGCATGGTGTCCTTCTCCAAGGATTGGTCCCTCCTAATAGAACATCCAAAATAAATGAGGCAAAGTCTCACCATTCTTGCTTCTAAAGAGCATCCTGCCTATACTTCTTCCAAGACAGATATGTTTGTTTTCTGGAGGTCCATGGTATATTCAATATTCTTCTCCAGTACCATAATTCAAAGGCATCGATTCTTTTCCCGTCTTCCTTTTTCATTGTCCAGCTTGCCGATAACTTTGAGGCAATTGAAAAGACCATGGCTTCGGTCAGGCGTACCTTAGTCCTCAAAGTGAAATCTTCGCTTTTTAAGATGTTAAAGAGGTCTTAGGCAAAGACCCATCTTTAACCATACATATAGCTGGGAGCAGGGCTGCCGCATATAACTATGTAGGCTGTGCCTTGCAGCACTAGTCACACCGGCCACAGCGAGAACGGTACCTCTCAGGCTGTGCAGCACAATAACCCTGTTTGGGAAGCAGCAAAACGCAGTTGAAAGAGCACTGGCCTGGAGTCAGGGACCCGGTTTCTAGTTCCCCATCTGGATCTGCTGCAGCAACTCACCATGGGACCACACTCAGGTCCCTCCCCATCTCTAGGCTTCAGCTTCCCCCTTTGTGTTGGAATCTACTGGTTCCCAAGTTATCTTCTCCTCCAGCCCAGTTACCCACACTCAGGATTCCAATACTTGGATGTAATGAAAGTTGTTTGCTTTGTCACATGGCCAGGTCCCTAATTAGGGCAACTAGAGCTTATTTCTGGGCAACTACAATGCCGGGCTGTTCCAGCACCAGGCTGACCTAGAGGACCATGAGCAGCAGTGGTGGTGGTGGTGGTGGATCTCCTATCAGAGGTCAGTACCCCTGCCAACTCCAAGGCCACCAGGCTCCCAGGCTCCCAGCAGGACTCCCTGGCAGAGCCTAGGCCCTTTGCTCACTCTGAGTACCTGCTTTGCAGAGTGGGAAGAGCTTATGTGTGACTGTCCTTTCTGGACACCCCTGTGGGTGGACTCCATCCTTCCTCCCTCTCTCAAGGGATGAGTTTAACCCCATCCCTTGCTCCCTATGCCCAGCTCCACTGAACTCACAGCAGTCCTCTGTGGAGGCCCTGCTGTCCCCTCCCTCTGAGCCTTTGTGCATGCTGGCTCCTTGGTCTGGGGTACCTTCCTCCTCCCTCACATTTATTCTTCAAATTACTGGCTCTGTGAGATGTACCTTGACTCCTTCTCTTCCAGAGATTAATCACCTTCTCCTCTGTGCGACTCTGCTTCTATTTCAAGGTTCTCCTACAGAGCATGTAACATACTCTATTATAATTGTCTCTCCCTCTTAAGCCTGGGAACTTTTTCAGGGAAGAGAATGTGCACACACAAAATAATAACAGGCCACTTCTATTAAGCACAGAGCCCTGGTGGCACAGTGATTAAGAGCTATGGCTGCTAACCAAAAGTTTGGCAGTTTGAATACACCAACCGCTCCTACAGGGATGCTATGAGTCGGAATCGACTCGACAGCAATGGGTTTGTGTTTCTCATTCTATTAAGCACTGACTATGTGCCTGGGCCCTTGCTAAGCATTCCATGTGCATATGCTAATGAGCTGGGTGCTAAACTTGACCTCATTTCATAGAGGAAGAAACTGAGACTTAAGATGGCTTGTCAAGTAAGTGGCAGAGCTGGGATTCAAACCGGGGTCTCTCTGCCTTCAGAGCAGGACGACTGCCTGCAGCTTCTCATCCTGTGTGGTGAAGCAGCGCAGACATAAACATTACCAAGTAAGACAAGCAGTTTTCCAAGGGAGCTGTTATCTGTGCAGACCTGTTTGTAGTACATTGAAATACGTTCCTTTCAGAGGGATTTATCTTGCCTGTATTTTTTTTTTTTTGGTGTGTGGCAAGTGTTAAAACTAGTTTTCAAGCTCTGTTAATGAATGCCAGAGTGATTATGTTGATATCCCCATCAATTATGCAGAAAATCAGGTAACCAGACTATTTACTTTATATAATAGATGTGTGGGCTTCTCGTACACTCTGTGAAAGAACATTCCTGAAAGGGTCATTTTTTATTTCCTGAGATGCCTTTTTTTCCTAATTGCTTGAAGGTTTGAAAATTGCTCTCTTTCCCCCATGCTCATTCCATGCAAATGTATTTCCTCATGTCACATCTCCCTGACACCTCCCGTCCCCAGGAGAAGCAGAACCCCTCCCCCAGCCTCCCACGTGCCTTCTGTCTCACCAGGAAAACTTCAAGGGTTCAAAACCAAGTTGGAAGAAATACAACTCTTTTGGTTTTTCTCTCTTGTAAACATATTTGATAAAATGAAGTGGGAAGAACCCAATCCTGGGTCTGAGGAGGGCTAGCATCTATTCCCAGATCTGCCTTGAATTTACTGAGTGGCTTGGGGAAGTCACTTCTATTTCCTCAACTGTACAACGAAGGATGAAGACCAACTGTGGCTCTAAGAGGGAGGGCCTGTAGTCAGAAGGTTCTGGGAGCCAGATTTTTGTTAACTATGAAGAAGACTTTCTCTTAGTCAGAGCTCTCCAACATGCCTAGTCTGCCTGGTGAGGTAACTCAAGCTGAGCCTGGGCAATCCTCGTGCAAAATACGGTAAACAGGGATTCAGATATGGATGGGATTGGGACAGATGACCTTAAGGTCTCTTTTAGGTTTCAAGTCTCTGGTTGCTTGGCTAGATGTAGTCTGAGGTTTCCTCCATCTTGAAAATTCAGCTGTACATCTTGTTGCCTGGAAGGGTCTGCTTTTGTGGCGCTCAGAGCCCCTTCACCTCTCAAACAGCGTTCCCATGTAGATGCGAGGGGAAGCCCTCCTCTTGGCTGCTCTGCATCAGCCCACGTGAGCAAACGTTACAGGTCTGAGCTGAGCATACCCTCTTGAACATGTTTGTCTTTTGGACCTTAGCTGACTGCTTTGGAGGGACAGGAAGTGGAGATGGAGGCTTTTCCTAAAAGTGACTTCATCTTCCCAATGCTAAATTGTTTGACTGCAAAGAGGGTAAGATAGCAAAGTACAGATTTTGCAAACTGGTGTCCCTGATTGTCTTCTTTGAATATTGTGTTGTTGTTGTTTATTGTTGTTGTTACGTGGCTTCATGTCAACTCCAGCTCATGGCAACCTTATATATAACAGAATGAAACACTGCCCTGTCTTGTGCCATAGTTCCAACTAAAAAAGACATTGACTGGCTTTGCCTGAAGGATCCCAACTTAAAACATTGTAAGTACATGAGCTCTGATTTAAACCAATCATTAAGCTGGCTCAACGATTCTGTTCTTGAACACTCTCCCTTCTTCCCCCGCTTGGGGAAGCTTCCCCAGACTCTCTGGTGGTGACTGTTCCCGCCACCAAGCCTCCTGCCAGCCAACACATGTGCGTTGGACTATCATATGAGTGAAAACTAAACTATTGTGCTAAGCTGCTGACATTTTGGTGTTTATTTGTTACAGCAGCTTGCAGTAACCTAGCTTACCACTCTGTCATGTAACTGCCCATGTATCCTTCTCTCTCACCAGGCTGGAGCTCTTTGATAGAAACGGTAAGGTCTGATTTGTGTTCGCATTCTCAAGATTGATTATCTTGCCTGGCGCAGAGTAGGGGGTTTATTCTGGTTGAATGAATGAATGTTAAAAGATGCTGGCTATTTTTAACCGTGATGAGAAAGAGAAGCTAGAAGGGCTGGTTGGCGTTATTTTCACATCAAAGATAATTTCAAGGGAGCTGGAAATCTTAGAAGACTTCCTGGAAGAGGTCGTTGGAAATAAAATCTCTCTCTTTTTTTTAATTGGGTTAGTTGGCAAGGGAAGAAATCCCCAAACAGGGCCCACAGTAGACATCTGGGGATTTGAAACTGATGGCAAATTGGCATGTAGGAGAGGAAAGAGAGGATCTTTGAGAGTGTGAGACGAGACGCCAAAAAATCTGTATGAAAGCAATACATACAGCAGTAGGAGAGCCCTGCCCTTTACTGAGCACTTTCTGTGTGCCAGGCGCTTGCACATTTATTTTTTATTCTTCCTTCTCCATAGATTTACCTCAAGGCTATTTTTCAAATAAGCCTCAGGACTGAAGAATTTGCCCAAGGCCCAACAGCAGGAAAATGAGGTTTGCTCCCACCCCAAGCCCCATGCTCTTTCCTGGAGGCACCAATAATGAGATGTACAAGCTCTTACTCCCCGGACTGCTCCACAACAGCAGGGAGGGGCCTAAGTCATCCATATCTCTTCCCAGCAGCCATTGTTTCTACGAGGCAAGAAAACTGATGTGGTGGAAGGAGCTGTAGCCTTGGAGTCGGGACACCTAAGCTCTGCTCCCATCACCACCTTGGAGTGACAGTACAGGCTGAAAAAAGTCCTTTCTCCTCTCTGAGACTCAATTTGTCCCTCTGCAAAATGACAAATTTGGGCCAGATGACCTTTAGGGGCTTCTCACCAAACTGGCACAGGATTCTCGTCTCCAAGGAGGCCACCCCGGTGCAGGTGAAGCAAAGAGACAATGGTAAGCTCTGTACCAGGGAGATGTGGAGCAGGAGGGAGCCGAGGGCAGGAAAAGTGCAGGCGTGGGTGCCTGTCAGAGCGGTGGAGTGCAGAACAGGGGCTCGAGAGGAGAGAGGTGACCCAACCCCTGCTCTACTTGGCTTGGGAGCTGGGAAGTCTCCGTTAGGAGACATAGCAAGACACAAGAAAAGAGGTAAGGACCAGAAGTTAGCAGCCCTAGTTGGGCTGGGTTCTTGGGCCGGTCAATGCCCATCTCAGGGTTTCAAGTCTCTTGTGTGAATGACGAATAACTTTACTTACACAAGATTTTTTGTAGACTAAGATAAACATTGGAAACCCTGGTGGTGTAGTGGTTAAATGCTACAGCTGCTAACAAAAAGGTCAGCAGTTCAAACCCACCAGACGCTCCTTGGAAACTCTATGGGGCAGTTCTACTGTGTCCTATAGAGTGGCTATGAGTCGGAATCAACTCGACGGCAATGGGCATGAGATGATAAACAGTGATTAAGAGCTCAGCCATTAACCAAAAGGTCGGCAGTTTGAATCCACCAGCCACTCCTTGGAAACCCTATGGGGCAGTTGTGTCACAAACAGTTAAACGCTCAACTACTAACTGAGAGGTTGGTGGTTTGAACCTACCTGCAGGTGCTTCGGAAGACAGGCCTGGCAGTCTGCTTCTGAAAGGTCGCAGCCATGGAAAACCCTATGGAGCAGTTCTACTCTGCACACCCATGGTCACCATGAGTCAGAATTGACTCGGTGGCAACCAACAACAACAATAACATAAACATGGAAACATCTCTCCCAGGGTCAAGCACACAGCATGCACTAGAAAATATTGGTTGATGAATGTATGAATGAAACTTTTGGTGAAAAGTTTCTCCCTCGAGATTCTGTGTATTTGGCATAAATGCAAGTTTATTTCCCTTGTCATCCCACCCTCCATTTTTGCTGTTGATGACGTCAGATGAGGATTAGGATCAATGACCTTTGCTCATTTATTTATTTATCCCTTGATTCTTTCATTCTATAAATATCGAACACCTACTCTATGATAAATGTTCCTGGGTGGTGCAATCAGTTGGGGTTTGACTACTAACCTAAAGGTTGGTGGTTTGCCACCCACCCAGTGGTGCTACAGAAGAAAGGCCTGGCGATCTGCTGCTGTAAAGATTACAACCAAGAAAACCCTATGGAACTTAGTGCTACTCTATAACACGTGAGGTCACCATGAGTCAGAATCAACTCGACACCAGTGGGTTTGGTTCGGTCTTGTTAAGCCCTGTGCCAGGTACCAGGAATATCATAGTGAAAAAACACAACCTTTAAGGTCCTCACAGAGTGGGGATGTACAGGCTGGGTGGCTATGAGTCAGAATTGACTCAGCAGCAATGGGCTTGGGTTTTTAAACAAGGGATTCAATAAACAAGATTATTCCAGATAGGATTAAGTCTGTGAAGGGACCACACCAGAGAGAGACTGAAAGAGTAAGTGGAATCTGAGGGCTTACTTGAGACAGTCCAGGGAAGGGCTCTCTGGAAAGGAGCATTTGAGCTAAAATGCAAATGATGAGAAGGACTCAGCCCTGAAAAGAGCTGGGAGAAGGGAACTGCAGGAGGAGGGGGCTTTCATCAAAAGGGAAACGTTACCAGGAGACTCCAAGGAAAACTAAAGTCACCTGGCACCCAAGGCCACAGAGCTTTGGCTACTTACTCCCTTGGACAGAAGCATTTTGTGACAAGACCCCAAAGAAAAGACCCAGACCAAGCAAACTCTTTGGTCCACGGCAAATCAAAACCTCTGATTCCGGCGTCTGTCCTCATCACTCCTGATGTTTGACAACTATTTCCTTCCAACGCCAGGCCCAAGCTCCAAGCACAGAAACACCGGAGCACTCCAATGAAATTGATTTAATGTTCCCCGTGCATTCTCTTCCCCAGCCTCGGGCAGGCGAGATTTACGGCTCCTGGAAGTGCCACCCCTCCCTGCTTCCTGTAAATCTCCCACCACATTTTGGGCGGCTGGAGCTATTTGGGTAACCTTTATCTGAACCAGAACTTCCTCGCCAGGAACTTCAGAGGGTACCTCCAGGAAGGACGGGAGAACCCCAGGGGCCGACTTGTTTTGGGGAGGATTCCAGCCCTGCTGAGGACCAGCTGCTCCGCAGGCATCAGCCAGAGAACAGAGTTCTTCTTTGATGCCCGGCTTGCCTTTGTGGGGATGGTGCAAACCCCCAAAGGAGCATTTAGGGTTTATGGAGGGCGTGTGGATAGGCAGCACGCTATTAAGCCTGAAAAGCCAAGTCCCTGGAAAAAAGAGGGATCGAGGGAATTATCCCAGACCAGATGCTCGTGGTTGCAAGGGAAGCCATGAGATGTCGAAGAGGACGCATAGCTTTCGAGTCAGACAGGCTTACAGATGTTAGACTCTATCAATCAAAGTGTTCGTGTTCTGTCTCCCCCCCCGAAATCTCATTTCCGTGATGCCTTTGTTCCCTGATATATCTCTGATACCTAGAACTGTGCCTGGGGTATAGTAAGGTTCCCTGTGTGTTACAGAGTCGAGCTGCTCCACAGGATTTTCTTGACTGTCATCTTTACAGAAGCAGATCACCAGGCCTTTCTTCTGTGGAACCTCGGTGTGAGTTTGAACCACCAACCTTTTGGTTAGTAGACCAGGGAAAACTGTCTGTGCTCTCCAGGGACTTAAGCACTCAATAGGTGATTGGTGCATATGTACATAAATAGGGATATATTCTGGCCCCACCACTGAGTGTGTGTGACCGTGAGCAAGTCACTGGCTCTCCAAGTCTCAGTTTATTCCTTCCTAGGGAGTCATAATTATCAATCAAAATATTCGAAGTTGCTGTTTGCTTATACATGTTCATAAATGTTGTCTGCCTCCCCTCTCCTCCTCCCTGCTCCTCTCTGAGGCCTGGGAGTAAAGACAAACAAACATCTGGGCTGCCCTCTGTGCAGCAGGCCCGGGGCCTCCAGGTTTGGGCATGGCCAATTTTCAGAGGAAGTTCTAACACTGAGTAAGCCACTTCAAATTTATGCTTTTCTGAACAAAAGATGTCTGAAATGGCCTTCTGTAGAGAGGCCAGGCAGCAGAGCCAAAAGAGGCCCTTGGCAGGGTCACGAAAGGCCGAGTGAGGGGTCAGCACTGGGTGGGGGAGGAGGGGAGACACGTGCTTTGGGGAAAGGGCACAGTACTCCTGGTGTCTAGGATGGAGTCTGCCACTCAGCAGCTGCCATGCCACCCTTCCTCTGGGAAGCCTCCTGTGACTGGCTCTTCCTACAACCCTGACTGAGTTGGGCCAGGGGCATTAGCTGGACCCCCAAGGCACCTGTGTGCCCTCACTCAGCGGGTCGCTCCCTCCTTTAATTTCTTTCTGGCTGGACAGTGAGATCCTGAAAGACAAGGGCTGTGACCTCCCCCTCCTTCAGTCCCCATCCCCTTTGGCAGAGTCCAGCACAGGGTTGTCTCCGAGCACACTCAAGGCAGAGGCAAGAAGGGAGCTGGTCTAACCTCCCCCAGTGCTCATGGTGACATTTATCCTGAGCAGGGCAGCCAGTGGATGCAGTCTCTGTCCAGAAGAAGCAAACTGAAATTGCTTCAGTAAACAGCACAGTTGAGAACAAACCCGGGTCTCATTAAACCACAATTAAGATTTCTGGTCTGGCTTCGAAGGAACTCCGTTTGGGACCCAAGACTGTTTATTTGAATAAGACTGCCGCTGAGGCTGAGAAAGGGGAGAGGCAGAGGCGGAGGGCGGAGGTCAGGCGGCGGGTGTTGGATCTTTCTGTCATTTTGGACATTTTAATAATGGGAAAACCTTTGACCTGAGCCCTCCCAGATCCCCGGATTCCAGAACCCAAATAACTAAGGGAAAAGCAGTTTTTAATCTCCCTCAAATTGCTAATTAAATGGGATAAGGTACCTAAAGTGCCCTTTGCCTAGTAAGGCCTCAGTAAATGTTAGTTACCTCTTAGCAGTTTGGCCCAACGTCCACGTCCAAAACCACTAAAGGAAAAGTTCATTTTTTTCACCAAAATTCTCTTTCCGAGTATGAAAGACCTCAGTATCTTTCATGAGGTCACTATTTTTTCCTCCTGAAAAGCAAACAAGCAAATGATCTACCCATCACGCATCTCTTGTAGTTTGACTTAGATTTTAATCAACACTGTATTTCTTCCAGAATTCCTTCCAAGATTCAGCCCAGCCACACTCATCTCTCCCACTCCTGAGTCTCTCAAGGCCCTTAGTACCTCTAGTATTCCGCATGGTAATAAGAAGAGCTAGTGTTTCTTAGGAGTCCCTGGGTGGTGCATATGATATAACCCACTGTCATGGATTGAATTAGGTCCCCCCACAAAATGTGTATCAACTTGATTAGGCCATGTGCTGTTGTCCTCCATTTGGGGATTTTCCTATGTGTTATAAATCATAATCTCTGCCTGTGGTTAAAAGGATTAGGGTGGGATTGTAACACTACCCTTACTCAGGTCACCTCCCTGATCCAATGTAAAGGGAGTTTCCCTGGGGTGTGGCCTGCACACCTTTTACCTCTCAAGAGATAAAAAGAAAGGGGAGCAAGCAGAGAGTTGGAGACCTCATACCACCAAGAAAGCAGCACCAGGAGCAGATCACGTCCTTTGGACATGGGGTCCCTGCACCTGAGAAGCTCCTCGACGAGGGGAAGATTGAGGACAAGGACCTTTCTCCAGAGCTGACAAGGAGAGAAAGACTTCCCCTGGAGCTGACACCCTGAATTTGGACTTGTAACCTACTAGACTGTGAGAGAATAAATTTCTCTTTGTTAAAGCCATCCACTTGTGGTATTTCTGTTACAGCAGTACTAGATGACTAAGACACCAACTCAGCAGCTAACTGGAAGGTTGAAGGTTCAAGTCCACCCAGAGGCACCTGGGAAGAAAGGCCAGGTGATCCACTTCCAAACAATCAGCCATTGAAAACCCTTTGGAGGACAGTTCTACTCTGATATACACAAGGTCGCCACGACTTGGACTCAACTCGATAGCAACTGATTACTGGTTGAATGATTCTTATAGCTTTGCATGATACAAAGCACTTCTTCCACATGGCTTTTCTTATAGAATCCTCCCAAGAGTCATTTCAGGTCAATGTTAATAGTTTTCTCATTTTAGATATGAAAAAAATGAGCCTTAGAGAGGTGAGGTGACGTGCCCAATATCCCCAAACCAGTAAGTCAATATCCCCAAACCAGTAAGGAGCTCCCCAACAGATAATTCATTCAATCAACAATCGTTTACTGAGCACCTATGATGTGTAGACACTTGAGATATAAAATAAATAGCATGGTGCCCTCAATATGCTTTTGATCTTGTGGTTCATTTGACTGAATTTCTGTGAATCTCCTAAAGCAAGCTACATAGTGTCCAGGGCCTGATGTTTGTAGGTTGAATGAGTGGCTGCTTGGCTGGATGAGTGAGTGAACCATGGGCTGGCTGGTGGAGACTCGGACTGGGGATTCATTGAGAAATTCATCCCCTTGTCAGGAAGAACACAAGAAAGAAGGTGGCACAAATTGGACACATTTGTGCTGCATGTATGGCACTTTAGGGCCAGGGATCACAGTGGGGCTGCTTTTACCTACTTCCCTGGTGCCTAAGACTCAAACTCAGACACACCAATCCTCTACAGAGGGTATGGGGCAGAGCTGCTGACCTGAGATGACCTCTGCTTTCAGCCTGACCCCAGGAGCTCCCATGAGAGCTCACCAAAGATTCCATATGGGCTAATATAGTAGTGGACATTTTCCTGTAGTTTAGCAGAATCCACTGATAATAGACTCATTCTGTTCCAGATGAAAAGTAGGCCAGTTCTCTGAAACTTTAATGGCTGATGGTACTCTCTTTTGTATAAAAACCAAAAACCAAACCCACTGGTGTAGAATGGATTCCAACTCATAGCGGCCCTATAGAACAGAGTAGAACTGCCCCCATAGAGTTTCCAAGGAGTGCCTGGAACTGCCAGCCTTTTGGGTAGCAACCATAGCACTTAGCCACTACACCACCAGGGTTCCTGTTTTGTACAGAGACCTAGAAAATATAGCTGGAAGGATGATTAGCAGTCAGTAGCAAACTTTTCTTTTTGATGAGTAAGGACAGTACTGCTCAAAGAGAATTTGCCCAAGTTCACTTGGCATTTCTAGAACATATTATAATATGGGGTTGAAGACTGGGCCCTGAATGGGGAGATAAGTGCCTTAGCTCTGCTACTAACCTACTGTATGACCTCAAGCAGTTCACTTCCTACTCTCTAAGCTTTAGTTTTCTCATCTGTAAAATGGGAGGTGGTCTCCATAGTCCTTCTAGCCCCCAAAATTAAATGAATCTGGATTTTAAGTGACACGTGCAAAGATTAGGCAAGATAGCATATTATGTATCCATTTAATGTATCATACTATTTACCAGAAATATAAACTACAATTTTCTTGGATTAGGTGGCCTAAAAAGGGGAAGGGACTTACTTGTGATGATGGATTGAATTTATGTAGGCTTTTTTTTTTTTTTTTTTCAAGAAGTCTGTTGAAGAAAGCTTGTAGCAGAATAGTGCCTGGTCAACACTAGGCTTTCAATCAACATTTATTGAATGAATGAAAGCCAGCTCCAGGTGCAGGTTCTGCTGGGGTCTGTGTGTTGGAGAGTAAGATGGATGTCAGCAGATCAAACATATGTGGGTCAATGACTATGGGTGCGTGAAGAAATGAATGGTAAGAGAAATGGATAAATGAAGAAATAGGAAGGACACATACTTGGGATCCCTGACCTAAGAGGCTCCCTTAGGAGTGTTCTCTCTGCGGAATTCCTGGGTACATGCTCAGAGCAGCCTAAGGCAGACCAGCAAGTCAGGCCTATGGCCCCCCACGTGCCTGCCCCCTGCCATGCTTTCATCCTCCAGACCAAAAGCCTGTCCTCTTCAGCTCGCAGCTTCAGTCCTCTCTGAGAGCTTCCAGAGGACATGTTATGGGAAACCTCGGCTGGAGGGTGAAGGCTGAGAGCAATGGTGCACAGAAGGGAAGCACAAAGCAGTCCATACGCCATCTCTGTCAGGAAGCCATCCCAGAGGGCACGCTCACCCTGCCCCACACCACCTCTTACTTCTCTGGGTTCCCAAAGAAATTCTTCTTTTCCCTCTGCTATTGAGACTACTATGGTCCCCTCACTAAGCTGAGCAGGTGCTGTGTCTGACTCATCTCCATGCCTCCCCTAAACCAGGGCCTGGCACACAATGGGTTCCCACTCATGGGATGAATGGATGAGTGAATGATTGACTCCACAGCCTACAGCTAACGGCTGCCCAAAACTTAATGAAGACCGAGCAAATATACATTGCTCTCAATAGTTGTTGAAAACTTTTTCCCCAAATGGGGATAACAGTGATATTTCACAATACTATGTGTAAACAGTTTTTATTTTTAATAGCAATACTTTGCTGAGCAACAGACCCTCATGTTTGCAAAACCCTTTATAGTTTTTCATGTCTCGAGTCTTTTATCTTGATTCTCACAGCAACCCTAAGGCAGAGAATGGGACAGAGCTCATAATCTTCCATTTGGAGAAGAAACTGAGGCTCCCTGAAGTCAAGGAGCTTGTCCATGACCATGCAGAGGGCTGGCAGCAGAGCCGGGACCCTAATTCCCCACCAGGGCTTTCCCCAGCTTACGGTTTTCTTCTCTTACCTATTCTATGGCCACGCTTAAGACAAACTCGGGTGCAACAATCAGTCTGATGGAAGCATGTTTAAAAGAATGGTGTTCTTCATCAGTAGGAAAAGCAAAAAGCACAAGCTTTTAGTGGTTTCATAAATAGCGAGCTGAAACCTCACTGTTGAAAATGCCCTGGTACCAAATGAACAGTGACTTCAAAAACAATGAAATTCAGCCAAGGCCACAATAGAGGTGTTTGTTCCCTTTTAAATTATCCTTGTTGTTTTCAAATTTGTCTGAAATTCTTCTCTATGTCTGGGCAGGTCACCCCTGCCATTGCGACCCCCTGGGGATGGCAGTGTGGGGTAGTGGCAGGGCCTCGGGCTTTGGAGTTTTAATCCAGGCTCTGACACTTATCGGCCCTGTGACCTTGAGCAAATCCCTTGACTTTAATCCTCAACTCCTTCTCTTTTAAAATGGAGAGGTCAAGACCCACCTTATATGACTACATTTTTGAGAAGTCAGTCAAACAGCCAGCAAAGCGTCTGGCACTGAGCAGATGGTCAATAAGTGGACATGAGCTTTCTCCTTCTGCTTCAAATTCTTAGAGTACTTTGAAGACTCTTTAAGCACAGATATGAGCGATCACACTGTCCAGACGCCTGAGGTGGCCCAAGTGACCTGACTCCTACAGGACTTTGAAATTAGGTCATCTGTGTTTGGTGCAACATTAGGCACGTCTTAGCCTCAGTTTCTTCATCTGCAAAATGGGGATCATAGATCTGACTTCTGTGGTTTGCTAAGATTGAATGTTTAATGAAATCATGTGTAAAGCCCTGGGGCTGAATAAACGATAAAAACAAAAAACATTGCCTTGGAATTGATACTGACTCATAGCGATCCTGTAGGACACAGTAGAACTGCCCCTTATGGTTTCCAAGGAGTGCCTGGTAGATTCCAACTGCCTACCTTTTGGCTAGCAGCCATAGCTCTTAACTACTACGCCACCAGGGTTTCCAACTAAATGTAACTATTGCTATCGTGGAAACCTTGGTGGCCCGTAGTAGTTAAGTGCTACAGCTGCTAACCAAAAGGTTGGCAGTTCGAATCCACCAGGTGCTACTTGGAAACTCTATGGGGCAGTTCTACTCTGTCCCATAGGGATGCTATGAGTCGGAATCCACTTCACAGCAACGGGCTTGGCTTTTTTTTTTTAATTGCTATTGTAGGAGGGGGAAGTGAAGGCTCAGCGGTAGAATTCTCACCTTCCATGTGGGAGACCAGGGTTTGATTCCTGACTAATGTACCTCAAGCACAGACAGCACTCTCTGTCAGTGGAGGCGTGCATGTTGTTATGATGCCGAACAGGTTTCAACAGAATCTCCAGACTAAAACTGACTAGGAAGAAAGGCCTGGCGATCTACTTCAAACAACCAGCTAATCAGCCAGTAAAAATCCTATAAATCACAATGGCCTGATCCCATTATGCATGGAGTTGCCATGAGTCAGGGGCCAACTCAACGGCTGCTAACAAGAACAACAATATTTCTATTACATGGACAGAAAGGAAGAGGTCTCAGAAGAAGGAATCAGAACATCCAGGCTCAAGTCCTAACTCTGCCACTTTTAGCCGTGATGTGTCTGCTCCCTGGGCTTTGATTTCCTCATCTCTAGACTGGAGAGACTGATTCCTGAGCCCTGCTCTGCCTCCCTGCAGCACTGCTTCATAGACCCATGAGACGATCGATGGTTTAGTTGCACATTACAGTCACCTGAGGAGCTTTTAAAACTATCTAAAGCTGATGATATTATAAAAAAGAAAAAAAAAACAACTTTTTTCTTTATGAGTCCAAATCAACTGGATGGCAGTGGGTTTTTTTTTTTTTAATGCTGACGACGAGGCCCTGGTGGTACAGTAGTTAAGCATTTGGCTGCTAACCAAAAGTAGTTCGACTCCACCAGGCGCTCCTTGGAAGCCCTATGGGGCAGTTCTACTCTGTCATATAGGGTTGCTAAGAGCCAGAATTATTCCACGGCAATGGGTTTGGTTTTTGGAATGCTGAAGACTCTCCTCATATCAACTAAATCAGGATTGCTGGGGGGCGGGGACCCAGGCCTGGGAGTTTTTAAATGCCCCATGAGAGTCTAGTGTGCCACCAGGGTTGAGAATCACTGAGATGAAGACACAGCTTTCTTTTCTAAATTGTTGAGCCCTGCGCACATGTGGGGGTCAGGCGGCAAGGCTGCCCTCCAGCTCCTGCTCCGGGGGGATGGAGACTTCTCGGGGTCACCGTCCCTTCTTCTGCTGGGCAGGAGGCATCAGCTTCTTTGATTCCCTTTCAACACTTCCCAGGATTTCTGTCCCATCTGAAGAGGGTAGCAGGGTGCTGGCAGTAACCAAGGGCATGCTGACTTTAGCCTTTAAAAAAACAAGCTTTATTGTGGAGACCAAAAGGTCTTATAAACCTTAATGAGCGGCATATGTGAAACACATACGTGAATTGCTTGTTTGAAAAATATTTCCCAGCTAGCCTTCAATAGCATAGCCTTATTATTCTAAACGGGGCGCTTGTCTTACCAGAGGACTGAACAAAACCCCAGTTGGAGATAATTATCTTAGCAGAATTCCCGGTGGGTCTCTGGAGAGGGGATGGGGGTGGAAGCGGTTCGAACACATGTGCTAACTTAGGCTGCCTTTGTGTACACAACAAACACAAAAGCTTGGCTTTCAGCAGCGAGGAGAATTCCGGCTCCTGAATTGGTGACCTCAACATTCGTTCTGGGGATGGCAAAGAGGTTTTGTCTCTATGGGAGGGGGCTGGAGCCGGGGGAAGGCTGGAAGACACATGTCCAGCTTCATGTTAAAAGGCAAGAGCTGTGAGGCGCAGTGAAAAAACCTATACAAGGAACTGTGAAGGGCAATGCAAAAAATACCTGGACAAGACATTGAAAGACCCAGGTTCTCCTGTTTAATTCAGGTTGGGGCGTGTGGCTTTGAGGACATCACTCCCTCCTTCTAGGTCTTGGAGCCCTGGTGGTGCAGGGGTGAAGAGCTTGGCTGCTAACCAAAAGGTCTGCAGTTCGAATCTGCCACCTTCTCCTTGAGAAACCCTATGGGGCACTTCCACTCTGTCCTATAGGGTCACTATGAGTCAGAACTGACTGGACAGCAACGAGTGTGGTTTTGGGTTTTGCTTATAGATCTCGGTTTCTCCATATGTAAAATGGGGCTGCTGTGATGGTTCAGTGAGATGAAAAAAGTGATTAGAGATTATTTAGTTCAGGGTCCTATGAAGGAAAGCACTTTCTATATCCCATTAAGTGAGAACCCAGAGTCAATCTCATGGACAGCCATCCCACTTGCAATCCACCTTTATCCCAGAAAGTCTAGGCTAAAGACACACCCTGAAGCAAAAATTGTAGGTTCCCAGAACCCCCCACCATTACCTGATAGTTTGAGCTGTCAGCCCTCTGGGCCTGGCACCCAGATGTTCAGGGAAAGTGGGCCACTAAGCCTCAATTAGTGGGGTAATTGCTTCAGTTCTCTACTGCTCTCTGCCCCTTAATTATCTCCTTGCTGCCTCCCATTGCCGAGCTTAGGAATGCCACAACCCTGCCCTTTTCCCAGCCCAGCAGCCACGAGAGGGGTTTTGGTGGGACTTGTCCCACTATTGCAGGTAGCTCAAGGAGAGGTGGGCAGGCCCCATCAGGCCCAAGGCACTCTTTGATCCCTGTCTTCCCACTCCACACCTCCTCCAGAAGGCTTAGGCTGGGCTTGGCCTGTAGGCTGAAGGAGGTGGGATTGGGCTTGGTAGCTTTGAGGCAGTAGGGTGAAGTGGACCAACCATGGGATTTGGAGTAGGACTCAAGGGCTATGTTACCTTGAACAAATGATTTCACTTTCCCGAGCCTCAGTTTTCTCATCTGTAAAATGGGGCTAATAAGGCCTTTCCAGAAAAGTTGTGATTGTTAGGGTTAAGTTAGTTAATTATATAACATGCATACGTAACTAAGGATATGCCTGGCACATAGGTGTGCTCTATAAATCGCCCCCTTTCCCTCCTGCTTCTCACCACCTCCCAGCAGCCCATACGGTGAGGCAGCTAAGTGAAATGGGAAGAGTTTCAGAGCAGGCATCAGTTCTAGCTACATTACCAGCTTGCTTCGGGACCACGGCAAGTAAGCTCCTTCCATGCTTTGAGCCTCAGTTTCTCCACCTGCAAAATGTTGCTCTCTAAGGGCCCTTCCAGATCCAGAGTTCTAGAGGGGAGAAGAGCCCCAGCGTCTCTACACCTCTGTGTCCACTCCTCTGCTTGCCTCCGGCACATACACCCCAAATGTTTTCCCACCAAGGTAAACAGAGTCATTAACACTTTGTCTTAATCGCTGCTAACAATGGTAAATTTGCCTCATTACATAAAACGGGCCTTTCTGGTCTAATTTGTTTCCTAAGCTGAACTGGGACATTTGAAATTTCAGCTGAATAATTCCAGCTTTGCAGCTGATCTTAATTGGTCAATTGTGGGTTATTAATGGGGAATTTGATTACTCCTAAAGCAGGCTGTTCGGGACAAACATGGGGCAGCGGTGAAAGAAGAAAACCCAGATCACAGCAGGTCTAGCGAAGGAAGAACTGGAGAACGGACTTTTTTTCTTGGTTCTTCTACTTAATCCTGGCATCAGCTGTTTTCATCGTTTTCCTTAAGTACTTGTGTGGATTTTTTTCCCCCATATCTCATGAAGTGTTTTTAACCCAGACTTCATCCAATTGGCACTTTTATGAAATTTATTAAAAAGATTCAGCATTGGTTTTATTTTCTATTCATCTTCTTACTGTGGCTTATATATATTTATTGATTTTATATTGAAATATTTCTTTCATTGTTTTTTTTCAACCAGAATTCCATTTTGGGTATTTTGATAACGTCATTTGATCATAATGCTTAACTTGAAAAAAAAAAAAAGGGTTTCCTTTTAAAAATTTTTCAGTAAATTGCTTTGAGATATATGGTAGTGTCTGAATGACAAAAGCATAGTACATAGTTTCTTCAACGATCTAAAAGTTAGTCTGTCAGTCTCCATGGTTTGAGATTATGTTTTAATTGTGGTAAAATACATATAACAAAAAGTTTGCCCTTTTAACTATCTTTTGGTTTATAATTTTTATTGTGCTTTAAGTGAAAGTTTACAAATCAAGTCAGTCTCTCACACAAAAACCCATATATACCTTGCTACACACTCCCAATTACTCTCCCGCTAATGAGGCAGCCCACTCTCTTCCTCCACTCTCTCTTTTCGTGTCCATTTCGCCAGCTTCTAACCCCCTCCACCCTCTCATCTGTCCTCCAGGCGGGAGATGCCAACATAGTCTCAAGTGTCCACCTGATTCAAGAAGCTCACTCCGCACCAGCATCCCTCTCCAACCCATTGTCCAGTCCAATCTGTGTCTGAAGAGTTGGCTTCGGGAATGGTTCCTGTCCTGGGGCAACAGAAAGTCTCGGGGCCATGACCACCGGGGTCCTTCTAGTCTCAGTCAGACCATTAAGTCTGGTCTTAAGGGAATTTGGGGTCTGCATCCCACTGCTCTCCTGCTCTCTCAGGGGTTCTCTGTTGTGTTCCCTGTCAGGGCAGTCATCGGTTGTAGCCTTTTAACTATTTTTAAGTGCACAACTCAGTGATGTTAATTACAGTCACCTTGTATTATCGTCACCACCATCCATTTCCAAAAGTTTTTCATCACCCTAAACCGAAGCTCAATACCCCTTCAGCAATAGCTCCTCATTGACCGTCTCCCAGCCACCGGTAACCACTAAGGAACTTTTGTCTCTATGCATTTGCCTATTCTGAGATCATACAATATTTGTCCTTTTTGTATTTGACTTATTTCACTCAGCATTATGCTTGCGAGGTTTACCCTTGTTGTAGCGTATATCAGAATGTCATTTGTCTATATGACTAAATATTCCATTGCATGGATACACCATATTTTATTTATCCATTCATCTGTTGATAGACACTTGAGGTGTTTCTACCTTTTGGCTGTTGTGAATAATGCTGCAATGAATATTGGTGTGCAAGAATCTGCCTGAGTCTCTGTTTTCAAGTCCTTTGGCTATATACCTAGGAGTGGAATTGCTGGGTCATATGGTAATTCTATGCTTAGCACTTTGAGGAACCACCAGACTGTTCTCCACAGTGGCTGCACCATTTTACATTCCCACCAGCAGTGCATGAGGGTTCCAGTTTCTCTACGTCCTTGCCAACACTTGTTAGTGTCCATTTTTCTGATAATAGCCACCCTAGTTGGTGTGTATGATTGGGGAATTTCAATTTAAATAATGTAATAAAAAAAAATAATGTAATGATCCAGGTCCGACATTAATTGTGTGAACAATTAGGGAGGAAAAAACGGCAGGCTCACCCTGTCTAGTTCCATGGTGCTCTCGTGCTCATACAACCTTGGCAGAACAGCAGTGCAGAAATATAAAAAGTCAACAGTAAAGGACATTTTTGTATATACTCTTGACCTTCAAATAAATTTGATCCTTGTGGGTAAATTTGCAGCCTATATTCATCTCCTCCTCATATTTTAGAACTTTTTAGGTTACAAAACACTCATATCCATTTTTCCATTTGATCCTCACAACATCTTTGTGAGGTAGAGGCAGAGCAGTGGTTTAAAATCTCACTTTATAGATGAGTAAACTGAGGCTCAGACTGACTTCCTCAAGGCCTCACATAGATTCAAACCCAGCTCTTTCGAGGCCCAGAATCCAGCACACATCCAATTGCTCTGTCAGCCCTGGAGGGTTACCATGTGGAGAAAAGACCGTGGAAAGAAGGACAACACCAGAGGGGTAGGTGTCAGACTGTCATCAGCTCCTTTGGACCCCTTGCTTCACACCATCAGTCACTTTGGTTGGGCTCTGGAGAACTGGAGAACTAGACTACGAGTTATCCCAGATGGGGCCTCACCATCGTCACTTTTGTATCGTTCTCTCTCCCATGGTAGGTAGATCCAACAATGGATAACGGAGGTGGGGGCAGGCTTTGCATGGCTCAAAACACCAGAGGCTTGTTGTCCTTAGAGCACACTATTGCCTGCCTAGGAGTAATCCCACACAGATGGGGGGCCAGGCCTGCCCCTAGGGCATACAGGACCCTGCGTGAATATTTTTTTGCCAAGGTCCTGTCTATCTAAACTGTTTAACTGAAAAATATACTTAAAAATTCATGAACCCGTGTGAGGTATGATGGTTTATTGATAAAGATTTAGAATGATGGGTGGAAAAGAGATACTTACATATTTGTTATTGTCCGAGCAGTGCATAAGAGCGCTGGTGGGACAGTGGTTAAGACCTATGGCTGCTAACCAAAGGGTTGGCAGTTTGAATCCCCCAGCCACTCCTTGGAAGCCCTATGGGGCAGTTCTACTCTGTCCTCTATGGTCGCTGAGTCATAATCGACTCAACAGCAATAGGGTTTAATCAGTGTATGTAAAGATTCTTCAGTGCCCAGGCACCATCTCTTTGTGTTCAGGTCTAGGAGCCATCTCATCAGGATCCTTACTGTCTAATGCACTGTTCCTGGGTAATTTCATATCTCCCACTTTGAGAAAAGGTAGAAATGCTATCATTAGTCACAATGTCGAGGTTCTTCAGAATTCGTTTGTGTTGTAATAATATGATCTTCTTGCCTCTGCAGTTCTCTAACACCATTTGTTTAAGGCTGGTTACACCATTACTCATGACACTGCGTCATCCATCCCGCTGTTCCTGAATACTAACTTCCAGTGACTCTCTCACAGCTTGTTACCATGCTTTGTTGATGACGACCACAAATGATCATCTCTCCCAGAGCATGCAGGATATACTGAGGGCTTCTGAGAAAGTTGTCCGTACTCTTAAAAAGAGACACAAGGAATATACACTTCGTCTGGGGTCATTATTGTGTCTGGATGTGTTGGCTGGAACTATAGCCACCATCTCTAGAGCATGTGGGAGACTAGCCAAGACCAAGGCTGACACGCTCAGGGCACAGTGGAAAAATGGAATGAACCTGAATACTTGATGGCACTTTAGTCATTAAATAAACCAATCCTGGGAACACCCTATCTAAGGACTTTTCACTGTGCGAGGCAGTCAAACTCCTGTATTGTTTAAACAGATTGACTTCACATAATTGGTTACTTGAATCCAAAAGCAACCTAATTGACACAGACAGGGTTGCTCTGGACAATCTCTGAGGACCCAACCAACTTCCCCAAGTTTACTATTTCTAAATCCTGAAGGTTTGTCATAGAGCCAGACTTGCATTGAACACTGTGAGGACTGGGTTCTTACCCTCTGGGATCCAAAACCCTGGCCCTTCCTTACAGTAAAAAAAAAAAAAAAAATGCCATTGAGTCAATTCCAACTGATAATGACCCTATAGGACAGAGTAGAACTGCCCCATAAGGTTTCCAAGGAACACCTGGTGGATTTGAACTGCCAACCTTTCGGTTAGCAGCTGTAGCTCTTAACCACTACACTACCAGTGTTTCCAATAGGATCTTTTTTAGATCTGTCTATGTTCCCATATTTTTGGCGCACAGTGACCCTATAGGACAGAGTAGAACTGCCGCACAGGGTTTCCAAGGAGCACCTGGTAGATTCAAACTTCCGACCTTTTAGGTTAGCAGCTGAACTCTTAGCCACTATGCCACCAGCTTGGGAGCCCAGAACTCGAGGAAAATTTCAGGATGTGGGGGTGCCTAAAGGATAGATTTGAAGGATGAGCATGTTTAAGGCAGGGGAAAGTGGCAGAGGGAAGGCCAGAAAGAAGGATATTATAGCATAGGACATGCCATAATGCTGTTGGTGCCTTGAACCATAACCCTTTGACTCAGCATCAATTCAGCTCAGCTATGGTGGGTTTTTTATGGTGGGCAGTTACTATGCATGCTCAAGCATCCACTGAGTCTCTTAGCAACATAACTTTGGGAGCTCATTTATCCCAGGAGTAGGTACAGTCCAGAAATGTGTATGTTTGTGGGGGTGGGGGGGGCAGGGATTAATGCCTCTAAGGTCAACCTTTGTCACAGCCAGCCTCTAAGATGGCTGCCAGTGATTCCTGCCTTCTTGTGTAATTCCTCCACATTGTACCAGAATTAGTCAGTACAGCCAATGGCATACGGCAGAAGCGATGGTATGTCATTTCTGAGATTAGATTATAAAAGACTGCAACTTCTATCTTGGGTTCTCACTCTCTGTCTCTCTCAGATCACACACTCTGGAGACAGCCACCTTGTGAACAGCTCTATGGAGAGGCACACAAGGCAAGGAACTAAGGCCTCCTGCCAACAGCCATGGGAATGAGCCATCTTGGAAGTGGATCCTTCAGCCCCAGTTAAGCATTCCAAGACTGCGGCCCCAGCTGACAGCTTGACTGAAATCTCATGAGAGACCCTGAGCCAGAACCACCCAGCTAAGCCACTCACAGATTCCTGACCCAGAAACTATATGAGACAGTAAATGTTTGTTTTCTTAAGCCATGAAATTCTGTAGTAATTTGTTGTTCACCAGTAGATAACTAATATACTTCTTAACCAATGGCGGGCAGAAATAAATACCTAAGCCTTTCTTCCTTCAGAGGGTTTCCAGTGGAATTGAAGCCCAGTTGCCACAGTGAACATCAGCTTAATAACATTTTTTTTTTTTTGGCTTTCTCTCTGATCCTGTCTCTTCCTCACTTCCCAGGTCATTTCTCAAATAAACAACCTGCACCCAAATTCTTGTCTCAGGCTCTGCTTTGAGGGGAACCCAAACAATGACAGCGTACAGCATGTCTAAGAGCTTAGAGTCTAGAATGTGAAAACTCTATGAGGGGAACAGAACTCGTTGGCAAAAAAGTTTTGAGGACTATCAGCAGACAGCCCAAAGCTCCAGATTCGTGCTCTGTCCTTGTAAGACTAAACAGATTAAGAGGAATATCTTAGTTCTTCCATTAACTTGCTCTATTGCCCTCAGAAGTTCACTTTGCCTCCCTAGGGCTTGATTTTCTAAACTTTAATGGAACTAGTTCAACCCACCACTGCTGATATTCGTGAGGACTCAGTGAGAGAGGGACCATAAATGGTGAGGGGTGGTCCAGGTATTGGCTGAGCCCCCTTCCACTGGGATCTCCTGGGTTCCAGCGCTTTCTCCCCACACCTTGAATTGCCTCTTAGGGAAGAGTGACTTAGTTTGTGAATCACATCAAAGTCTAGATAATGCTTTTGGGGCTGGAGCTGGGGCTGGGGCTGATTATGAGATTGAGGATCTGCTCATCCTTCTGCCATGTTGCTCGGAGATGGGGTGGGCTGGGCAGATTTCTCACATTGGAAAGTGACAGCATCATTTCCTAATTATCACATTTGGGGGAACAGATGGGGAAGCATGTGGAGGAATTATGGGCTTCTTAAAAAAAAAAAAAAGAAAGAAAAAGAAGAGGGGGGAGATGTTTCTACAGAAAGTTACCACGGAGCATTCATTCCCTTCCTGTTGTCCTGAAGCATTTGGGATTTACAAGGCATCTAGTAAATAAGATGCGTTTTTACAGATGTGAAAATGGAAGTGGGTGAGGGAAAGCAGAACAGACATTTATTGGACTGGGTCAGCAGTGTGTCAGGCATTTTACATTATTAGTACATTTCGTATTGACAGCAACCCTGTGAAGTAGGTTATTATGATCTATGTTTCCAAAACAAGAAAAACCTAGGCTCAGCTACTGAGAAGTAAAGCTGGGATTTGAACCCTGGTTTGTCTGGCCCAAAGATCCCCTTTAGGGTTTACCACATGGAAATGAATGCAGCAAGGGCTCTGTCCTCCTCATGCTCCTAGATTAGTGCTCACATGGGCATGAGACACCCTGGCACAGGGCAGATTCCTGCACAGAGCCTTTTGGGAGGCTAGGTGAGGGAGAATCTGATTCTGATTGGGCAGATCTAGGAGGGAGTGTGATTTAAACTGGGTCTTAAAGGATACATAGATTTCATTAGACAGTCTTGGAAAAAGATGGGCATTGCAGCACCACGCAGAAGAAACAGCCTGAGTGAAGTCGCAGAATCAGGCTAGAGCAGGCCAGGTGGTGGGCATAAAGGGTCCAAGTGGAGGAGTGTAGGGCCAGCCATGTTCCATACAGCTAGATCGCTGTGTACGTGGGTGCCCATAATGGGGAACAAGGCTGCGCAGGAAGTGGGCTAGAAGGCTTTGAGTGCCAGGCTGAGTGTCAGTAGTTCAACCAGGAAGAGGCCACACCCACCTGAGGCTGAATATGAGGATCACCAGCACTACTGTGCTTCATAGAGACCCTCTCTCAAGAGAAAACAACACCACGAATGGCAGAGCAAAAATGTGTAGAGACAAAAATTTACTAGTGGTTACCAATGGCTGTAGGGTCGCTCTAAGTTGGAATTAACTCTATGGCAATGAGTTACAGTTTAGAGGGCAGGGGGAGGGGCATTATTACTTAAGGGGTGTTGAGTTTATATTTGTTGTTGTGTGCTGTCGAGTTGATTTTCGATTCATAGTAACCATAAGTGACATAGTAGAGCTGCCCATAGGATTTTTTTGGCTGTAATCTTTATGGACACAGATTGCCAGCCCTTCCTCCTGCAGAGCCACTGGGTGGGTTCAAACCGCCAACATTTTGCTTAACAGCTGAGCTCTACCAGGGCTCCTAGATTTTCTGTTTACCTGTTGCTGTCGAGTAAATTCTGACTCATAGAGACCCTATAGGACAGAGTAGAACTGCCCCATAGGGTTTTCAGAGAGTGCCTGGTGGATCTGAACTGCCAACCTCTTGGTTAGCAGCTGAGCTCTGAAAATCATTTGAAAATGGATAGTGGTGATGGTTGTATAACATGGCGAATCTAACTAATGTCACTGAATTGTGCACTTAAAAGTGGTTAAGATGTTCGTTTTATATATTTTACCACAATTTAAAAAAAGGAAGAAAGAAAAATAATGGGAGACCTCAGAAATTCTGTATGACAGCTCTGACCTCTGATCCGTCGTGTCTTCACAATCACCTGGTCTCATGTCCTCTAATCTCCTTGTAAGGCTGGCCTCTGCTGCTGAGACCAGCTTGAGCCTCCTGCCACAAATATTTGGCTAACAGGACCATTGTCTATTCAAGTTTTAGAGTCATTTTGATAGACTGAGTTTCTAATAAGCAGTCATAAACACAGGGGTTAGGGAAGGAAAATTTGCTCCTAATCGTCTAGGACTAATATTCATTGGCATGTACTTATTTCTTCATTTAACCAGTCATGTAGTGCTGACCATGAATGGTACCTGCAGCACCATCCCTCGTGACTGTGTGGCATGTCATAGTTATAAAGTTTAGATCTTTATATCCTTTGATCCCCTCAGCAGCACTGCAAGGGAACCACTATTATCTCCGTTTCACAGATGAGGAAAGTGCAGTAATGAGTTGTGTTTCTAGTTCATGTATCCTGACTTCGCAATTTCCTCCTTGATCTGGACTCAGCTGACTCTCCAGCTTGATGCCCCTCTGATGCATCACTTGAAGTCCCTGCTGGACTACATGCATACCCAAACAGGGCTCATGTTTTCTCACCTCCACACCTTTGCTCATGCTTTTCTGTCTGCCTGATATGCTTCCCCTGTTTTGTCTTTTGAGGTTCTAGCTCAGTCCCCACTTCCATGAGGACTTGAATGAGGAGCCCCTCAACTCATCTCTCCTCTGGCTGTCTCTCATGACACTTACCATGGCCTCAGAGAACTTTTTGCATATGACTCAGAGAAAGAGTTGAGGTCTCCCAGTCAGAAGACCTGGGCTGGTGTCCTGATTATGACTGTCACCAAGTGTGACCGTGGCTGAATCATCTGCTAGTTCTGAACCTACTTCCACATTTGTAAAAGGCAAGTAGTTATAAGGCCTGGCCATCCTATGCTGGATTTCAAATCAAAATTTGATGATGTGCTACGCACGCACCTATTAGAGTAAATAAAAAGAGGAAAACCAAACCAAACCAAATACCTGATGATACTATGTGCTGGTGAGGATGTGGTATGGCCACTTGGGAAAATAACTTGGCAATTTCTCATAAAGTCAAGCATATACTACCATATGACCCAGCAATCTTACTCCTAGAGTCTTACCCAAGAGAAATGAATGCTGATATTACAAAATATTGTATTTCAATGTTTACAGGGGCTTTATTTATAATCTCCAAAAACTAGAAGTAACCCAAATGACCTTCGGCTGGTGAAAGGATAAATAAGCTGTGGTACACCCATATAGTGGAACATATGACGTGCTGGACAAAGTAAAATTACAGGAATGGAAAACAAATCGAGGGTTGCCAGGGGCTAGGAGTGGGGAGAGTGGTTGACTACAAAGGGGAGAAAGAAATTTGGAGGGTGTTGGAGCTAGCTGTTCTGTATCTTGATCATGGTGGTGGTTACATGACCATATGCATTTGTCAAAACTTAGAGAACTGTGTACCAAAATGAATGAATTTTATTGCATGCAAATTATGCCCCAATTTCAAAGCTGAAAAGGAAAATAATTAGATGATGGTTATAACTACAGTTGAGTTTCGGGCAGATGGGAGAAACGAATATCTGCCATCATCTAGCCTCATGTCATTGTTAGTAATGAGCAAATTATCAACTCAAACCATCCCTCCACACACCAGACTAGGATACTTTCCAGAGCAGACCCCTGCCCAGCTCCCTTCCCCAGACAATCACCTACATAGGCCTCAGACTCAGGAGTCTCTTGCTGATCACTAAATTGAATGGGCTTCCACTTGACCATCCATCCATTAAGCCCCTAGGATATGAGCTATCAGGGAAAGTACTTTTCCAACCCCACATATAACTAAATGCATTGCAGGACTAGGGGAGGGGTGAGGGGGAAGGGACAAGAAATAAAGAATGAGAGGCAGAGCTCATAGCTGACTTAGTCCTGGGTCTTCTGCACACTGGACGTTTTTACCAGTGTAGATGGGTCAGGAGGGTAAGAAGAACCAGTTAGGTGGAAGGAAGGCAGAGAGCATCAGCTGGCATTCAAAACCTGGGTCTTGAGAGTCTGGAATTGGCTGTTAGTTTCATTTAGAACTTTGTGTGTGTGTGTGTGTGTGTGTGTTAGGTGAAAGTTTACAGCATAAATTAGTTTCTCATTCAAAAATTTACATGAATTGTTTTACGACATTGGTTGCAACTCCTGCAGTGTGTCAGCACTCTTCCCCTTTTCTTTTACATCCTGGGTTCCCCACGTCCATTTGTCCAGTTTTCCTGTCCCTTCCTGCCTTCTTGTCTTTACTTTTGGGTAGTTGTTGCCCATTTGATCTCCTATACTTGATTGCACTAAGAAGCACGGTCCTCATGTGTTATTGTTTTATAGGTCTTTCCAATCTTTGGCCGAAAAGTAGACTTCGGGAGTGGCTTCGGTTTTGAGTTTCCAGGGTATCCAGGGGCCGTAGTCTCAGGGGTTCCTCCAGTGTCTGTTAGACTAGTTAGTCTGGTCTTTTCTTGTGAATTTGAATTTTGTTCTACATTTTTCTCCCACTTTTCTGCTGGGACCCTCTATTGTGATTCCTGTCAGAATGGTCAGTGATGGTAGCCGGGCACCATCTAGTTCTCTTCTGGGCTCAGGCTGGTGGAGGCTGTGTTTCATGTGGTCCATTAGTCCTTTGGGCTGACATTTTCCTTGTGTCTTTGGTTTTCTCCATTCTCCTTTGCTCTGAACACGGTGGGATCAATAGATGTATTTTAGATGGCTTACTCGAAAGCTTTTAAGACCGCAGACGTTACTCGACAAAGAACATTTTCTTTATGAACTGTGTTATGCCAGTTGACCTAGATGTCCCCCAAGATCATGTTCCCCAGCCCTCAGCCGTGGTGATTCAGTCCCTTAACATGTTTGAATGTGTCTAGGAAGCATCTATGGCTTTGCTTTTGTCAAGTTGTGCTGACTTCCCCTACATTGTATGATGCCTTCCTTTTGCCAAAATTACTATTTGTCTACTATCTAGTTAGTAATTTTCCCTCACTACCCCTTCCTTCCCTCATAACCACCAAGGATTGTTTCAGTGTGTAAACCTTATCTTGAGTTTTCGTGATAGTGGTCTCATATAGTATTTGTCCTTTTGTGATTGACTTATTCAGTCATAATAATGCCCTTCAGATTCACCCACATTGTAAGATGTTTCATGGATTCATCATTGTTCTTTATTGTTGTATAGTATTGCATTGTGTGTATGTACCATAGCTTTTTATCCATTCATCTTTCGATGGGCACTTAGGCTGTTTCCATCTTTTTGCTATTGTGAGTAATGCTGCAGTGAACATGGTTGTGCATATATCTATTCAAGTGACAGCTCTTATTTCTCTAGGATATATTCCTAGGAGTGGGATTGCTGGATCATATGGTATTTCTGTTCTAGCTTTTTAAGGAAGCACCATATTGTTTTCCATAATGGTTGTACCATTTTACATTCCTACCAGCAGCACATAAGAGTTCTAATCTCCCTGCGATCTCTCCAAAATTTGTTATTTTCTGTCTTTGGTATTCATGCCAGTGATGTTGGGGTGAGATTGTATCTCATCGCAGTTTCGATTTGCATTTCTCTAATGGTTAACGATCATAAGAATTTCCTCATGTGCCTGTTAGCCACCTGAATGTCTTCTTTGGTCAAGTGTCTGTTCATATCCTTTGCACATTTTTAAATTGGATTTATTTTTCTTTTTGTTAGTGAGAAGTTGGAGTATTCTATAGATTTTAGAGCTTAGACCCTTGTCGGAAATCTTAGCTAAATTTTTTTCCCCAGTCTATAGGTTCTCTTTTTACTTTTTTTTTAGATGTCTTTTGATGAGCATAAATGTTTCATCTTTAGGAGTTCTCAGTTATCTAGTTTATCTTCTGGTGTTTGTGCATTTTTAGTTATGGTTTGTATTGAATTTATACCCTGGTCGTGCAGTGGTTAAGAGCTGTGCTGTTAATCAAGAAGTCCACAGTTCAAATCCACCAGCCACCCTTTGGAAACTCTTTGGGGCTATTCTACTCTGTCCTATAGGTTACTATGAGTTGAAATTGACTCGATGGCAATGGGTTTTTATTGTTATGTTTTGTTTTTGGTATGTATAAGATCATATCATCTGCAAATAGGGATAATTTTACTTTTTCCTTTCCAATTTAGATGTCCTTTATTCTTTTTCTTGCCTTATTGCTCTAGCTAGAACTTCCAGCACAATGTTAAATCTCTGTGGTATAAAGGGCATCCTTGTTCCCATTCTCAGGGTGAATGCTTTCAGCCTGTCTCCATTGAGAAAGATGTTGGCTGTTGGTTTGTAGAGATGCATTTTATTATGTTGAGGAATTTCCCTTCCATTCCTATTTTATTGAGAGCTTTTATCAGGAATGGGTATCAGACTGTATCAAATGCCTTTTCTGTGTCGATTGAGATGATTATGTGATTCTTTTCTTTTGCTCTATTTATGTGATGGCTTACATTGATTTTCTAATGTTGAACCATGCTTGCATACCTGGTATGAACTCTACTTTGTTGTGATGTTTTATTTTTTTTAATGCGATGCTGATTTTTATTGGCTAAAGTTTTGTTGAGAATTTTTATATGTATATTCATGAGAGATATTGGTCCGTAATTTTCTTTTTTTGTGGTGTCTGCATGGCTTTGGTATCAAGCTTATGCTGCCTTCATAGAATGTATTTGGGAGTATGCCTTCATTTTCTATGCTCTGAAATAGTTTGAGTAGTATTGGTGTGGGCCCTTCTCTGAACGTTTGGTAGAAATCTCTAGTGAAGCTGTCTGTGCCATGTTTTTTTTGTTTGTTTGTTTGTTAGGATTTTTATTACCTCTTCAATCTCTTCTCTTGTGATGGGTCTGTTCAGATTTTCTATCTCAGTTTGTGTTAGTTTAGGTATGCAGTATGTTTCTAGAAATTTGACCATTTCTTCTAGAGTCTCAAATTTGTTGGAGTACAATTTTTCATCGTACTCTGTTATATTCCTTTTTATTTCAGTTGGTCTGTTGTAATGTTCCCATCTCATTTCTTATGTGGGTGATTTGCTTCCTCTTCTGTTTTTCTTTTGTCAGCTGTAAATTGATTTTGTTGATCTTTTCAAAGAATCAATTTTTGGTCTTGTTGACTTTTTCTATTGTTTTTCTGTTCTCTATTTCATTTATTTCTGTTCTAATCTTTATTATTTCCTTTCTTCCCATGGCTGTGGGCTTCTTTTGCTGTTTTCTTTCTATTTGTTTGAGTTGTAGGGATGATGTTATGATTTTGGCCCATTCTTTTTTTTTTTGATGTGTGCATTTATTGCTATAAATTGATCTCTGAGCACTGCCTTTACTTTGTCCCAAAAGTTTTTGGTATGATGTGTTTTCATTCTCATTTGATTCTAGGAATTCTTTTTATTCCCTCTTTGATTTCTTCTATTACTCAGCTGTTTTTAAGCAAGGTGCTATTCAGTTTTAAAGTTTTTTTTTTTTTTTTTATTGTTCTTTCTGTTGCTTTCTACTTTTATGGCATTATGATCAGAGAGAATGCTTTCTATTATTTCGATGTTTGGATTTTATTGATGGTTGCTTTGTGGCCTAAAATTCTGGAGAAGTGATCTATTCCGGAGAATGTTCTATGTGCATTGGAAAAAAATGTATACATTGCTATTGTTGGGTAGAGTGTTCTATATAGGTTTATGAGGTCAAGTTGAGGTTTTTTGGCCTCTAGATCTTCTGTATCTTTGTTGAGTTTCTTTCTAGATGTTCTGTCCATTACTGACAGTGGTGTGTTGAAGTCTCCTATTATTATTGTGGAGCTATCTTTTCAGTGCTGTTAGAGTTTGTTTTATGTATTTTGGAGCCCTGTTGTTGTTTGTGTAGCTATTTATTACGGTTATGTCTTGATGGATTGTCCCTTTAATCATTATATAATGTCTTTCCTTGCCTTTTATGGTTGATTTTGCCTTAAAGTCCGTTTTATCTGAGATTTGTATTGTCACTCTTGCTTTTTTCTTGGTTATTGTTTGCTTGATATATTTTTTCCATCCTTTGATTTTTAATATATTTATGATTTGTGTCTAAGCTGTGTCTCTTGTAGACAGCATATTGATGGGTCATTTTTTTTTTTTTAATCCATTCTGCAAATCTCTGTCTCTTTACAGGTGCATTTAAGCCATTTACATTCAGTGTGATTATCAATAGGTATGAGTTTACTGCTGTCATATTGTTGCATTGTGTGTGTGTGGTGTTGACCTTTTTTTGTTCTTCTTGCTTTCCTGTGCTGTTTCTTTTTTTTATGGATTTTCTTTTCTTTCCTTCATTATTATAGATTCTGTGTTTACTGAGGCTTTATGTTTTTCTTCTTTTTTATTCTGATGAGTATGTTTGTTAGCTTTCTTTATGGTTATCTTGAAATTTACCCTTATCTTCCTAAGTTTGAACAAGTCTTTTATTACTTGATATCACCTTGACTTCCTTTCCATTTGAAAGTTCTATACCTACATTGTCTAATCCCCTTTTCATTGTTTTGATGCTGTCGTCACTTACAGATTGACTTCTCCGTTGCCTTGTTTTAAGTCTTTTAGCTTTGTTTTATTATTGAGAGTTCTTTACCTAGGTTGGTATCTGGCTGATGCTGTCCTGTGTCCTAGGCTCTGGCTGTTGTGTGATGTTGTTGGTTCTCTCACTGAAGGGCTCTCTTTAATATTTGTTGTAAGTTTGGTTTGGTTTTTCACAAATTCCCTTAATTTCTGTTTATCTGGAAATGTCCTAATTTCACCATCAGAATATATTATTTTCAGTTGGCACTTTTTTTCTTTCAAGGTTTTATATACGTCATCCCATTGTCTTCTTGCCTCTATAGTTTCTGCCAAGTAATCAGAGCTTAGTCTTATTGCTTCCCCTTTTAAGTGACTTTTCATTTTTCTTGAGCTGCTTTCAGGATTTTTTCTTCATCTTTGGTTTTGGCAAGCGTGATTGTGACACATCTTGGTGACTTGCTTTTGGGGTCTATCCTATAAGGGGCTCCTGAATGGTCAGCTTTTTGTATTTCATGGTATTTGAGAAGTTTTCTGCCAGCAAATCTTAACAATCTTCTCTGTGTTTTCCATTTTCTCCCCCTGTTCTGGGACTCCAATCACGTGCAATTTTTTGCTCTTGATTGTGTCTCACATAATTCTTGGGTTTTCTTCATTCTTTCCTCTGATTTTTCCTCCAACAAAGCGGTGTTCATGGATTTGTCTTCAATCTCGCTAATTCTGTCTTCCATTGTCATATTTGCTCCTAAGACCTTCTATTGAGTTCCATTTGTGAAATTTTGCTGTTTATCTTTTGGATGCTAGTTGCTGCTTTTTTTGTGAGTTCTACTTGTTTATTTATTCTGACGTTTTGTTCTTGTATTATTTTCCTGAACTCCTCTATTGCTTTGTCTGTGTTTTTCTTGATTTTGGATATTTTTTTCTTGGTTTTGTCTGTGTTTTCCTTGCTCTCTTTCCTAATCTCTTGGGGGAACTCTAAGTATTAGTCTTTTGAATTCCACATCAGGTAGTTTCACTGCCTTTTCTTCTACTGAAAGGTCATTTCATTCTTTTTTTTTCAACCAAGGCAGCATGGTATGGCCCGGTGGGAAAAGGTAGAGGTGGGGTACAGGGCTACATGGGAAGAAGAAAGAAATTGAGGAAAGAGAAAAAAATGGTGTGGTGAGAGCCAGCAATTTGTGGTAGTGGTGGTGGGGGGAACATGGGCTGGCAGCAGGTAAATGGCTCTCTACCCACAGCAGTGCAACTTGGCTTGGCAGGAAGGGAGAGAGGTGGTGTATGGGGCTAGGTGGGAGGGAGAAAGAAAAGGAAGAAAGGGGGGAAAATGGCACAGCAGGAGCCAGCAGGTGGGGGCAGGGCAGACCCAGGGTGACGGAGGGCTGTGTCTCTCTAGCAGAGTAGTTCAGTGTGCCCTGTTGGAAAGGGGTGTGGGTGGCGTATGGGGTAGAAAGGTGAGGGGTAAGAATGCATGTTTCTCTGGTTACCTGGTGTTCTGCCTCCTGTTGGATGCTTCACAAAGTTGCCTTCATGCACTGCCTGTCCGAGGTCATTTTTGGCTGTGCTCCGAGATGGTGATGCTGTGCCGTGTTAGTTGAGAGAGTACCTCCACTTCATATCTCTCCTCTTTCTCTGTTTCCCTTCAGTTTCTTCTTCTATTGTGTGTTTGAGCTAGCTCTTTATCCCTTCACTTGATGCTTACGGTTCCAGGATAGACATTTTTATCTGTTTTACTTAGTTTTTCAGGTTTTTGCTGCAGAGGGATGACATAATGTGTCTGTCTGAGGTGCCATGTTGGCTCCACCTCCCTCATTAAGAACTTTTGAGGACAGGGTTTTCTTGTCCTCCTGAGCTAGGAAACAGCAATGCTTTCAACTCACTCTCTGTGCTTGGAAAATATCCTTTCCTCCTGGGCTTCAGTTTCTCCAGGTAGAAAACAGGTATTTGAAATAGTTGATACGTAAATCTCTTATTTTCCAGTTTCACCTGGCTGGAATTCTGTGCCATGCATAGTTAGCACATGGCATCTACTCAGTAAATCCCAGAAGGGTGGTTGAGGTTTGAGGACCAAGGTATGTCATTGCTGACATATTTCCAGCCATATTGAAGTCTAACGGAATAGACCGTGAGCTGAATCTGGTACTAGACAGTGATGAGCCCCCTCAGATAGATTTTTCTCCAGTCTCAAACTCCCTTCTGAGAGATAACACCTTGGACAGTTCCAAAATGTCTTCAGTGTCTATCGAAGGCTGCATCTGCTGGCAGAATCCTAGGAGATGCCTTTAATTAGGTAGGGAAATAATAAAGGAACATGCCACTGCTATTGAGTTCTTGTTGAAGAGTAGAGATGCAGATAAGAATTGTTACTGATTCAAGGTCAGCTCTCTGCCAGCAACTTTTTTATGAGTTACGTAAATTCTTCTATCTTGGTGAGATAAGCCAACACTCACTGGGGCTGGCTGATCAACTTTCCCAACCCTTCCACTAAGCTCTAACCCAAACTCACATACTCTGAGGTTCCATCCTCCACTTATCCTTGTCATATATTACACATTCTTCCTAAGAGATGCTGTCACGCTAGAGGGTTTATCTACCATCTATCTATAGAGAGCTCCAGAACCACTCTCTCTGGTCCACATCTCTCTCCTGTTTGCTCTTGTCCCACTTCCTTCTGGCCCCTGCATACCATCACTTGATGCTTCTTCCACAGGTGCTTCAAGTACATCTATTTTTTTTAATATAGTAGTTTCCTTTTTTTTATTATTTTTATTGTTATAACAATACAAAAAACACAACACTTGCCAATTCAACATTATTCATGCATTTGCTGTTGTTGGGTGCCACTGAGCCAATTCTGACTCATAGTGACCCCATGTAACAGAGTAGAGTTGCCCCATGGGTTTTCTTGGCTGTAATCTTTCCAGGAGTAGTTTGTGAGGTCTTTCTCCTGCAAAACTTCTCGGTGGGTTCATACCTCCATCCTTTCAGTTAGCAGCCAAACGCTTAACTGTTGTGCCTCTAGAGCCCCTTTATTCCTGTGGTCAGTTCAATAAAACTAATTACATCAATCATGTTGTACAACTATCACCAATATCCTTTGCAACATCTTCCATCACCATAAACAAAAACCTGATGCTACCTAAACTATAATTTCTTCCTTTTCCCATCCCTCCCACACCAGGTAACAAATATTAAACTCTAATCTCTATACCTCTGCCTATTCTAGGTACGTCATATTAGTGAAATCATAACACATTTGTCCTTTTGTGATTGACTAATTTCACTCTGTATAATGTTGTCAAGATTCCTTCATATTGTGGCATGTATCAGGACTTCATTTCTCTGTATGACAAAGTAGTATTCCATTGTATCAATGTACCTCATTATGTTTAGCCATTCTTCTGTTTTTGGACATTTGGGTTGTTTCCACCTTTTGGCTATTGTGAATAGTGCTGCAGTGAACATTGGTGTACATGTTTCTGTTTGTGTCATTGCCTTCAGGTTTGTTGGGTGGAACTGCTGGGTTATATGGTAGCTTTACATTTAACTTTTTGAGGAACATCCATACTGTTTTCCAGAGGGGCTATACCATTTTGCGTTTCCACCAACAATAATGGATGAGAATTCTGATCTCTCCATATCCTCACAAACACTTGTTATTTTCCATTTTTTAAATCTTAGCTATCCTAGTAGGATTGAAGTGGTATTTCACTGCGAATTTGATTCAACAGCAGTGGGCTTGGTTTTGGTTTGGTGAATGGCTAGTGACGTTAAGCATCTTTTCATGTGCTTGTTGGTCATTTGTATATGCTCCTCAATGAAAATGTCTGTTTAGGTTCTTTTCAAGCTCATTGTCTCATTCCCAGATCTGTTTCTACCTATAGGATTCCCTGTCTCAGTGGATGCTACTCCATCTCCCCAACTACCCTAAACAGAAAACTCAGGCATTATTCTTGCCCATCCTCTTACCAGTCACAAAGTCCATTGAATTGTGTCTTCCTTGTACCTCTAGAATCTCATCACTTCTCTCTGTCTCAGCTTCCACTGTCTTAGGTCAGGCCTCTGGTATTTCTCACCTGGATTAGGACGCCAAAACACTCCTAAATGGTCTTAAACAGAGATCAGATTGATCTCTCTAGAAAGCTAATCTTGATCAATTACCTCTCCTGCTAAAACTTCAATGGGTCCCTTGGGAAGTCTTTTGTTTTTATTTTAATGCCCTCAGAGATTTTCATCAGGAATCTTGGGGTGGAGCCAGGGAACTCTCTGGGTGACTCAGGAGCACATCCAGATTTAGCAGTCTGGGCTTATGTAGCCATAGCTTACTCTCTAGTTTCCAGCTTGGAGTTCCCAGGCCAGGCTGTCTAGTTCACAGACACAGAATCCCATAAGGCTTGGCTTCTCTGAGGATATCTGCGCCCCCATGCCTCAGGAACTTGTGCCTGCTGCTCTCAATGCCAGGGCACTCCCTCCCTCTTCTTTATTTCTAGACCTAGACCATGCCTCTCTTCTCTGGAGAAGACTTCCTGACCTCAAAGCTGGGCCCCTGCCTGTACCCTCAGCACTGCCTGTGATCCTCTTCAGAACGCTTAACACATGGCATTGTCTAGTTCCTTACCATGGCCCTGAGCTCCTTGTAGGTAAGGACTGTGTCTTTTGTTCTCTCTCTCTCTCTCTCTCCGAGCACCTAGCAAAGACTCAGACTGGAACAAGTATTCAGTAAATATTTGCTAAAAAATACAGCCTCTCCCAGCGTTCAGATTTTTAAGACCTTTTTATTGAAGTATAACATGCATACAGAAAGGTATACAAATCATAAGGGTATGGCTCTAGCCATTTTCACAAAGTAAACACACTGGTGGAACCAGGTCAAGAAACGACACCTTACCGGTAACGGCTAGCCCCCCTTTCCTCTCTGGCAGCCACTACCTTCCACAAAGATACCTGCTATTTTACTTCTAGAACTGTAGTTTGTTCCTATGTTTGACCCTTCTACAGATGGAATCATATAGTATGTACTCCTTTGTGCCTGTTCCTCCCGCCCAACCAATATTATATTTGTGTAATTCATCTATGTTGTGAGGTTCATCAGTGTTGTGGGTACCAATAGCAACAAATACCTTCAAATTTGTTAAAGCAAAATGGGGAAAACAAACTCCTTGCCTGGGGGGATCTTACAGTCCTGAGCTTTCTGTTCCCCACTTGGCAAGGGCCCACCCCTGTGACCACTGTAAGGTGAGCACACCCTCTCTCTGACCTCACCCCTGTGTCTGTGGGAGGGGGGCTATGAGGGAGCGCTTGGTTCTCCCCGGGCTCCAACCATGTCTGCCTTGAGCTCACCATGCTTTATGCCCAGCTCCCTCCCCGTGGAGATGACTTCATACCATGAGAATGCCAGGCTGGAGGCTGATTCGATTAAAGAGGAAAGACGAGGCTTGTGAAGCCACAGGGCAGGCGTGCCACCACACTGACCCCTCAGAGGCCAGCCATATAGGGTGGTGGTGCCGGGGTTGAGGCTGAGGCTGGCCTCAGAAAACCTGATTACAGGATCTCTGGCCTCGGCCTGCATGCGTCTCTCACAGACTGCAGGCTTTATTCCCCCAGGCAGATCCCTGGACAGGCAGGTTTAAATTGAATCAGGCCTTACTCACTGGCACAGAGTGGGCCATTCACTAGCCCTCCTGGTCCCCTAGCAAAACAGGCCTCCAGGTCACATGGTTGTGTGGGTAAATTGGGTGGAAGCATGGCTGGCAGCCAGGCTTTGCAGCAGCCTACACAGGCCAGCTTGGGAGAAAGGCCCTCTCCAGGGACCATGGTCCCAAGCTCGGTGTTATGGATTGATTCTTTTCCCCCCAAAAGATGTTGATGTTTTACCTCTAGTACCTGTGAACATGGCCTTGTTTGGAAATAGGGTCTTTGAAGATGCTATCAGTTAACAGGAGATCACACTCGAGCATGACCCATCTGAGTGGTAGCCAATAAAAGAGACACAGAGAGAGAAAGAGGAACAGTACCATGGGATGCTGCATCTACAAGCCTGGGGCTACCAGAAGCTGATAGAAACAAGGAAGGATCTTCCCCCACAGTCTTTCAGAGAACAAGGCCTTACCAACAGCCTGAATTTGGACTCCTAGCCTCCAAAACAGTGAGACAATAAATTTCTGTTCTTATAAGCCACCCAGTTGGTGGTATGTTGTTAAGCAGCCCTAGGAAGCTGATACACTGTTGCTCATCAGAGATAGCAGGCCTGAAGTCCACTGTGGACTGCCAAGCAGGGCCAACAGCAGGCTAGGAGGGAGGAGTCCTGGTTCTATAACCTGTTGGCCAACTTACAGCAGAATGTACTCTAAAACAGTAGAACTGCCCATATGGTTTCCATAATCTTTATGGAGGACGCCTGGTGGCACGCTGGTTAACAGCTTGGCTGCTAACCAAGAGGTCAGCAGTTCGAATCCACCAGCTGCTCCTTGGAAACCCTATGGGGCAGTTCTGCTCTGTCATATAGGGTTGCTATGAGCCAGAATCAACAGCAACGGGTTTGGGTTTGGTTTAATCTTTATGGGAGCAGACTGCCATATCTTTCTCCTTTGGAGCAGATGGTGAGTTCAAACTGCCAGTCTTTCGGTTAGCAACCAACCAATTAGCCACTGCACCACCAGGGCTCCTTCCCTGGATACTAGTCCCAGGCAAATCATGTCATATCAAGGGAACCTTGGAAAATTTCTCAGCCTCCCTACTCTCAGGCCTTATGTATGACATGGGCATAGTAATCCTCACCCTGATTGCCTTGCAGGGCTGCTGTGTGGATTACCTGAGGTGAGGAACATGGCTGAGAAGGACTGGGTCTCCAGAAGGGATCAATGTTAGCTGAGGGTTCCTCAGGACAGGAAAGGATCCTGAGGTCTGCCGCACAGGCACAAAGTTCCCTGGCAGAACCACCCAAGACGTGGTCCCTCCTCTTTGCCGGCCCTGGTGGGAGTCACCCTGACATATAGGCTGTCTGCATTGCTGGCCAAAGCCCTGCCAGATACCTGCTTCTGTGAGTCTGGTAGTCAGAGGAGGCAGGGCTGACGGGTCCTGACACCATTGATTTATGGGTGGAGAAACTAGCCCTCAGCGAGTTTAAGTGAGCTGCCATAGGCAGACGGGAGACTGGAATTTAGCTCTAACCCCAAATATAGCCAGCTTTTCCCTAATACTTATTTTAGAGATGAGGAACCTATGGCCAAGAGGGGACGTGACTCCCCTGAGATTGGCTGTGAGTCCCACATCTTAAGGCCTAACCCCAACTCTCGCCGCTTCGATCCAATGCACAGCAGCCTGGTTGTGGTTGAGGCGAGGCATTGAAGGCTCAGTAAAAATGCAAAACTAAATCCTTAAATATAGGCAGGCTTGGCTGCTGCAGCAAGTGGGCTGAACTCAGACATTGAGGCTCAAGCTCTCAGACATGCCCAGGTGCCTCTGGTCCTCGCCTCTCTCCCTACATGAGGTCTGGCTCCCTGCTCCACCTGCTTCCAGGTCTCTGCCCCTCAGGTGGAGCTGACTGAGGGTCCCACCAATGAGCACCCAGAAACATCAACTTCCTGCGCTTGGCTTCCCATCGGACCTGCTGCCCTACTCCTGTTGCCATGGAAACACTCCGGGACGCTGATCACGCTCACTCGAGGCTTTCATTAGCCTGAACGTTGGAATAAGTTTTGATTCAAATATGACACTTGTTAATGCAATGAAAAACTCATTTTGTGCAAAACCCCTTTACGTGGAACAGACATGCGGGTTGATGGCCAATTTAGTTAATAGAGCTTTGCAGCTGACATTGAATTAAATCTCTGGGAAGCAGCCTCCGTTTTCCTGAGAAAAGTCACCTGCAGACCTGCAGCGGCAGAGAAGCAGAAGAAGGCGGCTCCCTGCCCACGTCCTGCCCGTCCCACCCCACCCTACCACTCCCTGCTCCCTCAGAGCTGAGTGTGCAGAAACTCATTGCCCCCAAACCTCTCAGGGGTCTCTGTTGCTCAGAGATGAGGCCCCAGATCTCTAGCCTAGTTCTTGCCTCTTCCCTTAAGGGTCCTGGCCTTCCTTGCCACCCAGCCTCCCGTCACTCTGCCCTTCCTGCCCCTCACCCTTCACTTGACACTACTTGCTGTTCTTTGCATATACAGTGCTCCTTTACACCTCCCTGTGTTTGCAGGTGCTGAGTGCCAGTCCCCAATCTCACCTCCTAGTGAAATCCCCACTGACCACGAAGGATGCAGCACCCCGTCACTTTTTCTGTGGTGCTGCTTCCCATGATGCCTCTTTGAGCCTCCTTGGCACTCCCTTAAACTGGTTGCCATCGAGTCAATTCTGACTCATAGTAACCCCATGTGTTACAGAGTAGAATTGCTCCATAGTGTTGTCTTGGCTGTAGTCTTTACATAAACAGATCTCCAGGCCTTTCTTGTGTGGCACTGCTGGTGAGTTTGAACAAACAACCTTTAGGTTAGTTGTTGTTAGGTGCCATCAAGTTGGTTCCGACTCATAATGACCCTATGTACAATAGAACAAAATACTGCCTGGTCTTGCGCCATCCTCATAATTGTTGCTATATTGGAGCCCGCTGTTGGAGCCACTGTGTCAATCCATCTTGCAGAGGGTATAACTCTTTCGCTGACCCTCTACTTTACCAAACATGATGTCCTTCTCCAGGGACTGGTCCCCCTGGATAACATGTCCAAAGTAAGCAAGATGAAGTCTCACTGGCCTCGCTTCTATGGAGCATTCTGGCTGTACTTCTTCCAAGACATACTTGTTTGTTCTTCTGGAAGTCCATGGTTGTAGGGTAATGCTATTCAGCTATATGCATCCCTTCCCTAATGGAGTCAGCTTTGCTCTTCCTGAAGCATGCTGAGGATGAATTTGGGATGTGCTCAGGCTAAAGTACAACGCCAGGAGTGGCATGACTGGGCCAGTGGCCAAGGCCGAAGAATGCCTTAGCAACAAGTAGGACAACATCTGGGCCTGGATGTGAAGTCCCTGAGAACACTGACTGCCCAAGGATGTGGGACAAAACAAAGAATGGTCCCAGCTGGAATGGTATATAGGCTTGGGTCCCTTGCTAGGTGTTTGCAGAAAATACTCCAGTGTCAGTTCTTCAGATTATCTGCCAGGATGCACAGTGAGGGTCTTCCCTTGCTGGGGCTGTCCTCCCCCCACCACCACCACAATGGTATATTCAATAGTCTTCCTCAACACTATAATTCAAAGGCATCGATGCTTCTTTGATCTTCCTCATTCATTGTTCAGCTTTCACATGCATATGAGGCAATTGAAAATACAATGGCTTGGGTCAGGTGCACCTTAGTCCTCAACTTGACATCTTTGCTTTTTAATACTTTAGAGAGGTCTTTTGTAGCAGATTGCCCAATGTAATACATCATTTGATTTCTTGACTGCTGCTTCCTGGGGTGTTGATTGTGGACCCAAGTAAAATAATATTCTTAACAACTTCAATCTCGCTTATTGGTCCAGTTGTGAGGATTTCTGTTTTCTTTATGTTGAAGTGGAATCCATACCGAAGGCTGTGGTCTTTGATTATCAGTAAGTGCTTCAAGTCTTCTTAACTATCATCAAGGAAGGTTGTGTCATCTGCATATCATAGGTTGTTAATGAGTCTTCCTCCAACCTTGATGCCACGTTCTTTTTCATATAGTCCAGCTTCTCAGATTATCTGCTCAGCCTACAGATTGAATAAATATGGTGAAAGGATACAACCTTTATGCACACCTTTCCCGATTTTAAACCATGCAATATCCTCTTATTCTGTTCGAATGACTGCCTTTTCGTCTAGGTACAGGCTCCTCATGAGAACAATTAAGTGTTCTGGAATTCCCATTCTCGGCAATGTTATCCATAATTTGTTATGATCCACACAGTCAAATGCCTTTGCTCAGTCAATAAAGCACAGGTAAACATGTCTCTTTTATCCTCTGTTTTTAGCCAAGTTAGTAGTCAAGTGCAAACTGTTTGGACCACCCAGGGACCTTACCTTTCTCTATTGAAATGCTTTTCATATTATGCTAAATATCTGTGCATATATCTATCTCTTCATTTTTTACTTGTCTCAGAACATCACTAATTCTGTCTGAGCCTCAGTCTCCTTCTCTGTAAAGTGGGGGATAATAATACTATTGAAAAACTATCTAGACTGGGTTTAAGAGGCATGATACAGAACTCCACTATGTAACAGCAATTTCTTAATCTTTCTGTGTCTGCATGTTCTCATCTGTAAAGTGCAGGTAGAGAGCCCTGGCAGCACCACGGTTAAGTGCTCGGCTGCTAACCAAAAGGTTGGCAGTTGGAACCCACCAGCTGCTCCGAGGGATAAAGAAGTAGCAGTCTGCTTCCATAAAGATTACAGCCTTGGAAACCCTATGAGACAGTTCTACTCTGTTCTATTGGGTTGTTATGAGTTGGGATTGACTTGATGGCCGCAGAAAAAGTGCAGGTAACAGTACTACTGGCCTCACTGAGTTGCTGGGAGGACTACATGAGTTAATACATACAGCGTGCTTGGGGCAATCATTCCCCCGCTGTGAGCCCTTGATAGCTATTAACCATTTGCTACTTGGAATGGAGCCCTCACCCCATGCCCCTCATTCTTGATAACAAGAAGACCCTCCAAACTGTTGGCCAGAAGGCAGTGCCAGGGGCACACAGGACCTCCTGGCCTGAAGCAACTGCAGTGGCTTGGAGAAGAGTGTTCAGCATTCTTGGGAGGGGCACACCTGCACAAACCAGAGGCTCTCCCTCCCTGGTGGATGGCCTCAGGGCCAGTGGGAGAAGATGGGACCAGTCACCTCTGACCAGTGTTTCTCATAAGTGTCAGACCCAGGACCTAAGACCAGTTTCTTCAGGGAGACACCGTTCTCCGCCTGGGTGATGCTGGCATACTGGGTGATGCTGTGCACCCCAGCTCCCCTCTGCTCATGCCATGCTCTTCCGGGCCTCATCAAAGCACCTCACCATGCAATTAAAGGTCACTTGCGGTTTGTTATGGATTGAATTGTGTCCCCCCAAAACATGTGTTGTAAATCCCAACCTCTATGCCTGTAGTTATAATCCCATTTGGGAATGGGTTGTCTTTGTTATGTTAATGAGACAGGATGAGTGTAGGGTGTATCATAAGTCAATCTCTTCTAAGATGTAAAAGAGATTAAACAAGCGTGCAAAAAGCAGAGATGGGGAAGAGAAATGCCAAGCCATATGAAGACTGCTCAGGAGCAGAAGCTCAGAAGATTCAAGGACCTTCCTCCAGAGCCTGACAGAGAGAAAGAAAATCTTTTACTAGAGCCCGTGCCCTGAATTTGGACTTCTAGCCTCCTAAACTGTGAGAAAATAAATTTTTGTTTGTGATATTTCTGTTATAGCAGCACTACATAACTAAGACAGGTTACACAGCCAATTAATGTAATTGCCGTCAATAAGTTATACACCTGTAAAAAGCTGAATTGGCAAAAGGTGTGTGATAGATATATTTACAACAACAACAACAAAAAGAGTAGCTGCTGAGGCTACTTATGTACAACCAAGCACCTCATGGAATTCTGTTCCTTGGTTTGTAGATTTAGGGTTACAGTTTCATGGGATACTCCAGGTAATTTGTCTAGTAGCATGTTTAGTGCTTCTGTTCTACCTCCTAGTTCATTGCTTGTGCCTACGGTTTTAAAAACTTGCAGGTGGCAAGCGGCCCTCCAAGGCACAACAATTGGTCTCTATTCACCTGGAGCTACAAAGGAAAAGGAGAGTCAGGATAGGAGGAGGAAATGGAATGTGTGGCTAATTGCCTCCATCAACAGCTGCCTCCTTTGCTGTGAGACCAGAAGAACTGGATGGTGCCCGCTACTATTACTGAACATTTTGAGCAAAGATTCTATAAAAGAATCCTGATCAAAAGGGGGAAATTGTAGAACAAAATTTATAATTCTTCTGGAATCCAACCATTCTGGAGCCATGGAGGCTGGATGAACACCTGAAACTATTGCCTAAGATAATCTTTAAACCTTAAAACAAAAATATCTCCTGAGGTCTTCTTAAAACCAAACAGTAGTTTAGCTTAACTAGTAAAGAATGTCTCTTGAGCATTATGCTCTTTGAAGATCTATCTATACAGGATCAAATGAACAAATTGAAAATACCAACTTGAAAGATTAGATAGGAACCTTAGGGGCCAGTGAGTTAATATTAATGGAAGAGCAACAACTCAGAAAAGGAGGGTGAAAATTATTGCACAACTCAAAGAATGTAATAATGTCACTGAATTGTACTTATAGAAGCTTGAATTGGTGTATGTTTTGCTGTGTATATTCTCAACAACAGCAAAAAAAAAATCATAAATAAACAATTGTTTAGCTTAACTAGTAAAGAATGTCTGCTTTGAGCATTCTGCTCTTTTAATATGTATCTATAACCTGTCAGTTTGTCATACTGTGGGGGCTTGTGTGTTGCTGTGATGCTGGAAGCTATACCAGCAGGGTCACCCATGGTAAACAGGTTTCAGCTGAACTTCCAGACTAAGACTAGGATGAAGGACCTGGTGGTCTGCTTCTGAAAAGAATTAGCCAGTGAAAATCTTCTGAATAGCACCGGAACATTGTCTGATGAGCCCCTCAGGTTGGAAGACGCTGAAAATACGACTGGGGAACAGCTGCCTCCTAAAAGCAGAGTCAACCTTAATGACGTGGATGGAGTGAAGTTTTTGGGACCTTCATTTGCTGATGTGGCACAACTCAAAATGAGAAGAAGCTGCAGACATCCATTAATAATAGAACATGGAATATAGGAAGTATGAGTCTAGGAAAACTGGAAATCATCAAAAATGAAATGGAACACATAAACGTTGATATCCTAGGCATGAGTGAGCTGAAATGGACTGGTATTAGCCATTTTGAATCAGATAATCGTATGTCTACTCTGCTGGGAATGACAACTTGAGTAGGAACAGCTGCGTTCACTGTCAAAAGGAACATTTCAAGATCTATCCTGAAGTACAACACTGTCAGTGATAAAATAACATCCATAGGCCTACAAGGAAGACCAGTTAATAGGACTATTATTCAAATTTATGCACAAACTACTGAGGCCAAAGTTGAAGAAATTGAAGATTTTTACCAACTTCTGCAGTCTGAAATTAATTGAACATGCAATCAGGATGCATTGATAATTACTGGTGATTGGAATGAGAAAGTTGGAAACAAAGAAGGATTGGTAGTTGGAAAATACAGCCTTGGTGATAGAAACAGTGCCAGAGATTGCGTGATAGAATTCTGCAAGACCAATGACTTCTTCATTGCAAATACTTTTTCTCACCAACATAAATGGCGACTATATGCATGGCCCTTGCCAGATGGACTACACAGGAATAAGATTGACTACATCTGTGGAAAGAGACAACGGAACAGCTCAATATCATCAGTCAGAACAAGGCCAGGGGCCCACTGCAGAACAGAATATCAATTGCTCATATGCAAGTTCAAGGTGAAACTGAAGAAAATTAGAACAAGTCCCTGAGAGCCAAAGTACAACCTTAAGTATATCCCACTTGTATTTAGAAACCATCTCAAAAGTAGATTTGATGCTTTGAACACTAATGATGAAGACCACACGAATTGTGGAATGACATCAAGGACAACATACATGAAGAAAGCAAGAGGTCATCAAGAAAAGACCAAAATGGATGTCAGAAGAGACTCTGAAACTTGCTTTTGAACGTCGAGTAGCTAAGGCAAATGGAAAAAATGATGAAGTAAAAGAGCTGAACAGATTCCAATGGGCAGCTCGAGAAGACACAGTGAAGTATTATAATGACATGTTCGAAGACCTTGAGTTAGAAAACCAAAAGGGAAGAACGTTAGGCATTTCTCAAGATGAAAGAAGTGAAGAAAAAATTCAAGCCTCAAGTTGCAATACTGAAGGATTCTACAGGGAAAATACTAAACAATGGTGGAAGCATCAAAAGAAGATAGAAGGAATACACAGAGTCACTATATCAAAAAGAATTGGCCAACGTCCAACCATTTCAGGAGGTAGCATATGCTCAGGAACCGACAGTACTGAAGCAAGAGGTCCAATCTGCACTGAAGGCATTGGCGAAAAACAAGGTTCCAGGAATTAATGGAATACCAATTGAGATGTTTCAACAAACAGATACAGCACTGGAAGTGCTCACTCATCCATGCTAAGAAATTTGGAAGACAGCTCCCTGGCCAACCGACTAGATGAGATCTGTATTTATGCCTATTCCCAAAAAAGGTGATCCAACCAAATGCAGAAATTATCCGATAATATCATTAATGCCACATGCAAGTAAAATTTTGCTGAAGATCATTCAAAAGTGCCTGCAGCAGTATATTGACAGGGAACTGGCAGAAGTTCAAGCTGGATTTAGCGAGGACATGGAACAAGGAATATCATTGCTGATGTCAGATGGATCCTGGCTGAAAGCAGAGAATACCAGCAAGATATTTACCTGTGTTTTATTGACTATGCAAAAGCATTTGACTGTGTGGATCATAACAAATTACGGATAACATTGCCAAGAATGGGAATTCCAGAACACTTAATTGTGCTCATGAGGAACTGTACACAGATCAAAAGGCAGTTGTTTGACTAGAACAAGGGGATACTGCGTGGTTTAAAGTCAGGAAAAGTGTGAATCAGGGTTATATTCTTTCACCATACTTATCCAATCTATATGCTGAGCAAATAATCTGAGAAACTGAACTATATGAAGAAGAATGGGACATCAGGGTTGGAGGAAGACTCATTAACAGCCTGCGTTGCGCAGATGACACAACCCTTCTTACAGAAAGTGAAGAGGACTTGAAGCACTTACTGATGAAGATCAAAGACCACAGCCTTCAGTATGAATTACGGTTCAACATAAAGAAAACAAAAATCCTCACAACTGGACCAATAAGCAACATCATGATAAATGGGGAAGAGATTGAAGTTGTCAAGGGTTTCATATTACTTGGATCCACAATCAACACCCATGGAAGCAGCAGTCAAAAAATCAAAAGACACATTGCATTGGTCAAATCTGCTACAAAAGGCCTCTTTAAAGTGTTGAAAAGCATGATGTCACCTTGAAGACTAAGGTGCGCCTGACCCAAGTCATGGTGTTTTCAATCACCTTATATGCATGTGAAAGCTGAATGATGAATAAGGAAGACCAAAGAATTGACGCATTTGAATTGTGGTGTTGGCAAAGAATACTGCACGTACTATGGACTGTCAAAAGAATCAACAAATCTGTCTTGGAAGAAGTACAACCAGAATGCTCCTTGGAAGCAAGGATGGGGAGACTTCATCTCACATACTTTGGACGTGTTATCAAGAGGGACCATTTCCTGGAGAAGGACATCATGCTCGATAAAGTAGAGGGTCAGTGAAAAAGAGGTTGTATCCTTTCACCATACTTATTCAATCTATATACTGAGTAAATAATCCGAGAAACTGAACTCAACGAGATGGATTGACACAGTGGCTGCAACAAGGGGCCTAAGCATAAGGATTGTGAGAATGGAGCAGAACCAGGCAGTATTTCGTTCTGTTGTACATAGTGTCACTACGAGTAGGAATCCACCTGATGGCACCTAACAACAACAGAAACATATAGGATCAAATTAAAAACAGTAGTTTTAAAGACTAAACAGGAAACTTAGGGGGCAGTGAGTTTATGTTAATGGGGGGAAAACAACTCAGAAAAGGAGTGTGAAAATGGTTGCACAACTTGAAGAATGTAATCAAGGTCACTAAGTTGTACATGTAGAAATTGTTGAATTGGTACATGTTTTTGCTGAACAGAGAGAATCTCTGGGGGCGCAGTGATTAAGTGCTTGGCTGCTAACCGAAAGGTCGGTGGTTCAAACCCACCAGGCGCTCTGTGGGGTAAGATGTGGCAGTCTGCTTCTGCAAAGATTACAGCTTTGGAAACCCTTTGGGGCAGTTCTACTCTGTCTTATAGTGTCGTTATGAATCAGAATCGATTCGACGCTAACGGATTTTGCTATGTATATTCTCGACAACAAAAATAAACTAAATTATATTTAAAAAAAATAGATCACTGGGTTGTTGGTCTGGGTTCTTTCACCAATTTTTAGTGCAACTTCAGACAAGGCATTTCTCCTTTTTCAGCCTCAGTTTTTCCTCTTATAAAATTTTAGCCAGGAGGGAGACTGGGAATAGATCCAGAGGACTTACTTTAAACTTTAGCATGCATTGAAATCCCCCTGGTCATTGGTAGAGATTCCCGGACCCCACCACAGAGGTTTATGATACAAAAGACCTATAGTCCACACTGTGAGAACCATGAACTGAGTGATGACCTGAGTCCCTGAAGGGGGTGCTATGGGTGGTTTGTCCCCAGAGCCCCCTTCAGACCTGGACTACTCATACCCTAGTGGCCAAGAGTGTTGAGGTCTGGTAGCTTGCCACTGACTTCCTAACCATGGCCTCTGCCCAAGGTCACATCCCCTTCCCAGCACAGTCTTCATCCAATGACTGGTCAGTGGAGGGGTGGTGAACAAGGCCAGCCTGTCACCCCAGTTCAGAGCAGCTCTGCAGGGCCATCTCAACTCCAAACTCCCTGAGGGATGGGCTGAGGCCCTTATTGTTATTATATTTCTGCTCATACTTCTTCCACTGCCCAACCTTGGGACCATAGTGTTGGTCCCAAGAGCAGTCCTTAGGATATCTGCCGCCGTGTCAGCTTCCAGAAATCTGACTTGCAACCGTGCCTTTCCAGATCTCACACAGTATTCCTTGGGTTTAGTTGGTGCCTACAACAGAGAGGGCACGTGGCTGGTGCTGGGGATGGAGGGATGCTTGAAAAATGCTCATTCCAGGAGGATGCAGTCAACCAACCAGTGACTGCAGGACAGGGAGTCAAGGGCTCTGAGAGCTGTTTGGACAAATGCAATGGGAGCACATAAGATAGAAACTCTGACCCTGCTGGGTGCAGGCAACCTCAGTTTCCAGAAGAGGAGGCAGCCAGAGTCTGGCTTTGAAGGGTAATCAGGACTTTGCAGGTGTGTAAGGGGAAGGGGCAAGGGAGTAGTTAAAGCAGAGTCATGCTTCATTCACCCTGGAGAAGTTATGGAGAAACCAAAGGCCCAGGAAGGCAGGAGGGAGACGTAGAGTACAGAGACAGGTACCCTGTCAGCAAGGGAGTTTTTGTTACGTTTCAGCCAAGCTAAGCAAGTAGAATAGAAAATGGAGCGGTGGCAGCCAGCCAGCCCAGGCAGGAGAAGCACGCCAGATGGGCCTCACAGCATGCTTCTCCAGTGCAGCCTGGACAATAATTATCTGACAATTACCCTGCTACAAAACACTCTGGATCCAGAGGCAGTTACAGCGACAGCGTGTCTGGAAGCCCCGGGCACCACCTCACAGTAGCCAGTGGCAGATCTCACTGGGGGAGGTATCAGCCCAGCCCATGGAACCACCCACTCTCCCCTGGACCCCTGCTGTGCCCAGAGGCAGGTGCATCCCCAGCCAGCAGCCTTATGTGCAATGGTGTCCCCTGGGAGAGTCCTGCCTCTCCAAGCTGACTGAAAGCTGCTCAAGGGTAAGGACAGTAGTGTGTGCAATCAGCATTAATTAAAACTATCTCAGTACTACCATTGCTTAATGCTGTCTATCCTGGGCCAAGCTGTGTGCTAGGTCTGACAGATACAGAAGTGAGTGACTTTCCCTGAAATGGACCACGGTCTGGTGGGAGACGGAAGTGATTAGCAACAAACAGTGAAAAGCGCACTGATATTCTCAACAAAAACAGAATAAATTACATTGTTATTAAAAAAAAAAAAAAGTGTATTATGGACTTACCACAGAGATCCTAGCACATCATTGCAGCAAAAAAGAGAGGCCACCAAACCCAGGAACTGCAAGTGTTGAGGGTGAGTTGTCAGAGGAAATGGCTCAAGAGCTGAATCTTGAAGGCAGAGTAGCAGTTAGCAGGTAAAGGGAAGAGAGTCAGAGGGAGAGGAAGAGCATATGCAAAGGCCAGGAGGTGTAAGAATACCTGTTGAACGTGCAGTGAATCCAGGGCCCTAAAGAGACAGCAGAATCCAGGCAGCCAGAGCCCGTGGGTGCCAGTTTGAGGTGATTGGTCTTTATCAAGGAACTCTAGAAGTTTTGTTTGTTTGTTTTATTCTCCACAAGGGATACCATTTATTGATATATATGTGTGTGTGTGTGTGTGTGCATATATATATATTGTGCTTTAAGCGAAAGTTTACAGTTCAAGTTAGTCTCTCATACAAAAATTCATACACACATTGTTATGTGAACCTAGTTGCTCTCCCTATAATGTGATAGCACATTTCCTCCTTTCCACCCCAGATTTCCCGTGTCCATTCAACCAGCTCCTGTCCCTCTCTGCCTTCTCATCTCACCTCCAGACAGGAGCTGCCCATTTAGTCTCATTTTTTCTTATCTACTTGAGCTAAGAAGCACGCTCTTCACAAGTATCATTCTATGTCTTACAGTTCAGTCTAATCTTTGTCCAAAGAGTTTGCTTCGGGAATGGTTTTAGTTTTGGGCTAACAGAGAGACCGGGGCCATGTTTTCCAGGGTCCCTCCAGTCTCAGTCAGATCATTAAGTCTGGTCTTTGTACTAGAATTTGAGGTCTGCATCCCACTTTTCTTCTGCTCCATCAGGGATTCTCTGTTGTGTTCCCCGTCAGGACAGTCATTGGTAGTAGCTGGGCACCATATAGTTCTTCTGGTCTCAGGCTGATGGAGTCTCTGATTGATACGGCCCTTTCTGTCTCCTGGACTAATATTTTCCTTGTGTCTCTGGTCTTCTTCATTCTTCTTTGCTCCAGGTGGACTGGGACAAATGGACACATTTTAGATAGCTGCTTGCTAGCTTTTAAGACCCCAGATGTCACTCAGCAAAGAGGAATTTTCTTAATAAACTTTGTTATGCCAATTGACCTAGATGTCCCCTGAAATCATGATCCCCAGACCCCCACCCCTGCTACTCTGTCCCTTGAAGTGTTTGATTGTACTCAGGAACCTTCTTAGCTTTTTGTTTAGTCTAGTTGTGTTGACTTCCCCTGTATCGTGTGTTGTCCTTCCTTTCACCTAAGATAATTCTTGTCTACTATTTTTTTTTTTACTATCTACTTAGTGAATACCTCTCTCCCTCCCCCCTCCCCACCCTCGTAATCATCAAAGAATGTTTTCTTCTGTGTTTCAACCTTTTCTTGAGTTCTTATAACACTGGTCTCAGACAACGTTTGTCCTTTTGCGACTAATTTCACTTAGCACAATGCCTTCCAGATTCATCCATGTTATGAGATGATTCTCAGATTCATTGTTGCTCTTTATTGTTGCACAGTATTCCATTCTGCGAATATACCATAATTTCTTTATCTTAGGGGCACCTAGGTTATTTCCATCTTTTTCTATTGTGAACAGTGCTGCAGTGAACCTGGTTGTGCATATATCTATTCATGTGATGGTTCTTATTCCTCTAGGATGTATTACAAGGAGTGGGATTGCTGGATCGTATGGTACTTTTTAAGGAAGCACCATATCGATTTCCAAAGTGGCTATACCATTTTATATTCTCACCAGCAGTGTGTAAGTGTTCCAGTCTCTCCACAACCTCTCCAATATATATTATTTTGTATTTTTTTGGATTAATGCTAGCCTTTTTGGGGTGAGATGGTATCTCATTGTAGTTTTGACTTGCATGTCTCTAATGGCATTTCCTCATGTATCTGTTAGCTGCCTGAATGTCTTCTTTGGTGAAGTGCCTCTTCATATCCTTTGCTCATTTTTCAGTTGGGTTATTTTTTTTTATTGTTGAAGTTTTGCAGTATCTTGTAGATTTTAAGAGATTAGACCCTGATCAGATTTGTCGTAGCCAAAATTTTTTTCCCGTTCTATAGTTGTCTTTTTACTCTTTTGGTGCAGTCTTTGGATGAGAGTGTTTGTTTTAAGCAAGGAATAAAAATGCATTTTCATGAAGATCAGTTGGGCATCTATAGTGAAAATGGCTTCCAATCCCTGAAGCCCAACTGACAAGCTTAGATTAGTACTTAAAAGAACAAGAAATGATTCTTGATTCACCTAATGCCATATTCATGCTAAACCACAGACCTCTCTCCCCTTCAGTTGGCCTTTCCCACAGTACATGGTTGGTCAGCTACTGGGAGAGTCTGAGAAACCAGGCTCAGAAAAGTCCCTGAGGGGACCCACCATGAGTCCTCTTCTACCAGGGGAGGACTGAGAGGGAAGGGACTGCTCTGTCCGGGAGAGCATGGCATTTGATGCTCATCTGGGTTCCAGAAGGTCTTGGTGGACTCTACCAAGTGCAGCTGTGATACAGTGTCCTAATGCCAGAAGTAAGCTTCCCCTTCGTTGTCATTATCTCCTGTTAGAAGCAGGAAAAAATTCCAGAGTGGCATTCCTTGTGACGTTAGTTAGAAGTCATCAAGCTCTTCAAAAGTGGTTTATCCTTTCTCTGACCGGATGAGTAGAGCCGAAACGAGAGGTGGGTGGCGAGTGCAAGAATAATAGGATATTTATTTCTCTTAAAAGAAAATCAAGTTTGGTTCTAAACTCCTGAAGCTAACCAGGTAAGGTCTCCGCCTTTGAGAAATCCTCCTAAGACATTTCTAGGAGCTGAATGGGGGCATTTCAGGTTGGGCTGTGACACACTGCATGAGTCAGGGTCCAGTGAGGAGACAGAAACCATACCAATTGTTTGAACACAGAGAATTTAATACGAACAGTTGTTAACTAGGTATACTTAGATGCCTGAGAGGATAAAAAGAGAAAACTAAGGTATGGAATTAACAATACAGGAAGCAGCCTACCACTCACGGGGCTGAGGGAACAGAAGGCAGAGTTTGGGATACTTAAAACTTTGACCTTTAGAAGAAGGGTCTCCCAGAGATGAACCACCCCAGACCTCTGAGGAGGGGTTCTGTCCAGCTCAGAGGAGTGGCCCTGAGGGACTTGGACCTAGACCTGGAGGGGGAATTCTTTGCCTGGTGCTGGAGTTTCTGAGCTGGAGGGGGAGCGCTATGGAGCTGACACTCAGACCTCCGAGATGGGGGCAATGTTTGGCTGGTGTTGGGGTCCCTGAAGGGGAGGGCAAAACGAGGCTGGTTCTGCAAGACGGAAAACAGTATTCGGTTGCTGCAATGGGAAGGGACTGCCACTGCCAGGGTGAAGAAGCACAGCTGGCTGACAGTCACAGGAAGCGCAAGGCCCTTCAGCCTTCCTGGCTCCCTCTGTTGTTGTTGTTAACTGCCATCCAGTTGACCCCTGACTCACGGTGATCCACGCACACCTGAACAAAATGCTGACCAGTCCTGCACCATCCTAATGATCAGTTGTGATCTATTGGGTTTTCATTGGCTGATTTTTGTAAGTAGATCACCAGGCCTTTCTTCCTAGTCTGTCTTAGTCTGGAAGCTCTACTGAAACCTGTTCAGCATCAGAACAACATGCAAGACTCCACTGACAAATAGGTGGTGGCTATTTTTTTTTTTTTTTTTTTTATGCATGAGGTGGAAACCCTGGTGGCACAGTGGTTAAGTGCTATGGCTGCTATCCAAGAGGTCGGCAGTTCGAATCCACCAGGCACTCCTTGGAAACTCTATGGTGCAGTTCTACTCTGTCCTATAGGGTCACTATAGGGTCGGTACTCAACGGCAGTGGTTTTTGGCTTTATGCATGAGGTGCACTGGCAAGGAATCCTACCCAAGTTTCTCACATGAAAGGAGAAAATTCTACTACTGAACCACCAATGCCCCAAGGCTCCGTCTAATGCCCCCTATTGACAGAACCTAATAGGGAGTAAGCTGGAGAAGCAGAAATGTGAATTTGCAAAGCCCCAACTCCAGCATCACAGATTTGATTCCAGAAGTGAGTCTGGAACTGAGAGAAAATATGGATATTGTTGTTTTAGCTTAACACACAAGCCCAAGCTTTCTTTGTGTGGCAGAGGGCAGGCAAAGCTTGTGTGGGGAGGAAGATTGTTAATGAGTCTCAATATGGAAAATACAGGGAAAAAAAAAATCACTCATATTCCTTCTCCCCAAGATGACTTCTGTTAACATTTTGGCTTATTGCTTTCCAGCCGTATTCTTAAGACATGGATATCATCTTATATACAGTTTCGCATCCTAATTTTTTTAGATATAACATCACAGTTGTCGTGGATTGAATTATGTCCCCCCAAAATGTGTGTATAAATTGGGCTGGGCCATAATTCCTGGTATCGTGTGATTTTTCCTATATGTTGTAAATCCTGCCTCTATGATGTTGATGAGGGAGGATAGGCGGCAGTTGTGTTAGCGAGGCAGGATTCCATCTACAAGATTGGAGTGTGTCTTGAGGCAATCTCTCGAGATATAAAACAGAGAAGCTAGCAGAGAGACAGGGGGACCTCGTACCACAAAGAAAGCAGGGCCAGGAGCAGAGCGCGTCCTTTAGTCCCTGGGTTGAGAAGCTCCTAGTCCAGAGAAAGATTAATCAGAAGGCTGACAGAGAGAGAAAGGCTTCCCCTGGAGCTGACACTCTGAATTTGGACTGTTAGCCTACTTTACTGTGAGAAAATAAACTTCTCTTTGTTAAAGCCACTCACTTGTGGTATTTCTGCTATAGCAGCACTAGATAACTAAGACAACAGCATATCCATTATTGTAAATCTTCCTAAATAGAATTTCTATGATACATAATACTCCACGAAGCAGAGATAGCCTTATTTACCCTATTCTGGACATTGTTTGGCTGCTGCTGTACATAGCATTTTGATGATCATATTTGTTCATCATCATCTTGTCTTCTCATTTTGGATTATTTCCTTCTGATAGATTTCTTGAAGTAGCATTATTAGCTCAAGGATTTATACATTTTGAACATTTCTAACAAAACAATTTTTACCAATTATAAAGATAACGTAGCTATTGCAGATAATTTGAAAATAAAGGAAAGAATGAATATGAAAAATTAAATCACACCCGCGTGAGGTGTCCTTTACAATTTTAATTATTTTCTTGCAATTATTCTTCAGGCTCTTGATACTTACCACCAAATTGCTTTCCATAAAATTATGACAGCCAACAGTATACGAGAAAATCTTAGCGCATCTTCACCAGCGGTATTAATCCCTTTTAAAAATCTTTGAGAATTTGGTTGGTGAAAATGGCATCTTGTGGTTTTAATTTGCATTATTTCCTAGGAGACTGGATATTTTTAAATGCTTTTTAGCCATTTGTTTGCATTGTCCAGGTTTTTTTTAATTTTTGTAGTCAGAGTCTTAGTGTTTTTCTTATGTATTAGTATAATCTTCTTATATATTAGATACTAGCACTGGTTACAGGTTTTTTCTTTTTCTTTTAATATTAACCCAGAAACCCAGTGCCGTTGGTCATTTAAAATCACATTTCATGTGTTGAAATCTACTGATCTGTCCTTTTGTGGTTTCTTCCACTGCATTTAACTTTAGATGGTTCTCCTCATTCAGAATGCCAAATTACTTACATGTTCTTCTACATACCTTATGACTTTGTGTTTTTACATTTAGTTCTTTAGTCTATCTGTTATTTACTTCAGAGAATGAGTATGGAAAGTTGTTTTGCTTCATTTTTCTAATGGCTTCCAATTTGTTCCAGCAAAATCCATTGAAGACTCTTCTCCTTTGTGATGGCCACTTCAGCACATATTCAATTCTTACGTTTTCTAGTGCTACTTCTGGTTGAACTCTTACGTTTCCTTTATGCATATGTTCACATTTATGCTAGTGCCTTACCTCCTAGCATTATGTTTTGAAGACAGATAGACCTAGCTTTGCATTATTTCTGTCTAACCCTGTATCTCTGTGTCTATCTTTCTCTTCCCCTCTCAAGGGGAAAGAAGAGAGCACTGGTAGCGCAATGGTTAAGAGCTCAGCTATTAACCGAAAGGTTTGCAGTTCAAAACCCACCAGTGACTCTACAGGAGTAAAGACTCCCTGTAAAGATTACAGCCTAGGAAAGCCTATGGGGCAGTTCTACTCTATCCTATAGGGTCACTGTGAGTTGGAATCAGCTCAACAGCACATCACACATATACATATATATACACACTAGCTAGTCACATCGGTTTGTCTTCCAAGTGATGTTGGGATGATAGTGGCTTCTCTTTGAGTCTGTGTCTTCCCTTGAACCTCTGTCTCCCAAGGCAGAGTTAGTTTCTCTTCCTGTGTTTCTGACACCCCTAGAACCAGCCAAAAAGAGCAGAAGCACCAAGATTGTGAACACTGTCCCCTTGCTGGTTTCAGAAATGGAGACCTCTGAGTCACTGCAGCTTGGAAAACACTGCAATGCAAAGGGAGGGGCAGGACAAAATGCATGACTCCCCCACCATTCAGGACTGATTAGGGCACATGCCCACTGCAAAGGGCGGGCAGCATTTCCCAAGCCTGCTTGATGACAAGAATCACTGGGGTGCTTGTCTCCATTCCTGGGTCCAATCAGAATCTCCAAGGGAGGGGTCTGGGAATCTGTGTTTTTAACAGGTGCCCTCCGTGATTCTTAACAACAGACAAAGTTGAAAAATGCAGGACTAAGAGAAGAAGGCAGAGCAAAGACTAAAACCAAGAAGCCATCCTGAACTACCCTAACAACAAAATTGGCCACCATGAACCCAACAGAGAGAAATCCCTGGAATGCCTAAAAGGGGAGGGAGTTCAGGGAGCTGAAGATCTCAGAGATAGGGTAAGATGGAAGAAATGGTAACCTTCATGGCAAAAGGAGTACATAGGGTTTGTCAGCCCTGTTTGGAGTGAAGCAAAAGGAACATGTCAGGAAGAGAGAAGGATTCCAAACATCTCCAGCAAACATTTACAAAGCCTTCTGCTGAGTACAGGAAACTCAGAAACAAATAAGGTGTTGGCCTTCAAGGGGCTCAAAGACAGGTAAATAGCAGACTACGATAGAATGTACTAAATGCCCTGATAGGCAGAAATACAGCTTTCTTTGGGAAGCATACAGGAAGTAGAAATCCATTCTGCACAGAGCTGTCTAGAGAGACTGCAGGAAAAAGATGACCTTGAGTTGGGCTAGAAGGATGAGTAGTAGATGGTTAGGCAATGGTTGAGTGGGGTGGCCAGGTATAGGAAGAAATTTGGAAGAGTTCTAGGAAGCAGACACAGACTAAGAAAAGCTGGGCAGCAAGAACATTCCTGGTGTTTTGGTTCAGTCCGAGTAGTGCCTAGTGGGCTTGCGCAGAACCTAGGCTAGCTCTGAGTGCAGCAGGGAGCCGTACCAGGACCAGCTGCTGCAGAGTCGATTCCGACTCATGGCAATCCCACGTGTGTCCAGAGTCCAACTGTGCTCCACAGGGTTTTCACTGCCTGTGACCTTTCGGAAGCAGATCCCTAGGCCTTTCCTCTGAGGCACCTCTGAATGGACTCCAATCTCCAATCTTTCAGTTAGCAGTCAGCCCTAGAGGCACCACCCAGGGACCGCTAGGGAACCATGTTGTTATTGCTAGCTTCCACTAAGACACGCCAACTCATGGTGACCCCATGCACAATAAGATCAGATTGTTGTGATCCTCTGGGTTTTCACTGTCTGATTTTCAGAAGTAGATCACCAGGCCTTTCTTTCTAGTCTGTCTTATTCTGGAAGCTCCGCTGAAACTTGTTTAGCATCATGGCAGCATGCAAGCTTCCACTGACAGGCAAGTGGTAGCTGGGTTTGAGGAGCACGTAATGCAGTGAGGTAACCAGATTTGCATTTTAAAGAGATTACTCTGGCAGCTATGGCTAGATCAAATTGAAGAGGGATAAAATAAGAAATAGAAAGACTGTTTATAGCTGTTGTTGTGTGCCAGTCGATTCTGACTCTTAGCAACCCCATGTGACAGAGTAGAACTGCCCCATGGAGTCCTCTTGGCTGCTATCTTTATGGAGGCAGATAGACAAATCTTCCTCCCATGGAACAGCCGAATGGGTTAGAATCAACAACCTTTCAGTTAGCATCCAAGGCTTAACCATTGCACCACCAGGGCTCCTAGGAAGATTGTTTAGGAGGCTACAATAAGAATCCAGGCATGAAGTAAGAAAATGGGAATGGGCAGGGTGTGTAGGGATGAGTGAGAGCAAATTAGAATAGTCTGTGCCCTCACACTGGGACTTTTCTTACCAATTGCTCCTCTGTGGGATTTCTAGCTTTAGAGGTGCCCGCGCACGCTATTGCAGGTTGGAGTGACTGCCCCTTTGTTGTTGTTAGTTGCCGTTGAGTCAGTTCCCATTCGTGGTGACCCCATATGTGCAGAGTAGAACTGCTCGATAGGGTTCTCAAGGCTGTGACTTTTCAGAAGCAGATTGCCAGGCCTGTCTTCTGAGGTGCCTTTGGGTGGGTTCAAATTGCCAACCTTTCGGTTAGTAGTTGAGCGCTTAAGTGTTTGCACCACCAGATGGAGCCTCCAGTGGGCCTAGCATGGTATCTTACCTCCCCGCCAAACATGAAAGCATAAATACTCCGCTGATGACTCCATCTGGTATGCTCTAAAAATGGGACTGAACCAACATTTATTAAACCTTGTCCTGGGAGCCTCCATTTTCTTAGCACTCAAAGCAACTCTATAAAGCAGATAATTTTGTTGCCATTTTACAGATAAGAAAACTGACCCAGAGAGGCTAAAATGTTTCTCAAGATATGTAGAAAGACAATTTTTGTATAGAAACACAGATTGATCTTGTATTCTACAAAACTCACTTAATAGTTCTAGTAGCGCTTCTGTAGATTTCGCTGTTTTTTATGCGTTATCTGCAAATAAAGACAGTTTTACTATTTCCTTTCCAATTCGAATGCCTTTTTTTTTGCCTTGCCTGGTTGCACTTGCTTATAAACTTCAACATACAATGCTGAGTAGAAGTGATATGAGTGGACACTTTTTTCTTGTTTCTGATTTTAGGGGGAAAGCACTCAGGTTGTCACCATTAAGTATGATGTTAGCAATAGGGTTTTTTGTAGATGTTGTTTGTCAGGTTGAGAAAGTTCCCTTCTACTTCATTTACTGAAAGCACAGCTAAGAAGGGGCAGATGAAGGATTTGAACTCAATCTTTCTGACAATAAAGCCTGGGCTTTCAGCCCTTCCAGCAGCAAAGAATGACTGCCCTTTCTCCATATATTGCCACCTCATTTCATAAAAAGCCACTTCCTCCACCCCTGAAAATATTATTTTTTAACTAGGCGATGGGGAGGGACAGGTTTCCCAGAGGCTGTTTCATCAGAAGCTTGATGAACATTCAGTATCGCTCTAATATACAAGTTCTTATTTCTCATCAGTTAGACTCTTCATTAATTTCATCTAAGTGGCGTAATTAAAGTAACTGTTAATTGGTGTATTACTAAGGTGCCGTTACGGTATGTGACAAGCCTTAATTAGCACGTGGTCTGGCACTCAATGTTCTCAACGAATCACTCGGAAACAGGGATCGTTCTCTCAAGAGCCGCACTTGAGAGGAACAGAGAGGGAGTGCAATTTTAAGCCAATGCAAAAAAAGAGAAAAACAACCTCTGGTGTTTTTCTCAACTTGTTTCTCATGAAGTGGGACTCTCTTCTCCCCCATACAGCAGCGCCTCCATAGTAGAATGGACAGGACTAGAGACCCTGTGTTTGGCTGTACTGGATTGCAGAATGATATACAAACAACCAGCTCCCATTGTCTCACTAACCACAGACATCTATTTAATTAACCAATGTGGCTGCGAGATACAGTAGGTGACCTCACTGCTTTCTCTGCCTGGAATGCCCTAGGAAATTACCCACATCAAAATGCAGGAGTCACCTTGCTGGTTCCTTCTTGTACTCAATATAGCTGTCTTTGCACCCAATAAATATTTTTGGAGCACTCACTGAGTGCCTAAGGCTCTAAAGAGATAAGAAAAGGAATGTGACCTGGCTCTGTGCTTGAGAAGCTCACACTGACTCCTGCCCCAGCCATTGCTCCGTCAGCTGTGTTCACACAGCAGCTGCTCTTACTTCCACCAGGCACGTATCACCAGGTATACTGGCTGGCTTCTAACCTCAGTATCCCTCCTGGGATTCTGTACTCCTTAAGGGATGTCTTATTCTATTTTGACCCCAACCCTAAGGAGCCCTGGTGGCTCAACGGTTTAGCACTTGGCTGCTAACCAGAGGTTGGCAGTTGAAACTCATCTAGCGGCTCCACAGGAGAAAGACCTGGCAGATCTGCTTCCATAATAATTACAGCGTAGGAAACCCTATGAGGCAGTTCTTCTCTTGTCACATGGGGTCACTATTAGTTGAAATCCAAGTGACAGCACCCAATAACACCCCTGACCCTCAAACACCTAGTACAATATCTGAAATATTAATTAACAGGGTTGTTAATATAAATCATCCCATTTTCAATATAGTATTAAAATAGTAGAGTATAGTCAAAGAATACTACAGTCTTAGATTTTGGATACTTGCCAACTGGGTTGTTGTTATTCGTTGCTGCCATCGAAAGCAGACAGCCAGGCCTATCTTCTGAGGCACCTTTGGGTGGATTTGAACTGCCAACCTTTTGGCTAGTATTAATCATTTGTACCACCCGGGGCTCCTGGGTATATCTCCACAAATCACTTATCTTTATGAGCCTCAGTTTTTCTTAACTTCAAAATGGGGATGAAAACAAGTTACACAGTATTGAATTGATGTGAGACTCATATGGTATACTTTATGTGATGATACGCATTAAACGGAAATGTGCCATTCCAATTAGTTATTAATAAATTATTTTATTAGTTATTAATAAGATACCCTAATACCATTTAAGATAATACCCAAAACACTCAAAGAACATCATTGCCTCTCCTGTTCTGGACGTTTTCCAAAGAAGTCTATCTCCACAATTCAGATAACTCTTTCAATGTCTAACAACTTTGTGGGTCAGAAAGGAGATCATTAAGATAAAGCTTCAATTAATTTCCTAGGGCTTTCTACTAATTGCAAACTCATAGGTTGTGTTTGTTTAGTTGTCTTAGTGAACCCAGATTGAATACGTTATTCAGCATTTTGATTCAATGCACATTCATTTAGTGTTTCTACTGCAAAACCAATACAAAGAAACCACAACCTGTTTAATTACCTTGCTTACCGAATTTCAATTTTAATTCAGTTAAAAAAAATAAATAACCGAGCTTGTGTCAAGCATTGTGTTAGGTGCTCGGGATACACTAGTAAAAGAGACACGTCTGGTTTGTAAATATAATTTGGTTTGAAAACATAACTCACATATTAAATAATAAGAAACCCTGGTGACATAGTAGTTAAATGTTCGGCTGCTAACCAGAACGTCGGCAGTTGGAATCTACCAGGCGCTCCTTGGAAATCCTATGAGGCAGTTCTACTCTTTTCTGTAGGATTGCTCTGAGTCCGCATCGACTCAACGGCAAAGGGTATTAAATAGCAAAATGATTGACAGTGGCCAATAGTCAATTATAGTAAAATATTGGAAACTACCAGAAACTTAAAGGTAACTAAAAACTAGAGATGTGTCTTCCAGGGAGGACACAGTCTAGAAGATTCTTTTTCACACTTTAAACCATAGGTAATCACATAATAGAGGTAATGATGAAAAGTTCAACTATTCTTTTGCAATCCTAGCAAATCTTGGGGTGCTTACAATATCCAAAGCCAAAGAATAGGAAACAAGATTTGCTATGCCCCATTGATTGGGTAAAACACATCTTCTCTTTAAAGATTGATTTGCGAACATTTGCAAATGGGTAGTCTGAGAGCTCCCCATGTAGAGCCTGTCAGCACTAAAACTGGAAAACTCTTGGTCAGATAATGAGGAAAAAGTAGTGTCCAGAGAGAGATGACCCCCAGGGCAGCCAATTTGCACAACTCAGTTGAGCACCATTCACATTATAGGCTCCAGGGCCACCGTTCGTGTAGACAGTAATCTGACACAGTCATTCTGAATCTGGATAAGGACTTCACCGAGGCCTAATTCTGAGGGTTGGCTGTCAAAAATGGAGTAACTTTGTAGGTGTACAGATATGTTACTGCATTTGTAAGTTTTTTTTTTTTATATAGACAGATATAGTTAAGAAAATTATTAGCAAACCTGTTCATAGCTCAGTCTGTAGAAAAGCACAAATTAAACAAACCCTACAAATATCATCAAAGACAGAAACCTAAAACGGATAGACATGATCATTGAGTTGGTGAAACCATACTTGGGTCAACCAAGGTTTACCCTGTGAAACGACCAGAAAAGCAATTACAATATCCTTCCATGTAATTCATAAACACTAGTGAATTTATAAATTAAGACAGTGTATATTAGAATGCTTGACGCTTTGTCCAGTAGCTTAAAAAAAACAAGCATATAATTATGATCAAAGGGTTAATCCCTAAGAGTTTTATCCTGATACCAAATTATTCTGAAGCAAGACGAGAGAACACTATAAATAAATTTTGTTATGGCAGCCTCTCTCTGACTCTTTTAGAAACTTCTCACAATGAATGCCATTATCAAGACTGTAATTGTTAAACTGTGCATGTACAGATAATGGCTGCTCGTTCATTGTATAACTCCTGGTGAGGAAACGGTCTCAATTTCTCTTTTAAAAATCTCAACAGGCAAGAAGAAAAAGTGATTGAAGATGATAGCTTTTTAGGTTTTTCTAAAGGAGTGTGATTTTTTTCTGAAGCATCTTCCTTAGCTCTGTGAGAATCCAATGTTGCTTCTGCCCAGGTGATTCTTTCAAATTCTTTTCATTAGGCAGGTATTCCAGCATTTTATTTTGGCTATCAACTGACAAAGTTCATGCGCATATCCTCAAAATAAAATTTCAGGTTAGCTTCTATTATTCACTGAGAAAGGAAGGATTGGACTTTATCCATTCACTTAAAGAAATAGTTATTCAGTTCTCATTAGGTGCCAGACAGTGTTCTAGGTGCTGCGGTTATAGCTCTGAACAAAGAGACAAAGCTTCTGCATTTATGAAATTTATATTCTCGTAGGCAAGACAGAATTAACAAGCGAATCTATTTTAATGTGTCAGTTGATGAAAGGCCACCAGGAAAACAGAGCAGGATGAGATGATAGTGAATATTTTTTTAAAGCACATTCAGTATTTTTCAAAATGCAAGACGTGGAGAAAATATTTGCCGGTAGATATATCTAACAAAGATCTCATATCCATAATATGTAAAGAGCATAAAAACTCAATAAGAAGGCAAGCAACCTAATTTAAAAACAGGCAAAAAGTTGAATGGTAACTTTAAAAAAAAGGCGTACCGATAGCAAATAAGAAATAAAAAGATACTCAACATTTTTAATCATGGGGAAATCCAAATTAAAACTACAATGAGATACTACTATAAACCCACCAAAAACACAAACCCAATGCCATTGAGTCAGTTCTGATTCATACCGACCCTAAAGGACAGAGTAGAACTGCCCCACAGGGTTTCCAAGGAGCAGCTGGTGGATTTGAACTGCTGGCTTTTTGGTTAGCAGCCAAATGCTTAACCACTGCACCACCAAGGCTCCATAAACCCACTAAAACTAAAAAAACAAACCCATTGTCATCAAGTTGATTCCGAATCATAGTGACCCTATAATAGAAAGGGTAAAATTGTTAAAAAGATTTATAATACCAAATGTTGAAAACAGTGTGGAACAGCAAAGTTTCAATATTGCTAGTGAGTGTGTAAAATGGGGGCAGACACTTTGGGAAATAGTTTGGCTTTTTCTTGTAACGTTAATCATAAACTTACCCTATGATCTTGCAATTCCATTCCTGGGTAACTATCCAAAAGATATAAAAAGATATGACCACAAAAAAGATTGGTGCAAAATATTCAAAGGTTTATTCATAATAATAAACTAACAGAAAGCAACAGCAACATACTCACTAAGATGGCTATTATCAGAAAAATGAAAAATAACAAGTATTGGTAAAGATATGGAGAAATTGGAACCCCGGTGAATTGCTAGTGGGAATGTAAAATGGTATAGTCACTGTGGAAAACAGGTACTTCCTCAAAAATCAAACATAGAATTATCATGTGATGTAGCAAGTCCACACCTAGGTATACACCCACAAGGTTGAAAGCAGGGATTCAAACAGATATCTGTATACCAATATTCATTGCAGCATTATTCACAATAGTCAAAAGGTAGAAACAACCCAAGTGTCCATCAACAGGTGAATGGATAAACAAAATGTGGTATATCATACAATAGAATATTATTCAGCCACAGAGAGAAATAAAGTTTTGATACATGCCGCTACATGGATGAACCTTGCAAACATTATGCTGAAATGAAATAAACCAGACACAAAAGGAGAAATAGTGTATGATCCCACTTCTACGAAAATATCTAGAACAGGCAAATACATACAGACCAAAGGTGCGGGGATTGGGAGTGGCAAGTTACTGCTTATGTGGTACTGAGTTTGTATTTGGCTTGATGAAAAGCTTTTGTAAATGGATAGGGGTGATGGTGCCCAACATGGTGAATGTAATTAATGTCACTGAATTGTACACTTAAAAATGATTAAAATGGCAATTTTTTGGTTACATATAGTTTACCATAATAAATTTTTTTTAAAAAGCAAATACTCATCAATAAGTAAATGGATAAACAAATTGTGGTATATTTATACATTGAAAAGAATGATTAGTGATACAACAATGTGGATGAATCTCAAAGAAAGAAATCAGACCAAAAAATATTCATACTATATATTCCCATTTATATAAAGTTCTAGAGTAGAAAAACTAATATATAGTGATGGAAACTAGATGAGTGTAGCCTGGGAAGTGGGGTGGGGTTGGTATTGACTACAAACAGAAATGAGGGAAACTTTTGAGGTGATGGATATACTCTATATTGTATATTGATTGGGATGATGGTTACATGGTGCATACATTTGTCAAAACTCACCAAACTGTTCACTTAAAATGTATACATTTTACTGTTTGTAAATTATATTTGAATAAAATTAAGAGCATTTTTAAAAGAGAGTTAAAATTGAAGTTAAACACTTACTAAATATGCTTAAATAGACGTTAAAACCAGTAGGAAAAATTGGTAAATTGGAATATAAAGAAATGTTACACAGTGCAGCACATGGACAAAGAAAGAAAGGTTAAGAGACATAAAGAACAGAGTGAGAAGGACTAACATACTTCAAATTGGAGTTTCATTGAAAAAGATTGAGAAAATGCCCCAACTGATGTCACAAGCAGCAGAGATGAGCTGTCCTCACTGAGCCTTGTTCAAACTACAGACATATGAAGAAAATAACATGTTAAGTCTGAGGCTCTTGTTTTAAGCCACTAAGTTTGAGGTCATTTTTTTATGCAGCAGTAGGTAACTGGAACAGATTTTGCTACCAGAAATAAGGTGTTGCTGTAAAAAAAAAAAAAAAGATATATATGTATATAGCATTGGCTTTGGGACAAGATGGTGGGTGGAAACAAAAGGGTCTTTAGAAGGGTGTCAATGAGGACTTTAAGAGAGAAAGGTATTACTGGAAGCTAGAAGAAAAGAGGCCCTTATTATGGTACACAGAGTTTAACAATAGAATTGCCAGTGGTTACGTGTAAAACAGAAAATGTACCTAATGAACTGATTATCTTTCTACGGAAATTTCTAGGCAGGGTGTTGAAAGTGTTGCCTGGTTTCTTCAGCTGCTTGCAATTAAACAAGAGAACAAAGAGTTAAAGTATAAGTGACCATTTAAATATAAAGGAGCCAGGACTTACTGTTTGAGGATAAGAATGTTTCTCACTCCCAGTCTCTCTATATGGTAAATGATTCTCAAATTAAGAAACAGCTTTTTTTTTTTTTTTTTTTTCCAGGCAAAGATCAAATCCAGGGCACTGTTACGTAAATATGGTCTAAAGATGAAATCGATACCTCATATGGATTTAAGGTGGTGCCCTATGAATTCTTTCAAACACACCAAAGGCCTTCTAAGGTCCTTCACAGTGTGCTTTGCAAACTTTATCTGTTGAGTTTCTAAAAATCTTGTGATAAGCCCAAGGCTTCTATATCCAAGAAACTATGCCTCAGGGATTGGGGGAGGGGAGAATGGGAATTTATTGCCGAAGGGGTACTGAGTTTCAGCTTGGGGTGATGCAAAACCCTTGAAAATTAATAGTGGTGATGGTCGCGCAACATGGTGAAAATATTTAATGTTATTGAGTTGTACACTTAAAAATGGTTCAAGTGGCAAATTTTGTGTTATATATCTTTTACTACAATAAAATTTAAAAGGAAAAAAAAATGAAAACCTACACTTAAGGACCTTCATTTGTACCTGGACCTGATTTCGATGATGAGGATTTCAAACTGATGCAACAATGGGATTAGACTTGGGGACTTATGGGGGAGGGAATGAATATATTTTGCATATGAGAAGACAGTGAATTGTTGTGGCCAGCAGGAATAATGTGGCATATTGTATTCCCAAAGATGGTCTTGTCATTTCCCATCTCACATCCTCTTCTTACAATACAACCTTGCCACTTCCCGTTTAAGAGATGGGTCTCTGTCTCATCCCCTTGAACCTGGTGGACGTCTGTGACCACCTTAACCAATGGAGTACAGTAGAGGTGGCATTATGTGTCTTTGGAGTTTTGTTCTAAAAGGTGATACAAATTCCACCTGGCTTTCTCTGTTGGAATTTTCACTCTTAGGACCCAGCCACATTGCCAAGAGGAGGCTGAAGCAGCCTGTGGAGAGGAAGTATGGAGCAGAAACTGACGTTCTTAACCATTACCCACAGCTACCTCCAAACCAACAGCCAATGTCTCTTTGCCAGTCATGTGAGACAGCAATCTTGAAAGCGATTTCTTGAGTTGCCCGTTTGACACCACATGGAGCAGAGACAAGTTGTCGCCTCTGGAGCTTAAGCAAACTGTATATGTGTGTGAAAAATAAATGACTGTTATTGTTTTAAGTTACTAAATTTGGGGTAGTTTTTTATGCAATCCATGTTTGGAGTGGCTATTCTGCTCTTTTATAAGACACCATTTAGACGTGATTAGGCTTCAGCCTACTCTGTTATAGTCTCGTTAACATAACACAAGAAACAGGGTATATCTATAAGCACAGGGGTTACAACTTCCATTTTTTTTGTTGGGGGGAGCACAATTCAGTGAGTTACAGAGGGAAAATGAAATTGGCATCTGACCTCACAACAGCAACAATGAAAGCCAAAAAACAGAGGAATACAACTGTCAATGTACTAAGAAAGTTATAGTTGTAAATGAAAAAGGCAAAAACTACATTTTTAGAAAATGATATATGTGAATATCTTCATAGCTCAGGTATAGAGAAAGATTTATTAAGGAGGTTAAAAAAGTGCTATCTGTAAAAAAAGATAAAAATGATAAGTTTGAATATATTAAAATTAAAACACTTTTATTCAAAAGACATCATTAAATACAACCATAACAACAACCAAAAATGAAAGTGGTGGTGAGCTGCAGGTGCTGGTACTAATTAGATATAATCAATCACCTCATTGGATTAGTTCTCTTGGTTAGGGTTTTAGGGCTGTGGTCTCTTGGTACGATCCAGTCAATTGGCATAATACAGTTCTTAAAGTTTACGTTCTACCTCCCAGAACAACGAGTAGTGTCTGGGGTCTTAAAAGCTTATGAGCAGCCATCTAAGATATAACTGTTGGTCTTTACTCATCTGGAACAAAAAAGAATGAGGAAAACTCAAGAATCAGAGAAGCAACTGGACTATAGGACTAATTGTCTACATGAACCACTGCCTCCTCCTCCACCCTGAGACCAGAAGAACTAGACGGTGTCCACCTACCACTACGGAACACCCTGATCAGGAACATAATAGAGAAATCTTGATACAAAGGGAGAAAAATGTGGGAAAAAAACTTCAAACCTTTAAAGAATCCAGAGTGACTGGACCTATTGATTCTGAAGGAATCCTCCAGAATATGGCCTGAGTTGATCTTCAAATCTTGAATTGAAATGATCCCCTGAAGTCACCTTTAAACTAAGTAATAGTTTAGCCCAAAGAGTAAAGATTGTCCCCTTGAGAATTGTATTTTTTGTTTGTTTTGCTTTGCTTTTTTAAAAAATGTATATATGTATATGTATAAGACCAAAGAGTCCGCAGCTATTTTAAAGAATAGATGAGAAGGCTTCCCTAAATTAAGTAAATGGAAGTGAAAAACTAGAACAGAAATAACAAGAATGTTGACACAGTGTGAAGCATTTAACCAATGTCACTGATCATTATGTCTAGAAACTGGAATAGGAGTGGGTTTTGATCTGTATATTTTTACCAAAAATAAATTAAAAAAAAAAACAAAACATTAAGAATATAAAAAAAAAATAAGCCAAGGGATGAGAGAAGATTGGCAACATACATAACCAGTAAAAAGCTTTTATAAAAAATTAAAAAAAGAACTTCGACACATGAATAAGAATGTGCTAGACAACCCAACTGAAAAATAGGCAAAAGACTACAACAGATACTTCACAGAAGTAAAAACACAAACGTAGGAAGAGATTTTCAATCTCATTCATTATCAAGAAAACACAATCATGTTGAGATACCACTACTTTGGCAAAAATAAATAATAAAGTCTATCAAGAACAAGTATTAGAAAGAGCATATAGCAATAGGAACCCCCACACACTGCTGGCAGGAATGGAAATTCATATAATCACTTTGGAAGACAATTTAGCATTATCAATGACTATTGCAATTGATACCCTATGTACGGCCCTGCAATCATACTCTACATAAACGCACATGCACACACACACACACACACAAGACAGTGTAAGAATGTTCATATCACCATTGTTCATAATCAAAATATAAACCCCAGAACAACAAAACTATTCATAAACAATAGAATGGATAAATAATACATAGTATATTCATACAATGCAATACTATGGCACAATGAAAATTAATAAAATCAAGCTAAATGCAATAGCACAAACGAATCTTAAAAGCACATTGGGTTAGTGACACAATGTGAAAAACCAGGGTGGATTACCCAATAAGCAAGGCAAGCGTGGATTTACCTGGACTCACTTACTAATCTGTAGTGAACAATTTCACATGCGTTTCACCACATCATGAAACCCAGGTGTCATGGACTGAATTGTCTCCCCACCTTCCCCCCACCCAAAAAAATGTGTCAACATGGCTGGGTCATGATTCCCAGTACTGTTTGGTTGTCCTCCATTTTGTGATTGATGTAATTTTCCTATCTGTTGTAAATTCTAATCTCTGCCTACGGTTAATGAGGCAAGAATAAAAATAGATTATGTTAAAGACGATTAGGGTGTGGTGTAACACCCTTACTCAGGTCACATCACTGATCCAACATAAAGGGAGTTTCCCTGGGGTGTGGCCTATATCACCTTTTATCTTACAAGAGATGAAAGGGAAGGGAGCAGAGAGCGGGAGACCTCATATCACCAAGAAAGCATGGCGGGGAGCAGAGGGTGTCCTTTAGACCTGGCATTCCTGTGCAGAGAAGCTTCTAGACCAGAGGAAGATTGATGACAAGGACCTTCTTCCAGAACCAACAGAGAGAGAAAGCTTTCCCCTGGAGCCGACGCCCTGAATTTGGACTTCTAGCCTGCTAGACTATGAGAGAATCCATCCACTTCTGGTATTTCTGTTATAGCAGCACTAGATAATCAAGACACCATGTGAAATTGCTGACTACAGATTAGCAAGTAAACCCAAGTAAATCCCTGCTTACCTTGCTTACTGAGTAATCCATCCCTGTCAGGAATTTTAAATTTGAAGAGGCTTTGATCCTGTAGAAAGGTGCTGTGGGGTTGGGAGAGAGACAGATACCAGCCACACCTAGAAGCAGAATCTTTGATGATGTGATGAAAAAATGTGAAATTGTTCACTACAGATGATCTCATATGCAAGGTAAGCGCTGTGCTTACCTTGTCTACTGGATAACCCACCCCTGGTGAAGAATGTAACCAATGTCATTGAACCATACATCTAGAAATTGTTGAATGTGTGTATGATCTGCTGTGTATATTTTCACCAAAAATAAAATAAACATTTTAAAAAAGAAAATACAAAACCACATTGAGTGGAAGAAGACTCAAAGTGATTGTACAATATGATTCCATTAATATAATCTTCAAAACCAGGCAAAACTAAGCTACGTTGTTTACAGATACATATATAGGTGGGAGAACTATAAAGCAGCAAGGAACTGTTTACTATGAAATTCAGGATTGTGGTTATTTTTAGGGGATACAGGCAAGGAGGTATGACCAGGGAAGGAACACTCAGGGAGCTTCTGGTGTTGGCTAGTTCTTGACCTTGGTGCTGAGTACACAAATGTTCACTCTAAATGTATTTATTTTGCTATACATTGAAAAATTTTGTTATATTCCACAGTTTAAACAAAAGTCGAAAAAAAAAGTTGAAGTTGTTTTCTCAAAGAGTTTGTTTCTGACAGAATCAGGATTCATTTAAGACAGTTTCTCGCCTGAACCTTGTAACCTCTGTGCTACACTCTCAACTAATCCCTGTGCTGTTCTACCTAAAACTCTTCATCATCCTCCTGCCCCGGTGACCTTCATCCAGATGTCCGTCCCTTTATTATCTTTCCAACTTCCTTTAAAATAAGAAAAAGAACTTCACTTTTGATTTGCAAGAGCCTAGTTTGTAATGGAGGAGGAGCCCTGGTGGTGCAGTGGTTAAGTGTTCAGCTGCTAACAGAAAGGTTGGTGGCTGACACCCACCAGCAGCTCTATGGGAGAGAAGACCTGCTGATCTGTTCCCGTAGAGATTACAGCCTAGGACACCCTATGGGGCAGTTTTACACAGCCCTATAAGGTCAGTATGCGTCAGAATTGACTCAATGGCATACAACAATGATAACAACAAGTTTGTAATGAATGATAGTAATAATAATAGGAACAAAAATGGTTTCTTTCTCTTTGTATTATTGCTGTTACAACCCTGGTCTCCTGGAGGGATTTGGATGCCTCTGCCTACTAGGAGAAGCCAGATAATAGCAAGAAAGGATAGCTCAAAGATCAGCATTTCAAGATTTTCTCTAACCATATATGTTTTTGCCCAGTGAAGGGATCCGTTTCAGCTTGAACTCCAATATGGAAGTGGCTTTCCCAGCCAATAGGAGCTGGAGTTTAGCAAAATGAGCCCATAATCAGAATATAAGCAGGACACAGAGGCAACCAGGTGAGTCACGCAGCCAGGTAAGTCACTCCTCACACTGGAGGGAAATAGGACTAAAGAGCAAAACGACACAGAAAACCAGAAGAGAAGCCATTCTCGGCTGATAAAAAGCTGGCACCAGACGTAGTATGTAGAGAGAACAGAGCCTTCTCAGCTGTAGGATGGGTGGAGTTCCAAATTTACAGTTAGTTCCCTGTAGGGGAGGGGAGATAAGGTTCTTTATGCAAAAAAAGAACCACCTCCCAGCCTAGATGGCCTGAGGCCTTGGGTAAACGGAAATGAAGAGGAATCCTTACAGGACAACTCTATTCATTCAACGAATGCCCACTAAGTTCCTGTTATGTGGCAGGGAACTCAGCGGTGAGCAGGGGAGCATGGACTTCCAGTTCCTTCTATTAGCTTCACTTACTTAAAGATTTCTAGCAAAATCCAGAGTGGGATTAGAAATTACTAACAGAATCAGAGTCTAACTTGATCTCATCCAACGGCATAGTTAAGCCACTCTCGGTCATTTTTATAAAGTTCTGAAAGATCCCCTTTAGGCAGTGGCAGACACCGTGAAACTAGTGAAGCTTAAGCTTCAGGGTCTCTCACTGGTCAAGCCTCTTCTAAGGTCCTGGAAAGGTTTCCAGGAAAATGCTGACATGCTCATGTGTTTTGGTAACATTACCAAAAGAAAGATACTTTAACCCCAATCAGTTAAGACTGTTGTCTTTTTCAGGCCAGCTCTGCCTCCATCAGATTTTCCTTGTGTTAGATGGTATTGGGATGAGTGGGGGTGAACAGAAGTTCAGCTGAGGATTGTTGTGTCACTATATGCTGTTGAGTGACTGACTCATGACAGCCCCATGTACAACAGAACGAAACTTTGCCCCTTTCTTTGCCATCTTCACCATTGTTGGTATGCACGAGTACATTGCTGTGGCCACTGTGAAATTTGAGTGCCTTCAACCTAGGGGACTCATCTTCCAGCACTAACTATATTGGGCAATGCTTTGTTGTAATCTCTAGTGTTTTCCTTGGCTAATTTTCAGAAGTAAATCACCAAGCATTTCTTTCTAGTCTGTTCTAGTCTGGAAGCTCTGCTGAAACCTATCCACCATGCGTGAGCCTGCTGGTATTTGAAATACTAGTGGCATATCTCCCAGCATTACTGCAACACAAAATTGAACAAGTCACAATGTACAAATCACAGCCACTGTACAACAAACTGACAGATGAGGGGTGGGAAGTGAAGATACATATGTGGTTTGGAATCACTTCTGGGTATATGTCATTGAATTGTGTCCTACCAAAATATGTGTTGTAAATTCCAACATCTATGCCAGAGGTAAAGGAGCCCTGGTGGTGCAGTGGTTAAAGCAATCGACTGCTAATTGAAAGACTGGTGCTTTGATCCTATGGGGTCACTATGAATGGACTTGACAGCAGTGGGTTTGGTGTTTGGTGTATGCCATTCGTTATAATCCCATTTGGGAAATGGATTGTGTTTGTTCTGTTAACAAGGCAGAATTAGTGTAGGGTGTATCTCGAGTCAATCTGTTTTGAGATATAAAGACATTAACTAAGCAAATGAGAAGCAGAGGTGGGGAAAGAGGGATGTCAAGCCACATGAAGATCACCCAGAACCAGAAGTTCAAGAGACAAGGACCATCTTCCAGAGTTGGTAGGGAGAGAAATCCCTCCCCTAGAGTCAGCACCCTGAATTTGGACTTCTGGCCTCCTAAACTGGGAGAAAATAAATTTCTATTTGTTGAAGCCATCCTCTTGTGGTATTTCGTTATAGCAGCACTAGATAACTAAGACAGTATAGTATTTTATTGTGAGCTATCCTGATATAGGCATGCTGCCAGGAACCATCATTATTGCTCTCTGTGTCAACTCATCATGTGTATGACATCAAAAGTGCCAGAGGTTGTATGTAATATCTACATCCAGCAATAGAAGTATGTTGATAATGGGATGGAACAAGGTTTGAAATATACAGAAACAGGAACTAGTCTGTAAGAAATTCTGCCAATTAGCACATGTGTAAAATTGCCCAGTCGAAAATGGAATTTTTCCCATCAGAAATAGTCTAGGTAATGCAGCATATACAACTATAAACATACCATATACTTTGTTTGCTTTGATAGAAATTACTTGGGATGAAATTCATCAAAATTCTTCTGTTTATAGGGCACGAATCTATAGTAGCACCACCAATAGTAAGTCTACAATAGTTCATGCATGAAAGAAACTAAACACGTTTTCCAAAACTTGACTGTAATCCTAAAAATTTACATGACTTCCATAATTAAGTTGTGAAGCTGAAAGAAATCTTTCTAAACCAGCAATAATACAACCCAAATTTTGATAAATTATATTTTAGGAAAAACTGAAATATTTTTGTATTCTCTCTATAGAAAATATTACATCATTGATATATGAAGAGACAATCAAAGAGGACACAGGCAAAGAATATGAGAAAAGGTTGTGCCCAATTAATAAAAATTTTTTTCTGAATTTTATTATGTTTGTTGTATTTTTAAGTTTTTTTTAAGACATAATTTGCTGTGATCTTTTCTCATTCAGAAGATTCACTTTTGTACCTAATTTTTTATTATTTTCCTTAAAAAAGACCCCAAATTGCATAAGCTTCAGATCCCACAAAAATTGACATATCTCTGTCTCCAGATATTTAAATTTTTGGGCCAAGTGGACCCCTAGACAATTTCAATTAAGATTCTAGTAACCAAGAGGGCCAAGGTAGCCAAGCCATTCATCTTCCAGAACGCTGGATGCTCAGCGGTATTTCAGGCCACAAATGCTTTATGCAACACACATACAATGATCCTTCTCCATATTCACTTCACCCTTCCCCATACGAGTCAGAATCGACTCAACAGCAAGGGGTTTGGTTTTTGGTTTTCCCCATACCGATCAATACACCTGATTCATTTTCTCCTAGGTGACCCCAAAAAATCCCAAACCCTTTGCCATCAAGTTGATTGCAACTCATAGTGACCCTATAGGACAGAGCAGAACTGTCCCATAGAGTTTCCAAGGAGAGCCTGGTGGATTCATACTGCTGATCTTCTGGTTAGCAGCCATAGCTCTTAACCAGTACGTCACCAGGGTTTCCAAATAGACTATTTATCCTTTGGAATCACCCAAGGTGCATAATTCCTCCTGGTCTGAGTCATTTACCTTTTTCAAAGTTTGTCACTGGCTTCCTAAGTCCAACTCTCCTCTTTCCCTCCTGGGAGCCCCTGGGGGTGGGAGGCTGGATGCCAGGAGATTGAGCAGCTTTAGAAAGAGCACAATATGCCCATGGGCTTTGCTGATAAGAACTGAGAGAATGATTCAAGGATGGTGAAAACCCGAGCAATGGAGAGTCCATTTAAAGGATAAAAGAAAAGAAAAAGAAAGAAAACCTGTTGCTTATTTAGTTGATTCTAACTCATATAGGGTCACTATGAGTTGCTATGAGTGATTTCAAGGATATTTCAGGCATAAAGCAACAAGGCAGGGACTGGTAAAATCCCAGCAGGAGTTGGAAAGGCCAAGAGTAGGAGGCAGAGTTGGAGACATTTTCTGAGACACTCACTTAGCTGCAGACACTTTAGGCACCTTCTCCTTTAGTTAGGCGGAATCAAATGCCACCAGAATAAAGCTCAAATCTGAAAACCTCACATTCAAGTATCTCAAAATTTTATCCTAATGTTTCCTTCTAGCTTCATCTGTCAGCTTCATGTCCCTTATATACATATCCTCAGACAATTTACCGTCTCTTGGTTCCATCACCAAAACATTCTCCCCACTTTCCTTTCCCTCAGTTCTTTAATCACCACTTACCAAGTGGTATGGACGGCCATCTAGTGCACACCAGGCCCTGCGCTAGGCGTTTGACATTTCTTCCTGCAGAAAGGTGGGCAGAATTGTCCCGTTTTTCATTAGGGAAATTGCAGTGCAGAGACTGTTGTTAGCTGTCATGGAGTCAGCCCCTGACTCATGGCAATCACGTGCACAACAAAACAAAATGCTACCCAGTCCTGGCCATCCCCATAATCATTTGGGGATCATATCATCAGGAACTTAATCTCAAAGGTTTGTTGGCTGATTTTTGGAAGTAGATCACCTTTGCCGAAATCTGTTCAGCAGCATAGCAACACACTAGCCTTCACTGACAGATGGGTGGCAGTGGCTGTACATGAGGTACACTGGCATGGGATGCATTGGTGGGGAATTGAACTCGGGTCTCCTGCATGGAAGATGAAAATTCCATCACTGAACCATCACTGCCCTATGCAGAGAGTTGTGGTGTTATCGTGTGTCGTCAAGTCAATTCAGATTCACAGAGACCCTATAGGACAGAGTGTGAATGCCCCATAAGGTTTTCTAGGCTGTAATCTTTATATGAATAGATCACCAGGTCTTTTCTCCCATGGAGCCGCTGGTGGATTCAAACAGCTGACCTTTTGGTTAGCAGCCAAGTGCTTAATCATTGCACCACCAAGGCTCCTTCATGCAGAGAGTAGGAGATTAGAAATCATATGCCCATGGTCACAGAGGCCTGAAGGGGAAGATCCAGGTTTTGAATCCAGGTCCTTCAAACTCCCAACCCATCATTCTTTCCCCGGGCCCCAGCTGCCTCCTTACTCTGAGTTGTCCCAGGACTGACTGGGATACTGTGTGAGATGTGAGCACCATGATGTCTACAAAGGGCTCTGCAGGAAAGCACAAAGGCCGTCTGCTCACCAGCGGGGACAACGGTCTAAGTGCCTGGTGATGAGTGATGGAGACCACAGGCTGCTGGGCAAGGTTGGAAGTACCTCAAGAGCAACCGGAAGTTGGGGAGCAAAGTTAACTTTCCCAAGTAATCCAATTTTCCTGGTACCAAAATTTCTGCCTTCACAGCTCAGTGCACATGGAAGCACTCCTGGCATACTGTCTCAGTGAGGTAAGCACGTGTGTGTAATCAGAATAAAAAACACATGTATGCAAAGGCGTTCATGGCAGCAATGAAACTAGGAAATGTTAAAGGGAAAGACCTGTAGAACAGGAACGTAAAAATTCCCTAAGTTTGCACAGTATCTGGTGAAGCCCTCGGTGTCAATTCACTCATGCAAGAGCTTTACAATAATATCAGTAACTGCTTGCTAACCCCCTGAAATTAAAACCAAATTATAATATAACTTGAAGTTTGAAAAGTGTTCTCATGTCTCTTCTCTCACACTCCCACGACAACCCTGTGGTGTCCTGGGAAGAACGGGACTGTCATTCCATTTCATTGATAGACCACAGGCCCCAAAAGAAATTAAAGTACCTTGGAGCCCTGGTGGTGCAGTGGTTAAGGGCTCAGGCTGCAACCAAAAGGTCAGCAGTTCAAATCCACCGGCCACTCCTTGGAAATCCTACGGAGCAGCTCTACTCTGTCCTATAGGGGCAAACTATAGGGTCCTGTAGAGCAGAACTGCCCCATGGATTTTCCAAGGAGCGGCTGGTGGATTCGAAATACAGATTTTTTGGTTAGGAGCTGAACGCTTAACCACTGTGCCACCAGGGCTCCAATCATTTACCAAATACCTATTAATTATGTAAGATACCTTATGCATATCATCTGATTAAATCCTCATGGCACCCTAAAATGTAGAAATTACCTTCATTTTAGAGTAATGTTTGATTCTAAAATGTAGATGGGAAAGCAAAGGATCAAAAATATCTCAGAGAGGCCTGATGATGAAGAACAAATTGAAGGAAGTGGCAAACCTTACCAAATATGAAAAACTCTTTTAAAGCCATGATAACTAAGACAACGAGGGGGTAGTCATATTGACCAATAGGCAGAGCAGAGAGCCCAGAAACAGACCCACACATATATGGAACTTGATTTATGACAGCACTGGCACTGCAAGTCAGAAGGGAACAGATGGACTTTTCAATAAATGGTGTTGGGACAATTGGTCATCTATATGAGAAAATATTGTATTATATCCTCTACCTCACACCATACAAAAAAATCAATCCCAAATGGATTAAAGATGTAAATAAGAAAAAGACTATGAAATACATAGGATACAGTATAAGAGAATGTATTTTTGATCTCAGGGAAAGAATTTCTTGAACAAGTCACAAAACATACAAATCATAAAGAAAAAGATAAATAAATGTGACTACATTAAAATGCAAAATTCCTACTCAAAGGACACCATAAAGAGAATGAAGAGACTTTCACAAACTGGGAATAAAACTCCCACAAACTTGGAGAATTCATTTATAATACATATAATAGACAAAGCATTAATTTTTACCCACAGAATAAAATAAACCCCATAAAAAATTTGACAAAAGACTTGAAGAGGCACTTTACCTAATAAGAATCCTTTGTGACCAATAAACATATGAAAAGATGTTCAATTTAAATGCTAATTAGGAAAATGCAATTCAAATCATAATGAAATGCCATTTCACGCCCATCAGCGCTGCAAAAAGTAAAAAGTCTGAAAATATCAAATGTCGGTGAGGTTGGATCAGCCAGAATATTTGCGTACTCTTGGTGGGAGTATGAACTGGTAAAATCACTTTGGAAAATAATTTGGCACCATAATAAATATCTGCATAGATTCTAACAGTTCTGCTCTTTAAAGAATACTCTAAAAAAACTCTTCTGCCATGCAGGAGGAGATTTTTAAAAGAAGGTCCAAAGTAGCACTATTTGTGATAGCAAAACTAGAAACAATCCAAAAGTCCTCCACCAATGGGTAATTAAATTTATGACATATTGGTACAACAGAACAGCATACGGAAGTTAAAATGAGTGAATTACAGCTACATGAAGCATCATAGATACATCTTGAGAACTTAATCTCAATCTCAAGAAAATCTCATAAAAGAAGCAAACCATAGAGGAATATATAGAAAGTGATTCCACTTGGCATAAAATTCAAGATCATACAAAATTGTTTAAGGACACAGACCTACGTGGTGAAACTCCAAAGGAAAACAAAAGAACGATTAAGCCAAAATTTAGAGTAGTGGATAACTCTGAGGTTGGAAGGAAGGGAATGGAATTGGCAAGGGACATACAGGGGACTTCAAAAACAATGATGCAGGTGTGATATGGATAATACTATTTATTACCGTATTATCTGTAATAGCAAAAGAAGGCATATAACCTAAATGGTCTTCAATTGGGAAGTGATTCAATAAAATATACCCCTAAAATGAAATAGTATTCATCCATGAAAAAGAATGAAGGAGCATGTAATGAACAAATATGGGAAAATCTCTGATATATTATTGATGGAAAAAAGAAATGTTCAGAAAAGTGTTTATAATATACCACCATTTAAGTAAAAAAAAAAAAAAGTACGGAGCAAAGGCAGCATACACATATCTACATGCATGAAATATCCTAGATGGAATATGTAAGAGCCAGAAACACTGGCTGCTTCCAAGAAGGAAACTAGGTAGGTGAAAAGTTTCACTTTAAACAATGTGGATGAATTATCTGATTCTATAATTAAAAATTTTAAGTGTTAAATCATTTATGTAAAATTATATGGTGTCTAAAACTTGCTTTAAAACACTCCAGCAAGTTAAAAAAATGCCTGGATAGATGAAAGAAGATTGGCAAAATACTGATGGTTGTTTAAACTAGGTTATAGGTGGTGAGATGTCTGTGTGAGAAGCTTTCCATAATAAAAAGTTATAAAGAAACATGCAGAGGTCTGGATTAAGACTCAGGCTGAGTGCAGGTCTCCATCTCAAGACCCGATTAAAATAACATAACATACATTTTAAAGCTGTATTCCACAATAATAGCTTGTTATTTAAAATTACAACAACAAAAAAACAGAATAACAGGATAAAAGATAAACTTAGAAAAATCAGTTGGATTCCTATACACCAATAAGAGAACTACAAAAAGGGAATCAGGAAAGCAATACCACTTACAATAGCCCCTAAAAAAAAAAAAAAAAAAAAGTAAAATACTTAGAAATAAATCTAACCAGGAATGTAAGAGATCTGTACAAAGAAGACTATAAAAAACTACTGCAAGAAATCAAAAGAGACCTATATAAATGGAAAAACATACCATGCTGATGAATAGGTAGACTCAACATTGTGAAAATGTCAATTCTACCCAAAGCAATCTACAAATACAATGCAACTGCGATCCAAATACCAACAGTATTCTTGTAACAAAATGAAAAAATTGATCTTTAGCTTTATATGGAGAGAAAAGAGGCCCTGGATAAGTAAAGCACTATTGAAGAAGAATAAAGTAGGAGGACTCCCACTACCTGACCTCAGAACCTACTATACAACTACGATAGTCAAAACAGCTAGTACTGGTACAATAACAGACATTGACTAATGGAACAGAATTGAGAACCCAGATGTAAATCCAACCACCTATGGTTACCTGATATTTGACAAAGGCCCAAAGTCAATTAAATGGTGAAAAGACAAGTCTTTTTAACAAATGGTGCTGACAAAAGTGGGCGTCCATCTGTAAAAAATGAAGCAGGACCCATGCCTCACACCATGCACAAAAACTAATTCAAAATGGATCAAAGACTAAATGTAAAATCAAAAATTACAAAAGAAGAAAAAATAGGGTCAACACTACAGACCCTAATACATGGCATGAATAGGGTAAAAACCATAACTAACAATATACAAACACCAGATGATAAGCTAGATAACTGGGATCTTCTAAAAATTAAACACCTATGCTCATCAAAAGACTTCGCCAAAAGAATAAGAGAACCTGCAGACTGGGAAAAAACATTTTTGGCTATGACAAATCTGACCAAGGTCTAATCTCTAAAATCTACAGGGAAGCTTAACACCTCTACAACAAAAGGACAAATAGTCCAACTAAAAAAATGGGCAAAGGATATGAACAGGCACTTCACCAAAGAAGACATTCAGGTGGTTAACAGACACATAAGGAAATGCTCGAAATCACGAGCCATTAGGAAATGCAAATCAAAACTACAATGAGATACCATCTCATCCTGACATTGCTGGCTTGAATCACAAAAACAGAAAATAACAAATGTCAGACAGGCTGCGGGGAGATTGGAATTCTTATGCACTGCTGGTGGGAATGCAAAATCATACAACCATTTTGGAAAACAATATGGCACTTCCTTAAAAAGCTATAAATAGAAATACCATACAATTCAACAATCCCACTACTAGGAAAATACACTAGAAAAATAAGAGCGGTCACTTGAATATACATATGCATACCCATATTCATTGCAGCATCATTCACAATAGCAAAAAGATGGAAACAACCGATGTGCCCATCAACAGATGAATGGATAAACAAACTATGGTAAATGCACACAATGGAACAGAACAACTATGAATCTTCAAAACACGTCACAACATGGATGAATCTGAGCGAAATAAGTCAATCACAAAAGGACAAATACTGTATGAGACCACTATTATAAAAACTCATGAAAAGGTTTACACACAGAAACAATCTTTGATGTTTACAAGGGAGAGGAGGGGTGGGGAGGGAAAAACACTAACTTTTTTTTTTTTTTTTTAGACAATAGATAAGTGGTAACTTTGGTGAAGGGTAAGACAGTACACAATTCTGCAGAAACCAGCACAACTTGACCAAGGCAAGGTCATAGAAGCTTCATAGACACATCCAAGCTCCCTGAGGGACCAAATTACTGGCCTGATGGCTGGGAACCATGGTCTTGGGGGACATCTAGCTCAATTGGCATAACATAGTTTATAAAGAAAATGTTCTACATCCTACTTTGGTGAGTAGGGTCTGGGGTCTTAAAAGCTTGTGAGTGGTCATCTAAGATACACAACTGGTCCCACCCTATCTGGAGCCAGGGAGAATGAAGAAAACCAAAGACACAAGGAAAAGATTAGTCCAAAGGACTAATGGACCACAACTACCACAGCTTCCACCAGACAAAGTCGAGCACAACTAGATGGTGCCTGGCTACCACCACCTGCTGCTCTGACAGGGATCACAACAGAGGGTCCCCGACAGAGCTGGGGAAAAATGTAGAACAAAACTCTAACTCATAAAAAATGACCAGATTTACTGATCTGACAGAGGCTGGAGAAACCCCGAGAGTATGGCCCCCGGACATGGTTTTAACTCAGTATTGAAGTCACTCCTGAGGTTTACCCTTCAGCCAAAGTTTAGACAGGCCCTTAAAGCAAAATGAGACTAAATGGGCACATCAGTCCAGAGGCAAGGACGAGAAGGCAGGAGGGGACAGGAAAGCTGGTAATGGGGAACCTAAGGTTGAGAAGGGAGAGTGTTGAAACATCACAGGGTTGGTAACCAATGTCACAAAACAATCCGTATGTTCATCAACAGGGAAATAATTGAATAATTGAATAAACTACAGCATATCCACTTAATGGATATGATGTAATGAAAAAAGCAAAATGGACAAAATTGTGCAGTGTCATCATTTGCCTGGGAGGAGGGGTATATATACATATATATAAAAATTTCTTATATATATAAATTTGTGTGTGTGTGTATATATATAGTTATATGGAATAACTAGAAACTAATAAAAATGGTTGTCTACTGGGGTGAGAGAAAGCAAGTTGGGGGCAGAGCTAGAAGGCAGACTTCTCTGCACTTGTCTCATTTTGTAGATCTGACTTTGGAATCATGTAAATATTTCACGTAAGTTAACTAAACTAAAAAAAAAAATCTCTGGAAGAAGGCAATTCAATTTCTAAAAATCCATGCAACAGCATAAGTACAAGGATATTTACTTATAGTATCATCTACAGCAAAAGACAAAAATGACTGCATGTTCATGAGGGGCAGATTAAATAAATTATGTTATATAAATAGATTGTTGAATAATGTATCCACTAAAAATGGAGGTTTGTAAATTTTTATGTGAGACTGTCTCCAAAAATCAAAGTGTACATTGGCGTGTGTCATAGGCTGTTGTGGATTGAATTGTGTCCCCCCAAAAGCTATGTTGAAATCCCAACCTCTCGGTACCTGTGAATGTGACCTTGTTTGGAAACAGGGTCTTTGAAGATGTTATCAGATGACTTAAGGTGAGGTCACACTGGATTAGGGTGAGTCCTAACCTAATATGAGTGTTGTCCTTATAAAAAGAGATAAAGAGGCTCAGAGGGATGACGGCCATGTGAAGACAAAGGCAGAGATTGAAGCAACACTTCCATAAACCCAGGGACGCCAAATATTGCCAGGAACCACCAGAAGCTAGGAAGAAGCAAGGAAGGCTCTACTGATATAGTGTTCAGAGAGTGTGTGGCTTTGTAAACACCTTGAATTTGGACTTCTAGCCTCCAGAACTGCAAAGGAATAAACCTCTATTGTTTTAAGCCACCCACTTTGCGGGAAACGAATACATGTGTCAATAAAAAGAATATTATATGTATACATCAAGGGTTGGAAAACTTTTTCTGTAAAGGCCCAAATAGTAAACATTTCAGACTTTGTGGGCCATATGATCTGTCACAAGTACTTATCTCTGCTGTTGTAGCATGGAAGCAGTAAGAGGTGACATGTAGATGAACGGGTGTGTTCCAATAAAACTATGTTCCAATAAAACTTTATTTATAGACACTAACATTTTCAATTTCATGTAATGTTCACATGTCAGGAAATATAATTCTTCCTTTGACTTTTTTTCAACCATTTCAAAATGGAGGAAAAAAAAGCATTCTTAGCTCTTGGGTCATATAAAAACAGGTGGAGGGATGAATTTAGCCCATGGGCAGTAGTAGCTTGCTGATCCCTGGTATAGATACAAATGCTTGCACATGCTTAGAATATCTCCAGAAAGTGATGAACAAGAAGTTGTTACGAATGGGGCCCTTGGTGGTCAGGGAGAGGACTTGGGTACTGAGGAAAGGAGGAGAAGTTGCTTATTGTATCCCCTTTTTGGGTCTTTGATTTTTACCAAGTGTTTGTATATCCTGGGGCATGTCCAAGTGGATGGGTCTAAAACAGCTGGTTCAGAGTCAGAGTGAGGTGTGCGTCAGGAGTGGAAAAGTAGAGGAGAGGAAGGTGGCCCTAGAGAAAGCCCATGACTGGGATGTAGGTGTCTATGAAGTCACTTTATCTGCTTCCACTGTTAACTCACACGTTTGGGTTAAAAGGGCTGGGAAACACCCACGGGAGCTCCATTAACCCAGAGCACAGGTGACTCTGTGGAAATCTGTCATGATCAGGAGACTGAGCTCAGATGAACTAGAGGACCATAACACAAAGGATCTGTGTGGAATCACTTTTCAGCAAGATCTGAAGTGACAGCAATTTGAGATTAAAGGCTCCAGTGAGGGCATAAAGGGTAAGAATTCTGTTGTCAACAAAAAGAGATCCTCCAGTTTGAGGTACCAGGGAGTGAAAGCATTGGGCACAGTAAAAAAGACCCTATGTTTTGGATCCTGGCTCAGGAGCGCTCCAACAACATGACCTCGATTAAGTCAGCTCCTCTCTGAGGTTTATTCTCTTCATCTGTTCAGAGGGATGAATAATGCCTATTTTTCAGAGTTGCTGTGAGGATTAAATGAGATACTGGATTCTGAAATGCACTGGAAACTGTAGTGGGGTGAATGGTGGCCCCAGTGGTAATCTCTATGTCAAACCGCTGAAACTTTTCTGACCTTATTTGGAAAAAGGTTCTTTGCAGGTGTAATTAGGTTAAGGATCTTAGGATAAGGAGCTCAATCTGTGTTATCTGAGTGTGCCTTAAATCCAACGACAAGTGTCCTTGTAAGAGACATGCTGAGGAGAGACAGACAGATAGAACAGGAAGTGATGTGAAGACAGAGGTTAAAGAGATTAAAGTGATGGGGCCACAAACCAGGGAATGCCGGCAGCCACCAGAAGCTGGGATAGACAAGGAAGGGTTCTTCTCCACAGCCTCTGGAGGAAGTGCTGCCCCATTGATATCTTGATTTTTGTCCTTCCGGACCCCAGAACTGTGAGAGAATAAATTTCTGTTGTTTTACGGTACCAAGTTTGTGGTAATTTGTTATGGCAGCCATAAGATACTAACACAGGAACTATAGTATGAAAGATTATTATTATTCTGGCACATTCGATGACTGCCTCTAAGGCTGAGAAGGGGGTCTTCAGGGCCATAAACACGATTCTAGACCCCTGAGCTAAGTCCTCCTCTATCCATGCATCTTGCACTTTCCTGTCTTCTTGCTCCAGCCCTGTGGGTGAGGGCTGAGGTTTCCTAAGGCTGGTGAGAACTCTAGAACTCAGGCGATAGTCCCCTCTTCTCCTCACTGTGCCCCCTTGCTGTGCCCAGGCAGCTCTGAGGCAGGCATAGAATGATCCCCAGGTACTTTCAGCACAGTGGGCAAAAGTCAGTCCATACCAGCCCCATAACTAATGTCTGCACAACACTGGCAGTTGGCAAAACACTTCACATCCATTATGTCATTTAACGGTTGTAGTGAGGACTACAAACCACGGAGGTAGACGGCAGAGGCACAATCACCCCATTTTACGGAGAGAAAACAGGTTCAGAAAGAAGAGGGCAACCCAAAGGCACCCAGTTGGTAAGTAGCAGGTACCTACAACAATTAGCATACTGTTCATTTATAGGAAGTTGTTGTTAGTTGCCGTCGATTCCAACTCATGGTAACCCCAGGTGTGCAGAGTAGAAAAGCTCCATAGGGTTTTTAAGGCTGTGACCTTCTGAAGCAGATCTCCAGCCTTGTCTTCCAAGGCGCCTCTGGGTGTGTTCCAATATCCAAGCTTTTGGCTAGTATCATGACCATAAAAAGGTGAAATCTGTGTTACCAGCTGTCTGGTAAAAGGAGAATAAATCACTGACCCATGTTCTATTTTCTCTGAAAAATAAAGTACAAAAAATGCCTTTTTTTTTTTTTTTTAAACCAAGGATCCATTATCTTCCTGTGTTTTGCTAAGGAACCTAGACCCACATGAAATAACTATTTCACCTTTAAGTTGCAGAAGTCGGAGTGGAGTATTCTATAATTTCACCTTTTATTCAGCACCTGGTACCCCCTGAGAGCATTATAAATAATAAATTCACCAAAGCTGTTCTGCTGTTTGGGAATTTTAAATTGTTCTGCCGCGGAACATTTTTGTCAGTTTCTCATTCTCTTTCGGAAGTTCGAAACAGATCTTTTTTGTGTGTGTGTGTAGAAGACATGGATGTGCTCAGACAATTTCAGACTTTCTTGTTTATTTTTAACATTCCTATTTTGCTCAGGGCCATAATAACACACTGCAGGTAGCAGGAGAGATGTGAGAGAGTGCCAGCAAGGGTAAAAAGCAGAGGGCGCGCGTGCATGGAAAGGACCCTCCAAGCCCTGGGCAGAGATGGCCCTGGGCTTGAAAAGACCACTGAAGAGCACAGTTTAGAAGTCTGGAAGCCACAGTTCCTTTTATAGCTGGTCTATTTCATCCCTGGGCTTTTATCGGGCTGATGTCCCCATGCCCTGTGCCACAAAGGCAAATGCCTGTGCTCCAAAGCACCACCCACCCTTGTTCTTCCCCCACCCACCCATTGCTCTTATCTTTTCTTCTGCCCTGATCTCGTCTTTGACACCCCATTGCTTCTTCAGGTCCATCTTCAGAACCCTCCTTTTCATCCACTCTGCCTCATAGTGGCCCCCAGGTTCTGCTCCTGGCTTCTCAGACCTCTACTCTTTGTGATTTGGCTTTGCAGATTCCCTTGGTTGTGGCTTTCCTCATTGCCTTGATAACAGCTGTAGCTCCTGGTTCCCCAAACTCCTACACCCAGTGGGGCCAATCCCCAGATAGGTGCCTGTCTCTTGCCAGCCTGTCTTCTGTGCTGCACTAAAGATGAAACCAATCTGGTTCCTTGGACCATTGTAGCTGCTAGAATCTGAGTATAACCGGTATTCACACAATTAAGCAGAGTTAGAAAACTGCATCAGATCACTAGGCAGTGTGGCTTCTAAGACCTCCCAAGACGCCAAGTCAGGGGGCTTTTTACAGCTGAATTGGCTGCCTTAGGGAAGAGGGCACCATCGGTTAACTGCCACCTCAGAGGGAGGAGTTCAGGAAGGTCAGAGTGGATTAGGGGTTGCCCTGGTGGTGCAGTGGAGCCCTGGTGGCACAGTGGTTAAGAGGCTGGCTGCCAAGCAAAAGGTCAGCAGTTTGAATCTACCAGCCACTCCTTGGAAGCCCTACGGGGCAGTTCTACTCTGTCCTACAGGGGCGCTATAAATTGGAATGGGTTTGGGCCTTAGTCAACTAGAACGCAGGAAGTGAGTGAGTGTCTGTGTGTTTGTGTGAGAGAGAGAGAAGAAGAGAAAGACAGAGAAAGGTTATTCAAAAGCCATCTTTGCCTCTTCCCCATCAAGAGGAGAGAAAGGGGCTGAGGGTCCATGTTGTGGCAGGGACTGCATTTCCCAGCCCCCTTGCCTCTAGATAGGACCATGTGCCTGTGACTGGTACTCACAAATGAAAGGTGCTTGTAAGTGATGTGGGTCACCTCTGGCCCAAGGGGACTAAAAGGCAAGCGTGCCTTCTCGCTCTTGTTCTCCTTCCACTGGCTTGATGTGGATGAGCATATGGAAAGCTGTGTGTTAAAGATGCCAGGGCCACAGAACGCAAAGAGCCTGGGTCTTAAGGATAGTCACCAGGAACGTCCATTTGGGGCTGTCATGGGTTAAACTGTATCCCCCAGGATTATCTGTCAACTTGGCTAGGTTATGATGCCCTTGTATGACTGTATGATTGTCTACCATTTTGTCTTCTGGTGTGATTTCTCTATGTGTTGTGAATCCTATCACTATGATGTAATGAGATGGATTGGCAGTAATTATACTGATGAGGTCTACAAGATTGGGTAGTGTCTTGGGCCAATCTCTTTTGAGATGTGAAAGAGAGAGGTGAGCAGAGAGAATTGGGACCTCATACCAACAAGAAAGCAGAGCCAGGAGCAGAGTACCTCCTTTGGACCTGAGGCTCCTGCGCTGAGATGCTCTCAGACCAAGGGAAGACTGATGCATCACAAGGACCTTCCTCCACAATCGACAGAGAGCCGGTGCCTTGAATTTGGCTTCTAGCCTACAGGACTGTGAGAGAATAAACTTCTCTTTGTTAAAGCCATCCACTTGTGGTATTTCTGTTATACCAGCATTAGATGACTAAGACAGGGACTTTAAATGAATAAGAAAAAAAAAAAAGCTTCTATTGTATTTGAGCCATTGCACTTTTTATTTTTTTTTCCTTGGTTTATTTGTTACGGAAGCTATCTTTACCCAAACTAATACACACACATTTTTCCATATCAACACATTCATAACATTGACCACAAAAGAAAAGAGTGGGTTTTCCCTAATGAGTCCCTTTATCCACCAGCACCAGACGATGAGCCCAGGTCTTGATGGTGAGGATCGACCTTTCCTTCCAACTTCTAATTTTACCCTCCTGAGAGCCATGGGAGCCAGGCAGGGCAGCTTTCATTGTTTCCATACCACAGAGGACAAAACTGAAGCTCACATGTGCCGGTTGCTTGTCTACGATCTTCTCACTTAACGAGAGTAGCAGAAACACAGTTGTGCTAATTCTGATGTGTTCACAGGAGCCTTGCACTCAGCAAGCGCCCTCTTGAAATCACACTTGGTGAGAAAGTGAGGCTGACTGTCCGGACAGAACTTCATCATGATTTGATTTGGGGATTGACCTGGAATAGCTCCATTATCAACAGGCACAGAGGAAGCCACTTGGGAGACAGCAGGGTGCCTGTGAGAGGAAATCACAGAAGCCTCCCGGAGCAAAATGCCCATTTTCACACCAGCTGCAAAGTGCAAAATGATATTAAATTGTCAACATCTTTCTCCTTGGTCTAAAGAATCTGAAATTCTATCTATGTGTGTCTGTCATCAGATCTGCTGTGTGGCTGTGGGGCCCTAAGACCACAGAAGGTTACACGCTTGGAGCGGGTGTCATTGTTTTCTGTCTCTGGGAGCTAGGGCAGGCCTCCTTGCCTTGCTCCACACTTCAGTCTTCTCAAGTGAAAGTTGAGATTTCAGGGCCGGGATGTTTATAATGATGATATAAAAATAATCATATGTGAAAGGATTAATGAATGTTATCTCATTAATGGAGATCAAATACGTAAAATATCTACCCAGGACCTATTATATAAATAGGTGATCACCTAAAGTAGCTCTCACTTGCCCTCTGTTATACCTACTACTAAATTATGCTAGTGGGCTTGCAGTTAGCAATAATAGGCTTTTTACAGAATAAAGGATTTGGCAATTGGGGTGGGCACTTGGTGGCCATTAGTATGGTTGTTCAGAGGCTCCTCCTATTTACCTACTCTTGACTGGTATTCTGTGTGTGTGTGTGTGTGTGTGTGTATGTGTGTGTATGAGAGAGAGAGTGAACAAGAGAGAAAGAGCAATAGCCACAAACTGGCCTCTACCCAGTAACTAAGAGCCTAATATTACATGATGTGAAGTGTGGAAGAGTATTGGTCCCTAGGTGGCACAAACAGTTTGCACTGTACTATTAACCAAAAAAAGTTGATGGTTCAAGTCTACCCAGCAGCACCACTAAAGAAAGGTCTGGCAATCTGCTTCTGTAAAAATTGATGTTGTGTGCTGTCGAGTTGATTTTGACTTGTATCAACCCTCTATGACAGAGTAGAGCTGCTCTATAGGGTTTCCTAAGCTGTAATTTTTACAGGAGCAGATGGCCAGGTCTTTTCTCCCACCAAGCAGCTGGTGGATTTGATCCACCAATCTTTTGGTTAGCAGCCAAGGGCTTAACTGTTGTGCCATCAAGGCTCCTTGTGCTGCCACCAGGGGTCCTTTCTGTATAGATTACAGCCAAGAAAACTCTACGGAGCGGTTCTACTCTGTAACACATGGGGTCACCATGAGTCAGAATCGATTCAAGGGCAACGGGTTTGGTTTTGATTTCTCATTTTTCATTATTTTTATTTATTATCTCCTTGTGGTCAATTGTATTTTCCAAAAATGGCCACAGTAATATTTTCATACCACATGGTCTTCCAGAATCTTGCTACTCCTTATCAAGAGGTAGAATTTATTTCCCCTCTCCTTGAATGTGGGTGGAACTTTGTGACAGCCTTGGCAAATAGAATGTGGCAGAAGTAAAGGTAAATGGTCTCTAAAGCTAGTTCATAAAAGGCCATATAGTTTCCACTAGGATCTCTCAGGATGCTTGTCTTTGAAATGCAGCCACCATCCTGTAAGGGAGCCCAAACTATAGCCATGTGGACAGTCCACGTGAGAGGAAGCCTTGTGGAGAGGAACTAAGGCCCTCCAGCCGATAGCATCAACCGTCAGACTTGGAAGTGAACAAGTCTTTAGATGATCCTAATCCCCAAACTTTGAGTCTCCCAGTTGAGGCCCCAGATGCTGTGGAACAGAGACAAGCTGTCCCCATTGTGCCTGGTTAAAATTCCCAACCCATGGGATGGGTGAGCTAAAAAAACAGTTGCTTTACACAGCTAAGTTCTGATGTATTTGATGCAGCAGAAGTAACTGGAACACTGCCACCCCCACCACCCCACACACACACACACTAGACCATAAACTTCTTGAGGTGAGAGGCTGCCTTATTTGTCACATAGCGATTAAGAGTTTGGCTGCTAATCAAAAGGTTAGCAGTTTGAATCTGCCAGTCACTCCTTCAAAACCCTGTGGGGCAGTTCTAGTCTTTCCTACAGGGACACTATGAGTCAGAATCAAAGGCAGTAGGTTTGGTTTTTTTTGGGCAAGCTGAGCAGAGACAAAAGTAGTAAATGGTGGTGGCAGTCTTCCTTAGGGACATTCAACATCCCTTTCAGTCATCGGGGAAACCTGGTAGTGTAATGGTTAAGAGCTATGGTTGCTAACCAGAAGGTTGGCAGTTTGAACTCACCAGGCGCTCCTTGGAAACCTTAAGGGGCAGTTCTACTCTGTCCTATAGGGTCACTGTGAGTTGGAATCAACTCGATGGCAACGGGTTTGTTTTGTTTGTTTCAGTCATTGGAAGACCAAGGAAGAATCGACATATTTGAATTATGGTGTTGACAAAAAATATTGAATAAACTATGGACTGTCATCGGGAGCCCTGGTGACACAGTGGCTAACCAAAAGTTCAAATCCACGAGTGGCTCCAGGGAGAAAGATGTGGCAGTCTGCTTTCATAAAGATTACAGCCTTGGAAACTGTACGGGGCAGCCCTACTCTGTTCTATAGAGTCACTACATGTCAGAATCTACTTGACGGCACACAACAGCAACATGGACTGCCAGAAGAACGAGCAAATCTGTCGTGGAAGAAATATAACCTGAATGATCCTCAGAAGCAAGGATGGACAGACTTTGTCTCACTTTGGATTCGTTATCAGGAGGGACCAGTCCCTGGACAAGGACATCATGGTTGGTAAAGTAGAGGGTCAGTGAAAAAGAGGAAGACCCTCAGCAGGATGGATTGACATAGTGGTTGCAACAACGGGCTCAAACACAGCGACAACAGTTGTGAGGATGGCACAGGACTGAGCGACAATATGGTCACTATGAGCCAAAGCCGACTTGATGGCACCTAACAACTGTGCTATGTGAAGCCAGAACTTCTGAGATGTGAGGTGTTTTTTAGTCATTCTGTCAAAAAATGTTTATTGAATGCCTAATGAATGGTAAGAGGGGCTGTACTAGATGCTGGGGATAAGACAGTAAATGAAACAGACATGGCTGCCGTCCTCGGGGAGCTTACAGTTTATTTATGTGGGGGGTAGTTTTCCAATATATATATATATATGTATATATATATATATACACACACAAAATTATTCCAAAATATGATAAATACTCTTAAGGAAATCCACAGGTGAAGATGGAAAATAACAGTGGAGGCCTGCTTGGGAAAGATGGTTAGCAAAGGCCTCTCTGAAGAAGTGACATTCAAGTTGAGAGATGAACAAGCCTTGGGAGGGGGCAGGGGTTGAGGTGAAGAACATTCTAGGTGGACAGAAAGAGCCTGGAATGTTTGGGGGAAAAATGAAAGAAGACAAGTGTAGTGGGGGCATAGTAGCCTAGAGAGAGGCGGGCAGGGCTGGAAGCTACGGAGTGTGAAGGGCCAGGCAGTGGAGCCTGGGAGGCCATGGAAAGCCACAGGAAGCCATTTGGATTTTCTTCCAGAGGCAATGAGAGCCATTGGAGAGTTTTAAGCACTTTAGTATAATTTTCGACAGTTTGTCTAATACCTCCTCGGTCTCACTTTCCAGTACCAGCTGTGCCAGAGACAGCAGACCAGTGAGGGAGAGCTTGTGTTAACACTTACGTTCCCACAGGTCCTTAGGAGGAGTTAGAAAATAAACCCTCTGAAAATGCTAAAGTCTCTGTAAAGGACAGCTCTCACCTGTGAAATAAATATAAACATTAGGCAGGTTTGCCAACATAGGTAATATTATGCTTTTAGTTACTGGGTAACAGAGGCCAATTTGTGGCTATCGCACTTGCTCTCTTCTCTCTCTCTCTCACACACACATACACACACACAGAATACCAGACAAGAGTAGGTAAATAGGAGGAGCCTCTGAACAACCAATGCAATGGCCACCAAGTGCCCACCCCCAATTGCCAAATCCTTTATTCTTTAAAAAGCCTCTCATCGTTCAGCGCTAGCCCACTAACTCTTACTTTACACCAGTTCTGGCACCCTAGGTATCTGATTTCAAAGTTGTTAGCAGCAGTAAGCTAGAAGGAGGTCAGTCGGGGAAGACCCACTGATGGAGCCAGGAGCAGTGTTGGCTGACAGCCTGATGCTAGGGAGGAGGAGGAGGCAAAAACCACAAGGAGACACCCAAGAACTTCAGAGCCGGGTGTGCAAGCAACCCCAATACCTCTGTGCCCCAGCTTCTTCTAGCAACAGTGTATGTTCTTGCTTTCATTATGCTCAGGGTCCCTGCAGTAAGAAAGCAGGGCATTTAGAGCACGTAGTAGAATTATTTCTATTCAAAATGGATAAAATAAAAGTTTTGGTGTTTAAAGGTGTAACAGCAACAACAACCAGCATTTGTGTTTATGTGCTTGTCCACTGTGTGCCAGGCACTGGATTCACCTGTCTAACCCTCACAATGGGCCCTGAGTTTTCCGGAAATGTCAGCTATCTGACAATCTGTGCTTCGGCTCCCCTCCCGCAGAGCCCACACACTCAAACACGCACATGCACACGTTCGAGTAAGGGTTCTCATGGACGTACTCAGGTGCTTCCCTCCTATTCATTATGAAATAAAAGCCACATTCCGCACGTGGCCCAGGCCAGCACTGCCCACCTCTGATCAGGGCCTGTGTGGAATGTCGGGAGCAGTAACCACACAGAACCAAAAGCCAGGGTATCTGCCTCATTGCTCATGGTGGTGGCTTGGGCTGGTGGGAGCGGGGCTTGGGCTCTGCCTTCGTTGGCTGTACGGCAGGTCCCTCGGCTCATCTCAGTGTGGTCCCATTCCCAGCTGTTGCTGCTGGAATTGTGTTTTCCCACGCCCAGGCCTGCCCAAGCTGTCACCAGCTGTGACCAGCTGTCAGCCAGTTGTTAGCACTCTGTTCCTCTCCCTGCCACGTGACAACTCCCCTCGGCAGCCAGAACCCAGAAGAGCTTTCTGACAGGCTGACTAATGGGCAGACAGCATTCAAGGCCTGAGCTCCATGTAGCTGGGACAAGACACAGGGAGACAGATAGATACCCAGAGAAACAAAAATGGAGTCAGAGAGACAGAATCAGAGAAAAAGGAGAGGTCATCAAGAGAGAAGCAGAGGGACAGACGGAAAGAAAGCAGGGACACACACACACACATACAGTGACAGGCAGAGAGGGAGGGGAGGCCATCCCGACCTAACAAGGTCGCAAAGAATCACTTTCCCTCAAACAGGAGTCAGAGCACCAGGGGTGTCACTAGGGGCCTCCACAGCCCTACTCTTCAAAGTGTAGTCCTCAGACCAGCAGCAGCATACCCTAGGAGCTTGTGAGAGGCCCACCCCAGAACTACAGAATCAGAATCTGCATTTCTGTGAGATCCCTAGAAGACTCACAGGTACATGAAAGCACTAGAAGTCTGCTTTAGATTGCTGCGCTGGCCTCTCAGGGACCTGGCCTCTCAGCGACCGGAAGATGGAAATGCAATGCGTTAAGTGTAGAGGTAGTCCCAGGCTTACGACATATTCCAGTTATGACAAACGGCACTTACCACTGCCCTTAGTAATAGGCACTGCAGACAGTGTCGCAGCACGTGATTTGCTGATGTTATCGTTCTCATGCCAACACCCAAAGACAAAGATTGAATTTATAAAGATACTGACAATAAAGGCAATAATAATGAAAACTAAAAAAAAAATGAGGTATTTGACTTACATTGGAACAGAACCGACTTACGAGGGAGTCCTCAGAACAGAACCCTGTCCTAAGTTGGGGACTTCATGTATACACTCTCATTCATTTCTCAGTGAACTTCAAGGGGTCAAGAGGAGCAATAGGGGAACCCGGCAGTGAGCACGAAGACCTGTACTCACCACACTCCCATGCCCTCCGCCACCCCGCAGTCACTTTGCATTCTGCTTTTGCCCTTCCTCCTCTCTCAGCCTCCCTTCCTAGTTCCAGGTGCCTGGCATGCTCCCCTCCTCAACCCCATCCAAATGGTCCCATACTTCCTGCAAGACAGAGTCTTAGAATCACTGATGCGGGAGGCTACTTTTGAGTAGACCCAGAATGCAGTGCTCTCCTCTCCTCTCCCTCACTAACCACCACCAACTGCCATAAGTCAATTCCAACTCATGGCGACCCCATGTGTGTCAGAGTAGAACTGTGCTCCATAGGGTTTTCAACGGCTGGTGTTTCAGAAGTAGGTCACCAGGCCTTTCTTTCAAGGCACCTCTGGATGAACCTCCAACCTACTGGTTAGCAGCTAAGTGCATTAACCATTTGTACCAGGAGCTCACCCCCTCCCCAACCAAAGACAAGTTCATAGAAGCTTCCAACCCCCTGGAGATTCTCTATGCTCCCAGCCTGCTTTACTGATTCCTTTGAATCACAGGTTTAAGTAATATTATTAGCCCCATTTCACAGATAAAAATGCTGAGGCTTAGAGGAGAGAACTGTCCTTTATTCAAGTATTTAGGATACCAAGTAAGTTCTAGGCTGGGGGACCAGTACCTATCTGAGATTTGCCCCTGGAGGCCTCTGCGCTGAATGGCAGGGCGGATGGTGCGGTGTGGCAAGCCAAGCCCAGAGGTGGGGCCAGGAGACCAAGAAATCTCAGCTGCAGGGTAAGAAGAGATAAGGGTGCTTTGTTCTATGGGCTATTTCCTGTGCTGAGGAATTCCTTTCGGGCAGCTCGCTCCCTCCTCTGCTGGCGCAATCCGCTCTCAAACGTCAAGAATGACAGTTATTATTTATTAATGAACTCGGCATCTGCTGGGTTCCACAAACAGAGGTCCCACTCGCCAGCTCTCAGTCTCTAGCCCTAAAGGGTTGCCTCTGCCCCTAGCCTGTCACAGCCGGGCACGGGGTATGGGAAGGGCCATGGGGTGGAGAGGTGCGGCACTTGGGCGACCCTGGACTGGGGGATGGGTAAGGAGGGGCCACCTGGGGCCCACAAACCAGTTGTGGAAAAAGGAGAGACCATTTTATCACTTATCAGCTTTGTCTCCTGGGGCAACTGACCTCACCTCTCTGGAACTCAGTTTCTCCAGCGGTAAAAAGGGACAGTGGTCCCAGCACGGCCTATCTAGAGGGCTGTGGGAGAATCTGAAGAATGCAAAAGCTTCATAAAGTGCTCAACAGATGGCCAGAGGGTTGCCCTTCCACCGGCCTTAACAGCCCCCTCATAGGAAACCACTTCAAGTTTTTATCTTGCAGATTATATTTTACGCCATGGATTAGGAAACACAATTTGCATTACAGTGACCACAATTTCAATTTTTAAAATCTCCTTGCTTGTAGAACTTTGAACTTTCCTGTTAGGAAGAACAAGTAAGCAATAAAGGTAGAAGGTGGTGATAGCAAAATGAAGGCCCTGCTTGTAAGTGAGCAGGAAGGGTAATGGAACACTGGAATGACCTTTGCACAGGGTTTGAGAGCTATAAATTTATGGTTGTGGAAAGACTTTTATTACTGACATTTTCTGTGAGAAAAATAACTTTATTTTTGCTTGTCTGAAACTCTCTAAACCTCAACCTGCTTTTTCTTGTGAAAATAATTGTTTTGATAACATGATTTCTGGATTATATATTAATATAACGCTCCTGTTGTGTATGCTAAGCCCTTCTATATTGTTTAATCTCCTCTCAAAAGCCCCCATGAGATGGTACTAGTCCATTTTCCAGACAAGAAGACTGAGGCCCAGAGAGGAAAAATAACTTAGCCAAGGTTACATAGTAGGCAAAACCCACGGCCATTGAGTCCATTCTGACTCATAGCGACTCTGAAGGACAGAGTAGAACTGGCCCATAGGGTTTCCAAGGCTGTAATTTTTAAGAAAGCAGAGTGCCACATCTTTCTCCTGCAGAGTGGCTGGTGGGTTCGAACTGCTGACTGTTCGGCTAACAGTGGAGCACCACTGCGCCACCATGGCTCCTTCACAGCAGGCAAGGGAGAGGGAATTTGAAGGCAGGACTATAGGATTCTAAAGACCTATTTAATACTCAGACCATCCTTCTGCGTACAAAAGACCCTGATGTTGCTCCATCCCAAACCAAAAAAAAACAAACCCAGTGCCCAATCGATTCGGACTCACAGCGACCCTATGGGACAGAGTAGAACTGCTCCACCCCAGTAAATAGCAAATGACATGAACTAGCAGAGGTGAGGAAACCCTGGTGGCATAGTGGTTAAGTGCTATGGCTGCTAACCAAAGGGTCGGCAGTTTGAATCTGCCAGGCGCTCCTTGGAAACTCTATGGGGCAATTCTACTCTGTCTTATAGGGTTGCTATGAATCGGAATTGACTTGATGGCACTGGGTTTGGTTTTTTATTTTAGCAGGGGTGAGAGCATTCTGTAAACTGTGAATTCCTCCCCATGGTCAGAATTTTTTATATGAAAGCTCTAATTTATTACAAGTAATTTAGAGCTTGTTATTTCCTCCACCAAAGGGTTCTTGCTTTTACAGAAGGAATCACCGCAGGGTTCCTTGAATAATGAACATTTAAAATATTACTCAATGCAACTTTTCAGGAACACAGTCTGCTGGAGGGAGGTGAGGGGCACTTTGGGCTGGGAGGTGAGATCTCTGACTTTAGAATTTTAGAATTCTGCACATGCAAGAGAAATCCAGCTGAGCCCTCCTAGTGAGGACAAATGCTTGGGGTCACCCCCACCTGTTTACAGCCCTGGAGCAACCAAATCATTTTTTAAACCTACATTGTTATTTATCATCACTCTCCATATAATGGAGCCCTGGTGGCGCAGTGGTTAAGAGCTTGGCTGCTAACCAAAAGGTTGGCAGTTTGAATTCACCAGCCACTCAGTGTAAATCCTATGGGACAGTTCTACTCTGTCCTGTAAGGCCGCTGTAAGTCAAAATTGACTTGATGGCAATGAGTTTGGCTTTTTGGTTCTCCATATAGTAGCTTACATTTATAGTAGAACCTAACAGAGTTGTACTTCAATGACACTCAGAGAGGTTTAGTAACTTGCCCAAGGCCATACATACAAGCAACACTTAATAGTCAATATATGACCTAATTAACAGAAATGATGATTACCATTTACTGAGGACCTACTAAGTGCCAGGTACTTAATTCTCAAAACAATCTTGCAAGGTATTTATTACCCTCCCAATTTTATAGATGAGGAAACGGAGGTTCAGAGGGGTTAATTGACTGCCCCAAGGTCATAAAGCCAGTAATGAAGCAAAGATTTGAACCAAGATCTTATTGACAAATCTCTCTCTACTTCAGTGGGCTGCCTCCTCCCAATGCCTTAGCCTTCCTCTGCACAGCCTTTGATAAAGGATCTTGTTTCTTTTACAGCAAGCAATCAGTGAAAGGCATATTTAGCCTTGGATCGTTAGTTAGGAGCTGACTCTGGCATGCGTCCAGTGTGGGCAGGTTTAGTTCCTCGCTGCCCTGCCCTTCAGCTTCCCCATCAGGCAAAGAGAAGGCAGAATCAGTGGCTGGCCTCCAAGGGCATGTCCGAGTCCTGCATTCCAACACTCCAATATCACATAGCCTCTCAAACAGAACTGCCTTTAAAAAGAAGCCAAATTCTTAGGCCGACCATAGGTCCCGGTTTGCCCCAGACCGTCCCAGTTCCTGCCTGTTACCTAGTGTAATGGCAATTGTGCCCTCTTGAACTTTTGAAAGCACCCTGGTTTGAGTGACATGCTTACCCTCCAGATTTACCAACTATGCTTTGTTTTGGCAACAGCTGACTTCAGACCTCACGGTCAGAGCTGTGTCTTGCAAATTCTTTATTACTATTTGGTTTGAACCTACAAGGTAACCCCATCCAAAGACTGTCACAATTGATATTACAAGCTTTGTTTTGAAATCACTCAATGGGGACAGTCATATGTATCTTTGCTAAAAATTTGCAAGCCAAGATCCCTAATGATTTGTTTGTTTTTGGCTTCAAAGCTTTTAAAATCTCTTTTATCTATTGTCTGATATGAATTACTCTATAATTAAGAAAAGGAAAAAAAAACTCAGTTCAATAATTTGCTTTTTAAATCTGTGACCCAGTGCACGCAAAATGGTCGGCCTGGTAGGATGGGTAAAAAACAATGACTATCCCAGGGTGTTTATGAGTTGGTATTTAAAGAATCATACATTTATATAAGTGGAATGAGAAAAAGATTGCCCTGCTACCTTCTTTGGTAGTTTGTTGTCACTCTGAGAAGTCTTTAAACATTTTTGTATGATCAAGAAGTAATGCATGTCCATTCTTGAAAATATAGAAAAATACAAAATCATAATAATCCCATTATCTAAGGTATCTATGGGGCAGGGATGGTTCCACGGTAGAACCATCTCCCTTTCCGTGTGGGAGACCAGGACTCAACTCCTGGCCAATGCACCTCGAGCACAGCCACCATCTGTCTGTCAGTGGAGGCTCCTGTGTTGCTATGATGCTAAACAGATTTCAGCATAGCTTTGAGACTAAGGCAGACTAGGAAGAAAGGCCTGTGACCTACTCGTGAAAATCAGCCAAGGAAAGCTCTGTGAATCACAATGGTCCAGTCCATTGTGCATGAGGTTGTCATGAGTCAGGGGCCAACTTGATGCCAGTTAATGACAACACAGACAACTACTATTAAATTTTGATATATACTACTAGTTATCTTTATATTAATGTATACACTATTGGTCCCAAAATAGGATCACGTGTTACATCCTCTTCTATAACCTACATTTTTCATTTACACAGTAGACTTTGTTTTTCTACTTCACTGAATACATTCTACAAGATCATTTTAACACCTATGTGGTAGTCTATCATATCGACATACCAAAATTTACATAACTATTTCTCTACTGCTGGATATTCCTTTCCAAGTTTTTTGCTTATAAAAACAAAAAGGACTGAGATGATCATCGCTTTAGCTAAAATTTGGTGCATCTCCCAGGTTAAAGGATGTACAATTTTAAGGTTCTTGACATGTATTGCCAACACAGTCGCTGTGAAAATTCTGAAACTTCCAAAATGAACATAAAGTAAGAGAAATTGAGGGCTGATCTTATAGTTATAGATTTCCCTCCCGTGATCCACTTTGCATCTCATCATGAAAACTTCCAAACCCAAACAGGCTGCCTGTTCTGATACCAACAGTCTTCTGAGGCAGGGAAGCTGCAGAGGGGAAGAACACAGGGCAAAGGGACTGGAAATCTGGCTTTTAATTCAGGCTCAGCTCTCACCACTTCTGATCATAAGCAAGATCTCTGGTCTTCTAGACCCAAGTTCCTTAATTTGTGAAACTAGGAGGTCAGTCAGATAATTACCAGAGGCCCTTCCTGCTCTTACATTGGAAATAAGATTGATGGAATGTAGGTAAAATATTAACATGGTACATCTGAGTTTAGCTCCCTCTGCTTTCTTTCCCCTCCTTTGAACCTTCCCACGCCCATACATCTTCCCCCTGAGCTTGGTACCTTCCCTTATTTCACTCCAAAATTCATCCTTGGACAGCCTTCAGCTGGTCACCAACAATTACTAAGTCTTTTTTAGTCATACAGGGTCGCTTCGAGGCAATGGGATGGGTTTTTTTTCCTCCTATATGCTCCTTTGCAGTTTATCTGGAGTCTTTGAAATGCAAATCACTCCAACCTGCTGGTAGGGAAACTGACCTTCCCAGCTCACTCCAAGCCCCAAGCAGAAGGACTCAGTGGCCTGCTTCCGGAGATCAAAGGGGCATTGTTCATCTAAAGTTCATCACCAGAAAATCTAGATTAGCAAATAGTTCCACCCTCGTCAACCTTTAATATCAAACCTCTGTCAACATGGGCAGGACACAGGGGTTCTGGGGACTCCTTGGCTGAGCAGCTCAGGAAGAGATGTTCCTTTGACAGCTCCAAAGAGGGACAAGGCACCAGACAAAGTTGTTTCTGATCTCTCTCAATATAGAGTAAATCAAAATGGTTAAGAGTGGGTGCTCTAGAATCAGTTTACCTGGATTACTTTCTTGGATCTTGCACAGTAGAGGTGACAACACAGGCTTTTGGAATAAACTAGATAAATTCAAACAGCTATGTCAAGGTGACATTTGTTCCAACTGCCTCAGTGGTACAGTTACTGCAAATCTGCAGTCTCTGCCTTGCTCTTCTTTGACCTAGTGCTTACGGGGTTTCTTAGTCATCTAGTGCTGCCGTAACAGAAATACCATAAGTGGATGGCTTTAACAAAGAGAAAGTTATTCTCTCAGTTTGGTAGGTTACAAGTCCAAATTCAGGGCAACAGTTCCAGGGGAAGGCTTTCTCTCCCTGTGGGCTCTAGAGGAAGGTTCTTGTGCTCAATCTTCCCCTGGCCAAGGAGGTGTTCAGGTGCAGGGACCCCGTGTCCAAAGGATGTGCTCTGCTCCTGGTGCTACTTTCTTGGTGGTATGAGCTCCCATTCTCTGCTTGCTTCCCTTTCCTCTTATCTCTTGAGAGATGCAGGCCACACCCAAGGGTAACTCCTTTACACTGGATCAGGGATATGACCTGGGTAAGGGTGGTGTTACAATCCAACCCTAATCCTTTTAAACATAAAATTACAATCACAAAAGGGAGGACAACCACAGGATGCTGGAAACCATGGCCCAGCCAAACTGATACATACATTTTTTGGGGGGGGACACAATTCAGTCCATGACATTGGTCAGTGGAGGTCAGCAAGCTCTGGCCAACAGGGATGAATTCTGAGCCACAGGTTTCTGTTCCCTGACATACTACCCAGTTTGGTTGTCTGGGTTCCTGCCTTGTCTTTCCAGTCAATACTTCAGGCCTGTATGGACACAAACATTATCTCCATTCCTTCCTGGAATTCCTCTAAAAATGATAGTAAAAGAATGCAAAGGGCAAAAACCACAAGGACAAAGAGAGCAAGAGAAGAGACAAGACCAAACAAGGGATATCTACACAATTCCAGAAGCTGGAAACCAGGTGGATCAATGGTAATTGATTAAGCAGACAGAAGTATAACCTAACTTTCTTCATTAAGTTGAGTAAACTAGTGAGGGACAACAAACAAGAGATGCCAACAAAGTTTTAAAAACAAGAAAACAGATGGATTAATGTTATCTGACTTAAAAGAAAGGGCAAAAAGTAAATCTAACTTCCTTCAGTAAAACCAACTAGAAATAAGTTGACGAGTCCCAGAAGTATAGAAAGGCTCAGAGTCAGAGGCTCCAGGTTTCTCAAGAGGAAAGGAGTATGGGGCTGAAAACTAAAGTATTAGCTAAAAGTCTTCATAAGAAGCAGTTAGACCTCCAGACGCCAACCCACATATCTTATGTGCCCATTTTGGCAAAATGCTGATGGTTTACTCTCTAAAAAAGCTGAACTGCAGAGGATGTTGTCTTGGAGACACCAGGCACAGATGAAAGGTAAAAGGCAGGAAGATCTGTGATCTTGAGAGTAGGGGGGCAAAGTAAAAGTACCTTCACCTGGACTTCTGGCCAAAACAATGACTTAGTCAGATACATCACAAAGTCCCTCTATAGCAAAGACCCAAAAAATCAAATGAAACAGATACAGAGGACACCCTGGAACCCTGTGCCTCAAATGAAAGGATAAAGAACTAGATCAAACACTGACTGGAAGAAGAAAATGACTGAAAACAGCAAACGAGAAGAGACAAAGTGGAGGACCCTTGCCACCCAGCCCCATGGCCATCTTGAGACAAAGACAGCAGCAATCAAGGGTGAGGAACACAGAATTCCCAAGAGGATACAGAGTACCTGTGTAGACATACCTAAAATGAAATAAGGTGCTGATTGCTGGCCACAGCCAATAGAAAGAACCAAGGCACTCTTGCCAAAGAAGCACGCTCCCCTCCCCACAACCTTCTGGTAATTATAAGCACACATACCCCCATCTCTGCAGCCTCCACCATGGGGGAACAAGGTACAAGACCTCTGCTTTCCTTCTTCCCAGCCCTGACCACAACTACCCCTGCCTGACGGCCCTGCCAAAAGGTGGCAGGCTGCCTCAGTGCAGCACTGGCCTCTCACCCCACCCCTCCCAGCTGCCAACTCAAACCAGCAGCAGCAGGTTGCTCCAGTGCTGTGCCGGCCACCTGCCCCACCCCTCCTGCCCACCGACCCAGTCAAGCTCCCTCCCAGTGAGAGGCAGAGGTGGCCCTACCCATGCATACCCCACCCACCACTCCCCCTGACCTGGCAAGGGGCGGCAACCACATATGCACACACTTGTCTGCCCATGGCCTGCATCCCACCTGACCTGGCAAGAGGCAGTGGCAGTGTGTTTGTGCATGCCGCACGTACTATTCCCTCCCCCTTTCACCTACTCACCACCCGCCCCACCACCAAAACCACCTGGCAAGGGGCAGTGAGCACGCAATAGACAGCAGCCAACACCTGCCCAACCTGCCCTCAATCATCCTGCACACCAGTGAACAGAAACCCAGGCTCACACACCCAGCTGCTAGAGACAGGTGGCAAGTGCTCCAGTGTGGCCAGACTAGTGACGAGAACAGCATGCCTATCCCACCTACCCAGACACATCAAAGTAGAACATATTGCAAAAATCAGGATAGAGCAAAAAACCATACAATTAATAAACAGAATAACACCTTAAAGCCTCAGAAACAACAGACAATATAAAATCACCTAAAGAAGCAGGAGAAGATGGTGCCAGCAAGTGAAAAAAGTAAAGAACCAGGAAACCTCCCTGAGGAAGAAATCGTAATGGAACAACTGATAAGGAACTCAAAAAACTTATATATAGGGCTCTCCAAGAAATCAAGGAAGATATAAATGAAAACACAGGCAAAATCAAGGAAAACATAGAAAAAAAGCTCTAAAAGAATTCAAGAAGACAATACAAGAACAAAATGACAAAATATACAGAAAATTAGAAATCTTACAAAAACAGCAACTAGAAATCCAGGAGATTAACACTAAAATTTCAGAAATAGATAACACATTGGAAAGACAAAGGAGTACAATTGAAGCAATGGAAGACAGAATCAGCAAAATGGAAGACAAATTCCTTGATACAAATATGTCAGAGGGATGATCAGAAAAAAGAATGAAGAAAAATGAAGAAAGGCTTAGAGGTATGTGGGATACTATCAAGAGGAAAATTTATGCATGATAAGAATTCCAAAACAAGAAAAGGGGGGAAAAAAAAACTCAGAGAAAATTTTCTAAGACTTGCTCAAAGAAAACTTCCCTAATACCATGAAAGATAATACGATATCTATCCTAGAAGCTCAGTGAACCCCAGATAGACAGACCCAAAAGAAAATCATCAAGACATATTATAACCAAACTTTCCAAAACCAAAGACAAGGAAAGAATCCTGAGAGCAGCTCAGGAAAAATGAAATGTTACCTACAAAGAGAAAACAATAAGACTAAGCTCTGATTTCTCAGCAGAAGCCATGCAGGCAAAAAGGCAATGGTATGACATACATAAAACCCAGAAACAAAAAAAATTGCCAACCAAGATAATATATCCAACAAAATTGTCCATCAAATATGATGGAGAAATTAGGATATTTACAGATAAACAGAAATTAAGGAAACTCGTAAAAATCAGACCAACCTTACAAGAAATACTAAAGAGAGTCCTTTGAATAGAGAATCAATAATGTCAGACAACAACCTGAGATTAAGACACATGACAACATCACCTGGAAAACAACTCAGATAATGAATTTTCAAGAACAAACTAAAGCTACAAGACTGGAAATAAGGAACCAGAAACATCAATCTGTAAACAATGATGACTTCAAAACAAAAAAATGGAATAAATGGTGTAGTTACAGAACTTCTATATGGACAGAAAGTCAAGATGATATTAAGATGATAGGACAGATTTTTTTTTTTAATAATTTTTATTGAGCTTTAAGTGAACGTTTACAACTCAAGTCAGTCTGTCACATATAAGCTTATATACACCTTACTCCATACTCCCACTTAATCTCCCCCTCATGAGTCAGCCCTTCCAGTCTCTCCTTTCGTGACAATTTTGCCAGTTTCTAACCCTCTCTACCCTCCTATCTCCCCTCCAGACAGGAGATGCCAACACAGTCTCAAGTGTCCACCTGATACAAGTAGCTCACTCTTCATCAGCATCTCTCTCCTACCCATTGTCCAGTCCCTTCCACGTCTGATGAGTTGTCTTCGGGAATGGTTCCTGTCCTGGGCCAACAGAAGGTTTGGGGACCATGACCGCCGGGATTCCTCTAGTCTCAGTCAGACCATTAAGTCTGGTCTTTTTATGAGAATTTGGGGTCTGCATCCCACTGATCTCCTGCTCCCTCAGGGGTTCTCTGTTGTGCTCCCTGTCAGGTCAGAGGACAGACTGTTTTGAAGTTAAGAAAAGGTAAATTTCAGGGTAACCACAAAGAAAATTAATAAACTTTCTCATCCAAATAAAAAGGAAGCAATTCATGAAGACTCAATAAAAACAAAATCAACAGGAACAAATGAAATGAAAAGAGAACCCACAAACAAAATGAACTCAGCACAGAGTATGCAGCGCAAAGAAATCATCAGCACCATACACACACACAAATTGCAACAAAAGGAGAGCAGTAAATTCATACCTATTGATAATTATGCTGAATGTAAATGCATTAAATGCACCAGTCAAGAGACAAAGAGTGGCAGAATGGACAAGAAGACATGACCCATCGATATGCTGCCAACGAGAGACACACTTTAGACACAAAGTTAAAAACAAGCTAAAAACCAAAGGATGGAAAAAATATGTCAACAAATGACAACCAAAAAAGAGCAAGAATGGCAATATTAATCTTTGATGAAATAGATTTTAAGGTAAAAGCCAACATAAGAGACAAGGAAGGGCAGTACATAATGATTAAAGTGTGACTCCAACAAGAAGACTTAACCATAATAAATATCTATGCCCCCAATGAAAAAGCTCCAAAATACATAAAACAAACTTTAACAGAATTGAAAACTGAAATAGACAACTTCATAATAATAGTAGGAGACTTTAACACAGCATTTTTTTTTATTATTGACTTTTATTGAGCTTCAAGTGAACGTTTACAAATCAAGTCAGACTGTCACATATAAGTTTATATACACCTTACTCCGTACTCCCACTTGCTCTCCCCCTAACGAGTCAGCCCTTCCAGTCTCTCCTTTTGTGACAATTTTGCCAGCTTCCAACTCTCTCTATCCTCCCATCCCCCCTCCAGACAGGAGATGCCAACACAGTCTCAAGTGTCCACCTGATATAATTAGCTCACTCTTCATTGGCATCTCTCTCCTACCCATTGTCCAGTCCCTTTCATGTCTGATGAGTTGTCTTCGGGAATGGTTCCTGTCCTGTGCCAACAGAAGGTTTGGGGACCATGACCGCTGGGATTCCTCTAGTCTCAGTCAGACCACTAAGTATGGTCTTTTTATGAGAATTTGGGGTCTGCATTCCACTGATCTCCTGCTCCCTCAGGGGTTCTCTTTTGTGCTCCCTGTCAGGGCAGTCATCGATTGTGGCCGGGCACCAACTAGTTCTTCTGAAACACACCATTTTTGATGAGGGCAGAACTAGAAAGAAACCCAACAAAGATACAGATCTAAACCACACAAACAACCAATTTGATCTCCTAGACATATACAGAACACTCACCCAACAACAGCATAGTATACATTCTTTTCCAGTACACATGGGTCTTTATGCAGAATAGACCACATGTTAGGCCATAATGCAAGCCTCAATAAATCAAAAAACATCAAAATAATACAAAGCATCTCCATGGATGTCAATGCTATAAAATGCTGTAAAATTAGAAATCAATAACATGGAGAATAAGGAAAAAATAATATACATGGAAACTAAATAACACCCTGCTGAAAAACCAGTGGCTGAAAAACCAGTGGATAATAAATGAAATAAAAAATCCCTAGAATCAAATGAGAATGAAAACATAACTTAGCAAAATATATCAAAACTTTTGGGGCACAGCAAAAGCAGTGCTGAGAGGACAATTTATAGCAATAAACACACACATCAAAAGGAAAGAGCCCAAATCAACACCTTAACCCAACAACTCCAACAACAGGAAAAGAGAAGCAAGAAAAGCCCACAGTCACCAAAATAAAGGAAAAAATAAATAAATGAAACAGAAAAGAACAAGACTGGAAGTTGGTTCTGTGAAAGGATTAATAAAATCGACAAGCCACGGGTCAAATTGACAAAGGAAAAGAAGGAGAAGATGCAAATAACATAGATAAGAAATGAGATGAGTTGACATTACAACTGAAATAAAAAGGATAATGACAGAATGCTATGAACTGTACTCCAACAAATTTGAAAACCAGAAGAAATGGACAAATTTCTAGAAACGCATTACCTACCTAGACTAACACAAGCTGAGGTAGAAAATTGAACAAAACCATAACAAACAAATTTGAAGAGATTGTAAAAAAAAAAAACTTCCAACAACAACAAAAAGCCCTGGCCCAGGTGGCTTCACTGGAGAATTCTATCAAACATTCAAAGAAAAGCTGACATCAATTCTACTCAAACTATTCCAGAACATAGAAAAGGATGAAATACTTTTGAATTCATTCTATGAAGCAAACATAACCCTGATACCAAAGTCAGGCAAAGAAGCCACTAAAAAAGAAAATTATCTACGAATACCTCTCACAGATATAGATGCAAAAATTCTCAACAAAATTCTAGCCAATAGAATCCAACACCATATCAGAAAAATAATACATCATGACCAACTGGGACTCACACTACATATGCAAGGATGGTTCAACATTAGAAAATCAATCAGCGTAATCCACCAGATAAATAAAATAAAGAAGAATCACATCATCATCTCAATCAATGCAGAAAAGGCATTTGATAAAATCCAACACCCACTCCTGATAAAAACTCTCAATAAAACAGGAATAGGAGGGATATTCCTCAACATAATTAAGGGTATATATGCAAAACCAACAGTCAACATGATTCTCAATGAAGAGAGGCCGAAAGCATACCTTTTGAGAATGGGAACCAGGCAAGGATGCCCTTTATCAGCACTCTTATGCAATATTGTACTGGAAGTCCTAGCCAGAGCAAGAAGGCAAGAAATGGAAATAAAAGGCATCCAAATTAGTAGGGAAGAAGTAAAATTATCCCTATTTGCAGATTATATGATCCTATAGATAGAAAGGAAACCCTGGTAGCGTAGTGGTTAAGAGCTACAACTGCTATCCAAAAAGCTGGCAGTCCAAATCCACCAGGCGCTCCTTGGAAACTCTATGGGGCAGTTCTGCTCTGTCCTATAGGGTCACTATGAGTCAGAATTGACTTGATGACAATGTTTTTTTTTTTTATATACATAGAAAACCCCAGTGATTCTACAAAAAAGCTACTGGAACAGAAGCATTCAGCAAAGTGGCAGAGTACAAGAATTAACACATAAAATCAGTCAGATTCCTCCATGCTAACAAAGAAAACTCTGAAAAAGAAATCAGGAAAAAAATACCATTTAGAGTAGCCCCCAAGATAAAATACTTAGGAATAAGCCTAACCAGGGATGTAAAAGACTTATACAAAGAAAACTACAAAACACTACTGCAAGAAACCAAAAAAGACCTACCTAAATGGAAGAACATACCATGCTCATGGATAGGGAGACTTAACATTGTGAAAATGTCAATATTACCCAAAGCAATCTACAAATATAAAGCAATCCTGATCCAGATTCTACCAACATTCCTTAAAGAGATGGAAAATCTAATCACTAGTTTTATATAGAAAGGAAAGAGGCCCTGGATAAGCAAAGCACTACTGAAGAAGAAGAACAAAGTTGGAGTCCTCACACTTCCTGATCTCGGAACCTACTGTACAGCCATGGTAGTCAAAACAGCCTGGTACTGGTACAATGACAGACACAGACCAAAGGAACAGAATTGAGAACCCAGAAGTAAATCCATCCACTTATGGACAGCTGATCATTGACAAAGTGTTGAAATTTATTAAATGGGGAAGAGAGTCACTTTAACAAATGGTGCTGGCAAAACTGGTTATCCATTTGCAGAAAAATGAAACAGAATCCATACCTCACATCATATACAAAAATTAACTCAAGATGGATCAAAGACCTGAATAAAAAACCTCAAACTATAAAGAACATGCAAGAAAAAACAAGGGCAAACCTAGGAGCCCTAATTTATGGAATAAATAGACTATCAAACATAACTAAAAATGCACAAACATTAGAAGATAAACTAGACAACTGGGACCTCATAAAAATTAAACACCTATGCGAATAAAAAGATTTCTCCAAAAGGGTAAAAAGAGAACCTACGGACTGGGAAAAAAATTTTAGCAATGACGTATCTGACAAGGTACTAATCTCTAAAATTTACAGAAAACTTCAATACCTCAACAACAGAAAGACAAACAATCCAATTTAAAAATGGGGAAAGGATATGAACAGACACTTCACCAAAGAAGACATTCGGGTGTCCAAAAATACGTGAAGAGATACTTGCAATCCAGAGCTGTTAGAGACATGCAAATCAAAATAACAACGAATAGTTTAAACAATAACAAAATTAATGAAATTTCGAAAAACAACAACAATATTGAGATATCGTCTCACCCCAGCAATAATGGCAATGATCAAAAAAACAGGAAATAATTAATGCTGGCAAGGGTGTGAGGAGATTAGAACTCTCGTACACTGCTGGTAGGACTGTAAAAACTGTGGAAAACAGTATGACGCTTCCTTAAAAAGTTAGAAAAGGAAATTACGGTAAATACTACTACAGACACAATCCTGTAATAATAATTTACATGTGGATACATAGGTAGGTATGTAAGCTGAATAGGTGTGAGATGGCATATGGCAGTACACCCACGAGCATATATACGTTTGGAAGAGGATATTTCTACATATGTATTTGTATGTGCTGCAAGATATCCACATATGTAGTAGAGCACACAGGGGGCAAAGTTATGAAAACTCCTTAGCCATAACCAAACACCTTGAGGGACTGAGTCTCTGGGCTTGAGGGTTTAGGACCATAGTCTCGAGGGAGGACATCTCCGGCAAGTGTCATAACACAGTCAGTGAAGACAATGTTCTACATCCTACTTTTAAGACCCCAATCCTCCTAGAGATTGGAGTCTTAAAAGCTTTCGAGGAGCCATCCTAACATACAATGATTGGTCTCTCCCCATCTCGAAAAAAGAAGAGTGAAGAAACTCAAAGACTGAAGGAAACTATTAGTCCAAAGGACTAATGGCCCATAGGAACTACAGCCTCTTCTGGCCTGAGACCAGAAGAACTAGACTGTGCCTGGCTATAGCTACTGATTGCTCTGATCAGTATCACAACAGAAGGTCCTGGAAAGAGAGGGAGAAAAATGGAGAACAAAAATCAAATTCTTGAAAAAACCAGACTTACTGGTCTAAGAGAGACTGGAGGAACCCCTGAGACTATGGGCCTTTAAAAAAATCAAAACCAAACACGTTGCCATTGAGTCAAATTCCGACTCATAGCAACCCTGTAGGACAGAGTAGAACCACCTGACAGAGTTTCCAAGGGGTGCCTGATAGATTCAAACTGTTGACCTCTTGGTTAGTTCTGTAGCACTTAACCATTTCACCACTAGGGTTTTCCTATGGGCCTCAGACACTCTTCAAACCTAGAACTGAACCCATTCCCAGAGATCATCTTTCAGCCAAACAATAGACAGACCTCTAAAGTGAACAGTAACACCTATGAGGAACGTGCTTCTCAGAACAATCAACTATACGAAGCCAAAAGCCCAAAAACAAAGTTCAGAAGGCAGGAAGGGGCAAGAAAGACAGGCGAATGGAAATGGGGAACCTAGGGAGGAAGTCAGTAGAGTGCTGTTAGATTGAGGGGTGTCTTAGTTATCTAGTGGTGCTATAACAGAAATACCACAAGTGGATGACTTTAACAAACAGAAATTCCTTCTTTCACAGTCCAGGAGGCTAGAAGTCTGAATTCAGGGCAGCAGCTCCAGGGGAAGGCTTTCTCTCTGTCAGTTCTGGGGGAAGGTCCTTATCATCAATCTTCCCCTTGTCCAGGAGCTTCTCACCACAGGGACCCCAGGTCCTAATGATACACTCTGCTCCCCACTCTTGGTGGTATGAGATCCCTCTCCACTTCTCGCTTCTCTCTTTCATCTCAACAGAGATTGACTCAAGACACAACCTAATCCTATAGATTGTGTCCTGCATCATTAACGTAACTGCCTCTAATCCTGCCTCAGTAACATCATAGAGGTTAGGATTTACAACACATAGAATTATTAGATCACAAAATGGGAACAACCATACAATACTGGGAGTCATTGCCAGTCAAACTGACACACATTTTTGAAGGATGCAATTCAATCCATAACACTGGTGGAAATGCAAAATCGTTCAGCCACTTTGGAAGACAGTCTGGCAGTTTCTTACATAGCTAAACATAGGCTTACCATATGATCCAGCAGTCACACTCCTAGGTATTTACCTAAATGAGTTAAAAACTTATGTCCATACAAAAACCTGCTCACAAATATTGTTGTTGTTAGGTGCCATCGAGTTGGCTCCAACTCACAGCAACCCTATGTACAAAAGAACAAAATATTGCCTGGTCCTGCACCATCCTTACAATTCTTGCTATATTCAAGCACATTGTTGCAGCCACTGTGTCAGTCCATCTCATTGAGGATCTTCCTCTTTTTCACTGACCCTCTATCAAGCATGCTGCACTTCTTTAGGGACTGACCTTCCTGATAACCTGTCCAAAGTATGTGAGACAAAGTCTCACCATTCTTGCTTCTCAGGAGCATTCTGGATGTACTTTTTCCAAGACGGATTTGTTCATCCTCCTGGCAGTCCATGGTGTATTCAATATACTTCACCAAAATCATGATTCAAAGGCATCAATCTTCTTCAGTCTTCCTTATGCACTGTCCAGCTTTCGCAGGCATGGAAGGCAATTGAAAATACCATGGCTTGGGTCAGGTGTACCTTAGTCCTCAAAATGACCTCTTTGCTTTTTAACACTTCAAAAAAGTCTTTTGAAGCAGATTTGCCCAATGCAATATATAGTTTGATTTCTTGGCTGCTGCTTCCATGGGTGTTGATTGTGGGTGGATACAAGTAAAATGAGATCCTTGACAAATACAGAACAAGACGAAATATATGAAACAATGACTCTCAAGACACTGGCCATCAGGTAGCAAAGGGAAGTGATTCCTGAGAAACAGGAAACAAATGTAAAGAGAGTAAACTCAGACAGAATCTGGCAGTCTCCCTGAGCTGAGGAGAAGGAGCTGGAAGTCTGAGGAATCTGAAGCACCTAGACTTCACAGGACAGAGTACTTGAGTATAGAGAGATGCGCAGAAAGAGAGCTTAGGAGTTCTGAAGAGAGTGGAGGGTCCTCTCAAGTATTTAACTGAGTGCTTGATCAGTACATGCATGTGGGGAAACTAACGCCAGGAAAAGAACCATTAAAAGATCTAGAGGAAACATGCTGGAATTAGTGCTTATTCCCGGTTATCGGACTGAAAAACTTCAACATTCATGAGGCTTTAGCTAGAGGGTTTTCCTAATTTGGGGGGAAAAATTAGCCACAGACTAAATATTGCTTTGCTCTGGCTTAACAAAGCTAAAAAGCAAGAACCAAAAAGATCAAACTGTTTCCAAGTTACTTAACCTCATCCCAGGGCAAAGCTAAAGAATGTTTTTAGAAATGCAAAAATATCCAACAACCAACAAGATAAAATTCCTGATGTCTGTCATCCAATAATAACAACAAAAATACTACCATAAAAAGAAATAGAAAAATACAACTTATAATAAGGAGAAAACTCAGTCAACAGACAGTGATCCAGAAATGACACAAATGATAGGAACAGTAGACAAAGATATTAAAATAGTTATTATAACTGAATTCCAAATCTTTAAGAAGTGAGAAGACGGAAGTTGTTAAGTAGAGACATTGTTCTTGTGATTAGGTGCCATTTAGTTGATTTTGGGCTCACAGTGACCCCACGTGACAGAGTCCAACTGCCCCAAAGCATTTTCTAGGCTGTAATCTTTATGGGAGCATATTACCAAGTCTTTCTCCCACAGGTGGCTGGGTGGGTTCAAATTGCCAACCCCTCAGTTCTTAGCTGAGCAGTTAACAATTTTACCACCAAGTCTCCTTAGTAGAGACATGAAAAATATAAAAAAGACACAAATAGAACTTCTAGAGATGAAAACTTTTCTTAACTAATATGAAAAGTACTTTGGATAAGATTAATGGCAGATTACAAATTGAGGAAAAGATTAGTGAACTGGAAAACCTAGCAACAGACAATATCCAAATGAAATACAAAAAAAGAAAAAAACACATAAACAAAAATGAACAGAGCATCAGTGACATGTAGGACCTCTTCAAGCCGTTTAAATATAAGTGAGGGTTACAGTGGAATATACTCCACCAACGAACCATCCACACCTCCTGGTACTCATGCCATTTGTGTAATCTCCTCCCATTGAGTGTGAACTGGGCTTGGCGATTCACTTCTAAAGGACAGGGTAAGGCAGATAAGATGGCGAATGACTTGGAAACCAGTGTCCCCAAAGGAAAGGGGAAAAAAACATGTGGGGCAGGAAAAAATTCAGAGAAATAGTGGCCACAAAGTTTCCAAATTTGGTGAAAACTATAAACCCCCAGATCCAAGAAGCTAAAACAAACATACAAAAACTCTACTAAGGCATATTATCATCAATTGCTTAAAATAATAAAAGCAGCTAGAGAAAAAAGATGTATTATATACAAAGGAAAAAAAAATAAGGATGATAGCAGATTTCTCATCAAAAACAATGCAAGCTTACAGGTATGAATGGATAAACAAAATGTGGCATATACATACAATGGAATACCACTCAGCTAGTAGGAAAAATGAAGTCTTGATACATGCTACGATATGGATGAAACTTAAAGCCATTATGCTGAAAAAAGGTCAATCACAAAAGGACAAATATTGTATGGCCTCACTTATATAAAAAAGGCAAGAAAAAACAAAGGTATAGAGACCAAAGTTTATTAGTGGCTACCAGGGGCAGGAGGGAGGGGGAAAAAGGGAGTTAATGGTGATGAAAAAATTGCATTGATTCAGGGTAAGTTTGTATAGCCAATTATTGCCATTACCGGCAATAAGTTGTACACGTGTAAAAAGTTGAATTGGCAAAAATTACAACAAAGCAAAAAAAAAAAAAAAAAGAGTAGCTACTAAGGCTGCTTATGTACAACCAAAAACCTCATAAGATTTTGTTTCTTGTTTTGGAGGTTTAGGGTCATGGTTTCATGGTACATCCAGTTAATTGGCCTAATAACATGTTTAGTGTTTCTGTACTACTACCTCCTAGTTAACTGTGTAGTGCCTGGAGTCTTAAAAGCTTGCAAAAGCCATCCAAGGCACAGCAATTGGTCTCTATTCACCTGGAACAACAGAGGAAGAAGGAGAGTCAGGAATAGGAGGAGGATATGGAATGTGTGGCTAATTGGCTCCATGAACAACTCCCTCCTTTGCCATGAGACCAGAACTGGATGGTGCCCAGCTACCATTACTGAACATTTTGATGAAAGATTCCATACAAGAATCCTGATCAAAAGAGGGAAAATGCAGAACAGAATTTCAAATTCTCATGGACTCCAGACTTTCTGGAGCCATGGAGGCTGAATGAACCCCTGAAACTACTGCCCTGAGATAATCTTTAAACCTTAAACCAAAAATATCCCCTGAAGTCTCCTTAAAACCAAACACAATAGTTTAGCTCAACGAGTAAAGAATGCCTGCTTTGAGCATTGTGCTCTTTCAATATCTCTCTATAAAGGATCAAATTGGCAACAGCAACTAGGAAGATTAGAAGGGAACTTTATGGGGCAGTGAGTTAGGTGAATGGGGGAGGAACAGCTCAGAAAAGGAGGATGAAAATGGTCGCACAACTTGAAGAATATAATCAGTGTCACCGAATTGTATATGTAGAAACTGTTGAATTTGTGTATATTCTCAACAACAAATACTAAATAAAAAATTTAAAAAGAAAAAACAATGCAAGCTCAAAGACAGTGGAACAACATTTTTAAAGTAGTGAAAGAGAAAACAGAAAACAAAACTGTCAGCCTAGAATTCTTCATGCAGTAAAAATATCTTCCAAAAAACAAAGATTAAAAAAAGACTTTTTCAGACTTATAAAGGCTGAAATAATTCATTACCAGCAGACCTACACTTCAAGAAATGAAGCATATCCGGCGGAAGAAAAACGATGACAGATGGAAACCTGGGACTGTGCAAAGGAATAAGAAGCACCAGAAATGGTATATACATGAATAAATAGAAAGATTATTTCCCTTCTTATTACTGAAATTTAAAAAATATATATAATAAAATAATTAAAGCATAAATATTAACAATGTATTATGGGTTGTTAACATGCAAAAGTAATATATATGACAATAATATTACAAATGTCAAGAAGAAAGAAATAGAAGTGTATTGTTTTAAGGTTAATATACTATACATGAAATAATGCAGTATTACTTGAAGGTAGCTATGGAAAATTAGATGTATGTTATGAGCTATAAACCAATCACTTGAATAACCTGGCAAAGAGTTGTAGCTCATAAGCTAATAAGGAGTTGAATGGAGTAATAAAAAATACTCAATGAATCCAAAAATAGGCAGAAACGGGCAAATGGAACAAAGGACAGGAAAAATAGAAAACAATAGTGAGACGGGGGATGTGAATTCAAATCTATAAGTCGTTAGTTGCGGTTGAGTCGGCCCTGACTCGTGACAACCTTATGCATAACAGAATAAAATATTGCCTGGTCTGGTGCCATCTTCATGATCTTTGATGTGTCTTGAGCCCATTGTTGTGTTTATTGTGTCAATCCATTTCACTGAATTGACATCATCCCTCATTTTCATTGACCCTCTACTTTACCAAACATAATGTCCTTTTTTGGGATTGGTCTTTCCTAATGATGTGTCCAAAACAAGCAAGATGAAGTTTTGCCATCTTCACTTCTAAAGAGCATTCTAGTTTTATTCCTTTTAAGACATATCAATAATCACATTAAATATAAATGGCCTAAACACCTTGTGGTAGTCAAGATAGCCACCAATGAGACACACTTTCTGGTTTTCACACTGTCATATAATCCCCTCTCACTGAGCGTGGACTGGGCTTAGTGGCTCACTAAAGAAGAGGATAAAGCAGATGTGATGGTGTGTAGCTTGGAGATGAGGTCATAGACGGCAGGGTGGCATTGCTCTCTTTCTCTCCCTGGTATCAGTCACTCTGTGGAAAGCCACAACATGAGCAGTCCTATGGAGAGGCCCACCTGGTAAGAAACTAAAGCCTCCTTCAAACAGCCTCATGAGTGAGCTCAGAAGTGGATTCTTCAGTCCCAGTCAAATCTTCAGAGATTGAAGCTATGGCTGACAGCTTGACTGAAACTTCATGAGAGACCTTGAGACAGAATTGCTTAACTAAACTGCTCCTGGATTCCTGGTCTTAAGAAACTGATGAGACAAAAAAAGTTTCTTGTTTAAACTGTTTTGTTTTCAGGTAATTTGTTACACAGCAGTAGCTAATGAATACACACCTTAAGTAAAAAGCAAATGTTGTCAGGATGGATAAAAAAGCAAGACCAAATGATGATACCTGCAAAAAGCCTACATCAAACCAGACTGTGTCCAGTACAGCCACTGACTGCTCTGATAGGGATCACAATGGAAGGTCCAGCACAGAGCTGGAGCGAAAATGTAGAACAAAATTCTAACTCACAAAAAAAGACCAGACTTACTGGCCTGACAGAAACTGGAGAAACCCTGAGAGTAGGGCCCCCAGATACATTTTTAGCTCAGTAATGAACCCACTCCTTAGGTTCACCCTTCATCCAAAGATTAGACAGGCCTAACCAGATAACAACCCAAGACTAGAACACAGGACAGAGCAACCAGATATCAACCCAGATAGGGAAATCACAAAAATAAATCAAGATTTAAAAAACGCTCAAAGATTAGACAGGTCCATAAAACAAAATGAGACTAAATGGGCACACCAGGCCAGGGACAAGGACTAGAAGGCAGGAGGGGACAGAAAAGCTGGTAATAGGGAACCCAAGGTAGAGAAGGGAGAGTGTTGACATGTCGTGGGTTTGTTAACCAGTGTCATAAAGCAATATGTGTACTAACAGTTTAATGAGAAGCTAGTTTGTTCTGTAAACCTTCATCTAAACTTCTTTACAAAAGAAAAAAAGGAGATCTTTTGCAGCAGATTTGTCTTGTCCCCCCAAAATAAATAAATATATATAAATATACACCACTCCTGAAGTCTGCCTTTCAGCCAAAGATTAGACAGGCCTATAAAACAAACCATAACACACGTGAGAAATGTGCTTCTTAGTTCAATCAAGTATACGAAATCAAATGGACAACACCTGCCCAAAAGCAAAGATGAGAAGACAGGAAAACTGGATGAATTGACATGGAGAACCCAGGGTGGAATGGGGAAGAGGGAGAGTGCTGACACATTGTGGGGATTACAACCAATGTCACAAAACACTTTGTGTATAAATTTTTGAATGAAAAACTAATTTGCACTGTAAACTTTCACCTAAAACACAATAAAGTTATATATATATATATAAAGATACGAACAGGTAAAATGTAAGAGAAAGGAAATAGATATACTATGCTAACTGTAATCAAAGGAAATATAGAGTATCTGTATTAACGACACTATACATAGATTTCGGAACAAACAATATTAATCAAGAATAAAGAGGGTCACAAGAGACAGAAAGGGCCACATAAATCAGAGACAACATCAGCCTGAGACCGAAGAACTAGATGGTGCCTGGCTACGACTGATGATTGCCCTAACAGGGAACACAACAGAGAATTCCTGATGGAGCAGGAGAGCAGTGGGATGCAGACCACAAATTCTCGAAAAAAGACCAGACTTAATGGTCTGACAGACTAGAAGGACCCCGGAGGTCATGGTCCCAGGCCTTCTGTTAGCCCAAGACTGCAACCATTCCCAAAGCCAACTCTTCAGACAGAGATTGGACTGGACTGTAAGATAGAAAATGATACTGGTAAGGAGTGGGCTTCTTGGCTCAGGTAGACACATGAGACTACATGAGCAGCTCCTGTCTGGAGGAAAGATGAGAAGGCAGAGGGGAACAGAAGCTAGCTGAATGGACACAGGGGATACAGGGTAGAGAGAAGGAGTGTGCTGTCTCATTACGGGGAGAGCAACTAGGAGTACATAGCAAGGTGTATATAAATTTTTATATGAAAGACTGACATGATTTATAATATTTCACTTAAAGCACAATTAAAAAAAAATAAAGAGGTTCAATGCATTAAGAGGACACAGAATTCTAAGCCTTTATGTACGTAATAACTGAGCTTCAATATGAATGAAGCAAAAAGTAGTAGAAATGCAAGAAAAATAGGACAAATCCACGATTATAGTCTGAGATCTCAACAGCCTTCTCAAAATAATTATAAAGTAAGAAGACAGAAAATCAACACAGTTATAGAGACTTAGCAACACTATCAACCAACTAAGCAGCTCTAGAACACTCCACCCAGCAATAGCAAAGTATACACTCTTTTCAAATGCACATGGAACATTTACCAAGGCAGACCATAACCTCGGTTATAAAACAAACCAAAACCAAACCCCCTGTGGTCAATTCCAACTCATAGTGACCCTATAAGGTTTCTAAGGCTGTAAATCTCTACAGAAGCAGACTGCCACATCTTTCTCCCAAGGAGCTGCTGGTGGTTTTGAACTGGTGACCTTTTGGTTGGCAGTTGATGGCTTTAACCACTGTGCCACCAGGGCTCCTTGGGTTATAAAACAGGCCTTGATAAATTTAAAAGGATTCAAGTCTTACAAAATATGTTCCCTAACCACAATGAAATTAAGTTAGAAATCAATAACAGAAAGTGAACTAGAAATCTAAAATATTTGGAAACAAAATAACAGACTTTTAAATAATCTGTGGTTCAAAGAGAAAATCTCAAGGTAAATTTTAACATATTTTCCACTAAAAGAAAATGAAAACATATCAAAATTTGTAGGATACATCCAAAGCAGTACTTAGAGGGAAATACGTAGTGCCAAACGCCTACATTAGAAAAACAAGAAAGGTCCAAGTCAAGGACCTCATCTTGATTTGACTTTTTTCCTGCTTTGGCTCTTTTTCCCTGCTTATTTGTACTTGTCCAGAGTGGTTAAGAGCTATGGCTGCTAACCAAAGGGCCAGCAGTTTGAACCCACCAGGCACTCTCTGGAAGCTCTATGCGGCAGTTCTACTCTGTCCTATAGGGCTGCTATGAGTTGGAATCAACTCGATGACAATGGTTTTTTTTCAAAGGGTTAGGGTTTTCCCCAAAATACTTATTATTTTCATAAAAAATTAAAAAATGAATAAATGCAAGTGAACGAAACCCATCCATCTACGATTCTTAATATGACAAAGGAAAAGACTTTGAAAAGAAGGTAGAAAGCAAGATAGAAAATTACAGAGTAAGGGAAAAAACCATTGCTGTCCTATTGGTTCCAACTCATGGTGTCCCTATATGTGTCAGAGCAGAGCTGAGTTCCATAGGGTTTTCTTTTCTTTCTTTTTTTTTAGAATATTTCAAGGAGGTATTTATTTACAAAGGAAATAATAATGACCAGGGTAAGGCAAAGAACCACAAAAGACAGTGCAGGAACCCAGCAACAGCCGAGGTGCTACTACTCCCAGACCTGGAGGGTGCTAGGGAAGGCAGACATTACCAGAGAGTTATGCTGAGCAGAGACACCAAGCACAGTGCATTTGTGGCTATCATTTCTGCTTCTTTCTGCAGGTGCTCTAAACATTTAAGTTGTTCTTAGTCCTTTCTCAAGCAGATGAAAAGAGAGGATGAAGAATAGTGTGATTCTCCATAGGGCTTTCAATGACTGATTTTTCTGAAGTAGGTTCAGGCGTTTCTTCTGAGGCTCCTGGGGGTGGAATTGAACCTTCAACTTTTTGGGGCTAGCAGCTGAGTGTGTTAACTATTTGCACCACCCAGAGACTCCTCAGAGAGTCAGGAGCAGCTGGCGATATTCCTAGAGCAGCCTTCCCCAGGGAAATTCACCATGGAATCGTTCCAGGCAAAGCCTGACTTCCTAAGAGGCTGATCCTTGGCTGACTGCTATAAGGTTTAGGCCTCTAAAGCCACCCCTTCCCTCCAACAACACCCCACCCCTCAAAAACACACGTAAACACACTCAAACCATGGAAGGTTTATTTAAGATTTCTGCCAGTGCTAACAGGCTGCCTTCTGTGTTCCACACTTAATCTCTCAAAAACATTTCCCATTTGGTAACCTCTAATTTCCAGGAATCTCTCCTTTAGGAGGGAAGTGAGAGGTGAAATGGCGGGGGGGGGGGGGGTGGGGGGGGCAGTGTGAAAAAGAAAGGAACCAAAAAGGAATTGAGTGCTATTCTAAAGAGAACATCTTAGAAGCTTCCAGAGGAAAAAAGCTAGAAAATGGCTTCTTTGCACATATTATCCGGTTGAACTCCAAAAAGAATTCTAATCTCCTTTTGACAGAAGGAAACAAAAAGCTGAGAGAAATCATGGAGTCATTCCCAAACCAAACCCTTCACAATCGAGTCGAATTTGACTCATGGCAACCTCACGTGTTACAGAGTAGAACAGCTCTGTAGGGTTTTCTTGGCTGTAATCTTTACAAAAGCAGATTGCCAGGCCTTTCTTCCATGGCATTGCTGGTTGGTTTTGAAGCTCCAACCTTTAGGTTAGTAGACAAGTGCAAACTGTTTGTGACACCCAAAGTCATAATTTGAACCCAGGGTTCCTCTCTTTCTTCTTTTTCTTCCTTTATTTTTTTTTCTTTTCACAAATATTTATATAGTGCCTAGCTGTGCCTGGTGCAACACTAATCACTGGCCTCTGCATTGGTGGAAATTACATTCTAGTGGGCACCTGGAAAGTAAAATAAATAAATGAACAGGATAGTTTCCGGCACTTGTTAGCGCTGTGAAGCAAATAAAACAGAGTGATGTAGTGGGGCAAGATGGGTGTGGGGTACTTTAGATCATCAGGGAAGGCCTCTGAGAAAGCAATATTTGAGATAAAACCTGAATGACACAGAATAAAGCTGTAAAAAGACCTCAGAGCTGAGTGTTTCAGGCAGAGAGAAGAGTAAGTACAAACACTATGAGGTAAAAGTGAAAAGAAGTTATCCAATTCCAAAGCCATGCTCTTTCCACCAAACTGTGCTGAGCCCTGATGACAGCGACCTGAACACTGACTGATATGGCCTCCTGCCCTGTCTGGCATGGGACTCCTGGGAAGATGACTATGAAGCCGAGACCAGTGTGCAGGAAGATTATCGGGCCCTGTAACACTTGAGAAGGAGGAAAGGCAGGCAGTAGGACTGAGCAGAGGGAGGAGATGAGCTATATTGCAGTGCCAGCAAAGGCTCTTTGCACAAGCAACCTGACCTTGATGGAGTAACTAAGACATGGCAGGTAGGGCAGGTGCCCAGGGCGCTGCTTGAGTAGGGGAGCTAATGAGCAGTTTCTACTGGCCATTGAAGTTTCCAGGACCGGTTGAGAGAGATCATTCAGCAGTTTAAAACTAATTACCATAAAAAAAAAATTACCATAGGCACTATTTTCATAGATAGTTCCCTGCATAACAGACTTGTAGGTGCTGAGAATTCAACCGACTGTAGATCTCACTGGAAACCCTGGTGGAGTAGTGGTTAAGCGCTACAGCTGCTAACCAAAAGGTTGGCAGTTCGAATCTGCCAGGCGCTCCTTGGAAACTGTACAGGGCAGCTCTACTCTGTCCTATAGGGTCGCTATGAGTCGGAATCGACTCGATGGCAGAGGGTTTGGTTTTTGGATTGGGTAGATCTCAGTGCCATTGTAATTAAATCCTGGGCTTGACACTCGGTTCCTTCCTTCAGGCTGCAGGAGATGATTTTCTCTTTATGTAGCTACCAAAGAGGTCCTCTGACTTGCATACTTCACCTTAGTAACGCATCACCCTCAGCCTTCCAGTGTCTTTCTCAAACACATCTATAGAGCTCAGCAACAGCCATTCCTCTCCACAGTTCTTATAATCACTACTCCTCCCCCACCACCCTGCACCCCTTCTCAGTGCATTTTTTTTCCATAGACATTCTCTCCAAGCTCATCAGGGATAGAACTTTCAACAATTGCATGGCGTTCCTGGGACAATCAATGCTCCACCGACTACAAGTGATGGGGTCCTCACCTCAAGGCCAACTGGCTGGTGAGTTTGACCTAATGCCAAAATCGCATTAGAATCTGCTTCCTAAAACCATTCCTGGCACGAACATCTCTGAGATGGAGCTGTGCATGCAGCAAGTTTATTGGGGGAATTCCCTCCAGATCAGGTTGCGAAGGAAGTAAGATTGGACAGAAGGAGTTTAAGTATGATGCCTTTGCAACAAGGGTCTCACCCAATCTCACCAAGAGCTCTGGAGCTGCAGTGGCTCTTCGGAGTTGTCCCAAATTGAAGCATGGGGCTGGATTTTTGGGCCCCCACATCAACCAGTCATTGGATTGGGCTGCCTCAGGGAAAGGGGCATAACTTTGGGTGGGTCAACTGCCTTCAGCTAAGTCCAGAGAGGAAGTCGACTGGGAACCAATAACTGGCAACTTGCCTGGTAGCTAGGGAAGAGTCCTTAAGGGGATTCAACAACATCCACCACAACCCCACTTCAGACACTTCTAATGCAAAGAACAATTAGCTTCTTTTCTTGAGGCATCCATAGAATCAACATCTGGAGGCCTCGAGCCTGAGGCCATTACAAGTAGCAAAAGAATTTGGACAGGATGCATTTAATCTTGAGTTAATGGTTCAGTGCTCCGCCAAGATAAACTTCTCAGCCTCCACATATTTTATTTTGAGGAAAAAAAAAAAATGTTATTGTCAGGTACAAGGGGAATTCCTCTTCACTTAGGCTGCTGTGCCAGATGACATAATCACTGGATGGAATCACTTGTTTTGTGTGTTATCTTTTTCATCCGAGTAGAAGATCCCTCCCTCACTGGCCCATTTCTCAAAAAGCTGGCCACAGTTACTAAGTAATTCTAGCCTCTGACAGCTGCGGGAAAGGAAAGAAATGTGACATGAAAACAGATATTTTTAGATGCCACATTTCTAAACACCAAATAAGTTGGATTCTCCTCCCCTACTCCCCTGTCCTGGGTGGAATTCACATGAGGAAATAAAAGGAACACTTTAAGCCTGATTTTTCAATGCTTATAGTTTTTATTGAGCACCTACTATGAGGCAAGGGTTACTCTGAGGCCAACATTATGGTACTTATTGATAATAATAACCACCGTTCACTGCAAACCTATTCAGGGCCAGGAATGGTGTAGACATTACTTTACATGATGCTTATAACAGCAGTAGGAGGTAGATGGATGTTAAAATTATCCCATTTTTCTAGATGGGGGAAATGGACGCTCAAATAGATTAAGCAACTTGATCAACTCAGTGGTGGAGCCAAGCCTGTGAGGCAGGTCTTCAACTTTAAAGTTTAAGGACTTTCCACTTATCATGGAGTCTAGTAAAACAAAGAAACTCAATAAATCCATATTGAAGGAATGATTGAGTCCATTTAGGTGCACAGCAGGGGTGGGAGTGGGAAAAGAGGTGCTCCTGATAGCCCCACGCCTGCTTCCACAGGGCTTTTGCTTGTTCAGGAGTGCAGCACCCAGATCCACCTCGCAGAAATGCTCCAGCATTCTCCATGAACTTTGGAGAGCTGCCATCCAGCTGTCTGGCCCAGACGGGATCTCTGTCGGCAGGACAGGAAGTGTGGCCAGCTGGACAAAGAAGGAAGCTTTTAAGACACCGATGATGCAATCGAGCCCAGATGAGCCTGTGCTCTGCAACCTGGATGCAGACCACCTGCCCAGAACTAGGTGGTTCAATTGGACTGTGTGGATGAGTCAGGCAAATCCATCAGTACAGCCTGGTTCAGAGATGAAGTCTAGCAAGATCACTTTGAGAAAGACTCCAGGGTTCATCTCATCCATCTTCCCACCCAAGGCAGAATTCCTTCTGGACCATGTCCAGCAAGGAGCCTTTTACCTCTGAAGGGGCACACCCACTAACAGGGACATAGGTAGTCAGATCTACTGCTGGAGATTGCCCTCCCTTCTTCCTCTCAATCTCTACCTGCCTGTCTCCCTCTCTCCTTCTCTTCCACAAATATTTGCCAAGGGATTAATATATTCCAGGATCAGTGCCGAGGCCTGGGTGCGCAGTAGTAAATAGAACAGATGGTGGGAAAGTCTTTCATTACATCATCCTCACTCATGGGTCCTGACTACCCTCTAAGACTACACAGAGCACCCTGGCTACCCCTTAGATAACTGCCCTTTAGATATCTGAAGACAGTGACGGGTACCCCCAAGGCTTCTTCGGTTGAACACCTTTGGTTTCTTTACTTATTCTTCATACATAGGGTGATTATATATTTTATTAACCAAACTAGGACACTTTTGAGAGTCAAAGTGGGTGCTATTAATTATTACACTGAAACAACAGGTATAAAAGAGGGATGTCCAAGGTCAACTGAACCATATGGCCACCTCACGGGGCATGGGCTTCCAGGTCCTTCCCTACAGCGGCTGCCCTGTTCTGGATGGTTTGTAGTCTGTCTCCTTTTAAATCATTGCTCCAAGAACTAACTGTCATCTTTGACTGCCATAGTGGAAAAAAACAAATACTTAAGAAGATACGCAGTGTGCTGAACACCATAATAGAGGCAAGAAAGAGGTATTATGGGAGCCCAGAGGAGAAAACAATCGGGACAGATAAGGAAGGCTTCATAGAGGAGTCGATGTCTGAAATGGGTCTTCAATGGTGAGTAGAATTTTTCCAGGCAGGAAAGGGGTGGGATATCTTGAGAAAAGGCAGTTCTGTAATCCCTCAGTGTGGAGCAGAGAGCAGGGTTTCATGAATACCTATTGCTGATCAAACTCCTGTTATTATTCCTAGAGCCCTGTGAGATCTCAACTAGCCCTGCTTTGAACGGACAGAGAATGTTCTGGGAGGATGCACTTGTCCTGGATGCTGGCAGTTCAGTCCTACTTCTGATCTTCCGATTTGTTCCAGAGAGGAAGAGCCAAGAGGATATTGGCAGAACTTGACAAATGAGGCATCAAGCAACTTGGTCCCGGATCCATCCCACTTTTAGACCCTAGGCGGAGTGAGCCCTTTAACTAGTATGTGCTGAGCACCAGCTTCATTAATGGGTCTGTGCAGGGCTCTAGGGAGGCAAAAATCAGCCATGGTCATTGCTCTCAAAGGGGCCAGCCTAGTGGGCAAGACTTATACATGCAACGATCTCTGTTGTTGTTGTTAGATGCCTTCGAGTTGGTTCTGACTCATAGAGACCCTATGTACAGCAGAACAAATGCCGCATGGTCCTATACCATCCTCACAATTGTTGCTATGGTTGAGCCCAGTGTTGCAGCAGCCACTGTGTCAGTTCATCTCATTGAGGATCTTCCTCTTTTTCACTAACCCTTTACTAAGCATGATGTCTTTCTCCGAGGACTGATCCCTCCCAATAACATGTCCAAAATACATGAGAGGAAGTCTCGCTATTCTCACTTCTAAGGAGCATTCTAGATGTATTTCTTTCAAGACAGATTTGTTCTTTCTTCTGGTAGTCCATTGTATATTCAATATTCTTCGCCAGAACCATAATTCAAGACATCAATTGTTCTTCAGCCTTCCTTATTCATCGTCCAGGTTTCACATGCATATCAGGTGATTGAAAATACCACTTCCATCAGGCACACCTTAATCCCCAAAGTGACATCTTTGCTTTTCAACACTTTAAAGAGGTCTTTTGCAGCAGATTTGCACAGTGCAAAATGTCATTTGATTTCTTGACTGCTGCCTTCATGGGCATTGGTTGTGGACCCAAGTCCTTAAGTAAGATGAAATCCTTGACAACTTCAATATTTTCTCCATTTATCATGTTTCTTATTGGTTCAGTTGTGAGGATTTTTGTTTTCTTTATGTTCCCATGTAATCCATGTATGCTTTGATCTTTATCAGTAAGTTCTTCAAGTCCTCTTAGCTTTCAGCAAGCAAGGCTGTGTTATCTGCATATTGCAGGTTGTTAACTGGACTTCCTCCAATCTTGATGCCACATTCATCTTCTAATATAATCCAGCTTCTCAAACTATGTGCACAGCATACAAATTGAGTAAGTGCGGTGAAAGATCCAACCCTGACACACACAGTTTTAAACCATGCAGTATCCTCTTATTCTGTTCGAATGACTATCTCTTGGTCTATGTACAGGTTCCACATGAGCACAATTAAGTATTCTGGAATTCCCATTCTTTGCAGTGTTATCCATAATTTGCTATGATCCACACAGCTGAATGCCTTTGTATAGTAAATGAAACACAGGTAAGTATCTTTCTGGTATTCTCTGCTTTCAGCCAAGATCCAACTGACATCAGCAATGATATCCCTCACTCCACATCTGTCATAGATTGAACTGTGTCCCCCCCCAAAATATGTGTCAACTTGGTTAGGCCATGATTTCCAGTATTGTGTGGTTGACCTCCATTTTGTGATTTTCCTATATTTTATAAATCATAATCTCTGCCTGTGGTTAAAGAGGATTAGGGTGGGATGTAACACCCTCACTCAGGTCACATCCCTGATCCAATGTAAAGGGAGTTTCCCTGGGGTGTGGCCTGCACAACCTTTTATCTTAAGGATAAAATGAAACGGAAGCAAGCAGAGAGTTGGGGACCTCATACCACCAAGAAAGAAGCACCTGGAGCAGAGCTTGCCCTTTGGACCTGGGGTTCCTGTGCAGAGGAGCTCCTAGTCCAAGGGAAGATTGATGACAAGGACCTTCCTCCAGAGCCAAGAGAGAAAGCCTCCTCCTGAAGCTGAAGCTCTGAATTTCGACTTCTAGCCTACTAGACTGTGAGAAAATAAGTATCTCTTTGTTAAAGCCATCAACTTGTGGTATTTCTGTTATAGCAGCACTGGATAACTAACACAACATCCTCCTCTGAATCTGGCTTGAATTTCTGGCAATTCTCTGTCTATGTACTGTTGCAACCATTTTTGAATTACTCCGGCAAAAGTTTACTTGTGTGTGATATTATTCGATAATTTCTGCATTCCATTGGATTGAACTCTAAGTCATGGAAAACTATCTAAGAACTATCACTCAACTTTGTAAGTTTGCCATATATTTTGGGAACACAGAGACAGTTGCAAATAATCCCATCTGGAAGAATACAGTTTGCTTTCTTTGAATAACTTTGGGGGCTTTGACAGTCAAGTCAAAATTCACTGCTAGAGAGGTATGAAAATCTTGGAGTAAGAGCAGCCTGGCATTTGGTGTGGGTGGGAAGAAGGGGGATGAGAGAGGTTGGCAAGGAGCTGCTGGAATACCATGCTACCATCATGTCTGGCTAACCATCCTCACCCCTGTCTTCTCTCTGGCCAAGCTCTTGACAAGAGTATGGTGACTGCTCCCAGAAGAGGCCAGGCAGCAAGGAGCAGGGAGGATCAACGAAGCCTCCGCAGCCAAAGCCAAGCAAATCTACACCTGTGGCTTAGATTTTAAGTTGGTTTGCACTCTCTCCTCCCACTCTCAATTCTGGAAGCCACCCTTCAGCAGTTATAATAGAATCCCTTTTCTGAGGTGGGCAGTGGGGGTTTTTTCAAATGATGGCTCACAAAGATGCTGGCCTCCATCCAGACCAAACACTCTCCACAGCCCAGTCTGATACAGCCAAGAGCGTGTCCTCACTAACCCTCCAAAAGCATGGCTTGTCAAGGGGGGTCACATAGGACAGATACCGGGACCAGAGATGTGGCCACCATTAGGAGTGAGGAGTCCCCAAACACCAAAATTGTTCAAACATCAAAATGGTCTCTCATCCTGTGCCTCCATGTCTTAGATGAGGGGGAGATTATGCTAAGACACAGAAGTACTTGTCTCTTGGAGCTCAGAAATCACTCTTCTGGGGGCATTTCCCAACCTGGTTGGGTGGAGCTGGGCCTCTCTCTCTTCTAGGTGCTCTTGGTCCTCCACTGGAACATCTTTACCAGTTACTGACTCACGGCAACCCCATGTGTGACAGGGTAGAACTGTGCTCCATATAAGGTTTTCAGTGGCTGATTTTTCAGAAGTAGATCACCAGCTCTTTCTTCCAAGGTGACTCCGGGTGGACTCAAACACTAACCTTTCAATTAGCAGTTTTAGTTGTTGGATCTCAGAAAGACCAAAGGTTTTAGAGGAGGGGCTGAGGTGGTAGGCAAAGGGGCACTTGGGGAGTTTGGAACAATGACTCTTTACCAATGAATATGGAAGGATTTCAATATCCAAAAAATTGGTGTAGGCTTCCTGGTGCCTTTTATCAGTCCTTGATAGAGGTAAATATAACAACACATTGCACTGCAAAGACGCCAGCTGAAGAAAAGGGAGACAGCAAGCCTGATTGTCAGGGTTCTGATTTGGGTAACAAGTGGTGGCATTACCTGAGAGAATTCAGTGGGAGGAGTAAGCTTGAAGGATAAGATAGAGTTCAGTTGGGGACACACTGAATGTGATGCAAGTGATTCTGGGATTTCTAGGAAGAAATGCTTATGACCATTGGATATGAGTCTAGATTTCTTAGGAGAGAAGGTGAGGATGCAGACAGATGTGAAGGTGTCAGCTGGCACATAGTAGGCGCTCCATAAATCTGTCCTGAGTTGGAGTTGCAGACACTCCAGGGCTGAATGAGAAACCTATCACAAACACTTCACCCCTGGGCTCAGAGGATGACTGTGGGAGGGCCGCACACCAGCTGACTTTAAAACACAGAACATCCTTTGTCTGATTATGATCGATGCAGACAACTGGAGGGCATACTTTTGGCTCAAAAAACCTAAGGTGTGTGAGGCCTGCGAGGAGCTCAGTACTGTCAGGAGTCAGCAGGAGCTTGTCTTCTACCTTGAAAATCCAGGAGGCAGAAGAAGAGACTGCACTTTCCAAACCCTGAAGCAATGCTTATTTTCCCTTTACATCTATTTCCCTGTGTGTGTGTGTGTGTGTGTGTGTGTGTGTGTTTTAATGCTGTTGGTCAATATTATATAATCCATTGTTGAAATATTTGAAATGGTGATTATACCACCATCCAATTTTAATTGCTATTTCCCTTAACGTGCCAGAAGTTCTCAGGTGAAATTAATTAGGATCAAAAAATTGATTGATGGTCTTTAAAATCCAAAGCTTCAGAAACTAACCTGTTTCATAACCCAACACTACAACTACAGAGTGAACTTTGACAATATAATGTATTAGCTCAGTGATGATTTCCCGTCAAGCCACGTTTTGTTGTTGTTAGTTGCAATTGACTTGGCTCCAAATCATGGTGACCTTATGCATAACAGACGAAATGTTGCCCGGTCCTGCGCCATCTTTATGATTATTGGTGAGTTGGAGTCCACTATTGTGGCTATTGTGTCAATCCATCTCATTGAGGGTTTCCCTTGTTTTTGCTGACCCTCTACGTTACCAAACATGATGCCCTTTTCTAGTGATTGACCTTTCCTGTTGACATGTCCAAAGTGAGTGAGCCCAAGTCTCGCCATCCTCTCTTCTAAGGTACATTCTGGTTGGTTGTATTTCTTCTAAGACTTAATTGGTTTGTTCTTTGACAGTTCATGGCATATTTAATATTCTTCACCAACACCTCAATTTGAATGCATCAATTGTTCTTCTGTCTTCCTTTTTCACAGTCCAAGTCTTACTAATAATAACTAATAATGCAAAACACAGTTGAGAATCACAGAATTAAAATAATTTAGTCCAACCCCCTTATGAGGCAGAAATCCCTTCTAAAGCAAGTCTGATGACTAGCCTGTGAATGTCAGTACATGCCAAGGTAGTCCATCCATTGTTGGCTTGTTTTATTTGTTACCAAATTCTCTCGTGTTGTACTAGAATAAGGTTCCTTATAATTTCTTCTTGTCACCTGTAAATTTCACTTTCTGGAGCAACACAGAATAATTGCACTTCAGGTTGGAATATTCCTTTCAGAACTGAGTCCTCATGGATGGGGGAGCAAGCAAGCTCATGAGATACCATCCTCTGCTCCCCAGTGAGGATTATGTTAGAGTGAGGCTCTTGGTAGGTCTGTAGCAAACTTCATTTCACACTGTGATGTTAAGTCTGTAATAAGCCTAAAAACTTACAGTACTTTAGAAATTGTTGTCCAAGAAGGAGTTCTGAACAGAATGGTTAAATGCTGTGTCTATACTTAGATGTAATTCTCATAAAAGACATCATACGCTGAGATCTACTTATGCCCTTGCTCATTTGTGTGGATGGGAATCAGTGTTTGCAAAAAAGTGTTAATATACAATATTGAATATTTTAAGATCAGTTGCATGTACAAATGTGTATTGATAAAAATAAATTTTACTTATATTTATGAGGTTTAATGCAATCTTACAGATGGCATCAGGAACTGTTTTATAAATGAATGCGCGCCATGCACTTTGGAGTCAGATTGTGCTAGCTTAGAATTACAGCTGTGCTGTGTATTAACAATGTGACCTTGGGCCGCATTTTCCTCATATGGAAAATGGGTATGAACATGACTAACATTGTAGGGTTGGAGTAAGGATTAAGCGCAGAAACACCTAGGAAGTTCCTGCCATTCTGCCCGAAACGTAGCAGGTGGTCAATAAGTGGAGTGATTAGGATTGCAGGTTCTAGTTTTAAACATGAGACAGAATGTTCACTTAAATTCTTTAGAAAATTTAAATAGTAAGAACAGATATATACAGCCTATTAAAGAGTATTTCAAGGCCATATATTTCAAGTGTCTGTTGATGTTTAAAAAAATATTTGTTAATATAAAAAGTACTACCCAATAATGGTTTTAAAAAAATTCTAACAGTAGAAAAAAAAGAGTGAAAATCCCCTTACCATCTCTTCACCTCAACCCTCAATCCTAGTCACCAATAATTCTGCTAAACAATTTGATGTATAATCTTCCAGATTGTTGTTGTTGTTGTTATTAGGTGACTTTGATTTGGTTACGACTCGTAGTGACCCTATGCACAACAGAAAGAAACACCGCTCAGCAATGCACCATCCTCACAATCGTTGGTATGTTTGAGCCCATTGTTGCAGCCACTGTGTCACTCCATCTCGTTGAGGGTCTTCCTCTTTTTCACTGACCCTTTACTTTCCTAAGCGTGATGTCCTTCTTCAGGGACTGATCCCTCCTGATAACGTGTCCAAAGTATGTGAGACGAAGTCTCGCCATCCTTGCTTCTAAGGAGCATTCTAGTTGTGCTTCCTCCAAGACAGATTTGTTCGTTGTTTTGGCAGTCCATGGTATAGTCAATATTGTTCATCAGCACCACAATTCAAAGGCGTTCCATTCTTCTTCGGTCTTTCTTATTTATCATCCAGCTTTCACATACATGTGAGATGATTGAAAACACTGTGGCTTGGGTCAGGTGCACCTTAGTCTTCAAGGTGACAGCTTTGCTTTTCAGCACTTCAAAGAGGCCTTTTGTGGCAGATTTGCCCAATGCAATGCGCCTTTTGATTTCTTGACTGCTGCTTCCATGGGTGTTGATTGTGGACCCATGTAAAATGAAATCCTTGACAACTTCAATCTTTTCCCCGTTTATCATGACGTTGCTTATTGGTTCAGTTGTGAGGATTTCTGTTTTCTTTATGTTGAGGTGCAATCCATACTGAAGGCTGTGGTCTTTGATCTTCATCAGTAAGTGCTTCAAGTACTCTTCACTTTCAGCAAGCAAGGATTTGTCATCTGCATAACTCAGGTTATTATTAATGAGTCTTCCTCCAATCCTGATGCCCCATTCTTCTTCATATAATCCAGCTTCTCAGATTATTTGCTCAGCATACAGATTGAATAGGCATGCTGAAAGGATACAATCGTGATGAGCACCTTTCCTGACTTTAAACCTCGCAGTATCCCCTTGTTCTCTTCGAACAACTGCCTCTTGATCTATGTACAGGTTCCTCATGAGCATGATTAATATCTTCCAGATATACATACACAATTTTTTTCTATGAAAAAATGAACTCATGATATACATATTGCTCCACAACTTCTTTTTTCAGCTAACACTATTCAATGGAGCTTTTCCATGCTGATACATGAGCTATAGCTCATTCTTCTTCACAGCTGTTCTGACAGGTTCTTAAAGAAGATTTTCAAAAAGAGTAATTCCAGTGAAACATGATGTCTCCTTGAGTCTATGGTTGTAAACATTTGAATGAAAACTGAAAAATTCATGTTAGTATCTATCTCATTCCTAATATATGGCAGAGATTCAGACATCATATGGGGAGATAATCCAGGTGAGACAATTAGGGGAGCCAAATGAGGGGGGATTGTTTTGCAATACTAATAATTACCTTTACAACTATATGACACTTTGTCCTTTATTTCATAGTTGGCACTGATAGAAATACTGCAAGGACTTTAAACCTGGAGAAACTGAGATTCTAAGAGGCTGAAATGCAGCTGTGTGAGGCCAGGCATTGGGAGTGGGAGACCTGATCTGACTCCTCAAGTCCCTAGGCCAGCAGATGGACCATAGAAAGAAGCAAAGGGATTCTTTGGCATCTGATTGCCTTTCTTGTTTGAGCCCAGGTTACTTCTTCAATTTCAGAGGAATGTGGCTCTGTGAGAGCCCTGGTGGTGTAGTGGTTCAGGAGCTTGGCTGCTAACCAAAAAGTTGGCAGTTCGAGTCCACCAGCCACTCCTTGGAAACCCTATGGGGCAGTTCTACTCTGTCCTATAGGGTCACTGTGAGTCGGAATCCAGTCGATGGGAGTGGGTTTGTTTTTTGGTTTTTTTTTTTTGGTTGCTCTGTGACATCTGGCTTAAGAACTCAGATGCTCTTCATCCAAATGAAATTGTAAACAGTCCACAAGTGTTGGTTAAGCACCTTGTATGTGCTCAAATAAAAAAATATTTGCTAATTTAAAAAGTAAAGCCCAGTCATGTTTTCAAAAAATTCAAACTAACAATAGAAAAAAAGTGAAAATCCCTTCATCTTTCCACGTCAATCCTAAAGTCCTGGCACCCAATAATTCTGCTCAACGGTTTGGTGTATAGCCTTCCAGATATGCAGATACACGTACATGTGATTTTTTGCTTTGTGATTTTTTTTCTTTCAAAAATGAGCTCTGCCCAGCACTGTGACAGAAATCAGTGAGTGTGGGTGGCATAGCGGAAACTGCATTGGGCTTCAGTCCCAAACTGGGCAATAAGCCCACTCCCCTTCGGGAGGCTGGTGCCTCATCCGCCTAAAAGTTGCTTGGCCTGGATGAACTCTTCCATGGCTGAAAATTGAGGTAGCCAGGGGCTCTGTGTGTACAGGAGGAGACATTCTGGGAAAGGGGACCTTGCTCCAGCAGTCCATAGAATGAAAAGCTCCTTCATTCATTATCAGGGTTTCAGAGGTAAACTGAGGGTCTGTAATTGTCTAAGATTGACCTTGTGTTTTAATGGAGCAGAATGAAGAAAAAGAGGGCAAGAGATCCTACTTTTCTTGTGTAGCCTTCTAAGCAGGCTGACCCTGGATGATGAGACTTAGAAAGTTTAGTAGGCTTGTCTAGTCCCGTCATCTCAAGGAGTGAGGTGATGTACTTCAAATAGGGGACAAGCTGACCTTGCCTCCCTCTGACAGGATCCATGGGGTCTCTGAGGGCCTGGCTCTCCTTAGCTCAGGTTAGCAATGCTGGGAGCAGAGACTGGAGGCCCTGGCTGGGTTCTCAGAGAGGAGTATCACTCTTATCTGGTAATATCGTGGAGTCAGGAGTCTGTAGTCAGCTAGAGGGAAGAAACTGACTCACGAGGCATCTTCTCTCTTCTTCCCCGTCTCCTCAACAGCCTGGACTATGAGAAATGAATATCAGATGAATGGAATAAAAGCCTTCTTCGGGACACGAAGCAGATTCTACAGAAAAGGTGACACATGCCAGGGCTCCCACCCTCAGGAGGCACTGGGAACTTTGTTTAGCTAACCAGGGCTTCTTGAGGAAGCCCAGCCCCCTGAACCTGCAGGGTCTGCTATTTTCGGAATACTGAAGCGTGGCTTCTCTTAGCTCTGCTTCCCCATGAGAATTGTGCATCATCTCTCTTCTGGGCATTTCACTGCTTCATAATGAAACTAAATGCACCCCTGTGACCCCCCTCAAAGGAGAATGGAGACAACTAACTGCAGATTTCAACAGGAGGAAGAGATGAAAGCCAGAAACATCTGATGGTTTCATGAGAAACTGCTGGACTTCAGCTGTTTGTGTGATTTCATTCATCTAAACGTGTGACTTCCAATCTGGGTTTGAAAACCCTAAACATCCACAGCAGTTTCACTAGGCCTGCTTTTGTGAGGGAGCCAGGCAAACACTGAGCTACTGGAGTACAAAATCACCTACCCACACCTCAAGCAGAGCCACTCCACTTTTATCTCTTTTTTTTTTTTTTTAAATTGTGCTAATGGAAAAGTCATTTAAAAGTAAAAAAAAAAAAAAAAATTTAATGGAAAAGTCATTTAAAAGTGTAAAAGATTTTCATAGTTAATAAAGAAAGTGTTCTACATCGACTGTGGTGAGTAGCATTTGGGGTCTTAAAAGCCGGCGAGCAGCCACCTAAGATACTTTTACTGGCTCCATCCTGGTTGGAGCAAAGGAGAATGAAAAAAACCAAAGACACAAGGGCAAGATTAGTCCAAAGGACTAACGGACCCCAATTACCACAACCTCCACCAGACTGAGCCCAGAACAACTAGATGGTGCCCGGTTACCACCACCAACTCCTCTGACAGGGATCACAATGGAGGGACCCGGACAGAGTGGGACAAAAATGTGGAACAAAATTCAGATTAACAACAACAAAAACAAACAGACTTGCTAGTCTGACAGAGACTGGAGAAACCCCAGGAGTACGGCCCTCAGATGCCCTTTTAATCCCATACTGCAGTCACTCCCGAAGTTCACCGCTCAGCCAAAGATTAGACAGGTCTTTTGGGCCAACAGTAACACACATGAGGAACATGCTTTGTAGTTCAATCATGTATATGAGACTAATGGGTATACCAGCCCAAAAGCAAAGATGAGAAGGCAGGAAGGCACAGGAAAACTGGAAGAAAGGAAATAGGAGAACTGGGTTGGAGAAGGGGACGGTGTTGACACATCACGGGGTTGGCAACCTGTGTCACAAAACAATTTGTATATTGTTTAATGAGAAGCTAATTTTCTCTGCAAACTTTCACCTAAAGTGCACACACACACACAAGAAAGTGTAAAAGGTTTTGCCACTGCAACCAAGTTTGAAAACTACTGATCTGTTGCCTCAGTTTTCTCTAGAATGCTGATCTTGACATTTCATTTTTGTGTGTAGAGAAGATCCATCTTGCTTTGGGAGACTAGAGAGAACCTCATTCATTCACTTCACAAATATTTATTAAGCACCTCCTTTGTGCCAGGTGTAGCTAGGCACCATGAAAAAGTAAAAGATCTAATAAATCCCATCCTTGAGGAGATTCTACATATTGTGGTGGGTGGCACAGTCTGTAAGAGGCCATGAGGCCATGTAAAGGAGTGGTATGGGCCCCAGATCAGGCCTGGGTTTCTATTCTTAAATAATTTGACTCCAGTCAGCTCCAGCTATAGACATGATTCTCTTCAAGACATCTTTTTCTCTCTAGACTTATTTTTAGTACCCTGTGTTTATGAGTTAGAGTCGACTTGATGGCAGTGGGTTTGGCTTTCTTGATTTTGAGTTTATAAGGCTTTAGGAGAGCCATGCTCTTAGTCTTTTTTCCCCCATGCTATTTTGTCTAACTGGGGCCACCATTTAATCCATTCAGAGGTTTTACCAAAGGGTATAACAGCTGTGCTGCCTAGTTTTTCCCTTCTTGCTGTTTTCCCTCGTTCATGAGGGGCTGTTCCTTTAACAAGGATGTTATAACATGTAAAAGAAGTGAAAAATAAGCCTTGTTGTATTAAATCACTGAGATTTAATTTTATTAAGTCACTGAGGGTTGTTTGTTACTACAGCGTAACCTCTCCCAAAATATTACAATCCTACTTCCCCTTATCTCCTGGGAAAACTCCAGTTTCTTTTCCCATAGCTCAAGTATCTTCCAGTCCTTGAAGCCATGTTCCACTCCCCCAGTTATAGGTGGAGCTTTCTTCCTGTCTGCAATCCTCCACTGTAGCACACTACAAGTTTAATTGAACTTTTCTGTTTCTTTATCTATCACCCCAACTGGCTTGTAAGTGCCTTGGAAGCAGAAGTTATAAGTCATTGTCTTAGTCATCTAGTGCTGCCATAACAGAAATACTACAAGTGGATGGCTTTAACAAAGAGAAATTTATTTTCTCACAGTACAATAGGCTAAAAGTCCAAATTCATGGCATCGGCTCTCTGTTAGCTCTGGAGGAAAGTCCTTGTCCTCAATCTTCCCGTGGTCGAGGAGCTTCTCAGGCACAGGGACCCCGGGTCCAAAGGACACGCTCTGCTCCCAGTGCTGCTCTCTTGGTGGTAAGAGGTCCCCCACCCTCTCCTTGCTTCCCTTTCCTTTTATCTCTTGAGAGATAAAAGGTGGTGCAGGCCACACCCCAGGGAAACTCCCTTTACACTGGATCAGGGATGGGACCTGGTTAAGGGTGGTGTTATAATCCTACCCTAATCCTCTTAACATAAAATTTCAATCACAAAATGGAGGACAACCACAGAATACTGGGAATCATGGCCCAGCCAAACTGATACACACATTTTTTGGGGAGTCATAATTCAATCCATGACATTCCACCCTTTGGTCCCCTCAAAATCACATCCTTACATACTCATCCCATCATATCATAGCAAAAGTCTTAACTCCAAGTCCAAAATCCAAAAATGCCTCTTCATCTCTGAAATCTAGAATACAAATATCTGCTTCCAAAGGTACAATGGCAGAACAGGCACAAGCTAGACATATCCATTATAAATGGGAGAAACTGGAAGGAATGAAGGAATAACAGCCACCAAGCAAGTCGGCAGAACGCACTATATTAGCCATCAAAGCTTTGAAGATAATCCTATGTTCTCTGAGACAATTTACACAATGACCCTGCCCTCCAGGCTCTAGGTATTGGCCACACTCTTCAGATTCTGAGTGGGAGCCCCTTGGCCCTGGGCTTCAGCTCTGCCTTCCTGTCCCCCTGGGACAGCAACTCTGCTCCCTCGGCTTTAGGCGCACCCTACTCCTAGTCCATCTGAATGGCAACTCCACCCTTAGAAACACCAGAGGCCATGGCTCCACCCTTTGAAACCCCTGAGGTCATGGCCATACCTTTCCAGACTGAGGCAGCTCAGCTTCTTGTATTCCTTGTCTCTTCAGCTTCTGTTTCCTGGTTTCTTGGCCTCTTGGCTCCTCCGGCCTCATACCCACATCTGCCCTGCTGGGGCGAGCGTAGCCCACCGATAAGTGCCTGGAGGCACCCCACTCCAGCAGAAAGCCTCCTGCACACAGGCACTCAGCTCTCTGGTTCCATGGGTCGGCAAACCTTGCTCCCCTGATATACAAATGCTTGTTGATGGAGCTGCAAAGAAAGTTTGTCCCTGTATAAGTGCCATGGAGCTATCATCATCATCTGCCCCAAAACGCTGGTTAGGTATGAAAGTTTGAAATGAAGGGGGTTAGAATAGAGGGTCTATAAAGTTTCTTTAGACTCTAGCAGTCAGTGACTTGTGAGCATTTTCTAACCAGAAGGAAACCTTCTTTAGCAAGTGTCAGGGAAAATAGCACAGTCCCCCACACTGAAACAATTTGTTAGCATTTATAAGTTCACATTTGTATGTATTTTAACTTCTAATTGGTTTCCTCTTTTATGCTAAGAATGCCATCTGTCCCTTTGACAGGTTTTTGGATTTGATACCACTTACCGGGAAATATGACCATCCTATGTACTGTAAAGTGGATTCTAAAGTGTCCATCCCAAACAGCTCTGTTTTAGTAACTTCGCACAGTATCCCACGATGTTTGTATAGAGGTTTTCTCCATTTTTCAAGCATTTGCTACATTAGAATAAGGCCCTTCACTTCCACAGTTTCTTGGAGTTTATAATATAACACAAAAACCAAACCCATTGCCATCGAGTCTATTCTGACTCATAGTGACCTTATACGACATAGTAGAACTGCCCCATAGGGTTTCCAAGGAGCACTTGATTGATTCAAACTGCTGACCTTTTGGTTAGCAGCTGAACAAGAGTTCACCACTACACCACCAGGGTTTCCAACATAATATAAGGTAACACACAGAGTCTCGTTTTGATCTGAATCTCACACCTGCCCTTTTGTAGTAAATATTATTATCATTAGAGTCACTGGGTGGTGCAAAAGGTTACCACACTGTACTGCTAACCAAAAGGCTGAAGGTTTGAGTCCACCCAAAGGCACCTCGGAAGAAAGGCCTGGTGATATACTTTAGAAAAAATCAGCCATTGAAACCTTTAATGGAGCCCAGTTCTGCTCTACCACACATGGAACTGACTCAGTGGCAACTGCCTTTATTATTATCTTTACTTGTAGATGAGAAAACTGAGGCTGATGGAAGTTGACTTGTCTGTGATTGCACAGAAATGATAGAATCGGGAAGTTAAACTCAATTTCTGAACCTGCACGCAATGTTTTATTGATGCCGTTCCCCCTTATGGATAAACCTCAGTGTAAAAGCAGGGATGAGGCTCATTATCCCTACTTTATGAACCAAGAAACCGAGGCCAAGAGAGGCTGAATGACTAGCCTAAGATCCTTCCACAAATAATACACAATCTTAGCCTTAAAGAACTTCAGATCACTTCCTTGTGGTCTTCAGCTCTTACTATTGAATTCTCACTATTGAATTACACTGCCTCAATTCTGCAATACTACATTCCATGTGCAAAGTTACTTGGGTCATGGATCATGGACTAGCTAAGGAAACAGGAAGGGAGAGCTGACCAGGGAGGTTCCTGCCAGAGAAAGGAGAAACACATTAGTATTATTAGTCAGTCTTATCAAACAGAGGGCCAGCAAAAAAGAGCAAGACCCTCAATGAGATGGACTGACGCAGTGGCTGCAACAATGGGCTCAAACTTAGCAACGATTGTAAGGATGGCGTGAGAACCGGCAATGTTTTGTTGTGTTGTACATAAGGTCACTATGAGTCGGAACCAACTCGAAGGCACGTATCAACAATTAAACAGAAGGCTCCACCTGGAACCCAAATGGTGTGCTCTATTGTTGTAAGGTTTGCTGAGACGCTGCTGGAGGGTTGGGGCTAGAACAAAGGAAGAGAACTAACCTTTATTGAGCATCTATTATAAACCAGGCACTTTACAGATGCTATCTCACTTAATCCTCACATGATACTTATTTACAGGTAAGACACTGAGGTTCAGAGTGGCTGTCTGGATTGTCCAAAGTCACAGAGATCACTGGCCTATCAGGCTTCAGAGTTTGGTTCTTTCCACCATTCCCGGCACTAGATGCTGTGAAAGATGCAAGGGCAAGACAGGGAGGTTCCCACAGCTCAGGAACTGCTAATCTTGTTAGGAAAGTCACACATACACCAGGTAGATTACGCTAGCTGGCAGCAGGCAGTAAAAGACTAATGGAGATTTGTGGGAGAGGAATGGGGTTGGGGGAAGGGAGGTCAAGATTCCTTCCTGAAAGACAGTCTTCAGTTGAACTTTGAGAAAAAAGATTTAATACTCAGAAAAGAAAAAAAAAAAAAAACTTTCAAGGCAAGAAGAAGCTTCTGGAAATGAACAGATTGAGTAGGGGCTATTACTGATCACTATCTAAACCCAAGGTAATTGAAAGGGGCCCCAGGCAATTCCAACAACTCACGCCAGCTATTAGGGTGGGCATGGACAGTCAGTGGGATTATTGAAGTGTGCCCAGTGTTGGGAAATCCTATTACTCTTACTAATGAAATTAGCAAGAATCAATGGATACGATCAGCAATTTGTTAAGTAACCACCCAAAAGAAGATCTGGAAACACCAGAGGAGGAGATCTGTACACAAGCAAACTAAATCACTGCAAGTAGAAAGTAATCCCAGAAAAAGAAGATGGAATGTAGAAAGCTTGCTCCTTCTAAGAGGCAGTGCCAAATGGATTACACCGCAAGATGTGGAGTCAGAATTCCTTGTCGTCGTTTTTTGTTACAATATTCTGCTAAGACTTCGTTTCCCTAACAGTAAAACAAGCCTTCTAGTGCATTGACTAATTCAAGTGTAAGGTCTGTAAACCCATAAAACCCATTGCCATCCAGTCGATTCCAACTAATAGTGACCCTATAGGACAGAGTAAAACTGCCCCATACGGTTTCCAAGCAGCTGCTGGTGAATTCGAATTGCCGGCTTTTTGGTTAGCAGCTGAGCTCTTAGACACTACACCAGAGCTCCAAGGTCTGTAAAGGGGAAGCCTATTGTCCTTCTCCCACCCCTATGGAGCCTGGCCATCTGCCGTATCTTGTCCTCTAGCATAACGAAAAGAAGGTAAATAGGAATCCAACTATAGAACAATATCACCTTACAGTCACATAGCTCTTTACAGTTAACAAAGCATTTTTACTCTTATTAAAGTGAGTAAGGAAACCCTGGTGGCATAGTGGTTAAGAGCTACGGCTATTAACCAAAAGGTCAGCTGATCGAATCCACCAGGTGCTCCTTGCAAACCATACTGGGCAATTCTATGTCCAATAAAATCACTATGAGTTGGAATCGACTTGATGGCAACGGGTTTGGTTTTGGTTTTTATAGTGAGTAAAAAATATTCATCTTATTTCTCTTATTTAAGAAATAAGTCAGTAGATTTTTTATTTCTCTTTCCAACTGATTTTCCATCTTATTTTTCTTCCCAACTCTCTCTAATGTACTCAAGACTGCGATAAAGCTTCACAGTGGATGTTTGAGTCGCCTCAAATGATTCAAAATCCATCTTTGAGAAAAGTACAGAGCCTGTTAGACCTTCCCATTTTCTAAATCTAAATTGAATTACTGATATCAAATGAAGATAATTTAAAAACATATCTAATTATGCCATTACCAGTTAATCTCTCTACTCCTAAAACTCTCTCAATGTCAGGTCCCAAATTTGCCTTCCGCTTCAGAAGTCAAAAAAATACATGGTTTGCCGTCGGCACATCCAACATCATATCCCTTCAATTACTTTGGTTGACTTGATTCTAATCCTAATTAAACCAGTTCCCATTTTGTCCTATCTTGGTATCTTTGAACCCATTCTCAGCTGACTTAGTTTAGCACTAGGTGAGTCTGAAAGAATGCCCATCAGCCTGGAAAACAATGGAGAACTGTGGGGATGACCTTAGCCTTCACGAAAGGGTCTTTTACTTCTCCAATATGGTTAGTTTTACTGGGGAGTACAACAACAATTTTAAATAAAGAAAACAAAAAATTAAATTTGTTCATAATCTCACAGCTTTAAAAAAATTTTGATAAAGGGAAAAATTTCTCCCCATACCAGTCTGATTCCAGTCTCCAAAGGAAACCTAACTTGTTGCAGGTTCTTCCCATATTGTTATCGAGTTTATGTAGACATACCTAAGTACCCATATGTTCAAAATGCCAGGCATATGGACCTATATCTTGCTTATTTCCTTTCATACTCATTGACATTTTCCAAGTCAGTACCTATGGATCTAATGAATTATTTTTAGTGACTGAGAATTATTTCACTGAATGGATATACTATAGTAGATTCAACCATTCTCTTATTGATTTAAGATTTTGTTTCTAATATTTTTCGTGTTGAGAACAATGCTAAAACACACCTCCTCGGTTATATATTTTTATGTATTTCTGACATTGTTTCTTGTGGGATGAATTTTACACTGGGGTCGAGAACACCAGCAGAGTGTGATGAGAAGGCTTCCCCCCAACTCCCAGCATAGCCAACATTTTGGGCTAATCTGCTAGACCAAAAAATGCTAATCTTTTTAAGATTATTTTGCATTTCTCCACTACTAGTCAAGTTGAGCAGCTTTTCATATGTTTATTGATCATTTGCATTTCCTTTTTGGTAAATCTCCTACTCATATCCTGAGCCCCTATTATATTGGGCTTTTTTTTTTCTAATCAATTTGTAGGAGTTTTTGTATACCTGGGATAAATTCCTTGTCTCTTATATTTGGGACAAGTATTTTTGACCACTCTGTTAATTAGGATGTGTTTTAACTATAAATGTTTTCATTTTTACTGTAGTCAAATATGTTGTTTGCCCTTCCTAGTTTCCAGGTTATATTAGTCTTACTTAGAAAGGATTCTAATATGTCAATCCATACATTTTTTTCCCTCATACTTTTGGTCTTATTTTTTTAATTTAAATCTTTAATCTCGCCCTTTTTTTTTTTTCCCTAATTGGATAAGGCAGGGATCTAGCTTTATCTTATTCCAAATGAAGAGTCAATTGATCACGGGGATTTTAAAATTACTTAATACGTAAAAATTTACATATTGGGGGGCAGTAGGACATTCCTGGGAACCAGTGGACCCTGGGACTGGACTCAGCAGATCTTTAATTTGTGGCTTGGGCAAAATGTCCAGAGGTGTTGATTTCCTAGTCAGTCATGGGTTAGACCCTTGTGAATCTCTGTGTGTGTGTGCTTTGTTTTTTTGTATTAAAGAAGGGATTTATAGACTGAAATATTCTCATCCCTCAAAAATCTCCTTATTTATCAAGCAAATCCTGTGTATAACTTTACCCTACCAGTTGATCGTTAAATTGAAATGTCCATTTTAGGTGTGTGTCTCCCTCAAACCCATGGGGAGCTCCTTGATGCCATTTCTTAACTCTATATCAAACCTACCACATGTTTCAGGACAGAATAAAAGCTTACCGTCCAAAATCTTGGCTTCAAAGCCATCTAAAGATTTATTTAGTGTGTATATACATAGCCTGAGAGTGTTCCAGCCTTTTAAAGAGGGATTTGCAGGCTTCTCTACAAACAAACTAGGAACTTGCAGTAGCAAGGTTTCTCTACATACGAAGGCTTTTATCTTGCCATTTGCAAATGAAGGGACCAATAAATATTTGTTGAATTTTATCATTGGGTTAACCTTCAGATTCAGACTTGTCAGTAATTACTGGCTTGAATTAAAAGGAGGAGATGGGAAATTGAGCTACAGAGAAGAAAAATTACTCGCTCAGAGGCATATGGGAGCTAGTAACTAGGTCTCCTGTCTTTCTGTCCCCTCTGTTTCTGCTACACCTTTTCCCTTGACAAGACACAAATAGCATGGTGATGGACACAGATCTGGTGAGAGAGGACAATGGTGGAGCTTTTAAATATAGCAACTGGGCCCATCTTGCCTTACTTTACCAGTCATCCTGCCATTGTGGTAAAATGGTAAGGCCAGCAGTTCTGAGTGGCCCCTCTCAGGGTGCTGAAGATGACGTGAAGACAGTTCTGAAGTGACACACATTTTCCTCTTCATTGTTAATAAACAGAATTATCTTGGAGCCCTGGTGGCACAGTGGTTAAGAGCTCAGCTAATCAAAAAGATCTGCAGTTCAAACCCACCAGCAGCTTGTTGGAAACCCTACGGAGCAGTTCTACTCTGTCCTATAGGGTCGCTAGGAGTCGGAAATAACTCATTTGTTTTTGGTGTCTTGGAAGAGCTGGCCACCTTAGAAGGATTCATTCAGTGATCTCTGCCTTTAACAAATATCACTGAGTACTTACCATGCCCTGAGGATTCCATCCTGAGCAAAATAGACACGGATTCTCCTCAAGGAACTCAGGAGCCTAGTGAGAGAGAAAAAGCCTGTTTCCCCACAGTCTGGCAGGGGAAGCAGACATTAAACAAGTACTTGAAGGCATTTATCATTACAAATGGAGGTAAGTGCATTTAAGGAAAATTCAGGATGCTTGGAGAGGATACAGCAGGAGGGCCTGGTTTAGATTAGGGGGTTAGGGAAAAGCAGAAGAAGGGGTGTTAAAGGCTTTTGCAAAGGTGAAGTGTTTTACATATGTGAGGGAAATAATACTAATAAAGGTGCTTGGAAGAGCACCTCTTCCTCTCTCAAGGGCTACTTCCTAGATCTCTGGGGATCTGCCTCTGTCCCCAGCATTACGAGGCATCCAGGGCCAGGGCTGGCAAGGCCTTCACAAATGCTAATATTTGAGCATTTTATGAGCTGTTCCCTGGCCCCTCGCAGCCTCATCTTTCACTTGTTTGAATGCTGAGGTGAATGGGGGATGAGTGGCATTTCCAGTTTGGAGGGGAAAGGGGGAGGTAAGGGCACTGGAGGGAGGAAGCCTTCCCACCCCAATCCGGGGGCTAGGTTCCCCTCCCTCCAAACAATCCCGAGGGATGTTTTTCAAGGTAAAATCCTACCTCACTATGTATGTGGATGTGAAGGGGGGTTACTCAGGAGACCAGGGTTGTTCCTGGGAAGTTTGGGGGTGGGGCAATAATCTCTGATCTAATAAACGCATCTATAAGGAAGCTTGACCCCAGAGAAGTGAGGACTTGATAGTGGTGGTGGAACAGGAGAGACAAACACTGCTGCACTGGGGGTGGTCACTTCCCAGGAGGAATCTGTCCAGATCTGGTGATAACAGTAACCATAATAGCTGACACCTACGGGGGTTATTGTGCGCTGGGTACTGTTCTAAGCGCCTTCATAACTCATTTCTCAAAACAATCCTACAAGGTAGGCACCATAACTCCAGTTCAAAACTGAGGAAACTGAGGCACAGAGACTAAGTAGCCCTAGCAGTTTTCCTTTATTGCCGCTACCAATATAGAGTTAAGGCTTCTGTTTCAAGTTTTGGTCTTTAGTGGGTGTGGATGGCAATGCCTCCTACGTGAACCTTACCTGCCCTCATAATTCGGGGGAATGCCGTCCCCAGCTTCCAAAAGGCCAACTTGGGAGCAGTGCTGACGGCTGCCAGGGACACACGCGCCTTCCAGTCTGAACCCGACCGGTCCGCCGCCTTCTTCGCAATGGGGAGGGCTTGTTGACAGTCCCGCGGGGACGGCTGGAGAGCGCCGGGGATGGCCCCACTGCAGCACGACGCCGAGGCCTGGCAGCCCCGCTTTCTGCTGCGTCTCCGCGAGGTGTCGCCTTCCGCCGAGGAAACCTCCGCAGCGCCACCTTCCTAGCCTACAGTTATTTATTTATTTTCATACAAGGGGGGCGCCCCTCTCCTTTTAACCTACAACTAGAAACATCCTGCGATCTATTCCTAAATGAGTGTGTCCTCTCCCTCCCATCTTGCACGCTGGGTCTACCTTTCCTTCGAGATTACTCTTGAACAACCTCCTCCGCGAAGACTTGCTAGACGTTGGCCTCGAGCTCAGCTACAGACAAACGCAGGCAAGGCGGGGGCTGGGTTAGGAGCCACGGCTCCCTCCTCCTCCCCCCGCCCCAACACCCTGGGCCCTCCGGAATTTTTTTCTTTTTTTTTTTTAGTGCCCAGCACTTGCCAGGCTCGCAGTGTGGGTGCTGCATTGCACCGCTCAGCGCGCAGCTGGTTTGCAGAGTACACCGGGTGCAAGCCCGGGGGTCCAAAAGGGCGGGAGGAGCACACCCCGGGCTTCCCAGCTTTGCAGCCTTCTCTCTGCAAAGAAGAAAAGCAAGTGGCTTTTGGCGCGAAAGCCTTGGCGCCTCCCCTGATTTTTATGGAAATCAAAGGGGCGGGGTAAATCCGCTTTCCCCTGCCTTTCTCCCTCCCCCCTGTCTGCGCCGCAGCCCCCTTCTCTCCCCGCCCCCCGGGTGTGTCAGATTTTTCAGTTAATAATATCCCCCGAGCTTCAAAGCGTAGCCAGTGACAGTCATCTGTCTGGACGCGCTGGGTGGATGCGGGGGGCTCCTGGGAACTGGGTTGGAGCCGAGCTAGCGCTAGCCAGGCGCAAGCGCGCACAGACAGCCACCGAGGACCCCCCTCACAGCCCACCCGGAGACCCCCGCGCAGCATCGCCACTGGATCCTCGGCAGTCGGCGGGAGGTAAGGAGGGGGCTTGCAAACCTCCCGGCGCCCGGGAAGCAGCGAGCTCGGCGGGAAGGCAAGCCCTGGACCGGATTACGGCTAGGGCACAGGGCGCCCGAATATGCCTGGGGGACTGTTTCTGCTTCCGAAACAAAACGATCTCGGGGTTTTCCCTGAAAAGCCAGTTCCAGCCCCAAAGGTACTCTGGCTAGAAAAGACCCACCCTAATCCTTTTCCTGCCCTTGCCGGGAGGGTGTAATGGCTTCATCAGAGGGGGAAAAAAAAACCGCTCTTCCCTGTAGGATTGGATTTGAGTTGACGGGGAGCCGGTGCGTCCCCACCCTGAAGCTGAGGTTCTCCAAAGGGTGCCTCCGGAGGAAGAAAAGGGGTTTAGGCAGGGCGAGGCCGCCGCAGTAGTAATCTGGGTCACTGCTGTTCCAGCTCCGAGACTCGGCTTTCCCGGCGACTCCCCGCGCGCGGCACCCCTGCGCGATTCTCAGGAACCGGGGTTCAGACCACCCACCCCCATTAGTGGACGTTGTTCGGGGTTTGAAAGAGTGGGGGTGGGGTTAGTGAGGTTCCAAATAAACTATTAGCAGGAATATACTGGTAGCGGTGAATGCCGAGGGGCTTCTGCCCAAATTTGGGGGGTGGTTCTTGGATTTGGGTGCCTGTCGTCGATCTCTCTAGAGAAAAAGGCTTTTCCAATTGCAAAGTTTTCTAAATCCCCTACGACCGTTTGCACTCGCGAGGTTTGCATCTGGAGGGTACTCCAAATTCTATGCCAGGTAGCTGGGTTGGAGAGCCGGTGGGCTTCCTTTGGGCAGCCGGATCTGCATCGGTGCAACTGGGGTTGACGTGCTAGTGAGAGCTAGGATTCTGCAGCCCTTAACACCCCCTCCCCCAGTCAGTGCCTTGTGTGAATGAAATGGCAGTTTCCAAAGTTGCAGAGCAACGCCACCACCCCCTACATCTGCATGCCCCCTCCCACCCCCTGTCGTAGACAGCTTGTACACAAAAGGAGGGAGGGAGAGCGCGAGAGACAGAACTTCCTCCACCTTCAGCAGAGCAGAGCAAAGTGGGGGGCTTGGAGGGCAGGCTGAAACACCGGGCGAGCTCTGCGGCCAGGTTAAGGTTAGAGGGGGTGCACACAGCCTGTCCCCCATTCTGCTCAGCTTGCCAATCCTCTCCTGGTGTATCTGTCGGTTGCAGTGTCGGAGGCTGGAGCCGGCCCCCGCCTTCCGCGCCCCCCACGGGACGAAAGCACCCCCTGTATTAAAAAGAGCGCAGCAGAAAGAAGTCCTCATTCGCCGGCCAGGAGGCGAGCCAATGCCGAGCTGCACCGCGTCCACCATGCCTGGAATGATCTGCAAAAACCCGGACCTCGAGTTTGACTCGCTGCAGCCCTGCTTCTACCCGGACGAAGATGACTTCTACTTCGGCGGCCCCGACTCGACACCCCCGGGAGAGGACATCTGGAAGAAGTTTGAGCTGCTGCCCACGCCCCCACTGTCGCCCAGCCGTGCCTTCCCGGAGCACAGTCCGGAGCCCCCTAACTGGGCTACGGAGATGCTGCTGCCTGAGGCTGACCTGTGGGGTAACCCGACCGAAGAGGACGCGTTCGGCTTTGGGGGACTGGGCGGCCTCACCCCCAATCCGGTCATCCTCCAGGACTGCATGTGGAGCGGTTTCTCTGCCCGGGAGAAGCTGGAGCGCGCGGTGAGCGAAAAGCTGCAGCACGGCCGCGGGGTGCCAGCTGCTTGCACCCCAGCCCCGGCCCCGGGAGCGGGCGCTGCCAGCCCTCCCGGCCGCGGGCATAGCGCTTCTGGGAGCGCGGGCCGCACTGGGGCCGCCCTGCCCGCCGAGCTCGCCCACCCAGCCGCCGAGTGCGTGGATCCCGCGGTGGTTTTCCCCTTCCCGGTCAACAAGCGGGAGCCGGCACCTATGCCTGCCGTCCCGGCCGGAGCCTCAGCGGTGGGGGCTGCAGTCCCCTCCGGGCCAAGCGCTGCAGCTCCGGCCAGTGCCCCAGCGGCTGTTCCTCCGCGCGCAGGCGGCCGCCCGGCCAGCAGCAACGACCACAAGGCTCTCAGCACCTCCGGAGAGGACACCCTCAGCGACTCAGGTAATGACTGTTCCTGGTGGCTGCCTCTCAGGAGTACTGAAGCTAAGGGTCATGTTCCTTTTGTTAGTGTTGACGTTTTGAGCTTTGGGGAATATTTTCGAGGCAGTACAGGTGGTGGGGAGGTCCTGTTTCCTCCAAGCCCAGCCCCAGTGTAATGAAAGTCCGCTAAGCGGGTGTTCTCGGAAGTCTCAAGTTCTTTGCAGTTCCTTCCAGTCTCTTCTAGGATCCTTACTCTAGGCCAGTACTGGCCCTCACCTGCTCCCCCGCGGCTCTTTTGCAACGCAGTCGTAGAAATAACATTATGAAAAGTTAGTGGGCAAAGCTGGGAGGGGGCCTAGGAGGGTGCTGGGTGAATTGCATGGGCAGAAACCTGTTAGGCAGGGGTGGAAAGAGACGCGCCGGCCAAGGACAGGGGAGGGAAAAGACACCCCGAGAAGACCCAAGGACTGCAAAATCCTATTTAGGGCGCAGGAAGTTAGTGTGAAATTGCACAGATGGCTAGTAACCGGTTTTAATTTTTTTCCGACCTCCGTTCTGGTCTCTCTCCCTCCCTCAGTGGGCGGTGGGCTATTTGCACTTGGTGTGTGGCCAGCAGGCGGCGATATGGAGGACCGAGTATCTGAAAAGCTGAGGGTGGGGGGGCCACCCGTTCCTCCATTCAGCAGCTGGCAGCAAGCACAACAGCGGTTGTGTACACTCTCAAGAAGCCTCCTGTTTGCAGTGAACAGTGAAAACTGGGTCCAGTTTTGTCTTGCACCCTCTTTTGGGCTGCATCTCAGGACTAATTTGAGAGCCAAGTGTAGTGTTCAGTAACCCAGTACCCTTCAAAGAGGGGCTGCACTCAGCAGGCTCTCCAGGAATGCACACACCCCTGAACAGACTCCTTGATAGGAGTTTCATTGTGTGCACTGGTCTGTCTTAAGCTGAAGGGAGAGATTAAAATGAAGAATTTGCCTTGGGCTCTGGAGGTAAAGAATCCTGCCCTAACGCTTCTCCTTAGAACAGGGAGCAAGGACCCTCGTGGACCTTAAAAACCAATGTTTTCAAAATTCGGAATATAGGTGGATATAAAGCCTAACTTTTCTTCAGTGTGGATCCGTCTGAGGCTCCTGGAAGGAGAACTTGGTGATAAGCCTCCGGTTTGAAAAGGCTCTCTGTCCCTTTAATGTCTGAGTCTTGACAGCTTTCGGTGAGGAAGCACTTCCTTCCAACAGCTGTCTTCTTGGCAGAAAACCAAAACATTGGCTTAAAGGGACCCACAGACTGGAACAGCCTCACATTTCGGCTTTAGAACAAATCCAGCAATTGTTCAGCTTTCCGGTCTCCTCTAGATCAAGCAGAAGATGTGTTTTGATTTTCATGCTTGCATTTTAAACAATAATTTTCTATCCCAGCTTGATAGTAAATGAGGAGAGGGGAAAATGGCCTACATGATGGTACACGTTTTTGTTGTTCCTGTTATTACTGGTGACTTTCAGACGAGGTGCTCCCATTGTTTTGGTTTTATAGCTACTGGGAATTACGGCTTTGCAGTAAAAATTTTAATCTTTGTTGTATGAAAAACTTGCTACGCAGAATTCATGGTCATGGAAGAAAACTTCACTTTTCATCCTTAATTAAATTGTTCTTAAGTTTTTTTTTAAGGACTTAAAGTTGAACTCAACCATGTGTAAATCTGTTAAGTGTTCTAACTGAGAAGCTAAAAATGTTAAAAAGTCTACAAGGCAGGCTGATGATTATGGTAAAAGCTGCCATTTATTGAGCATCTAGTCAATCCAGCTTCATGCTAGGTCTTTACACATTACGTCAAACTCAAGAAAGCTGTGGTATTATCCCCATTTAATAGTAGAGAAAACCGAGGCTTAGAAAAGTTGAGGAACTTGCCTGGGGTCATGCAACTAGTGTATGGAGGAGCCAGGATTCTGTTTGACCCTAAAGCCCAGGTTCTTTATATTTCTACCACCTGCTAAAATCCAAATAAGGCCCGAAAGTGCAGTAGGGCTATGGAGAAGGGGAAAAAAAAAAAAAAAAATTCCAGAGTCTTAAAATTATGAACTAAAATACGTTTCTGTCCACGTTTATGTGGATAGCTCCATAATAAATAATAGACTATGTGCCAGGCCCTGCTCTGAGCTAGTTAGAGACAGCATTAATTTAATTTGTGTCTGTACATGAGACTAACTCCCTCTTTTTCTCAAAGATGATGATGACGACGAAGAGGAAGATGAAGAGGAAGAAATTGACGTGGTCACAGTGGAAAAGCGGCGTTCCTCCTCCAACAGCAAGGCTGTCACCACCTTCACCATCACAGTGCGTCCCAAGAATGCAGCTCTGGGCCCAGGGAGGGCTCAGTCTGGTGAGCTGATCCTCAAACGCTGTGTCCCCATCCACCAGCAACACAACTATGCTGCCCCCTCGCCCTATGTGGAGAGTGAGGATGCCCCACCCCAGAAGAAGATTAAGAGCGAGGTGTCCCCACGTCCCCTCAAGAACGTCGTTCCCCCAAAGGCTAAGAGCTTGAGTCCTCGCAACTCTGACTCGGAGGACAGTGAGCGTCGTCGCAACCACAACATCCTGGAGCGCCAGCGACGCAATGACCTACGGTCCAGCTTCCTCACGCTCAGGGACCACGTGCCAGAGCTGGTGAAGAACGAGAAGGCCGCCAAGGTGGTCATTTTGAAAAAGGCCACAGAGTACGTCCACTCCCTTCAGGCAGAAGAGCACCAGCTTTTGCTGGAAAAGGAAAAATTGCAGGCAAGACAGCAGCAGTTGCTAAAGAAAATTGAACACGCTCGGACTTGCTAAATGTTTCTCAAAACTGGACAGTCACTGCCACTTTGCACATTTTGATTTTTTTTTTTTTTTAAACAAATATTATGTTGACATTAAGAATGTGGGTTTACTTTCAAATCAGTCTCCTGTCAAGTTTGGATCTGGTTAGGGGCAGGATGAGTGGGGGTCCTGCCAGGACCTCAGGACTGGGCCTGCCTTGATGCGATGCTGGGCGGCCATCGCATCGTTTCCTCCACCTCACCTCTGCGATGCCATAGAAGTTCATGACAAGTTGAGAGCCTCTGGGGCTGTTGAAGTCACCTTGTTCCAAGTTTCCAAACAACAGAAAGTCATTCCTTCTTTTTAAAAATGGTGCTTAAGTTCCAGCAGATGTCACTTAAGGGGGTTGCCATTTGATACCCCTGGGGAACATTTCTGTAAATACCATTGACACACTGCCTTTTGTACATGTCTTGGGTAATGAGAGGTGGCTTTCGCGGCCAGTATTAGACTGGAAGTTCATACCTAAGTACTGTAATACCTCAATGTTTGAGGAGCATGTTTTGTATACAAATATATTGTTAATCTCTGTTATGTACTGTACTAATTCTTACACTGCCTGTATACTTTAGTATGATGCTGATACATAACTAAATTTGATACTTATATTTTCGTATGAAAATGAGTTGTGAAAGTTTTGAGTAGATATTACTTTATCACTTTTTGAACTAAGAAACTTTTGTAAAGAAATTTACTATATATATATATATGCCTTTTTTCCTAGCCTGTTTCTTCCTGTTAATGTTATTTGTTCATGTTTGGTGCATAGAACTGGGTAAATGCAAAGTTCTGTGTTTAATTTCTTCAAAAATGTATATATTTAGTGCTGCATCTTATAGCACTTTGAAATACCTCATGTTTATGAAAATAAATAGCAATTAAATGATGCACTCAAATTTTTATTCCCTTCGTAACACTAGTTAAACTTTATCCCGTCAGCAACAGCCGTAAGTCGTGCATAACTTATAAAATGAACTTGTATTTACATTTGAACATTCCTGTATGGGGAGGGGTCATTGTCCTCACTTGAGATGAGGAGTCTGGGCTTGGGGACATCAGGGCACTTCTCCAGGATTACACAGAATATGCTTTTAGTGACTACCTTTGCATTGTAACAATAGTACCTAACAGTTTATAAAGTGCTTTCATGTATGGTGACCAGTTGATGGAATTATGCTAAGACATCATATTCCAACCCTTTCGAATGAGAAAATCAAGAAACAGCTGTACTTGGAGTTGCTGGCACTCTTTTAGTGTAGAGCAGAACTTGTCTCTACAAATAATGAATTCTTGAAAATATACTGGGACCTATGCAAGGTTCTATGCTAAGCAATGAGTTTGGTCCCTTCTCTGGAACCAACAATCTGATTTGCAAAAATGTAACTCACAGTATGAAGTGCCAGCAGCCCAGATCAAGTTCCATGTCTTCAGGAGAGAGACTGGGGTGTCCGGCGTATTGAAATGTGTAGCCTTGTCCACTTCCATCTCCTGCCACACCAGTCGGTATTTTGGATACTTGAAGTTCTGTTCCGTGGAAGCAGGTTCAGGTTTGCAGGCCTGGAGGACAGGGCCAGGGCCAGAGCCAGCCATTAGAAAGGAGGTGGAATTCAGCTCCTGGTTAGGAAGAAGTTTCTGAGTTTCCTTGACAAGAGATAATATCCTTCCTTGTGAGGCACTCTCCTCACAACCTATTTATGTTTTGGGTGAAAGGTTGTACTAGGCTATTCGTCCGGGGTTTTGTTCATCTCTTAAATTTACAACCCTGAGTTAAAAAGGCCTTTTGCTTTACAGAGAAGAAAACAGGTCCATGGAGGAGAAGGGGTCTGTTTGCCCGGCCTTGTAGCTTGTGAGGCCCAGGGCAGAGGTGGGAGAACTTAGACCATGTCGATTTCCATGGTAGGGCCCTGTCTACTTAAACCATTTTGTTAAGAGGGTCGGTTAGAACGACAGCCCCAAGCCCCAGAGCTGTGAGATCAGGTGATAATTGTCTTTCTGAAAGTCTGACCTGACCTTCTCCCCCTCAGATTAGAAAATAATGAATAACCTTTTTTTAATGATAATGCTACCACCTTCACATTTTAAAGGGCTTCCTGTCAGCACTCTGCACCTAGTCTTTGTATTCAGGAACCAAAAGAAAGTTACCCACTGCCTGCTAGTCAAATATGACTCACAATGACACTCTAGGACAGAGTAGAACTGCTTCATAGGGTTTCCAAGGCAGTAATCTTTACAGAAGCTGACTGCCACATCTTTCTTTCAGAAGGGCTAGTGGGTTTGAACCTCCAACCTTTCAGTTAGCAGCTGAGCACTAAACTACACCACCAAAATAAAAAAACCGGTTGCCGTATGGTTGATACCGACTCAGTGACCCTGAGGACAGAGTAGAACTGCCCGTACGGTTTCCAAGGACTGGCTGGAGGTTATTGGCCAAACTCTTAACCACTGCGCTCCACCAGGGCCCCTTAAAAGTTATAAGTGACCTCAAATTAAATGAGTACCTGAGATTCTCGAAGCCGAGCTCAATCACCCCAATCTTTCTATTTGCAAGGTCTCCATGAAGCCCTGGTGGCACAGTGTAAAGAGCTTGGCTGCTAACCTAAAGGTCAGCAGTTTGAATCCGTCAGCTGCTCCTTGAAAATCCTATGGGGTAGCTCTGTCCTATAGGGTTGCTATGAGTCAGAATCAACCAGACGACAATGAGTAGGGTCTCCATAACTAGCCACACAGGAGGAAAGCTTAAGACAAATGAAGTACCCTGAACTACAATCCATCCCTAACATGCTCTATTTTTGCTTTGGCTGCTGGGAAGCTCAGAGCCAAATACGATGGTCTCATTCCATACATTGGAGCCCTGGTGGTGCAATGGTTAAGAGCTATGGCTATTAACCAAAAGGTTGGTAGTGTGAATTCACCAGCCACTCCTGTTTATTCTATATATCTGGTGCCATTCTCTCTCTCTTTTTTTTCTTCTAAATGCTCTTGATCTCTTGTTAGTTTAACCACCTTTTTAATGTGCTTTATTTGATATCAGATTAAACGACTTTTAGAATTAGGTAGATCGTAAATAAATATGTACTTATAATATTAAAACTAAAGTGAAAAATCATATATTTGCCTTTCCTGACCCAAATGAGGGAATGTGTTACCCAATTTAGCTTTGCAATTATTTGTAAATTGCTGTAGTCACAGAGGAATTAAACTTGTAGTTTCAATAACATGAGAAACCATCTATGCATTCCAAGAACAGTTTTGAGACTGTGTGGGAAACGGCTCTACATCAGCTAAATCAATAAATCATGAAGCTTAGATGGAGCACAGAGATCATCTCATTGAATTACTTCATTTTACAGAATACAGGTGAGAGGGTTCCCATATCGAATTAGTGGCAGAACCAGGACTGGAGTCTGGGTCTCCTGATAATCAGGTCAGTGTTCTTTCCAGGACATTGACTTGCTTGCCTCTCACACAGTAGCCTTTGAGCCCATCTCCCTGTCTCCTGGCTTACCCTCATATTCACCCACATCATGCTTCCATGTTGTTATTAGCTGCCATCAGGTCAGCCCAGGCTCATGGTGATCCCCACTGACGGAGAATCCATGCAAAATGCATTGAAAAGCTGTCGGGTCCTTTGTCATCCCCATGACCGGTTGTGGATCTGACTGCTGTGATCCATAGGGCTTTGGTTTGCTGATTTTTTTGGATGTAGATTGCCAGGTCTTTCTTCCTAGTCTGCCTTAGTTGGAAGCTCCGTTAAAACCTGCTCAGCATCATAGCAACCCACAAGCTTCAACTGACAGATGGGTGGTAGCTGCCTATGAAGTGTCTCGGTCAGGAATTGAACCTGGGTCTTAGGCATGGAAGGTGAGAATTCTACCACTGAACCACTACTGCCACCGTTCCATATTAATCCTTCTAAATTACTGATCCTGCATAAACACTTCCAATAGTTTCCCTCCACCTGCAGGATAAACTCAGAGTGCTTCAGCTGGGCACATAGGCTGTTTCCACCCTGGCTCACCAGCTTGATTACCCACTGCCCCTCTATAGGCACTCCTCTTTCCAGCCATGCCAGACACAAGTCGTTCTCTTCTACTTCTGACTTGTTTTACCACATTCCTTCCTCCTGGATTATCCGCTTTCTGCTCATTGAAGTCCTTCTTGACTTTGAATGGTAAATCCAATGTCATCTTGTTCAGGAAGCCTTTCCTGTACTCCAAGGTGGATCTTGAGCTTTTTCAACTCTTGGTCTCTGAGCACTTTTTCTGTTACTTCTGGAGATAGATGAGTTTTCTTAATCACCTCTTTAGACGGTAGCCTCCCCTAAGGGCAGGAACTGGGTCTCATTTACCTCTGATCCTTCAGATGACAGGGCTTCTGCAGAATGGATGAGCAGCAGAGCAGGCAGCCAAGGAGGAGAGAGGTGGGGACAGGTGGAGCTGTTTTACATTAGGTGTGTGTCTCCTGCCAACTCAGGCTCGCAGGCTCTCAGGCTAATACCAATGGGAAGCACATTCATTAGGCATCAATGAATGTCTGGGTATTGACAGTGTCCAAAGCTCTGGGGTAATGAAAAGAAAATTCCTGTCTTCGGGAAACGCACAATGTGGAAGGGAGTGAAGGCCTTGATGCTTGCGTAGAAGGCAGAGAGGGGTGATGGGACCGCTGGAATGGGCTGTTTAGCCAAGGCCTGTGAGGGGTCCCATGGCTGAATCAGTAGTTTTCTAAGCCTCCAGCAGCCCAGTTTAGAGCGCTCTGCTGGAGGAAGCTGGTTTTCTGCCTTGGTTCACAGCGTCTACCACAGGCCGGAGGAGGCTTATCTGCTTGCCTAAGAACACAGGTTATCTGCACTCATAGTGACAATGGTTATAATCCCCCTTATCCCTGTGTAGCATTTTAGAGCTTACCAAGGCTTTTTTTTTTTTTTTTGTAATGTTTGAGCTTCACAACTCTTCAGGAGTGTTGACCAGCTCATCACATTTCCACTTTACAGGTAAAGGAATTAGGTCTTCTGGGCTTGAGTTCATTAATCTCTATAATAGCCATCTTTTGAAAATCCTAATGTGGGTTTTTTTTTTTTTTAAGAATCAGAGCATGTTAAATCTCTAAGATTTAACCTCTCATTTCAGAGGTTGGGAACCAGAGAGCAAAAGGAACAACATACAGTCTGCTGGCCAGCGTTCTTTTCCCCTCGTATTCTCTCTTTCTCTCTTCCTTCCTCCCTGCTTGTCTGCCTTTCTTTCTTTCAAGAAATATCTATTGAGAACCTTCCATGTGTCAGGCATTGTTCCAGGTGCTTGGGAGACATGGGTGAACAAAAGAGTCAACCCCCCCCCCCCACCGCCAATCCCTGCTTTAATGAAGTTTATAGTCTAGGAGAGAATGCCAATAAAAATCAACATAACAAGAAAATAAATTAAATAGCATTCAATAAAGTAGTGAATGTTATGAAAGATAAGTAGAAAACGATGAAAGAATTCAGGGATGTCACAGGAAGAGAGAGTGGGTTGCCATTTTCAGTGAGATGGTCAGGAAAGGCGCATAGGGCCGGGTGGTGGTGGGGGGAATGGTGGTGGGGGAAGAAATGGTAGTGGGGGTGGGTTGAGAGGTGGGGCCATGTGGGAGGGTGCCCAACACAGCCGTGGCTGCTCAGAGACCAGAACTCGGGTCTGGGCTTCCTGGTTCAGGGTTCACCCTCCTTCATCTCCCTCTGGAAGTTGGTAAATGTCTTCCTGTCAACATTTTATTCATTGTCTGAAGAAGAAACAACAGAGCCTAGTACTTAAGACTATGAATCTGAAGTTAGACTCTCTGGGTTTGAATCCAACTCCCACCCTCACAAGGTCTGGGATCCTCAGTTTCTCCACTGGTACAATAGATGACACCACCTACATCACAAGGTTGTTACAAGGATTACATAAATGATTTTATATAAAGCACATAGAACAGTGGCTGGCACACAATAGGTACAATTCGAGGCTTTGTTAAATCATCTGATTTGATGCTGACAGGATCCCTCCTCTCTCTATTTTCTCAATGTGTTACTAGGGCAAAGAACCTTTAAAAAAAAAAAAATTACCAGTAGGACAAATTCACAAACCCAAGTTTAACAAGAACTTTGTGGACTTTTGTTCCTCAAAAGGGGCCTTACAAAACCTGAAAACGGGTACCTTGGAAACAAATGAATGTGAGCTTTGAAGCCTATTTTAAGACGGATCTTAGGAATTTGAGTGCCTCAGAACATCTACGCCTTCTACAATGGTTTATTAGTTTTCCTTACTTGTAAAGGAAATCTCTTCATAGGCCACTGACCAGGGTTACCTGATCTCTTTTGATATTGACGTATCATGCTACAAGACATTCATCCTGAAACCTTTGACCAGGAGAAGTAACAGAGCCTTTTTATGGTCTAAGCACATAGACCTATTGGCACAATGCGAATCTGGAGAACACACATACCACATACTCCTATAGCACCTACAGATGATTGGCAGTGGGATGTGCTCTGCAGAGGTAACCCCAAATCTAATTTCATCTGCATTCTAGCAGGACCATGATTTTCAGCAGACCTTTGGGAGGTGGGGTAAGGTGGGAAAATAAGTCCCTTCTTCATAAATCTTCAACACGTCATCAATTCAATTGTGGTTTGTGTGTGTGTGTAAGCTTTGTGTTTAAGGCTATCTTCCACCGTCCTCACAAGGGAAAACATAAAAGCAGTCCCTCCACCCTACAACACTGATGTTCCAAGTTGATTGGGAGGCAGCCCTGTGTAATAGAAACACTTAATTCTCAGGCAGAAGCCCTGGGTTGGGTCTAAGCTCAGTGAATGATTCACTGTTGTTAACCTTGGGCTAGAAAGGTAAATCTTGTTGCTCAGTTTTCCCAACTAGAAATGGAATAGGTTAGAATTGTTGATTGCCAAAGCCCCCTTCCAACTCTGAGGATCAGGAATCATGGGACCTTTAGAGATCACTGCAACTGTCTGCAGTATTTGTAAAAACTCTCCCGTCGGAAACATTGGGTGCATATTCTGACTCTGCCATTCACCAACTTTGTGACTGAGGGTAAGTCACTTCCCTCTAAACCAGTTTCTTCACCTTTAAAACAACATATATAATCACCACCTCATAAGGCTCTTATAGGAATCAAATGATATAAAGTATACAAGGGACGTGGTAGCACTTTGGAAACTGGGAACCCATTTATGAATTCTTATTCCACTAACATTGCCAAAATGAGCCCTTTTTGAGCATGTCCCTCCCACACCACTGTTTGCTTTCTGGACTAATCTCCAAATGGATATTCCAAAAGAAGTAAGTTCTTTTGAAGACAATAGGTACACCCCTGGTTGCTCCACAGTATGTAGAACAGGGCTTTGCCCATAATAGCTGCTCCATAACATTTGTTGAATAATTATTACCAATAAAAAGACTTGACTAATTGTTTAAAACTGGACAGAGACCCTCAATTTGTGCAAACTAACTGGGTACACATGCTTGTCTCCTGTAGAGCTAGAGAAAACTATGACTGATCCAGTTTTTAATTGGGTTACCCAAATGAAAACAGAATATGATAACAGAAACTTTTAACACTTTGAGTTTTCTTTTGGGTTCAGCCACTTTTCTTCGGCATTAAGCCAGGGAGAACAGGGAATTCATATAAAGATTAGAGATTTGAAGCTGTTCAAGCTATAGTTAGATGCGAAGAAGACAGAGTTAAGACCCAAGTTTACTATTGTAAATGATTTAATTGCATTTGGGTTTGAAAATAAATCCTTCCCATCCTGAGGTGATCTTCCTTCCAAATCTATTGAACTATTTTACAGTCTGCCTTGAGGGAAAATCCTTGTTCTATCAGAAAACCCTTCCTCTAAATAACTCATTAGAATAATGAACCTGGAGGTTTTCTTGGATGTCTTTAACTGTAAACTTCAGGAATGGCTGTGAATACATTTTGTTTGACACTCCTGGGAGGTTATTTCTCCTGGAGTGTTACCTTACTTGGTAATTCCTCTGGGTAATAAATGAGCACATGTCAGCTTGTCTCTGCCATTAGAGCCTCCATTAACTTTGGCTAACTGTGGGTGGAGGGTGCCATCCACTTGTGCTCGCCGTGTCTGCCAGCAGGGTGAACCTCAGGAGGACTTCTTTCTTGCCCACTGCGACAAACCACAAACATGATAATGTCGGAGTGAAGAAACAGCATTTAGCCCAAGTGCAGATTAAGCCCTGGCATCAGTGGAGGCAAAGCGTGCTGGGGGCTGGGTAACTGAAGTGGAAACCTCCACAAAATGCTTATTATGATGTTCACTGACATTCAAGTGCTCTCTCTGCGGTGTTTTCATTTGAGGGGGAGAAGTTCCTTTGCGAGGATGTTGTTTCTTTTTCCTCCTCACCTAGAGTGATCGACTTGTCCCATTTTGCCTGTGGCTATCCAGATTTTAAAACGGAAAGTCCTGTGACCTGGGGAACACCTCAGTACCTTGCAAGGCAAATCGGGATGGATGGCCACCCTATTCTTGTCTCTCCTCAGTGTTTGCTCTTTCTCAGTGTAGTTTTGCAAGCCTAATAAGGCTGTCTATGGCAGGCACGGAGACTGAGGCTGAAATTGCTTCAGTCCAGACCTGCAAAGGACTCAACCAGGATTTTAGAGTGGAAGGGTCTGCAGAGATATATAAAGTCCTGTAACTCTTCCCAAGCTGGGAAGGCTGGGGCAAGAACATTGCCTTGATGTTTGAGCACACAGATTAGAGCTTTGGAAAGACTGTTAAGCAACTCGGGGAAATTTACCCTGAAAGCCTGAGAGTTTCCAGGAAAATGAGGAGACGTCTCTGTTTTCCTTCTAGGGGGCTGTTAGCACCACCAAAGACAATGTGGCTGAAGGTGGCACACAAATGCCAGGGACCAAGATCACACATTATACTTCTCCTAATCTCTGGGTTTCCTTCTGAATAACGATATCACATTGATGCTTAGGATATATATGATAAGGAAACCAGCTTCAATCTTCTGGTCTGTTCTTCTTGAGGTCATCTCGTTCATTCTTCAAGTCATTGCAAGGAGCTTTTCAAATTATAAAACAATCCCAAGCTGTGGGAGAATTCATCTCTCTGGAGCTTTCTGGGTATGGACTTGTCCCAGGCAACAGATAGGGAAGCATACAGAAAAAATCCTCGTCCAGATTCTGTAGCCAGGCTCAGTTTTATCAGAGCTACTGCAAGTTCAGGCACCTAGAAATGGATTTGAACCTTTGTTCCTTGGGTGGAGAACCCTGTGTTGCTGCCATTAATACATTCTATAAAAGATTATTTTTTTTTAATGAGGTGAGCTACTCCCCATAGTGAATTTTTACTTTTTTTTTTCCAGCTAATTATCTTTTTCATAGTGAATATAATAGACATCCTTCTCACCAATGCAGTAAGGACCAGTAGTTGGCAAGTTAATACGAGAAACAAAAAGAAAAGATTCATATCAAACGTTTTAACTGAAAACACACAAATGCTTGCTGCTTTGCTAATCTCTTAACGTGGGACTAAGGCCTTTTCTTTGACCTTGGATCTGCTGACTGGAGTTTTGTGTAGACTTTCCTGTGTGAACCATACTTATAATTCATCATAAGCAGTATCTACTTTGGTGTCCCTGGGTGGTGCAGTCAATCAGCTCAGCAGTTAACCTAAAAGTTGGCTGTTTGAGTCCACCCAGAGGCACCTTGTAAGAAAGACCTGACAATCTACTTCCAAAAAATCAGACGTTGAAAACCCTATGGAGCACAGTTCTACTCTGCACACATGAGGTCATCATAAGTTGGGATTGACTCAAAGGCAATGGGTTTGGATTTGGTTGGGTTTTTCCTTTTTATTGGCAGTTGTGAAACAATTTTGGTGTATGCTCATTGGGGGTGGAGGTATGACATTCCCCAGGATTTGAACGGTGTGTTCCTTCACGAAAAGAACAGGATAGAGAGATGAATATTTCTTTCATCATTGTTGTTAGCTGCTGTGAAGTCGATTCCAACTCATAGTGACCCTGTGTGGGCATAGTAGAACTGTTCCACAGGGTTTTTGGGCTACGACCTTCCAGAAGCAGATGAGCAGGCCTGTCCTCCGAGGTGCCTCTGGGTGGGTTTGAACCACCAACCATTTGGTTAGTAGTCCAGTGCTCAACCATTTGTGCCACCCAGGGACTCCTATGTATACCTTTTAGGAACTTTTAAAAATGTGTTTGTATATAGTTAGCTCTTTGGGGGAAAATCTGCAGTTAACTCCCAGTGAGCAACAACTGTTTATCCTGTGAATTTGTATTTTTAGGGGCACGAAGTAAGTGCCCAGCTGAACATCCTCCCAGCCTCATGGCCCCCTGAAGGGGATGGGATCTGTCATGTTAATGAGATGTGCATATTATTAAAAGAAGGGACAAAGAACCTGGAGCTCAGAAATGAGAGCTCTTTCTGGGGACTCTTCAATATGCAGATGGACATCCTTATTATAAATTGGATGCCAGACCCCCTGGGAGAGTCAACCCCATAAAGCTATCCTGGCAGAGAATGGCTGCAATTTGGGGGTCCCCTCTCCACAGGGGCAGAGTTCTGAGCACTCCCTGCTCTCTACCCACCCATAAAATGACACCCCGCTGAGTGGACACAGAATGCTCTGACATACAGATGCTATTTTGTTTTGATTTCTTTGAATTTAAAATGGCTGGTTTTATGAAATGCTGAACAAAACAAACAAACAAACCTGTTGCCATTGAGTCGATTCTGACTCATAAAATAGAGACCCAATACTGACCCTATAGGACAAATTAGAACTGCCCCATAGTGTTTCCAAAGATGTAATCTTTACTGAAGCAGACTGCCACACCTTTCTCCCACAGAATGACTGGTGGGTTCGAACCCCCGGACCGTTCAATTAGTAACAGAGTGCTTTAACTTCTGTGCCACCAGGGCTCATTTTTTTATAGCTCTCCTGAGCTGTGTAGTACTTTCCCTGGTGTCAGGAGAATATGTGCATGCGAATAAGGTGAAAGTGTGGCTTTGTGGAGAGTCAAAGATGTACAGATGACTCTGACCTCCACCTGGGAAGGGAAGTAAGATGTGAACACAAATAATTACCAGAAGAGGGGACCTGAGAAGAGTGGTGAGGGCATAGGGCAGAGATGATATGTGAGGGGCCTGAGGAAAAGGGTAAGGATTCGCCTGGTGGAGAAAGACAGGAAATGATGAGGGGCGGCCAGAGCGGAGGTACCAAGGTGTGGAGGTGCAGGGCATGTTCAGGGCAGAAGTACATCCTGGAGCTGCAGAGACTGACGGGGGTGAGTCTAAAGATTGTCTTCTAAAAGGAGCCAGATGAGTTTTCTGAGACGGAAAAGAACATGATTGGGTTCTGTGTGATTCTGGGAGAATTTGCTATTCTTTGGAACATATTTAACCCCTGGCCTGACTAGTACTCCTTGGCCTCAATAACAAGTAACCATTGAGCTTGTTCTCCAAGGGTGCACATGGACTGCTCTGAGCCACTGTAGGGAGGACCCAGACCTGGGATTTTGGAGGCCCTGGATCCTGGCTCCACGAGGCCACAATTATTGGTCTTTTGACTTTCTCCCTCCTCTTCTGTACATCTCCCAGCTTCATGGGTCTGAACCCCACCTAGTCTTCCAGGGCCTAGCTCAAGAGCACCTGCTTTATACCAACTTTGCAGCTTCCCCTGCAGAATGGTCTCTCTCCTGCCTCTGAACTCACCCAGTTTCCTATACTCTTTTCTATTTGCAAAATTAAAATAGTTACCTCTCTTCCTACAATGATCACTATAAAAAATTAGACAATGAAGAAAAGTATATAGAAAAATATCCTTGTGACTCACCTCTCAGAGATAATCACTATTAAAATTTTGGCGTATGTCATTCTAGGTTTTCCCATTTATACACAAATGCATATGAATATGCCAATTTGTTTTTTATCTTTGTTAGGTCATTTATTACTTGTTAATATGTGTTAGGAAACCCTGGTGGCGCAGTGGTTAAATGCTACGGCTACTGACCAAAGGGTTGGCAGTTCAAATCTGCCAGGCGCTCCTTGGAAACTCTATGGGGCAGTTCTACTCTGTCCTATAGGGTTGTTATGAGTCAGAATCGACTCAACGGCACTGGGTTTGGTTTTGGTAATATGTGTTATAAGTAGTTGTCTATGGATCTCATCTCTCTGGAGCCCTGGTGGCACATTGGTTAAAAGCTCAGGCTGCTAACCAAAAGACCAGCAGTTCGAATCCACAAGCTGCTCCTTGGAAACCCTGTGGGACAGCTCTGCTCTGTCTTACAGGGTCGCTATGAGTTGGAAGCGACAAGATGGTAATGAGGTTTGGTTAGATTTTCTTATCTCTTACAACTAGTAAGGGACTTGCTGATCTTTGTGTATTCTCCATCCTCTAGTATGGGCTTTGCACATAGTAGGAAAATAGCAAATGATGTGTGAAAGACTGAATGGGTCTCACTAAGCCTATCTGTAAAATGAGCATTTTGGACTCTTTTATGTCTGAGATCCTTTCCAGTTCCTATAATCTAAGACTTCTGATCATTATATCTGCAATACAGGTAGAAAAAATAAACTTCCTACAAATCTGGTGTCTTTGGGCATGTCTTTCTTGTACTAACATTTTATTGTGCCCAAGTGAAAAGGAAATAATAATAATAAAAAAAATTAATACACTAAGGCTGTGTCCACACAAAACCAAACAATCGTCTGGTTTACAGTAGACTGTTATCTTTTTCTTGGGTTCTCCAAAAAGGGCCAATCTTCGGACATCGGTTGACACTTAGAATCTGAGAAGAACAAATCATTTTAAATGCTATGGATTCCTCATTTTCTCTGACCGACAGAACCACCCATAGCCTAGATGACACCTTCGAATAAATTAGAAAAAGGCTTTTTCTCCTGCATGGCTTGGAAAGCAGAGTGCAGGCCACATCTCAGCAACCCCTTGCCCTCTCAGTAGAGCACTGCTTGTGTAGGAGACAACCTGTACAATTGAATGTGATGGCTCTGACATAGAGCACTTAGAAGAACTGAAAATGCCACCAAAGTGCTTGATATTTGTTTTCAAGATTCTTCTTTAAACAAGTAAGTAAGAACTGTGTTATAAATATCAGAAAGTGTAGCATTTGTGAGCTCACATAACAATTCTGTGGTACAATTCAGATATTCCCCAGTCTCTGTACTTTTGCTTGTGCTGTTCTCTGAAAGTTACCCTCTTCCATGGACTCCTTTTTCAATATTACCCCTTTTTCATGGTTCAGCTCAAAAGTCATCTCTTCCATGACCTACCTTGATAGAATTCATTTAAACCTCTGTATGCTCCCTTGATACTGATACTTGTTTGACCCTCTTTATATTGCACATCTCATGTTTTGCTTTGGGTGTTTGATAATTAAATCACACAGTAGCCATGTGACCTTCTAAGCCTCAATTTCATCAGCATTAAAATAAAAAATAGAGGTGATAGAATAGATCCGCCAGGGTTCTCAATAAATACAAAGATTATTATAATTCTGATACATACCTTTTACTATCTGTGAAACTCCTAGAGAAGAGACACTGTCTTATTTAATCTCTGGGTCGACCAGGTCAACACGATGCTGAATATATGGCGCTTAGTGTTCATTCATACAGTTTATCTGCAACAGTTTGAAGAAAAGCATTAAACGGTAGATGCTGCCATCTATTTAACTTCAGAAAATTTCCTGTATATATGTTCTCTTTACCTGCTTTCTAAATCCATTACACCAAGTATGTTTTTATTTCTCAGTCCATTGGTTCTTTACATTTCTATAGCTCTGTACAATTTATAAGGTTTTGCAATATCCCAATAGTGCACCACTTGCCATTGAGTCAATTCAGAATCATGGTGACTCCGTGTGTCTCAAAGTAGAGCTGCATAGGGTTTTCATGGCTGTGACCTTTTGGAAGCACATTGCCAGGTCTTACTTCAAAGGCACCTCTGGGTAGATTTGAACCATCAACCTTCTGGTTAGTAGCTAAGCACTTTATCATTTGCACCACCAGTGCTGCCACCAGTATCATTATCTCTACTTTTCAGATGAGAAGAACCCAAGTCTCAAGCTTATGCACCTAGAAAGTGGTGGGAGTAAGATATAATACTTAGATTTCTGTTTCAGAGTTTAGAGTTCTGTCCTTTCTAAACAGTGCCTCGTAGCACTAATGGAAAATTATTTTAAGTCTGCAAAGACCTTCAAAGTTGGAATCATTGTTATGTTGTTACTGAGTCTGAGTTTGATGTACCATTGAAGAGTGACGAGCCCATTCCTTTTCTCCCAATCTAGCCTCTCCAGGAAGGAGAGACAATGATAGTCTTTTCCAGAGCTCCAGTCCTTGGACTTAAGCTGCTTTCACCAGAAACAGCCTACAAGAAAAGTTCTATCACCTACAACCCAGTTTTGTACTTTACAAGCAGGCAAGTACTGTTAAGGTTTGGTAAGCAGGTTAAATTAAGCCACATTTTTCTTCCCACCTCCACAACTCCATTTCCTACTCTTTCAAGAAAGAAAATATCCACAAAGAAGAATTGCTACCAGCTTCTTTCTGGCTTTAAATATTAAAAAAAAAAAAAAAAAAAGCATAGCTGCTAATAAAGAAGTTGATCGCTGCTGTTATAATGGACTGTCTTTCATGTAAGACTCCTTAAAGGTGAAAATAATGCAGCTAGTCCTATGGTTTCTAAATGTTTCTAGGCCTGTAACTCATGGGTTGGGTCTAAAAGGGAATTAGAAGATTGGAACAAAGCAAGATTTTTAAAGCACACATTAAGTTTTGGAGAAGAGCACATAAGTATTCAGGAATGAGGGGAAAGAACCCAAAACCCATTGCCATTGAATTGATTCTGACTCATAGTGACCCTACAGGACAGAATAGAACTGCCCCATAGAGTTTCCAAGGCTATAATCTTTATGGAAGCATACTGCCACATCTTTCTCCTGGGGAGTGGCTGGTGGGTTCGAACTGCCCACATTTCAATTAGTAGCTGAGCACTTAACCAATGTACCACCAGGGCAACTTGAGGGGAAAGAGAGTGCTCCCAAATTCTGCCCTGTCAGTCCCAACCCCACTGTGTGTTCCTACATAGTCCCTTGTTTTATGGATTGAACTGTATCCCTCCAAAATACATGTTGAATATGTGTTGGAATCCTAACTCCTTGCCTTAGTCATCTAGTACTGCTATAACAGAAATACCACAAGTAGATGGCTTTAACAAAGAGAAGTTTATTTTCTCACAGTAAAGTTGGCTAAAAGTTCAAATTCAGGGTGTCAGCTCCAGGGGAAGGCTTTCTCTCTCTGTTGGTTTGGAGGAAGGTCTTTCTCATCAATCTTCCCCTTAACTAAGAGCTTCTCTGCACAGGAACCCTGGGTCTAAAGGACGTGCTCTGCTCCTGGTGCTTCTTTCTTGGTAGTATGAGGTCCCCCCCTCTGCTCCCTTCCCTTTCCTTTTTATCTCTTGAGAGATAAAAGGTGGTACAAGCCACACCCCAGGAAACTCCTTTTACATTGGATAAGGGATGTGACCTGGGTAAGTGTGATGTTACAATCCCACCCTAACCCTTTTTAATGTAAAATTACAATCACAAAATGGAGGACAACCACACAATGCTGGAAATTATGGCCCAGCCAAATTGATGCACACATTTTTGGGTGGACACAATTCAATCCATGACACTCCTATACCTGTGGATATGATTCCTTTCGTGAATAGGATTTTCTTTGTTATGTTAATAAGGCCACTTCAGTGCAGGGTGTGTCCTAAACCTAATCATTTCTCAGTTATAAAAAGAGCAGATGAGACACAGAGGCAGGCACACACTGGGAGGACAATGAAGATCTTCCACAAGCCAAGGAACCAAGGAACACCCTGGTTATCCACAAGGAAGGAATCAACATGGCCAAGACCTTCATTCATGCACTTTTAGCCTTCAGAACTATTAGAAAATAAATTTCAGCTCTTTGAAACCATCCACTTGTGGTATTTCTGTTAGAGCAGCACTAGGAACCTAAGATACCCAGGTTCTCTAATGTTGTCTATTTCAGTTTTAAGATTCTGGGCTGTGATGTATGCATCTCCTTACTCCCTTCCCATTCCTGCATGGAGATCCCTAGCTCTGCTTCTGTGAATGGGCTGAAGGTCCCCTGAATCTTGTACTCTTATTTTACAGTGTTTTGCATCCCTTGCCAGGAAGCTTTTAAAAATTCCAACGCTCGAGGCAGGGCCAAGATGGTAGAAGAGCTTCAGGTGATCCCTCTTACAACAAAGACCAGAAAAAAACAAGTAAAACAATTATATTTATGACAAGCTAGGAGCCCTGAATATCAAAGGCAGAGTAAGAAAATGGACTGAGTGGCAGGGGGAGGGAGAGACAGAGTTACTGGACCTGAATTGCTGGGATCCCTCAGGTACCATTTCTGGGAGTGGCTGCAGCAGACTGATAGTAGTGTTTGGCCTCGGTTTCCTCAGGGAGAAGCAGCCACCCATACAGCCTACTCACACGTCTGGAACTAGAGGAGAATGGTTCTCTTGGCAAAAGCCAAGTACTTGAATATATTTTACCACATCCCCCACTCCCAAGCCAGCTTCAGAGGCTGTTGATTTCCGTGGTTCTGAGATAGGCCTTGTTGTGCACTGGGAACCATTCTCCCAGCCTTGGAGAAGGAATAAATTTGAAACTGGGGGAAAAGATAATTTGCCAGCTCCGCTAACCTGGGGAGTTCTGGACAGAAAGCAGCTTCTGTCCTGGCATAAGCAGTCCGTGCACCTTGAATACCTTTCCTCCCTGCTTGGACCTGTGTGGGCCTATTTTAGGAGAATAGGCCCTTGTCGGCAGACTGCAACTGTTTCAGCTGTTCAGTGGAGAGGTGGGTGTTTGATATTTGACACCGTTTTGCCTATTAAATAGGGTCCTCATCTACCCACATCAGAGGCATAAGGACCAGTGGATCCATTCAGGTCACCCAGCCACCCACATCAGGGGTCCAAGGATAACTGGTACCTCTCAGTACTTACAACCAAAAGCACTGGGGGTCCATGGTGTGTCTGCAGAACCCAACCACTTGTATGCTGTAGGGAATAGGGATGCACTTTCCTCACAGATATCTGGGGGATGGTTCTCAATTCCCTGCCTTTTTCAGAGTGTGACTGCCTGCTGCAACCAGATACCAGTACCTACACCAATTGCTCTTGCCCCTCTAAGACTTAGGACAGAGCCTGTACCACACACTTGATGACCAGCTACCTGGGCACCTGAGCTGAATCCATATAAGAAAAGGGAATGGACTCCTAAGCGGGTACACATGATAATAGCTTTAGCCATCTAGTGACAGGACATCAGAGCTTCAAAGGTGAAAATAATCAAGCTAGCTCACTCAAGTAACCCATTTGGACATATCAAAACAAAACAAAGCAAGAAGCTAGGGGATAGTAAGCAAATATAAAATAAACTAATATAATAACTTATAGATGGCTCAGAGACAACAGTCGACATCAAATCACATAAAGAAACAGACCATGATCGCTTCAACAAGCTCTTAGAACAAAGACTCAAGGGATCTTCTAGATGAAACTGTCTTCCTAGAATTACCGGATGCAGAATACAAAAGATTAATATACAGAACCCTTCAAGACATCAGGAATGAGATCAGGCGATATCCAGAACAAGCCAAGGAACACACAGATAAAGCAGCTGAAGAAATTAAAAAGGTTCTTCAAGAACATAATGAAAAATTTAATAAGCTGGAAAAATCCATAGACAGATGGCAATCAGAAATTCAGAAGATTAACAATAAAAATTACAGAATTAGACAACTCTTTAGAAAGCAGAGGAGCAGAATTGAGCAAGTGGAAGGCAGAATTGGTGAGCTTGAAGATAAATTACTTGGCACCAATATATTTGAAGAAAAATCAGATAAAACAATTTAAAAAAATGAAGAAACCTTAAGAATCATGTGGGACTCAATCAAGAGAAATAACCTTCGAGTGATTGGAGTACCAGAACAGGGAGGGATAATAGAAAATACAGAGAGAATTGTTGAAGATTTGTTGGTAGAAAACTTCTCTAATATTGTGAAAGATAGGAAGATATCTACCCAAGATGCTCATTGAACTCCACATAAGGTAGATTTTAAAAGAAAGTCACCAAGACATATTATAATCAAATTTGCCAAAACCAAAGGTAAAGAGAGAGATTTCAGCTAGGGATAAACGAAAAGTCACCTACAAAGGAGAATCAATAAGAATAAGCTTGGACTACTCCGCAGAAACCATCCAGGCAAGAAGGGAATGGGATGACTTATATAAAGCATTGAAGGGGAAAAATTGCCAGCCAAGAATCATATACGCAGCAAACTGTCTCTCAAATATGAAGGTGAAATTAGGATATTTCCAGATAAACAGAAGTTTAGGGAATTCATAAAAACCAAACCAGAATTACAAGAAATACTAAGGGGAGTTCTTTGGTTAGAAAATCAATAATATCACTTATCAACCCAAGACTAGAACACTGGGCAGAGCAATCAGATGTCAATCCAGATAGGGAAATCACAAAAACAAATCAAGATAAAAAAATTCTCAAAACAGGGAAACAGCGATGTTATTACGTACAAGAAGACAACATTAAAATAAAGAGGGACTAAGAAATGTAGTCATAGATCTTTCATATGAAGAGGAAGACAAGGAGATATAAAGAAACAAAAGTTAGATTTAAACTTAGAAAAACAGGGGTAAATATTAAGGTAACCACAAAGGAGGCTAACTATCCTGCACATCAAAATAAAATACAAAAAAAAAGTAGAGACTCAGCAGAAACAAAATCAACAAAAATGAATAAGACGAAAAGACAAAACATAAGCTACTCAGCACAAAAAATTAAGTGGGAAAAAGAAACTGTCAAAAACACACCAAAAAAGACATCAAAACGACAGCACTAAATTCATGCCTATGCATAATTATGCTGAATGTAAATGGACTAAAATGCACCAATAAAGAGACAGTGGCAGAGTGGGTTAAAAAAACGTGATCTGTCCATATGTTGCCTACAAGAGACACACCTTACGCTTAGAGACATAAACAAACTAAAACTCAAAGGATGGAAAAAATATATCAAGCAAACAACAATCAAAAAAGAGCAGGAGTGGCAGTATTAATTTCCTACAAAATAGACTTTAAAGTTAAGTCCACCACAAAGGACAAGGAAGGACACTATATAACGATTAAAGGGACAATATACCAGGAGGATATAACCATATTAAGTATTTATGCACCCAATGACAGGGCTGAAAGATACATAAAACAAACTCTGATGGCATTGAAAATTGAGATAGACAGCTCCACAATTATAGTAGGAAACTTAAACACACCACTTTCGGCGAAGGACAGGACATCCAGAAAGAGGCTCAATAAAGACACGGAAGATCTAAATGCCACAATTAACCAACTTGACCTCATAGACATATACAGAACACTCCACCCAACAGCAGCCAAGTATACTAGAGAATATAGTATATAGACATATACAGAACACTCCACCCAACAGCAGCCAAGTAAACTAGAGAATGTTTCTAGTGCACATGGAACATTCTCTAGAATAGACCACACATTAGGTCACGAAGCAAGGCTTAGCAGAATCCAAAACATCGAAATATTACAAAGCAGCTTCTCTGACCATAAGGCCATAAAAGTAGAAATCAACAACAGAAAAAGCAGGGAAAAGAAATCAAACACTTGGAAACTGAACAATACCCTGCTCAAAAAAGACTGGGTTATAGAAGACATCAAGGAGGCAATAAAGAAATTCATAGAATGCAACGAGAATGAAAACACTTCCTATCAAAACCTCTGGGACACAGCAAAAGCAGTGCTCAGAGGCCAATTTATATCGATAAATGCACACATACAAAAAGAAGAAAGAGCCAAAATCAGAGAACTGTCCCTACAACTTGAACAAATAGAAAGCGAGGAACAAAAGAATCCATCAGGCACCAGAAGAAAACAAATAATAAAAATTAGAGCTGAACTAAATGAATTAGACAACAGAAAAACAATTGAAAGAATTAACAAAGCCAAAAGCTGGTTCTTTGAAAAAATTAACAAAATTGATAAACCCTACTGACTAAAGAAATACAGGAAAGGAAACAAATAACCCGAACAAGAGACGAGATGGACTATATCACAACAGACCCAACTGAAATTAAAAGAATCATGTCAGATTATTACGAAAAATTGTACTCTATCAAATTTGCAAACCTAGAAGAAATGGATGAATTCCTAGAAAAACACTACCTACCTAAACTAACAGAATCAGAAATAGAACAACTAAATAGACCCATAACAAAAAAAGAGATTGAAAAGGTCATCAAAAAACTCCCAACAAAAAAAAGCCCTGGCCCGGACAGCTTCACTGCAGAGTTCTACCAAACTTTCAGAGAAGAGTTAACACCACTACTACTAAAGGTATTTCAAAGCATAGAAAATGACGGAATACTACCTAACTCATTCTATGAAGCCACCATATCCCTGATACCAAAACCAGGTAAATTCCTGATACCAAAACCAGGTAAAGACACCACAAAAAAGAAAATTACAGACATATATGCCTCATGAACATAGATGCAAAAATCCTCAACAAAATTCTAGCCAATAGAATTCAACAACATATCAAAAAAATAATCCACCACAACCAAGTGGGATTTATACCAGGTATGCAAGGTTGGTTTAATATTACAAAAACCATTAATGTAATCCACCATATAAATAAAACAAAAGACAAAAACCACATGATCTTATCAATTGATGCAGAAAAGGCATTTGAGAAAGTCCAACACCCATTCATGATAAAAACTCTCAGCAAAATAGGAATTGAAGGAAAATTCCTCAACATAATAAAGGGCATCTATACAAAGCCAACAGCCAGCATCATTCTAAATGGAGAGAGCCTGAAAGCATTTCCCTTGAGAACAGGAACCAGACAAGGATGCCCTTTATCACCGCTCTTATTCAACATTGTGCTAGAGGTCCTAGCCAGAGCAATTAGGCTAGACAAAGAAATAAAGGCATCCGGATTGGCAAGGAAGAAGTAAAATTATCTCTATTTGCAGATAACATGATCTTATACACAGAAAACCCTAAGGAATCCTCCAGAAAACTACTGAAACTAATAGAAGAGTTCGGCAGAGTCTCAGGTTACAAGATAAACATACGAAAATCACTTGGTTTCCTCTACATCAACAAAAAGAACACCGAAGAGGAAATCACCAAGTTAATACCATTCACAGTAGCCCCCAAGAAGATAAAATACTTAGGAATAAATCTTACCAAAGATGTAAAAGACCTATACAAGGAAAACTACAAAGTACTAGTGCAAGAAACTAAAAGCGACCTACATAAGTGGAAAAACATACCTTGCTCATGGATAGGAAGACTTAACACAGTAAAAATGTCTATTCTACCAAAAGCCATCTATACATACAATGCAATTCCGATCCAAATTCCAATGACATTTTTTAAAGTGATGGAGAAACAAATCACCAACTTCATATGGAAGGGAAAGAAGCCCTGGATAAGTAAAGCATTACTGACAAAGAAGAAGAAAGTGGGAGGCCTCACTCTACCTGATTTTAGAACATATTATACAGCCACAGTAGTCAAAACAGCTTGGTAGTGGTACAACAACAGGCACATAGACCAATGGAACAGAATTGAGAACCCAGATATAAATCCATCCACATATGAGCAGCTGATATTTGACAAAGGCCCAGTGTCAGTTAGCTGGGGAAAAGATAGTCTTTTTAACAAACGGTGCTGGCATAACTGGATATCCATTTGTAAAAAAATGAAACAGGACCCATACCTCACACCATACACAAAAACTAACTCCAAGTGGATCAAAGACCTAAACATAAAGACTAAAATGATAGAGATCACGGAAGAAAAATAGGGACAACGTTAGGAGCCCTAATACAAGGCATAAACAGAATACAAAACATTACTAAAAATGGCAAAGAGAAACCAGATAACCGGGAGCTCCTAAAAATCAAACACCTATGCTCATCTAAAGACTTCACCAAAAGAGTAAAAAGACCACCTACAGATTGGGAAAAAATTTTCAGCTATGACATCTCTGACCAGCGCCTGATCTCTAAAATCTATATGACTCTGTTAAAACTCAACCACAAAAAGACAAACAACCCCATCAAAAAGTGGGCAAAAGATATGAACACACACTTCACCAAAGAAGATATTCAGGCAGCTAGCAGACACAGGAGAAAATGCTCTTGATCATTAGCCATTAGAGAAATGCAAATTAAAACTACGATGAGATTCCATCTTACTCCAACAAAAACAAGGCTGACATTAATCCAAAAAACACAAAATAATAAATGTTGGAGAGGCTGTGGAGAGATTGGAACTCTTAAACACTGCTGGTGGGAATGTAAAATGGTACAACCACTTTGGAAATCTATCTGGTGTTTTCTTAAAAAGCTAGAAATAGAACTACCATACAACCCAGAAATCCCACTCCTCGGAATATACCCTAGAGAAATAAGAGCCTTTATATGAACAGATATATGCACACCCGTGTTTATTGCAGCACTGTTTACAATAGAAAGAGCTGGAAGCAACCAAGGCGTCCATCAATAGATGAATGGTTAAATAAGTTATGGTACATTCACACAATGGAATACTACGCATCGGTAAAGAACAGTGACGAATCTGTGAAACATTTCTTAACATGGAAGAACCTGGAAGGCATTATCCTGAGTGAAATTAGTCAGATGCAAAAGGACAAATACTGTATAAGACCACTATTATAAGTTCTTGAGAAATAGTATAAACTGAGAGGAACACATTCTTTTGTGGTTACGAGAGGGGGGAGGGAGGGAGGGTGGGAGAGGGCTACTTACTGATTAGTTAGTAGATAAGAACTACTTTAGGTGAAGTGAAGGACAATACTCAATACAGGGAAGGTCAGCTCAACTGGACTGGACCAAAAGCAAAGAAGTTTCCGGGATAAACTGAATGCTCCAAAGGTCAGCGGAGCAAGAGCGGGGGTTTGGGGACTATGGCTTAAGGGGACTTCTAAGTCAATTGGCAAAATAATTCTATTATGAAAACATTCTGCATCCCACTTTGAAGTGTGGCGTCTGGGGTCTTAAATGCTAACAAGCGGCCATCTAAGATGCATCAATTGGTCTCAACCCACCTGGATCAAAGGAGAATGAAGAACACCAAGGTCACACGATAACTATAAGCCCGAGACAGAAAGGGCCACGTGAGCTAGAGACTTACATCATCCTGAGACCAGAAGAACTAGATGGTGCCTGGCCACAACCGATGACTGCCCTGACAGGGAGCACAACAGAGAACTCCTGAGGAAGCGGGAGAACAGTGGGATGCAGACCCCAAATTCTCATAAAAAGACCAGACTTAATGGTCTGACTGAGACTAGAAGAATCCTGGCGGTCATGGTCCCCAAACCTTCTGTTGGCCCAGGATAGGAAACATTCCTGAAGACCACTCATCAGACATGGAAGGGACTGGACAATGGGTTGGAGAGAGATGCTGATGAAGAGTGAGCTACTTATATCAGGTGGACACTTGAGACTGTGTTGGCATCTCCTGTCTGGAGGGGAGATGGGAGGGTAGAGAGGGTTAGAAACTGGCAAAATGGTCACGAAAGGAGAGACTGGAAGGAGGGAGTGGGCTGACTCATTAAAAAAAATAGGGGGAGAGTAAATGGGAGTATGTAGTAAGGTGTATATAAGCTTATATGTGACAGACTGACTTGATTTGTAAACTTTTGCTTAAAGCACAATAAAAATTATCTTAAAAAAAGAATCGTATCAAATTAGTATGAGAAATTGTACTCTGACAAATTTGAAAACTTAGAAGAAATGGATGAATTTCTAGAAACACACTGCCTGCCTAAACTAGCACAAACAGAGGTAGAACAACTAAACAGACCCATAACAAAAGAAGAGATTGAAAAGGTAATCAAAAACTCCCAACATAAAAAAGCCCTGGTCTGGCTGGCTTCACTGCAGAGCTCTACCAAACTTTCAGAGACGAATTAACAGCACTACTACTAAAGGTATTTCAGACATAGAAAAGGATGGGATACTGCTAAACGCTTTCAATGAAAACAGCATATCCCTGATACCAAAACCAGGTAAAGACATCACAAAAAAAGAAAGCTATAGACCTATATCACTCATGAACTTAGATGCAAAAATCATCAACAAAATTCTGGCCAATAGAACTCAACAACATTTGAAAAAAAATAATCCACCATAACCAATTAGGAGTCATACCAGGTATGCTGGGATGGTTCAACATTAGAAAAACAATTAATGTAATCCATCACATAAGTAAAACAAAAGACAAGAATCACATGATTTTATCAATTGATGCAGAAAAGGCATTTGACAAAGCTCAACACGCATTCATGATAAAAACTCTCAGCAGAATAGGAATAGAAGGAAAATTCCTCAACATAATAAAGGGCATTTATACAAAGCCAACAGCCAACATCGTCCTAAATGGAGAGAGTCTGAAAGCATTCCCCTTGGGTTTGGGAACCAGACAAGGATGCCCTTTACCACCACTCTTATTCAATATTGCGCTGGAGGTCCTAGCCAGAGCAATTAGGCTAGGTAAAGAAATAAAGGGCATCCAGATTGGCAAGGAAGCATTAAAAGCATCTCTCTTTGGGAAGATGACATGATCGTATACACAGAAAACCCTAAAGAATCCTCAAGAAAACCACTGAAACTGATAAAAGAGTTCACCAGAGTATTGGGATACGAGATAAACATACAAAAATCACTTGGATTCCTCTACACCAGCAAAAGAAACGTCGAAGAGGAAATCACCAAATCAATATCATTTACAGTAGCTCCCAAGAAGATAACTTAGGAATAAATCTTACCAGAGATGTAAAAGACCTATATAAAGAAAGCTACAAGACAGTACTGCAAGAAACCAAAAGAGAGATACATAAGTGGAAAAACATACCTTGCTCATGGATAGGAAGCCTTAACGTTGTAAAAATGTCTATTCTACCAAAGCCATCTATAGATATAATGGAATTCCAATCCAAATTCCAATGATATTCTTTAATGAGATGGAGAAACAAATAACCAACTTCATATGGGAGGGAAAGAGGCCCCGGATAAGTAAAGCATTACTGAAAAAGAAGAACAAAGTGGGAGGCCTCACTCTACCTGATTTTAGAACCTGTTACACTGTCACAGTAGTCAAAAGAGCCTGGTACTGGTACAATGACAGATACATAGACCAATGGAACAGAATTGAGAATCCAGGCATAAATCCATCCACATATGTCGATGGCACTGGGCTTTTTTTTTTTATGAGCAGTTGGTGTTTGACAAAGGCCTAGTGTCAGTTAAATGGGGAATAGACAGTCTTTTTAACAAATGGTGCTGGCATAACTGGATGTCCATCTGCAAAAAAATGAAACAAGACCCATACCTCACACCATGCACAAAAACTAACTCCAAGTGGATCAAAGACCTAAACATAAAGACTAAAACAATGAAGATCATGGAAGAAAAAATAGGGACAATGTTAAGAGCCCTAATACATGGCATAAACAGTATACAAAATATCAATAATGCAGAAGAGAAACTAGATAACTGGGAGCTTGTAAAAATCAAACACCTATGCTCATCCAAAGACTTCACCAAAAGAGTAAAAAGATTACCTACACACTGGGAAAAAGTTTTTAGCTATGATATTTCTGATCAGCACCTGATCTCTGAAATCTACATGTTACTGCAAAAACTCAACTACAAAAAGACAAGCAGCCCAATTAAAAAATGGGCAAAAGATATAAACAGGCACTTCACTAAAGAAGACATTCAGGTAGCTAACAGATTCATGAAGAAATGCTCATGATCATTAGCTGTTAGAGAAATGCAAATCAAAACTACAATGAGATTCTATCTCACTCCAACAAGACTGGCGTTAATACAAAAATCACAAAATAATAAATGTTGGAGAGGATGTGGAGAGTCTAGATCACTTATACACTGCTGGTAGGAATGTAAAATGGTACAACCACTTTGGAAATCGATTTGGCACTTCCTTAAAAAGCTAGAAATAGAACTACCATACAACCCAGCAATCCCACTCCTTGAAATATATCCAAGAGAAATAAGAGCCTTTATAAGAACAGATATATTCACACCCATGTTCACTGCAGCACTGTTTACAATAGCAAAAAGCTGGAAGCAACCAAGGTGCCCATCAACAGATGAATGGATAAATAAATATGGTATATTCACACAATGGAATACTACACATCAGTAAAGAACAATGATGAAACCGTGAATCATTTCATAACATGGAGGAGTCTGGAAGGCATTATGCTGACTAAAATTAGTCAGTTGCAAAAGGACAAATATTGTATAAGATCACTATTATGAGAACTCAAGATATAGTTTAAACAGAGAAGAAAATATTCTTTGGTGTTTACAAGAGGGGGGAGGGAGGGAAGGAGGGAGAGGGGTTTTTACTAATTAGATAGTACATAAGAACTATTTTAGGTGAAGGGAAAGACAATACACAATATAGGAGAGGTTAGCACAATTGGACTAAACCAAAAGCAAAGAAGTTTCTTGAATAAACTAAACACTTTGACAGCCAGTGTAGCAGGGGTGGGGATTTGGGGACCATGGTTTCAGGCGACATCCAAGTCAACTGGCATAATAAAATCTATTAAGAAATCATTCTGCATCCCACTTTGGAGAGTGGTGTCTGGGGTCTTGAAAGCTAGCAAGCAGCCATCTAAGATGCATCAGTTGGTCTCAACCCACCTGGAGCAAAGAAGAATGAAGAACACCAAATACACAGGGTAATTATAAGCCTAAGAGACAGAAAGGGCCACATAAAACAGAGACTACATCAGCCTGAGACTAGAAGAACTAGATGGTACCTGGCTACAACTGATGACTGCCCTGACAGGCAACAGAACAGAGAACCCCTCAGGGAGCAGAAGAGCAGTGGGGTGCAGACCCCAAATTCTCATAAAATGACCAGACTTAACGGTCTGACTGAGACTAGAAGGACCCCTTTGGTCATGGTCCCCAGACCTTCTGTTAGCCCAAGACAGGAACCATTCCCAAAGCCAACTCTCCAGACAGGGGTTGGACTGGACAATGTGATAGAAAATGATACTGGTGAAGAATGAGCTTCTTAGATCCAGTAAACACATGAGACTATGTTGGCATCTCCTGTCTGGAGGGGAGATGAGAGGGCAGAGGGGGTTAGAAGCTGGCCGGATGGACCTGAAAAGAGAGAGTGGAAGGAAGGAGCATGCTGTCTTATTAGTGGGAGAGCAATTAGGAGTATATAGCAGGGTGTATATAAATTTTTGTATGAGAGACTGACTTGATTTGTAAACTTTCACTTACAGCACAATAAAAATTAAAAAAAGAAAAATATCCCAATGCTCAGGGTACACTACGGACCAATTGCATCAGATTCTCTGTGGATGCCATCGAAGCATTAATACTTTTTTAAACTCCCTAGGTGCTTCCATTGTGCAGCCAAAGCCAGGAACAATTGACCTCCACCCTTAATAATTAGAAAAAAAAAAAAAAAAAGGTCCCATACTTTCAGCTGCCTATTATTCATTTAGGAATCCTTGGGTGATGTAGATAGTTGATGAGCTTGGCTGCTAAATGGAAGATTAATGGTTTGTGTCCACCCAGAGGCACCTTGGAAGAAAGGCCTGGGGATTTACTTTTGAAAAATCAGCATTGAAAACCCTACAGAGCACAGTTCTACTGTGGCACACATGGGGCCACCATGAGTGGGAATCAGCTCGGCAAGAACTGCAATTATTCCTTATGAGTAGATGTCCCAAAGGTAGTCAAACTCAACCTGTCCAAACTAAACTCATCATATCGTTTCCCAAACCAGTTCCTTTTCAATAACCATTTTGGCTTCTAGCACCACCATCTACTGAGTCACTCAATTTAGGAACCTGGGTGCCACCTTTGGGAAAATGAATTGCTTTTTGGGGTCTACTTGCACATGTTGCTGTGTTATCGGGGAAAAGCAGGGCTCCCTGACATTGGTGTAGCCAGAGAAGAGCACAAATGCGGGCTCCCGACTCAAGCTTGCCCTCTTCCCATCAGTTCTCTGACCTATTACATGGAGCCCATAAACAGCTCTTGCTTCACCTGCATGTATACATTGTTTGTTCCCTTCAATGGCCATATGTTCCATGCCCTAAAGTCACTTCTCTTTGGAGCTCCTTGCCTACATTCTCCCTCTCTTGGTCACCAGCTTACTTCAAAGGTCGACCCGCAAATCCTCTTGCTGTTCTGCCCTCTGCAACTACCACAGGAAGGAATAACTTCTCCCTGTCTTGCCCGCTCGCTGTGCCTCCATCAAAGAATACCTGTTAGCACAGTGCCCCGAGCTTCCGTTTATACCCTGTCTTTCCTCCAATAGATGGTGAGCTCCTTGAGTGCAGGAAACTCGTCTTACTCTTGATCGCTTGTTGGATTGAATTGAATGTGGTCCTTCTAGGTTTTATCCAGGCTTGTTCTGCCTCATGGCTCAGCAGTGTATTTCTGGGGTCCATGGCCTTTACAGCTATAATTAGAGGATGTGACAACGGCCTCTGTCCCCTCAAACACTGGTGCTGGTCTAGTGCCATGATTTAAAGTTGAGTGCCCTGAAATGAGCTTGCCCAGGTCTGTAGTTCAGATTCTCTATTTAGTGCTATGTCAGTTCTTTTGTCTCTGTAGGCCTCAGTTTCCATTATGATAAAACAGGGATAAAAAAAATTGGGGGGAGTAAAGGAGTTAATATAGTACCAAGGCGTGTGATAAGTATTTAATGGTGGCATAGTGGTTAAGAGCTATGGCTGCTAATCAAAACGTTAGCAGTTTGAATCCACCAGCTGCTCCTTGGAAACCCTATGGGGCAGTTCTACTCCGTCCTCTTGGGTCGCTATGAATTGGAGTTGACTCAACGGCAATGAGTTTGATTTTTGGGTTATTATTATTATTTTTTTTAAAAATTGAGACAGCTTAACTAAGAAAACCCAGGAAAAACCTGAGTAGACATGGCCAGACCTCTAGAACCGAGCTCCTGCCTCACGGCTTCTATTATCACTAGCTCAATCCATGTCCACCAAGCCTCTTGGCAAAATGTGTAGCATGTGTGGGTCCTGTGTAAGGCACGTAGGCCCACAGAGAGGTGTCAGAGAGGGGGTCCTGCCCTTGAGAAAGTGCTAGGTTGAGAGCCTCTGGGGCCAGGCTAGTGCAGAAATGTAGCCCAAGTCCCTGGAGACTGTGCTAAAGTAGGAATGCACACACCTTGCTCTTCCTCTCCTCTGAATTGCATCAGCACTTGACATCTCTGAAGTCAGTGACTTCATCTGTAAAAAGAAGTGATAATACCAACCTCACAAGGTTGTGATAAAGATTGAATGAAATAATCGCCCTCAAAGCCACCTGTAAAGCACCACACATATTTTAGGGATGATTGGTGTCCAGTTAGCTCATTCGATTTGCACAATCACCCCCCTGAGATGGGCGTTGGGAAGTGTGTTGAGTTGATTCTCACTCACAGTGACCCCATGTGGTAAAGTAGAACTGCCCCCCAGGGTTTTCTAAAATGTCATCTTTAGGGAGCTGATCTCCCAAGAAGCCTCTGTGCGGGTTCAAACCGTCAACCTTTTGGTTACCAGGTGAGTGCTTAACTGATGTACCACTAGGGTTCCTTTAAGGTGGGTAGGGGTTCTTATTCCCACATTACAAGTGGAGAAACTGAGGTCAAGCCCAGTAACAGTGATTGAAGGAGGCCATGCGGATGGCAAAGCTGGCCATACCACACAGGTCTCTGGCTGCTCTGGCTCTGCTCTTTTCACTTCACTGTCCCTTTTCCTTCAGGGCTTGCTGAGCAGAGGACAAAGGTCCTTGTGCTCGAAGAGCCTGATTTGGTTTGAGGCAGCTCCAGGATTCCTCTGAGGAGCTGCTAGGTGCCCCTTTCACAGGGATCTCTGCAAAGGTAGGGCTGGGCAGTCTTCAGGAACTGATCAACTGTGGACGAGGCTCCATCCAGCCCTTTGGAGCTGGAGCAGCTTGGGCTGGGCAGTGTCTCATTTCTCCCTCACCACGGGGGCCAGGCCCTAATCGCTTTCTTTAGAGGCCTTTGTGCAGTTCATTCTTTCATTCTGGGCCTAACACAATGCAGGGGTGAACTGAGGTCAGATTTTCAACCTTCAGCTCTGGATTTCCTGTCTTTTGTGGGGTGGAGGACAGATTATGCCACCCGGCTTCCTGTCATCTCAGCACTGGGGGCTCTCCCTCCCTGGCGCCAATCAGCTATGGGAGACTGGAAAATCCTCTTGGGAGGTGGAGAGAGAGAATCTGCCCTTCAATCCCCAGTCACTCGCACACGGGAATGGTCACTCTTTGATACTGAGTATTTCTCTAGGTCTTTTGGTTATTGAAAATGGCTTCTTGTGGGGTTTGAATTCTGGTAGCATCTTAAAGGTCGTTTGAAATATTTTAGGTTAAAAAAAAAAATGACCATCCACATTAAACAACACCCAGCTGATGATGCCAATCTCCTTTACTTCTTTCTTAGCCCAGACTTCTGTGTGGGAGGAAGCAGTAAGATTGAATGAGGGATCGGCCTCCAGTAGCAGAAAATAGCTCAGAGATGAAAAGTGTTTCTGAGAGAAGGCTGTTTTAAAGAGGAAGAATTGGGAATAGAGCGTGTGTGTGGGGGGGGGGGGGGTGGCGGTGACACAGGTCGGTCAACTTCTATCTGACGTCTGCTCTGGCTAGGCCTTGGCTCAATTTGGGGGTTGGGAGATCAAAAGACAGTCTTTGCTTTTAGGGAGCTCACAGTCTAGTGGAAAAAGACAGACAAGCAAAGAGTTGTGCTAGCTGTCATTGAATCAGCTCCAACCCATGGCGACCCCATGCACAACAGAATGAAATGTCACCCGTCCTGCACCATCTACACAACTATCGGTACGCTTGAGTCCACTGTTGCAGTCATTTGGATTCTGAGTGCCTTCAAGCCTAGGAACTCATCTTCCAGCACTACATCAGACAATATTCTGTTGTGATTCATAGGGTTTTTGCTGGCTGATTTTCAGAAGTAAATCTCTCTCTAGGCCTTTCTGCTTCGTCTTAGTCTGGGAAGCCCCATTGAATTCTGTCCACTATGGGTGACCTTGCTGATATTTGAAATACCGGTGGCATAGCTTCCAGCATCATAGCAACACACAAACCACCATGGTACGACAAACTGACAGACGGGAGGTGGAGCAAAAGAATAAATGCTGTAGTTCAGTGTGATCAGTGCTACAAGGGCTGTCATAGGAGGGACCACTAACCCAGCCCGGGGACATAATAGGCTTCCTCAAGAAGACCAGGACTTCAAGAGGAAAAGGAACAAAATGGGAAAGACAAATTTTAAAGATTCCAAGAATACAGTGTGAGACTGTGTCTGTCAGTAAGATTCAGGAGAACCTCAAAAGGTCCTAGGAGGGTGGGAGGTTTCTGTCGGCTACTACAAGCTAGGGAGTGTTTCCCACTAAAATCTTCTCTCTTTCACAATAACCCCAACAACTTGCCTTACACCCAAATCCTTCCCAATCTTTGGGGCTATGAAGAATGGCTAATGGACCTGTGTTTAGGCCCTTTCCTAGGCCCTCAGTAACCTGTGTCCTCAGCTGAGAGAAAAAAACCAAAACCCAAAATTCAAGAAGCTGGATGGGACATTTTTAACATTTTTAATGAACTCTTTTTATTTCTTTTTTGGGCTCTGACTCATACCATATGAAACTAAGTGGTAATACTGTTCTGTTTAATGAAAAGGCTCTACCTTGACTCCTGGTGGATTTGAAGGGGAGTGGGAGCGGGGTTTCTGGGAAGAGGAGTGGAGCAAATTCGCAGTGGCAAAGTGGGACTAAAATAACCCGCATCACGTGCTCCGGACCAGCAAGTCTTCGAATTCTCCGCCACAAAGAAACCAGGAGAGTCTCTGTTTGGATTGGCCTTTTCCAAGAGTTGTTAAATGAGGCTGCAAATTCTTCATCACAGAATCTGAAACATGAAACTTTTTACCCAGAAATGTGTTTCAAGGAAGCAGTCAGCAAATGTCTACAGGGGGAACCCAAGGGAGGAGTGTCTCTTGACTGAGATCCTGCTTTTTCTGTCTTCCTCTCAATTTGAACAACCTCTTGCATTTGGTAGTGATTTCGCCTTTGCAAAGGCTTTTCTAACATGAAATGGTATCTGCTTTTTGGTGTGGCACTTCATGGCAGGATGGGATTTTGCTCCTATTTCACAGGTGAGAAAGCCGAGGTGCAGATAGGTTATGTGATTTGCCATTTAGCAGGCGCAGATTTGCCCAGAGACTCCTGACTCACAGTAGTAATTTTTTACCTGTGCTGCTGAAGTTCTGTCAAGGAATCAGCCCCCATGCCCTGCCTTCTTACAGTTGTTGTTATTGTTAGCTGCCGTTGAGTCAGACTTGACTCATGGTGACCCCATGCACAATGGGATCGGACCAGGCCATTGTGACCCATAGGGTTTTCATTGGCTAATTTGCTGAAGTAGATTTCCAGACCTCCAGTCTTAATTTGGAAGTTCCACTGAAACCTGTTCAGCATCATAGCAACACACAAGCCTCCACTAACAGCCAGGTGGTGACCGCACATGAGGTGCACTGGCCAGGCAATCCAATCAGGTATTCTGCATGGAAGGTGAGAATTCTACCACTGAACCAAGAATACATCCAGCCTTCCCATTACTTTTCTGCTACTCCTACCTCCCAAGTATGACTGATCCTCATGAACTCTGGACTATAGCAAGGCCTTCTGTTTATTAGAGTCAGCATGTAGCCCAGTGGGTGGATCACAAGCTCTGGAGCCTCCATTCCATCTCTTACTAGATGCATGATTGTGACCAAGTACTTAACCTCTCCAAGTTTCTGTTTCTCTATCTGAAAGATGGGACTAGCAATAACACCTACTTCTAGTTATGTGAGTATGATGGTTAATTTTATGTGTCAGTTTGGTGAGGCTGTGGTGCCCAGTTGTTTAGTCAAACACTAGTCTAGATGTTGTTATGAAGTATTTACATTAATCAAATCAGTTGGCCTTAAGTAAAGCATATTACCGTCTGCAATGTGGGTGGGCCTGATACAATCAGTTAAGGCCTTAAGAACAAAAAGGTAGTTTCCCTAGGGTGTAGCCTGTCTCCACACTATAAATGTCAGAAACCCTTCACTCTTCATTCTTTCTGTTGCATGACCTACAGATTTTGGGACATAAGACTGCAAGGATCTCCAGTTTGTCCATTGACCCGGGGATTTTGGACTTACCAGTCCTCCCCCCACCCCCAATCACTGAACCAGTTCTTTAAAATCAGTATCTCTCTCTATCATCTATCTCTTACTGCTTCTGTTTCTCTAGAGAACCCTGACTAAGACAATGAGGATTAAATTTGTTAATTTATGTAGATTCTTAGGCTAATTTCTGGCAAATAGAAAGTTCTAAAGATTTTTTTTCCTAAATAAATTAAAAAAAAAGTTCCCAAGGTGATGGACAACTGTGAAGACCCAAGAATGACAGATCCAGTTATGTATCAATAGCCATTCTTCTCTGACTGACTTAGCAGAAAGCTAGTGAGTACCTAGGTTCGCTCCTTGATGGTTCTTTCATCCTGACCACTGAATGGTCTTGGGTCTAGAACCAGGAGATCTGGATTCTAAAGCCCTTATCTTGTTGTTTTAGAGTTACTCTCCTTTTTTACATGCCTGTTTGTCTGGCTAGCATGCTTGCTTCTCCAGCGAGTGCTCTATTTTATTCCTCTCTGTATGACAGTAATTACTCAGTCCATTCATTCTGAATTTAAACTTCTGGATGCTAGACCTTCTGGGCCTCAGTTTTCTCCTCCACACTCTAATGAAATGATATTCAGCAGGTGAACCCATCGGTAGCGTCTTGGCAGGATTGCAAGGGGTCCAGGAGGTCAAGCTTCATTAACTTCATGGAAAATCTCCTTCTCTTTAAAAGAGAGTGTGGTCAGTGACCAATAAATTACTTTTTTTCTGATTCTTGTTGCTCCACTTTGTGGAACAAAGTACAGGACATAAAGGGTACCCTTTAGTTTCCTCTAACTAACCTTGAAACTCTTCCCTTTTCCTTTTCTCTTGGTTTTTCCTGTTCATTTCCACCTCTCCATCCCCACTGAAATGTTCTAGGATAAGACCTTCATCACCTTTCACTGCCCTGTTCCCAGGCCTCATCCAGCCCTTCTATGCCTCCTCAGCTTGGCCCTCTGGATGCCTTTAGCTCTACTCTTTCATCATAGAAGTTTTATCTAACTTCATGTTTAACTCAGACACTCCTTTCTTTGGCCCAAATTATTATTTTTATGTATTCTTTTAATATCTTTTATTATTTTTTAGTACAGTTTTAGGTTTATAGAGAAATCATGCAGAAATTACGGATTACTTTCATTCGCTTCCCCTGTACCTACACCCACAGTTTCTCCTGTTATTCACATTCTGCATTAAGGAGCCCTATAGTTTCTGGGTTTATAGTTACAATTGATAAATGAATATTGATACATTACCCATAGACTAAAGTTCATGGTTTATATTAGGGTTCATTCTTTGAGTCGTACAGTTCTGTGGGTTTTGAAAAGGCATAAAGCCATGTGTTCACCATACAGCATCATACAGAATTTCACTGCCCTAAAAAGGCTCCACCTACTCATCCCTCCCTTCTCCCCCTAAAACCTTGGCAACCACTGATCTTTTTAATGTCTCTACAGTTTTGCCTTTTCCAGAATGTCATATAGTTGGAATCATACAGAATATAGCTTTTTCGGACTTACGATTTCACTTAGCAATTAATACGCATCTAAGGTTTCTATTATGGATGTACTAAGGAGCCCTGGCAGCATAGCAGGTAAAACAAACAGCTGATAACCTGAAGCGGGGCAGTTTGAAACCACCAGCAGCTCCAAGGGAGAAAGATGTGGTAGTCTGCTTCCATAAAGATTTACAGTCTTGAAAACCCTATGGGGTTGCTATGAGTTGGGATCGACTTGATGGCAGTGGGTATGGATGGGCTGCAGTTTATTTCTTCATTCACCTATTGAAGGACATATTGATTGCTGCCAATTTTTGGTAATTATGAATAAAGCTGCTATAATATTTGTAATATTTGCTATAATATTTTAATAATTGTTATAATATTGTAATAATTCCTATAATATTTGCCAAGGGCAGACTGTGGAACAGACCATCTATTGCTCATATGCAATTTCAAGTTGAAGCTGAGGAAAATTAAAACAATTCCACGAAAACTAAAGTATGGCCTTGAGTATGTTGTTGTTGTTAGGTGCCGTTGAGTCGGTTCCGACTCATAGCGACCCCATGCACAACAGAACGAAGCACTGCCCGGTCCTGCACCATCCTTACAATCGTTGTTATGCTTGAGCTCATTGTTGCAGCCACTGTGTCAATCCACCTCATTGAGGGTCTTCCTCTTTTCCACTGACCCTGTACTCTGCCAAGCATGATGTACTTCTCCAGGGACTGATCCCTCCAGACAACATGTTCAAACTATGCAAGACGCAGTCTCGCCATCCTTGCCTCTATGGAGCATACTGGTTGTACTTCTTCTAAGACAGATTTTTGTTCTTTTGACAGTCCATGGTATAGTCAATATTCTTCGCCAACACCACAATTCAAAGGCGTCAATTCTTCTTCAGTCTTCCTTATTCATTGTCCAGCTTTCGCATGCATATGATGCGATTGAAAATACGATGGCTTGGGCCAGGTGCACCTTAGTCTTCAAGGTGACATCTTCACTCTTAAACATTTTAAAGAGGTCCTTTGCAGCAGATTTACCCAATGCAATGCGTCTGTTGATGTTTTGACTGTTGCTTCCATGGCTGTTGATTGTGGATCCATGTATAATGAAATCCTTGACAACTTCAATCTTTTCTCCATTTATCATGACGTTGCTCATTGGTCCAGTTGTGAGGATTTTTGTTTTCTTTATGTTGAGGTGCAATCCATACTGAAGGCTGTGGTCTTTGATCTTCATTAGTAAGCGCTTCAAGTCCTTTTCACTTTCAGCAAGCAAAGGTGTGTCATCTGCATAACACAGGTTGTTAATGAGTCTTCCTCCAATCCTGATACTCTGTTCTTCTTCATATAGTCCAGCTTCTCAGATTATTTGCTCAGCATACAGGTTGAATAGGTATAGTGAAAGGATACAACCCTGATGTACACCTTTCCTAACTTTAAACCAATCAGTATCCCCTTGTTCTGTCCGAACAACTGCCTCTTGATCTATGTAAAGGTTCCTCATGAGCACAACTAAGTGTTCTAGAATTACCATTCTTCACAATGTTATCCATAATTTGTCATGATCCACACAGTCAAATGCCTTTGCATAGTCAATAAAACACAGGTAAACATCCTTCTGGTATTCTCTGCTTTCAGCCAGGATCCATCTGACATCAGCAATGATATCCCTGGTTCCACGTCCTCTTCTGAAACCGGACTGAATTTCTGGCAGTTCCCTGCCGATATACTGCTGCCGCCGTTTTTGAATGATCTTCAGCAAAATTTTGCTTGCGTGTGATATTAATGATATTGTTCTATAATTTCCACATTCAGTTGGATCACCTTTCTCTGAATGGGCATAAATATGGATCTCTTCCAGTCAGTTGGCCAGGAAGCTGTCTTCCATATTTCTTGGCATAGACCAAGTAAATGTATTATAATGACATGTGCAAAGAGCTGGAGACAGAAAACTATAAGGGAAGAACATGCTCGGTGTTTCTCAAGCTGAAAGAATTGAAGAAAAAATTCAAGCCTCGAGTTGCCGTAGTGAAGGATTCTACTGGGAAAAATTAAACGATGCAGGAAGCCTTGAGTATATCACACCCGAATTTAGAGACTATCTCAAGAATAGATTTGGCGCATTGAACACTAATGACAAAAGACCAGACCAGTTATGGGATGACATCAAGAACATCATACATGAAGAAAGCAAAAGGTCATTAAAAAGATAGGAACGAAAGAAAAGGCCAAAATGAATGTCAGAAGATACTCTGAAACTTGCTTTTGAACACAGAGTAGCTAAAGTGAAAGGGAGAAACAAAGAATTAAAAGAGCTAAACAGAAGATTTCCAAGGGTGACTAGAGAAGACAAAGTGAAGCATTATAATGAAAAGTGCAAAGACCTGGAGTTAGAAAACCAAAAGGGAGGAAAACACTCTGCATTTCTCAAGCTGAAACAACTGAAATAAAAATTCAAGGCTCGAGTTGCAATATTGAAGTATTTTATGGGCAAAATATTGACTGACGCAGGAAATATCAAAAGAAGATGGAAGGAGTACACACAGTCACTGTATCAAAAAGAACTGGTCAATGTTGAGCCATTTCAGAAGGTAACATCTGATCAAGAACAGACGGTATTGAAGGAAGAACTCTAAGCTTTACTGAAGGCACTGGCAAAAAAACAAGGCTCTAGGAATTTATGTAATATCAACTGAGATGTTTCAACAAATGGATGAAATGCTAGAAGTGCTCACTCATCTATGCCAAGAAATTTGGAAGACAGCTACCTGGCCAACCAACTGGAAGAGATCCATATTTATCCTCATCCCAAAGAAAGGTGATGCAACAGAATGCAGAAATTATTGAACAATATTAAAATCACACACAAGTAAGCTTTTGCTGAAGATCATTCAAAAATGGTTGTAGCAATTGCCTTATATGCATGTGGAAGCTGGACAATGAATAAGGAAGACCAGAGAAGAATTGATGAGTCTGATTATGGTGTTGGAGAAGAATATTGAATATACCACGGACTAACAGAAGAGCAAACAAACCTGTCTTCGAAGAAGTACAGCCAGAATGCTCCTTAGAAGCAAGGATGACAACACTTTGTCTCAAATACTTCGGGCATGTTATCAGGAGGGACCAGAGCCTGCAGAAGGACATCATGCTTGGTAAAGTAGAGGGTGAGTGAAAAAGAGAAAGACCCTCTGTGACACGGATTGATACAGTGGATGTTGTACACAGGGTCACTATGAATCAAAACCAACTCAAAGGCACCTGATAACAACAACAACTTTTGTGAGCAGGTTTTTGTGTGGACATAAGTTTTTGACTCATTTGAGTAAATACCTAGGAGTGTGACTGCTGGATCATATAGTAAGCCTATGTTTAGCTTTGTAAGAAAACTGCCAGACTGTCTTCCAAAGTGGCTGAACCACTTTGCATTTCCAACAGCAATGAATGAGAGTTCCAGGTGCTCTACATCCTTCTCAGTATTTGATTTTGTCAGTGTTGTAGATTTTAGCCATTCTAATAGGTTTGTTGACTTCCTCAGTAGCACAAACAGTTAAGCGCTTGGCTGCTTACTGAAGGGTTAACAGTTCAAGTCCATCCAGAGGTGCTTCAGAAGAAAGGCTTTGCTATCAGTTCTACTCTGACAAACATGGGGTCACCATGAGTTGGAATCCACTAGATGGCATATTTTTTTTTTTCCAATGACATGGTGCTCAGTATCTTTTCATATGCTTTTTTGCTTTGTGTATATCTTCTTTGGTGAGAAGTCTATTCAGAGATTTTGCCCACTTTTTAATTAGGCTGAGTTTTAAGAATTCTTTGCATATTTTGAATGCAAATCTTTATCAGATATAAGTTTTGCAAATATTTTCTCCCACTCTGTAGCTTGTATTTTTATTCTGTTAATAATGTCTTTTGCAGAGGATAAGTTTTTAATTTTAATGAAGTTGAGTTTATCACTTTTTCCTTTCATGGATTATGCTTTTGGTGTTGTAACTAAAAAGTCATCACCAAATCCAAAGTTCCCTAGATTTTCTCTTATTTATCTTCTAGAAGTTGTACAGATTTGCTTTTACATTTAGGTTTATTATCCATTTTGAGTTAATTTTTCATGAAATGCATAAGGTCTGTGTCTAGATTCATTTTTTTTTTCTTTTAACATGTGGATGTCCAGTTGTTTCCGTACCATCTATCAAAAAGCCTGTCCTTTCTCCATTGAACTGCCTTTGCTCCTTTGTCAAAGATCAGTTAATACATTTGTGTGGATCCATTTCAGTGTTCTCGCTTCCATCCCATTGATCTCTTTGTCTATTCTTTTGCCAATACCACATAAGCTTAGTCACTGTAGCTTTATAGTAAGTCTTGAAGTGTCAGTCCTCTGGCTTTATTTTTCTTCAATATTGTGTGGGCTACTCTGGGTCATTTACCTTTCCGTATGAACTTTAAAATCAGTTTGCCAATACCCCTAAAATACTTTGCTGGAATTTTGACTGGGATTGTGTAAAATCCGTAAATCATGTTGGGAAGAATTGACATCTTAATAATATTACTTCTTCCTATCCATGAATATGGAATATTTCTGCATTTCTTTGCATCTTTAATTTCTTTCATCAGAGTTCTGTAGTTTTCCTCATATAGATCTTCTACATATTTTGAGATTTCTACCTATTTAATATTTTGGGGGCTAATGTAAATAGTATATTTGTAATTTCAAATTCAAATTATTTATAGCTGGTATATTGAAAAACAGTTGATTTTTGTATATTAACCTTGTATCTTGCAACTTTACTATAATTGCTTATTAGTTTCAAGAGCTTTTTTTTTCTTTTATTATTCTTTAGGATTTTCTACATAAACAATTATATCATCTGCAAACAAAGATAGTTTTATTTCTCTCTTCCCGATCTGTAGGCCTTTTATTTCCTTTTCTTTTCTTATTATATTAGCTAGAACTTCTAGGACAATTCTGAATAGGAGTGGTAAAAGGGAAACATCCTTGTTTTGTTTCCAGTCTTAGGGAGAAAGCATCTAGTTTCTCGTCATTGAGAATGATGTTAGCTGTAAGTTTTTTGTAAATGTTCTTTATCAAGTTGAGGAAGTACCCCTCTATTCCTAATTTGCTGAGAGTTTTTCTCAGGAATGGATTTGGATTTTGCCAAATGATTTCCTGCATCTATTGATATAATCATATGTTTTTCTTCATTAGCCTCATGATGCAATGAATTACATTAATTGATTTTTGAAGGTTGAACCAGACTTGTGTCTTGGAATAAATCCCATGTGGTTTTAAGGTGTAATTCTTTTTATACATTGATTAATTCAATTTGCTAATATTTTGTTGAGGATTTTTGCATCTATATTCATGAGAGATATTGATCTGCAATTTTCCTTTGTAGTAATGTCTTTGTCTGGTTTTGGCTTTATGATAATCCTGATGTCATAAAATGAGTTAGAAAGTATTCCCTCTACTTCTATTTTCTAGAAGAGCTTGTAGAGAATTGGTTCATTTCTTTAAGTGTCTCATAGAATTCTCCAGTGAAACCATCTGGGCCTGCTGCCTTCTATTTTGGTAAATTCTTAACTGTTGATCCAGTTTCTTTAATAGATACAGGCCTATTCGGATTACCTATTTCTCCTTGTGTGAAGTTTGTTAGATTGTCTTTCAAAGAATTTGTTCATCTAAGTTATTAAATTTGTGGACACAGAGTTATTCATAATATTCCTGTACTATCTTTTTCATGTCCGTGGGGTCACTTGTGATGCCCTTCTTTCATTTATAATATTAGTAATTTGTGCCGTCTCTCTTTTTTTCTTGGTTTGCCTGGCTAGAGGTTTATTGATTTTATTGACCTTTTCAAAGAACCAGGTTTTGGTTTCATTGATTTTTCTGTATTAATTCCTTGTGTTCATTTTCATTGATTTCTGCTCCAATTCTTATTATTTCTTGTCTTCTGCTACTTTGGACTTTGCTCTTTTTTCAGTTTCTTTAGGTGGAAGCTTAGATTATTGATTTTAAATCTTCCTTCTTTTCTAATAGACACATGCATGCTATAAATTTCACTCTAAGTACTAATTTTGCTGTACCCCACAAATTTTGCTAAGCTGAATTTTCATTTATGTAAAAATGGCAGGGGAGAGGTGTCTGACCTCCACTCATTTCACAAGGAGAAAGGAAAATCAAGATCAACAGCCTAAAGCTGATTCCTATGAGGCAGAGGTCAAACGTGCCTCCTCCCTCCAATTTTTTTTTTTTACCAATTCTGGCTCCAACCGTCCCTCCCACAGCACTCTCTACTTCTTTGCTGAGTTCAGTAATTTGTTGCAATGGCCAATCAGAACTCATGGACAATTCTCATTATTGTGGGATTTATTACGGAAATAACAGGTTATAATTCATGTTCAGGAATGCTCAGGATACTGGCCACAAGCACACCTTTCTCTGACCCCTCTGCCTCTGCCCTGCTCAGGCAACGATTACAAAGCTCTTTTAGCTTTGCCAGTGAGTACCTGGCAGCACCCCACTGGGCCGGGAAGCCTCCTGCCTGAAGGCGCTCTGTTCTCTTGCTTCGTGGGTCACACAAGCCTAGCTTCAACAAGTGCTCGGAGGCACCCCCACTCTGCCAGCAAGTCTCCTGTCCCAAGGTGTCAGCTTTCTTGCTCCATGGGCCAGGAATCCCACCTTGCTGTCTCCCGTCAGTTTCCTGGTTCTGCTGCCTCTGCTACTGCCATTTCTCTGCCACTGATTCTCGTCATCTCTCACCGTCTCTGGTGTTATAGCTTTTTCTCTTTGTCTCCTGGATCTAGAGATTCTCAGCGCAGGGACCCTGGGTCCAAAGGATGCACACCACTCCTGGTTCTTCTTTCTTGGTGGTGGTAAGACCCTCCCTTCCCACCTCTGGGATGCCTCATTTTAAGCCTAGTCGGATGGCAAAACTGACCAATCCTGTAGTTAGGGTTCCATACATGTTATTTGCATGGTTCCACCTCCACAAGGATGCCATGGACTTTATTTACATTATTAGCAAACTATCCAATCCACTTGGTGAGTTACAAGCTTCTCATTTGCATAGCCCCACCCAGTCATTTGGTGGGAGTTACAAAGACTATGGCTAAAAGGGCCATGTTAAGTAATTCCCTGCACCCCAATTTAGTTCAAAATATTTTTTTTGTTTCTCTTAATACATCTTCTTTGACTCATTTTTTATTTAGAAGTATGTTGTTTACTCTCCAAGAATTTTGGGATTTTCTAGCTACTTTCTGTTATCGGTTTGTAATTTAATTCCACTGTGGTCTGAAAGCATACCTTGTATGATTTCTATTCTTTTAAATTTGTTGAGGTGTGTTTTATGGCCCACGATGTGGTCTATCTTGGTGAGTGTTTCATGTGAGCTTGAGAAGAATATGTATTCTGTGGTTGTTGGGTGAAGTATTCTATAAATGTCAATGAGATCCATTTGATTGATAGTGTTGTTCAGTTCAACTATATCCTTGCTGATTTTTTTGCCTGTTGGATCTGTCAATTACTGATAGAGAAGTGTTAAAATCTCCAACTCTAATAATGGATTTGTCTATTTCTCTTTTCAGTTCTATCAGCTTTTGCCTCATGTGTTTTGACACTCTGTTGTTAGGTACATACACACTCAGGATTGTTATGTATTCTTGTAGAGTTAACTCTTTATCATTACGTAATGCCCCTCTTCATTCCTGGTAAACTTCCTTGCTCTGAAATCTGCTTTGTCTGAAATTAATACAGCTACTCCAGTTTTCTTTTAATTAGTATTACCATGGTATATCTTTCTTATTGCTTTATTTTTAAACTATCTGTGTCTTTATTTTTAAAGTAGGTGTTATGGATTGAATTGTGTCCTCCCAAAATATGTACTGTAGATCCTAACTTCTCTGCCAATGGTTATTACCCATTTGGGAACGGGTTTTCTTTGTTATGTTAACAAGGCAGGATTACTATAGGGTGTGTCTTCAGTCAATCTCTTACAAGTTATAAAAGGAGTAGATTGGGGAAGTAGAGATGTGGGAAGACACAAGTCAAGCCACATGAAGAATACCCAGGAGCAGAAGCTCAAAAGAGACAAGGACCTTCCTCCAAAACTGACAGTAAAAAGCAAAAGCCTTCTTCTAGAGCCAGTGCCCTGAATTTGGACTTCTAGCCTCCTAAATTGTGAGAAAATAAATTTCTGTTTGTTAAAGCTACACACTTGTGGTATTTCTGTTATAAAGATAACTAAGACAGACTTTGGTACAGAGTGTGGGGTGCTGCTTTAACAAATGTCTAAAATGTGGAAGTGGTTTGGAATTGGGTAATGGGTAGAGGCTGGAACAGTTTTAAGGTTCTAATAGTAAAAGGGAGTCCTGGTGGTGCAGTGGTTAACAGCTACAACTGTTAACCAAAAGGTGGCAGTTCAAACCCACCAACTAAGTTGCTCCTTGGAAAACTTAGAGCAGTTCTACTCTGTCCTATAGAATCACTATGAGGTGGAATCAACTTGAGGGCAATGGGTTTAATAGTAAAAGGGAGCCCTGGTGGCATAGTGGCTAAGAGCTCAGCTACTAACCAAAAGGTAGGCAGTTTGAATCCACTAATCACTCCTTGGAAACCACATGGGACAATTCTACCATGTCCTATAGAGTTGCTATGAGTCAGAATTGACTCGACGCCAATGGGTTTAGTAATAGTGAGGTTTAGATTGCCTTGCAGAGAATGTGGGTAGAATTGTGGAGATCAAAGGCAATTCTGGTGTGAGCTCAGAAGAAAGTGAGGAGAGTGATAGAGAAAGTCTATCATCTTCAAGGACACATATGACATCAGCAATAGAATGTTGCTAGAAGTGTGAACATTAAATGTGCTTCTGGTAAAGCTTTTAAAGGAAATGATGAACGTGGGATTGGACAATGGAGGAAGGGTGATACTTTTTATGCAGTGGCAAAGAACTTGTCTAAATTATATTGATAGGTTTGGTGGAAGGTAGAATTTATAAGTGATGAACTTGGACATCTGGCTGATGAGATTTCTAAGCAAGATCTTAAAGAGACTATGTGGCTTCTCCTTTACACTTATAGTGAAATGTGAGAGAAAAGAGATGAACTTAAAAATGAACTGTGCAAAATGAAAACAAAACGTAAAGATTTGGAAAATCCTATTTTACAAACTGAGGACACTTGTCCTAGAATTTTCACCAAGGACATGGCTACACTATCTTTTGTTAAAGAGATTAAGCTTGTGACTGATAGATCTAACCAACTACCATAGCAGGAAACCCATCAGCTTAGACTGAAGTGGACAAAAACAGGAAGAAAGGACAGAAGCTGTCTGCCTCTTGAAATTCTATAGGCAGGAAACAGGCCAGAGGAGCTACAACTGTTGTCCTCCAAGAAAAAAGCCATCCGTGGAGCAGTGCAGAGATCAACAGAACTGTTGGAAGGAGCATGGGAAACAGAGTTGCCTTGTTTGCAAAGGGGGGAGTCATGGCCTCTTAGGTTTCAAAGTGACAGATCTTCACCAACTTGGTTCCAGAGTGTGGGCCGCCGTTTACAAGTGCCAGGGGGATAGGACTGCTGCCCAAAGCCGAGGGTGTAGGTCTACCATGCCCAAAGGGCAGAAGAACAGGGCCTGTCAGGGCTGAGGGGGTGAGGTTACCACTCAGATGGACAAGGAGAATGGGGCCGCCCAAAGTGCCATCCCAGTGGGCCTGGAAGGAGGAGCTGAAGCCCAGGCCAAGGGGCCTCTGCCCAGAATCTAGACAGCATGGCCAATACCTAGAGTCTAGAGGGTTCCAAAGAACAGAGGATTATTCCTAGACCTTGAGAGCTAATGTAAATTTTTCTGCTGGTTTTTGGCCTTGCTTGATGTCTTGTCATCCTCTCTTTCCCTCCAGTTTCTCCTGTTTGTAATGGAAGTGTCAACCTTGTGTCAGTTCCACCACTGCACTTTGAAAACAGATAACTTGTAGTCTAGTCACAGCTTCACATATGAACAGAAATTTTGCCCCAGGATGGAATATTTATGAAGTCTCACCCATATTTGATTTAGATGATTCAGAAGACAAGATTTTGGGTTAGAGTTGATTTAAACCTTTTGGGATGATGTGATGGGGTGAATGTGTTTTGCATGTGGGAAGGACATGAATTTGAGGGGGTCAAAGGGTGGAAGGTTATAGACTGAATTGTGTCCCTCAAAAGTATGTACCGTGTATCTTAACTTTTATACCTGTGGTTATAATCCCGTTTGGGAATGGGCTGTCTTTGTTATGTTAATGAGACAGGATTAGTGTAAGGCGTGTCTTGAGTCGATCTATTACAAGATATAAAAGGAGCAGATTAGAAAAGCAGAGATGGAGGAAGACACATGCCAAGCCACATGAAGATCACCCAGGAGCAGAAGCTCAAAAGAGACAAGGACTTTCCTCCAGGGCTGACAGAGAGAGAAAGCCTTTCCCTAGAACTGGCACCCTGAATTCAGACTTCTAGCCTCCTAAAGTGTGAAAAAATAAATTAGTTAAAGCCACCCACTTATGATATTTCTGTTATAGCAGCACTAGATAACTAAGACAGTGGGTTTTTGTAGATAACATAGCTAGCCTGGTCTTGTTTTTTTTTTTTTAATTTTTTTAATTCACTCTGAATATCTGTCTTTTAACCAGTGTACTTAAACCATCTACACTTAAAGTGATTATTGATATAGTTGCATTAATGTCTATTATATTTAGGTCTGTTTCCTATTTGTTGTGCTTTTTCTTTTTTTTTTTTGTCTTCCATTCTGTTTTTAAATAATCTTCTCTGGTTTTAATAGAGCATTTTATATGATTCCATGCTCTCTCTTTCTCAGCATATGGATTACACTTCTTCAGAAAAATATTTAGTGGTTGCCATAGAGTTTGCAATATGCGTTTATAACTAATCTAAGTCCACTTAAAACAAAACAACAAAAAACACTATACCATTTCACAGGCAGTACAAGTATCTGATAATGAGTATTCCCAATTCCTTCCTCTCGTCCCTTATGACATTGATGTCATATATGTCAACCGTCCATAAGCTATAATCATCCAATATCTTGTTACTGTTATGCTGAACAAACACAGTTATCTGTTAAATTAATTAAGAATACGAAAAAGATTTTACTTTGCCTTTATTCTTTCTTGAATGCTCTTCCTTTCTTTATGTAGATCTGAGTTTCTCGCCTATATCATTTTCCTTCCCACTGAAGAAATTCTTTGTACATTTTACACTATAAGTGTAAAGGAGAGGGCAAGTCTACTGGCAACAAATTCCCTCAGCTTGTCTGAGAAAGCCTTTATCTTCCTTCACTTTTGAGAGTAATTTCAGTTTAAAGAGATTTCTAGGTATTTAAATACTTCTCTCCACACTCTTCTATCTGATGAACTGTTATCCCTGTTCCTGTATAGGTAAGATTCCCCCACTCCACCTTCTTTTATGATTTTCTCTTTTTCTTTGATTTCCTGCACTTTAATATGATATGCCTAGGTGCAGATTTATTTATTTATTTATGTAAAAAAAAATTTTTTTTTTTTTTGGTTCTAGGTATGTATAATCCTGATTGGTATTCCCTGAGCTTCCTAAATGTGTGGATTGTTGCCTGTCAGTGAGTTTGAGAAAGTCGCAGCCATTATTACTTGAAATATTTCTATATTCTTATCTCTTTTTTCTCCTTCTGGTATTCCCATTGCATGTATGTTACACTTTCTGTGCCACAAATCTTGGATGTTCTCTCCCATTTTTTAAAGCCTTTATTCTCTTTGCTTTTCAGTTTGGAAAACTTCTATTGACAAATCTTTAAGGCCACTGATTCTTTCCGCAGTCACATCCAGTCTACTGGTGAATTCATCAAAAGCATTCTTCGTTTCTGTCACAGTGTTTTTATTTCTAATGTTTCCTTTTTTAAAAAAATTATTTATTTTAAAAACATGTATTTTATTTTTTGTTGTTGAGAATATACACAGCAAAAACATATACCAATTCAAGTTTCTACTTGCACATTTCAGTGATATGGAGTACATTCTTCAAGTTGTGCAACCATTCTCACTCTCCATTTCCGAGTTGTTCCTCCTCTGTTAACATACATTTACTGCCCCCTAAGGTTCCTAAATTTTTTTCTTTTAAGGTTCCTATCTAATCTTTCAAGTTGCTCTTATCAATTTGATCCCATGTAGATCTTAAAACAGCATAATTCTCAAGGCAGGCATTCTCTTTACTAGTTAAACTAAACTATTGTTTGGTTTTAAGAAGACTTCAGGGGATAGTTTTGGTTTAAGGTTTAAAGATTATCTCAGGGCAGTAGTTTCAGGGTTTACCCACCCCCTGGGCTCCAGAAAGGCTGGATTCCATGAGAATTTGAAATTTTGTTCTGCATTTTCCTCCTTCTGATCAGGATTCTTCTATAGAATCTTGATCAAAATGTGCAGTAATTGTAGCTGAACACCATCCAGTTCTTCTGGTCTCATGGCAAAGGAGGCAGTTGCTCTTGGAGGCAATTTACCACACATTCTATTTTGTCCTCCTATTCCTGACTCTCCTTCCTCTGTTGCTTCAGGCAATCTAGTACTTCTTTTTGATTCTTTTTTACATTACCCATCTGTTCTTGCAAGTTTCCCACTTTTCCATTATTCCTTTTTTATATTTTCAAAATTCTTTAGCACATTAATTATAGTTCTTTTAAATTTCTTGTCTTAGAATTTCAAACTCTCTGCCCTACCTTGCTCTGGTTCTCATTTTTGCTCAATATCTTCAGACTGTGTTTTTTCCTTTTAGTATGACTTGGAATATTGCGCTGAAAGCCAGCCATGATATCGTGCGTGTAATGAACTGTGGTAAACAGAGCTTTACTGTGAGATTTTATTTTATTTTTATTCTGGTTAAGAGTTAGGCTGTGTTTACTGATCCTTGTGCCTGTAGGCGTCAGAGGCTAAAGTTTCATCTTGTGTCCTTGTTTTTGTCTCCCCTGTTGTCTTTTAATTTCCCTAGAGACTTCTTCTTAAATAGGATCTGAACCTTGCAGTTCTTTTCAGAAGAGCTCTTTTGGTGTGGTGGTAAAATGCTGCAAGGAGGCAAAATGTTCCATAGTCCTATGATTAGGTCTCTGTCTTTTAGTGATCTTATATCCCTGGAGTGTGATCTTCATTAATGTTTCTCAGCTTTTTTTTTTTTCTTTTTTCCCACCCCTTATTTGAGCCAGGGAGTCCTGGGTCACTCAAATGGATAACTGCTTGACTACTAACCAAAAGGCTGTTTGTTCAAACTCAGCCAAAGTCACCTTGGAAGAAAGGCCTGGTGATCTACTTCTGAAAGATTACAGTCTTGACTACCCTATGAAGCACAGTGCTACTTTGAAACTCATAGGGTTGGCATGAGTCAAAATTTACTCAATGGTAGCTGTCTTTTTTTTGGGTTTAGGTGAGACAGGAAGGTTAGAGGGAACCGGAGTTAGGTCTTTCTCTTCCACCACATCTAAGGCTAGAGGGGCCTGAAGTTGTATATTTCCCTTCCCCTACATTGGTTAGCCTCTGGTAAAACCCAAATTGCTTAGGTTCTGGCAACATAGTTTTACTTGAGGGCAGACCATCCTTAAGGAGAACAGAACACTATTTCAAAATTGTTACTTTCCCCCTCCCCCTGGAGCGCTGATGGTACAGTGGTTAAGAGCTTGGCTGCCAACCAAAAGGTGAGCAGTTTGAATCCACCAGTTGCTCCTTGAAAACCTTACGGGGCAGTTCTACCCTGTCCTATAAGGTCACTATGAGTTGGAATCGACTTGACTGTGAGTCTTTTTTTTTTTGCCTGAAGCAGAGGGAATTGTTCTTTGATCTTCATAGTAAGAACCTGGTGGGCTTCCTGGAAATAAAACTCAGGTAACTGTGAAGGTTGCCCCTAAGAATGAACCCCCAAGAATTTTTAATCTCTCAAACTAGTTTACCCTCAGTCTCCAGCAATTAGTCAGTTTCCCCTTTATTCCTACGTGAGGCTGGGTCCAGCAATGATTCCTCCTGAGGGTGAACTGTGATTGTCTGTGTCTGTCCGTAGCTCCAGCTTTCAGGGTGGTAGTTTCCCCTGCGACCTCAATTCTATGGGGGATCTAAAGAAGGTTATTGATTTCCCGTTTTTCAGTTTTTTTTTTTTTTTTCTTGTGAAGATGAGAGGGATGATTTCCAAGGCCTTTAAACTCTGGGCTGAAAACCTCTGTGTCTTTTCTATAACTTATTTGTTCACCTCTAACCACGTTTATTGCTTGTTTTTTCCTCTCCACTTAGAGGCCCTGGAGTGAGCAGGGATCATTCGTTCGCCATCTTTGGTTCCACTAAACACCGCCCTCCTGAGGCTTCACCTGTCGGTTGAACTGATATTGCTAGTGGTTTGAAGAACACCACAATGTTATGACTCAATTAAAATAATACTCACTTTAAATAGGCTCAGTAGCCAATTAGTATACATCAGGCAAATATTTACAGGACAATTACTTCCAAATACATCTTCACCCATTATAACATTACCTGTGACTAAAGGAAAACGGTGAAAGGATTGCAGGCTTTCAAGAGTTCACTTAAATTTAAAAAGAGATTGCAAATAATTTTAAAAACCCCACAACTTTATGACAGGGCACTGGAAGAGCCAGTGGGAATGAGGAAGGAAGTGAAATAAAATCCAAGCCAGGGATGAAAGCGTACATCTTTTGTGACCCTTCCGCTGCACAATTAGAAACTGATCCAGCAGGAAAGACATGGTCACTTATAGGCTTCCAAATTCCTCTAAGGCTGTTCCTCTTCTGAGGAGAGAGGAGAGGAAACACTACCCTAGGGCTCTGCTGTGGTGGGGGGAGGGGCAAGGGCTCAGGACCCACCAGGATCAAGAAGGAAGAAGGTACTCCCTGTACAGGGTCGCTATGAGTCGGAATCGACTTGACGGCAAGGGGTTTAGTTTTTTGGTATTTGCAAACTTGAATGGGTCTCTGCTTCTGAATGGCATCTCTTCTCTCCTCTCTGTAGAAGATGCTGCATTGGGCTGGGAGTCAGAACATACTGGTCTTAATCCAAATTCTGTGGCGAATTCACTTTCCGAGGCCAAGCATATCACCAAACCTCTTTGGGTCTTGCTTTTCTCATCTGTTTCAATCCTGTTCTATGCAACCACTGTGATAGGCATGGGAGATACAGAGATGAATACAGTAATCTCTGCTCTAAAAAACTCAGGATCTAGTCGAGGTTGTTATTAAGTGTGAAGGAGAATCTCTTGGAGGAAGTAGCACCTAGCTGAGTGTAGAAGAATGAGGAAGAGGTATTCAAGGGGAAAAACAATAGTGAAGGAAGACATTCCAGAAAGCAGGTATAGTACAAACAAAGGTTTGCAGGTATTAAGCAACATGTTTTGCTTAGAAATTGCAGGTTGTATTGTAATGCCACATTATAAATTTTGAGGCAGAAAATGATGGGAAATAGGACTCAACTGAAGTTGAGGTTAAATAAAAGGGGTGGTGGCGGGAGAAATATTAGAATGCCCCAAGGGTATCAATGCACAGGGCGCAAATGACGTAGTGACGGTCCTTTTTTTGCGTATTTTCCCTTTTTTTTCTGGGTTGATCTCATTAACATATTGTCTTTCAACAAATGCTCAGGGTCTGCTATCACAGACCCCAGTCAGGGTTAAGGCCTCATGGGACTCTACCATTAAGTCAATGAGGTCCTAGAAACATGAGTGAAGGTCAAGTGTTGCTGGGAAGAACTATTGTGATGCTCTTACTGAAAGTAATCAAGCGGCAGTTCTGACCCACGTTGAATTGAAATCATGCCACCTCTGCATTTTCCTCAGCCGTGTGGCAAAGGGAAGAGTATTGGATTGGGAATAAGACTTGGGCCCTAGCCTTTGCTTTGCTAGCGATTTGCTGTGAAATTTAGAGCAGAGATAGATTGGTAGATAGCTGTCTTCAAGTCAACTCCAACTTCTTGCAACCTTAGGTACAACAGAAAGAAGTGTTGCTTACTTGTATGTTATTCTCACAATCTCCGACATGTTTTAGTCCATCAATGTGGCTACTGTGTCAATCCATCTCACCAAGGGTCTCCCTCACCCTTGCTGGCCCTCTATTTCACCAAACATGATGTCCTGCTCCAGTGATTAACCCCTTCTGATGACATGTCCGAAGCAAGTGGGTCAGACAATGTTCTGTTGTGATAAGTAAGGTTTTCATTGGCTAAGTTTTTGAAGTAGATCTCCAGGCCTTCCTTTCTAGCCTTCTTAGTTTGGAAGCTCCATTGAAACCTCTTTACCATAGGTGATCCTGCTGGTGTTTGAAATACTGGTGGCATACCTTCCAGCATCACAGCAATACGCAAGCCACTACAATACAGAAAAACTGACACACAGGTGGTGGGTAAAGTAGTTACTTTTTTTTTTTGAAATTTTTTATTTATTGTGTTTTAAGTGAAAGTTTATAAATCAAGTCTGTCTCTCATACAAAAACGTATACACACCTTGCTGTGTACTTCTAGCTGTTCTCCCCCTAATGAGACAGCACACTCCTCCTCTCCACCCTGTATTCCCCGTGTCCATTCAACCAGCTCTTGCCCCCCTCTGCCTTCTCATCTCACCTCCAGGCAGGAGCAGTCTCATGTGTCTATCTGAGCTAAGTAGCACACTCTTCACCAGTATCATCTTATGTCTTAAAGTCCAGTCCAGTTCCTGTCTGAAGAGTTGGCTTTGGGAATGTTTCCAGTCTTGGGCTAAATTTGTTACTTCTTAATCCTGAGCTTCAGCTTCCACATGTTCAAGATACTGAGATGGTTTGGCTTCTAATATCTTCTACAAGTATAATTAAAACTTTACAGTAGCCCTTTCTTGTGGATCCTGATGAATTTGTGTCTCCTGAGGCCCCTGAACCTCTCATGTACCTGCCTTTAGTCAGTTGTTGAGTGTTTGCTGTCATACCCAGTGGTGGAGTTAAGCTGAGTATGGCGGGGTGGGTGAATGAGACATTTCTTCTGCTCAGTTCATAGGAGATTCAGCTGAGTTCTAGTTTCTGCTCTATCTACTAACTCTATATATCATCTCGGGAAACTTCCACCTTTATCAAATGGAGATAATAAGACAAGACTTCTCCCCATCTCCATAGGCATCTTGATACTTCTCATCCTTGTCTCATCTAGTAGGCATATCTGGTTTCTGGATTTGTATTCTTCCTGATCTGCTTGGCTTGACTGCTCCTCACACTTCTACAACTAAGCATAAAATGATAAGAAACAGGTAGCCTATGGAACTGAAGCCCCATGTGGGAGCTTAGAGCAGAGATCTTTACAGTCACTCTGTCTGAGATTCAGTGAGGCAATAAAACTTGGACCCATGTCCATTGTCTCCTCCCACCATTAAGTCATGTCCCATAAGCCAAAAATGTGTGCTCCATAGGGTTTTCAGCAGCTGATTTTTTGAGTAGATTGTCAGGCCTTTCTTCTGAGGTGCCTCTGGGTAGGTTTGAGCCACCAACTTCTTAATTAGTAGCTGAGTGCTCAATTGTTTGTACCACCCATCCTAGTGACATTTTTCCATTTCAGTCTGACTTTGGTTGTTTCACAAATAATATAACTTCCATGCCTTTTTCTTTCTTTCTTTCTTTCTTTTTTATGATTCTACAACCTTTCAGATGTTGGATTGGACTGTTTCCATAAAAACCTGCAAGACTACTATTATTCCTTCCATTTGACAGATGAGAAAACTGTGTTTTAGAGAGGGTCAGTCACTTCCCTGAGGAAGATGGCTGGACTTGAAGGCCTGAGATTTTCCCACTACTCCTTGTTGTTTCAACCAAGCTGGAGGAAAACTGTGTGACTACTACGCTGTGTTTTGGATTCTTCACGGAGCAAGTTCTCTGGGGATGCTTTGTTTAGCACTGTCAGCATGGACCTGGAAAAGTTGTAAATGCATTTTTTATAAATCAAATCCTATTTTTACTGTCCAAAGGGAGTATACTATATAAAGAAAGTCTCCACTGAATTCCTTTGTAAAGTGAAGGTTTTTTTTTTTTTTTTCCCCTTAAAATTCTAACGTATCTGTCTAATTTATCTGCTTTCTAGACTGGAACTTTAACGCCCACTATTTTTCTTAGGTGTAGTTCTGTAGGTATTTGGTCTTCATTCTCTAGCATTTGGTCTTCACTCTCTAAAAAATAATAGCAAGAATGATGATTTGAGGAAGTACGTAGCATTGTAATTGTACAAGTAAAAATAAGTGTATTTTGAAATAATTTTCAAATATTTAGCCTTGTTGCTGGTGTGGCTGAGGAACTGAATTTTAGATTTTATTACATTGTAACTAATTTAAATAGCCACATGTGGCTAGTGGCTACTGTATTGGACAATGCATACCTGTAAGATATAGGCGTGTTTGTGTGTAAGGAGTACGCGTGAATGAGGAGTGTGTGTGTGTGTGTGTGTGTGTACGTGCCCACACACATGCTCACTAGGTTGGAGAGGTGATGTTGGAGTGATGAGACTTTCCAAGGGAAGGAATCCCAGTGAGTCTAAGCTTAGAGAGGGGGTAAGGTAAGACCTTTTGGGAAAGAGGAAGGTGCCTGGTGTCTGAAGCATAAGATACGTTAAGAAAAGTGGAAATAAAACTAGAAGGAGACATTAGACCGAATTTCAAATGCTCAATAGCCATATATGGCTAGTGGCTACCATACGGGAGAGAACATTTCCATCATTGTAGAAAGTTTTGGTGGACAATGCTGTTACGGACCTTTCTAGACTCAGCTCAAAGCCCACCTATTTTCAAAAACATTTCTTGAAGCTCCAATCAGCTTCCAATTACTCCTTCCGTGGAATTCTTATGATTATTTGCTTTTATCTCTTTCAAGCCTTCATCATATTCTTCATTGTATTTGAGACAAATAGGTAGTCAGCTGAGTTGCTGACAAAATTGCAAGCTAGTGGAGTGTCGGGGTGAGTTTCACTTATTGGTGCTACTTCTCTGGCCCCACCCTCCAAGGCCTTCTAGAGTGCTTTGCAATCCACGCTAACCAAATAGGTGTCTTTGAATGAATGGATGAAGCAAGAAGACAGCCAGGTAGCCAGTCTTTCATGGTGCGATCCTCTTTGGGAATGTGATTCCATCTATTTCAAGAGCCATTTGAAGATGACATATGTGTCATCATAGCCCTGGTGGCGCAGTGGTTAAAAGCTGTGGCTGCTAACCAAAAGGTCGGCAGTTTGAGTCCACCAGCCACTTCCTGGAAACCCTGTGGAGCAGTTTTACTCTCCCCTATAGGGTCGCTATGAGTCAGCATCGACTTCAACAGCAATGGATTTGGTTTGGGTTTTTACATTTGTCTTCCATAAATTTTTATCTCACCTATTGTGTGCCATAAACTAGATGTCTTCTGGGCACTGCTTTGGGAATAAAGGGAGGGCTCTCTGGGAACGTTTGGAAATTAGATAGAAATTTGTCCTATGCAGGTGTGAAGTCACTGCTCAGCTAACTATTGAAGGGAGCTGCCAAGTCTTTCTTCCAAAAATAAATGGCCAAGTCACTTTGTTTTCTGTAACACAAACCCTTTTGCAACAAATAGAGCCCTCCTCTGCTCATTATCTTGTCATTAAAACCTCAGGCTTGATGTATTTCCCTATAAAATAAACCTGAGACTTTATTCATAGGGAGGAAAATGCAAACACGTCTTTACCATGTATGAAAGAGACCCAGTGTAAAAAGAGCTTTCTTTTGCCGCTTGAGTTCAATGATGAGATCTTGTGGCCAGACAACATTTTTTGACTGGTAAGAGCAGAAACGACCCTCTTGAGTTACTGTTCAGTGAATGAGGGCCTTTGTTTCCGACAGAAGAATTAAAAACCTATGGGCCTCCCCCATGCAAACAGGAATACGTTTCACATAGTGGTGTTGGGATTAAATGACTGTATCATGGAAAAAGCCAGAACAATGCTCACTCACGTTTTAATCATTTACCTGGCATTCCAGTGGAGACTGGAAGATTAGGTAAAGAGTGGCTTTTCCCAAGTGCTCTTTCTCGGTGAATTTCTACTCCTTTTTTGTCTATCCCCAAAGTGGAAAGAAAATTGCTCATTTTCTACTAGTCAAATTTAGAAAGGGTCATAGACTCTTTGACCCAGAAGGAGCTTGAGAGAGGGTCTGGTTCAACCCCATCATTTTGCAGGTGAGGAAAGTGAGAGCTGGAGACATGTGACTCATCCAGCGTTGTAAATCCAGAGTCAAAGCTGAGATTAGTTTGTCCATTCCTGACTATCAGAACCCAAAAATCCAAACTCATTGCTGTTGAGTCTATTCAGATTTTTGGCAACCCCATGTGTTACAAAGGGTTTTCTTGGCTGTAAGTTTGCGAGGCCTTTCTTTCAATGTACCGCTGTGTAGGTTCAAATTGCCAACCTGGAGTTGGTAGTTGAGTGCAAAACATTTGCACCACCTCTCCTGTAATAATGGGTTAATTTTGACATTCCTCAAACCCAAAATGACCTTCCCCTTCATTAACGTTTCGTGATATGTAATTTAGAAAGAAACTCAATCCATGACAAGGAATTAAAGTAGAAGATTGAGTGGGAGACTGTAGGGCTGAGAATTCTATTAGGTCCACTTCTCACTCTGCCTTTGATTAGCCGAGTGACCTTGAACCAGAGCCTGGTTTCTCTGTGCCTCCTTTTCTTCATTGTGCATAGATAGAATATGGTCAATGTCATGGGCTTCTTAGGATAAAACGTGGTAATATATATGAAAGCGCTGTAAGGAGTTGAAAGTGCTAAACTAATGCAAAGTGTAATTATCCAAGTGAAAACCGCCGCTTTACTCCATGTAACATAGGGGGGAAAGGGTGAAAAGTGTGAATAAGTGCACCCTGTATGAGGAATTCAGTTTATAGACGGAGCAGTTTCTTAGACATGGAACTAGTCCAGGAGGTAGAAGGGATTGTCCAAGAGTAGACGGAGGCTGGAAGTGAGATGTTTGGCAAAAGGAAATACCAGTGGCAAGGAAACGTGGTGAAATGTTGACTGTGAGAATGAGGTGAGCAAGTGAGCATGCTGTGTGGACTTGGTGCCAGGTGAAGGGCGTGGAATTCCAGTTCTACCCTGTACTGGCATCTCTGTGGTCGGGCCACTGAACCTCTCTCTGTGCCTTGGCTTCCTCCTTTGTAAAATGGGCCCACTAATATTTGTTCTGGAGCAGATCAGGCTCATCTACTTGAAAGTCTTTTGCAGACCAGGGAGCAGCAGACCGAAGAGACGAGGTCAGGAATGAAGGGAGCCTGGGTTTTATTTTGAGCTCCGCCAATGACTGGCATAGTGGTTAAGAGGTACGGCTGCTAACCATAAAGGTCTGCAGTTTGAATCCACCAGATCCTCCTTGGAAACCCTATGGGGCAGTTCTACTAGGTCCTATAGAGTTGCTATGATTGGAATCGATTCAACAGCAACAGGTATTTTTTTGGCCAATGACTAGATGTATGCGATGTTGGGCAAGATACCAGGCCTCAGTTTCCTACTCTTTAAATAAGCGTACAGGAAAAGATAATGCATTGGCAGAAAGCGAGGGTGAAAAAGAGAAAGAAAACTCCACAACTATGTTTTCCCCTTTCATTATCAGGACTTGTTGCGAGGTCCAGAGGGTGACTGGAACTGCAGAGCTCCAGGTAATCATCCGGGCAGGTAGGTTTCTTCTGTTGGTCATCTGATGTGTTCTGCGTTCTCTGGAAAGGATGATGGGAGTGCTGTGAGTCCCCTCTGGCAGGATATTTAGAGGGAGAGTCACAGCCACAGTCTTGGGGGGAGGGGAAACAAGGAGGAGACTTCCCACGTAACAGGATGCAGGTCACAGGCTCTCAGGGCTGGAAGGGACCTCAAAGGCCATCTAGTCCAACTGCTTGTCTGATGCTTGGCAACCTTCTTAATGTTCCTGTCAGGTACAAACATGAACACTCCTTTCCGAGGTGGTTCATTTCACCTTTGAAAAACACTGACTGCAAGGAAAGTTTGTTTTTTAATTTTTTTGACATCTGTCCAGGTGCCAAGAATTAACAGAATTTTCTTCATGTCAGGTGGCTTCCGTATATCCCCACCTCACGGTATCTGTATACCCATATATACCATTTGTTCAATAACAATAATACTAACAACAAGCACTTAAATAACTTTTTAAATAACCCACACTGTTTTAAGTTCATGCAATTTGTCACAACAGCCCTGTTAGGAGGGTACTGTAATACTAGTATTCCCATTTTGTAGATGAGGAAACCAGAACACAGAGAGGTCAAGTAAACTGGCAAATGTCACACAGCTAACACTTTGGAGTCGGGATTCCAACATCAGTAAGCTGGAGTCTTGAACACTACATGATGCTGCCTCCCTTCCAAAAAGCTTGCTGTCATCACCACGGGTGGAGATGCCTTTTCCCCTAGCATCTTAGGTGTCATTTTCAAAGGCCTTTACACTTGCTACCTTGTAGTAAGCTTTGGTATCTGGGATTTAGCCTCCTTTGGGTCAATCATCCAAAAGCCCCACTGAAAGCCCCAATTCCATAGACATTTGTATTTGTGGCGATAGCAATCTGAATTTTGTTCGAGTGAGCCAAGACCCAACATTTGCATCTCAAAGAAGCTTTGTGGTTTTCTACATATTTCAAATGCAATAACTGCTGGGAAAGGCCCCATGGTATTTGCAGTTTTGAGGGTTTGCAAATGACTCTAGGCTGACCCCTGATCTCCTTCACCTTGGAGACCCCACACACCACATAAATTAGCACTTTTCATATACTATTCAATTTGAAAACCATTTAATTAATTAACTTTTGCCTACCGCGTGCAAGACAACAAATGTTTGATGACTTCATGGAAGAAATGTCAATTCTCAAGAAATGAAATACTGGGTCTCCTTGGTTCCAGTGACAGAGAGATTTCCAGTTTCTTCTTTTTGCCAGCTTATCTCCCATGAACCTTCCGACTCTAATGCCGGACGTATCTTGAACATATCGATTAATTTCCTGCTCCTATAACTTTACTCAAGCCATTCCTTCTTTCTGGGATACTCTCTTAAGACGCTAACCAAAAGGTCAGTCTTTGGAATCCACCAGCTGCTCTGCAGGGGACAGATGTAGCAGTCTGCTCGGATACAGATTTATAGCCTTGGAAATCGCTGTGAGTTGGAATCAACTCAAAGGCAATGGGTTTACTCTGTCCCATAGGGTCACTGGAAACTCTGGTGGGGTATTGGTTAAGAGCTATGGCTGCTAACCAAAAGGTTGGCAGTTCGAATCCACCAGGGTTTGTTTGTTTGTTTGTTTGTTTATAGGGTTACTATGAGTCAGAATTGATTCCACAGCATAGGTTGGTTTTTGGTTTGGACATGCTCTCTTACTCCACTCTCTGCTTATGGAAACCTTGCCCCTCCTGGAAGCTCTGCCCTGTTACCCCCATGAAGACTTCCCAGATACCCTGTAAGAACAAACTGCTCTGTTCTCAGCATTCAGCCCTTCCTCGTGGAACTGGGCCTTGCATACCTGTCAGCCAAGTTCCCACTCCCCGCCTCACAGGTGCCTCCTTCTTATTTTTCCTGTTTGTATCCCTCCACGGTGCCTAGCTCAGAGCCCAGCTTACAGCTGGTGCACATTTGTGTCAGAGCGAATTGAATTAAACCCAATTGAAGTAAATCTAATTTAATCTTTGTTCTCAAGTCTGCTCGGTGTAATGCTGGGGATGGGAAGGATAGATCACTTCCTCGGTCCAAATTCCGGGCAAATGCATTCTCTACTTTAAAACGCTCCCTCTCAAGTCCTGGAGGGAGAGAAGATAACCCGCTCGGGCTAGCGAATGGGTTTAAGACATGGAAGTTCTTATTCCACCTGGATCTACGGAGCCTCTCATAAGAGTTGACACCAGAGAATATAAGCCATTTCTCTTCTGTGCCTACAAAGGATAAAGATCTATTTGTCTCTCTGTGTATGTTACAAAAAATGAATGGGGATTTAATTACAGCGGCTCATTTCCTAAAAGGAAGTCCTATTTACGATGCACCATATGTTTTGCTAGCGGCCATACCCCCAGGGCTGGAGTCTTGTCAGATCTCCTTAGATAAGCAGGGTCGGTCTTGCCTCGGCCTGGGCCCGGGGACCTGGGAGGACAGGTCCAGGATTCCAGGAAGTCGGGAGGGAGACGTAGATGGGCTCCGGGACCCTGCCTGAGCTCTGGGGGCTCCGGGACCCTGCCTGAGCTCTGGACCCACCGGAGGGAGGCCCGCGGAGCCTGAGACAAGGGGAGGCAGCCTGGGTTTCAGAGGAGATGGAATCAGAGGCTCAAACAATTTGTGATGATTAAAAATCGCCCGGCTTTTTTCATCTACTAAAGCGGCTCTTGAGGGGGAGAGAGTATCTCTCTGATCCTTCCCTTCGTGGTTTTAATTCCCGCTCCGCCACTTCTGAGCCAGCGCAGATGGCTTCCCAGAGCTCCACAAACCTTCCTCCAAGGGATGCTGGGTGGGGGAGGGGAGAGGCTGGGCCTGGGGGGGAGAGCTCTGGCTTGGTCCTAGTGCTCATTCCTTCCTTCAAATGCCTATTACCTTTTTTCTTTTGTGGTGTCTATGGTTTTAGATGCTGGGAAGCCGAGGATGGGTTGTTAGTATTTCTTAGCAGTATTTGAAAGCAGTTTCAGGAACCTAGTAGTACCTGACTTGATTTATGACTGAAAGGCACCCCTTGCCACTCAATCTACCATTTTCTTTGCCAGCCTGCTTTGGCACCCTCCCTTCCCTTTAGAGTTTGTTTGTATCCCACTGCCTCCCCTGCTCCCTTCCCAAGGTATTCTGTCTCTCCTCCATCCTGCTTTTGTAACTCTATCCCCAGAGGAATGGCCAAAGTCTTATTCCACTCTCTCTAGCTCCTCAACCCTGTCTCCACTGCGCATACTCCTGCACTAACTGGATGTCCTACTTGACAAATTTCCCCTTTCAGCTCTAGTATTCAAGTGCTATGATGTTTAAAATACACCCTTTCTCTTCTTTGCATCTGAGATTGGGAAGATGGGTGGTGGACACCATAATTTCTAAAAACTCTAACACTCTAGGAGGCCAACTAGCAACTAGTTCCGTCTTTTCTACTCAAAAGGTCTAGCAGACCTTCAGGGGCCATCCACCTGTTCTGAAGCAGAAAGGGATCAGGCAAAGCCAAAAGAGATCAAGGGCCTCCTGGGAGGTTAAGAGCTTGATGGAAATTAGGATGATAATTGCCAGTCCTTGAAGTGTGGTCTGTCTTAGTCATCTTGTGCTGCTATAAGAGAAATACCACAGTGGATGGCTTTAACAAAAAGAAATTGATTTTCTCACAGTCTAGTAGACTATAAGTGCAAATTCAGGGTGCCGGCTCTAGGGGAAGGCTTTCTCCCTCTGTCGGCTCTGGAGGAAGGTCCTTGTCATCAGTCTTCCCTTGGTCTGGGAGCATCTAGCGCAGGAACCTCAGGTCCAAAGAACGTGCTCTGCTCCCAGCACTGCTTTCTTGGTGGTATGAGGTCCCCAACTCTCTGCTAGCTTCCCTTTCCTTTTATCGCTTGAGAGATAAAAGGTGGTACAGGCCACACCCCAGGGAAACTCCCTTTACTTTGGATCAGGGATGTGACCTAGTAAGGGTGTTACATCCCACCCTAATCCTCTTTAACATAAAATTACAATCACAAAATGGAGGACAACCACAGAATACTGGGAATCATGGCCTAACCAAGTTGATATACACATTTTTGGGGGGACATAATTCAAACCATGACATGGTCCAAGGTGGAGATGCTCCGAGTCCTGGTGTTTCATCATAGAAACTGAGGATCAGGGGCTGAGGGACTGGTGACTGATTGGTGAGTGAGGAGAGTAACTATACAGGGATGTGCCCTCTTACCCTATTCAAAAGATGAATTTGTGGACCCAGTGATCTCTCTCAGGGGTCCTGCTAACTCCATGAATGTCTCTATCAGTGCTCAGAACAGTACTTTGCACAAAGGAACCCATTGCTAGTGAGTTAATTCTAACTCGTAGTGACCCTACGGGACAGAGTAGAACTGCCCCATGGGGTTTCCCAGGAGTGCCTTGTGGATTTGAACTGCCGATCTTTTGTTTAGCAGCTGTACCACTTAATGACTACACCACCAGAGTTTCTAATCACTAAAGTCCCACCGAGATTTGAACTTGGATCACTGGATTCAGAGTCCAGAGTGCTCACCATTACACCATGGAAACTTAGTGACCACCACACCAGATAACCTACCCAGCTTCCCTACTCCACAGGCCCCAAGTTCTCCTCATGCCTCAGGAAAACAGGTTCTCTCCAACTTCCTGAGTGGCTAGACCAGATCTTTTTCAGGCTCCTCATTTCTGGACCGTCGCTATAACTTTTGTCTTCCCCTTTACATTATCTCCCAGGAATTACATGGGATTTGGGTCTGTTTTAAAAAAGCATTCTTCTAATTTCCTAGGACTTAAAGCTCTGTAAATCTGTCTCAGCTACCCCTCCCCAAGTAAAAGGTGATTTGATTCAAGGTGCATTTTGCTAATTAGAAACCCCCTTTAGTTCTGTTATGTAAGAATCCAAGGCACCACATGACCCTGGAAAAGCTGCCCAGTTTAAAAGTATTTTTAGCCAGAATCAAAGGGTGAGATTTTTACTAAACTTTGCAGCCAGGAAGATGTGATCTTCTCATCCCTCCTTTGTTTTCCATTGGTCTCTCCTTTCCTTACTCTTTCCCTGTCTTCACTTCCTCTCTACCTCTCCTTCTCCCTCTTGTCCGCCTCCTGCTGCGTCTCCAGGGAGGCCTGGGCTCTATGTGTGTGTGTGTGTGTGTAGGTGTGAGGACCCGGTAGGGGTGTGGGGGCTGCAGAGCAAGGCGGCCATGCTGCATTTCTGGCTGCTCATTGTTCCGTTTCTGTCTCCATGGCGACGGGAGCAGCTGCTCCATTCTGGGCCTTGGCTTGGCTGTGCCGGGCGGCCCGCCCGCCTGTCTGCCCACCCGTCCTCCTGCCCAGCCGTGGGAGCTGCCAGCTCCTCGCCCTCCCGCTGCCCACAGGCCCTGCCAGGCTGGGCGCAAGAAAGCGTGTTTACTAACACCATCCACACGGCTCCCTGGGCACCACGGCTCTGCCCAGAAGATGTCAGGCCGAGGGCACCGGGAGGTGGGCCTGGAGCCAGGCTGTCTGCAGCCTAGAGAAAACTGTCCCTGGCCGGCTGCTGCCCCGGCTTGCCAGGGGGCTGGGTTGGCGGCTCCCAGCCTCAAGGCATAGCTGCAGGCCTGCACTTGGAAGCTAAGAGGCCCCAATGAGGCCTCTCTAAAGTTTTCTTTCCCCTTCTTTGAATGTCTTCCTGGAACCTCCTGAGCCTTCCTGGTCTCAGGGCTCACTCTAACTCTGTTTTTTTCAGGAAGGCTTCTCTGACCGCTCTGTTCTTGGTGGCCTTATCATTGCTCCTTACTTGTGGAATTTACCTCTGAACCACTCACAGACATAAATACAGAGCTGAAGTGACCTCAGAGATGTCTTAGACCAATGGCCTCATTTTACAGATGGAGAAAATGAGGACCTGAGTGGGGAGAGACTTGCTGAAATCACAGAGCAAATTATAGGACAGGACTATGTCAATGACACCCTGCCCAGGTCATGTCCTGGCACCATTTGGCCTTGAACACATGTCTACTGTCTTTTCATGACTGGGCTTGGCTTTAGCCTAAGCTTTCTGAAGCTGTGGTCCCCTCCCCTCCTCACCCTCTCCTTTCTTTCCCACTGGGCTCTCTTCTCATTACTCTTTCCCTCTTTTCACTTTCTTTCTGCCTTCCCCTCTCCCTCTTGCTCCCCTTCTATCCTATTGCTTCTCCAGTGAGGCCTAGGCTGTATGTGTGTGTGTGTGTTGATTTTCCCAAAGTCAAGGAAAATTTTCCTCTAACGTTTCCCCTCAGCATCTAGCTTGGGGCTGGACCACTGATCCACAAGTTACCAAAGCTGAGTCTGAAAGCATCAGAGCCAGGGGCTGAATGGCCTTGACCTTCAGTCTGCTTGTCTCCCCACAACTCCTTAAGGCTCCTCCACCAACCTGGGATTCATCACACAAATCAGAGGCAAACTATATACGTGTGCTTTGTTTCATGAGAGCCCACTGCCCTGTGACCAAAAATGTCTCCTATCAGTGGGCCAGTCACACTTCCTGACCCCTCACCATCATTTCCTTAGGAATGCCCATTGAAATGAAAGCTTGAGAGCTATGTGCAAACTTAAATAGTTTCCCAATTTACTCAATAAAAACCAAAAACCCACTGTGGTCCAGTAGATTTTGACTCACAGCAACCCTTTAGGACAGAGTAGAGCTGCCCCATAGGGTTTCCAAAGGAGCACCTGGTGGATTTGAACTGCCAACCTTTTGGTTGGCATCCATAGCTCTTAACTGCTACACCACCAGGACTTCCGTACTCAATAAGCATCTATTAAATACCTGGCAGGTGCTAGGAATCAGGATCTGGACCATTTGAAGACCTAGCCTTGAAAAGGCCCCTTTTTTTTTTTACACTTCAGCCGGTTTCCCGCCAGATTTTGCCCCCTGCCTCTGCTGAACCCTAACTTTTCCCTTCAGTCACCTAAGACCCACATTTTTTTTTCTCTTTGTTCTCTCAGTTAGGAAAGGATCTGTCATTTATCGCTTACATGTCACAGTGAATGAATTAAACTGGTTGTGTCCTTTCTCTCCAGGGTTTATGGGATTACTGGCTGCCTGTGTCCTGAGGAAAGGGATCCGAGGCCTAAGCAAAGATACAGAGAAGTTTTCTTTTGCGGATTTCTAGATTCCTGCATGGCTGCCTGCAATCCCCTCGAGGCCAGCCTGGAAACAGACCTAGGGTCAGGACAGGTCTGTTGGAAGGTACAGATAAGGCCCTAGTGTAGGCTGCCCTGGTGTGAGAAACGAGGAGGGGTTCAGCTCATGAAGAACTGCTACTTTGGGTTGGGCAGTGATGTATGTTGTTTTAATCGTATGCTCATTGTCTACTGCACAACTAAAAAAACCCAGAAAACCAAAACAAACCCATTGCTGTTGAGTTGATTCTAATTCATCGTGACTTCAGAACAGAACTGTTCCATAAAGGTTTCTTGCCTGCAATTTTTAGGGAAGCAGATTACCAGGCCTTTCTCCTGTGAAGTCGCTGCGTAGGTTTGAACTGCTAAACTTTTGGATAAGTAGTCAGTTTGTGCTGTCCAGGGACCTCACGGGATTAAGTGCCTTCCACAAAAGCTCTTTCTTTAATCCTCACAGGCATCCTTAGGAGGTAGTGATGAGCATCCCCTTTTAAAGATGGAAAACTGAGATTCGGATAGTTTAAGTGATTTGCTGGATTACCCAGTTATGGACCAGAACCCAACTCTATTCTACTGAAAAACCCATCTTTCTTCCGTGCATCATCCTGCCTTAGAGGATTGCATGGTGTCTCACAATCCTCAGAACAAGTTATTCCTTGGAGAGCTTAGCAAGGATGTCCCAGGCAACTTTCTCTGTAGCCACTCCCTTAGTCAGGCCACCATCTTTTGCCCAGCCTCCATTCTTGCCTATCTCTAGTTTATTTCTTTTATAATTGCCAGAGGAAGAGTTGCTCAAGCAGAAAAGAGAAATTAAAAAAAAAAAAAAAAATTCAAATAATAACAACTCAGCATATTTGATATGACTTTGCTTATGTAAAATTATATATGTATTGCATATATTCTCAGAGAAATACATGTGCGTATGAGAGAGAGAGAGATTTAGACCTATGCCTATTGTTGGAGAGATGTCATCATTACATGACTAGGCTAACTAAGTCACTGAGCAATATGCATCACACGATACTTTTTCAGATGCAAACCAACCAACTCCCATATGTGTGTGTGTATGCTATAAATGTTGAAATAAAAGAGAAAACTGTGGAAGAATACATACCAATCTGTGAACAGCAGTTATCTGAGATTGCAGGAGACAAGTGGAGGGGGACTTGGAGAGAAAATAATGGGTTTTTCTTAATTCATCTCTATTATTTTGCTTGTTACAAAAAATATATATTATTTTAGTAACTTAAAAAATATTAAACAAATTAAAAAATGTCCCTTGATGCTTAATACCCTTCAGTGGCTCCCCGTGGCTCTTGGGATATCATCCAAACTTAACATGGTCTGCTAGGCTTTCCGTAATCCTGCTCCTGCCTGCTTTTCCTCCCTCCTCTCTCACCATTGCTTGGCACACTCTGCCTCAGCCTAACGGAATTCCATTCAGTGTCTTTACTTGTCCAAGGTCCATTCCCTTTGTGCTTTGTATTTACTATTTCCTGTACCTAGAATTCTCTTTCCCACCTTGCATCTCCTCGCTGCACCTTCCATAGAAGGCCATCATGGTCATGGTCATGTTCATAGAGTGTGGGGACACCTAACCAGGATGGTGGGGGTGGAGGGGGGGAGGTAGTTAGGGAAAGAGTCTTACACAAGGTGACAACTGAATCGAGTCTTGTTTAGTTTCTTGTTAGATGGACTGACCAGCTGGCAGAATGGTATATGGACAACAGGCATGAATTGAAATCCATGGTATACCAGATATCCTTAAACAAGAGGTTGAGACTTCTGTTACATTGAAAGGGCCTGGGACAATTTCAGCAGCTGACGCAGCTTGCAAGCACTCAGTAAAAAGCCCACAGTTGGGCAGAACAGGGACTCTTTGGCTTCCGTGAAACACAGCTGTTAATGTTTGGAAATATGAGGTAAAGACAACTTGAAAAAGACCTAAGAATCTTCACTTAAAGAAGAGAGGCTGTGTAAGACTTGGACAAATGGCCCCATGAGAATAGCCAAAGGGCCCTATTTTGGTATTTTTTGATGGAAGTTTTGAGAGGACTTCTGTGGGTGCTATATAGCACTCTCCTGGAGGAAAGGATATCAGAGGTTTCTAGTCCTGCCTTTGTCACCATCTGGCTGGTGACCCTAGACAACCCATTTACCTCTCTGGGCCTCAGCTTCCTCTTCTGTAGTTCTAGATAACCTCAAAAAGCCCTCTCATCTCTAAAACTGGAAGAAGTTCTCTTTTAGAATAGATAATTCATCTCTATTGTGACCAGAATGCTAGAGGCAACACTAATATCTTCAACAGCAAAGAAAACTAAATTAAAACAGATAATTGTAGACTCATATGCAAACTAAAAGATCAACAGGATAATACAGCTTGACAGTAACATAACTGCCAATGAAGATGTGTGAAATCAAGAAATGTTGAAAATAATTTCAAAATAGTGTAATAGTTCAGGGTTGACATTACCCAATTCTCTGCGTGTGTGTGTGTGTGTGTGTGTGTTAAAGGACTAGTATTATCTATATTAGCTGTTATTATGCAAAGAGAGCTGACATTGTATGTAGAATTGGGCATCATTTTAGTCAGTGTATAAACTGAAAGAAATCAACTCAGGGAACGCAGCTTTCGTGTTATTTGTGGAAAAATGCTGTTTAACCTTGAAGTAAAATCTTTTCGGGAAGAAGAAAGCCTGTCTTATGCCTTGCAAAGACTTTTCCCCAAAATACAAAAAGGAAGGGAATTTCTTTTTTTTAAGTTAAAAAAAAGTTTATGTTTAAAGAATTATTTTCTACTGTTCTAATCAGGCATATATTTGAACTTGAAAGTATAAAGGGACCATGTTACAGAAGTACTTGTGGGTGGGTGTTGGGAGATATTTGTTGACCTAATTCTTGTTCCCAAGAAGCCTTCTGCAGGGATCCTTCGAGGAAAGTTCACACAAGGACTTTTCTTTTTTTGGAGGCACGAGAGGGTCTGAATGCACCCATAATACCGGTTGAACTACATTCTCGAGTGCCTCCTGTGCCAACAATCAATGCCAGAGAATTCTCTTAGCTTTATGCTAGTAGGAACAAGTGGACCGGAAAGGGACTTAAAAATCACCTAAGCCAAGCCCTCAACTTATAAATGAGGAAACAAAGTCTGAGGAAGGAGAGGAGAGAGTAAGAGAGGCTGAATTGGGACTGGACCCAGGGCACTGATGCCCAGCCCAGGGTTCTGTCCTCACAACTTGTTGTCTGCAAAGGTGGACAGGGATTTCAGGAGCTGGGGAAGGGCTTCTGACCTTCTGCCTTGTATGCCACAAATACCTCAGTCACCATTTTGAAGATTCCTGACTTCTTTTCCTGGGGACAAAATCCCTGCTTCTAGCACGGGAGACAAGACTTGGGGGTGCAAATTCTTTTGGAAAACAGAGCCCAGTGGCTGCAGTGTCTGTGTGATGAGGCAGAAGCTTTTCTGTGGACACAGTAGGCAGGGGGAGAGAGAGGGGAGAGGCCCGAGTGGGAAGGGGCTGGCCTGGGCCAGGAGAATGAGAAAGGTTGCCGAAGAGGAAGCTGGGGTGGGAGACAATGTTTCCTTCTTTACACTTTGTGCTGCAGATATGAATCTGGGTTCAGCTTGGACTTGGGCAAGCCCAGGAGGTGACTTTTCTTCTGCAGGCTTCCAGGGCTCCCTCGTGGTTCTCTCACGATTCTTTATTGCAACGCATCATTTTAGTTGTTAGCTGCTGTCAAGTCAATTCTGACTCATGGAGACCCCTCACTTCAGCCCTGTCAACAGGCAGATGTCTTTTCCTCGTTTCTTTTTTTCCCTAACTCCAGTTTCTAGATGGGAAACTTGAGAGACCATCACAGAGGTACAATGAGTTTTGTAAGGCCTGACGGCTGGTTAGTGGAGACAGGGGGCCACAATTCACATCTTCTAACTCCTAGCCCAGTTGTTGTTGTTAGCTGTCATCAAGTCGGCCTCTGACTCATGGTGACCCTATGCACAACGCAGAATGAAATGCTGCCCAGTCCTGTACTATCCCCAAGATCAGTTGCAGATTGGGCTTGTGATGGTTAAGTCTGTGTCAACTTGACTGGGCCATAATTCTCAATGGTTTGGCAGTTGTGTAATGGATGATGTAATTTGGTGGGTAGGTAATGATGCTGTCTGGCAGTTGTGTAATGATGTAGTTATCCTCCATTTTGTGATATAATGTAACCACCTCTGTGTTGTGATCTGATGTGATCAGCCAATCAGCTATAAGGGGAGTTTCCTCTGGGGTGTGGCCTGTGTCCAATGTGTATGGATGTTCTGGCAAAGCTCACTGACTTTCCCTTGTTCTGGATCCTGCATCCTGCTCATCATCATCTGACTTCTGGTTCTTTGGGCCTAAGCCAGTGGCCTGCCATCTTACCTGTTGATCTTAGGATTGTTTGGCTTCCACAGCCTATGAGCCAGCAGCCAGCTGACTTACCTGCTGATCTTGGATTCATCAGCCTCCGTAGCCTATGAGCCAGTGGCCTACCATCTGACCTGCTGATCTTGGGTTCATCAGCCCCTGCAGCTATGTGCAGGAGAAGCCTCCAGCCTGACACCTGATCCATGGACTTGGGATTTGCCAGACTCTACAACTTCATGAGCCATTTCCTTGAGATAAATCTCTCTCTCTCTCTCTCTATATGTGTGTGTATATATGTATGTATATAAGTCCAAAAAAAACCAAACCCACTGCTGTTGAGTTGATGCCGACTCATAGCGACCCTATAGGACAGAGTAGAACTGCCCGATAGAGTTTCTGAGGAGCGCCTGGTGGATTCGAACTGCCGACCTCTCCGGTTAGCAGCCGTAGCACTTAACCACCACGCCACCAGTGTTTCTATATATGCATCTCTCTCTCTCTATATATATATATTTCACTGATTTTGCTTCTCTGGAGAATTCAGCCTAAGACAGGACTGTTGTGATCCACAGGGTTTTCATTGGCTGATTTTCAGAAGTAGATCTCTAGCCTTTCTTCTTAGTCTGTCTAAGTCTGGAAGCTCTGCTGAAACCTGTTCAGCATCATAGCAGCATGCAGGCCCCCACTGAGAGATGAATGATGGCTGTGCTTGAGGTGCATTGGTTGGGAATGGAACCCAGGTCTCCCTCATGAAAGGTGATAATTCTACCACTGAACCACCAATGCCCCCATCCCTAGCCCAGTGGACCCTGCTATTTTACCATTAACACCATGCACTTGACTCAGAAATAAAGACCTGTCAATCCCCCTCTGAGAGTGTTGGTGGTGGAAGACAGTTAACCCTGTCCTCTCAGTTTCCCGTGATAAAATAAATGCCCCTGAGGCCCTGAGAAGAGAAGGACAAGGTCTTGATGCAATTGATCCAACAGTCGATGACTTTTCCCGAGGGCCTGCGTGTGCCCAGGCCTGCACGAGGTCCTGCAGAGGAGTCAGAGCCACTTAGGACTAAGTTCATGGTCTTGAGGACCTTTGAGTCTAAGGGACCAATAATTTCTTACAGCACATCTTGGGGGACAGAGAAGGCTGTTAGAATAACACAAGTTTTGGCAAGTGAGCCTGCTCTATGTGATCTGGGCAAGCTACCCAAACTCTTTGAACCTCAGTTTTTTATCTGTGAAATGAGGGGAAGAAAGTATTCCTTAGGAGTCGTTGTTGAGAGGATGAAATAATAATATATATAAAACACCTGGTAAGGGTCTGGCACATATGCGTGAAAGAAATGATAGGTGGCTTCTCCCCGTGTGTCCATCCAACCTCGCTGCTTCATGATCACTGCAGTCAAACTGGGGTCTTACTGTTTTCCATACACATTCGCCCTCATTGACCTCCCTACCCCTGACTCAGATGCTCCTTTACCCCATATCTATCTGTTGAAATGTTATCCAGCCTGGAGATCCAACTCGAATGCCACTTACTCAAGGAGACTTGATGTGACTTTTCTTTAAAGGGCTTAACACATTCTGCCAGGCACTCAAGGTGCTTATGTGTGTGTTTCCTCTCCCCTACTCTGTTTTGTGTTAGAAAGGAAATAGCCATAGTTTTGAATACTGCCCTTTTTACTTATATGACCTTGGACCACTTACTCTAATATCTTTGTGCCTCTGTTCCCTTATCTATAAAATGAGGCGTAGCAGTAATGACATTCCAACATTGTTATAGAAATTAAAATAAAATCAGCCATGATAGCCACTTCATAAACGGTTAACACCGTTTTATTAGGCTATAAGTGTTTTAAGGATAGAATCTGTGTCTTACTCTTCTTTTTTTTTTTTTTTTCAGCCTTCATAATGTTTGGCACGAGGGAAATGGTGGTTCAGTGGTAGAATTCTAGCCTCCCATGCGGGAGACCTGGATTCGATTCCCAGCCAATGTACTTCATACCCAGCTACCACTTCTCTATCAGTGGAGGCTTGCATGTTGCTGTGATGCCGAACAGGATTCAGTAGAGCTTCCAGACTAAGAAGACTAGGAAAAAAGGCCTGGCAATCTACTTCTGAAAAGCAGTCAATGAAAACCCTATTGAACAACTTATGGGGGTGGTGTAGGGCCAGGCAGCATTTTGTTCCATTGTGCATGGGGTCACCATGAGTTAGGGGCTGACTCAATGGCAGCTAACAAAAACAACATTTGGCATAGTGTTGGCACTCAGTGAAGGTTAGTTGAACCCAAGAATAAATAAATGGTGGTTTGGAATGAGGGCAGGTCCTGGAGGCAGCAACAACCTGAAGTGAAAGAGGCAGCATCTCATTTTCTGTGGGTAGCCTTAGCTGTGGAGTTAGCTTCACCTGTGTTTGGATTTTAGCGCTGACACTCATCTACTATATATGACCTTAGGCAGCTCAACCTGAGTCCTGGTTTTTTAAACACTAAAATGGAGATGATAACACCGGCTTCATCTTCGAAGCTTTGGTCCCGTTGCAGGCACCCACTACACAGCAGCTTTAATGATTATATTGAGAATGGTTTTATGAGAGGCTGCTGTACGGGATTTTAGTGTCAGCTTTGGATGCGGGCGCAGGGCCCATCCTGAGATGGAAGAAACAGGTGAAGCGCCAGGCTCTTCTGGGGCCAGGCTCACTGCAGCACATTTCCCCAGCCATATGGCATGAGGAACACTAATACAGTTGTCTGGGCACAACTGTAACCAACAATCTGCTGATTGTTTGTTCTTTAAGGCACCCCCTCCTTGCCATATGACAGGTGGTTCCACACCACAGTGGAAGTACTGTGGGAGGCGGAACAAACCTATTTGCCCTGGGGCCCAGGCTGGAGAAGAGACAGAGCAAATGGAATTGATGGCAACAGGAGATTTAAGCACCTTTCTTAAATAAGAAGTTGACCATCAGGAAAGTTGACCATCAACCACCTGGTGGAGGGATCAAAAGAAAATCATCCTGTCCAGCCCCCTGCCCCTCCCCCCCTGCCCCAGGTGCCTCGGTTTCTTCATCTCAAAAATTCAGGGGTTAGGTTGGTTTACCACTGAATGTCTTTCCAGATCCAGCATACTAAGATTTGAAGATACATGTGTTCCACACCCACTAGCTGGCTTTTTAAGGCTATGCCCAAAAGATCTGTTCATAACATTTCAAATGCCCCATGTTCATCTGCCCATGGCTCTTCGTTGCCCATCGCATAACCTAAATCCCCTTGGCCTGGCATTTCAGGTCCCCATGACCTGGAGTGGTGGTGCAGTGATTAAGAGCTACAACTGCTAACCAAAAGGAAGACAGTTCGAGTCCACCAGCCGCTCCTTGGAAACCTTGTGCGGCAGTTCTACTCTGTCCTATAGGGTCACTATGAGTCGATATTGGTTTTTATGACCTGGCTTGGGGTTCCCCTCCAGCCTAGGCCTGCTCCTCCCCCTTGTATCCGCATTCCCAGAGCACCCCAAAGAGTTTCATACCCCTGTGGCTCTGCTCAGGCTCAAGCTATTCCGAAGACCAAACACCTCCTTTCTGCCCTTCTCTTTTTACCTGACTCACTCAGCTCAGGGGTTGAGCCCTCCAGGACCTCCAGGAGACTGCTGCCTCCTTCCACAGTGTCCATCCCGTGTGGACCTCTGCCTGGCTCTTATCACACTGTTTTGAAACTATAGGTTTTTAGGCCTGCCTTTCCTGTTAGACTGGGAACTTCTGAAGACTCTTTCTCCTCCTCACTGCCGCAACAGCGGAGAAGGTGAGGGAGAATAGGAGCAGGGCTGGAGAGGGTTGCTGGGAAACTATAGGAGGGATGAAGGGAGATAGAGAACATGAGAGAAAGGGAGGAAAAGAGGGAGAGAAGGAAGGAAAGAAAGAGACAAAGAAGGGACTAGGGTGGAAGAGAGCAGTCCTTTCCCTTGTCTGGGCCCCCAAATGGATGTGAAAACCTTTTTGCCTAACAGCTTTACAGCATGGATCAAAAAAAGAGCCATGTGAAAGCATTATACTATCTAATAAAGATCTTGGGGACAGTGTTAATTATCACAGATGACAGAAGTCATGTAATAATGTATTTTGTTATTAGGTGCCCTGGAATTGGTTCTGACTCACAGCGACTCTATGTACAACAGAACGAAACACGGCTTGCTCCTGCGCCATCCTCAAAATCTTTGCTATGCTTGAGCCCATTGTTGCAGCCACTGTGCCAGTCCATCTCATTGAGGGTCTTCCTCTTTTTCCCTGACCCTCCACTTTACCAAGCATGTTGTCCTTCTCCAGGGACTGGTCCCTCCTGATAACATGTCCAAAGTATATAAGATGAAGTTTCACTTCTAAGGAGTATTCTGGTTGTACTTCTTCCAAGACAGATTTGTTCATTCTTCTGGCAGTCCATGGTATAGTCAATATTCTTTGCCGACACCATAATTCAAAGGCATCAATTCTTCTTTGGTCTTCCTTATTAATTAATAAAATCCTTATTAATTAATAACACATATGCAATGATAAATGGAGAAAAGATTTAAGTTGTCAAAGATTTCAGTTTACTTACATCCACAATCAACATCCATGGAAGCAGCAGTCAAGAAATCAAATGACATATTGCATTGCACAAATTTGCTGCAAAAGACCAAAGATGTCACCTTGAAGACTAAGGTGCGCCTGACCCAAGCCGTGGTGTTTCCAGTATCCTCATATGCATGCAAACGCTGGACAATGAATAAGGAAGACTGGAGAAGACTTGACTCCTTTGAACTGTGGTGTTGGCGAAGAATATTGAATATACCACGGACTGCTGAAAGAATGAACAAATCTGTCTTGGAAGAAGTACAACCAGGATGCTCCTTCCAAGCAAGGATGGCAAGACTACGTCTCACATACTTTGGACATGTTATCAAGAGGGACCAGTCCCTGGAGAAGGACATTGTGCTTGGTAAAGTGGAGGGTCAGAGAAAAAGAGGAAGACTCTCAAGGAGATGGATTGACACAGTGGCTGCAACAATGAGCTTGAGCATATCGATGATTGTGGTGATGGCGCCTGACTGGGGGGTGTTTCGTTCTGCTGTACATAGTGTTGCTATGAGCTGGAACCTATCTGATGACACCTAACAACAACAACAAATGCAATGATAATAAGTTCTTTGAAGGATCATTGAGACAGTTAGAGGTAATGTGTCTAACATACCTGGCACCTTACCTGCCTACGGTAGGTGCTCAATACTTAGTAATAGTTATTATTATCATTGTAATTATTATTGACAATATTATTATTATTGGTCTATTGAAGCTATGTCCACCAGGAGAGCTGACTTCTATACTTCTATACTTGGCCCAATGTTGGATTGGCCTTTCTGCAGACTTTTCTTGGGTGTCGGGGCCTGCCCAGACCCTGGGAACTCAAGGTCAAATACAACACCCTCTTTACCCTCTTGGAATTTATACGTAGTGAAATCACAAAGTTAGGGAATGTCAGAGCTTTCAGGGATCTCAAGGTCATCTGACCCAGTGTTTCCTTTTTTGGGTAGACAGAGCTGAGACTCACAGAAAGGAGGACTCCACCCCAGGCCACCCCTTCGCTTGAGACGGTACCAGAAGGAACTCCCTTCCGATGGCTGGTGTAAAGCTCACTCTGCCAAAGTACAAGGAAAAAGGGCAAAGGTCAATAATTATCATAGTGGACAAGTATGACCAGTGTGCCCAGAGGGAGGAAAAATGAATAGGTTTCTCATTTTCCTTTTAAGCCATCTCTGAATTGCTTTTTTGAATCAGGCACGTGTTTCAGCTTGATCCTCACGGTGCTTCGATTTGGCGATAACATTGGAACAATTTGGGCAAATTAGCCAGAATATACTAAAGTTGTAACAAGCTCTTCCAATCACTTGGAAACCATTCCCTGTCCTAATGCATAGTCATTACTCATAATATGCTTAAAATGTACTCCTGGAAACCCAGCTAGAAATACCCAGAGATCAATTTTCAATAGACTGACAAATAGACATTAAATATTATTCATAGAAACGGTGTCGATTTAATCTTTAATGCTATCTAATGCATTTTGGTCAAAGTCATCAGTTCATGTTCAGGCTTTATTGTGTGGAAAATGGATGTGCTATTAATAAGTCAATACAAATACAAATATGGTTTCAGTTGGAAATCATTAGGTTGCATTAAATGGCAAATGAAATCCATAGGAAGGATTTGTTTTATTTTGTTTGTAAGGAGGAAAAGGGAGCCCTGAGAGGCATTTCTTCACTCAGTAATGAAGAATTAGTTTCTGCAGAGCGGTGGATTACAGAGCAGGCCCTGCTTTCTGTTCCTGAGCACAGGGATTGCAGTGGTGCCTTTTCCCGGCACAGCTGTTTGCTGCTGTGGGCCAAGCTGAAGCTGTGCTTGCTTTGGAGAGTCAGCTGGTGGCACCCAGGAAATAGCAGGTGGAGCCACAAGTCTTCACAACAGCTGGTGGCTCTCAGCCTTCTCCTGAAGTCTGCAAACTGTGCAAAGGTGCTGACCTGGGCCCACATTCTCCTGGATTAACAGCGGCACATGTGACAGCGGGTGCAGGCAGTTGCATGATCACAAGAGCCAGGTTCGATTCCTAGCCAATGTACCTCATGCGTAGCCACTACCTGTCTGTCAACGAAGGCTTACATGTTGTTATGGTGCTGAATAGGTTTCGGTGGAGCTTCCAGAGTGAAGATAATCTAGGAAGAAAGGCCTGACAATCTACTTCTGAAAATCAGCCAGTGAAAACCCTATGGATCACAACGATCTGATCCACAACCCATCATGAGGATGATGCAGGACCAGGCAGCCTTTCGTTCCGATGTGAATGGAGTCGCCATAAGTCAGTGGCCCACTTGACAGCAGCTAATAATAACAACACTATGGGTAAAAATAGACTTTGGCTTCCCCAAATAGGTCCCTTGTTCAAAAGGAGAATTTGTGGGAGAACTCAGTACAGTGGATGACCTCTACACCTTTTGTTATGAGATGTGGGTAGATTTTGAAGATGAACAGGTCCGGATACAAATTCCGGCCCCTCCATTTATCATCTGTGTGACCTGGAAAGAGTGACTTAGCTATCTGAATCCATGAGACAATGCATGTAGAATGCCTAGCACATAACAGGCTCCATAAATATTTGCTTCTTCCTTCCAACCCTGGGAATCTATGCTTGAATCTTTATCCCACCCCACTGCCAAGTCCATTCAGGAGTGGGTAAAAACAGATAGATGCTCGGTGCTTGCTTAGGATTTTTAATGGACACATTCATCTATTTTTAACTCATCATTTCCTTCTGCTGAGAAGGTATCTCAACTGAACTGGGCAGCTGATCTGCCTCTCTGGCTTAGCACGAAGGAGGTAAGGCCTTGCACTCTTCCATACCAACAGGTGCCCCTTCGCTGAGGATGCGTGAGTTGTCTTTTTGTTTCAGGGAGGGGTTCAGCAGGGACCAGAGCTGCTTCTTCTGGCCCCAGGTGTCCTCCACAGTGCCTGCCAGCTGCTCATGAAAACACGCATTTTGGGCAGGCAGCCAAGCTTCAAAGAAGCCCCAGCAGAGACATTTTGCAAGGCACAGGGTTGCAGAGGAAGAGTGTCGAGTGTCAGAGGGACTGTGGCCTTTGGGTCCATCTCTAACAGAAATGGGGCATGTGCTGTTTAGCCCTGGTGAACAGACCAGGGAGTCAGGGAGCCTTACTCAACACACTCTTCAGAGTTACTTCAGAACAGTTGAAATCTACCTACCTATAAATTATAGTAACTAACACATATATGGCACTTACCATGTGCCAGGCAAGGATCTAAATGCTTTAACTTAGTCCTTACAACAATGCTAAGAAGTAGTGCTATTATTATTATTATCACCATTTTGCAGATGAGGAAGTTAAGGCACAGAGAGGTTAAGTAACTCCCCGAAGGTCACACAACTGGAAGTGGTGGAGCTGGACCTCCCAGAGTGTAAACATCTGCTTAGGAAGGCAGTGAGGGGACCAGAATTCTAGTAGATTTGGGTGCGTTCTGCTAGTGCCTGGCTATGTGGCCTTACAAGCCACTTGGCCTTTTTGAGTCAAGTGTGTTTATTTGAATTACCTGGTGGCATTATGTGAGAATTAAAGGACTGGAGGCAATGTTTTTGTCTACCATATTGCCAGCACATTGTAGAGACCTGGATACTTCACGTGTAGATGCTATTATTATGATTTCAATTAAAAAAAAAAAAAAGTCTTATGCACTTCCTTGCTGGTGATCTGTAGTTGGTGGCACCTGAGTGACAGACTCTTGGGGTAGAAAGTGTCCCTGGAAGTCATTAGGTCCTTGTGCCTTGCTGAATCCCATCTTCAGCACCCCCATTAATTTCTTGAATACCTCCCGTAGGGGGGCCCACGACCTCCTCCTAACACAGCTGGTTTCAGATCTTGGCCCTACCTCTTACTGGGCGACCTTACACTGTGAACAAGGCCCTTCGCCACCCTGACCATCAGTTTCTTAAGCTATGAAATGCAGGTATTCACATTGACCTTACTGCGCTATTGTGAGGTTCAATGAGATTAAAAGTCAAGTGACCAGTGCAACACCTGACACCTAGAAGAGACCCAGCAGAGAGCTCTGCATGCATTTTCCAGCAACTTTGAAAGTCTGTGCTGCATCATGCTGGAAACTTTTTCTCTGTGGCTTCCATTCACTGCTTCTTGTCCTTCCCCCGGAGACCACACAGTGTAAGACTAATCCGTCTTCCGCATGACAGCCCTCAGGCATGTGAAGTCAGTTTTCGTGCCTCCCCGAGTGTTCTCTTCTCCAGGTGAAACAGCCTGTGTTCTTCAGCTATTTTGTTTCCTTTTCACCATCCTGGTGTCCATCTTAGTGATGCACTACCAGTTTTTATTGATCAGATGGTAGCCAAGCCAGGGGCGTTTTCAACAATCCCAGGGCCTGGGAAGCCAGGTAGGATCAGATGCCCCCAGTGTGCTGAAAGAGCCATGCAAGTAACAGAAGCAAAATGACAACCACTGCTCTCATCTGACCTCTGGGGAACCAGGGAGTAATTTCGGGCTTGAAATGTGGGATGCAAATGAGTGTCTGCCTACTCCCTGGCTTCAGAAAATGACTTTCATATTCCGAGATGATTACAGTAAATTATACCTGGAAGAGAGAACCTAGAATGATGTCTCAAAGTGCGTGAATTAATTGAAGAGCACTCGACGTACATACATGTATCTGTGGAAGTGGGGGAGAAAGATGGAGACGGGAAGAGGGTATTTAATAGATTAATTAGAAATAGAAAATAGCTTAACCCCCCCTTTATTGTGACAGCTTCTGAATGCCTATGTCTTAAGTATAGGAATTATGTGGATAATCATTAGCAATCTCTTTACCTGGGGTTTCTAGAACTGAATGCATTATCCTAGCATAACTCTCAGAGATACTTAAAAGCAATGACAGAGCTTCTTCTGAGGCTTAGGACATACCCTGAATTAAGTGTAGTGAAGCCAAATTAAGAAAATGAACTTCTTTCCTACAAAGAGGGCCTGGTATATGCCTAACTTCCCCGGGTGAAATGAAAAGAGATAGATGTTCTAAGACCCTAAACAAGGGGAAACATTTCTTTTGCATTCTTCACCTAAAAAGTCCAGAAAGGAGCTGGGAAATTGATATAAGGGCAGGAATATAGGTCGAAAGAGGAAAAGTTCAATGAATGAGGATCATTTAACCTAAAAAAGACTGGCCCAAGGGGTCGTTTAATCACAGTGTTGGAGGACATGAATGGGTCTCATTCAGCAGAAAGTCATTCTTTGTCTTTGCAGGCTGAGAACAGATTAGGCAGGAAAGGAATGAAATTGTAGCACCAAGGATTTAGGTAAGTCATCAGTGAGAAGACTCCAGGAGCAAGGTTGTTCATCAACAAAGGGTTATTTATGGAAGTCAGAAACTTGCTTTGCTAGAATTTTTCAAATGTTGGCAAGATAGCCATGTTTTCAGACCTCAGTCTCTTAGAGTCCTGCTGGAGAGCGAATTTGGTGGCCTTTGGCCTGCCTCTCCATGGAATTTTTCTGCCATTCCATGATTAGGAATGTTTCCTAGCAATAAGATCAACTGGGTGCCTAAGGAGTTTCCTAAGGAAGGGAATCAATCCTTTTACTTAGGAGTCAGCAGCCCTAGGCAGACCATACCAGGACTCTGCCAAGAAAGCTCAGTAGTGGGGTCTCCCACAGAAGGGGTTCAAATCCAAGAGGCCGGTCCTCTGCCTTGCTTGCTTTAAAGCAGGCTCAGTACTACTCAACTTAAAGTGAGATTGTAAAACTCAAAAGTTAGGAGGTGGGGTCTTTGAATTTGGTCTCTATTTGCTTACTGCTAACTCACAACAAAACGGCAAACGATCTTTCTAAGTGATTAAAAATGGCCCAAAGATGCTTGTTATTGATCAGAAAGAAGTATATGTATAAAATTGATAACGTGTCTACAGAACACAGTCTTTTGAGGAACTGAGTAAAAGACACCACTAAAATCCTTTGGTTGTTTGTGTTTGGGGAACCAGTCAGTGTAGGAATGAAAGCAAAGTGCCTGATGTAAATACTATCACCTTTTCTGAGTGATAAATGAGTTTTATGGGGACATGTACCTGCAACTGGCTCTGCTTGGTACTGTGAGTTGATTCCAAGATGAGTAAGGCTGATGCTCCCACAAAGAACTAACAGTGCATTTGGGGTGGCATACACAGGGATTAAGTGCAAGGTGCAGGAGAGTGAAAGAAAGTGCTGTTGGGTGGGGTGGTTGGGAAATATTTCTTGAAGAAACTAAACAAATTAGGCCTTCAAAACTAGGTAGCATTTGGAGAGGTAGAAAGATAAGATTGCAGGCATTCTAAGTGTGCATATGGGTGTGGTGTGTGGGTGTTTAGAGTGTGCGTGTGACTATGTGTGTGAGTGTGCATGTTGCGTGTTGTATTTTGTGTGTGTGTATGTGTTGTGGGTATGCCTGTGTGTGAGTACTGTACTTTGGGTGGGTGGGTACCTGGGGTATGAGTGAGTGTGTTGTCTGGGTATTGTGTGTGGGTGTTGTATTTTGTGTGGGTATGTGCTGTGGGTGTGAGGGTGTGTCGTATTTTGTGTGGATGTGTGCATGGGGTGTGAGTGAGTGTGTCATGTATGCGAGTGTGTGTGTTATGCACGGGTGGATAAGTGTGGGTAGGAATGTGTGTGTGTGTGTGAGCGGCCACCCAGGTGTGCTGTGGTGGTGAGTGCCTAAGTTCGGAGAAGCTACAGATGGTAGCAGTTAATAGTATGGGGCCCAGCTGCTTGGGGCTGAACCTCTGTTCTGCCACTTACTGGTTGTGCCGCCTTGGTCGAGTTACTTAACCTCTCTGTGGCTCAGTTTTCTCATTTGTAAAATATGAATAATTATAGTATCTCTCTTGCGGGATTATTGTGAAGTCTAAATGAGTTAATGCTGGCAAAGTTGTTAAAACAGTGCCTGGCACAGCTCAATGCTATATACATGTTTGCTATGATTGCCTAAGAGGACAGGAAGACCTAAGTGGGAGTCTTGGAATAGGAGGATTTGGGGGGCGATCTGATCCCTAGGGGGATTATCTACAGCAGCCTGCATGGAGCTGAGAAGTGGGACAGAATGGCAAAAGGTCAAGATGACCAAAGGCAATGCTCTATCCCAGGGGTGAGGGATGCTGGAGTTGGAATAACAGGTAGTGAAGTTGGTGGCAGGAGAGTCCAGAGCAGGATGAAACACAGGGTGTGGCCAAAGCATGTGGCTCAGGGTTGAGTTAAAATAAAGCATGTGTCCTTTCAAGTGGTTGTCACTGTGTGTGGTGGGAATGGGGCAGGAGCTGGATCGTATGGCAATGAAGTCAGGCCAAATAGAGGTGCGTCTAGGGAGGGTGAAGTGGGGAATGAAGACTTGAGGGCAGGGCTGAAGAAAGAGTTTCCAGGACCGGTGTTCTTGGAGGCCTCACTGGCCAGAGTGAATTGTTTCAGTAGAAGGGGAGGAAGACAATATATCCTGGACACTGTGGGCTTATTGTCTATTTTGTGATCCAACAGTTCCCTCTGCTTTCCCTGCCTTGCCTCTCACAGCTGTGTAATGCCACTTTCTTTCATTTGGGATTCCGATTAGATGTGGACTGTCCATGGGTGCAATGAAAGTCGATAACCAACAGGACGAACTAAGGTACCTCCTGATCTAACGGCTACTTAGAATGTTGTTGGGAATGAATTGGAATTGTTTGTTTACATCTCTGTTGCCCCCACTAGACTATGTGACACTTGAGGACAAGGCCCTTTTTACTATTTTATCCCCGGCACCTATCATTGTGCCTATCACATAGTGTGGACTCAACAAATATTTCTTGAATTTAGGGGAGAACTTAGGCCTGAAGGGGTGAAGGGACTAGTGCTAGGTTCATCCAGTCAGTTGTTGGCATGCTGGTACTTCGGATAATCTTAGTTCTGACTTGATAGCAACTAATAACAATAAGGCTCTCTAAGAAGTTTCAAAGTGAGCGCACATTAGTGTCAGAGACTACCTACATGTTTTGTTTGTTTGTTTAGTTCTTCCTGTCTTCTCCTGGTGCTCCTGGCCCATTCTTCCATCACTTCTTTTTTGGCTGGCCATCAACTCATCTCTTCTAAAAAACAAGCCTTCAATTAAATTAAGTTCTATGAAGAAAAGGGAAGGTTGCTTTAGCCAGACTTTTTTTCGAACTTAGCCTAAGTACCTTTGATTTTAAAGGACTATTTCCTGCGCTGGGGGATTGGTACTTCAACGGGGGTGGGGGGGTTGGGGGGGTGGGAAGAGACTCTTCCTATTGGTGGACTTTGAGTTGTGCCCTGAGTGGAGAGATGTTTCTAGGCTGGAAGGGTCTTTCTCATTTCCCTGAAGTGGCACCACCAGTGTGATTCCTACTTGTAAAGCCATCCTGCTTCCTGCAGAAGGAGTCATGAGGGCCTAAACCTTAGATTCAGCTACACCTAGGATTGAATCCCTGTTCTACCACTTACCAGCTGTGTGACCTTAGGCATAAAATTTATTTATCTATATAAAGAAAATAATGCCAACCTATCTTTAAGGGTTGCTGTGTGAGGATTAGATGAAGTAGCATATATGAAATTTCTGAATCCAAGACCTGCTGCCTTGTGTGTGTGTGCTCTACAATTGTTTCCTTTCTTCCTCCTCCCTGTTCTTCTTCCTTTACCTTTCAGATTTTTTTTTTTTGAGATATGGTAAGCGTTTATTTTTAAATAATATTTCATTGTGTTTTCCGTGAAGGTGTACATAACAGTTTAGGTTCCTATTTAACAATTTCTACACAGTAGATATGATAAACTCTTATAAGGAATGCTGGGAAGCATTCATGGCTCAACCATGCCAGAAAGCATGAGATTTCAGATTGAGCAACTGGATAGATGATTAAGTACGTATGTAGATAGAGTTACATTGATTAGATATGTTCACATCCATGCATCTGTATGAGTTTATGTGTATACAATAATAGAATTATAGACACTACCTTGTCTAAGCTCTTATGTTTTCAGATGTGGCCCAGAGAGATTAATAGACTGACCCAAGGCATCATGGCTGGTTCCTAGGAGATCTGAACCCAGAACTCCAGCCTTCTGGTTCCCAGTTCCATTCTCTCTCCTTCTACACACACACACACCCCACACACATCACAAAGCACACATCCCATGAGCTTTCTATTTTTCAAAAAATGACATCTGGTCAGGAATCACATTGCACAATGTGGTCCTTCTTTCTTTTTCTCTTGCTGTGTGTGACCCATGGCTCTTGCCTCTGAAGTGTTTGCTCTGTCATATTGCCCCCTGGACTTACTCAGAAGAAAGGAAAAATGATGAGGGATGGGCCAGGCTCTCTGAGGCCACCGCCTTCCCTACTGTGGGGAGTAGAGATAGACTGGATTTCAAAGGAGCCCTAGTCTCGCTGTTCCTAGGTTCCCAGAGCCTGTTTTGTCTCTGTATAAGGCACCAAATGCTCTAAACACATAGACTGTTTGTAATCAGAGGGAAATTTCCTGGTCAAACAAAGGGTGCTACTTTGCTTTGGAAGAACATGAATGTGGACTGGCTATCAGAACTTGATGTGAAATGGCTGGGCCCATGCTTCCAGGGCAACAAGCTAAGCTGAGATTCTTGAGGGCTTCACAGGGCACAGCACAATCTCCCTGCCTCAAGTCTAGGCCTTCAGCATGCCCCCAAGGCCATACCCACTACAGACAGCTGAGTCTTCATGGGAAACAGAGCTGCCTTTTCAATTCCAAGTGTTTCCTTGATCGTAGGTTCAGCCAATGAGGCTAATGATAGCTCCTGTGTGATGAGTTCTGTACCAGGCACACATTAACTCATTAAATCCTCACAGCAACCCTTCAGAGGTAGGTATTTTATTCACCTCCTAAAATCAGGAGAACTGCTGGTGCCTCGGTGGGGAAGAGCTTGGCTGCTAACCAAGATGTTGACAGTTCAAATCCACCAGCTGCTTCTTGGAAACCCTATGGAGTAGTTCTACTCTGTCCTATAGGGTCACTACGAGTTAGAATTGACTTGACAGCAATGGGTTAAAACCAGGAAACTGAGGCTCAGAGAGGGTAAGTGACCTGCCCAGAGATTTAAAGCTTGGTCCTTCTATCTCTACTAAGGCAATCCTGGGTTCTCTCCTCATGAACAGAATTAAAGCCCCTAAAGACATAAATTGAGGTTTACTTTGAAAGACAAATAGGCCTTTGGTCTTCACAATATCATCTCCAGCCTCTCTCTTGCCACCAGGCACCTGCCAACACACTGTCATCTTGCAGTGAAGTCTGTTTGTGGTCTTGGAGCAACTCAGTAAACGTGGCAGGGGATTGCACCTCTCTTTTTTTCTGTCACCATTCCAAGCAACTGAAAGTGTCCCAGGGGAATGTAGTCTTGTCGATTTTTCTTTTAAGCCTAAATGAGCCTCAAGTTAAAAGCACTCAGTCAATAAATATTTTGGGGGCTAGACTGAGCTTCCTGAAGAAAGTGATAGTGCTTTATTCATCTTTGTATCCCCAATATGTGACACATAGTAGAAATTCAGTGAATGTTGAAAGAATAAATAAGCATCTCCTATGTGCAGGCACTGTACTAGGGTAGAGAGGAATAAGATACACACCTTTTCCTTAGGAGTCCGAAGTCTAGATGAGAGAAGAAGATACATATGAACATGGAAAGCCAGTTAACAGTGCAAGATACCCAGGATGGAGTCTAAATGAGTTTTACATCAGGAAATTCAGAAGACAGAAAGCTCTCTGGGATCAGAAGACCTCTTGGGTAGGTGGGCATGAGGGACATGGAATACTGGATAGGTCTAATTTGTGAGGCAGGGTCTCAACCTGAGGAAGACCTTCTTACTATTTAGAATTGTTTCACTAGAGAAGCAGAGGGTCTGGGAGGCAGGGATCTCCCCCTCGCTGCCAGGATTCAGGAGGCTAGAAGTCAGGAAAAGGGGTGATCTTCCTGTACTATAAGGGAGATTGGACCCAATCATCTCATCTAGGTTAAGTTTCTAGTTGAAGACTGAGTCAGAGGACCTTTCCAGAGAAAGTTTTCAAAACCAAAATCAAAAAATAGTCTCAACAAAATACGCAAGGGCTATTCTAGGACGTGAGATAGAATTCTTTTATGCTTATTTGTATGCTCTGTTACATCCCGTTATAAAATTCTCAGACCCAGCCAAGACTTGGGAAGAGGAAGGGAACTCTGATCTCAAAAAAATGATTTACTTTCATAGACACATGGGCTCTGGCGATATCTCTGAGAGAAGGCTGCTTTCTCCTCTGTAAGGATATCTGAGCCCTCTGTAGCTTCAAGGAGTCCCTGGGTTGCACAAATGGCTAATGTGCTTGACTGCTAACAGAAAGATTGGACGTTTGAGTCCATCCAGAGATGCCTCAGAAGAAAAGCCTGGCAATCTACTTGTAAAAAAATCATTCATTGAAAACCCTACAGAGCACATTTCTACTCTGACACACATGGGTGCCATGAGTTGGAATTGACTCCAGGGCAACTGGCTAACTGGTGCCTCCAAAGGATCTGCTCTGTTCTGGGGTTTTGTAGCCCTGTAAGATATGGGCAACAACAACAATAGGATAGGGGCGTTGAGCCAGGTGAATGTGGGCTCCTAGCTGGTCACAGAAGCCCTAACTAAGCTCCATGAGGCCTCTACACTTCTTGTCAGGGGCTGATGGGAAGAGATGACCATGGCTCTCAAGGCTACTTGGCTGTGCGGTGGGGATCACTCTCTCCCAATGGCTCCATTTGCAATTCTCTCATGTGTCCCTCCCTGAGGAACTTGAGATGCCCTACATGTCTTCTTCCTCCAGCTGTGATGTAGACACCCATTTTCAGGAAAGGGAGCTGAGTTCCTGAAAGACTATGTACATTTGCTCCAAGTTACAGATTGAGAGTGGGGTCAGGCCTTGCACTGAAATAAAATCATCTTGAAAATTCTGTATTCAGTAACATTTGCCACTTCTGAAAACCTAAAATGCTAATGTTAGTCAAGAGCCTATTTTCTTTTTTTTTTTAATAATTGAACTTTAGATGAAGGTTTACAGAACAAACTAGCTTCTCATTAAACAGTACACATATTGTTTTGTGACACTGGTTACCAACCTCATGACATGTCAACACTCTCCCTTCTCTATCTTGGGTTCCCTATCACCAGCTTTCCTGTCCCCTCCTGACTTCTAGTCCTTGCCTCTTGGCTGGTGTGCCCCTTTGGTCTCATTTTGCTTTATGGGCCTGTCTAGTCTTTGGCTGAAGGGTGAGCCTCAGGAGTGACTTAATTACTGAGCAAAAAGGGTGTCTGAGGGCCGTTTTCTTGGGATTTCTCAAATTCATGTCACGCCAGTAAGTCTGGTATTTTCTTGTGAGTTAGAATTTTGTTCTACATTTTTATCCAGCTCTGTCTGGCACCTTCTATTGTGATCCTTGTCAGAACAGTCAGTGGTGGTAGCTGGGCACCATCTAGTTGTGCTGGGCTCAGTCTGGTGGAGGCTGCGGTCGTTGTGGTCCATTAGCCCTTTGGACTAATCTGTCCCTTTTGTCTTTAGTTTTCTTCATTCTCCCTTGCTCCCGATGGGGCGAGACCAGTGGAGTATCTTAGAGGGCCAGAGAGCCTATTTTTGAGAAAGGAGGTGGTGTCACTGAAAGAAACCATTGTTAGAGGTAAGATGAAGTGAGACAGAGTTGAATGAGTAAATGGCCACTGAAATGTGTAGGGGCCTGTCCTCCACAGCAGCTTAAGAGAAGAAGAAATCATCTTGTTATTGGGGAAATAGCAAAAGGAGTCACATAAGAACATACAAGTGGAGGTCCTGGGAGGCTCCTTGGCAGATTTGTACAGGATCTAGAAGAATGGACTCAATCAGTATCTACCGGTCTCTCCCTTCTTCCCTTCCTCCCTCCATCCATTCAACTGTCCATCTATCCTTCCATTCACCCACTGATTCTTCCATTTATCAAATAGATATTTAAGTTTCTACTCTGTGCCAGGACTGTACTAGACACTTTTACACACTTTTCTCTTTTAATTACAGTAATTCTGTGGGACAGGTAACAGTATCCCAAATTTACAGATAAGGATGCTGAACCCAGGAAACAAAATGTTTTTCCTCTTTATCCTTTTCCAATCTATCTCATCCTACATCAAGAAAGAAACCTCCATTTATCTTAAAAAGCCACCTCCATTTGCCTCGCCAACATCTCTGCCGTTATTCATTCCTCCATTCTAATACATCCAAGTCACTACTGCCTGAGTTATCTAAGATACAGACCTGAGCATGCCCTATCTCTTGTCCATAACCCCGCAGGGCTTGCCATTGACCAAAGCCAAACCCCACCTCTCTAGTCCAATGATTGAGACGCACATGACCTACTTTTAATGACTTCATCTCATAGTACTTTTTTTTTATCGCTAACTTTATACTTTATTAGATTAGGCACCCCACCATTCCCTGCGCACCTCTGTATTTTTCCATTTCTGAGCCTTTGTCCATATTACTCACCCTGTTTAAAATGGTCTCCCTGCATAACACAAATGTGTTAAATTGAAATGTGCCCTAGATCCTTCTTCCCTTAAGAAGTATGCAGGAGGGTAGTTTTGCAGACCTCCAGGCACCTTCTAGAACCCAGGACAATAACTACAGCCCCAACCCTAGCATGTGGGGCAGGGAGCTGTTTGCAGATCGTAGTGTTGGGCAGGCAAGGACCCTGTTCACAGGTTTAGTTTTGTGCCCAGGAGCCTGCAACTCTCACCTGATGGCAGAAAGTCCCCAGCACCAACCACCACACTGGATGTTTTGATGGCGCACCATTAAACTGTATAAACAGCATTTGTTATTATGAAGAAAAACATGTAATAGGGATTCTTCCCCTGCTCTTGCCCAAATCCTTTCCTCCCTCTGTGACTGATCTAAAGCTCAGTCCTCCGTCTTGCCCATCCCCGACTCTCATTTACTTTACTTCATCCGTTAGAGGCTGGGTTTACCTTGTTTTTCTGTTTTCATTAACCAGCAGGGAACGTGACTTACTGTTCTCATGGAATGGAAATGTAGGCAACTGTAGCCATCTCCCTAGGGGATTTTCATCTGTGTTCTTACACAACTCATTCCATAAATTAGAGCAAGAGTTTTGTAAGTATGGCTCCAAAGCACTCGACTTCAACAGAAGGTAGCTCGAGGCAAATAAAATTAAGCAAGGAGCTCAAAACCAATGAGAGGATGAGAGATGGGTGAGGACCAGGGATGGGGTGGGGGTAAGAGATGGTTAGAGGGTCAAGGATGAATTGAGTTTCAGGCCTGGAGCGACAATGTCAGACATGTACATTATTTGGAAACACAAAAGGATTTTTTGTCCCTGGCAAATTGTTTTCTCAAAATATCCTGGTATTGAAATGGTCATGTTAAGCAGAGACTACCTAGCTTTGAAGGAGAAGTCTGCTCTGCTTTCCAAAAAAGCTTAACGCAGGCAGCCAGGAGACTTCCCCTCCAACTCACTATTAGATCTGAGTCTTCACTTAACCTCTCTGAATCAGTTTTCTCTTCTGTAAAACAGAGAAAACAGCTTGCAGAATGGCTGAGAGAATTCAGTAAAATAAGGCTTATGGTAAAACCAGTTGCCGTGGAGTTGATTCTGACTCATGGTGGCCCCATGTGTAATCAGGGTAGAACTGTGATCCACAGGATTTTCAATGGTTGACTTTTTGAAAGTAGATCACCAGGCCTTTCTTCCAAGGTGCCTCTGGGAGAACTCAAATGTCCATCTTTCCCATTAACAATTGAGCACCTTATCTGTTTTCACCACCCAGGGACTCCAAAGTTTATGGTGTATGTTTGAAAATGTGTAAAGCCTCCTAGGATTCTGAAGAAAGAGGATTTAACAAAACACCTTCCTGCATAGAATGGTGACCAATACTTCCTGGCTCCATAGTGGACCCAAATAATTTTCTACCCATGGGCAGACTGACAAACAGCACTTTTCTGTCTTCACCTGAATCCCTTGGCAGAGTTCCGCCCTGCGGAGGTTCAGGACATAGGAAGGAAACATTCTGGCTACAGCACTATTGCAGCCTTCGCAAGCGTGCGTGCACCCGGAGCTGAGCAGGGGTGCAGCTCCGTGGGTGCTGGGTGGAGAGGAGCCTAAGAGCCACCCATATCTACAGCCCCCAAGAGTGAAAAGAGAAACCTTTCCAAATGCAGTCTTGCCAGTTGGACATGTAGCAATTTTGAATGTAAATCGTCCCTTCCCAGAATCTTTTCTTTCTTCTAGTAAAACACTCATATCATTTCCTTCCTTTCTGAGGCTCCTTCATGGGCTGCTAATTCGGGGTCACATAGTAGGCACTCAATAAACATTTGCCGAGTACATGAATGGATGGTAATCCAACACTAATCCCCTCTCTTCAGCTCCCCACCCCCAGGAAGAAATAAAAGATGTCCATTTGTGGCTCGGCCACATTCAGGCAAACTTCCATATTGCTGCCAAGTCCTGCCATCTGCCACCTCCGAGGTGCAGGTGCTGGGCAGCCTCGGCACCCACAAAGCCCGGCCGCGGGCACAAAGACCCGATGTGCACTGATAATTGCTGAGCGCACAGCCGCCGGGCCGGCCAGGCTGATGCAAGTTTGCTGGGTCTGCGGAGATTTGCATACAGATGGCCGGTCGGGGCGCAGGGCCGCCCGCCGCCACTGCCGCCGCCGCCCGCGCCGCCCGGGTAGACCCGCCCGCAGCCCCTTTAGAAGTGAGTGCGGCTTTGACTGCAGCCTGAGCCCGAGAGAGGCCTCATTCTGCCCGGCCTGAATAGTCAGTCATTCAAGGGGCTGCTTTGAAATTTGAAGAGAGACAGACAGAGAGAGAGAGAGAAGAGAGGGAGACAGAGACAGAGAAGACAGGGAGACAGGGAGAGACGAAGGAGAGACCTTGAAGGAACGGGGGGAGAAAGCAAATTCTTTCTTTGTGAGACGGGGGAGTGTTGGGAAGGGAGCCAGGGGCTTCAAGAATGCGAACGAGCCCCCAGGAATGAGAGGACAGTCTCTGTGGAGACGCAGACTCGCATGTGTGGCATTTGCTCTCTCCTTCTCCTGGTCATCGGGAGCAAGGGTCTTTCCCGGAGTCCAAGATGCACAGGAAGCCAAGGGAGAGAGGCCACCGGGGGAAGAAAAGAGATCACCATCGTTTTGAAATGTTAACGGCCAGTTGCTGCCATTTTGAAACTTTAAAAATAAAGACCCCCCCACCCCAACACAAAAATAAATCCCTGTAAAAAAAAAAACCAAATTCTAAAGGTTAAGCTGGAAGAACTGTCCCTCAAGCAAGACCTTGAACCCCCTAAAACTGTCAGGGGTGTTGCAGGCTTTTTTGCTCTTTGTGTTTCTCCATCTCATTGGCTTTGAAAGCAGCTCGTGGGGTGAGTGGCCAAACCCCGGGGAAATGCTAGGGAGACAGCCCTCCATAAACAGGGCAGGTGTTCTCAGCCTGATTCAGCCCTGCTCTCTGTTTAACAACCATTCCAGGGCTTTCGCTCTGTGTTTACTAATATCCCTCGCCCTCAGCCCTCCTCCTCAGCTCCCCCCACCCCACCGACTTCAGTGAATGACCAATAAGGTGAAAAAGAAAAGAGTTATTGAACTAGGGCTGCCTCCCTTGTCCAAATGAAATGAAAGGGAAATAGAATAGCAACAGAAGTAGTTAGTCTTCATGTTCCTAACTGGAATTTTTAAATCTGCTTCTCCTGTGTCCCCGCTAAACAAGAAATCTGGAGTCATATTTGATTCCCCCCCCCCCCTTATTTTGCAGGCACCACAACGTCAGGTTCTCCTGTCCTGCGGTGAAAGCACTCACCACTCTCCATCTGCAAGGCCCCTTGGCTCCTCCAGGCTCCTCACTGCTGGTTGGCATGACTGTAGTCCCCTATCCTCCACTCCTGGCCCCGATCGATCTCAATCCCCCTTCCGCTGCTGCAGCCAGAATGCTGTTTCTAAAACTCAGTTCCTAAGGCATCACTTTCTTCCTTAAAACTGTTCAGTGACCCCATATTGTCACCTAGAGGATAATGACTGATGAAGTTCTTTAGCTCGGCGTGGGACATGCTCCGGTCCAGCTCCTGCAACTTCTCCAGCTGTATCTCTCATTGCCCCCTGCACCTTATATTCAGAGAAAGAGCTGCTTCTAGAGCCCATTCTAGGTTGGGCTGTTTCCTTTCCTGCCCCTGCCTCTTTGCTCATGTGGCTCCACTTCTTGGCTTGTCCCTCTCCTATGAGCAGGAAGAGCCTCCCTTCTTCCTCCCTTCCTTCTTCAATCTGGTCAACAAATACTCTTTTGGTGCCAACAAACCACAAAGCACTATATCAGGTGGTGAAAATAAAGGGATGTCCTCCTTCACTACTGTCTTCCTTCTCTATTTCCCCCAGGTAGTATAAGACAGGTTCCTGAGTGGCACAAAGGGTTTGAGCTCAAATACTAACCTAAAGGTTGGCAGTTCAAATCCAGCTGACTGCTCTGCAGAAGAAAGACCTGGCTATCTGCTTCCATAAAGATTCCAGCCAAGAAAACACTGTGAAGGGTTCTACTGTGTAGCACACGGGGTTGCCGTGAGCTGGAATCTACTCGACGGCAGTAGGTATATATAGGTATTAGTATACGGTAACTATTGGCAATCACAGCAGGCCCCTGCCTTGGTTCCTTATATTCTCCTTACCAAGCTGAAACAATCATTTCTAGCTGTCTGTTTTCAGACAATGACTGTTTCCATATCCGATGCAGATACCAACAAATCGAAGACCAATGAGCCACTGAACTGAACGATCTTCCTCAATATTTTTATCCTGCTTTTCATGCCTGAAACTAAGCCAAGAACTCAGGGGAAGTCATTTGCTGACGATCAATCCTATAAAAAGGAAATCACTGCCGATTTGAACCAGACATGAGCATAGTTTCTGTGATCTTTTTCTTTGCCCTTTCACCACTTGTAAAATCAGGGCAAAACTCACTTTAGATGCTGTATTTCAGTCTTTGACAAATATTTAAGTTGAACGAACGAGACTCTGAGTGGGGTGTTTGTGTGCTGATTTTTATGAAACTAACTCTGAAATGTTAATATTTTCATGCTCAGAAATGTATTCCTGCCTTGGTCGTTTTCTCTGAATGACTCTGTACCGCTCTTTTCACTCACCCTAAGTCTCGTGTGGACTTTGTCCAAAAGCAATGGAATCTGGCCTAACCAGAGATGGAAAGATACACTAGTGTTAAATACGTATGTACGTATGTACGTGGAGGAGGGGGCTGTCATGGGGAACAGAAGCTCCAAGTAAAATTGTTTCTTTTGTGGCTGAATTTGGGTGGCCTTTGGTAAATGATAGTCCTTCTCTGGGCTTCAGCTTATCCTTCCTTAACCTAGCCATGTTGTTGCTGTTAGTCGCCGTTGAGTCAGCCCTGAATATCGTGGGGACTCCATGGACTGCGGGAGTAGACCGTGTGATCCACAGAGGTTTCACTGGCTGATTTTTGGAATTGGATCACCAGGCCTTTCTTCCTAGTCCGTCTTAGTCTGGAAGCTCTGCTGAAACCTGTTCAGCATCACAGCAACAAACAAGGCTCCACTGACAGACAGGTGGTGGCTGCACATGAGGTACAGTAGCTGGAAATCAAACCTGGGTCTCTCACAAGGAAGGGGAGAATTCTACCACTGAACCATCACTGCCCTATACCTAGATTTTAAAAGAAAAGCTAAAACCAAACCCATTGCCGCCTAGTTGACTCTGACTCATAGTGACCCTATAGCAACTCATAGGACCCTATAGGGCTTCCAAAGAGCGCCTGGTGGATTCGAACTGCCAACTTTTTGGTTAGCAGCTGTAGCTCTTAACCACTAAGCCACCAGGTTTCCGTACATAGATAGGTATGCCTGTTTTAAGGGTTGGGCCTGAGGATGGGTTGGCTCAGTGTGGAGAGGAGAATACAAAGTCGTAAGCATGAGAAAACAGTCTAAATATTGTAGATGGCTCCAAAAGTGCTCATGTTAGTTAATGTAATCTCATTTTTTAAACTAACTTTGCATCCTTACTTGAAAGACAGTATGGTAAAAACACAGAGACAAAGTCTGAGGAACTATGGAAACTCTGTTCCTAGGTGTATGATTTGAGCCATTACTTAAGCTTGCTAAGGATCATTTCTCTTAGCTCTAGGGTTACTATGAGTCAGAATGAACTCAATGGCAAAGAGTTTTAAAGATAACGATACCGACTATTCTAGGCTTTTTGTAAAGATTAAGTGAAACAATGTATATCTAATGCAGTGTCTGGACAAATAATAGGTGCTAGAAAAAGAATAGTTATTATTATTATCTATAGTTATTATTGCTAAGAACAACATTTAAAAAAAGTAAAATGACTTATGCACAGATTGGATCTTTTACCCAGCAGAAAGTATAAAACAGAAACAACTAAGTGTCATGCCTTAGCTGCCCTGTTTATAACTGTACTTCCATTTATAACATTTTCTCTACAGCAATTTCACACGGCATGAAGTTGTACTAACTTTATTTAGAGTACGAAATGCTGTGTTTCTCTGTTTAAGTTACTCCAGGAGGCAATAAGCTATTGATATGTAAGGTATTACAAAACAACATTCAGTGAGATTGAATTTAATTCTATTCAGCAGATAGTTCTAGAACACGACAGATGTTTCGAGAACATCCAGGCACTTTGTTAAGTGATGTGGGGAATGTAAAGATAAAGAGCATAAGTAAAACATTTAAGAGATGTATAAATGGGCCACTGGTGGCCCAGTGGTTTATTGTTTGGCTGCTAACCAAAAGGTAGGCAGTTTGAATCCACCATTGGCTCTTGGGAAACCCTATGGGGCAGTTCTACTCCGTCCTATAGGGTTGCTATGGGTCGGAATCTACTCGACCGCAGTGGGTTTGGGTTTTTTGATAGGAATGCAGGCTTGGGTGCCCAATGCCCTTGACTCTAATACTGTCATGTAACTTACTTACTAGCTGTGTGATTTTGAGCAAGTTACTTAACTTCTTTAAGCTTTTATTTCCTCAACTGTAAAATAGAAAAAGTAGAGAAGGTAGTCCCTGTCTAGTGCTAATGGTTAATACAGCTAATCAAGAGGTTGGAGGTTCGAATCCCCCCAGAGGCACCTTGGAAGGAAGGCCTGAAGATCTACTTGAGAAAAATCAGCCACCGAAAACCCTGTGGAGCACAGTTCTACTCTGACACTGATGGGGTCTCCGTGAGTCTGAATCGGCTCCACAGCAACTGATTTTTTTTTTTTTTTTAAAGGGAGAACAACAAATCTGACCTTGCTGTTGTGAAGGTGAAAGAAGAGATATGCAAGCTGTAGCATTGAAAGTACATGAGCATCGTAGGCTATTTTAAAATAAGGACGAATGTGGCAAGTGCCCTAAAAAAGATAAAATACGGAGTGTAGCCACGGCAGGATGAATCCCACCACTGACAGGCATAGGAGGGTGCTTTCCTGCTGTGAGGCTCTCTATCGCCTCCTCCCTCTGTGGCAGGTCAGTGGCCCCAGAGCTGTGAGCTGTGAACTGTGGCAACAACTGTCTTGGAGAGACAAGTCAGCTCTTCACTGATGCACTGACCTGGGTTACGTGGAAAATGGGGACCTCCCTGAGGCTCCTTTGAAAAATGAGAAGAACCGTACCTCCTTGAACTACCTCACAGGGTGAGTGGAAGAGAAATGAGAAGACAGACAGGAAAGAGCTCTGTAAATGCTAAGTGGCTATACCAACGCAAGAGATCCTTTTAGCTCCCTGGAAACAAAATCTCGTCAATTAATGAGTTCTCTGAGTTCTGTGGTACTCTTGCAAAGGGGATTTTATTATAATGAGTAGGCAGGAGTAGTTGCCCTCCCAGTCTATAGCCTTTCTACCCAAGGTGTGGTCCATGGACCAGCAGCATCAGTGTCACCTGGAGCATGTTAGAAATGCAGAACTGTGGTCTCCAGCCCAGACCTCCCAAACAGAATCTGCATTTTAACGAAGTGCCCTGATGCATCATATGCAGGTGGAAATTTGAGTAGCACTTATCTATAGCCTTGGTGTTAGAAGGAAAAGTTGGTAACAATGTGCTCAGCAGAAGGTTAACCAGTGATGGATAAAAAGTGCTGTGACTTAGGAGAAGAACGGGGATGAGCCATCCCACACCTTTGGTGCTTTGGGGTTGTTTGGGAAAATGTCAGAACTAATAACAAATAACAAAAGGGAAGGGGAAAAAAAGTTTTCACTTAAAGATGATAAAACATCTACCAGTTGCCAGCAAGTCAGCTCTGAGTCTTGGCGACCTCACGTGTGTCAGAGTAGAACTGTGCCCCGTAGGGTTTTCAATAGCTGTTTTTTCTGGGGGTAGATGACCAGGCCTTTCTTCCGAGGCACTTTCCAACTTCTGGCTATCAGCCAAGCTCATTAGTTTTTTGCATCATTCAGGGACTCCTGGAAAATCTTAGGCTGCCACAAAATACAAGGCTTCACAGCCTTTTGGCTGCTCTCTGGGGTGCAAGTTCCCCAGAGCCTCCATTCAGTCACTGGGTGGTTCAGCCCAGCCAGTCACGTCATTCCTGGGAGAAGCCCTTCAGGTGCTGTCCATGAAAATCCAGGCGGAACCATGGTTTCAGCCAAGCTAAATAGTTTCAAAGATCCTACTTAGCTCAATCAACATCACAAAGGCTTCTAATGAGGACATAGCACTTAAGAACCCTTTGTTATCAATTAGTTAATCATTAGGTCGACCTGCCCTTATTGATGGCTGGACTAAAGGCACCCTGACATTTTTACTGTTACAAGATAAATCAGAGGTGGATCTAATTGTCTGCCTTGTATTTCCATGCTTTCTTACCTTTCGTTGTGGGGCTCCTTCTTCCTAGAAACGTCTCTCCTCCTTTCTTTTCTCAAAGCAATGCTTAATGAGGTACTTATTCTTTAAGACTTAGCTCAGTCGCCACCTTCTCAGTATGACTCTGATGTCAGGGCGGTTCGCAGGCTCATCAATTTTGGGTAAGAGTATACACAGAAGGGGAGGATCTAGAATGGGAATTTCTTCCCTTAAACTCTCAGTGACTCATGTTTACCATGGAAAGTCTTTGTGGAAAGGAGGAAACGTGTTCAGCACCACAGGGCATCTCCTTTTTGGTGGGCACCTTCTAGGTGTTTTATGGGGATTACGTCATTTAATCCTCACAAGGACCTTCCTAGGTAGCTGTTATTATCCCCATTTTACACAAGAAGAAAACTAAGACCCAGGGTTCATCCTACACTGTGCTAACTCAGGTGGGCAAGTAGGGAGGAGGAGTGTAAGAGGGAAAGGAACGGAGACCCTATTCGTGACGGGATCCCCCTGGGAAGCATCACCAGGCTCGTAGATACATCTGCAAGTCCAGTTTGGAAGTGTGTGTGTAGCAGATTTCTAATATGGGCCATAGAGACCACTGCTCATCTCTTACCTGTCCATGGATTTCTCCAGTGTGAGAATCAAGATCCCACAACTCCAGACATCTGGATGGGCTAAGAGGAGAAGTCCCATCCAGCTGTGTTGCTTCAGGATACCATGGGGCTACAGGAGGAGGATGCCCCTCCCTCCCCTTTGTTTCTTTCTTTACTAGATTTTCTTTCTTTTCTTTTTTTGAAGTGGGTGTATTTAACCATTATAGCTGGTTAGAAGCCAGAGATAGGCGTCTTCTGGTTGGAACAGAAATAGCCCTGTTAGCTGTGGACCACATCCAAGCTCCTGAACAGCCCCACGAAAAGATCTCCATATAAATGGTTCCTTCAGGACTCTCCTTTGAATGCTTTCTTGGTCTTGGGGGTCTGAAATGGAGCCAATTTGAGGGAGTTCCAGGCATTTCCCACAGGCCTCCTCCCCAAAAGCTTTTCAAAGCAATCCCAAGAGATCCAAGCATTCTCTCTAACTAGGGACTGTTGCCATTGCGAGGAATTTGGAAAACTTGCCTTTTAGGCCCCTGGCATTTTTGCCCATGACACTGTGCACAAACCTGGCTGGCTTATCACCTAGTGCAGAGACAGCAACCAGGACAGTAGCTCGCACAGAAGGTTTGTGATACATGTTTGTTAGCTTTAACTATGCAATATATTGGAGGTGGCACAGTGGTTAAGAGCCCAGCTGCTAACCAAAAAGTTGGCAGTTTGAATCCACTCGTTGGTCCTTGGAAACCATATGGAACAGTTCTACTCTGTCCTATAGAGCCACTATGAGTTGGAATTGACTTGTCGGCAACAGGTTCGGGTACACTGATGTCCTGTTGAGCTGAGACGTGCTTAACTCTCAACTAAACTGACTTCAAAAGGATTTCTTGGTGTTCACAGTTACCAATATACCCTTTGAATAAAAGAAATAAGCTAGCAACTTATGAATGCAAGAAAATATGTGGGAGTTTCCATAAATTCACAGATATTTCAATTTTTTTTGAGAGAGAGAGAAGTGTTTTATTTGATGATATATACACGTACAATTCAGTGACACTGATTATATTCTTCAAGTCATTCATACATTCTCACCCTCCTTTTTTGACTTGTTCTTCCCCCATGAACATAAACTCACTGCTCCCTAAGGTCCCTATCTAATCTTTTGATTTGTTGTCGTTTTGATCCCAGATAGATAGTTCTTAAGAGAACATAATGCTCAAGACAGACATTTTTTACTAGTTAAGCTAAACTATTTGGCTTTAAGAAGACTTCGGGGGATACATATATATATATATATATATAAAATTGTACTTTAGATGAAGGTTTACAGAACAAACTAGCTTCTCATTAAACAGTACACATATTGTTTTTATGACGTTGGTTAACAACCGCATGACATGTCAACACTCCCTTCTCCATCTTGGGTTCCCTATTACCAGCTTCCCTGTCCTCTCTTGCCTTCTAGTTCAGGGGATATTTTTGGTTTAAGGTTAAAGATTATCTCAGGGCAATAGTTTCAAGAGTTCATCTAGCCCACTTGGCTCCAGAAAGTCTGGACTCTGTGAAAACTTGAAATTCTGTTCTGTATTTCCTCCCTTATGATCAGGCTTCTTCTATAGAATTTTCGATCAGAATATTCGGTAATGTTAGCAGGGCACCATCCAGTTCTGGTCTCATGGCAAAGGAGGCAGTTGTTCATGGAGGCAATTAGTCACACATTCCATAACCTCCTCCTATTCCTGACTCTCTTTCTTCCTCTGTTGTTCCAGGGAAACTATTAGCTGTCTTAAAGGACTTTGCTCAAATAAGATAGTGATTAGAAAATACTTTGCAAAATATACACTTATTCATATTTCTATTTACTTAGCTCAATTTTTAGAGGCTAGATAAACTAGAAGGATCCCTGGCGGTGCTAACTGAAAGTTTCGCGGTTCAAACCCGCCCAACCACTCTGCAGGGAAAAAGTCCTGGCGATCTGGTTCTGTAAAGATTGCATCCAAGAAAACCCTATGGAGCAGTTCTACTGTGTCACATGGGGTTTCTATGACTTGGAACCTACTCCGCAGCACCGAACAACAGCAGGTAAATTTGGCTTTAAAAAAAAAAAAAAATCCAATGAATGTATCCTGAATTAATAATGTTTTACTGCATTTAAAAAGACTGAGGTAAGCAGGAGGAGACAGCTGAGGCCCAAAGAGGGTTAGTAACTGCTCAAGTTCTGGCCTGAAGAATAATTCTCCTGAACCCAAAACCCTATATTTCTGTTCTCTTTTTCCCATTGTCCAGAGGACAAGCAGTGTTTAATGCCTTACTTTTTGTCACGCCATTGTACTGGGTGACCTTGGAAAAGTCCCCTGTCTTGTCTGGTCTCAGTTTCTAATCTGTAAAGTACACATAATGGACCTAGAGATCCTGAGGGTCTTTTCTTGTTCTGATCTTTTAGTGTTTTAGTTCGTGTTCACCAGAAGACATTTTAAGATATCTAAATATCCCCTTAGATAGAATCAATATCTTTCTCCCTTGAGCTGGTAAAGAATTTTCTTTAAGCCTTTTTCACAGCAGATAACATACTGGGTTGCAGTGCTCTTGAAGGAAGGGAATATGTCTCGTGAATATTTCTTTATCTCTTCTGAAGACCCTAACACAGAACTGGCAGGGAGTAATTGTTCAGGAAATGTTGGTTGAGTTGAAAACTCATCAGCACCTTGATAACCTATTCTACAGCCACTGAAATGGTAGTTAAGAAAACTATGGAGAACCACGGGAAAATGGCTATGATTTAGGATCAAAGGAAACAGCAAATGAGATGACCTATACATTCTGATTAGACTATAAAATACATGCATCTGTGTGGTGTGATGGATTGTTTTTATACAGCCTTCTTGCCATGGTCTTGAAACTCCCACCAAATGACTAGGTGGGACTATTCAAATAAAGGTGCTGGTGGCCCACCAAGGGGATTAGATAGCTTGCTCATAGTGCACATAAGGCATACAGCACCCTTGTGAGGATGGGACCATGCAAATAAAGTGTATGGAAACTTAACAAAGGGGTTGGTCAGTTTACCACCCACTAGGCTTAAAATGAGCCACTCAAAAGGTGTAAAGGGGGGTCTTCATTACCATTAAGAAGAGATGGAAGCAAAGCACCTCTTTTGGACCTGCGGTCCCTGTGCTGAGAGTCTCCCATGCCTAGGAGACAGAGGGAGAGAGCTGTAATACAGTGAGATGGCTCAAGATAGTGAGAGGTAGTGGCAGAGACATGGTGGCAGCAGAGGCAGCAGAACCAGGAGGCTGCAAGGTGGGCTTCCTGGCCTGTGCAGTGAGAAAGCTGAGGGCCATCTGGCAGCAGGCTTGCTAGCAGAGTGTGGTGCCTTTGGATACTTGATGGAGCTAGGCTTGCTGACCCACGGAGCAGAAAGTTGAACTCCTTCGGGCTGAGGCTTGCTGGAGGAGTGGGGTGCCCCTGGGCACTTTTTGGCAGAGCTAAAAAGCTTTGTTAACACTTGCCCAACAAGCAGCGCAGAGGCCAGGCTGAAAGGCTGAGAGGTGGAGGGACTGAGAGGCTAAGGGCCAGAGAGAGTCCTGCTGGTGGGCACGGCTGAGAAGAGGCTGTCCTGAGTCATTCCTGAACCTGAATGGTTACCTCTTACTTCCCTAATAAACCTCAAAGCTGTGAGTATGGTCCGTGAGTTCTGTGTGGCCATTGCATTGAATTATCAAACCTAGCAGAGAGTAGAGTGCTGAGGGAGGGACAGTGTGATGTTAAGGTTGTGTGTCAACTTGGCTGGACCATGATTCTTGGTGGTTTGGCAGTTATGATGTAGTTTGGCAGCTATGTAATGATGTAATCACCTCCATAATGAGATCTGATGTAATCTCCTCCATGATGAGATCTGTTATGAGTAGCCAGTTAGTTAAAAGGGAGTTTCCTTGGGGATGTGGCCTATGTCCAATGTAGGTGAACTTTCTGCCAAAGCTTTCCGGCTTTTGTTCACTCTGGATCTTGCAGCTGGCTCCTGTTCTGGGGACTTGAGCTAGCAGCTTACCTGCCAATCTTGGGATTCGTCAGCCTCTCAGCCTGTGAGTCAGAGGCCTGCTGTCTGACCTGCTGATCTTGGGTTCACTAGCCTCTGCAGCTACATTAGTGAGGAGAAGCCTCCAGCCAGGCCCACGGACTTTTAGAGCCATGACAGCCATTTCCTTGATATAAATCTCTCTCTATATATTTATATGCTTCACTGGTTTTGTTTCTTTAGGGAGCCCAGCTTAAGACAGATGGCTATTATAAGAACTGGTAAAAAGGTTGCAAAGTCAAGGTCTGTCTGACCTCTGCCTCAGAAAAATCAGCCTTGGGCTGTTGATACTGATGGTGATTCTCCCCTCTCGTGAAGTTAGAGGAGGTCAGACGCCCCCAGCACACCATTTTTACAATCTGGCTAAGCGTTAGAGAGGAATTACAATAGTAATACCACCAACCACTAGTATCTGTTGAGCTTATATGTGTCTAGTGGTTTTCTAAGCTCATCAGATATGTTGCTTCACTTAAACAGAATCCCCACATGGAATGTAATGTTATTATCCCCATTTTACAGATAAGAATATCAAGGCACAGAGAGGTTCAATAACTTGCCTCAGGTTATATAGAGAGTGGTTGGCAGAGCTGGGATACACCTCTGAGCACCTCCTATATGGTAGGCATTTTATAGTGATTAAATCAATTACTCTTCACAACAACCTTCTTAGGGAGGCTTTTTTTTTTTTTTTTTTTTTGCACTCTGGGTGAAGGTTTACAGAACAAACCAGTTTTTCATTAAACAGTACACACGCTCTCCCTTCTCAATCTTGGGTTCCTCGGGAGTTCTTTTTATCCCCATATTATGCTTGAAAGAACCCAAGACTTGGAGAGAGTTTTGGGAGAGCCAGGATTTGCTCTCTATCAAACAGAGATGGTAACAGAAAATAAGAAGTAAAGGCAAGTAGGGCTCATAGGCTTTTCTGCCTGGGTTCCAATCCCAGCTCTGCCATTCAAAAGTGTGTGAACTTGGGAAGTTGCTTAACTGTTTTGTGCTTCAGTTTCTTCATCTGTAAAGTGGAGATAACTTCAGGTAATGATAATTGCCTTGAATAAAAGATAACAGAGTAATGGGATAGAATGATAAAACAGTGCCCGTCATGTAGAGAAGGGCATTTCTGGTGGGGGTTAGCATAATCATGGGATAGAAAAGTTCTGAGAGAGTGGGATAGAGAAAGAGAGAGGGAGGTGGAGATAGAATTCTCTAACAGAGAATGTGTGCTCTAACTGCTGTGCCATATGGCCTCAAAGGTTAAAATGATGTCTATTGTCTATCTTGTGTAATGTTTGATTGCTAAAATAGACCTTATGTTATTCAGTCAGTAAACATTTAAAAATAAAGCTTAAATATGGAATAAAAGAAGAAAGAAAACCATCATCTGAAGTTGGCTCACTCACTGTGGAATCTGGAATTGATATTTTTCTCACTGGTCGGGGAGCTGCTCACCCTCTACCATATTGTTTTTGTTATCCTTAGGATGACCATCATATTAATGAAATTATTAAAGATCATCATTACCATTAATTAGCATTTTACAAATGCACTTTAAAAACTGCAAGGCCCTCATTTATGTATAGAGAAAGAAAGTCAACTAAGGAGGAGAAACTTGGATGCTGTCTGCTGGTGCTTTGATGTGTTAATTGCAAATCTTTCTAATATTTTTATTAAAGAACAATTTCTGCTGGATGGTGAGCCTAATTGTAAATAGCATATGTACTTAAGATTAATATGACTCCTTTTATTTTGAAGAGTCCTACAATTCTGAGTTCATAGAACAACTGTTTATTAAGCACCTACTCTGCCTTCAGCACCACGGCCAGCTTTATGGCGGACCGAGAAACAGTAAACGACCTGCTCCTGCTCTCAAGGTTCTTGGTGTTGAGCTGAGGAGACAGGACGTGCCAGCAAGAAAAGTACGAAGAACAGTACTATGAAACTGGATGAGGTGCCCTGCCCACATGCCTTGTGACTTTGAGAAAATTATTTTGTGTTTTTGAGCTGCAATGCCTTTATCAACACCACAATTCAAAGGCGTCAGTTCTTCTGTCTTCCTTATTCATTGTCCAGCTTTTGCATACATATGAGGCAATTGTCAGTTTGTCCTACTGTGGGGGCTTGTGTGTTGCTGTGATGCTGGAAACTATGCCACCAGTATTCAAATACCAGCAGGGTCACCCATGGCAGACAGGTTTTGGCTGACCTTCCAGACTAAAACAGACTAGGAAGAAGGACCCCGTGGTCTACGTCTGAAAAGAATTAGCCAGTGAAAACCTTATGAATAGCAGCAGAACATTGTTTACACTAGGTAATTTTATATGCTGCTTCATTTAACTTTGAAAGCAATACTGTGAAATAGGCATTACTTATTTAACAAACATTTAGTGTTTATCATTTTCCAGGCACTGTTCTAAGCTCTTTACACTATGAACTAATTTAATCTTCATAGCAAACTCATGGGGCAGGTACTGTTACTACCCTCATCTTATAGATGAGGAACTGAGGCACAGAGAGGTTAAATAACATGTCCAAGATCACACAACTGGTTTCCAACAATAGAGGCAGGATAACATGGAAGTTAAGCATTTTGACCCTGGAAACCAGTTGTGTGATCTTGGACAATGACTAAGGAAGACCGAAGAATTGATGAATTATGGTGTTGGCGAAGAACGTTGGATATACAATGGACTGCCAAAAGAACGAACAAATCTGACTTGGAAGAAGTACAACCAGGATGTTCCTTAGAAGCAAGGGTGGTAAGACTTCAACTCACATACTTAGGACATGTTATCAGGAGGGATCAGCCCCTGGAGAAGGACATCATGCTTGGTGAAGTGGAGGATGAGCAAAAAAGAGGAAGACCCTCAATGAGATGGATTGACACAGTGGCTGCAACAATGGGCTCAGGCATAGCAACAATTGTGAGGATGGTGCAGGACCGGGCAGTGTTTTATTCTGTTGTGTATGGGGTTGCTACGTATCGTAACAGATTGGATGGCACTTAACAACAAGTGTAAACAAACAAACAAAAACCAAACCCATTGCTGTGGAATCAATTCCGACTGATAGCAACCCTATAGGACAGAGTAGAACTGCCCATAGGGTTTCCAAGAAGCAGCTGGTGGATTTGAACTGTCGACCTTTTGGTTAGTAGCCAGGCTCTTAACCACTGTGCCACCAGACCTTTTACCTACCTCGTGTAGGACCTTGTAAATAAAAAAAAATCCCAAAACCAAGCCTGTTGCCGTTGAGTACATCCCGACTCATAGCGAGCCAATAGGACAGGGTAAAACTGCCCCATAGAGCTTCCAAGGAGTGCCTGGTGGATTCTAACTGCCAACCTTTTGGTTAGCAGCCATACCACTTAACTACTATGCCACCAGGGTTTCCTTGCAAATAATAAGCATTCAATTAATGTTGTTTTTTCCTTTCTTTTCTCTTGTTTTTCCTTTCAAAATATTTTACCAGCATCATTTTCCATCAACTGTTTCCTAAGCATTATACTAGACCAATGGTTCCCAGACTTTGCACAATATTAGAATCACTTGGGGAAGTTTAACTACTCTTGCTCCTCAGGCCACACGCTAGATGAATTAGGTTGGTTGGGAATGGAATTCTGGCTTTCATATTTTTTTACCTGCTGGTAATTCCAAATTGGAGAAGAGTGGCAAAGAGATCAGCGGGGTTCCAGCAAGGTCTTGGAAATGTCCAGGGAAAGTTTTTTGGAGGAGATTTTCTTTTCATTGACTCTTAATGGTCTTCCTCTCAGCTCAACCCATCCCTGAAGCTGAATTCGTACCTTCAAGAAATCGTTATTGGCACCTGTTCTGTGTTAGACACAGAGGGTGCATCACCGAGCAAGTAGGACTTCAAAGCTTTGTTCCAGTTCAAACTCCTGGTGAGAATTTGCATTCTAACAAGTCCCCAGGCGATGCTAATGCTGTTGGTTAGGGACCAATTGTGAGAACCACTAGTAGAGCAGTGGTTCTCAAAATATATCATACATAAGAATCACCTGGGGATCTTGTTAGACTGTAGATTCTGATTCAGTATATCTGGGGTGGAAAGGCAAATTCTTAGCAGGGGCTCAAACCAGGAACGAACTGGTTTGAAGCCCTGTGAGCAAGACAAACAAGGTCCTGTCCTCACGGATTTTACACTAGAAAGTGGGGGAGATGGGTAAACATGTAAAATAATAAACACAGTGCTAAGAAAAATAGTGATAAGTGCTTTGAAGGAGAGAAATCACAGCAATAAGACAGAGTGGCCAGGTGGATAGCTCAGGAGAGCTTTCTGTGAAGCTGGCATCTGAGCTGAGCTCAGAAGGACAAGCTGGCACCAGAATGATGGAGCCCAGGATGATGAGAGGGTACGTGGAGCATTCTGGGTGGAGGATACAGCTGTGTATCCAAGGGATGGAAAGGCCAGTGGGCTGGTATACTGTGAGTGAAGAGGAGGGGCATGGATAGGAGGATGGAGCCCAGAAGACCTGGAACAGTAGAGCCCTTTAGAGTTGGTGAGGGTTTTATCTGAAGTGCCATAGGAAGCCTCTGGGGATTTTGAAGCAGGAAAATGATAGGCTCTGATTTATATTAAAAAAAAAAAACACAGATGATCCTAGTTGGGTGGAGGATGGATGATGGGAGGAGGGTGGTTGTAGGGAAGAAGCAGTGTGGTTTAAGTTAGGGTGGTAGCAGTGAAGAAGGATGAGAAGTAGACAGACCCCAGAAGGACTTTTGAGGAAGAGCCAATAGGACTTGCTGATGATAGATGGAACCTAGACAGGGGCAGATTAACCAGTAAGCAAGGTACGCATGGACTTACATTAAGTAGGCATGCATGGGTTTACTTGTGTTTGTTTACTTACCAATCTGTAGTGCATAATCAAAGATGTGGTGAAAAACAGGTGAAATTGTGCACTACACATAAGCAAATGAGCACAAGTAAGCCCGTGTATACCTTGCTTATTGGGTAATCCGTTCCTGTACCTAGAGGGTGCAGGGAAGAGCAGAATCAAAATGACTCCCAGATGCCTCGCTGAACAACTGACTGGATGGTGCTGCTGTCGGATGGGAAAGATGGTGGGAAAAGCAGTGTGTGTGTGTGTATCTGTGTGTATGTGACTGTATGTGAGTGTGAGTGAAAGTGAGTGTGAGTATGTGAGAGTGTGTGAGAGTGTGTGTGTGCCTGCGTGCAAGTGAGAGACAGAGACACAGAGGATGGGACAGGAAACAATCTACATCAGACATGTTAAGATGGCACATAGACATCTGAGTGGAAGTGTCTGGAGGTCAGGGGAGGAGTCAGGTTGAGATCTAAATGTGGAAAACATTAATGTATAGATGGCATTTAAAGCCAAGTGTTGGTGGAGAGCATCATTTCTGAGGTTTTACCTCAGTCAACCTTTGAGACCTTTGGCTCAGTTGCTGTTCCCCAGCACTCAAAATGTCCCTTTCCCACTGATCTCAGATGTGTGGTGGGATTTTTTGCTGTCGTTGTTCTTCTATCTGCATGATCTAGATGTCTTTGGGCTGCTACTCATGGCCAGGCAGGGGTGAGGGTAGAGGGATTAACAGCACCTATGTTCCCTCGAGAATTTCAGGCCCATGCAGAGCCTGGTACATGCCTCTTTTGCCCAGGATCATTTGAAATAAGTTGTGAACTCATCTTGAATCAGCCATGAAATTTCCACGAGTGAACGCTCCAAGTGCTGTGCAGAACAGCACCTGAGCGTTGGCGTGGCGCCGAATGATTTAAACCACCCGTCCTTTTTTCCTCTCTTCCTCTGGAAGCAGAGCTGAGTTCAGTTGCCTCGGCAAGCCCATCTCAGCAATCTGAAATCTGAACTTCCAATTTCTCTTCCAACAACTTAATGGAAGCAGTGTAGTAGAAAGAGCTCTAGACTGGGAGGCCAGCTGACTGGCTTTGTGATCTTGGGCAAGTTGCTTAACCTTGGTGAGCCACAGTTCCTTCATCTGTAAAATGAGGGGGTTGCATTGGATGGTTGTGAAGATCCCTTTTAGCTCTAATGATCTGGCTTCTTAAAGCAGACTCTTTCCTCTGCTTCTGTCAAAGAAGCGAGGGAGAGAGAGAGAGGGAATCACCTGCCTGGTATCAAAGTCTTGCCTCCCTGAGGCCTCTCCTTCAGCCTTGTGGGACTTACTCATTCTGCCTCTTAAAAAAATAAAAGATAGGGGAATGTGACAATGGAAGGCTTTCGTGGATTCTAGATGGGAGTTGGTTAATATTTGTTGAGCACATACTAAAAACTTAAACATAAGCTGGGCACTGGTGATCTAGATATAATTTATCAAACAAAGAAAAGGAGGAAGGCAAGAAGAGAGAGAGGAAGGAACGGACGGAGGAGGAAGGAAGAAAGAAAGAAAGGAACAGAAGAAGGAATGAAGGAACAAAGGAACAAAGAAAAAAATTGAAAAAAAATAAGAAGACAATTTCCTACTCTTAAGAAATTCATATTTTAATTGTCCGGTAAAGCATAACATTACTGAACCCTTACTATGTACTAACACATTGTTAAAGTGTTGAAAAGCAAATATATCACTTTGAAGGCTAAGGTGTGCCTGACCCAAAGCCAAAAAAAAAACCAAACCTGTTGCTGTTGAGTGGATTCCAACTCATAGCGGCCCTATAAGACAGAGTAGAACTGCCCCAAGCCATTTGGTATTTCCAATCGCCTCATATGCACGAGAAAGCTGGACAATGAATAAGGAAGACTGAAGAAGAATTGACTCCTTTAAATTATGGTTGTGGTGAGGAATATTGAATATACCATGGACTGCCAGAAAAATGAAAAAATCTGCCTTGGAAGAAGTACAGCCATAATGCTCCTTAGAAGCAAGGATGGTGAGACTTCATCTCACACATTTTGGACATGTTATCAGGAGGAAACAGCCTGGAGAAGGACATGATGCTTGATAAGGTAGTGGGTCAGGAAAAAACAGGAAGATCCTCAACGAAATGAAATTTCACTGTGGCTGAAACAATGGACTGGAGCATGCAAACTGTTGTGAAGATGGTACAGGACCAGGCAGTGTTTTGGTCTTTGTGCATAGGGCCACTAGGAGTCGGAATTGACACATTGTTGTTATTAGTTATCATCAAGTTGACTCCATCCAACTCATGGTGACCCCATACATAACAGAATGAAACATTGCCTGGTCCTGTACCATCTTCATGACGATTGGTATGCTCCAGTCCATTATTGTAGCCACTGTACATCTTGAGTGCCTTCCAAAGTAGTGAGTTCATTTTCCAGCACCATGTTGGACTATATTCTTTTACTATCCATAGGGTTTTTATCAGGAAATTTTTGGAAGTAGATGGCAGGACTTTCTTCCTGGTCTGCCTTTGTCTGGAAGCTCTATTGAAACTTGTCCACCTTGGGTGACCTTGCTGGTATTTGAAATACTAGTAGGACAGCTTCTAACATCAGAGCAACAAGCAATACAGCACACTATGACAGGCTGACAAACTGGTGCTAGCTAATATATTAATGTGAGATAAATGTGTTATATCATTTAATTCTCTTTTAAGAATCCTCCTTTTTATTAATTTTCAGATTATAGGCATACCTCATTTTATTGTGCTTCATAGATATTGTGTTTTTTACAAATTGGAGCTTTGTGGCAACCCAGTGTCAAGCATGTCTACTGGCGCCATTCTTCCAACAGCATGAGCTTACTTCGTGTCTCTGTGTCGCTTTTTCGTTATTATTATATCTATAATGCTGATCTGTGATCAGTGATATTCGGTGTTACTATTGTAATTGTTTTGAGGCACCACAAACTGCACCCATGTAAGGCAGGGAACTTAATTGAATAATGTGTGTGTTCTGACTGCCCTACCAACTGGCTGTTCCCCTGTCTCTCTCCCTCTTCTTATGCCTCCCTATTCCCTGAGACACAATAATATTGAACTTAGGCCAATTAATAACCCTACAATGGCCTTTAAGTGTTCAAGTGAAAGGAAGAGTCACATGTCTCTCACTTTAAATCAGGAGCTAGAAATGATTAAACTTAGTGAGGAAGGCATGTTGAAAGCCCAGATAGGCCCCAAACTAGGCCTCTTGTGCCAAACAGCCAAATTGTGAATGCAAAGGAAAAGTTCTTGAAGGAAGTTAAAAGTGCTACTCTGGTGAACACTCTAATGATAAGAAAAGGAAACAGCCTTACTGCTGATAGGGAGAAAATTTCAGTGGTCTGGATAGAAGATCAAACCAGCTGTGATATTCCCTTAAGCTGGCAAAGAGAGGTGAGGAAGCTGCAGAAGAAAAGTTTGAAGCCAGCAGAGGTTGGTTCATGAGGTTTAAGGAAAGAAGCTGTCTCCGTAACACAAAAGCACAAGGTGAAGCGGCAAGCGATGTTGAAGCTGCAGCGAGTTCTCCAGAAGCTCCAGCTAAGACAACGGATGCAGGTGGATATGCTAAACAACTGGTTTTCAAGGTAGGTGAAACGGCTTTTTATTGGAAGAAGATGCCATCTAAAACTTTCATAGCTAGAGAGAAGAAGTCCATGCCTGGCTTCAAATGTTCAAAGAACAGGCTGATTCCCTTGTTAGGGACTAATGCAGCTGGTGACTTTAAGTTGAAGCCAAAGCTCATTTTCCATTCCAAAAATTCTAGGGCCCTTGAGAGTTATACTAAATCTACTCTGCCTGTGGTCTCTAAGTGGAACAACAAAGCCTGGATGACAGCATATCTGTTTACAACATGATTTGCTGAATATTTTAAGCCCACTGTTGAGATCTACTGGTCAGAAGAAAAGATTCCTTTCAAAATTTACAGCTCATTGACAATGCACCTGATCACCCAGGAGCTCTGATGGAGATGTGCAAGGAGATTAATGTTGTTTTCATGCCTGCTAACACAATATCCATTTTGTAAGCCATGGATCAAAGAGTAATTTCAACTTTCAAGCCTTATTATTTAAGAAACCCATCTCATAAGGTGTCATGGATTGAATTATGTTCCCCCAAAAATGTGTGTATCAACTTGGTTAGGCCATATTTCCAGTATTGTGTGGCTGTCCTCCATCTTGTGATTGTAATTTTATGTTAGAGAGGATTAGGGTGGGATTGTAACACCACCCTCACTCAGGTCACCTCCCTGATCCAAGATAAACGGAGTTTCCCCGGGGCGTGGCCTGTGCCACCTTTTATCTTTCAAGAGATAAAAGGAAAGGGAAGCAAACAGAGTTGGAGACCTCATACCACCAAGAAAGAAGCACCAGGAGCAGAGCTCATCCTTTGGACACGGGATCCCTGCTCCTAAGAAGCTCCTCGTCTACGGGAAGATTGAAGACAGGACCTTCCTCCAGAGCTGACAGAGAGTGAAAGCCTTCCCCTGGAACCGACGCCCTGAATTTGGACTTGTAACCTGCTAGACTGTGAGAAAATAAATTCCTCTTTGTTAAAGCCATCCACTTGTGGTATCTCTGTTATGGCAGCACTAGATGACTAAGACGTAAGGCTCTAGCTGGAATCAGCAGTGATCCTCTGATTGACCTGGGCAAGTAAATCGAAAACTTTCTGGAAAGGATTCATCATTCTAGGTGCCATTAAGGACATTTGTGATTCATGGGAGGAGGTCAAAATCTTAATATTAATAGGAGTGTGGAAGAAGTTGATTCCAATACTCATGGATGACTTTGAGGGGTTCAAGACTTCAGTGGAAGAAGTAACTGCAGATGTGGTGGAAGTAGCAAGAGAACTAGAATTAGTAATGGAGCCTGAAGATGTGACTAAATTGCTGTTATCTTATGACAAAACTTTAACAGACGAGGAGTTAAACTTCTCATGGATGAATGAAGAAAGTGGTTTCTTGAGATGGAATCTACTCCTGGTGAAGATGCTGTGAACATTGGTGAAATGACAACAAAGGATTTAGAATATTATGTAAACTTAGTTGACAAAGCTGAGGCAGGGTTTAATAGGATTAACTCCAATTTTGAAAGAAGCTCTATAGAGTGGGTAAAACACTATCAAACAGCATCGCATGCTACAGAGAAAACCTTCATGAAAGGAAGAGCCCATTAGTGTGGCAAACTTCACTGTTGTCTTATAAGAAATTGCCCCAGACACTCCAACCTTCAGCAACCACCACCCTGATCAGTCAGCAGCCATCAACATAGAGGCAAGACCTTCACCAGCAAAAAGTTTACCACTCCTGAAGGCTCAGATGATGGTTGGCATTTTTATCTTATTTTATTTTTTGTTTTTTAATTCAGGTATATACATTGTTTTTTTTAGACATAATGCTATTGCACATTTAATAGACTCCAGTATAGTGTAAACATTTATATGCACTGGGAAAAAAAAATCGTATTACTTGCTTTATTGCGGTATTCACTTTATTGCGGTGGTCCGGAACTGAACCCACAATATCTCCAACGTATGCCTGTAATGACTTTTGTGCCCAAGCAACCTCAAAAGTGAGCAATAAGGTTTTTAAAATTATTATGAACACATGGATTTATATATATTTCAAGTTTCAATCCTTTGGTTATTTTTCTTTTTCATGCTGAAATTATGACATATTTGGCCAGTGGCAGTCCTTCAGATTGACTCCTCTTGTGCTGTGCCCTTTTGATACAACCACAGTAATCTTTGAGAGTTTCCTTGCTTTCTAGTACAGCATTACTTTATCCTTACAGCAATCACAGATAAACAGATACTATTATAATCTCCATTTTACAGATGATGAAACTGTGGATTGTCCAAGATCGTAAGACTAGTAAAGTTGGAGCTGGGATTCCATTTCTACCACCCAACTGCAAACTGTTAACCATTATGCCAAATAGTCTATTTGAAGAAATAAGATTAACACAAAAGAAATAATTAGCAAATAACATAGAGTGGCATATGTTTTTTTGATTGATACACTAAACATTTATTGAGTTTCAATCATATGCCAAATTCTGTGAGATGAATAGTCAGGGTCTCTGTCCTTAAGAAGCACACATTTCAATATGGGCTGTCTTAGTTATCTAGTGCTGCTATAACAGAAATACCACAAGTGGATGGCTTTAACAAAGATAAGTTTATTTCCTCACGGTAAAGTAGGCTAAAAGTCCTAATTCAGGGCGTCAGCTCCAGGGGAAGTCTTTCTCTCCATCAGCCTTCTCATCAGTCTTCCCCTAGACTAGGAGCTTCTCAGGCATTGGGACCCCGGGTCCACAGGGCATGCTCTGCTCCCAGCACTGCTTTCTTGGTGGTATGAGGTCCCCAACTCTCTGCTTGCTTCCCTTTCCTTTTATTGCTTGTAAGATAAAAGGTGTTGCAGGCCACACCCCAGGGAAACTCCCTTTACTTTGGATCAGGAATGTGACCTGGTAAAGATGTTACAATCCCACCCTAATCCTCTCTAACATAAAATTACAATCACAAAATGGAGGACAAGCACACAATACTGGGCATCATGGCCTAACCAAGTTGATAGACACATATTTGGGGGGACATAATTCAATCCATGACACTGACTTTACTGACAATGGATATGAAAGGAAATTGGTGTGGGCTGGGGAGGCCTGTGGAGTCTTCTGGAAGGGAATGGAATTGGAGCTGGCCTTTTTGAAGGCTGGTTAAGAACTTGCCTGGGAGAGGTCCCTGGAGGCAAGAGATAGCATAAGAAAAGCCTAGAGGGGAGTCAGCTTGGCAGAGGGTGTGGCAGATACCCATGTTGTCTCAAGTTGCTCATTTTCCATAGGGTTCAATCCAGAAGAGGGAGGGGCCATGAATAAAGGATGCTATTTTTTTTTATGTAAATGACTCTTAAATGGCAGGAAAACTTCCAAGTTTTGCAGTGTAGGGAAGGCCAAAGTGGCAGGGTTATGGAAGATTTCTCCACAAATGCTCTTTGCTATTACATTGTTCTTTTTATTAAAACATCTGCATATAGAATGGTAACAGCAGTCCATTTTGCTTGGGATTAGAGTGGTTTATTTGCATAATTAGTGAGCTCCCCCAGGAGCAGATGTCATATCTTGTTGGTCTCTTTATCTTCAGAGATCACCATATGGGTTGGTTTTTACTCATTTTTAAAAACGGAAATAAAATTTTCGTCTAAAACATTCATACTCTTTGGATAATTCCATTATGTGTTCCTGAGAACCTACTGCAAAGAAACAATCAGGTATGAAGATAACGCTCTATGGCAAAGATGTCCATCCCAGGATTATTTATATCAATAAAACATGAGGAACATAGCCTAAAGGTGGGTGAATGATCATATTACAGTCCAGCCTATGCTAGCCTAGGTATGATTTCCATGGAACCTAATGTAAATATTAGTTATGTTTATGGAGAGTTTTTAGTCATATGAGAATACTCTCAGAATATACTGTTAACTCAAAACATTCAGGATATGAAATTATACATACAAAATGATCCTAACTATGTAAAAACAAATGCATAAATAAAAAGCCTGGTGGCAAGAAATATACCAAAAATATCAGCAAGAGCTTATCTCTGGGATGGTTGTTATTACCTTCTTTTACTTTTCTCTCTTTTCTAAGATGGGACATTTTATCAAAGGCAAAACAAAAGCTACATAAAGAAAGATCTTTGCTCTCCTTTAGATACTGACTCCCCATTTGAAGCGGAGCGTTATTTTGCTACCTGAAACAGAGCAGGCGAGTGAGTTGGTGGATGGCCTGGGAAGGGCGGGGGTGAGGAGGGGGGTCTCAGAAGAACACTTCAAGGGGTCCAACGGCAGAGATGTAGAGATGATGAACTGGGGGGTCCCCACCTTGGTGTTTCCCACCCGTATTCTATGGTTACCTGAAAAGGTAGTGAGGCAAAAGCTGGTGGAAACTCCAATTTTACGGTAATTAGGGGGCAAAGTGGGCTGGGCGATAAGCGGAGGCTTTGATCTGGTTAACCTCGCTGGGGGTCAGGCCACTCTGACCTCGGCAGTGTTCTCCCTCCAGAGCTGCAGCCGGGTCAGCGGGCGCATTGTTTTACCGGCCTGCATTAACTCCCGGGCCAAAGAACAGGGCCAGCTCCCCACCACCCCGCCTCCTGCACAAGTGGGCGAGCTTTGTTCCCCTCCCGATCTGCTCCCATTGTGCCTACTCAGGGGGAAAAAGCCAGCCTTCATTTCCTTACTCTAATGGCTCCAGCCTCTTCCAGCCCATAAGCATTTTGTCACTGTGACCCCAGAGGTTATTCCGGCCTTTTGATCTTGCCTACCTCTACCCTGGCGCCCCAGCTGCCACCGAGGGCCTGACCTGCCACCCAGAGGGTGTACCCAGCGGCCTGACTGAAGAATGAGTACTTGGCTAAAAGAGGCTTGGGAACCAGGGCGGGTGGGTTCTAGAGAGAGGCATTTCAGTAGTTCTGTGCATCAGAGCCCTCTCTCCTTCAAACCCAGAAGCCTGAGGGGCTGGAGGCCTCTTCCCTCAGAGAAGCAATAAGATCAGTTTTATCTGAAGCCTCTAGCCCACCCACAGTCCAGCCCCAGAATACCTAGCCTGTCCTGTCACCCACTTTTAGCCCAGCACATTTCCCAGGATTCTCTTCCTGCCCAGGCCTATCTTGTGCCCCAGGATGTTCTCCTCTGCCATTCCCCACAACGTCTCCCCAGGCTCCACATTAATACAAGTCTCTTTCCGTGTAGCACTGCACTGGTAGTTCTGTGGCAACACCTCCATGATTCCAAGACTGTAACCGCCAGCAGTTACAGCTACTTCCACTCACATTTGGATCCGCCCTGACCGTGATCTCCTAGAAGGCAGACGCCATGTTTTCTTCACTGTTGCATTTCCTCTGGGGCCTCCAGCATTGCCTGAAACAATGAGAGTGTGATGTTTAGTAGCTTTGAGCTTGGCAGTAGGGTGATTTTTAATGTTTCTAGAAGGAGCTTTACAAAATAGACTGGAACAAATATGGCTTATGGGCTGAACTCTTTTGAATCAGTGTCTATGGGGTTGAGAGGTGGTAGAGATACTGGGAAGGATTTTGATGAGATTTTTTAAACATCGGAAGAATCAATTTATTTGGTCATTTATTCATACAAACAGGAATTGAGCACCTGCTCTGGGTGATTATTACGTTGGTGTTAGTCTGGGAATGCAGAAGTGAAAAGGTTGTGGTCCCTGCCTTTGATGGGTTCAAAGCCTGGTGGTGGTAGCAGACACATAGGTAGACCATGACACACCAGGAGGCATAATGACAGCTAAATCCTTATGCATGTTGAATTCTACATCTGGACCTTGAAGAGGAGGTAAAACTTATTGTGACAGATATAAAACGTTCACAACAACAAGTTTATTAGGCAATATTGTAAAGGACTGGGAGAGTTAATCTGTTTCCTCCAAAGTGAATAATCTCAGTTCACATTCCAATTAATGGCTTTGAGGAAACTACACTGAAGCATCAAAAGGCAAGTTAAATACAACCCTTTCTGTCTGACTCTAGGCAGCCGGAAATGCTTTATTGGCATTTGTCTCTATGCCTCTTCGGAAATTTGGGCTCACCCATCGGCAGCCAGCCAGAACTGCCTTTGGACTGTGCCAATCCTTTAGGAATCTACCTAGAATCCCCTCTGTGCCTGGGTGGAGTCTACTGTTGGTCTATTAACCAGTTGCTGTCAAGTGAATTCCAACTCCAGGTGACCCCATATGTATGAGAGTAGAACTGTGTTCCAGATAATTTTCGATGGCTAATTTTTTGGAAGTGGATCACCAAATCTTTCTTCTGAGGTGCCTCTGGGTGAACTCGAACCTCCAACCTTTCTGTTAGCAGCTGAGCGTGTTAAACATTTATACCATCCTGAGACGTCAACCTATTAGCTGTCTCATTTCCAGCCCAGACCCAACCCTGCCCAAATGGTAAATATATTATGTACTTTCTTTAGTTGATTCACTTATTCATTTCCAATCAATAATTTATTCTTTGTCAGTCAACAAATCATTTTATTTATTCATTCCACAAACACTTTACTAATTACTTGGAACTGTGTTAGGTAGGCTATATAAAAGTGAATACAGGCTTGTCTGCCCTCAAGAATATTATTTTAGTGGGTGGGATCATTAGGGTGAGTGTCAACTTGGCTGTGCCATGATTCTCAGTGGTTTGGCAATTATGAAGTAGTTTGGCAGTCGTATAATGATGTGATCACCTTCATGATGAGATTTGATATAATGTGATTACCTCCATGATGGGATCTGCTATTAATAACCAATTTGTTGAAAAGGAGTTTCCTTGGGGGTGTGGCCTGCATCCAATATAGGTGGACTTTCTGGGCTCTCAGGCTTTGGCTCATATTGGATCCTGCAGCTGGCTCCTGTTCATCTGATGTCCAGTTCTTGGGACCTGAGCTAGCAACTTAGCTACCATCTTGCCTGCCAATCTTGGGAGTCATTGGTCTTTGAAACATATGAGCCAAAGCCCTGCTGTCTGACTTTTGGATTTTGGGCTCGCTAGTCTCTGTGCCTCTGTGAATCAGGAGAAGCCTCCAGCCTGACCCACGGACTTGGGACATTCTACCCTCTGCAACTGCTTGAGCCATTTCCTGTATAAATTTCTCTATATATTTATATGCATTATTGGTTTTGCTTCTCTAAAGAACTCAGCATAAGACTGTGGGAGCCACAGACATTGCCACCTGGGAAGTGTTGTGTTGGGGATACACAATGTATTAGGGGAACCCTCACCGGGAGCCCTAATCTGACCTGGGGTGTACCCAGGGAAAGCAAGGCTTTGCTGGACAAGATTACACTTGAATTGCTTCTTGAAGGTTAAGGAATTAGCAGGCTGAAGAAGAGGAATGGGGTGGGGAATCATGTTGGAGGTCAGATAGAAGGTAAATTAATGGGGAAGATCCTGGTAGCAATGGGCAGGCTGGCACAGAAATCCAGAATAGCCCCAGTGTGGGCTCTGGCCCTTGGTTCTCAAGCCGCCTCGAGAGTGGGGATTGCACACTCCATTCTGCCAGTGTAGTCCCTCACTGGAACCTCCCACTGTGTCCTGTGAAGGTCCCCAGCTCTGGCCACCATCTCTGGGCAGAGGCGTCCTGCAGCAACTCTGGGTACCAAATTTACGCATGCTTCTCTCAAATAGGACCTACCTTTTGCAGTGGTAAAACACCCTAGCAACATAAAAAACCTCACCATCCTCCAAAAATTGTTTGCACTACCTATGCAGATAATTTTTGAAGACACTTACCAGCTTCAAACAATCCCGCATATAGTTGGGTGGCATTTAACCCCCCACCCCCCTAGATATGTAGATAGATGCCTCTGAATGTGCTGTCTGGATCTGAGGCAGAAAGATAATTATTTGTCTTTCTCATAAGGAAAAGCTAATTACTAGAAGGAATCCCAGCATAATTACACAGGCTTAGCATCTTTGTACACATGGCTTCCTGACAAAGATGTCCCAGTTAGCCTGTAGCCATTTGGAGGAGGAGGGGAAGACCATTTCTGATTCTCTCGGCTTTCCCGCTCTGTTGTTTGACTCTGACTGATGGCTCCTTGAAGTAAGTCAACTGAGTCAGGTGCCCGTTTACTCCTCACAAAAGCCCTATGAGGGAGTTACTGAAGTCTTTTCACAATGAGAAAACCGGTATTCAGGTAGGCCATGTCACTTGCTTAAGGCCTCTTTGCCTATAAGAGTTGGAGTTGGAATTTGAACCCAGGACTTTCTGGCTGAAGAGGTAGCCCTTTTCCCACTACAGTCTCACTTTTTGATGTCTGACTTGGCAGTAATAGGCATGACTTAATTAGAGCCAACAGTGTGCCAGGGAAAGGATGCGGAACTTCCTTTTCAATGGGATTTGTCCTACTTAGGCGTAATGGGGGTCGAGGGCTGGGCTGGGGCTGAGTCAGGTGAGTGAGAAAATTTCCAATACGATCGAACACTTACTATGTGCCCAGTGTGGTGGGAGCAGGAGTACCACTGGCAGGGAGGGTGGGACTCAGGGCAAGGGTGGCACCTGTGTGTTGGGAGGTGATAGTGCTCCTAGCCAGGAGCCTTAGCCTACATGTCTCTGTGTGTGTCTCAGCACAGAGGTTGATAAACCCTGACAGGGAGGGAAATCTCCACAGAGGAAGGCCATTGGAGTTGGGCCTTGAAGTCTGTGTGGTTTTCTTCCTAAGGAGAAATGGACCAGGAGGCAACATGAGGGTGTTCCAGGCAGAGAAAAGAACAGGAGCAAAGAATTGGCCTAAGGCCAAATGTACACTGTTGCTGGAAGTGAATAAAATACAGGTGGTGGGTGAGGGGCTTTTTGTTGAGTGAATGGTGACTGCTGACTGTGATTGTAGAGAACCACTGTGATTCCTCCTCTGGAAAGGAAAGAGGTTGCACAGGTGATTTTAAAGGTTCCTTCCTATTTTCACACTCTGTGATTCCATGTTTAAAATACATTGAAATATTTATAAAAGTATAAAAAAAAATTTTTTTTTTTTTTTGGATACATCTATCAATGATCTATCTTAAAATATTCATACCCTTCAAGCTAGCAATTCCACCTCGGGAAATCTTTTTGAAGGAAATAGGTGTATAAACAGGATGTTCACCGCAGTGTTGTTTACAATAGGGAAAAATTGGGAATAACCTAAAGGTCCAACAATAGGGGATTTATTATGTAAACTGTATTACATCCTCACAATAGGATTTCATACAGTAATTTTAAGGATGTTTATAAAGACTTTATAAAAACACAGTAAAATACTTATGTCATAATATTCAGGGGTAATGACAGGACATAAAATTGCATATTTAGTCAGAATTAAGAAAATACACAGTTTCATAGAGCAACAGGCATATGCATAGAAAAAATCCTGTAAATAATTATTTATGGTGATTAGGAATCCCTGGGTGGCACAAACAGTTAAGTGCTTGACTACTAGACAAAGGTTGGTGATTCAAACCTACCCACAGACATCTTGGAAGACAGACCTGGCATACTGCTACTGAAAGCTCATAGCCTTGAAAACTCTATAGAGCAGTTCTACTGTGCACAGGTAGGGTCACCGTGAGTCAGGAATGACTCAACATCGACTAACAACAACAAACAAAAATCCTTGATTAATAGAATTACAGGAGATTTAAAAAATTACTTTGCCTTATCTAATTAAAAAGATAAACTTTATTAATATGTTTTTAAAACTAACACAGGAAACCCTGGTGCCATAGTGGTTAAGTGCTATGGCTGCTAACCAACAGGTTGGCAGTTCGAATCCACCAGGCACTCCTTGGAAACTCTATGGGGCAGTTCTACTCTGTACTATAGGGTTGCTTCGAGTTGGAATCCACTTGACTGCAGCGGGGTTTTAAAATTAACACACAAAACAAGGGCAACAAAAACTCTAATGCACAGACCAGATGCTTGTTACTCCTTTTCAGGCAATTGGGGAACTATGACTTGGTCCATCAGGACTTGGAAGAAGGCAGCTCCAAGCCTTAGGAGCAAGCTTGGGAAAGGACAACTATGCGATGAGGTCCTTGTGATGGGGGGGGAGTGGGGGGGTGGAGGGATAGGAGTGGGACAAATACTGCCTTTGCCATTTGCAGCCTAGACTTAGCCTCTGGGCAGAATCCTGCCTTTCCTCCAAGGTCATCTGCTATATACCTAGGAGGGCTAGGCTGGACCGCAGGTCAAAAGGCAAATTTCTAGAACCATCAGTTCCTCAGAGGCTCTGACTGAGGCAAATCCAAACCAAGCCCATTGTTGTCGAGTCAATTCCGACTCATAGCGTCCCTATAGGACAGGGTAGAACTGCCCCTTGGGGTTCACAAGGAGTGGTCGGTGGATTTGAACTGCCGACCTTTTGATTAGCAGCCATAGCTCTCATGTAATATTTAGTCAGAGGAATCTGTCAGAACCTGTAGTCTCCAGTGCTGACGTAAAGAAAATTGTGTGTCTGTCTGTGATGGTTAATCGCATGTATCAATTTGTCTAAGCTATGCTAAAAAAAAAAAAAAAAATTTTTTTTTTTTATGGTTCCCAGTGGATTGGCCAAATACTAGACTAGGTGGTGTTATGTAATGTAATGTAATGCAAATGTAATGAATCAATCAATTGAAAAGAGAGTTTCCTTAAGATGTGGCCTGCCTTCAGACTATAAATAGATATTTTGGCAGAACTTGCTCTCTTTCTGCACTCTGTACTCTTCCTGTCACCTGACTATGGATCTCGGGATGCAAACCTGCACAAGTCTCCAGCCTGTTGTCTGACCTATGAATTTTGGACTTGCCAACCCAACAATCGTACGAGCTAATCTCTTGAATGCTTGTTGGAAGTGAAGAAGACTTGAAGCACTCACTGATGAAGACCAAAGACCACAGCCTTCAGTATGGATTACACCTCAACATAAAGAAAACAAAAATCCTCAAAACTGGACCAATAAGCAACATCATAATAAATGGAGAAAAGATTGAAGTTGTCAAGGATTTCATTTTAATGCCCACGGAAACCGTAGTCAAGAAATCAAATGATGTATTGCATTGGGCAAAACTGCTGAAAAAAACCTGTTTAAAGTGTTAAAAAGCAAAGGTGTCATCTTGAGGACTAGGGTGCACCTAACCTAAGCCATGGTGTTTTCAGTTGCCTCATATCATGTGAAAGTTGGACAATGAATAAGGACGACCAAAGAAGAATTGATGCCTTTGAATTGTGGTGTTGACGAAGAATGTTGAATATACCATGGACTGCCAGAATGAACAAATCTGTCCTGGGAGAAGTACAGCCAGAATGCTCCTTAGAAGCATGGATGGCAAGACTGTCTCATGTATTTTGGACATGTTATCAGGAAAGACCAGTCCCTGGAGAAGAACATCATGCTTGGTAAAGTAGCGGGTTAGAGAGAAAAAGAGGAAGACCCTCAATGAGATGGATTGACACAGTGGCTGCAACAATGGGTGCAAACATAGCTGTGATTCTGAGAGTGGTGCAAGACCCGGCAGTGTTTCGTTCTGTTGTATATAGGGTCACTATGAGTCATAACTGACTCAGCAGTGCCTAGCAACAACAACAATCCTTTGAAGTAATTCTGTCTGTGTAAACATATCTCACCGGTTCTTTTTCTCCAGAAACCCTAAGACACTCTCTATGCAAGGTTTTGTAAAATAGAAAAGTGGTCTAATCTCTGCCCAGTTTAAACTTCTTGGGAAACAGTGGGAGGATGAGTGTTTCATGGCAGAGTCCAGACTTTGGGGTCAGAAAGTCAGGCTCAAAGCCTGCCTCTGCTTCTTGCTCTTTCTGGGATTTTGGGGTTTTTTTCATCTGTAAAAGAAGAAATTATCATATAGACCCCAAAAAGGAAGGCATAGAGCTTTAAATGAGATACTGACTGCAAAGTGCCACCATGGGGGAGGGGCTCAGCCCACCATGGCTCAAGTTCACATGATTCTTCTGAGCTAACTCTACCCTGATTTAGCTGTTTCCTCCTTTGTCGATGAGTGAGGCTTCCCTGGTGGCGAGCACTCGCTGTGACTATTCCAGTTTTAAATTGGCCAGTTTGGTTAATGACATGGCATAGCAGGCAGTCCTCATTGTGTGAGAGAGCACTAAATTAGTCCCACAAAGGAAATTGCTTTACTGATGTCCTGCACCGATACCGATGAGACTGCTCCCCCTCCCCCTAGACAAAGCAAGAGACCAATCACCTCACTCTGCTGAAGGGTTTTATGAGATCTGAGAACTGGAGGGAAAGCCAGGTTTACGGTGGTTGCCTGGGCTCCTGGGAGGTCGAGTTTCCATGCTCTTCTGGTCTGGTGTTCTACTTGCTGGAGTCAGTTTAGGGAACGGTTTCAGAATCCTTGGATATAATCAAAACCTTACCATTGTTACTAAATGGGGTTTTGATACATATTTTCTGACCAGATGGCTCTGGGAAGCAAAGATGACTGAATAAACCCAGAGGATTAGATGACCAGGATTTGTGGGGCTACTAGATAGACTGCCTTATCTATAAAGAGCAACCATTATAACCCTAGTTCTTCAGACCCTTGAAGGTACTTAGACTCTATAGTCCCTTTTTTAAAAGGCACACCTTCTTCAGAAGGTCACACCCTAAGCCATTTTTAGCAAATGCTATTAAAAAAACCAAAAGAACAAACCTGTTGCTGTCAGGTTGATTTGACTCATAACGACCCTGTAGGACAGAGCAGAACTGCCCCATAGGGGTTCCAAGGAAAGACTGAAGGATTCAAACTGCCGACCTTTTGGTTAGCAGCCAAGCTCTTAACCACTGTGCCGCCAGGGCTCCAGTAAATGATATTGTTGTTGTTCGGTGCCGTAGAGTCGGTTCCGACTCATAACGACCCTATGCACAACAGAACGAAACACTGCCCGGTCCTGCGCCATCCTTACAATCGTTGTTATGCTTGAGCTCATTGTTGCAGCCACTGTCTTAATCCACCTTATTGAGGGTCTTCCTGTTTTCCGCTGACCCTGTACTCTGCCAAGCATGATGTCCTTCTCCAGGGACTGATCCTTCCTGAAAACATGTCCAAAGTATGTAAGACGCAGTCTCCCCATCCTTGCTTCTAAGGAGCATTCTGGTTGTACTTCTAAGACAGAAGTAAATGATATTAAGTGTGGTTAATAGGGACAAGTAAGGGTAGGGCACTGAGAAGCTGTCCTTGTTGGATGCCATTGAGTTGATTCCAACTCATAGTGACCCCATGTGACAGAGTAGAACTTCCTCATTGGGTTTTCTAGGCTATAATCTTCAGGCGGAGCTCTGGTGGCACAGTGGTTGAAACGCTTGGCTGCTAACCAACAGTTTGGCAGGTCAAACCCACCAGCCACTCCGAAGGAGAAAGATGTGGCAGTCTGCTTCCATAAAGATTTATAGCCCTGGAAACCTCATGGGGCAGTTCCCCTCTGTCCTACAGGGTTGTAGTGGTTTTCTTTTCTTTTTTTTTAATCTTTAGGGAAGCAGATTGTATGGCTGGGCAAAACTGAAACCAAACAGGAGGCTGGTAGTGGAGACACAAAGAATAGACTGACCCTCTCTGTTCCCCTGGGAGTTAGGTTTCATCCACTTTTAAGTTAGCTCTTAAGCTAAGCCTAAAGCATGATTATGACTTGGCTAGAAGGAGAGCATAGAGGAGGGCATCTCACATAGGAGGTGGGTAGGTAGGTATGGGATGGGGAAGGAGAGATGGTAAGAGTGAGGCTAGAGGTGGGAGAGCACGATATTTGGGAGGGGGATATGGAGGACTCAATTGTTTAGGAAATGAGGGTGTGACTGAGGTGACCTCCAGTGCCACTTTCAACCCAAAGACTTTGCCTTCCATTCTCAGTATCCAGGCCCTGGGAAGGGAAGCCAGAGATAATGCTGTGTGACAGATACAGTTGTGATCTGGGTCCTAAGCCTTTTGTCCTGCCCAATCATCAAAAGCAAGCTTCACTCCACCGCAGTGGAGAAGTTGATCCCGATGTACTGATCTCTCATGAACACCAAAGCATTGGGGTTGTCATGGAGTCAGGATGGACTGAGAAAGTGAATTGGGGAAGGCTGCAAAATCAAATACATTACCACATGAATATTCATGCATTCACACGCTCTTATGTGATGGTGGCTTCTAATCTCCTTGTCCCATTCAGTCACTGTCACTATGAACAAGATCCTAGAATGTCTTGCCCCAAGGAACTCCCAAGGAGCGACTGGTGAATTTGAACTGCCGATCTTTCGGTTAGCAGCTGAACTCTTAACTGCTGCTCCACCAGGGCTCCAGAAAGCCTGAGCCCTAATTCTTATAAATGGGGAAACTGAGGCACAGCAGGGGCAGCAATTTACCCCCTGCAAGTCATGGAAAGAATTTGAACTCATCCTTGTTTCCTTGACCTCTAGACCTACATTCTCACCATGCCACCCAACCTCTGATCACCCCAAGGCTGAGCTCTCTGGAGTTTCCTGCTGCATGGGAACAATTGTGAGGATTTATTGTAGCTGGGATTTTGTTTCAAGCCTTTAATATGATTAGCAAACATCAAATATCAAAAGCTTATCTAGTAAACACCTCCCGTCCATGCCAGGGATGTTATGGTCAGCTTTGTATTGAAGTCGAGTCACATTTCAAAACAGATGCAATTTCAAGAGGCCAGAGTGAGGCCGCCCACATCTGCTGGCTGTGATCTTTCGTGTGCAGTAAATGGCATTGTTGGAGAGCTCGGCTGTAAAACATCAGGCCTGGTCAGCAGGACCTGCTTACAATGCTTGGAGCTTTCCGGGGGATTTTAAAAATGCATTTGAGCACTCTGCGTCCAGTGGGCAGTCTGCCGGGACAAGAACAAGCTGTCCATTTACAAGTGGGGTTTCAAATCAGGTATTTATTATCTTTGATCAAAATTCAAGAGATACTATTAAGAAGAGAAGGATTTCCAAGAAAGATCCCGGTGGGGATAGAGGTGAGGCTGGAGATGGTATTTGTAAAATAAGACAAATGCCCCTAAAGCTCCCTGTTCAGGCCATAGGAAGCACATTTACCGTCCTTACCCTAAACATAAGATTAAAAAAAAAAAAAATTATTTGTCCCATTTGCTAGGAAAAGTGAGGAATGAATCAAATCCTTGCTCAGTGTGTGTTTTCCCTTGGATCTGGGAATATTGTGGCTGAACACATTGGCCCTTCTTGGCCATATCTGGGCCAGCGGCTGAAGCTTTGTTCCCATGTCCACTGAGCAGTTCAGCCTGCTTTCAAGGATCAAGGGTGTATGTGTGCCTGTGTGGGCGTACACGTGTGTGTGTGAGAGTTTGAGTGAGCGCGTGTGCACATACTTCTTGGTGATTTCAATCACTGCAACGCTCCTACCTCTATCCATCAACGTGGCTCTTTGCTCTTTCTACTGTTTGCCTGGGAAGAAGGAGACACTCTATCTGGGAGCATTAATGCTTCTCTGGGCGCCACAGTCAGTGGATCTGAGTGACCCATTCCAGCTGTTTCTGGCAGCAGCTCCAAAGCTGGCTGGAGCCTGGCGGGTGGCAGGGTGGGTTACACCGTGGAGAATGAGTTCCTAATGAAACAGCAGCTGCCACTGGCAAGAGCTCGGGGACTGAGTGTGATGAGAGAAATTGCTCTCTGCTGCTTGGTCTGGCAGATTTCACCCATAACTGAAGATTTGCTGCTGCCAAAAGGGGAAGCATTTATCTGCTTAGGTTCCTAGAAGCTGATGAGGAGGTGGGGCTAACCCTGCGAGAAATACAGCAATGGCAAGCTCAGGATTCAGATTGGGTCTGAACTGGCCTGGTCCCACCCGCAACCTACAATGCTGCTGAAGATGAGAGTCACTTTTGTTTCTCAGGATGAAACCTATTCTAAGTCCTGCAGGCCTTGGAATGTGTAAGAGCAGAGGGGGAGGGGTCATTAGAATGGGACTGGGGAGGTGGGTGGGATGGGATGGATTTTCCAAACTGCCGTTTCACCAGCTTCCACAATGGCCAGTGGTTCTTGTTACTGACACCCCCCGCGTGACCCATTACTCATGTTTCAGTGAGGGTTTCTTTTTTTCTTTAATTTTTAAATTTTTACCAAAGTTATCCATGCATATTATTTGAAGAATTCTGCAAGGCCTCTTCTGAAAAGCATACGGTTTCCTCCAGCCCCACCCTTCCTGTTTCCTTTCCCCCCAGAGGCAATGGCTTTTAACTCTTTTAGTTGACTCTTGGCATTTTCTTCCGTATTTCAGTAACATATTGTTGCTTCTTGATGTGACAGTTTTAGGAATAATTTATTGACTTCCCACTATGGAAGATGAAAATTTAGCTCTCTTTTATGCCTGTCTCCCTTCCCACTACCACACACGTGCTATTTTTGCTGGGCTATTTTTGCCTACTTCTAAGACACTGGTTCATCGAAAAGATTAGTGTTGAGTTAGGGTTACTGATATTTCCCTTCTCTGTCTGACACTGTTTAGCTGATGGACACCAATCACCTTTCCATTGCCTATAGCTCTTCAAAATCCTCAATTCATTTACTGTGACTAAACTACTCAGCACAGTGTCTAGGGACCTGGAGTTGAAAGGTGGGGGCTAGGCAGGTGGGACTGCCCCCTTTTCACCTAATTTAGCTCAGACCACTTACTTCTGCTGGCTAACTCTAAAGCAAGGAAAAGGCTTTACCTCTGTTTTGAGTCTGAGCTTGGGAACATGACTTTTTTTTTTTTTTTAAATAATATACTCATTACAATTATTTTCAATTGACAAAAACTTTGCATTTCTCTAGGGTTAGCATTACAGGATTTGACTGAGAATGACCCTCACATTATAACTTTGAATAGGGATGAGAGGAGGGGTGCAAGAAACAAAACATGGAGCCCAGACACTTGAAGTCAAGAGAAGATGATGGCTTATTGAACTGTGAAAACTGTGGCATTTAGGGATAAACTTATCCCTATAAAGGATTTCCCCCTGCTTGCAGATCCCAAAGCAACGCGATGGGTTCCATAAGGCAGGGAATCTCTACAAAGGCTGCGTGTTACCAAGAGTGTCATTCTCCACTTTCCTACCTCTTGCAGGACTGTGTGAAAGAGAAACCTTGTTGGGATTAGAAACGCACTTTTCTCAGAGCTCAGGAAACCAGGGAAAAGTATGCAGGGGGCACATAAATAATGGAAGAGCTATGGCAAATACATTAGAAGTTAGCCATCTGTCCCTGCTGCAGAACAGACCCATGAAAATAGGATTCTGACTACAAGGCCCAGGACAGGAAAGGACCTGTTTACATTTATGACAGTCACTGTGTGGAGCATTGTGCTCAGCACAAAAGTGAATGCTCAAAACTTACTTATCGTCAATAAATGGAACAGCTCATTTTGCAGGCAAGTAAACTGAGATTCAAAGAATTAAAATGACGTGCTCTAGGTCATGCAGTAGATGAACAGAGAAATTCATAGAGCAACCCAGGTGCCCTGACCCCTCTCTCCCTCTTTTCCTCCCTTCCTCCCTGCTTTCTCCCCTTCCTTTCTCCCTCTCTCCTTTCACTCTGTGGTATTGAGCACTACCCAGGGCCAGGTATTGTGTGAGGCTCTGTCTTAGTTATCTAGTGTTGCTATAACAAAAATACCACAAGTGGGTGGCTTTAACAAACAGAAATTTATTTTCTCAGAGTTTAGGAGGCTGGAAGTCTGAATTTAGCGTGTCAGCTCTAGGAGAAGGATCTTTCTGTCCGCTCTGAGGGAAAAGTTCTTATCTCAGCTTCTCTGGCTTTCTTCTCAGCATTTCTTGGAGATCTCCACAGGTTATCTGTCTTTCTTCCATTTGTCCTTACTTGCTTCTGTGCCTAATCAGCCCCTTTTATATGTCAAAAGTGGTCAGGTTGAAGATACACCCTACACTGATATGACCTCATTAGCATAAGAAAGAAAACTCAATTCCCAAATGGGGTTACTCCTACAGGTATAAGGGTTAGGCTTTACAGCACATATTTTGGGGGAACACAATTCAATCCATAACAAGTACGAAGGATAAAAAGATATAACACCAGACGCTGCCCAAAGGACCTAAGAGTCTGTTTGGGAGATAGCAAGGAAACAATTATAGAAAAGTATGGAAAGTGCTGTGATAGAGACAAATTTATGCACGATACTTTGAGAAGACAAAGAAAGGGCAACAAGCCCAGATTAGGAAGGCTCCACAGAAAGAATGATGATTAAGCTTGGCCATGAAGGATGAATAAAATTCAGCCAAGAAGAATATGGCCAGACTTTCATTATAATATGATCACTTGTCAAAATGGGCAGGAAAACTAGAAGGGAACAGTTTGGAGGCAGAGAGAACAGGGAGGAGACTCTTGCATTTATTCAGGTGAGGTATGATAGCCACTTGAAGAGGCATGACAGTGGCAGGAGAATGAGAAAAGAAAGAAGATTTAAGAAATACTTTGGTACAGGAATTGACATGACCTAGTGACTGGCTTGGAGCTGTATTGGTACCGTGGTTAAGCTCTTGGGTGTTAACCAAAAGGTCAGCAGTTTAACTTTACCAGCCGCTTCTTGGAAACCCAATGGTTGATATAAGTCAGAGTCAATTTAATGGCATGGGTTGGTTTTTTGTTTTTGTTTTTTTTTTTTGGTTAATGACTGGCTGGAGGAGAGTGGGAGAGGGAGAATCCAGACTGACACCCTGAGCCCTAATTTAGTTATCTGCATAGATGGCATGCCATTCACCAGGAGAGAACACAAGAGATGAAAGAGGATTTTGGGGAAAGAGGGTGAGTTCAGTTTTGAACTTGTAGCGTTTGACAGGTTAGAAATCTAAATGAAAATGTTCAGTGGCAGCCAGACTGGAAAGGGTGTAAACAGAGAAGAGAGATCTTGGGAAGAGTAAGAGGTTTTGAGTGGCCATTGGAATCATATAGGAGGAATGATGTCACCCATGGAGGTGGCACATGCAGTCAGAGAAAAGGGTTGAGGACAGAACCCTGAGGAGCACCAACATGTAAGGGACAGTGAGAAGAAAGGGAATAAATCAAAGATCCCCGGAAAGGAAATTCCAGAGAGAGAGTAATTTCCTTCTAAGACAGAAAATACAGTCTGAGAAGATGGTGATGTTCAATATGTCTAATGCTGCAGGAAAGCCTAGAAAGTTAAAAACAGAAACAAACCTGATAAAGCCACTAGGTTAGGGGATATGGCCTTAGGAGATCCTGGTGAGTGTAAGGTCAATGGAATGGTGGATGGTAGAAACCAGAATTCAGTACAGTGGTGAGCCCTTGGGCAGCAAACTTCCCCCAAGTCATGTTGAAACTCTCTTTGGCCTTGGGATGAACAAGGACAATGCTCCTTGAAGATACCCGTTTTCAGTCCTAGCTCCTTGAGACCCACCGAAAAGCTGCCTTAGTAGGCTGGAGGGCTAAATGTTCTTTTCATAGGATTCCAGACCAGTCCAGATTGAAGTCACACCACTTTGACTGGTGAGGGAACAGGGCTTATTTCTACCTCCTGGTAATCTCCACTCTGGTGAATGTTTCTTCCTCCTACTCTGACTGGTATATGCATTTATGGAGCATCCAGTGGATAAAATTTGCCTCTGCTTCAAGACAGAGTTCACCCAAAGTGAGATATCACAGAAACAGAAACCAAGAATTAAGTAAAAGAGAGTTTCTTTTAACTCTTTAAAGAGGTTTTCTTCCTCCTATTCTCTAAGGAGGATGTGAAGGCTGAGTTATGCAGTTTTGGTTCTTTAGTAAATCAATTAGCAATGCTCTCGTGTCTATGGTTTCCAAGCCTTGGCTTGGGAAGGGAGCTTGCAATTATTCTTTCAATAAGAAAAAAAAAAAATGATCTAGACAGGCTCCAAGTAGATTGGAAACACTGGTGGCATAGTGGCTAAGATCTATGGCTGTTAACCAAAAGGTCAGCAGCTCAAATACACCAGGTGCTCCTTGGAAACCCTATGGGGCAGTTCTACTCCTACGGGGTTGCTATGAGTCAGAATCGACTCGATAGCAAAAGGTTTGGTTTTTTTCACTTTGGTATGTTATCAGAATTTCTTTTTGGTTATCAAATAAGGCATTTAGGTACCAAGTAGATAAAGAATATGCATATTTTCCACAGATTACTTTTAGATTTTTGACCATTTAATATTTTCCATGGTGGGGGTAGTTGGAGAGCCACTTATGGCTTTGACCCAAATGATACTTAAACCTTATCATTAAAACTCTGCCTCTTCGATAAAGGGTTGAAGGCATCTTACAGTAGTCATGTCAATGAAATAGAACCATTAAAAAATAATTAAAAAGCAGAAGAGAGATGTGAATCTGTTGTATTGAGGACAGATAACAACATAACAGATTATTGGGATAAGGTAGAAACTGCAGGTGAACACTGCTGTTGGCTCTGAACTTCTTGATCCTAAGGCAAGAAGTAAGACAGGCTGGGTTGTACAATTATCCATATCAAAATCACAGAAAATACAACTAGCAGTGCCGGTAGAGATTATGTAATTGTATATTTAGACAAAATGGTAGCTATTTTGGACAAAGTTGCCAGGGAGAATGTGAAGCCCCACCAATTCCTCATTTCTTTCCCCACCACAGGTACTGGCACAGGGCTTCAGGAAGAAGGAGTCTCTCTTCTCATTCAACCACTTCGTTTCACATATGGGGAAACTGAGGCCAAAGAAGTGAATGATTTTCCTCTGTGTCGTCCAGTTGATTGGTTGGTAAACCAGGACTAGATACAGGATCTTCTGACTTTCTCTGTCTACAACCATGTCAGGATTTTTCAAAAAATCTATTATTAAAGTGGCATTTGATTGTGACTATAAAAGTAACCAATGGCCACAATAGAGAAACTTAGACAATACAAGAAAGTCTAAAGAATACACTAAAAATTAGCCAATCTCACCATCCAAAGATATTTGTTAATATTCACACACAATATACACATATGTACGCATACATACACACAAATAATTTTTGGATTAAAGAACAATTTCTTTCTGCTTTTTAAACTGAATTTTATATCATAAATATTTCCCCATGCCTTAAGAACTTTTCTGTAAATGTGATTTTTAATGTTTATGCAAAATATCATCATATGGATATAACAGCTTACCTGAATGATTAGCTGTTTTTTATTCTTCCGGTAAAATTGGTTTAAAGCAATGTACATAAGCTCAGCATTTTAAAGGCAGGGAAAACAACCCCAGAGAAGTTTTCTAGTGCTAAGAGCTGGGATATATTTCCTACATGGTGATATTTGGGCATGATGAGCCATAATTTCCAAGCTCCCCAGAGTGGCTTCCATTATTTAGACACTTCCTGCCTCTCAGAACATGATGGTGTCTCCCCTCAACTTGATTTCCACATGCACAACTTGGCTCTCTGACTGAGCCTGACCCCCTCAGCTCCTTCCCAGTCAGCTGAAGAGCAAAGGGAAAGTCATGGACTTTTCCAGCATCATTATTAGAACCTCCAAAGGATTTTGCATTTACCAAAGAGAAAATAGACTCCTTGTAATTTTAGAACTGCTCACGTAATAACAACTCCCACAGTGTTAACAATTTAGGAAAGAATGAGGAAGGATGTTCAGAAAGATGACCCCAGGTCACTGCCAGGCCCTTAAACTGCCTTCCGAATCATCTAAGAAAGATTGCATTACCACCAGGATGGTTGTAAAGTCAGGCTCAATTTATTATGTCTGGAAGCCTTGAAAATTAATCAAGTATTTTCTTATTTACTTATGATCTACATATATGCTGCCAACTTAAAAAATGAATCAAAGATAGCATGTCATATGTATACACTTCATACATATATAAAATTTGTGTTTTTGTTAAACTGTATGTTGTTTTAACAACAACAACAAAAGTCCCCTGATCTACCTCTCCCCACCTCCTGTCTTTTTTCCTTAAAGGTAATCAGTTTTACCACTTTGTTTTTTTTTTTTTTTTGGTGATTTGTGTCTATATTTCTACATGTTTATAGAGGAGTCCTTGGGTGGTACTAATGGTTAAGCATTTGGCTATTAGCCAAGAGGCACCTCAGAAGACTGGCCTGATGATCTGTTTCTAAACGATCACAGCCTTGAAAACTCTAGGGAGCATGATTCTACTCTGTACACATGGGATTGCCATGAGTTGGAATTGAGTTGATGGCTATATTGCTATTCTTAATTCATTAATGCGAGGCATTATCCACCATATTGACTGCCAGCACACCTCTGACTGATTAACCAAAACCCATTGCCATTAAGTTGGTTCCGACTCATAGCAACCCTATAGGACAGAGTAGAACTGCCCCACAGAGTTTACTCAAACAGAGGCAGGTGGATTTGAACTGCAGACCTTTCAATTAAAGTCAAGCTCTTAACCACAGCACCACCAGGGCTCATAGAGAAGCTGGTTGGCTGGTCATATTTTTGGTAGACAAAGTGGTAAAAGAAAGGGATGAGCTCAAGGCTTCAGGGTCACAGCTCAAGTGTTGCATAAAAGACACAGGTGAAAGAAAGTTGCCACTTGTGCCCTGAAAGAAAGCCTTATTTCTTGTAGTAACAGAGCTGATATTGCTGAAAACCAAACCTGTCTTATTGTAAGAGTGGCTGAATTATAACACCAATTGAATTCCCAACCTCAAATGGTGTCTGAAGTTAAAGACAGCGTATTGATTAGGAAGAAATGGGATCCTGAAACTTGGGGTGGGGACGTATGGGTAGATAACCAAGAAGCTGGGGACACTGAGCACCTAAATTTTGTTAATGAAATAGAACCATCCCCTTACTCCCACCTGAAGAAATTACTCCAACTTTGTCTGCTAAGCCACCCTTCCCAGTAAAATCATTATCCCTTCCACCCCCATCTGATGAGGTTAACCAGCTGTGTCTGAAGAGTTTGTGTGAGATATCAACTGGGGTGGCACCTGGGGCATTGACTCGGGGGTCATTTGAGGCAAATGCCTTACATTACATTGCTGAATGTCCCCAGGATCACTCCCAGCACACAGTTTTGCTTCTAGACCTATAACTAGACTTAAGTCCCAGTGAACCCTAAGAGGTAAAGTACAAAGTGTGACCCATGAGAAATTATGCTATACTCCAAAAGAACTGCTTGATTTTTCTAATATATACAAATAGAAACTTGGGGAATATGTGTGGGAATGGCAATTAAGTGTGTGGAATAATGGTGAAAGGAACACAATGTTGGATCAGTCTGAGTTTACTGATATGAGCCCGCTAAGCACAGATTCTTCATTCAGTGTTTCAGCTCCAGAGGTTAGAAGAGGATCTAATAGTTTATTTGGTTGGTTCACTGAAGAATGGATTAAGCAGAGGCCTATACGAAATCAAGTTGAAATGCCAGAACTGCCTTGGTATACTGTAGTAAAAGGTGTCCAAAGGCTTGAGGAAATTGGTATGGTAGAGTGGATTTATCAAATTGGACCCAAAGCCACCCATGGAGTGTCCAGAGGACACACCTTTCACCACAATGGTGAGTAACAAATTTGTGAAGGGAGCCCCAGTATCCTTGAAGGCTCCTGTGACTGCTATTTTACGTAAGTCAGATTTGACAGTGGAAACTGCCTTAACTGAATTAACACACCTAAAAAAAAAAAAAAAGAAAAAAAATTTTTTTTTTTTAACTACAACGGTGCTGAATGGACCTCAGAGAGGTAGGTGCCAAGTGGCAGCATTAAATTGCCAAAGGCAAGGGGGATGTGATTACTGTAATGGACAGCAGAGTCAAAGGAGTAATCAGAATAGCCTGATTCATATGGATTTATGGTGTTGGCTATTTAGTCATGGTGTCCCTAGGAGTGAAATAGATGGAAAATCTACTAAATATTTACTTGATCTGTACAAGTGAAGAATTCTAGGTCAAGTGAATGGCAGTCTGACTTGGATCACCAGAATAGAGTCATGGCCCCTCAATCAATTCCCAGACTAGAGCCAGTTTACAGACTCACAACCCCTTGAATTAAAGAATGGAGGCAAGGTAGCTGTAAGGAAAGACCTCAGTACATCGCCAAAAATTTATATTGCTAATCTTTTTCACAACCGTCTCGAAAGAGATCTATGTCCTTTTACAAGACTGACTGTTCACTGGGGAAAAGGAAACAATCAGACTTTTGGGGGACCACTGGATACTGGCTCTGAACAGACACTAATTTCAGGAGACCCAAAATGTCACTGTGGTTCAACATTCAGAGTAAACCAAAAGCAATACCACATTCCTGGAGGGATCACAGCGATTACTGCCACCATCAGGGACTTGAAGGATGCAGGGGTGGTGATTCCCACCATATCCCCATTCAACTTGCCTATTTGGCCTGTGCAAAATACACATGGATCTTGAAGAATGACAGTGGATTATCGTATTTGTAAACTTAACCAAGTGATGACTCCAATTGCAGCTGCTGTTCTAGATGTGGTTTCATTGCTTGAGTAAATTAATACATCTCCTGGTACCTAGTAGCTATGAGTTGAAATGAACTTGAGGGCAACACTTTTCTTTTTTTTGTACCTGGTATGCAGTTATTGATCTGGTCAATACTTTTTCTCAATACTGGTTTTGGAGGTTCAACAGAAGCAGTTTGCCTTCACCTGGGAAGGCCAACAATACACCTTCACTGTCCTACCTCAGAGGTATATCAACTTCCAGCCCTATGTCATAATTCAGGCAGGGACCTTGATTGCCTTTCCCTTCCAGAAGATGTCACAGTGGTCCATTACATTGATGATGTTATGCTGATTGGATCTAGTAAGGAAGATGTATCAATGACTCCAGACTTACTGGTAAGACATTTGCATGCTAAACCAAAAACCCTTTGCTGTTGAGTCAATTCTGACTCATGGTGACTCTATAGGACAGAGTAGAACTGCCCTATAGGATTTCCAAGGAGCACCTTGTGGATTCGTACTGCAGACCTTTTGGTTAGCAGCTGTAACTCTTAACCACTGTGCCACCGGGAGTTCCATATATGCATGAGAAGTTAATCTGACAAAAATTCAGGTGACTTCCACTTCAGTGAAATTTCTAGGGATCCAGTGGTGTGGGGCATGTCAAGATATTCCATCTAAAGTGAAGGATAAATTGTTATATCTGGGCCCTTTAACTACTAAAAAGGGGGCAGAGGCATAGCAAAGGTGGGGGGGCAGAGGGGACATAAGTCCAAGGGAGTGCCAGACACAGTGCAGAATGACATCCCGAGGTGCCAGTGACATCACTAGGGGATGCAGGGGTGCAGGCCACACTGGATGATGCTGTCAGAGGGGGTGACATCACACAGTCCAGACGTATGTCCAAGACCAAACTATGTAGGCCTTGAGCTGCTCCAGGAAAAGCCTGTGTCTGTTTTAGCCATGTTTCAGTGCTGCTTTTTCATGTCGAGGCTCTCAATGTCTGCCAGGATGATTCACCAGCCTGGAGGCACTGCTCCTGCCTGTCAGCAAGCCAGCTGCCCGGGGCACGGATGTGGTGGGAAATTAGTGCGTGGGCAGCGGGTGTGCTCTGTTTCTCTTTTTCATTGCTGCTATCAATGTCTATTTATCTTGAAATTTGAGTTGAAGAAGGAGCAACTTAGAGATTGCTCCTGGGCACTCATTACCCTCACTATGCCCCTGAAAGGATGCACAATGCCTGGTGGGCCTCTTTGGATTTTGGAGGCAACGTATCCCTCATTTGGGTGTGCTACTTTGGCCTAGAGATCAAGTGACTCAAAAAGCTGCTAGTTTTGAGTGGGGCCCAGAACAACAGAAGGCTCTGCAACAGGTTCAGGCTGCTGTGCAAGTTGCTCTACCACTTGGGCCATATGATCCAGCTGATCCAATGGTACTTGAAGTGTCAGTGGCAGATAGAGACGCTATTTGGAGTCTTTGGCAGGCCCCTACTGGTGAGTCACAGTGCAGACCCTTAGGATTTTGGGGCAAAGCCCTGCCATCCTTTGCAGATAAATATTCTCCTTTTGATAAACAGCTTATGGCTTGTACTGGGCCTTAGTAGACTGAATGCTTAACTATGGGCCACCAAGTCACCAGTCAGCCTGAGCTGCCCATCATGAACTGGGTGTTATCTGACCCACAGAGCCATAAAGTTGGAAGTGCACAGCAGCACTCCATCATTAAATGGAAGCACTATATACGAGATTAGGCGTGAGCAGGACCTGAAGCCACAAGCTGCAGAAGGAAGTGGCCTAAATGCCCATAGTCTCCACTCCTGTCATATTACCTCCCCTTTCCCAGGCTACACCTATGGCTTCATGGGGAGTTCCTTACGATCAGTTGACTAAGGAAGAGAAAACTCACCCTTGGTTTACAGGTGGTTCTGCGTGATACGCAGGCACCACTTGAAAGTAGACAATGGCAGCACTACAGCCTCTTTCTGGGACCTCTTTGAAGAACAGTGGTGAAGGGAAATCCTCCTGGTGGGCAGAACTTTGAGCAGTGCACCTGGTTGTTCACTTTAGTAAGAAGGAGACACGGCCAGATATGTGATCATATACTGATTCATGGCTGTGGCCAATGGATTGATGGATGGCCAGGGACTTGGAAGGAACATGATTGGAAAATGGGAGACAAGAAGGTATGGGGAAGATGTATGTGGATGAACCTCTCTGAATGAACCAAAGAAGTGAAGATATTTGTGTTTCATGTGAATGCTCACCAAAGGGTGACCTTGACAGAGGAGGATTTTAACAATCAAGAGGATAGGATGATGTGTTCTGTGGAAATCAGTCGTCCTCTTTCCCCAGTCACTCACACTATTGCCCAATGGATTCATGAACAAACTGGCCATGGTGGCAGGAATGGTGTTCATGAACGGAATCAGCAACGTGGACTTCCACTCACCAAGGCTGCCTTGGCTACAGTCATTGCTGAGTGCTCAATCTGGCAGCAGTAGAGATCAATGCTGAGTCCCCGATATGGGACCATTCCTTGAGGTGATCAGCGACCAACCTGGGTTTAAGTTGATTACGTTGGACCACTTCCATCGTGGAAAGGGCAGTGGTTTTTTCTCACTGGGATAGACACTCACTCTGGATATGGATTTGCCTTCCTTGCATGTAATACACATATATAGGTATAGGTATAGGTATAGGTATAGGTATAGGTATAGGTATAGGTATAGGTATAGGTATAGGTATAGGTATAGGTATAGGTATAGGTATAGGTATAGGTATAGGTATAGGTATAGGTATAGGTATAGGTATAGGTATAGGTATAGGTATAGGTATAGGTATAGGTATAGGTATAGGTATAGGTATAGGTATAGGTATAGGTATAGGTATAGGTATAGGTATAGGTATAGGTATAGGTATGTATTGTCTATATTTAGGGATTCTGTATGGTTTAGGAAGATGTGTACCAAGTTGACAAGGGGTGGATAGCGATGGTTAAGGTTATGTGGCAAGTTGGCTAGGCCATGATTCTCAGTGGTTTGACAGATATCATGTAATCATCCTCCATTTTGTGATCTGATGTGAGCAGCCAATCAGCTGAAAGGGAAGTTTCCTTGGGGGTGTGACCTCAATCCAATATATATGAATGTTCTGGTAAAGGTTGCTCTCTCTTAATTCTTCATCCATCTAGTTATCCTCTGACCTCTGGTTCTTGGGACACGAGCCAGCAGCCTGCCACCTGACCTACAAATTTTGGGATTCACCAGCTCTTACAGCCTTGTGAACCAGCAGCTTACTACTTCACCTGCCCAGTTTGGGTTCATCAGCCCCTGCAATGTTCATCATTCCCCACGATTCAGGAGAAGCCTCCAGCCTGATCCCTGATCCATAGATTTGGGACTTGCCAACCTCCTCAACTGCGCCGTTGCCTTGAAATAAATCTCTCCCTATATATTTATATATATTATCCACTGGTTTTGCTCCTCCAGAGAACCCAGACTAAGACATTCTTCCTCTGTTTTTGTTTTCTCTTTCTGTAATTACTATTAATCAGATGTTGGAGATCTTAGATTGATCCTGATATTTTATCTTTTCTTTCCTATTTTCTGACTTTTTGCTATTAAAAAAAAATTTCTAAGATTAACTTTATTTTCTCATCTTTCTATTGAATTTTCTACTTTAGGCGTGTTGTGCAATTCAAAGAAATAATTTACAGGGGACTTTGAGGACCTAAATCTATAATATTTAACTTCAAAATTTATATGAAACTTGAAATCAGTGATTTTAGTGTTTCTTCCCCGCTCCCCCCGCCAGTATGCCCAGTTTAACAAATGGAGGTGCTGGTTATGAGAAAGAACTTCTCCCATGTAATACAAGTCTTTCTGCTTCCAGATCAGTTGTCTTTTCACCACAATGTCATGCCTTTTCACATTACTGTGGCTAAAACTTTGTTTCAATTCTAATAAAGGACACTTTTCTATTTAGCTTCTGAGCGAAAATAAACGATGAAGACTGGTTGGGGCACCATTAAAAAACAGACACTTAATGTAATGAATGGTAAGTTGCTGTGAAGTCAATTTCAACTCATGGCGACCCCATGTCTTACAGAGTAGAATTGAGCTCCCAAGGGTTTTCTTAGCTGTAATCTTTATGGAAGCAGATTGCCAGGGCTTTCTTCTGCTGTACCTTTCGGTTGGTAGCCAAGTGCAAACCATTTGCACCACGTAGTGCCTTTTCTGTCCCTGACTTACACTGTGACTTTGGCAAGCCATTTTGTCTTTCTAGACCGTGGTTTACTCGTCTACAGACTACAGAGGTTGGAGCAGGTAGTTGCCTTTCAAACTGTGTTCCTCAGAGCCCTAGAGGCTCCATGAAGTGCCTTGGGGCTGGATAGCTTGGAGGAAAAACCCAAAAAATCCAGTGCCGTTGAGTTGATTCCGACTCATAGTGACCCTATAGGACAGAGTAGATCTCCTTATAGAGTTTCCGAAGGGAAAAAAAAAAAAAAAAAAACCTTGGAGGAGGGGGCTGAAATAGGCAGAGGGAGTGGGGCTGTGACCCCTCACTCTACTTCTACCTGATCAGTTCTACTTTGATTTGTTTTATGTATTTGGTTTTCATGTAAGCCTTTGTATGTAAAAAAAGAAAAGTTTCTGTGGCTAAATGTTTGAGACTTACTGGACCCAAGCTCTCTAGGTATTCTTTCAGCAATGTATTTTTCTACTTCTCTGACTAGAGATGTTCTTTCAGAGACTCCCTTAGACAGGCTCAAATTTATATCTGGTCAAGCCCTCTGGAGCTCCTATAAATTAGGGTGCACATCCAGATAATTACCATTTTGGAATTCTAAGCACTTAAACACAAGTCAGTCCTTATAACCCCTTTTTAAATCAATTGCCTCACTGCAGACATGGTCACTCAATATATGGTATTGCATGCCAGTAAAACAGAAAACTTGATCCAGCCATTTTCCAGATTAAATGGTACAAACAGGTTAAAACCAGAATCTCAGTGGTAATTCTGCTGGCAGAATCCTGGTCTGTTTACAGAAGAGTCAAAATCTGGATGTTATGCCAGGCACAGAGACAGACGCAACAAACACCTTTCATCCCCCGGTGGCTGGCTCTTGGCTCTGGAGAGGGGCAGAACAGATGACTTGGGGTCCCTTGCCCTTGGGAAGGAAACTATTTTTTTCCCCCTCTGTTCAACCATGTTTACTAATCATTAGAGTAAACAATAGATCTAGGCCAAACATAGTATCCAATCCTGGGCCTGGGAGTGAGTAGATTGATGCTGGAGTTTGAGATTAAGAAAGCCAAGGTCAGCCTTGGCTTCCTCAGAGGACCAGAAAGGGGGATTCTCCAGGACACACCTGCTTCGAAAAACAGCCTGATAACCTGAAGGCCTAGGCCCAGCATAGCTTTTAGGGCTCTTTAAAATTGGAATGACCTTCCTGGAAAGCCTTAGAAATTATGTGAACACAGAAGAGCCACTTTCCCAGGATCACTCACAAATCAGTACTTTCTCTCTCCCAGTCTACTGTTGTACAGAACTTAGATCTGTCTCCACAGGAACGGGGAACTTAAATTAAGTAGCAGACAAGGAACAAAGTTTCCTCCTGAAGGAGGGGAAGGTAGGAGGTTTTTCTACCTTGGGCCATTCATTGCTCCATTAGCCAAACCCAGGGCATTCAGACCGGAGACTTCAGAGAGTATTTGATGGACCCAGCAGTCCTCTTCTGCCTCTCTAGTTCTCAGCCCACACCTGTCTGTGCCTGTTATTAGCTCTATCTACAATTAAAAACACAACCCTCACTAACATACCCCAGGAAGAAAGGCCTGGCTATCTAGGTACTTCTGAAAATCAGCCAGTGAAAACCCTATAGATCACAACAGACCGACCCCATTGTGCATGGGGTTGCCATGAGTCGGCGGTTGACTCAATGACAGCTAACAACAACAAAACATGCCGACACACAGTCCTTGTGTCATCTCTCTCCCGAAGTGTTTATGTCGTGTTTATTACTGACAGAGGACCTTGCCCTTTCTGAGGTTGACCATCTGTGGCTGTGCTGACAGTAATGGGGTACTTGCACATGTCATTTACTGACGTAAATATTCTTTCAATTAATGAGCATCCATGGAGAGACAAAGCCCGTTTCTAGCCTCACAGACCACAGAGTGTGGTTTCAGGAAAATGCACGTTGGGCATCTGGTCAAATAAAGCCATCACCAGCCCACAGGACAGTCTCAAGAGAGATAACTGTCCCTGTCCTCTGCAACTGTTCCTGGAGAGCAATTTGCCCTTGAATCCTTCGTACCATCCCTAAATTGACAATTCCATTTCCTCCTACCCCGCCCCCTGCCCCAAAGAGCTGCCAAACCGAGAGTTCCATTTGAGAGGGCAGCAGGATAATAGGTGAGTTCCATCCATCCGTCAGAGATAATGGTCGAAGACACTCGGGAAGCCTTTTGTCTGCTGGTTTCCCTGAGGATGCCAGCTAGGGACCTGGGGTATTTACACTGCCTTTGTGTGTGTGTGCTTTTAAAATCAGTCCTCTTGTTTACTCTTCTGCTGTCACCCAGGCTGTTTACTACCTTTGGAAGGGCCAGGCCACTAAGTCAATACGCATTAAGACCCAACATCAAAATGTCATAATGCGAATGAGCAGAATTGGAAAGGCCAGGGACATTGGCTGCTCTGTTGGGTCCTGTTTAGTCTGAGGGTAATGAAGAGCTCACAGATGACCTGATTTCATTAAAGTAGGTCAGACTCAGCTGAAAAGCGGCTATGACTCTCACCCAGTTATACAGTGAGCCCTCCTTCCCTCCCTCCCTCCCACTGCCCCGCCCCCATCTTGGGGCTTGAATGCTTTCTGGGAATTAACCCTGAGTTCTGTCAATACAGTAGCTAAATCTCCATGGAATAATTGGTCCTTTTCCCTTTGGCTTCTGTTTGTGCAGCAGTGAGGCCAGGCCTGGGAGAGAGAGAAGGGGGGTGAAAGGATGGGGAAATCTGAAGTTGCCTTTTGGAGGACGATGTGGGGAATATAAGATTCAGTGGTAGCAGATTTTTCTCTCGCCAGACATTCTGAGTTACAGCATCTTATCTGAGGACTGACTGTGTTCATGGAAGCAGCTGAGCTGACTCAAAGAGGAGTTATCAGGTAAACAAGGCTTTCAATGTGTCCAGACTCACGAGCAACACACAGGCCATCTGCATCTTCAGAAAGTTCCCTGTGGGGAGGAGGAAAGGGGCCAGATGAGAGTGGAGGGGGAAGGAGTGGTGTTTGAAGGCCTGTTGGAGGAGAAGAGACTGTCCTCCTTCTGGTGGCTCTGGAGGGAGAGACTGGGTCAACGGCGAGTGTTTCAGGCAAGCTGATTTCAGCTCATCTACCTGGAAGAAGGCATTTCTAACAACTATTGTTGTCAGGAGACCTGGTGGCGAAGTGGTTAAGAGCTCAGGCTGCTAATCAAAAGGTTGGCAGTTCGAATCCACCAGCTGCTCCTTGGAAACCCTGTGGGGTAGTTCTCTGAGGGTCACTACGAGGGGTAATTCTCTGAGGGTCACTATGAGTCAGAATTGACTTGATGGTCGTGGAACTGGCTCCCAGCTCACGGTGACCTCACGCACCAGACCATTTTCACTAGCTAATTTTTTAGAAGTGGATCATCAAGACTTTCTTCCTAGTCTGTCTTAGTACTAGAACTGTCCAAAGATTGAGTGGGCTATCAGATGAGATAATTTAAATGTTGTATTTTATTTAGTGTCTGCTGTGTCTCAAACCTTGCACTGGGCACTTTATGCACTTTTTCTCTGAGCTCCACAGCATCTCAGTTGAAGATGATAGATGAGGAAACTGAAGTTTAGAAATATAAAGTGATTCATTGAAACCCAGTGCCTGGCAGAGCTAGGATTTGAACTCGGATCATTCTACGCTCATGCATTTCCCACTCCTGCTGCCGCTCTTCTCTTGCTCAAAAGCAGGAGATTTGAGCATTGATGGGATTTTGCAAAGGGGATTCAGGCAACAGATGGATGTTGGACTAGATGTTTTCTCCAGAAAAGTTTCTCGCGGAAAATTGTGAGACTTGAGAATTGAAAGTTCAGATTTCTTACTCCTAAAGAACCTGGGAAGAAGGCACTTAGAAGAAAATAGCAACAATATGATACCTTCTCCCTCACCCCCTCCTGGCCCAAATCTTCTCAGCCTTCTAGCTCCATCTCCTTTGGGCAACTTCTCTGAACACCTCAGCCCTGACCAGCCACCTGTTTGGAGCATCCACTGGGCCAGTTTCTCTCTGGACACTGAGATCTCTGGGCACTGGGTACACGGTTTCCTTGGCTGAGGCCTGTTCACCCTGAGAACTGGTCTGAATCATGGGCATCCCTGAGTCCTATACAGCAGCAGGAAAAGGCTGTGGACACAGAACTGGTTTCTGAGGACAAACTGGGTGGCACCCCTCCACTTATACCTGGAGGTAGCAGGCCAAAATATCTCCTAACAGAGCTTTGCAGTTGGAGACATCGGATAGGTTTTAGTTTTCTTTCTGGCTCTAATTTGGTCTCTGCCTCTGCCTGTGAGCCTTGAGCCAGCCACTTTCTCTGAACCTCAGCTTTCTTTTCTATGTAATGCGGGTAGTAACATACATCTTAGAGATCATATGAAATCATGCATGTAAAAAGGCTCAGTGACCTGAGAGGTGCTGAACAGATGTGAAAAATACCCTGAGGCATCAGTAACCAACTTAAACTAATTTAAGCGAAAAAAAAGGAAATTATTATAAGGAGATTAGAATGTTTCTCAGGAGACAATTGGATCACAGCCCCAGGAAGGACTTGAACTCAGGACTTTAAGTCCTTAGGAAACCCCAACAGTATTCTCTTTCTCTTAGCTCAGCTTTTTCCTGTGCCTCTGTTTGTTTCTGTTTCTCTGTTTGCTGGTCTTTGTGACGTAAAACATGGCTGCCCCAGGGCTCCTGGATTTATATGTCACAGGCCCAGCCACAGCAGGAGATTCCCCTTCTTTTCTATTTGTCTCTCAATTCCAAAACCCTGGGAAGGGACTTGATTGACCCAGTGTTGTGAGGTAATTATTTCTAGTCCAATCATCTATGACCAGCAGGGCAGAGTTACCTTGTACAAGCGAGGCTGTGGGGCCTTCTCCCTATGGTTAGGGGATGGTGGTGGTGGTGTACCTGGAGAAGAGATGGGGAAATTAGTAGTTCCTGGGCTAGATAGGCATCTCATAAGTGTCCGTCACACTTGTTCTGGCTATCTAATGCTGCACAGCAAATTACCCCAAACTTTAGAGGCTCACAACAGCCATTTATTATGCTCTCGATTCTGTGGGTCAGGAATTCTAAGGGGGCACAACAAGGATGACTTGTTCCTGCTTCACGATGTCTGGTCTGGATTGGAAGGCTGGGTGCTGGAATCAGCTGAAGGCTTGCTTGGTCACATGTCTGAAGGTTCATGCTGGCTGTCGGCTGGGGGGCCTCAGTTCTTCTACACATGGGCTTCTCCATGTAGACTCTCCATGTGGGCTAGTTTGAGCTCCCTCACAGCCTGGTAGCTGGGTTTCAAGGGTAAGTTTCCCGAGAAAAAGAGCCAGGCCGAGGTTGAATTGTATGTCAATACTTGAAAGTCATACACTGTCACTTCTGCCACATTGTTCTTGTTGGAAGCAAGTGACTAAGCTTGGCTCATATTCAAAGGGAAGGGAAATTAAACCTAAACTTTTGATGAGAGGACAGACAAGTTCTAGAAAAACGTGGGACTAAAGATACTACTGTGGCCTTTTTGGGAAAATTCAATCTGCTATAGTATTTATAATCTTTACCATTGGGTTCTAACATTGCTTCATAAGTAAAAACTTGAAAGATTTATAGGGTTACATCAAAGGTTTCCCAAACTTTTTAGTTCATGGCACCTCTAGGCCAAAAGAAAAACCTAGCAGTTCCTTTTATCAAGCAGTTACATGCAAACAACTCAATAAGTGTGTATGTCCTAACCAATTAGTAGCCATTTGAAAAAAGAATGCACATAAACTGGAAGAAAAAAGTAACATTTTTATTTCATTCTTAAATAAGTACAAGTACTTACTAACAGGATGTGTGAGCCTGTTGGGTACTGCACAACTTCTAAAATCTTAGAACCAGATTAGACGCCACCATTCTCATCTCCTGTCGCATGGTGATTTTCACACAGCGCGTGTGTATCATTGCAACCATCAAAAACTCAGCTTTGCAAAGTTAGGATGTCACTGAAAGGAATGCAGCATAATCCAATATTTGAAAAGTGAACAACCTTGAGCTTATAGTTTGTGTGCTGTCCGATGGATGTTGGGTATTGCTCCGAAATTTTAAATACTCTTCAGTGCCCCTGCGAATTTGTTTTGGGGCCCCAGGTACCTCAGTACACAATTTGGGAACCACAGGGTTAAACACAGTAGGTTCAGGATAGTTGTTAGCTGCCATTGAGTCGGCCCCTGACTCATGGTGACCCCAAGAACAATGGAACAAAATGCTGCCTGGTCCTGCACCATCCCCACGACCAGTTATGGATCAGACCCTTGTGACTCATAGGGTTTTCATTGGCTGATTTTTGGAAGTAGATCACCAGGCCTTTCTTTCTAGTCCATCTCAGTCTAGAAGCTCCACTGAAACCTGTTCAGCATCATAGTAATATGCAAACCTCCACTGACAGATGGGCGGTGGCTGGGCATGAGGTACATTGACCGGGAATCAAAACTAGGGTATCCTGTATGGAATGCAAGAATTCTACCATTGAACCACCCCTGCCTTACAGGTCCAAAATTAACCAAAAGGAAAAAACAAAAAACTTGCTATGGAGTTGATTCCGACTCATAGGGACTGATTAATAAGTCAGGGATATGGTGTCTCCACAGACACAGACATCCAACCTCCTGACAAGGGCATCCATATTTTAATCTTTTTGGGTATACAGAACTTAAGTAATTCTGAGTCCTAGGTGTTCAGCTGATTTGTCTACACTTGCTAAGTTTTGAGGAATCGCGTTGGCTTTCTTTTATGTGTAACAGGTAAGAAACAACACTCTCTTCCCCCTCTCCCAAATGGTGAGCTGTGAGTTACACATGGCCTCGAAGATATTGACAAGGGCCTGGAAATGTCATATGTTGAGACAGAGGAAATGATATAATATGAGAAGGAATCTGAACCATATACATGTGGAGAAACTTGCCCAAGCCAGGTCACACTGGTAAGGAAAGACAGAACATAGTCTCATTTCAATTGTCAAGTTGAAACCAATATTCTTTTCACTAGTCTATAATAAAAAAAAAAGAAACCCATTGCCATTGAGCCAGTTCCAACTCACAGCGGTAGTGTCGCCTAATACCAGCCAAAACATTGTATTGAACAGTAAAAAAAAAATCGAGAGGAACCCGCCTCGCCTCCAAACCAAAATAGTTTCTGAAATTCCCAAAGTTAAATGAACCTAGAACATTGACATAGTCTCCAAGGCAATTTCTTATTTAGCTCAGAAGTTTATGTGTGACCTCAATAAGTTCATTTGATGGCTTTTTGTTTCTTTAAATAAAGCAGTGAGGTATTAAGAAGATATTTTTCTCTCAGTTTACTTAGCAAATTTCAAATGAAAGAGGAAATATACATGCCATTTAGAGTTCATCACCCTACTCAACTAAAACAACAATGGCCCAATTTCTCTCTCTGTCTGTTTCTCAGAATTCTCAGCCAAGACAATAGAAGTCATGTGATGTGACCGAGAAATTGGGCCAGCTAAAAATAGAAGGTGCATTCTACCAACTTCATTAGAAAGTTGAAGTTTCATTGTTGATTGCAGTTAATTTATCTCTGCCATGGGCGTGAGGGCGCAGGGCAGCAGACAATTACAGACTCCAGGAGCTGGAGGGGCCCTGTCCTCTGGTTTTACTTCCTCCTGTCTGTGCTATAGCACCAGGATGAGCTCATCTGGACCCCAGTTAAATTTTCCAGCATCAGGGAACTCTCTTCTCTGGGAGCCACAGTTGTTAGCTGTCCTTGCGTAGGCTCCAACTCCTGGTGACACCACGTTACAGAGTAGAACCGCTCCATAGGGTTTTATGGAAGGAGCCCTGGTGGTGCAGTGGTTAAGTGCTTAGCTGCTAACTGAAAAATCAGTTGTTTGAACCCACGAGCTGCTCTGTGGAAGTAAGATGTGGCAGTGTGCTTCTGTAAAGATTATATAGTCTTGAAGACCCTATGTGTCAGTTCTACGCTGTTTTATAGGGTCGCTATTTTTTATGGGTTGGAGGAAACTCTGGTGGCGTGGTAGTTAAGAGCTATGGCTGCTAACCAAAAGGTTGGTGGTTTGAATCCACCAGGCGCTCCTTGGGAACCCTATGGGGCAGTTCCACTCTGTGCTATATGGTCATTATGAGTCGGAATTGACTCAAGAGCAACTGTTTTTTTTTATGGGTCAGAACTGACTTGATGGCAATGAGCTTTATTTTTTGTTTGTTTATTTTAATCTTTGCAGGAGTAGATTGCCAGGTCTTTCCTTCCATGGAGCTGCTGGGTAGGTTTGAACCACCAACCTTTTGGTCAGCAGCTGAGGGAAACCGCTTGCACCATCAGGGCTTCTGGGAACTGTTGTAGTTGTGAAAAATCTCTGGCTTCACCTTCTTTCCAATCAGGGTACTCAATGTCAGCTTTAAAAAATAGAAAACGAAGCTCCCCAGCCTCATACATACAACCTGTCATGTGTACCTTTGTACTTGCTGAATTCTGAGCAGGTCTTAGTAAGCCTGGTCTAAAGAGTTGGAAGTTGTTAGAGGAGGCTGCCAGTTTTGTAGACGGAAGTCTGGTCCAAGTCCTCTCTCACTCCTCCCTTCGACAAACATGTACTGAGCACCCACCATGTGTGAGGCATTCAGGAAATAGAAAGACCAACAGTATACACTTCCAGGCCTGGAGGGGTTCACAGTGTAGAGATTCTGAGGAAGGCGAGGCCAGGCCCAGAACTCTCAGACCTGATTTCTTTTGAGGGTGATGAAGGGAATCTAACCATCTTTTCCATTTATTCTCCATATTATGGTTTACAAACTGCTTCATTTGAATCTCCCAGTAACCTTTTTTCCCCATTTTAGCAATTTTTAAGTGTACAATTCAGTGATATTAATTACATTCTCCATGTTGTACTACCATCACCGCTGTCCATTTCCAAAAGTTTCACATCACCCCAAACAGAAGCTCAGTACCTTTCCAGTAATAACTCCCATTTCCTCCTCCCTCCCAACACTGGTAACCGCTAAGAGACTTTTGTCTGCATGCATTTACCCATTCTAGATATTTCACATAAGTGAGATCATACAACATTTGTCCTTTCCAAAACCAAACCCGTCACATCGACTAGATTCTAACTCATAGCGGCCCTATAGAGCAGAGTAGAACTGTCCCATAGGGTTTCCAAAGCTGTAATCTTTACAGAAGTAGACTGCCACATCTTTCTCAAGCAAATCTGCTGGTGGGTTCGAATTGCTGACCCTTTAGTTAGCAGCCAGGCACTTAACCACTGTGCCACCAAGGCTCCATTTGTCCTTTAGTGCCTGGCGTATTTCACTCAGCATAATGTTTTCAACGTTCATGCTTGTAGTAACATGCCTCAGGACTTCGTTATTCTTTATGGGTGAGTAATATTCTGTTGTATGAATATATCACATTTTGTTTATCCATTCATTGTAGATTGTCACATGGGCTATTTCTACCCAACAATCTTTGGAGGTAGGTGTTCTTATCCGGGAGCCCTGGTGGCGCAGTGGTTAATAGCTCAGCTGCTAACCAAAAGGTTGGCAGTTCAAATTCATCAGGTGCTCCTTGGAAACCCTAGGAGGTAGTTCTACTCTGTCCTATGGGGTTGCTATGAGTCAGAGTTGACTCAACGGCGATGGGTTTAGTTTGGTTTGGTGTATTCTTATGCTTGTTTTACAGATGAGGAAGTTGAGTCCCCGAGAACCTTTTCCCTTTAGGTCGGGTGGTTTGTCAGCTGTCTGAGGTCCGTCCTTCCGATGTTGTAGAAGAGGCTGAACACTCTAAACCTGGACTCTCACTAGAGGAGAGTGTTTGGGATGGGGGTGAGTATGTTTAGGCCCAGCTGCTCTTCCTGATGTTAAAATAATAGGAATAGAACTTGAATGGGGATGCACAAACTCTTTCATTTTCATCTGAGTTGGGACCAGTTGAGAAGTAGATACAGGAGTTGTTAGATGGAGACACAAGTCTTAGCCTTATTACTGATGAGACCGGCTTGAGGAGCACGGCCAGGCACTAAGGCCACAGTGAGACTTCCTAATGCCTGTCCCCTGTGCCTCAGCCCAGACTACACCTCAGAACAACCTGCTGAGGAAGAGTTGGAGGCCCCTGAGCTTTAATATTTTCCCATGGTTGCTGCCTTGCCCCCATCAGACCCATTTGTGGGAACCATGAGAGATGGAGCTCCAATTCTGTGTGTAGCAAGCAGGCCGGGCCCTGGCTTTGACTGTTCACCCTATGGAGTACGGGCAGATTAAAGCCGCTGGTCAACTGGCCTGGGGAAAGGGCGGAGTCACCATGTCCTGTCTCACCAATCAGGTAAGTCCCTGCTCCTTCCTTAGGGAGGCATGAGTGAAGAGAATGGAAGAGAGCTGGAAAGCCTCACTTCTACATGATTCCCTTTTGGGAGAGGGTGCATGGGATCCCCTGACGCTCACCACGAAGGTGGCTGCCTCTTGTTTCACCTTGAGTTTGCCCTGAGGTGTGGGACGCATGCTTCCCAATCTGGCATTTCACTGTGCCAACCGCTCACATGGTGCTCAGACAGTGTTCACTGAATGAACTGTGATGCTAAACTGAGCTGTGGATGAGACCCAAACCACAAGTCGACACACAAAGAATGGATTCCTCAGTATTGTCTAGGACTGCGGAAGGCTGTGGCATTGGTGGCCTCACAACAGATGACGGGGGTTTTCCTGAGAGCAGCTGGCCCCACCTGCTCTACAGGTGTGGTTTCAAGTCTCCACTAGTCAATGGAGCCGCTTGTCAATCAGACAGCCCCACTCAGTCACCACCTGGTGTTCTCTTGGACAGCTTCTCTGTGGGCAGCTGGCAAAAGGAGAGCTTTGGAGCAGGAACACTTAGCAGGAATGCTGGGAGGAGGGTATTAGAATCGCTTGCTTGTGTATTTTTAAGATACATATGCCTGCCACAAGCTCTCTCCTGTCTGGAAGCTAAGCTAGACCAGCTTAGTGTTAGAATATCTGGAAATGGGGATACTTTATGCAGTTTTTCTTTTTTTAAACCCACTGGGGCAGATAATAGAATCTTGGGAGTATCACCAGGAGATCTTATAGCTTTCTCCTGTTTCTACTTTTCCTGTTCTCTCCACGTTCCCCTTCCTCTGCTTATTCTAAAATATGGAGTCTGCTGCTGGATGACTCTTCCTGTAACTGCCCTGGGCACCTCATTTTCTTCCTTTCCTCGCTGTATCTTCTTCCACAGTCCTTAGGTAAAAATAGAGCCCTATTCCAGAGTAAGAAAGGACCTTGGAGTTCTTGTCTGGTCTCTGCATTTTACAGATGATGAAACTGAGGCCCAGAGTGGAAAAGAGACTTCTTACACATTCTAGCTATGTATTGACAGGTTCAAATTGAATTTGTAGAAACTGTATTTCAAAGCAGAGTGGAAGAAGCATTCGCTAAGCCACAGCTCATTGTGCATAAGGTACTGTCCTCAGCATGGTCCTAGTTAAGCTCAGGGACCTGTAGCATGTACTCTTTGGAGGGTGTGGCACATCACTTTGCCTCCCCCCAGTGAAATCGCCTGTAAAATGAAGACATTTGGCTTGTTCGCTCACAGGATTGCCCCAGGGGTAAGTGAACTAGTATGTGTGGAAAATAACTAGTATTTATACCTGGTAGACAGTGTGTCAATAAACATACATTTATTTCCAAGAGGCAAAACACAGAGTGTAGTAGTTAGGATGTGGGTTTTAGAGCCAGATTTCCTGGGTTCTGATTCTAGCTCTGCAATTTGCTACCTGTGTGATCCTGGGCAAGTTATTTTCCTTCTCTGAGACTCAAATTTCTTGTCTGTAAAAGGAGGATAATAATCATACCACCTCATTAATCCAATTAAATGAGGATTAAATCATTTAGTCACCAAGATTAGTAACTGGCATTTAAATGTCCAGTAAATGTTGGCTGCTATTGGCAAACCATGACTGGTATTGTTGTCACTGTTACTCCATCTTCTAGAATCTCAAGGGCCCTGAATAATAAATTAGGCAGAGTACCTACAGAAGCGTGGACTAATGAACTCTTTCTCCTGCTCAGCATCACTGAGGGCCTCCAGGAAGATATTGTACAACGATTTTGTCCGGAGTAATGAAAAGAGTATCCCTGCATGGTAGGAAAAACTGGGACTAATGTCCCCTTCAAAGACTCCATGTGTAAAAACAGCACTGTGAATTTTTTTGGTACTTAAATAAATGTGCAAGAAGGCATGGCATCTCTTTTTTCAGATGCTGAAAGCTGTCTTCACCCACTCATTCATTCAATGCTTCCAAAACACCTTCTATGTGTCACGTGCTGCACAGGCACTGGGGACCTGGAGATGGATGAGGTACGGCCTTTGCCCCCACTAGAGATGGACACATAACCCATATTTTCAGGACAGTGTGTCATTTACAATGAATCTGCAAGGTACAGAGTGGGGCAAAGGGTATGCTGTGGCTACTTCCAGGGAGTTTCATGAGAAAAGTCTTCAGAGAAGACAAAATGCTTGTACTGAGTCTTGCAAGACCAGTAGGTGTGTACCTGACAGTACGAGTAGAAAGGCATTCCAGGAGGAGGGAATTCATTTCCTCTATTCCTCCCTGGATGACGTCAAGAGATGGGGAACCTAATGGTTGTGTAAATGCTTTGCAAAATAGTAAACATTACGGACAGACCAACAAATTCACTTCTGAATCTGGCACGTGCCACCATACCTGAGTTATTCTACTAATAATACCGAAACTGAAATGTAAGGGAGTTTATACCTAATATCAGGCAGCCTTCCCGGGCTGAGGAGATGCCTGTCAAGGTGGATCCCTCCATTTTTAAAATGCAGATCAAATGGAGCAAACTTGATTTTCATCTTCACCTCATCTTTTATAAACATTGACCAAAGATGCAACGTTTTTTCCCTCCCCTCCCCCATCTCCAATCCATTCAAATTAAAAAAAAAAGAGATCAAAAACCCCCACCTTGAAAAGCTTCTGGAATCCAATAGCATCTGCTCTCCTTGCATCATTGCATCCATTCCCACATCACAGTCTAGTCAGGTGTGTGTTTCAGTTAACCTGGGATCAGGTATTGAAGGCTGAGCGCCCACCAATTACCTGTATAAAGGCAGGGCCCAGGATCAGAGAATAGAAACAGCCATCATGTTAGGCATGTGTGATTATAGGAGAAAGGAGGAATTCAGGTGGGAGAATTGTGGGGAGGGAGGAGAAAGCAGAGCCCTGGGGATTAGGTGTCCCTGTGGGCTTTGTAGGAGGCCGATTGATCCGACTTGCTCTGATCTGGTGACGACAGGGCTGTTCCAGCAAGGCTCAGGATGCACAGACAGCTTCGGCCTGGCCTGGCAGAAAGAGTAGGGTATTTGCAATTACCGAGTCTTGGGCGAGAATCATGGCGGTGGCTCTAGCCATCTTCATGACTTTGGACAGATCTCAGATTCAGTTTTCTTAAATGAGGCTAAGAAAACTTACTTAAGAGGGTAAACAGAGGTCTGGTTGCACAGTGGTTAAGAGCTTGGCTGCTAACGAAAAGATCAGCAGTTCAAATCTACCAGCTGCTCCTTGGAAACCCTATGGGGCAGTTCTACTCTGTCCTATAGAGTTGCTATGAGTTGGAATCGACTCGATGACAACTGGTTTGGCTTGGTTTTGGTTAACAGGGTAAATAATATAACGAAAGTAAAGGTCCAGCCATATTACTGTCTACATAGCACACAGCAGACGATCAGTACGTGTTAACACGTCAGGTAACTCACCAGGTGCCGCTGAGCTGCATCTGACTCGGGGTGATCCCGTGTGTGTCAGAGTAGAGCCACGCTCCGTAGGGTTTCCAGTAGCCGATTTCTCAGAAGTAGATCTCCAGGCCATTCTTTTGAGGTTCCTCTGGGTGGACTCTAACGTCCAACCCTTTGGATAGCCACAAAGTGTGTTAGCCATTTACATCACCTAGAGCAGCAATATGTCAAGTAGCAAGTATTTATCAGACTTCTACTCAGAGTCTTCCATTTTGTGTTATCATTGCTATGCAACATTAAGTCATTCTCTCATTCAACAAACATGTATTGAGACAAACTGCATGTCCAACACTGAGATATGTCTGGGAAGCAGACGTGAATAAGACTGGTGACTATCCCTTTGGGCTTCACACACCGTGTGCATTCAGATGTTCTTTGTAGTCTCATTTAGAGGGTTGAAACATTGGAAACAACCTGAAAGTCCAACAATAAGTGAATGGCTAAGCAGATGATGTACACACAAAGGAGAATTATTGTGTAGCAATATTAAAAAAAATCATCATATATTAGCTAAAACAGACAGGAACTAAAATCGCAAGTATGTGCATGTGGATAAAGACTCGAGATAATGTGGAAGAAAATAAAAACAGTGTCATAGGATTACTATCGATGCCTTTCTGTTTTAAAATTTTTATACCATGTTGTCATTTTGTTTTTACTCAAGGAAAACAAACAGCCTGCTGTTGGCCTGTAACCCTCCTTCCTCCTTCTTGCTTTGTCCCCATGCCTTGGTCAATAAGCTCAAAAATGGTGGGAATGAGTCTTAGAGGTGAGTGATTTCCAATGTTGGATCCACCATACCCAAGTTTCTGTAATGGTAGTAAGAGATGCCGTGAAGAGCTAAAAATGTTGCCGCGGTATAGGCAAAATTGTCCCTTATCCAGAATTTCTCACTGGAGCTCACATGATTGACCAATTTCTCTGCTTTAGTTGTAATCACATCCACTCAGTGTGGCAACTTGGGTTATCTCAGCCCCGTCAGGAGCTCAGATATGCAGCTTCCTGTGTCTTTGATGTTGAAAAACTGGGAAAGCAAATTAACTGTAACAGTGCAGTTTGTTTAATGGGAAGATTCTTTCCAAAACTTGGGCTCTTTGGAGGAAAGATTAAAAAAAAAAAGCAAAAAAGAGTTAATGCTTTAAATTATGTAAAAGTACCTTTTGGGGTTCTTTTTTTAAAAAAACATTTGTCAAGAAACTAGCTCATTCATTGATGGAACCGACGGTGCTCCATCAGATTGTTCTAAAGGGCTGTTTGAAGAAGAAGATCCAGCAACTTCTTCATCAATACTTAAAAAACTTACAGGGCACTAATTCTTGACTAGGCAGGACAGGAAATTCCAGGGCCACAAAGGTTGCTAACATTTTTACCTGATTTGTCTCCAGATTTAAAGTTATGTGAATGGCTTGTTTGTCTAACTCCACTCTGCCCAAATCAATCTTTCATGGGTCTTCCCAGTAAAGATCACCTTGGGTCAAAGGTCACAGGTCATCATGGTTCTCAAATGCCTACCGAATTGGTAAGATTTCCAAAATGGACAATTACCCAGAAATTAGTGAAGAACAAAAACAAGTATTTCAATAGACTAATTGGGAAAAATGGGTACAGCATGCTTAAAATGTTTCTGATGTTGACGTCATGGCTATCCTTATTAATTTTCATTTTTTCTCAAACCCACCTTTTGATAACATAGAATGATGGAAAGCATCTGCCACTGACATACAGAGTTACTTTGTGTTATAATGGTTGCATAATGACTTGACCAATGTGACATTCATCTCCCTTCATGCACAAGTGTGTGTGTGCTCACACACCTAACACATAACTTCAGACCAGACGTACAGTATCATACAAAAAGATTTCCCTCAAGTAACTAATTCAAAACCAACAGGGGCTTTTAAAAAATATAGTAGTTTTGTAGCTTATTCCTGGCTTCTTAGGGGGTAAATGTATTGGTTTTGATTTAACAAAAGATCCAAGTGTTCGTAGAAGCAAGCAAAAAATAAATAGGGGCATTTGGATGATATGGCGAGGTAGGAACTGAAAGGTGAGCTAGGGATTGTCTGAATGACATGGTGATTGGGGATGGTGAGTGGAGCAGGCTGGTTGGTTAAATCTGTGCATAGTAAAAATGGAGCCCTGGTGGTGCAGTGGTTAAGAACTTGGCTGCTAACCAAAATGCTGGCAGTTCGAATCCACTGGCCGTTCCTTGGAAACCCTATGGGGCAGTTCTGCCCTGTCCTATAGGGTCGCTATGAGTCAGAATCGACTTGATGGCAATGGGTTTGGTTTGGTTGGTAAAAGTGGAAGCGAGGGAGTTGGTTGTGCACATGACAACTCAGACTTTGCCTTCCTGGAAAGCCAGTGAGTTGCCTTTTGATAAAAGAAAATCATTCCTAATATGAGGAAGGAGAGGGCTCTTAGACTATTATTGCTTCTTCAAAGCATGGCCTCAGAGTGGAAACCTATCAGGATGCCTCATATTTGCCTTTGTGCTGTGCTTTAAAATCAATTTTTTGGCCAGTTTTAACATTTCTATTGTGAATTTTTAGGGCGAGGATTAAAAAGAAATCCATCTGTTAGTATTTATTTTTCTTGTCCTTTGTTAACCAGAAAATCTTAGGAACGTTCCAATTTAAAGTGACAACATCTATTCATTTTGGTCAGGGGCAGCTGCTGCACCTGGGCCATCCCGTTAGGGAGGAGGACACCTTAGAAGGGGAAGAACTTGGTGAGCCCTTCCTACTGACCCTGCTCCCTCCTCTAGTCAGTAGAGTGAGATTCTAAAAATAAAGCCCTGGCCCCACTGTGCTGAACGGATCCATGCCAAATGGCTGTTTATTCCCGTTACTTTAAAGGTGAGGGAAGTAGGTTTTGGAGTGTCTACTACATACTAGACACTGAGCTGGATGCCTTGTCAATCTTCTATAACCTTTGGAATAAAATGGCGAAGCAGGCATTATTAACATCTCTGTTTCAATGAGGCAGAGCAGAGAGGTTAAGTTACTTACCCAAAGTCACTCAGCTAAGTGGCTGGGCTAGGATTCAAGCCAGATGTGTCTTTGTTACTTCTATTAGGCCACTCTTCCCAGAAGCTCTTGAAATTGCCATCCGGAAGAGATGGTGTCCTTGAAAGCCCACCCAACGGGGTATGGGCTTTAGGCTTATTATGCCAGGATGGGGGGTGGGGTGGAGGGAGCAGCCAGATGCTCCAGACATCTCTTAGGTCAAATGAAGCCTGATCCCTTCTCAGCTTGATTTGACCTAGAAGTGGGAAACAGATGGGTCCAAGCTGCCCGAGGGCCGGAGGGAGGCTGAGCAGACAAATGGGTTGTGGCTGAAATCGCTCCTTCTCCAGGGCCTGGGGCTGGAGGGCTGCTTTGATAGCCGAGCTCCAGCCTGAGCCTTTTGACTTATAAAATCTTGGAGAAGAATTCAACTAAGAAACCGGGAGTCTAGAGGGCTCATTCTTTTGGAAGGCAGCAGATCCTTCGAGATCCAGGGCAAATCTGGGAAGATAAGGCAGATGTCAATAGATGAATGATAAACGAGGTGGCGTAGCTGCTGGAAGAGATAGCAGAGGAGATAAACAAGGGCCTAGGAAAGGTGTCCTCGTGGTGCAGTGGTTAAAGCAGTCAGCTGCTAACCAAAAGGTTGGTAGTTCAAACCTACCAGTGGCTCCTTGGGAGAAAGATTCTGCTTCTGTAAAGACTTACAACCTTGGAAACCCTATAGGGTGGCTATGAGTCAGAATTGGCTCCATGGCAGTGGGTTTTAGGAAGGGTGCCTAACGGACGTAATGCTAACTCAACAACAAAGTATTGGCCTACTGCAACATTGGACAGTGGGAGTCTCGGGCTATTTAAAAATGTCCTTTAATTAGATGAGCGAAGTCCCTGGCTGGCACGAACAGTTAAGCACTCATCTACTAGTTGAAAGGTTGGCAGATCGAACCCACCTAGAGGTACCACGGAAGACAGGCTTGGCAATTTGCTTCTGAAAGGCTACAGCCTTGAAAACTCTATGGAGTAGATCTACTCTGCACAAATCAGGTAATCATGAGTCAGAATTGACTAGACGGCAACTAACAAGAACAATTCGATGAAGGCAGGACCTGATTCACAGATTTCTAAACATTGTTAAATGAATGAATGAATGAGTAAATACAGACTTAGGCATTTATTCATTCACTATTCACTCACTCACAGTTTGCCTAGGATGGAAGGAGGAGTATCTTGTGGGACTGGACATTCAGTGCTAAAACGAGCCTCATCTCAGGCAAACCGGAACTAGCTGGTTTTTCTACTTACTGAGACTCCATGATAGACCTGACCCTGGGCCCCTGCTGGAGATATGGAGGTAAATCAGATCCAGTCCCTGCTCTCAAATGAGCCCACGGTATAGTGGCAACAGGTACATATAAGACATTACAGTAAGTGTCAATGTAGGACCAGGTACAAGAGCAAGGCTGTGGAGTCTGAAGCATCAGTGATAGCTTTTAAGAGGGGGAGGAAACACTAGAAGGAAGTCTTGAGGGGGGAGGAACTCCCCAGCTCTCTACGAGAAGCTTTGAAAGGGCCTTGGGCTAAGGGACAGCTGGGACAAAGGTCTAGAAGCTCATATAGCATCGGCTTGTTCCAACGAACAGTAGGTAGCGTATGTGTATGTGGGAGGGAGGTGGCATGTGGGTGACAGAAGAGGAGGTTGTGAGGTTAGAGAGGTATTTGGGGGGGCGGGGTCAGTTGACAAGGTGTAGGCTACGTTAACCAAAAACCAAAATCATTGCCGTCAAGTCAATTCTGACTCATAGTGACCCCACTGGACAGAGTAGAACTGCCCCACAGGGTTTCCAAGGAGCGGCTGGTGAAGTCACACTGCCAACCTTTTGGTTAGCAGCCGTAACCCTTAACCACTGTGCCACCAGGGCTCCAGGCTATGTTAAGAAATATGAAATTCATAACATAGGCAGTAAGGAGCTATTGAAGGTTTTTATAAGCAAGAGAGGTAGATATTATAAAATGTTTCATTCATTCAACAAACGTTTACTAAGCACCTACTACGTGTCAGGCACTGTGCTAAGTGCTGGGATGGTGCGAAGAATGAATGAATAAGTACTTAGCTATCTGCCAAAAAAGTTTCATTAATTTTCCAATCGCAGTGAAACCAAACCCATTGCTGCCTAGTTGACTCTGACTCATAGCAATCCTGATCTCAGTGAGAGCCCTTGAAATCCAGAGAGCAGCTGACACGATGTTTGGGCCTTTGGGCTCTGTTGGAAAAGTCACTCTGCAGTGGGCAATCTACTGAGAAGGCTTCCGACACTGGCTCCAGCCGCCTCCCCCTTATCTGTTTTTCTTTTTCCGAAAGACCTTGAGAACTGTAGTTAATTCCACTACAAAACGGTTACACAATTTCCCCCGGAGAAGGCGAGTTTCCACCTTTGGGGAATGAATAAGCCCTTTCTTTTCTGGATAGCTGACCAACGGAGGCCCAGGCTGGGTACTGCAGGAGGGGCAGAGAAGGGAACAGTAGACCTCGGTCTAATTTGGGGGTAACTATTTATTTTTTCATTAAACAAAGTCTGCATGGCAGGGACTGTGATTGCAGGAGCCCCCGGAGGCCGATAAAGCCAGGTAACGTGAGTCTGCCTGTAGCGGCCCACAAGTGAGCAGCCCTGTGCTTTATGGCAGCCCAACGCGTCCGTTTTCCTGGGGCTTCAGGTCCTATAAATGGTGTCTTTGAGGAGGCTGCCCCAGTGACAGCAGGACCCTCCCTGCAGCACCCACTCGGCCACTGGATTCTGAAAGCGGGATTGTCCCTCCCCAAGCCCTGCGCTCCTGCGACATTCCTCATGCTGACCATTGTCTGCAGAAAGAGACTATTGTCTGGGGCTGACATATCTGCTGACCGAGGCACATGAAACAAGCAGAGCTTTGGAGAAAAAGAAATCCACCCAAAACAACACAAAACCTGAGCCTCGCCCGAGGGAAGGGCTTAGCCTAGGCTTGTTGAATTTCCTGATTTGCTGGTATTCTTCCCAAAAGGAAATGCCCACCACTGCGGGAGGATTGGAGTCTTATCTCTGGGCTGGAAGGACACCATTTGTGCCTTTGTGTCAACAGCACTGAGAGGCCTTGTTTAGGGTTATAAGGCCGGCACTGCTAAGGGCTTGTTGGAAGAGAAAAAACAGAAAAACAGAACAATGTTTACCCAGCAGGCAGCTCCATCCTTTGCGTTAGGAAGTCAGCTGGCTCTCCAGGCCTCTTGGCGGCTGCGCAGCCTCCAGCGAAGTCTTGGTGGGCAGGCAGCCAGCTTAGACAGGTATGCAGGGGCAGCTCTTAAACTACGGAAATGCACCTCTAAACCAACAAACAAAAAAACCAAACCCATTGCTGCCAAGTCCGTTCTGACTCATAACCACCCTATGAACTGCCCCATAGGGTTTTCAAGGCTGTAAATCTTTTTTTTTTTTCGTTTTAAAATTTTTATTGTGCTTTAAGTTAAAGTTTACAAATTAAGGCAGTCGTAGTGGTTAAATGCTACAGCTGCTAACCAAAGGGTCAGCAGTTAGAATCCGCCAGGCGCTCCTTGGAAACTCTATGGGGCAGTTCTATTCTGTCCTACAGGGTTGCTATGAGTCGGAATCGACTCGACGGCACTGGGTTTGGTTTTGGTTTTTTTAATCATACAGAATTTACATATACCTTGCTATATACTCCTAGTTGCTCTCCCCTTAATGAGACAGCACACTCCTTCTCTCCACCCTGTATTTCCGTGTCCATTCAGCCAGGCTCTGTCTCCCTCTGCCTTCTCATCTCCCCTCCAGACGGGAGCTGCCCACATAGTCTCATGTGTCTACTTCAGCCAAGAAGCTCACTCCTCACCAGTATCATTTTCTATCCTATAAAAAAAAAAAAAATCCAGTCCAATCCCTGTCTGAAGAGTTGGCTTTGGGAATGGCTCCTGTCTTGCGCTAACAGAAGATCTGGGGACCATGACCTCAAGGGTCCTTCTAGTCTCAGTCAGACCATTAAGTCTCCTGTTTTTACGAGAATTTGAGGTCTGCATCCCATTGTACACCTGCTCCCTCGGGGGTTCTCTGTCGTATTCCCTGTCAGGCAGTCATCAGTTGTAGCCGGGCACCATCTAGTTCTTCTGGTCTCAGGCTAATGTAGTCTCTGGTTTATGTGTTCCTTTCTGTTCTTTGGGCTCATAATTACCTTGTGTCTTTGATGTTCTTCATTCTCCTTTGCTCCAGGTGGGTTGAGACCAAGATGGCCACTTGCTAGAGTTTAAGACCCCAGACGCCACTCTCCAAAGTGGGATGAAGAATGTTTTCTTAATAGATTTTACTATAAGGCTGTAAATCTTTATGAAAGCAGACCGCCACATCCTTCTCCCATGGAGCAGCTGGTGTGTTCAAACCACCGATCTTCTGGTTAGCAGCTGACCATTTAACCACTGTGCCACCAGGGCTCCTTCTAATGCACCTCTACTGGGCGTTACATAGTCATGTTCCCATTCCCAACCCTCTCCATGCACCTCTGTGGCCTTGACTGCCCAGACCTTCACCCAACATCTTCATAATCCTGAAGTAAATGTTGATGATGATGATGGCTACTGTTACCTCCAACTCATGGTGACCTTACGTATAACAGAACAAAAGATTGCCTGGTCCTTCCTCATCCTCATGATTGCAGGCATGTTTGACTCTATTGATGTGGCTACTGTGCCATTGCGTCTTACCAAGGGGCTCTCACACCCTAGCTGGACTGCTACTTTGCCAGACATGAAGTTCTCCTTCAACAGTTGATCTTTATTAACAATGTGTCCAAACCTAGTGAATCTAACAGTGTTCTGTTGTGATCCACAAGGTTGTCATAGGCCAATTTTCTGAAGTAGATTGCCAGGCCTTACTCCCTGGTCTTAGTGTGGAAGCGCCAATGAAACCTGTCCACCATGGGTGGCCTTGTTGGTATTCGAAATACCAGTGGCATAGCTTCCAGCATCAAGTTGTTCTTGTTGTTAGGTGCTGTCAAGTTGGTTCTGACCCACAGCAACACCATGTACAACAAAACAAAATACTGTCTGGTCCTGCGCCATCCTTATGATCATTGTTATACTTGAGCTTACTGTTGCAGCCACTGTGTCAGTCCTTCTTGTTGAGGGTCTTCCTCTTTTTTGATGCACTTCTACTTTACCAAGCATGACGTCCTTCTCCAGGGACTGGTCCCTCCTGATAACACATCCAAAGCATGTGTACAAAGTCTAGCCATCCTCCCTTCTAAGGAACATTCTGGCTGTACTTCTTCCAAGATAGATTTGTTCATTCTTCTGGCAGTCCATGGTATTTTCAACATTCTTCGTCAAAACCATAATTCAATGGCATCAATTCTTCTTTGGTTTTCTTTATTCATTGGCCAGCTTTCACATGCAAATGAGGAGATTGAAAATACCGTAGCTTGCATCAGACACACCTTAGTCCCCTAAAGTGACAGCTTTGCTTTGCTTTAAAGAGGTCTTTTTTCAGCAGATTTGCCTAGTGCAACGCATCATTTGATTTCTTGACTGCTGCTTCCGTGAGTGTTGATCATGGATCCAAGTAAAATGAAATCCTTGACAGCTTCAATCTTTTCTCCGTTTATCATGACGTTGCTTATTAGTCCAGTTTCGGGGATTGTTGTTTTCTTTATGTTGAGGTGTAATCCATACTGAAGGCTGTGACCTTTGATCTTCATCAGTGAGTGCTTTAAGTCCTCTTCACTTTCAGCAAGCAGGGTTGTGTCATCTGCATAACGCAGAATGTTAGTGAATCCTGATGTCTCATTCTTCATATAGCTCAGCTTCTCTGATTATTTGCTCAGCATAGCGGTTGAGTAAGTATGGAGAAAGGATACAACTTTTCCTGACTTTAAACTAGGCGGTATCCACTTGTTCTGTTTGAAGGACTGTCTTTTGATCAATGTACATGTTCCTCGTGAGCACAATTAAGTGTTCTGGAATTCCCAGTCTTTGCAATGTTACCCATAATTTGTTATGATCCTCACAGTCAAATGTCTTCGCATATTCAATAAAATACAGGTAAACATCTGTCTTAGTCATCTAGTGCTCCTATAAAAAGAAATACCACAAGTGGATGGCTTTAACAAAGAGAAATTGATTCTCTCACAGTCTAGGAAGCTAGAAGTCCAAATTCAGGGCACCAGGTCCAGGCAAAGGTTTTCTCTCTCCATCTCTTCTGGGGGAAGGTCCTCATCATCAATCTTCCCTGGTCAAGGAACTTCTTAGTCAGCGCAGGGACCCCAAGTCCAAAGTAAACGCTATTCTTTTGGCTCTTGTTTTTGATGGTATGAGGTCCACGTGTCCCTCTGCTCAATTGTCTCTTTTATATCTCAAAAGAGATTGACTTAAAACACAACCTAATCTTGTAGATTGAGTTCTGCCTCATTAACATAACTGCCACTAATCCCATCTCATTAACATCATAGAAGTAGGATTTACGGCACACAGGAAAATCACATCAGGTGACAAAATGGTGGACAATTACACAAGAATTGGGAATCATGGACTAGCCAAGTTGACACACATTTTTTGGGGGACCTAATTCAATCCATAACAACATCTTTCTGGAATTCTCTGCTTTTAGCCAAGACTCATCTGACATCAGCAATGATATCCCTCATTTCATGTCCTCTTCTGAAGCCAGCTTGAATTTCTGGCAATTCCCTGTCGATGTACTGCTGCAGCCACTTTTGAATGACCTTCAGCAAAATTTTACTTGCTTGTGATATTATGATATTGTTCGATCATTTCTGCATTCAGTTGGATCACCTTTCTTTGGATCAGGCATAAATATGGATCTCCTCCAGTCAATTGGCCAGGTAGCTGTTTTCCAAATTTCTTGGCATAGACGAGTGAGCACTTGCAGCGCTGCATCTGTTTGTCATCTCAACTGATATTCCATCAATTCCTGGACACTTGTTTTTCACCAGTGTCTTCAGTGCAGGTTGGACCTCTTCCTTCAGTACTGTGAATTCCTGACTTTATGCTACCTCCTGAAATGGTTGAACACTGACTCGCTCTTTTTGATATAGTGGCTCTGTGTACACCTTCCATCTTCTTTTGATGCTTCCTGCATTGTTCAGTATCTTGCCCATAGAATCTTTCACTATTGCAACTTGAGTTTAGAATTTTTCCTTCAGTTCTTTCAGCTAGAGAAATGCTGAGCATAGTCTTCCCTTTTGGTTTTCCAACTCAACGTCTTTGCACATGTCTTATAATATTTACTTTGTCTTCTCGAGACATCCTTTGAAATCTTCTGTTGAGCTCTTTTACATCATCATTTCTTCTGTTAGCTTTAGCTACTCAATGTTCAAGAGCAAGCTTCAGAGTCTCTTCTGACATTGATTTTGGTCTTTTCTTTTTTTTTAATGACCTTTTGCTTTCTTCATGTATGGTGTCCTTGATGTCATCCAGCTCAACTCTACTTTGAGGAGGCAGCTCTTCCCCAGTTGTATTTTGAGTGCCTTCCAACCTGAGGGGCTCATCTTTCGGCGCTACATCAGACAATGTTCTGCTGCTATTCATAAGGTTTTCACTGACTAATTTTTTCAAAAGTAGATCTCCAGGTCCTTCTTCCTAGTCTTAGTCTAGAAGCTCAACTGAAACCTGTCCATCATGGGTGCACCTGCTGTTATTTGAATATTGGTGGCATAGCTTCCAGCATCACAGCAACATGCAAGCCCCCACAGTGTGACAAACTGACAGAAGTGTAGGGGTCCAGCATCATAACAACCCCAAAACCACCACAGTACAGCAAACTGACGGATGGGTATTGAAAACCAAAGGTCAACGCCTGGGAAAGCAGCCATCTTCGAGGCCTTGATCTAGACTTTTGGCCTGGCCTTTTCTGTTCTGATTGCTGTGCCTCAGCATAGATCAGTTGTTAGGTTTTGAGTAGCTCTGCTGGGTGCAAGCAAGGTCCTGAGGCCTCTTGAATTGCTTTGGGGATTAAGCATCAGAGACCCTTGCTACTCAGAGTGTGGTCTGAGGGCCAGCATCATTGGCAGGACAGGGAGCTTGTCTGAAATGCAGCATCTCAGGCTCCACCCCGACCTGCTGCTTCATAATCTGCATTTTAACAAGACCCCAGAATCTATATGTGCTTCTAAGTTAGAGAAGCATCTACATCGGTGGTTCTCAACCATGGCTACACGTTGGAATCACCTGGGGAACCTTTGAAAGTCTCTATGGCTAGACAAGGGGTGCTGGTAGCACAGTGGTTGAAACGCTTGGCTGCTAACTGAAAGGCCGGCAGTTCGAAGCCACCAGCTGTTCCATGGGAGAAAGGTGTGGCGGTTTGCTTCTGTAAAGATTACAGTCTTGGAAACCCTATGGGGCAGTTCTGTTCTGTCCTATAGAGTCTCTGTGAGTCAGAATCGACTCTATGGCAATGGGTTTGGTTTTGGTTTATGGCTGGACAACATCTCAGGCCAATTACGTCAGAAACTCTGTATTTTCTAAAACTCTCCAAGTGATGCCAGTGTGTGTCCGTCTTTGAGACAAGGACCTAGGGCGACACCCTGTGTGTCCCCAGCCCTTGGCTGTGTCTATATCTGCAGCGATATCCACATTTAGTTTCAATTCAGCAACTGCTCTCTGAGCGTCTTCCACGTGCCAGGGACCATGATAGTCACCGAGGCTTCATCAGTGAAATCAGTACACTGTCTTTGTTATCTAGAGCTGCTGTGACAAAAGCACTGCAAGTGGGTGGTTTTAATAAACAGAAATTTATTTTCTCAGAGTTTAGGAGGCTGGAAGCATGAATTTCGGGAGTCAGCTTTAGGGCAAGGGTCTCTTTGCCTGTCAGTTCTGGGGGAAAATTCTCTTCTCAGCTTCTCTGGCATTCCTTGGCAATCTTCAGGTGTGAATCTTCCTCCTTTGGGCTTCCTTCTCTGTGCCTAATCTGCTCTTTTTATATCTCAAAGGTGATTGATTTAAAACACACCCTACACAGATATGCCCTCATTAACATAACAAAGAGAACCCTATTCCCAAACAAGATTGCATCTATAAGTATTAAAAAAAAAAAACAAACAGTCAAACCCATTGCCATCTAGTCAACTCCAACTCATAGTGACCCTACAGAACACAGTAGAACTGCCTCATAGGGTTTCCAAGGAGCGGTTGGTGGATTCGAACTGCTGACCTTTTGGTTAGCAGCCGTAGCTCTTAAGTACTACAGCACCAGGGTTTCCTCTACAAGTATAAAAAACCCACTGCCGTTGAGTCGATTCCGACTCATAGCGACCCTATAGGACAGAGTAGAACTGCCCCATAGAGTTTCCGAGGAGCACCTGGTGGACTTGAACTGCCGACCTCTTGGTTAGCAGCTGTAGCACTTAACCACTCTACAAGTATAAAAACAAAATTTACAGCACACGTTTTGGGGGGACACAATTCAATCCATAATATACATGTTCAAGTCTGTAATATCTTTCTGGCTGAACAAACTCATCCTCTAAAACCAAGTTTAAAAAGCTTCTCTTCTGTGCTGCACTCCTGGGCTCCTGAAGCAGGGTAAAATGTTTCTTTCTCTGAACCCCTACTGCTCTCCTTGTTTTTCTTATAGCTCTTGCCGTGTGGAGATATAATTATGTGTTTCACTGTGACTGGATTGAAAGCATTGCAGATTGGGACTGTATCTTACTTATCTTTGTTTACCAGGGCTTAAAGCGAAAACTGGCACACAGTAGGTGCTCAATAAATGATGCTGACTGACTACATGAATAAATGGGTGAATAGAAGAAAGAGTGAAAATACATTCCCTGCCCTTAAAAATCTAAAATTCTAGTGGAAAAGGCCACCGTACACAAGATTCACAATACATTAACCCGCTGGGTGATGCGATAAAGATTTGAACAACATACTCTAAGGAGTCCCTGCGTGGTGCAGAAGGTTAAGCGCTGGACTACTAACTGAAAGGCTGGCAGCTCGAATCCATCCAGAGGTGCCTTGGAAGACAAGCCTGGCAATCTGCTTCTGAAAGGTCGCAGCCTTGAAAGCTCAATGAGCAGTTCCACTCTGTACACATGGGGTCACCATGAGTCAGAATTGACTCGATGGCAACTAACAACAACACTGTGGGAATGCTCGAGGCCCACCTGGGTCAGGGGCTGGTCTGCCACCTCTGCTCATTGTTGCCAGCTGCATCTATGCCACACGGATCCCACTTGTGTGGTTCTCTCCTTGTCATATTCGGAGACAAGAAGATCCTCTAACTGATGGAACGTAAAGGTTCTGTTTCTATTTCCAGGTGATACTTATTAAGCTCCCAGACTCATGCTAGGTATATTCACATGTCTTATCTCACTTAAGGAGCCCTGGTACAGTGGTTAAGCACTTGACTGCTAACCAAAAGGTATGAGGTTTGAACCTACCAGCCACTCCTTGAGACAAAGATGTGGCAGTCTGTCTCTGTAAAGAATTACAGCCCGGAAACCCCATGAGGGCAGTTCTACTCTGTCCTATAGGGTTGCTAAGAGTCGGAATTGACTCTACGGCAACAGGTAGGTATGTCAGTAGGTATCTCACTTAATTCTAAGAGGTACCCTAAGTGAGAGAGAAGCTCCTCATTTTACAGATGAGACCAAGGCTCAGGGAGGTCAAAGGTTGGGCTTCCAAACCCAGGCTCTTGTAGGACAGGTGAGAGATGCATGTTGAACCTTGACTCAGTTCAGGAACTTGGCAGGCTCTTTCTCTCCAAAGAAGCCTTCACTGATAACTTCAGAGGAAAATGACTTGCCCTCCTAGGAATTTGTTTTTGTTGTTAGCTGCCATCCAGACACCCCTGACTCATGGTGACCTCATGCACAATAGAGTGAAACACTGCCCGTCTTGTGCCATCCCCATGATTTGTTGTGAATTGGACCATTGTGATCTACAGGGTTTTCACTGGCTGATTTTTTGAAACTAGATTACCAGGCCTTTCTTCCTAATCTATATTAGTCAGGACGCTGCGCTGAAACCTCTTTAGCCTCATAGCAACACACAAGCCTCCAAGGACACAGGTGGTGGTTGCACATGAAGTACATTGTCCAGGAATTGAACCTCGGTCTCCCGCCTGGAAGGCAAGAATTTTACCAATGAACCACCAATGCCTCCGTCCTAGGAATTCACTCTGCACTTTTACTTTCTCCTCTGATTACAGGTATGTGTGTCTGTGTCCCAACCACCCAAATCCTAGCATGTTCTGCAGGGCTGGCTCACTCTTGGCCCTTCTGTGTTCTCCTGGGTACCAGCTCAGGGCCTGGCCTGCCCTAAAGCTCAGTGAGCATTTCCTGAATTGAATGGACAAGCAGACTGACTCGTCTCTTGCCAAAGGAACACCCTTTTGGGAGGCTGGAGGGTGGAGGCCGGAGAGAAGCCCCAGAATGTTGCTCAGAATGGCATACTTCTTAGATTTCCCACTTGCAGAAACAAAACCCCCTCAAAAAAGTTGCTGTCGAGCTGATCCTAATTCGTGGTGACCCCATGTGTGTCTGAGTAGAACTGCACTCCATAGGCTTTTCAATCGCTGATTTTTTGAATGTAGATCACCAGGCCTTTCTTCTGAGGTGCCTCTGGGTAGATTCGAACTACCAACCTTTCTTTTTGATCAAATTGTTAAAAGAACAAAAATAACACATCGTATAATCCCTTGGAATGTAGTTGTGGTATATACAGATATAGGTAAAGGAGTACGACCAGGAGCTGGAATACACGAGGGCAAGAATTCAGAAACACTGCTAGTAATAAAATAAATAAATAAATAAAAATAGCTACTGTGTATTAAGCTCCCAGACTCCTGCTAGGTATATTCACATGTCTTATCTCACTTAAGGAGCCCCGGTACAGTGGTTAAGCATTCAACTGCTAACCGAAAGGTCTGAGGTTTCTTGAGAGAAAGATGTGGCAGTCTGTTTCTGTAAAGATTTACAGCCGGAAACCCCATGGGAGCAATTCTACTCTGTCCTATAGGGTCGCTATGAGTTGGAATCGACTTGACGGCAACAGGTAAGTATCTCACTTAATTCTAAGAGGTACCCTAAGTGAGAAAGAATCTCCCCCATTTTATAGACGAGACCAAGGCTCAGGGAGGTCAAAGGCTGGGCTTCCAAACCCAGGCTTTTTTCACTCTGTTACATTGGTTCTTAGCAATTCCAGATCTTAGCTAGTATGTGACATACCACACTGAAGCTGAAGGCATGACGTTACCATCACAGATTTAAAATGGCACAAGGCTCACCTGAGCTGGAATCCTACCATAGCTGGGCTGCCCACTGCATTCTGCCTTGCCTTTTAAATGAACTTTTGGAAGATGCACAACAGGTGAATTTGTGAGAAAGTCAGCTGGGCATGGGGACTGGGGCGCTGGGGGTGGTGTGAAAGATTTCGGTCTGTGGCTGGAGGCTGGGGCACTTTGGGAAGCGTCGGAGCTCTCATTCAGCATCATCTTCTGCACCTTACAGCCAAGGGAAAATGTGTTTGAATTGTTACAGACCCCTCAGCCAAGCGGCCCACATGCCCAGAAGTCTGCAGAAAATAGACCCTGTTTGTAAACTGCGTCACGTTCTATCTTCCAGGACCAGATAGGAGTTGGTCATGCTTGGTTCTAGCAAAGCCACATTAGGCGAAGTATGAGGCTTGGTTCTGGGCCCTCAACTTGAAAGGAATTTGGGCATGGGTGAGCCCACCCAGAGCATAGGCAGTTTCAAAGCCAGGTTAGCTGAGGAACAAAGATGGAAATGGGCTGCGTGGTCTCCAGAAGGGGGTTGGTTGGACAACAGATCCCAGTTCTTCCCGCTCCAATTTGACCACTCATGGTGTGGACAGTCATCTTCGTGGAGAAGTCAGGCCTAAGCACAGCCCTTTGGGAGACAGCATTAACTCCTCTCTTTGGCATTTCAGGTCTTTCATGATTATTCTCTGATCTTTTTCAATCTCATTCCTCCCCCTCCCCCTACGTGTCCTCTGCTTCAGCCACACTGCCCTGCTGGCAATCCCTCAAACCTCTTCATTTGATCATTCGTGATTTCATTCCTCTATTCACAACATTTATTGAACACATACTATATGCCAGACACTGTGCTATAGGAGCTGAGAATCCAGAACTGAGCAGGACTTGGCCCCCACCCTTGGCAAGTTTTTGGTCTAGAAAGAAAGGCAAACATTGAACAAATAATTACTAGGTGTTGTGTGTTAACAGAAAGTGCAGAGTGGTATGAGAGCTTACAGTAGGGCTTCACAACCTGGAGTGCAGTGGGGGGATACCAGAGAAGGCCCCCCTGAGGAAGTACAGGGGAAAGGCAGGGGGAAGAGAATGTTCCATGCAGAAGGCATCATGTACAAAGGCCTGGAGGTCAGGGAGTCCTCGGTGCACTTGCAGAACTGAGTGGCCAGCATTCATAGTCTGAGTGTTATGGGTACAGCCTTGTGATGCTTGTGTGCTTGTCTTGTGTTTGACCAGTATTGTTAGATCCCCATTTGTGGGTTTCTCATGCTGCTCTTTATCTGTGGTCCTCGCCATCATGGAGCTTTTAGCCTGGAAGAGGGGTTGACAAACTTTCTTGCAAAGGGCCAGATTGTAAATATCCTACCTACCTTTTCTACTGGGCACACCTCTTTGTTGTAGAATTTGCCCGCTGGACTGGCTTTGCTGGCCAGCTGTCTGTGTTGCAACTACTCAGTTTTCCAATAGTAGGGTGAAAGCACATAAATAATAAACAGGCACATGTAGCTGTGTAGCAATAAAACTTTATAAAAACAGGCTATGGGCCGGACTTGGTCTGTGGGTCATAGTTTGCCAACTCCCTGTCTAGGAGGAAAGACAGACGTTGAACAAGTCATTATAACCAGGTTGTGGCATCTCTCATTGTGATTCTCTTCCCGCTTTGGATTATATGGGGCTTCTCTGCAACCTCAGTGCAGAGCGTGGAGTGAATTGTTACTTCTCAGTTTAGCAAACACTAAACCTCACTGGTCCATGTGCAGGAGCCTCTTCTCATTCGTTTGTTTGTTTTAAGTCTTCATGCCTATTTCCACTCCCTTCCCCTCATTGGCAACTATTCCAATGTATTTGCTTTGTGCCCTTGAAATTATATTCATCTCTGAAAAGGATGTTGCTTTGTGTGATGCATTCTAAAGGTATGTAAATGACATTGTGCTATCAAGTGTTCCATCTCTTAGTTTTTTTCACTCAGCACTGTGTTTTTAAAATCTAATGACGTATGCGCATATAGTTCATTGCTTCTATATGCTACCTAAAATTTCGCAGTGTACATCACCAAATTTTTCTTGTCCATTTCCTGGTGATGGTCACTGAGCTTACTGCTAACTCTTCACTACCACAAACATCCTCATATATTCCTCCATACGGAATATGAGTTTACCTACCTTTTCCACTGGGCACACCTCTTTGTTGTAGAGTTTGCCCACTGGACTGGCTTGTCTGTTTTCATGTTGACCTTCAGCACTGGCCTGTGAGCATCCTGAGGTCTGTTATCAGATTCATATCTTACCCAGAGCCTAATCCAGCCTGCCTGGTACTCCACAGGGCCATGATATTTGATGAACAACTCAGTCTTTGAGGGAAGGATTCTGTCTTTAACACCGTCCAGCACAGTACTGGGTATACCCTGGTTGTCTCCAGACAGCAGACTGATCACACCCCCACCCAGTAACACCTTTGTTCTGTGAGTACCTCTTCTCTAGCAAAGCACTTTCTCATTATTGCTGCTCCTTTAGTATTTTACTGGCTGTCTAATGGGCTGGTCTCTTCCTATATTGTAAACCAGAGAAGGGGCAGGATAGGTCTGCCTCAGGGCAAAATCTATTTTGTGGCATTTAAAACCTGAAAGGAACCACAGGAAACTTTATCTGTGAAGTATCTGGGAGTAGCTCCTAGCAGAGTGCCACCACACACAGGCAGGGTGTCTTAGGCTGGGTTCTCTAGAGGAGCAAAACCGATGAAGGGTGTGTGTGTGTATATATATATATATGTATAAACCCAAAACCATATATATACACACATAAATATATAAAATATATATATATATATATATATATACATATAAATACATACACACACAAAAAAAAAACCCAATGCTGTTGAGTCAATTCTGACTCATAGCGACCCTATAGGACAGAGTAGAACTGCCCCTTAGGGTTTCCAAGGAGCACCTGGTGGATTCGAACTGCTGACCTCTGGATTAGTGGCTGTAGCACCTAACCACTACACCACCAGGGCTTCCATAAATACCTTAATTCAAGGAAATGGCTCATGCAGTCGTGGAGGCTGGTGAGTCCCCAAATCTGTGGGTCAGGCATCAGACTGGAGGCTTCTCCTGGCTCATGTGGTCACAGGGTCCAATGAACCCAAAACTGGCAGGTCAGACAGCAGGCTGCTGGCTCACATCCTAAGAACCGGAGATCAGATGATGATGAGTCGGATGCAGGGTCCAGAGCAAGATCAGCCTTACTGGAACATACATTTATGTACTGGAGGCAGGCCACACCTCCAAGGAAATTCCCTTTTCAACTGATTGGCTGCTCATGGAAGATCTCGTCATGGAGATGATTACATTATATTATATTATGGAAGAGCAATCAGTCCAATGTCTGCCAAACCACTGAGAATCGTAGCCTAGCCAAGCTGACACAAAACATTAACCATCACACGTGAGAAGTGCTGGGTGATGACCCTAAAATTTGGGTTGAATCAATGGGTTTTAAATTCAGCAAAAACCCATTCTATTTCTTTCCTGTGCCTGACTTTATAGGGCATTGATGGGTCAGTGGTAGAATTCTCACTTTCCATATGGGAGATCCGAGTTCAATTCTCGGCCAAAGCAACTCGTGCACAGCCACCACCCAGCTGTCAGTGAGGCTTGTACGTTGCTGTGATGCTGAACAGGTTTCAGTGGAGCTTCCAGACTAAGACAGGCTAGGAAGAAAGGCCTGACTATCTGCTTCTGAAAACCAGCCAGTGAAAACCCAGTGCATCACAATGGTTTGATTAGCGACCAATCATGGCGACAGCACAGACCTGGCAGCATTTAGTTCTGTTTTGCAAATGGGGTCTTCATGAATCAGGGGCTGACGACGGCAGCTAACAACAAAAACATGCCTGAATTTAGAGCATGCAAACAATTAGTTGATTCGTTGGTTTGATCAGTTTTAATCACTCAGCAAACGAAGCTTAGCCACAATACAAGAATCACAACTGTGGGCCATGTAGAGCTTTTCTGCATAGCCTCTTGGAAGGAATAGCAGTGTGAGATCATTCATGGGAGAAAGGGGATCTGTCATCTGATACGTATTACTTTCCTTAAATTTACGGGGCGTCTGTTATTGTGTCCCAGGCGCTTGATAAACTACTTTTAATTTTCACAACAACCCTGCAAGGGTAGCCGTAATAATTCCATTTTGTAAATGCAGACGTGGAGCCCGGAGATGCTAAATCACTTGTCCAGTGCCATTCAGATGTGGGTAGGGAAGTCTGGATGCAAGCCTGGATTTGTGCTGTGCTCATCCCATTGTGCCCTGACTGAGTTTCATTCATTCATTCATTCAAACCCTCCTCAGTGTCAGGCTATGTTCTAGGTGTGGGAGAATCAATATAGAAGTAAAAAATGTCCTGATTCTTCAAGAAGCTCATAGACACATAGAAAAAAAAATGCTATGGTGAGACGGTCTGTCCTGGAGGTATGTGCAAAGTGAGCACAGAAGTGCGAGAAATTATTCTCACCTCAGGGTGGCAGGGAAGGTTGGTAACAGTGTGTGGTGGAGCTCCTAGCCCTGAGCATATAAAGGCAGTTCATGGATACTGGAGCAGGAGGTTGACCAGGTGGAGTCGGGATGCAGAAGGCGATGGAGGACCTTGCAGGAGGAGGGAAGAGCATAGTCAAGGACCAATGGAAGATCTGGCCACTGGGGTGCATAAGGGTACAGAGCCCGTGCACATGGAGGAGGCAGCAGGGGGCATGAAGTCTGAAGAGGAGCAGCAGGAAAGAGCTGGGAGCGTGGTGCTGAGCAAACTAGATTCTTAATTCATCCCAAGGATCACATGGAAACTTTTGTTCAGGGCTGGGACCAGGGTGAGATGAGTGAGGAACTCACCTCGGGTGCAAAATTTAAGGGGGGGAGTGCCAAAAAACTCAGTAATCAAGATACAAAATATCAAAATTAATGTAAAAATATCCAGGAGCAACATTTATCAGCTGCCATCAAGTCAATTCTAACTCATGGTGACACTATGTGTGTCGGAGTAGAACTGTGCTCTGTAGGATTTTCAATGGCTGATTTTTTGGAAGTAGATTGCCAGGCCTTTCTTCTGAGGTGCTTCTGGGTAGACTGGAGCCTCCAGCCTTTCAGTTAGCAGCCAAGCACACTAACCATTTGCACCACCTGGGAATTCTAACGAGCCATACAGGAAACTTTAAATTAAAGACAGGAGCTGGCTCTGCATTTGCCCAACTCATCCCAGACCTGCTTTTATTCAAAACCCAGATATCTGGTTCCCACCACCGCCCTACTGACTAGTCTCTCCAGAGGAGGGCCCTATTAATACCTGGTGCCTGGGTGATTTTTGTGGCTGTGTTTCTTTTTCTTAAAATGGTCCATTGTTAATGGTCTCTGAAGGCACTTGGTAAAAATACAGATTCTTGAGTCACCTCCAGACCTTCCGAATCACGATCTGCAGCCGAGGGGTCTGGAAGGCTGAAGGTTTAACAAGAGCCTTGGGAAATTAGAATAATTTGTGCAAGCCAAGAAACAGTAGTGAACGACAAGGAGCTTTTTAAGCCAATGGGTCCCAGCTTTGGGGATGTCCCTGTGGCAGGCCTGGATCACAGGCACCGCTCTAGGTTGGTTTGCCCACTTGGTAGTTTCCAAGTGGAAAAATGCTCTGGTTGTTAAAAGCTGCACATACATCTCTCCAGTGAGTATTCTAGGAGACTGTGTAAAACATTGGAACTTCAGCCCAACGTTCAAGGCCCTACAAACCTAGACTCTGTCTCTTTTTCCAAGCCTTTCCTCCACTGTGGGCCAGCCTTGTCAATGTCCACAAGCAAAGCTTCCCACTCGGAACCTCTCCCTAGGTGGACCCCTCTCCTGAACACCTTTCCTTTTCTCTATCCATTTCTCAGTGCTGCTCCATCCTTAAGGCCCAGATGAGGCCCTTCCTCTTCTAGGAAGCCCCCACCTGCCTGGGATATCCAGCCACAGTGACCCCCATTTTCTGAAGTCAGTCTCTACCGCTCCCTCTGATAATCCAACCCTGTGCTTTTGTGTTTTCTTGTGGGTTCATCATACCCTGTAAGCCTCCTCCTTCTTCCTGCAATCCAGCAGCGTTCCTCCTGAAGCCGTGGGATGCACTAGAAAGTTCGTGGACTGCAGAGTCTGAATACTTGGCTCTAAGTCTCAGCTCCACCTCTTCCAAGGTTGGGTGTCCTTGGACTAGTTCTATGTCCTTGAGTTTCTCAGGACATATAGTTGTTACCTCATTGGAGTGAGGGGGAGAGGGACAGTGTATTTTGGAAGGGGGGAAGCATCACACAAATGATGTTATAATTCATCTATGCAGTTAAGTATTTACTGAGGGCAGAGAGGACATCTTCTAAGGCTCTCTGTCACCTTAGTCTCAAGGATAGCAGTACTCAATGAGCCCCGGTTCAGGGGTAGTTCTCTCCTTCCATGCAGGAGATCTGGGTTTGATTGCTGGCCAGTGTGCAGCCACCACCCATCTGTCGGTAGAGGTCTACGTGTTGCTTTGATGCTGAATAAGTTTCAGCAGAATTTCCAGAGCAAGGAGGAAAGGTTCTGGTGACCTACTTCTGAAAATCAGCCTATGGATCACACTGGTCCAATCGGCAGCTGATCATGGGAACGATGCAGGACAGGGCAGCATTTTATTTTATGGTGCATGGAGCTGCCATGAGTTGGGAGCCAACTCGAAGGCAGGTAACAACAGAAAGGATAATGTATCACTTACTTTACTGTAAAACAAGAAATTTTGCAAATGGACAGGTAGATGGGAAAAGTTTATTTAAATTTTCTGAAGTTCAGTTTTGAGATGAGTCTGCGATGCATGACCCTTCCACAGAAGGGCTGGAAGCATTGAGTTTCCTACATTGCTCTGCAATGTGCACATCTTTCAAGGAGACACTGTCCTCTCTCCAAGGGCTGTGATAGGGCAAACAAATGCTGTTGGAGCCAAACTGCCTGTAGGGGCGTGGGAGGTGCCAGGAGGCACAGGCTGGGATGGGGGAGCTGGGCTCCCAGACAGGACACCACACTTGTATGTGTTGCGGTCCCGGATGCTGATGTTAGCTGAAAGACAGAGTAAGGAGGGGCCTGTTTCTTTGTGTTTAGAGCCTGTTGGTGAGCACGCATGGAAAACTCAGCTATCTGTGAGGTTAGGGGCAGGGTGAGAGGTCAGGGCCTAACTGCCTGCTTTTCCTCTGGGCGCTGAGAGAGCTGCTCTCCTCTCTGCTGCTGCGGGACGAGGCGGCATTGATCAGGGTCAAAGGTTGTGTGTCATCAAAGGCGGCCCAGGAATAAAGGGAGACCTTCCCAAGGATTCTAGAATTAGCCCATGAAAACCCAAGGCATCTCACTTTCTTAGTAAGCTCAGAGGTGCCTTATACGTAAGAACTCCAGAATTCTTATACAAGATTTAACAGAAAAAGTTGCTTTTTTATGCTGGGATAGTTTTTAAAGATTCAAGATTTAAAGGGGGAGGGATCCAAAGCATTCTCTTTCTATCCTCCTCAGTCAAGAATTCAGAACCCTCTGGGGGAGAGACTACACTTGTCTTCCTTTTTTGAGGAAAACAATTCATTAAAAAGTCCTTTGTATGAGTTTGGACACCTCAAAGATAGGACCCAATCCACCCTTGTTTCATACTTATCTTTTCCCATGGGAATATTTTCTTTCTAGGCAGGAAAAAAAAACAAACCCGGTAATTTAAAAGTTGGAAGTTAAATTTGAACAATATCATGGCCAATAGATCATGTAGAAAAATTGGAAGGACAGAAAGAAAAGGAAAGATGGTCTACCAAAAGACAGACAGACATGAAGACATTCAGAGAGACAGAGAGAAAGGAAGTTCATGTCTGCAACCAGAGGGGAAAAAAAGAGAACCATGCAGGCAGATACAGCCTTAGCCAATATTATCACTAGCTACTTTAAAATATCACGAAAATCTCCAAATGCAAGATTCTGAGCTAAAGGCGAGCAAAGACTTTTCCAGTGTATGTACCTACATATTTTCAACAATAATTTTGTGTTCTTTAGAGTTAAGTTTGGAAAATTAAACAAAGGGCCCCAAAGTGTATCTGCTTAACTTTCCAGCTGTCAAAGCAAATTGAGCACAGAGGACAAAGTTGATGACACATCAAAACAGGTTAGAATTTGAAGAGCAGGTCTCAGTTGCAGCTGAAGAATGAGACTATCTTAGTACTTGGTCTGACCAAAGGAGAAAGACACCACTTAAACAGCCCCGGTCTCTTGTGGAGAAGGAGAAAGGGGTAGGGGCTCCCATGGTATAGATGATGTCTGGTGACTTAGATGTTTTCATTCTAATACAAATATATCAACCTCGTATAACAGGAATATTTGTTGTTGTTAGGTGCCTGTCCAGTTGATTCCAGCTCATAGTGACCCTATGAACAACAGAATAGAATACTGCCTGGTTCTACAACATCCTCACAATCGTTGCTGTGTTTGAACCCATTGTTGCAGCCACTGTGAAATTCCATCTCTTTGAGGGTCCTTCTCTTTTTTGCTACCTTATCAAGCATGATGTCCTTCTCCAGGGACTGGTCCCTCCTGATAACACATCCTAAGTATGTGAGACCAAGTCTTGCCATCCTTGCTGCTAGAGAACATTCTGGCTGTACTTCTTCCAAGACAGGTCTGTCCATTTTTCTGTCAGTTTGTGGTATATTCAATATTCTTCACCAACACCATAATTTAAAGGCATCAATTCTTCTTCAATTTTCCTTATTCATTGCCCAGCTTTCACATACATGTGAGATGATTGAAAATACCTATGCTTGGGTCAGGCACACCTTAGTCCTCAGGGTGACATCTTTGATTTTTAACACTTTAAAGAGGTGTTTCGTAGCTGATTTGCCCAATGCAAAAAGTTGTTTGATTTCTTGACTGCTGCTTTCATGGGCGTTGATTGTTCATCCAAGTAAAATGAAATCTTTAAACATATATAACAAAGAAATGTTTAAATATATATAACAAGCGCAGATTATATGCCTTAGAAAATTGGCTTTTATTCCACAAATGAGTCTCAGAACCCAATTCTACATTACTGAGAAGTGAGCACAAAGATAATTTGTAGAGGGCACTATGTTTCTGGACCTCTCCAAATTCTACTTAATGAAGGTTAACCCTAAAAACTCTAGTGCAAATGCCATCTCTCCTAGAAAAAAGTCCTCCCCAATTGTCCCTGTTTCAGTGTCCTTTTTCTCCACAAGTCCTCCTCTGATCAACCCTGTACAGGGCTACCTGGTGACAATTCCTCTGCCGTGGATCTGGCTAGTTATTCATATGTCTTATCTCCCCATCTGAGTTGGAAGCTCCTGGGCAGGGACCACTGTGCCAACCTAGAGTCCTGCTGGGCTATAGTAGGTTCTCTGTAAAGGCCTGTTAACTGATTAGATAGAAGAGACAGTGGCCCCATCTGGATATCAATGGCTCTAAATCTAATTCATTTCCTGTATTCATACTTACCTTGAAAGTAGGACAGAGATGTCACTGAGATCTTATTATTTAGGCATGGAAGGGCTAATATAATCAGTGCTACTACCCATTAAGAACACTGTTTTTCTTATCAGGCCTTCCCCCCAATAGCAAGACTTTCTTGATGAAAGAAGCAGGGCATTGATTTACATTCTAATGCAAGCTCCTTATCTCATGATGGACTGGTATCCATGCTTGGAGTTGCACTGATATAGGACATCTAGTGCTCACCATCTTCATTCAACAGATGTAGAGTCTGAGCTTGTGAGAGAAGTAACTCGTTTAAGATTACACTGAAAGAAATAGAGCTGCAATTGACACCTGGGCCTCCTGATACCAAGGTCTATATTAAGAAAACAACAGCAGTGATGCCTGCAACTTTACACACATTATTACATTGTATCTATAGAGTGGAGCCCTGGTGCCACAATGGTTAAGTGCTGGGCTGCAAACTGAAAGGTTGGCTGTTCAAAACCACCAGTGTCTCCAAGGGAGAAAAGACCTGGCCATCTGCTCTTGTAAAGATCAAACCAAAAAAACACACTGCCATCAAGTCGATTCTGACTCATAGCAACCCCATAGGGTTTTCAAGGCTGTAAATCTGTACAGAAGCAGACTGCTGTATCTTTCTCCCGCAGAGCTGCTGGTGGTTTCCAACCAATGACCTTTGGGTTAGCAGTTCATCGCTTCAACCACTGCGCCACCAGGGCACTAGCTCGTAAAGTAATCTGCCTAAGAAACCCTATGGAGTAGTTCTACCGTGTCCTATAGGGTTGCTGTTAGTCAGAATTGACAGCACACAACAACATCTACAGAGTAACAGTGATAATTAGCCATGGCAAGAATTAGGCAGCAATGAAGAAACTGAAGCTCAGAGAGGACAAAGACTTGTCCAAAGGCATAGAGTATAAAAAAAAAAGAAGTGGCGAAAAAAGGTGACACTGGAACTCTAGAATTCTGGAGTCCCAGGTCCCCAGTTCAGTGCTTGTTCCGATACACCTGGTTTCAGATGAGCTAACAGTTCCAGTCCTTCATGCTCCAGCAATGCACCAAGAGGTGTAAGACACAGGCTGATTTCTAGACCACATTAAGATACAAGTGCTACATTCAGGCGAAGATTCAGCTGAAAAGCTTAGAGTTCTTGGCATTTCCTTTTGTAGCACAACTCAGCTTCTACGAGCCTCTACACCTGTGCCTTCTACCAATATGCCATCAAGTCGATTCCAACTCATCAGGATCCTATATGACAGAGCAGAACTGCTCCATAGAGTTTCCAAGGACCGCCTGGTGGGTTCGAACTGCCAATCTTTTGTTAAGCAGCCGTAGCACTTAACCACTACACCACCAGGGTCTCCAGTATTGCACCTACTAACGAAAAGACCAAACCTTTTGGTACCGGGTTGATTTTGACTCATAGCGACCTACTAGCCACCTCAAATAATTTTTGGAACAAAGTATAGGAAAGATAAATAAATACATCAAAATAGACATTGGTCTCTGAATTATCAGTGTGGACAGCAGCAAGCAAGATCCCTGATAGAAAGCACTTGGTAGACTGTGGTCACCATGCAGATAGTGGGTATTCTTATTTCTAAGCCTGGAACAACCAGCTGTTTGACATTTTCTAATTAAAAGTATGGGACTGGTATATTCGCCCGTTAAAAAAGGACCACCACCCATAAAATCTCATTTTTTTTCCATTTCCATTTCTTAAGGACATGAATTAGGCCAATTGAATAGTTTAAATGACTTTTTTTTTTTTTTTTTTTAGGCAAAGCAAGTAGTACACAGGAACCAATAGGATCCTTACAAAGACTTGCTTTTTCCCCTGGAGCAGACACCCACCCAGGGGAGAGCCACAAATAAGTTTCTTTGCAATTTTTACTGCTAAGGATTTGCTAAACTTTCCCAGGCCCCACATAAACCTCTCATTGCGCGTGGTAAACCTGTGAAGATTTTATGTTTGTTCCCCAGTTCCTGTCTGGATGTTGGTGCTCGGTGGGCCTGGGATGGGGCTGGTGGCCTCAGGGTTTCCCTGATGTTCTGAGGCTGTCCGGGCACCCCTTGGTTGCCTCATGAAGCCTCATTTGTTGTAATGAACTGGCCAACCTGGCCGATAGGCCTATATTCCCTTTCCTTTTTTTTTTTTCTAGGACAATTGAGGACTCCATGGAGTCCTGGTAGCCCAGTGGTTAAGAGCTCAGGCTGCTGACCAAAAGGTCAGCAGTTCAATCTACCAGCCACTCCTTGGAAGCCTTATGGGGCCATTCTACCCTGTCCTCTAGGGTAACTATGTGTTGGAGTCGACTCAACGACCATGGGTTCGGTTTTTTGGTTTTAAGGAGCGGGATCCGGATTTTCTGGAAGGACACACAGCTAAGTGAGGTCCATAGAGGAGGATGAGGAAAATCTTTGCTTTCTAGACCTGTGTTTTAAGTGGCCAACACATAAGAACTCTGCTCTTCAGCTCCGCCTGCAGCCCGAAGCTGTGAATTTGGTGGTGGAAAATCCCTATTCTAATGGTAACACTGCTTTGCAAACTCAACTCACAAGAGTTCTAAAAGATTTCAAGGTCCACTGCCCCTGGAATGAAGTTGAAACTCTGGAGTTGACCCTCGGTGGGAGCAGCGTAGCGTGGCTTTAAGACCTGGGGCCGCGGAGTTGGCTAGACCTTGGTCCAAACCCTGACTGGTTACTTGCTCAGAGTGATCTTGGGAAGGCAACCTGATCTCTGAGATGAGCTTAATGATAACATCTAAACTCTGACGTTTATTGTGAAGATTAAAGGACATACTGAATAAAATGTCTGACCCCTCCAAAACACTGCTGGCCTCATCTCTCCTCCACTGTCTTTCCCCTCTTGGTTCCCTCCCTCCCTTTCCTATTCTTTTTCTTTCCTCTTGGTCTGTTGCGCTCATACCCTGAGCCAGGCCCTGAGATAGATCCTGGGGATATCGTGTTGAATTTCACAAAATCCCCCACCTCAAGGAACTCACACATACTGGGGGAAACAGACAACTGAATGGTCCATAACGGCCTAACTGAAAGTCTGTTCTTCAGCTTGGAGGAGAAATATCTACTCAGACAGTTCTCACTGTTGTTTTGGGCCTAGGTCACACCATTCCCTTTATGGCTACAATTTTATTAAGGTCCATTGCCTTTCTTGCAAGGAACGTGCTTTAGGTGTTTGAGGGAGGACGTGGGCACACAAAAAAGAGACAGACACTCTCTGCTCCCCGGCCACCCAGGGGCTCATTGTCTCCAAGGAGAAATGGCACAGAATACAATCAGCTGTCACTGTTCTGCTCTTGGGCGACAGTCCATGAGGAGGGACTAAGAGGAAGCACATAGCAATTATTCAGAGAGAGGGACAGAGGGGTTTGTAGGTAACAACGTGCAACTCAGTGCAGGGAAGGAAGGAAGTCAGAAGAGTTATTACAGTTTGTGGATCACTTCACAGTCAAGTGCCAGAAGGGAAGAGGAAGGCATTGAGTTAATATGGAGAAAAAGATTCAAACAGGCTAGGGCTGTCTGCATACCCAACCTATCCTTTGGGTCTTCAAAAGGAAGCCATGGACGTGACTGTCTGGTTGTTAAGCAGGCAGGGGTCTTCAGCTGGTCTGGGTCTCCCCAAGGGGAATGGTGGGAGCAGTGGCTGCTGGGAATCAGAGGCTGTCTCTCTACGCAGACTCATGGGAGCATTTCAAGGGCTGGAGTGTTAGCCCAGCAGGCCCTGCCCGATGGATGCAGCTTATCAAGTGCCCCCTCCTCGCCCCTCCCCCCAATCTGTCTTCTAAGCACAAAAGCCTCTTGTTTGGTTGAGCTTAGAGAGTGGACACAGACCATCCTCTCTTCTCTTTGTCATTAACGTAATCTATTTGATCTTGAGAGTGGTTTTGTTTCAGTCTCTCAAGGGGTGTGGGGGAAGGAGAGAGGCATTTCTTCTGACTTTGAAGAATAGAACGAAGGGGTTAAACACAAAAATGAAGCCCAGAAAGGACTCCCATCTTGGGTACTCTTTCCCTTGTCATAAAAGAGCTATTGCTTGTATATATGGGGAACTCACCTATCTGAGTCGGAATTGACTCGACAGCACTGGGTTGGCTGTTTTCACCTATCTTTGGAATAAAAGTGTTTTTGCTATTGTAATAACAATTAATGATAGTTAATACTATGATAATATTACATTCATTCATGTACATCTTTTATAAAAGGATTTAAACATAATAGTAAACCAAGCTTACAATTAATAAGTAAGGGAATCATGGCTAAGAGGAAATAAGCAATAAGATGATATCAGAGAAAAGGTTAGCAGACAAAACTTCTTCTCTGAAGGCCTGAGCGGTGGCTGGATGTGGGCTAGGACTCAGTTCTGAGCTTCCTAGCAGCCACAGTAATGAGGGAAACACGTGGTTCACGGCATCAACAAGGCAAAATCTTGCCTCAAAAGAAAGAAAGCCAGCTCAGTTAAAAGAAGAAATAGTATGAATGGTCTGTGTGATGTATTGAAAAATATTATCAACAAAATCCCTGTAGAATATAAATAAGACTTGTATATTAGACGATATGACCCTTTGGGTACTTCCAAATTCATAAATACCTCTAGAGCAACATTTCCAAATTGTGTTCCGTGGAACACTGATTCTGTGAGACATCAAGAGGTGTCCTTAAAAATACACCCTCTGGCCAGATCAGGGAGTCCCTAGGTGGTATAAATGGATAATGCACTTGGATGCTAACCAAAATGTTTGTGGTTTGAGTCTTCCCAGAAGAGCCTCAGAGGAAAGGCCTGGTGATCTACTTCCAAAAAATCAGCCCCTGAAAACCCTATGGAGCACAGTTCTACTCTGACATGCATGGGGTTGTCATGAGTTGGAGTTGACTCGATGGCCACAGATGTTGGTACTGGCGGCTAGATCAGCATGACTCATATGCATCCTGTGTTCTCCTCTTGGAGAGCTGCTATGCACTCCATTCTACTGAGGGCTCTGCAGTCCCACAGAAAGGACACAATTTTGTTCAAACTCTTTTGACCACAAAACCAGAATTTGGGGGAAATCCCTATTAATATTTAGTTTTCCTGGACAGTATTTGGGAAGTGCTGTACTTTCTCTCTGGGACCATATCCCACAAATATACCAAGGTTTGCTCTCTTCAGGAAGAGTTGTTCTGTGCATAAGGTCCTCTTGGTCTTTCCACCCTTCTGCCCACCCTCAGGGTCTAGGCTCCACCAACAAGAGCACCAGAAGGTCAGCCAGAGTTTGATCTTAGCTCCTGTGTCCACTCTGGAGGGGCAATGGAAGGACATTTGGCCTTGCAGAGCCTTCAGAGCTGAGTGTACAAGATGAACAAGCCTTCCATTGCTAATAATGACCATGTCTTATTGATAACATCAATTCCAACAAACTGCTATCTCTTTTACCAAAGACTCCCTAGTGCACCAGCAGGGTAGGTCGGGGAAGGAAGTTGGGGGAGAGAGTGTGCTGAGAAAACGCAGTCCTGCTGCATGGGTACCAGGCGATTATAATAAAATACAACCTGATAAATACAGATATCTATGGAATCTCAGAAGGGACTGGAGGCTGGCAGTTCTGGGTAGGCTTCTTGGAGGAAGTGACACTTTAACAGAGACTGAAAGGATTGGCAAGAGTTACATGAAAGAGGAGGTGTGGGGTCCCATTTGGGACCTTGATGGACCAAATGGTCTGAATTGGATCTGGATGGGACAAATGGTAGGTGGGAGGAAGTTGGCGAGGAGCCCTGCGAAAGAACAGCAACTCGCAAGCTTGGGCTTCCTTGTCCAGGGAGCAGAAGGTAGGCATGGGGAGAACTCCAGGGATGATGGCAGGACTTTGCCCTAGAAAGGCAATGATGCCCGTGGGTGGGGAGGAATGCTGTGGTGGCCAATGGGCTGGGGCCATGAGCCCAGCAGTGAGGACCCACTCAGGGCAGCAGCTGTGGGGATGGGGTGAAGTCCTGGTTCTTGGCTACAGTGGGCTAATGGCCAATATGACAAGCTCTTCATGCTTAAGGGAGAATTGGTGCTCCCCCTGGCTGGGTTTTTTTTTTCTGGCTGGACGTCAAAACAAATTAAGGGCACTTCTCTCACAAAGCTCGACCTGGCCAGCAGCATGGGTCAGGCTGGGCTGAGAGGGGAAATGTGTCACCAGCAGCATCTTAGATGTTGGCTGCTGGCTCCAAGCAAGAACGTCTCTTTCTGCTTTGCCCGTTTAGTGAAAAACTGTGAGTACAAAGACTCTATGGCAGCCAAAGACCCGTGTCAGGGGTCCAGGTAGAGGTTTTCTGTGCTTACCAATGAGGAAAACAGAAGCCTCATGCTATATTCGAATCATGGCTGGTTTACATAAGTAGCAAAAGGCTGTGGAGGGCAGGCAAGCCAGGAGGCCACATCTTGCACTTACACGTTATTAAACGTGCTCACAGCTCACATGCTTAGGTGCTAACTGAAAGGTTGGAGGTTCGAGTCTACCCAGAGGTATCTCAGAAGAAAGGCCTGGCAATATGCTTCAGAAAAATCATCCATTGAAAGCCCGTGGAGCACAGTTCTACTCTGACACATGTGGGGTTCAGAGTCAACTCAAAGGCAATTTGGTTTACACGTGCTTACACTACTTATCTCATTTGACCTCACAATACCCTGTGGTATAGGGATTATTTATTATCCCCATTTTACGGATGAGGTAACTAAGACTCACGGAGAAGTGACTCATCCAAGGTCTGATTCCAACTTCTGTGCTCTTTCTACTTAATTGTACGTGGAAGTGTCTCAGAGCCTGATGTAGCTGTAGCTGGTAGGGCAGCTCTCTTTCCCCACAGGTGTCTTCCCGAAGCCCTCTGTGCCCTAGTCCCAGGAGGGTGTGGCCCCCCGAAAAGTAGGTACCTTAGGATCCTGGGGCTGGCCCTGGGGTCTGAGGAACAAAAGGCTGAGCATGAAAGGGCGGCAATGGGCCCTATTCCTTTATCAGAGGCTCTGAAGCATTCCTGTAATCACCACCAGGCAGGGTCTAATAGGAAAGAACCTGCTGGGTTCATGAGAAACACCACACTGCTCCCTCTGCCTGAAACCTCCACTTCTCTTTTTCCCTACATGATGCCCTTGCACCTTTCCTGTCTGGGCTTGCATGCCCCTTTATCCAGGAAACCTTCCTGCCTTCCCACAGCTGGGCCATGTGCCCCTCCTCTGTCTGTTCACTGCTCTCTGGACATGCTCCACTAGTGGCCATCGAGTTGATTTCAACTCATGGTGACCACATTTGTGTCAAAGTAGAACTGTGCTCCATAGTGCTTTTAATGGCTGATTTGTTAGAAATATGTTGCCAGACATTTCTTCTGAGGTAACTCTGGGTGGACTTGAACCTCCAATGATTTGGCTAGCAGCTGAGCATATTAACCATTTGCACCACCCAGGGACTTCTCTACCACTGCTCTGATGTCAGATTCAGATGACTAGCTGTTTTGTCTGAGTGAAGATGGAGACCTCGTGTTGGTTCATTGCTGAGTCCCCAGCACCTAGCCCTGTGCCCGACACAGGGAACGCTCAATCAGTTTTGGATGAATAAATGAATGAGTGAATGGGTAAGTGAAGGGTTTTAATTCCTCATGGTAAAAAACAGATGCTCAGGACTGGGAAAACTTGCTGTACTCCTGGGGCAGCCGGGCTGGTGGATCCAACTATGAGTGAGCCTGAGCACTGGATCCATTCAGCTGGACCGAGGTGTGGGGTAGTTTCTGGCATCTGTCTGCAGCATAAGCTTGTTAGGATTCTGGGGCAAGCAGTTTATTTTGCTGAATTACACAGGGTCAGGTTTTTGGAATTCCATGGAGATCTTAGCCAAGACCTGGTGATGTTTTGAGAGGGTGGGGCTATAACTAGAATTAATAAAACAAACACACGTATTTTGGAAAAAGTAATATGTTTGCTATAGATATTTTTGGAGCCCTGGTGGCTTAGTGGTTAAGAGCTATGGCTGCTAACCAAAAGGTCGGTTGTTCGAATCCACCAGCCACTCCTTGGAAATCCTATGGGGCAGTTCTACTCTGCCCTGTAGGGTCACTATGAGTTGGAATCGACTCAACGGCAATAGATTTTGGTTTTTGGTATAGATATTTTGGAAATGCAAATATGCAAAAAGAATAAAAGAAACACAACTACTACCCTACCATATATTTGTTTTCTAGGTGATATAACAAAAACAGGCATTTATTGTCTCAGTTCTGGAGGACAGACGTCCAAACCAACATGTCGTCGGGGCCACGCACCCTCCTAAGTCTTTAGGGGAAGATCTTTCCTTGTAGCTTTCAGCTTCTGGTAGCCCCAGGTGTTGTTTGGCTTCTAGGTGCATCTTCACATGGCTGTCCTCCTTCTGTCTGTCTCTATGTATCTCTTTGTTTTATAAAGATACTATTCAGTTGAGGTTGAGACACACCCTTCTCCAGAATCACCTCAAGTTAACCGATAACAGCTTCAGAGGCCCTATTTCTAAGCAAGGTCACATTAACAGGTAAGAAGGGTTAGGAATTTAACACATCTTTGGAAACCCTGGTGGTATGGTGGTTAAGAGTTCGGCTGCTAACCAAAAGGTCAGCAGTTGGCATCCACCAGGTGCTCCTTGGAAGCCCTATGGGGCAGTTCTACTCTGTCCTGTAGGGTCAGAATTGACTAGAAGGCAACGGGTTTGGTTTTTTTGAGGGACACAATTTAATCCATAACACATCATATGGAGATACTGAGGATTATATCTCAATATCAATAGCTGTGGCTACTTGGCCATCTCTCTATGTGGCCTCTCGACTTGGCCTTTCCAAGATGATGGCTTCAAGGCAGCCAACATCTTACACGGCAGCTTAGGGCTCCCACGGTACATGTCCTAAGAGAGAGAGAATCAGGCAGAAAACATATTACTTCTTGTAACTTAGTCTGGGAAGTCACTCACTTCATTTTGGCCAGATTCCACTACTGGAGGAAGTTACACAGTTCCGCCCAGGTTCAAGGAGAGGGAAGAGAGAATAGACTCCACCTCTCAATGGAGGAAAGTCATCATCACACAGTAAAGAGCATGTGGGACAGGATATAGATTGATGGGGTCATCTTTGGAAAATATAATTTGTCACAATTAAATATTACTGTTACAATGTTGGGAGCCCTGGTTGCACAGTGGTTAAGACCTTGGCTGCTAACCAAAAGATAGCAGTTTGAATCTACCAGCTGCTCCTTTGAAACCCTACGGGGCAGTTCTACTCTGCCCTATAGGACTGCTATAGGGTCGCTATGAGTTGGAATCAACTTGACAGCAGTGGGTTTTTGGGTTATAGTGTTGATTGAAGCTAAATGTTATTTTAACCAGGAGTCCTTTATTGTTACATCAAAGTTAAAAAAAAATGGTCTTAGTCAAATGATACATAACCATCTTATATTGTACAGTATTTCTCAGGTTTCTAAAGTTTTTAGCAGAGCCCATTTCATTCAATGCTCACACTTTCCTGAAAGAAGTCACACCTGTTTTTCAGTTACAGCAACTGAGGTCCAGAGAAGAATCAAAAAAAAATCTTAAAGAACTTCCCCAGTGTCAGCAACTGACAGAGCTGGAATTAGATCTTAATATTTCACTTTAATCCCAGAATTCTCTCCTCTACTCGAGGTAATGCCACTTGTTGCAGGCAAAATCTACCTTAGAGCCATACCTCACTCCCAGAAAATTGTAAAACTGACCCAGGAGGTAAGACTTCCTTTTTAATGTGTTAACTTTAGCACGGCCTTCAGCCTTGAACTCTGGAACAGTTCGTATAGAGCAAATATTAACCCAGTGCTGGGTGACTAGTGTTTTATTAGCTGAAGGAATACTTGGCAGATGGGCTGGGGAAAGGGATGGGACCCAGTGTTTGAATTAGCAAATACCTGAAAGTCCTTGCAACTTGCCAGTCAGCCTAGTCAGCACCTACTTCTTGGTGAAAGTATTAGAAATGATTATCCCCGGACCCCTCAGGACAGAGCAGATGATGGCCTGGACTCTTTAAAGACCTTTGTCAAAACCAAAACCAAACGCATTGCCATTGAGCCAATTCCGACTCAAAACAACCCTAGGAGACAGAGCAGAACTGCCCCGTAGGGTTTCCAAGGCTGTAGTCTTTAAGGGGGTAGACTGCCACATCTTCCTCCTGAGGAGCAACTGATGGGTTTGAACCTCTAACCTTTCAGTTAACAGCTGAGCTCTTAACCACTGTGCCACTGGGGCTCCTTTAGACCTTTGTAGGCACTCTTATTCTTGGGGACTCTACCACTCGTGGCATAACTGTTAAACGCTTGGCCGTCAACTGAAAGGTTGGTTGTTTGAAGTCACGCGGTGGCTTTGCAGGAGAAAGACCTGGTGATCTGCTTCTGTAAAGATTTCAGCCTAGAAAACCCTATGGGGCAGGTCTACTCTATCATGTGGGGTCTCTATGAGTTGAAAATCAACTAAATAGGACACACAACAACAACATTATACCAAATATATCTATAATACTTACCTTCCACATTGTGTACACTTTTCTTTTTTTTGCTATAAAAAAAGTTTTGAAAGAACTATAATTTTGCCTTTGAAATTATTTAGCTATAGATACCCAGCGCTGTCAAGTCGATTCCGACTCATAGGATAGCTCAATTAAATTAATGTTTTTTCTTTTTTTAAAGTGCAAAGTGAAAAATATAACTTACAAACTGTTTTCCAGTTGTAGACATTTAATTAAATATTTATCCACTTTGATTTTGCAGTTATCTTTTTGTATTTTATTGCTTTTTTTTTTTTTTTTTTTTTTGCCTTCAAACATTTTTCTAGGATCTTAAAAAGCTCAGAGGCCAGGCTCTGTAGCTATGGGGCCTAATGGAGAAGATAATTCTGATCTTGATGGGGCTGGTTCTTTCCCAATAAAATGAGCCCTCAAAGTCTTATGGTTATATCTCCAAAGCTGAAGCCATTAAATCATTCCACATTGTGCACTGTCCTTTGGGTGGAAATGGTTAGTGCCCAATGGTGTACACTAATGTCTCTCTAGATGCTGTTGCTCAGAGGAAACTCTGTTGCTCAGAGCCAGTAGTGCCTCCTGGGCAAAGACGATGACCAAATCGTTCTGGAAGATGATGGATCAATGGAACAACAATGGAACAGAGAACCTGATGTTGGAAAAACTCACAGACAGAATAAGCCATGGTCTAGAAGGGACTTGCCTAAGTTCTATCATGGAAGAGGATAGAGGGTGAGAGGAAAACAAAACAAAACTCACTACATGGCAGGGGCTCTTAAACAGATTTCATTTGAGCCTTTGACATCTTTCCAAGGTGAGTATTAACACTATTTTACAGACTAGACAACTGAGGCTCAGAAAGTCAATATCTGCCCAAGATAATCCAGGGACAGGAACCCAGATCTGCTTAATTCCAAGGCTCTTCTTCGCCTTCTTACCATTGTGGAGGAACAGGAAAAAAAAAAAAAAAAAAAAAAAATTGCAGTTGAGTTGATTCAGACTCATGGAAACCCCATGTGTTACAGAGTAGAACTGCTCCATAGGGTTTTCTTGGCTGTAATCCTTATGGAAGCAGATTGCCAGGCCTTTCTTCTGTGGCACTGCTGGATGGGTTCAAACTGCCTATAGGTTAGTATTTGAGTCACCCAGGGACCTATAACCCAAAAAACCAAACACATCACTGTCAAGTCAATTCCAACTCATGGCAATCTCACAGGGGCTCCAAGGCTATAAATCCCTACCGAAGCAGGCTGCCACATCTTTCTGCCACAGAGACGCTGGTGGTTTTGAACCATCAGCCTTTTAGCTAGCAGTTGATTGCTTTAACCACTGTGCCACTAGGGCTTCTTTCAGGGACCTATATTACTTGTTATTTTTAGAGGAAATTAGCACCATAGCATGAGGTCTGGGCTTAATGTCCCAGCAGGATTAAAGGAATTGCAGGAGCAATATCTTTTAGGATTTTCCATTTGCAAAAGCTACATTACTGTAACAAACATTCAGTATAAAAGTGAAGTAAATCTAGGGCTCATGAAGAGGCAATTACGCTTTTGTGTAGAGTAGAGGAGCCAAGGACCAATTTAGTTAAGTCAACAACTATATACTGAGCACCTACTATGTGCTAGAGGCCCTGAGAGACCATAACCTCTTGGTTCTGGGCCCTTTGTTACAGACAGAGAAGTGTAATGGACAGAGCTCCGGCCTCCAAGTCAAAAGATCTCAGTTTGCAAACCAGCTCCATGCCTCCCTGGCTGTGTACCAAACTAGTTGCCAATGAGTCAATTCTGACTCATGGCAACCTCCTGTTCTTCACAGTAGAACTGTGCTCCCTGGTGCTTTCAGTGGCTGATTATTTTTGGAGGCAGATTTCCAGCCCTTCCTTTTGAGGTGCCTCCGGGTAGACTTGAACCTTCAACCTTGCAGTTAGCAGCCAAGTGCATTAATCATTTGTTCCACTCAGGGACTCCCCTGGCTACATGACATTGGGCAAATGAATGTAACTCTCTGAGGCTCAGTTAACTATTTTGTAGGGTGGAGGTGATAGTTATTTCTCAACCTGCTGGATGGGTCTGTCAGTAGGGATCACTGTGATGTTTCTGAAGGTCCTTGGTCCTTGGTTCCTGATGTGTGGAGACTCTTCCTTAAGACTCTCCCTCTAGGCCCACTTTGAGGGCAGGCAAGTTGTCCTGTTTATCTGTGTCTGTAGCACATAGTAGGTGTGACTGATGAATAAGGCTTCAAATCTCTTAAACCCTACTTAAAATACAACCCTCTATCTACAATGAACCTTAGCGGGAATTTTCCTGTCCTGTCGGGACTCTAAACAAAAATGACTGTTTCTTTTCAGGAGGAAACTGTTCTTTGAACATGCAGATGATGCTTCATTAAGATCAACTTTGTTTGCAAAACGACTTCATGGCTTCTTCTGCAAGATCCCAAAGACTTCTGTAGACATCTCCCTGAAAAGGAATTTTCTCCCCCTGGAGCCGCACAATTTCCACAAATCACTATTCTCCTTCAATCTGTACCACCAACTAGGCAAGGGTCATTTACAACACACAGAAACTCAGAATCCTCGGCTATCAGCTCTGGAGCTCCATATCCTCACTCCCTTATTTTGCACAAGGAGAAAATTTGCTTCAGAGTGAGAAGGAACTTGCTCAAGGTCATAGAGCAGAACCAACTTTAGAGCTGTGTCTCCTTCCCTCAATTCAATGGAAATGGGTATTTTCCAGGCCATCTCTGGACCAACACTGGAGGTCCTCTCTGGATACCCTGGCCCGCCATGCAGACAGAGCTCTGAAGCAGGTGGAAGCGTTAAGGGCTTCCTCTTCTGATGGGTTCACAGCTTTGCAGAGCCTGTTTGCAAGTGCTTTTCTGGCTCAGTGCTCGGCACAGGCCCTCTAGAGACAGACACATTGGTAGTTTTTATGGATCTGCTCATGGTTCGAGGAGCCATCAGCTTAAGTGGCCCTGATGTCCTTCACAGGGGGTGTGTTGAGACTTTGCTTCCTCCTCCAGCCGTGAACTCACAGGTTGCAGGAGAAGATTGGTGTCCTGGAGGTCGGGCCTGAGAACAGTGGCTGATTGATGGTGACAACGGCAGTCTTGAATGGCCTGCACAATACCTTGATCTGGAAAACGCAAGGGTTATTGGTGGCAATAGCAGATTAGTCAAATTCCCAGCTGGTGTCTCTTAGTGGGGAGTTTGCAGTGAAAAGGGCTGCAACTTCCTTCCTCCTTCACTAAAACAGGCCTGGGGAATGGGGCCTTTGCACTATAATTATATGTGAGCAGGAAACAAATAACTAGAGCATTTCTATAAGTGAGGAAGGAAGGAAAACATCCAAGGCTCTGGGGATGCTTCCATCTTCTGTTCTTGGGGCACTGGAATAATAAGAACAGCTATCTACTCTTCAATCTTTACCAAATCCCCATGATGCTGGTATTATTAGCTGTAGTTTACAGATAAGGCACTCAGAGAGGGAGGGACCCACGGCTGCAGTTGTAGTTCTCCCTGAGTCTGAACTCCCTGCCTGGTTCTCTACCCACACGGTTTTATGCTGAACGGGCACTTTCTCTTTATTAGCTCAGGGTGGCCACATTAACTTGCACCCAGGCTGTCCTACCCAGGAGCCTACGCTTTCCTTGCCAACTTGTGTGCCCAGGGGCACTTCCACATTTGCCCAGAAAAAGAGGCACCTTTTTCTTTGCACGTAGGTATATAGGGTCGCTATGAGTTACTGTTTGCTTAGAAGTCAAGTGCCCACGGGCGTGCCTTTTTCTAGTTCACACAAAGGTCCTAAATAGGCTAGTGTTGTTAGCTGCCGTCACCACCAAATCGGTTCTCGGCTCTTGGTGATCCCTTGCACAACGGATCAGAACGTTGCCTGGTCCTGCACCATCCCCATGATTCATTGCAGATGGGACTGTTGTAAACCATAGGGTTTTCTTCGGCTGCTTTTGTGGAAATAGATCTTCAGACCTTTCTTGCTAGTCTTAGACTGGAATCTCTGCTGAAACTATTCAGAATTATAGCAACATCATAGCAAGCCTCCACTGACAGATGAGTGGTGGCTATGTGTGAGGTGCACTGGGCAGGAATCAAGCCCGAGTATCCTGAGTGGAAGGCTAGACTTATACCACTGAACCACCACTGCCCCCAGTAAATAGGCTAACCAAAAAAAAAAGAAAAAGAAAAAAACCAAACCCATTGCCATCGAGTCGATTCTGACTCATAGAGACCTTATAGCACAGAGTAGAACTGCCCCACAGAGTTTCCAAGGAGTGCCTGGTGGATCTGAACTGTTGACATTTTGGTTAGCAGCTGAGCTCTTAACCACTCACTGCTCCACCAGGGCTCCAAATAGGCTAGTAGTGGCCCTATATTAGGTGTTTTTATTTTGACTTCTCTGGGCTTCAGTAAACCCTGGTGGTGTAGTGGTTAGGTGCTATGGCTGCTAACCAAAGGGTCGGCAGTTCAAATCTGCCAGGTGCTCCTTGGAATCTCTATGGGGCAGTTCTACTCTGTCGTATAGGGTCGCTATGAGTTGGAATTGACTCGATGGCACTGGGTTTGGGCTGGGCTTCAGTGTTTTCTCCTGAGAAGTGGGAATATTACAAGCATAAATTGTGGACACTCTGGGAGTTAGGATCATCTCCACAAGGCCAGGCACAAAGTAAGAGTTAGGGCTGGTAGATGCATGTGGAACATCCCGGCTTGGAACCCTCTCTCCCTGGGTTCATAGTGCTTCCTTCTGGTCATTCCAGTTTCTGAATTGGGTTTCAGCAAATACAGGCTGCCGCTGCTTGGTTGGAAACCCTGGTGGTGTAGTGGTTAATTAAGAGCTACAACTGCTAATCAAAAGGTTGGCGGTTGAATCCACCAGACGCTCCTTGGAAACACTGTGGGGCATTCTACTCTGTCCTGTAGGGTCACTAAGAATTGACTTGATGACAATGGGTTTGGTTTGATTTTTGATCTGCTTGGATTGTGTGGTGAGGGCATGATGACCCTGGCCCTTACCACTGGGCTTTCTATGAACACCAAAAGGGAGAAAGCTGTGCATTTAATGTCTCTTGTTAAGGCACGGGCCAAGAGGGAGAGATTGAACACCAGCCTTGCCCTTTCTCCACTTGTGTGAGCTGAGGGTGTGAAGCTGTAAGAGGCAGCAGCCCGTCATCCACCGTGCCCCCTCACTCGCCTTCATTGCTGCATTCCTAATGCACCAGGCCTTTTCTCTCTACTCTCATATCACTGCTGCACTCCCTATCCCTTTTTGCAAATGTACTATTTTCTCTGCCCACCTGATTCCTATTCATTCTTCAGCCCCCCTGGACTCCCAGCTGGATGAGGTATGTGCCCACAGCATCCCTCTCCTTTGGCATACACTGACCAACGGCCTGCCCTGTGCTGTCATTTTGACCCTTTCCTTGAGGGCAGGGCCTGAGTCTTTTTCACTATTGAACCCAGAGCACCTAACATGCCTGCTGTTGTTAGGTACCGTTGAGTTGATTTCAACTCATCACGACCCCTTTTGATGGAGTAGAATCGCCCCATAGGGTTTTCTAGGCTGTCATTTTTATGGGAGGAGATCACCAGGTCTGACTCCCACGGAGCCACTGGGTGGGTTCAAACTGCCAAGTTTTTAGCCAGCCAATCACTTAACTGTTGCACCACCTTAGAGTTTTTGTTGTGGGCCGTTGAGTTGATGCCAACTCATAGCTACCCTATTGGGTCAGAATAGAACTGCCTCTTGGGTGACCTAGGCTGTTATCTTAACGGGAGCAGATTGCCACATCTTTTCTTGGAACCACCAACCTTTGGTTAGCAGCCAAGCGCTTAACAACTGCACCACCAGGGCTCCTTCCTGATGCATAGTACCAAGACCAAAACCAAACCCATTGCCGTCGAGTAGATTCCGACTCATAGTGACTGTATAGGATAGAGTAGAACTGCCCCATAGAGTTTCCAAGCAGCACCTGGTGATTCGAACTGCTGACCTTTTGGTTGGCAGCTGTAGCACTTAACCACTATGCCACCAGGGTTTCCTGATGCATAGTAGGTACTCAATATATGTTTCTTGAAGAATGAATGTATGAGTGAGTTCTAATCTTGCTCTGTCAGTACTAAGCTTTGTGACCTTGAGTTGATCTCCCTGTCCTCCTGTGCTTCTGTCTGCTCATCTGAACAGAGAAGGGTCCAACCATATCATCCCACCCTCTCACACACAACTGGAGTGCCTCTGGCCTGCAGGCATAGGAGGATTAAGCCACCAGCTTCTCTCACCTCATTATCACCTTGGTCTGGGGCGGGCCTCAGAGATGCACTGAACCCCTAGGAGTACAGGGGTTTTCCCCTCTGCCCTCCCACTAGGAAGGTCTCTTCAGATAGAGTAACACCCAGAGGCCAGAGGGAGTATTATTTCTGTCCATTTGAAAAAGGCCATCTTCCCTCAAGCTCATTAAATAGACCCTGGAGAACAGCGGGGAGCCGGAGCCCACTGGGCCAAGGCGACTTTTGGTGAGGAAGGACTTTCTGAGAGCCCGAGCCTCTCCCGGAGCTTTATCTCTTGGCTGTAGATAAGACTCAACGGTTTGGTCTCCTGCTGAGTGAATGGAGGAGGCCCAGGAGCCATAAAGCAGGGAGGGGTTGACAGTTTAGGACGGGATCATGGGAAGCCAGAGCTTTGAACTCTGCCCTCGGATGGGAGGGAGGCCTTTATGGCCTGGCTGCTCTGGGGCTGATGTGAGAGCTGAGCCATTAGGGGAGGAAAGAGTCCCTCAACCTGGCCCCCTTTGCACCCAGACTGCAGGGTGAGACAACAGAGCCCAGCGAGGTGGGGCCCCGCGGCGGAAACGGCGCTCCATCCTGGCTTTATTGACTTGTAAATGACACCATTAAAGAGGAAGCCTTACCTTGGCTGGAAACAGCTGTGTGAGCTGCCGTAAATTTGGAATGGAAGGCAGCCCGGACCGGCAAACACCGGGCATTCCCTGGGCTGTGCGGGGCGGAGGGATGCCAAAGACCACACCAGCCCAGCCCAGCCTCCAGCTCCTAGCTGTCCTGTGGGATTGGGGTTGTGACAATTCATGAGGCCCAAACACCACTGCGGTGGAGTTGTTTCCACCTCATAGTGACCCTATAGGACAGAGTAGAACTGCCCTATAGGGTTTTCAAGGCTGTAATCTTTACAGAAGCAGATCACCACCAGTCTTTCTCCTGTGGGGCGTCTGGTGAGTTGAACTGCAGACCTTTCTGTTAGCAGCCAAGCACTTAACCGCTGCCGCCACCAAAAAAAAAAAAAAAAAAAAACAAACCCATTGCCGACTCAGCGACTTCATGAGGAGGGCTTATTAATGGAAATGTGAATGGCTAACTAGCTAGCCGGAAGCCCTGGTGGCGTACTGGTTAAGAGCTACGGCTTCTAACCAAAAGGTCGGCAGTTTGAATCCACCAGGCGCTCCTTGGAAACTCTAAGGGGCAGTTTTCTACTCAGTCCTACTCTGTCCGACTATGAGTCGGAATCGACTTGACCGCAAGGGTAAGTAAAAAAGTAGCTAACTAAATTAAAAAAAAAAAAAAGAGAGGTTCCCAGAAATCTTGGAGTCCATTGGAAAAGTCAACCCAGAGCAATAGACATTGAAAAGAAGCCCAGGGGGGCTAAAGAAGAACCAAGTGCAGCCTTAGAGTTAGACTGAAGATTTCAAGTCCATCTCGAGTTTTTACCGTGTATTCGCGGATAAGTCACTGAGCCACCCAGGTCTCAGATTTTTTAAATGTAAAACACAGGCATTATAATACCCTCTCATAGAATGGATGTGGGATCTTGGCCTTCTTTTTGTTTTGTTCCCACAGAATTAGATAATACTGCAAAACAGAAGGCTAGGCTGCTAGCTGCTTAAGGGCCAGGATGACCATACCTTGTTCAGTTTTGTATGTTAAGTTGATAGGAAGGAACCAGCTATAGAATAATGAGAATGTTTTCAATAAATGTTTGATGAATAAATAAACTACAGAAAGAAAAGGAAGGAAGGGAGAAAGGACAAGGCCACCTTTCCCCTGGACCAAGTCCAGTAGTTTTTGGAACAGAAAGGACAGGAGAAGGAAGTGTTAAAAATAATCAAAACTCACGGGAATTTGAACATAAGGTTTATTCTGAGCAGTTATTCTATATACATATAGGGGGGCTACTTTGATTCTAGAAAAAGCAAATGGCTGGAAGAAGTTAGGTGCAATGGGGCTTATAAAGAGAAGAGGAAGGAGAAATATAGATCAATCATTGGCTAAACTTAACATGATTAATTGAAGCCAGCCTTCCCCCTTTGCTGAGATCACTGATACCAGGCCACTTCTGGCCTGGCTGCTAATAATTTGGTCTTCCACCCACCTGCAGCCAAGAGACTTTTTGAGATTTAAATTAGGAGGTAATGGTTTAACAACTATCCTGTCCCTGCAGCTTAAGGCAAATTTACGTTGCTAGGGTTGCTATGAGTTGGAATTCACTCATGGCAATGGGTTTAATAGGAGAATGGTTTCTGGCAGGCTTTTGCAGTTTGGGTCAGGCCTTTCATGGTTCGTGTTTGGTTTTGTGGATAAGAAAAACCTTAAAATCAAAGTAAGATGTCTGTTATTAAATTTTCCTATTCAGCAGAGGTAACATTTGTTGATTCCCACTGCCAGTAAATACATTATAAAGCTGAGTTGTCACAACCGCCAGGACTCTGAGGATAATTACCGATGCTTTGGCATTTATTTATCAACAGTGGGAAAGTAACTTGTCTGTGCCTGTGTTTTCTTAAAAAATGATGAGAGTTAAAGGAGGTCATAATACATGTACATTTGTTAATACAGCTATTGGTTAATAGTAACCAATAATAACTGAATATTAATAGTAACCAATAATAACTGAATATTATTATGCTTCAGGATGAAGACACTGGCTCATGGAGGTGAAGTCACTTACCCAGTCCACAGAGTTGAGAAGTGCCATAACCTGGATTCTCACTTTGCTTCCCATGCTCTGTGTTCCATCAGGTTCTGAAGCCATTGTGGCACCGTAGGGGGTGGTACATGGGATACCACAGCTCAATGCTCTCAGGATTTATTACCGGGCACGACTGCTAAAGGTAACTTTTTAGAGACATAACTTTTATGCTGAACTCCCGAGAAGGGTTAACTGGGCCATTTGGATCCTTATCTTTACCTGATGGAAACCGTCATTCATTAAAAAAGAAAACAAACAAAGGCAAAAAGGAGGCAAGATTGTTAGACAAACGTTTATAGAGTGTTTGCCATGGGCCAGGCTGAGCCAGGGTATGCGGGGAGCCCCAGGTCTATGCTGTGGTCTCTTCATCTCCCCCACTCCAGGGCTTTAGTCTTTGCTGAACTTGGAAACCCTGGTGGTGGAGTGGTTAAGAGCTACAACTGCTAACCTTTTACTGCTAACCGAATCGCCAGGCACTCCTGGGTGGCAACGGGTTTGGCTTTTTGGTTTTAACCCTTCACTGGAGCCCTGGTGGTTTGGCGGTTAAGAGCTTGGCTGCTAACCAAAAGGTCAGCAGTTTGAATCACCAGGCACTCTTTGGAAACCCTATGGGGCAGTTCTACTCTGTCCTATAAGGTTGCTATGAGTCGGAATCAACTCTGCAGCAACGGGTTTGGTTTGAACGCTTCACTGTCAGACGGGGAGAGTTCTCACTGTTACGTGCCAGAGGGAATGCTGGTCTCACAAGGTACTGGCCTGAAAGGGATTCTGAATTCAGATACATTTGGGAAAAGCCTGGTTTTGACTGATTTCTTTCCTGCTGAACTTCTCCAACCTTTATAAGATTTCCTGCCTGCACTTCTGAGACAGACCCCCATAGTGCTTTATTCTTTACCTGGCTTCCTCCCTTATAGTTTTGTTTTGCAAAATCGTTTTCTTTGCTGGGCTCCCCACCCTCAGCTTTGCATTTGAGTCCTGCTCTTGCTTGGAGCTCATATGTAAACCCTATTGCAGCTGGGTAGTATGATTAAGAATGTTGCTGAAGTAACTTATGAACTCTCTACTTGTAAACCCCTTTAAAAGTAACCTGTCTACCCACCCTTGGTGAGCAGTCTTGGCAGCAGTAAGCACCGACTGACTCCATTTCCTTGTACAACGAAATAAAGGTGACTTTTTTGTTCTCTCACCTTGGCCTTTCGTTTATTGGCCAATATGAGTCATGCCAAGTAAGAACCTGGAGTTTCCGCCCAGTAACGGCTTTTTAACGGCTCCAGCGAGGTGAGCCTTTGTTGCGATGCCTGTTTGGATGGCCACAAAAGCCCTTTTATTATATTATATTATTTAAAAACAAGAAACAAACAACAAAAAAACACACTGATTAACACGCCATGGCCCTTGGCAAAGGAGCCCTAGTGGAGCAGTGGTTAAGTGTTCGGCTGCTAACCAAAAGGTCAGTGGTTCGAACCTACCAGCTGCCCTTCAGGAGAAAGATGTGGCAACCTGCTTCTGTAAAGATTTACAGCCTTAGAAATCTATGGGGCTGTTTTACCCTGTTCTGTAGGGTCGTTATGAGTCAGAATTGATTTGACACAAACAGGCTTAGGTTTGGTTTGGTTTTGGCCCTCGGCAGCGGGTAGAGCAGGGACCGCGTCAGCTGTGGCTCCTCACGCCCTCTTGCAGGGCTGGTCCAATGCACACTCCAGGCTTCAGCTGTGGCCACAGGGTTCCCCTGCCATTGCCTGGAAGATAGGGAGCCTCTTTCAGAAAACTTCTGGGACTGCCTGGGACTCTGTGCTGCCTTATCCCTCTCTGGGCATCAGCTTATCATCTGTGTAACAAGGAGACAGGAGTACATGGGACAATTCCCATCATCTATAATTCTTTAACAGTTCACAGTGAAAGGGATCCCAACCCTGGATGACCAGGGGTTCCAGTCTAGATTTTGTAGCGGCTTGAGTATTTCAAATGATTTGAGGGGTTTACCAAATACTTATATAAGCTCAAACCCAAACCCATTGCTGTCGAGTCGATTCAGACTCATAGGACCCTACAGGACAGAGTAGAACTGCCCCATAAGGTTTCCAAGGAGTGGCTGGTGGATTTGAACTGCTGACCTTTTGGTTAGCAGCTAAGCTCTTTAACCACTATGCCTAGCACTTGCTATGTACAAGGCACTCTTCAAAATGTTTATAAAGCTTCACTTATTTAATTCGTACCTTAACCCCATGAGTAAGTTACCTTTACTATAATTCCCATTTTACAGATGAGAAACAGAGGCACAGAGAGTGCAAGTAAATTGTCAAGGTCATACAGCTGATAAGTGGCAGAGCCAGAATTCAAATCTGAGCAGCCTGGCTCCAATGTCAAGGTCACACTAGGCTGTCTCTTCTGAAAAATGATTAAAGCAGAATGGGTTTTAATGGGCAAGATGGATTTCTGTCTTGTAAGGAGGGATGGAATAAAGGAGGTGAACACAGAGGGGGAGAAGAAAGGTGGCTATAGTGTAGAAAGTGTGATGGGATAGGAGAGTTTGAGAAGGGAAGAGGCTGCCTTGCTTAGGCATCTCTGCTGGAATCGTCCACCCACTGATGTTCCTAAGATGAGTGGTTTCTCTGTACCTGGTCCTTCCTCCAGCACCACCATCAGCCCCTCCCAGGCCAATGTCTTCCCGATGGCCCATGGAACAATTCAGGGCAGGTCTCGGTCCTTCTGAGAAGTTGCTGGCAGAGCCATATCTCCTGTGCCTGCGAGTCTTGTTCCTGGGCCGGGAGACTAGGAGTACCCAGACCAGCAGAGAAAGCTTGGAGGAGAGGCAGGACTTCCATCTCCTCACCTGAGCCAGGGCCTGTACCTGCTGCAGTCCATTCCTCAGGTCTTAAAAGCCTCCTATTCTTTCACAAATAACTGGTTCAGGCCTAAATTCTCTAGATAATTGAGCCTCGTTGCCCATCATTTTGTTGGCATAGACACCATTTATATGTAATCTGAGAATATTCTATCTGCTATGGAGTTTCTTCCAAAGGCATTATTTCTAACCTTCTTTAAGAAACAAATTTCCTGTTGCCATGGCGATCATCTTTCTGCTAATTTTATCCGGCTCAGGAGCCAGGGCTGTAAGCAGCGCTCTTGTGTTTCCCAGGCTCTGTACTTTGTCCAGCCCTGCACTGCCTTTGTTGAACGAGCCTCCCAAATCTCAGCAACCCCTTGAACAAGACAATTCAGATGATGGTAACATTTTGGCTTTGAATTTTAAAAAGCCTTGACATCACCTGTATAGACATTTTTGATCTGTTCTAACGAGAACACAGATAAAATAAAGGTTCAGGTCTGGTAAGCTTCATAAATGCATGCTTTCTGGAACATATTTGTGAGGAAACTGTTGAAATAAGAGGCTTCCTGGCTAGAAAAGGCTAGAAAATTCAAAAAGAGTAAATGGCAGTTTTTGAGCACCTAGTCTGTGCTCTGGTGGCATAGTAATTAAGCGCTATGGCTGCTAATCAAAAGGTCAGCAGTTCGAATCCATCAGGCACTCCTTGGAAACTCTGTGGGGCAATTCTACTCTGTCCTATAGGGTTGCTACGAGTCAGAATTGACTCGACACAATGGGTTTGTTTTTTTTTCAGTCTGTGCCCTAACCTGGGGTGGCCTGGGGGAAGAGGACTAAAACATGCAATTTGTTCCAGGGAGTTTGCAATCTGGTGAGAGTTAAATTGTTTCACAGCTGGGAAGAACCTCAAGGATCATCTCTTTTGAAACCCTAATTCTGCAAATTGGAAAATTCTTTCAAATTTGTAAAGCTGGTGAGTGGGAGAGTTTAGAACACAGTTTCTTGACTCCTCCCTTGAGATAAAATCTCAACTAAGCCCTGGTGAAGCAGGTCACACCTTTCCTCAAGGTTCACTCTCCTCCTGCCCTCCCAATTCAGCTCACTTCAGATCCAGAGGGTGTATGTGCAGCTACCCCTGCGCCTTCCTCTTTTCACATTTGTCTCTTTGCACTTTCAGTTCCTGTTCTCTGGAATGCCCTTGCATCCTCTCATCTTCTCTGTAATTTCTTTGTTCTCCTTCAAGGCTCATCTCGACTGACATCTTTTCTGGAAATTCTCTAGGCAGGGTTAAGTTCTCTCCTGGCAGCTTATTGAACTACTGTGATGACCTATGGGCTTACCATCTTGTCTACTGGACCATGAGCTCCAGGGGACTGTGCTGTTCATTTCTACATCCTGGTGCCTCAGGTAGGATCTGGCACAGAGGAGGCACCCAGTGAGTGTTTAAAGAAGTCGATGATCATCAAAGCTAACATACGACAGCCTGCTAAGCACCAGGTCCTATCCCAAATGCTTGACGTGTATTAACTTGTCTAATACTCCCATTAACTTTTCTAATAGCCCTAGGAGGTGGGTACTGTTTTTGCCCTATTTTGCTGTTCAGGAAACTGAGGCACACAGAGTAACTCACCAGCTAGGAATTGTTGGAGCCCGGATTCAAACCCTGGTAGTTTGTTTCCAGATCTTTCATTTTTAACAGTTACTCTATATTACCTTTTCGACCAGTGCACAGCTTAATGGTGTAGATATAAACCACACTGGACAGTTAATAATAACGTGACTCTGCCCGGGCCCTACAGTAGTGAATGATGAAGTTGAGATTCAAAGCTGGGCTGTCTGTCTTTAAAGCTGATAATGTCACTGCTTCACTATACTGCCTCTAACATTAAGTGTGAAATCACATGGCACCGATCATAAATAGGAGCCCTGGTGGCCCAGTGGTTAAGAGCTTGGCTGCTAATCAAAAGGTTGGCAGTTTGAATCTACCAGTTGCTCCTTGGTAAACCTATGGGCAGTTCTACTTTGTCCTACCGGGTCGCTATGAAGTGAAATCGACTCTATGGCAACAGGTTTGGTTTTGGTTTTTGGATCACAAATATTTAGAGACCTCTTTTTTCATGAAACTTTCTAATCTTTTATAATCTCTACTTTAAATACTTCCTTTTAGGGCATAGTTCCTACTGTAGAGTAGAGAGAAGCCCAAGGGTTTTCTCTTTTTTGTATGTCTGAGACATGTAACAAGTGTCTGTGTGATGGGGTCAACTCCTGCCGTCACAGGGAATTGTTCCCTAGTACCAAGATTATGAACAGATGGTTTCCATCTGGGTTCTCTTACTTCTATTTGAACAATACCTGAACGAGGTCCTTTGGGAGCCCTGGTGGTGAAGTGGTTAAGTGCTTGGCTGCTAACCAAAAGTTTGGCAGTTTGAATTCACCAGGTGTTCCTTGGAAACCCTATCGAGTAGTTTTACTGTATCCTATCGGGTCGCTGTGAGTTGGAATCAACTTGACGGAAACATCAACTTTTTCGAGGGGGATGTCCTTTAACTTGAACTTTTGGTTTCAAAGAAAGAAATAGAAATGAAAAAAATGATCTCCATTTGAGAGACAGAGATGTTGAAGTCTGTCTGTATAAGTGATAAAGGTTTAACTACTTGCAATATGTGCTAGATATGTGACTCTCACTTAAGTAGGTTTCTTCCTTGCTAGGAGGTTGGTAAATTCCTCAAGCCTAGAAAGAAGCAGGGATGGCTGGAGGAACTGTTGGTCTTGGCCTTACTACTGGTGATGCCTCTCCTGGGGACTCTGCTTGTGCGGGTCAGGCTTGTCACCATCTGCAGCAGTAACGGTTCCAGGAGCTCTGGGTGCTCAGTATCTGGTAGAAACCTATCGCACAGGAGGTGCTCAGAACATACTTGTTGAATGAATGAAGATGGATTTTACAAAGCTGTCTTTGAAAAAAATTTGTATATGTATGTGTGCGTGTGTGTGTATACTATACATACATACATATCAACATTTGACATTTTAATCATTTTTAAGTGCACAGTTCATTGGCATTAATTACATTTATGACGTTGTGTGACCATCACCACTCCCTATGTCCAAAATCTTTTCGTCACCCCAAGCAGAAACTCTGTCCCCACTAGGCAAAACTCATCTCCTCTTCCCTCACTTCCTTGTAACTGCCAATCTACTTTCTGTCTCTATTTTCCTATTTGAGATATTTCATGTAAGTTGGGTCATGTGATATTTGTTCTTTTGTTTCTGGCCCCTTTCATTTAGCATAAGGTTTTCAAGTTTCATCCATGTTCTAGCCTGTATCAAAACTTCACTCCTTTTCATCGCTGAATAATAGTTCACTGTATGCATATAAAAAAACCCACATATTATTTATCCATTCATCTGTTGATGGACACTTGGGTTATTTCCACCTTTTGGCTATTATGAATACTGCTGCTGTGAACACAAGCATATGAGTATGTGTTTGAGTCCCTCTTTTCAAAACTTTTGGGTATACACGTAGGCGTGGAATTGCTGGTTTATATGGTAATTCCATGTTTAAGTTTTTGAGAAACTGCCAAACTCTTTCCAGAGTAGTTAAACCACTTTATATTCCTACCAGCAATGCATGAGCATTCCAATTTCTCCACATTATCTCCAATGCTTGTAATTTTCCATTTTAATTTTTTTTTTTGAAATTATAGCCATCCTGGTAGATGTGAATGGAACCTTGGTGGCACAATGGTTAAGTGCTCGGCTGCTAACCAAAAGGTTGGTGATTTGAACCCACCCACTGGCTCTGTGGGAGAAAAACCCAGCAATCTGCTCCTGTAGAGATCAAAAAAAGAAAACCAAAACAAAGCCATCAAGTCGTTTCTGACTTCTAGTGACCCTGTAGGACAGACTAGAACTGCCCCATAGAGTTTCCAAGACCTTTTGGTTTGAACCACAGACCTTTTGGTTAGCAGCCAAGAACTTCAACCACTGTACCATCAGGGCTTCTTCCGGTAAAGATTAAAAAAAAAAAAAAATTTTTTTTTTTTTTAAAGATTACAGCCTAGAAAACCCTATGGGGCAGTTCTGCTCTGTCACATGGTGTTCTATGAGTCGAAATCAACTCGAGGGCATCTAACAACAGTAGTTGTGAAGTGGTATCTCATTGTGGTGCCAGATTCTCTTTTATTTTAAAACTAAACGGAATGTATGTCTTTATTTATAAACATTTCCCCCCAACTCCCTTTTTTAAAAAAATTATGGCAAAAATATATATCATAAAATTTATCATTTTAACCATTTTTAGGTGTACCATTCAGTGATATTAACTACATTCACAATACTTATGAACTTTTCTGTTTGCATCTTATTGGAATTTGGCCTGGAACCCTGAGTTCACGGGCTTGCCTGCTTTGCTTAATTTTTTTTATGAGGGTTTACTGATTTATTTTGGATTTCTCTTACGGATTGGTTGCTTTTTTTTTTGTTGGTTTTAATTCGGTTACTATTCAGGGTATGGATTCTTTGGAAACAGTTAATTTCTGAGATAATGAAATATCTTTGAACTGAAATCCAGGATATTGAGACTCTGATTCCGCTCGGCTGCTACAGTGTGAGCTTGAGACAGCCATTTCTCCTTTTGGAGTATTATTTAGTCATTTATTCATAAACCAAAAAAACCCCATTGCCAATGAGTCGATTCCAACTCATAGTGACCCTATAGGACAGAGCGCAGCTGCCCCATAGTTTCCAAGGAGCACCTGGTAGATTCGAACTGCTGACCTTTTGGTTAGCAGCCATAGCACTTAGCCACTATGCTACCAGGGTTTCCCATTTATTCATAGATCTATAAAATACGGAGGTGAACAGGATGATCTCTAAATCAGCTTTACTGTATCTCAAGGTGCTGTGACTTTACTGTTTACAGTAAAGCTGTGTTTTTGGTACTGCGTTAATTATAGTGAATACAGCTTTTCTCATTGCTGATGCCGTATTTGTTCAAGTGCAGTTATGGTTAAAGGGCTGACTACACCATGACTGGGTTTTAAAGGTGAGGAGGAATTGCCAAGCCAAGGGAGAGGAGTGGGTAGAAGAGTCCACTTCTTGGGAGTGTCTGCTCGGCTGAAACTGCAAGATGTTAAAAAATAGCAACATGCTCAGTAGGATGTTTAGGAGTTCTTAGTAGCTCAGTGTCGCTGGAATGATAAGTGTATGGGGGAGGAGGCCAGAAGGTGTGGCTGAAGTCACAGGTGGGGAGGTTATGGGGACCCTTTATACAGTGGTTGGGAAGTTAGACTTTGTCCCAGGGTTGATGAGGTGTCTTCAAAAGACTTTAAACAAGGAAGGGTGCATTGTAGGGGATGGACTGTAATAGAAGAGGTTGGTAGCAGGGAACTGGGTGGTGAGGAGGGCTTCAGTTAGGTCAATGATGAAAAGAGAGGAGAGGAAGACAAGGGTTCTATAAATATTTAGAAGATATAATGGGATGATTCAGATCTGGCATGGATGTTGGGAGTGGGGGAGTGCAAAAAGTCAAAAGTGATTCTCAGATGTCTCTGTACCTCACATTGAGAACACAGGAGAAACAGAAAGACAATGAGTCCAGCATTGGCCATGTGGTGGCTGATGGTGGGTAAAAGGCTCATCCAGGTGGAGAAGTCCTGTAGGCAGATGGACATCCTAGTTGGAAATAGGGGTACAGATTATGGCTGGAAATGGAAGTTGAGAGTTATTAATCCCAGTTTTGAGTAGGACAACCAAGAACAAGTTTGTGGAGCAAGAACATTGGTCTAGGACAGAACTGAAGAGAACAGCTCTATCTAACGGAGGGACAGGGATTGCTTACAGAGAAGGACATGATCCAAGAGGGAGTGGCTTCAAGGAAGGCTAGAGAAAAGAGTTCTAGAATAAAAAAAATGTTCAACAGGGTCAAACACTGTAGAGGGGTCCAGTAAGATAAAAACGAAAAAATTTCCAATGGGCTTGGTAAGTGAGTGGCCCTGGTGACTTTGGTGCAAGTATTTTCCTTGGAATGCTGAGGAAATCATCAAATTGATATAAGAGTGGGGTATGATATGAGGAATCCAAGAAAGAGAAGAGAGAATAGACTACACTTTTTGAACTTTATTTGACAAATGAAGGCGAGATGGTAGTTACAGATGTGAGGTCAAAGGAAGAATTTTTCAGGACAGAAGACACACGAATATGGTTTATGCTAAAGGGAAGGAGTGAGAAGAGAGGGGTGTGTGTGTGTGTGTGTGTGATGGATCATGGTTCTGTAGGAGGCAGAAAGGGATGAAACCAAAAGCAGGGGTGGAGGCACAGGCTTTGCACAGGAGGAGGGACACCATGTGGAAGGGGGAAGGGGAACAAAAAGTTGAAGAAGGGTCTTTTCTTGTGGCCTTAATTTTCTGAATTAAATAGGAAATATAGACCTGATGGCGCAGTGGTTAAAGCGCTTGGCTGCTAACCAAAAGGTCAACAGTTCGAACCCACCAGCCAGCCCATGGGAGAAAGATGTGGCAGTCTGCTTCCATAAAGATTTACAGCCTTGGAAGCCCTGCGGGGCAGTTCTGTTCTGTCCTACAGGGTTGCTGTGAATTGGAATCGACTTGATGGCGGTGGCTTTGGCTTTGGTTTTTTTAGACATCTACGAGAGAGAGTAGGGGGCAGAAGTCGAGTTTAGGACTTGAAGGCAAAGGTGAAAGTTTAGATAGTTAGAAAGTTTTGAGTAATGAGAGATGAAGCTGGCCAAAGACAAATAAATGGGTTGATGGGCTGCTCGGATTGCCCATTGAGGTAATGTAGCCATTTGTACAGTTGCAAGGTTTTCTTCTGTAGCTATTATTCTGCAGGGATGGGAGTGGAGAAGGTCAAAAGTGACATCGGTCTAGGATGGGGCTTTGCTGGGCTTTGTATAACTGTGCTGCATAATGAACATTTCAGAAGCTTCTTCATATGCTACAGGCAGGGAATGGAAGGCAGAGGGACCCTAGAGGTTTGTTTAGCACCTGCTGCATGCCAGGCACTGTGCTGGGTGTATGAGATGGTGATGCAAACAGGACCAATGTCTTACTGGAGAGGTGATATGACCTGTGTGGCTGTGAGGAGGGCACTGGCATGGGGATCACTGCATCTGGGTTCTGTTCCTTACTTCACCTTTAGCAGCCCACAGCCATAGCCATTCCTCCTCTGTGAATTGATGTTAAAAATATTTACCTCATAGTAAGAGGGGACAAAAGATCAGTGGTTCAAAACCACCCAGCAGCTCCACAGGAGAAAGTGTAGCAGTCTGCTCCCATAAAAGATTTGCAGCCTTGGAAAGCCTGTGGGTTATTTCTACCCTGTCCTGTAGGGTTGCTATGAGTCAGAATTGACTCAATGGTAATGGGTTTGTTTTTTTTGATTTTGGGTAATGGGGGAGTCATTGAGTGGTGCAAACAGTTAATGTGCTCAGTTGCTATCCAAGAGAATGGAGTTTCTAGCCACCCAGAGACACCTCAGAAGAAAGGACTGGTGATTGACCTCTGAAAACCCTGTGGAATACACTCCTACGCTGATACACATGGAGCCTCCATGAGTCAGAAATGACTCCATGGCAGTTTAAAAAAAAGAAGTTATTAATAATAGAGAAGAACAGATGGAGCTTTCTGATAAGCTATTAGAAGCAAGGGAGAGGGATAAAATTAAGATTCAACACTGTCCTTATTGGGCTTCTTGAGGGCCATGGATATATTATTTCTAATCATCAAGGTCCTCATCAGATCTGCGTGCAGTGGTGTGCTTGGACTCTAGCTAGAGCCAACAAGTCCTCTGTGAGCAAAGCGTGCTCAGTCCTTTCTACTGCCCTGTGCTGTGCGATGTGTTTGCTGGTGCTGGTGTAGGCCTGCCTGAGTCAGAAATGGCTAATGGTCACGATGGTAGGTTATCAGAGCATTACGGCGGACCACACAGACGGCTGCTCCGGATTTCACTGCTGTCTGCTTTGCTACCTAATCAGTCACCATGACCTCCTCCAGCTGTTCTGACATTCCATTCTCAAGGCCTAAGGAATGCTCTGTGGCCAAGCCCGATGTTTACAAAGTTCAGAGAATTCCCAGTACATGCAATGAAAATACACACAACGTGGTAGCCTCCATTTTAGGGATTTGGAGGGCATACTTGTATGTTTGAGGCAAGACTTGTGTCAGCAAAGGAGACGGGGAAGGGGCAGCATGAGATGTGGGAGGATGTCCTGAAGGGTGCAGCTTCACGAAGCCAAAGGATGAAGAAAACCCATATTTAGCAGCATTTGTAACAGTCATTTCTTTAATCTTCTGAAGAACTCGATTAGGTAGGTATTCTCCTTTCCAGTTAACAGATGGAAAAACTGAGGCCCAGGGAGATTGTCACATATCTAGAAGTGACAGAGCTAGTAAAGTCAGACCCCAAGGCCTGTACTCTTTCCTCTCTACAGTGCTGTCAGAATCAGCCCTGAAACAAGGTTCACATTCCAAGTCGTTTAGCATACACGGAAAGAGCTTCTGAGGCCTGTTAAGGCTGATTTGCATAATTCATTTTTAGAACATTAATTAGCTGGGATGTGTAATAGTTCTTGTGCCAATTTGTATTTCAATTTCAAATGCAAATACAAATTAACAAATGTTATTCCTGTGGCACCTTAAGGATGAAACATTTGCTGCTTGTAGTGAGTATTAATCTTTACATTTCTGAAACTAGCCCTGATAGAAGCAATAATATCCTCTAATTTGCAGGTTGTTGGGAAAAAAAAAAAAAAAAAACCTTGTCTGGTGGGAGACTGAGAGGTAATTCCCTTTCAGCCAAAGAAACAGCGTGTTGGCCATCCATCCATCCATCTGTCCATTCATTCATTAAATAGTTTTGAGCACCTACTAAGTGTCAGACCTTGTGGTAGGAATCAGGGATAATACCAGGGAGCTCCCATACTTAGTGCATAAATAAATCATTACGTTATAATGTGATAAGCTTTAGAATAGAGCCATATTTTAAGTACAGTGGAAGAATAGAAAGGAAGGGCCCAAGAGGGCTTCTCAAGGCATGAAATACTAAGCAGGTTGAGTTTTGAAGGGGGAGTTGGAAAAAGTCAGGCTGTTGCTGGTAAGGGTGATGGTGGCAGTGGGAATATGATGAGAGAAGACAAAGATAAGAGATCTGGTGTCTTTGGAGAAGTCCAAGCCATTCTGCACAGCTGGAATTTAGGGTTATTTGGAGGCCTGATAGCAGGGATTAGTTGATGGGCAGACTTGTCTGCCAGGTTAAGTTGTTTGGAATCTACCCTGTAGGCCTTTGAGAGCTATTGACATGAATAGCTGGTCAGACTGACATTTTAGGAAGCTCACTCTGGAACAGTGTGTAGAATGTTTCTGATGGGCATGAGAATTTAAACAGGGAGTTAAGAAACTGTAGGATGAACCCTCCAGGAGAGAAATGATGACAATGGCAGTAGCAGAGGAAGTAGAGAGAAGGGACACCATTAAGAGAGATTATAGAAATGCTTAAGAGCATAGGGTACGAATCCACCCCGATCTCCTCCAATCTGGCTCTGACCTTGAACGAATTTCATTATCCCTCTCTGCCTTAGTGCACCTGTCTATAAAAGAGGTAGAGTAATAAAAATTAGCACCTATCTCATAGGATTGTTTAAGAAATGATGGGTGTGGTGATGGTGCTGGTGATTGAAATGGTCATCAACTGGATGAGGGAGCTAAGGGAGAAAGAAAAGTCAAGAAAAATGTTCAGATTTCTGACCCGGAATGCTGGAATGAATGGTGGGACTCCAAAATGCTACTTTTATGGCTAACGATGTAAAAGAGCCTTAGAAGCCCAAGGGACAAGTACTAATCCAGTTTAGTGGTGATAAGGTATACTTCATAGTGGTGGCGGTACTTGATCTTCCTGCCAGCTTTAATATTTCCTGTAAGTCATTTACAGTCTAGTATAAATGAGGTTCCATTGGGTATTAACTTTACAAAACCGAAAAAAACCAAACCCACTGCCATCGAGTCAGTTCTGACTCATAGCGACCCTATAGGGCAGGGTAGAACTGCCCCATAGGGTTTCCAGGGAGCGCCTGGTGGATTTGAACTGCCAACCTTTTGGTTTGCAACTGTAGCATTTAACCATTACATCACCAGGGTTTCCAACTTTACAAAGGATGAGAAAAAAATCACTAAGTACTCTGGTACTTAAACTAGATCTACAGGCTTTTATACATATATACTCTTTGCAGTTGAGTCAATTCTGACTCATAGTGACCCTGTAGGACAGAGTAGAACTGCCCCATAGGGCTTCCAAGGAACGGCTGGTGAATTGGTGGATTCGAACTGCTGACCTTTTGGTTAGCAGCTAAGCTCTTAACCACTGCTCCACCATGGCTCCTTATACGTATATACATGTATGGAAATCATTATTCAACACACCATGGAAAATGTGCTGTATCACACTCCATGCTTGCAACATGGAGGCTTGAAACACCAGCTGTCACTTGGTACAGGGACAGTGTTGGTAGGTTAGTAGCGTCAGGTTTAGTAGTGGCTAAAATTACCACCTCCTAAGGAGCCCTGGTGGTGAAGTAGTTAAGGGCTATGGCTGCTAACCGAAAGATTGGCAGTTGGAATTCACCAGCCACTCCTTGGAAACCCATGGTCAGTTTTATTCTGTCATTCAGGGTCATTATGAGTTGAAATCGACTTGATGGAATTTTTTGGGGGGGTTATTACTATGAAAAAGTTGGCACAGTGGTTAAGTGCTTGGCCGATAACCCAAAGGTTGGCAGTTTGAACCCGTCAGCTGCTCTGCAAGAGAAAGATGTGGCGGTCTGCTTGTGTAAAGGTTACAGCCTTGTAAACCCTATGGGGCAGCTCTACTCTGTTCTACAGAGTTGCTATGAGTTGGAATCAATTTGATGGCAACAGCTTTTCTTTTATCTAAAAAGAAGTGAAGCTTTTACATCACGTTGAAGGCATGTCAGGGAGAGATAGTTTGAGAGAATATATACTCTTATCTAGAAAATAGCTACTTGCTCACTGAAATATCAGAAGAGACAAGGCCAGCTTTCCCTGTGAATGTTGTGATTCTGTAGAGAGCGATTGGCCATCTGCTAAGGGAACATATCAGGAATTATAACCTTTGAATAAGTCTTTAAAAGTCAGTCTGGAAGATACATTAGTAAAATGTAGCAGTTAAGAGTGACATTTGACAAGTTAATGTCACATTCCTATGGAATTTTTGGTAGGGATGGACACTCTGAATAATGAACAGCAGAGAAACTTTCCTTGAGTTGGTCCTCTAAAGGTGATTTGAATCTGCAATTTGAATCTGCAAACATTCAGCTCCCCTCTTATTTTGGCAGCATGATAGGACAGGAAATATCAGTTGCCATTGTGTTGATTCCAATTCTTGATGACACCATGTGCGTAAGAGTAGAACTGTGGTCCATAGTATTTTCAATGGCTGATTTTTATCAAGAAGTAGTTTACCAGGCCTTTCTTCAAATGTGCCTCTGGGTGGACTTGAACTTCCAACCTTTCTGTTAGCAGTCAGGCACATTAACCATTTTTACCAACCGGGGATTTGATGGGACATGACCAGGATTCTAATTGTAGCTTCTCTGGAACTCATCTTACATAACCATAGACTAAGGAGGTTGAATGGGATGATTAGGGCTGAGTCTGATTTTTCTATGGTTTCTTTAAGAGCCCTTTATAGGGACGATCCTAAATCCATCAGTCTGTAAATTTTTTTTTTTTAATGTATTATTTTGTGGTAGTCATTTTGCATTACAAGTTGTCCTCAGAGATGGGAGGATAAGATGCTTGTACAGAAAAAAAAAGTCTCAAGGGTATTTGATGTGTTTAGATTCTCACATTTATCTAAGGCCATCTAAATATCCTTGTTCTAATTCTAAGATTTATTCATAAGGTTTTCACTGGCTAATTTTTTCAGAAGTAGACCACTAGGTCCTTTTTCTTAGTCTGTCTTAGTCTGAAGCTTAGCTGAAACCTGTCCACCATGGGTGACCCTATTGGTAATAGCTTCCAACATCACAACAACATGCAAGCCACCACAGTATGACAAACTGACAGATGAGTAAAAAAAATACAAGGATAACAAAGATGAAGAGCTTGAAGATTTTAAACAACTTCTGTAGTCCAAAATTGATCAAACATGCAGTCAAGATGCATTGATAATTACTGGTGATTGGAATTCAAATGTCAGAGACAAAGAAGAAGGATGGGTAGTTGCAAAATATGGCCTTGCTGATAGAAATGACTCTGGAGATCACACGACAGAATTTTGCCAGAACAATGATTTGTTCATTGCAAATACTTTTTTTCAAAAACATAAACAACGACTATACATGTGGACCTAGCCAGATGGTATACACAGGAATCAAACTGACTACAACACTGGAAAGAGATGAAGGAGAAACTCAGTATCAGCAGTCAGAACAAGGCCAGGGCTGACTGCAGAACAGACCATCAATTAACTTCAGCTTCAAGTTAAGTTAAAGCTGAAGAAAATTAAAACAAGTCTATTTTTTTATGAGAGCCAAACTATGACCTTGAATATATCACATCTGAACTTAACCCATTGCCATAGAGTTGATTCTGACTCATAGAAACCCTATAGGACAGAGTAGACTTGTCCCATAGGATTTCCAAGGAGTGGCTGGTGGATTAGAACTGCCGATCTTTTGGTTAGCAGCTGAGCTCTTAAGTACTGAACCACCAGAGCTCCATCTGAACTTAGAGACCATCTCAAGAATAGATTTGACAAATTAAACACTAATGACTGAATACCAGTTGTAGAATGACATTAGGGACATCATACATGAAGAAAGCAAAAGGTCATTAAAAAGACAGGAAAGAAGGAAAAGACTTAAGTGGATGTCAGAAGAGACTCTGAAATTTGTTTTTGAACAAACAGTTGCTAAAGTTAATGGAAGAAATGATGAAGTAAAAGAGCTGAACAGAAGATTTCAAAGGGCTGCTCAAGAAGACAAATTAAAGTATTAAAATGAGATGTGCAAAGACCTGAAGTTAGGAAACCAAAAGGGAAGAATATGCTCTGCATTTCTCAAGCTGAAAGAACTGAAGAAAAAATTCAAGCTCGAGTTGCAATATTGAAGGATTTTATGGGCAAAATACTGAATGGTGCAGAAAGCATCAAAAGAAGATGGAAGGAATACATAGAATCACTGTACCAAAAAAGTTGGTTGATGTTCAACCATTTCAGGAGGTAGCATACCTATGATGAAGAACTGATGGTACTGAAGGAAGAAGTCCAAGCTACACTGAAGGCATTGGTGAAAAACAAGCCTCCAGGAACTGACAGAATACCTAGTGAGGTGTTTCAACAAACTGAAGCAACGGTGGAAGCACTCATTCGTCTGTGCCAAGAAATTTGGATGACAGCTACCTGGATAACCTACTGGAAGAGATCCATTACTTATGCACATCCCATAGAAAGGTGATCCAACATAATGTGGAAATTATCAAACAATATCATTAATTTTTACACACAAGTAAAATTTTGCTGAAGATAATTGAAAGACAGTTGCGGCAGTATGTTATCAGGGAACTGCCAGAAATTCAAGCCTGATTCAGAAGATGACGTGGAATGAAGGATATCATTGCTGATGTCAGACGGATCTTGACTGGAAGCAGAGAATACCAAAAAGATGTTTACCTGTGTTTTATTGACTGTGCAAAGGCATTTGATTGTGTGGATCATAACAAATTATGGGTAACATTGTGAAGAATGGGTATTCCAGAACACTTAATTCTGGTCATGAGGAACCTGTACATAGACCAAGAGGCAGTTGTTTGAACAGAACAAGGGGAAACTGCGTGGTTTAAAATCAGGAAAGGTGTGTGTCAGGGTTGTATCCTTTCATCATGCTTATTAAATCTATATGCTGAACAAATAGTCCAAGAAACTGGACTAGATGAAGGAGAATGGGCATCAGAATTGGAGAAAGACTCATTAACAACCTGCGATATGCAGATGACACAATCTTGCTGCTGAAAGTGAAGAGGACTAGAAGCACTTACTGTTGAGGATCAAAGACTACAGCCTTCAGTATGGATTACGCCTCAACATAAAGACAACAAAAATCCTGACAACTGGACCAATAAGTAACATCATGATAAAAGGAGAAAAGATTGAAGTTGTCAAGAATTTCATTTTACTTGGATCCACATTTAACCCCATGGAAGCAGCATTTAAAAAATCCAGCGATCTATTTTATTTGGCAAATCTACTGCGAAAGACCTCTTTAAAGTGTTAAAAAGCAAAAATGCCGCTTTGAGGACTAAGGTGCACCTGACCTAGCCATGGCGTTTTCAGACACCTCATATGCTGGACAATGAATAAGGAAGACTGAAGAAGAATTGATGTCTTTGAATTATGGTGTTGACAAAGAGTATTGAATATACCATGAACTGCCAGAAGAATGAACAAATCTGTCTTGGAAGAAGTACAGCCAGAATGCTCCTTAGAAGCAAGAATGGGGAGACTTCATCTCAGGTACTTTGAACAGTGGAGTATACTAGACAGCCACTCACAGGCTTTTAAGACCCCAGAGACTACTCACCAAAATTGAATGTAAAATATATTCTTTATAAACTATGTTATGCCAGTTGAGCTAGATGTTCCCCGAGATCATGGTCCCCACAGTCCCTAGCCCAGCAGTTCGGTCCCTCAGGGAGTTTGGATGTGTCTGTGGAGCTACCATGACCTTGCTTTGTACAGGTTGTGCTGGCTTGCCCAGTACTGTATCCTTCTTATCCTTCACCAAAGTTTCTACTTATCTATTTTCTATTAAGTGTTTTTCCATCCCCTCTTCCCCCCGCTCCCCGGAACCATCAAAGATTGTTTCTTTTTGTATGTAAAAACCTTTTCATGAGTTTTTACAGTAGTGGCCTCATACAATATTTATGCCCTCCAGATTCAGGATGCTTCACAGATTCACCATTGTTCTTTATTGTTGCATAATACTCCATTGTGTGTATGAACCACAGTTTGTTTATCCTTAAATACATTTTCTACATAGTTGATATCAAATGGTAAATATAATTTTTGTCATTCTTTCCGTTTTCTATTTTAACATAAGTTTTTTTTTCATTTATTAAATTGTCTCAAAAATGTAATTTTTAGTAGCTTCATAATATCTCACCCTCTTGTTGTAACAGCCTTGTATATAGCAACCTTACGGTGACCTCAGATATAACAGAGCAAGCCTTGCCTAGTACTGTGCCATCTTCACAAACTCTGGTATGTTTGAGTCCATTTTGTGGCTCTTGCGTCAATCCATCTCGTTGAGGGTTTGCACCATTTTTACTGACCTCTACTGTGATGGTTAAGGTTGTGTCAATTTATCTGGGCTGTAATTCTCAGTGGTTTGATGGTCAAATGATGTTGTGATCACCTCCAGGATGAGATTTGATATTATGCAATCACCTCCGTGATGGAATCTGCTGTGAGTGGCCAATCAGTTGAAAAGGAGTTTCCTTGGGTGTGTGGCCTGCACTGAATGCAAGTGAATATTCTGGCAAGGCTTGTGGGCTTTTGCTTGTTCTAGATCCTGCAGCTGGCTCCTGTTCATCTGATCTCTGGTTCTTGGGACTAGCAGCTTACCTGTGGTCTTGCCTGAGGATCTTGGGATTCATCTATCTTTGCAGCCTGTGAGCAAGAGCCCTCCTCTCTGACCTGCTGATCTTGAGTTCACCAGCTCCTGCAGCTATGTGAAGCAGGAGAAGCCTCTATTCTGACCCGTGGACTTGGGACATTCCAGCCTCTACAACTGCGTGAGCCATTTCCTTAATATAAATCTCTCTCTCTATATTTATATACTTTACTAGTTTTGCTTCTCTAGAGAACCTAGCCTAAGACATCTACTTTATCAAACATGATGGTCTTTCCTGATGACATGTCCAGAGTAAGTGAGGTGAAGTTTTCCCATCTTCACTTCGAAGGATAATTCTGGTTGTATTTCTTTTAAGACTGATTTGTTCATTCTTCTGGCAGTTCTTGGTATATTCAATATTCTTCACCAACACACCAACAATTTGAACGTATCAATTCTTCTTCTGTCTTCTTTTTTAATTGACCAGCTCTCCCATGCTTATGAGGTGATTGAAAAGATCATGGCTTGGATTAGACACCTCCACCCTCTAGACGTACCATAATTTATTTAATCTTTTGTGTTTTGTTAGACATTTATGTTGTTTCCTATTTTGTTCTATTGTAGGTAGCTCTCTAAAACTACTATTGTCTGTAAAACATTACTCACATTTGGATTATTTCCTTAAAGTAGTTTAAGGTTATACATTTTTAAAGGGTCTTGGTACATATTGTCAAATTTCTTCCTTTCTCAGAAAGGATGTTCTAACTTTTGCCCCTTCATGAATCAGTGAGATTGCTCATCTCATTTAATCTTTCCCACATTGAGTATTATTGATAGCTTTTTTTCTACTTTAATAATACAAATTGATAACCCATTGTTGCTTTAATTTGCATTTCCTTGTGTATGAGCAGATTGAACATTTTTCATACGCTTTTTGGCTCTTTGTTTCCTTTTTTTTTGTGTGTGAACTGAGTGTTCATGGTCTAGAGAATTGATATTGACATCAAAGTTCTTTTGTGGATGACCAGCTGCTCCTCACCTCCCATGGGATGTGGGCTGTGCAGTAGGGAAGCTGTCATCTTCTATAAAAATGCCTATAGGATGGGCTGCCTCACATGGCCATTGCTGCAGCTGTCACCCTGGTGGCATTGCCAGGGCTCTTCTATAGACAGTGCTTCTATGCAGGATGAAATGGAATCTCAAACACGAGGATCCATTTTATATAGTCGCCTCCAGGCTCCTTGAACTCTATGGCATTTGTGCCCTGGGGGCTGTTGGCTGCAGATGGTAGAAGCATTTTGAGGGCTTTCAATTTCAGTGGTATAAGAAGCTGTTGTGACCGAGAGTAGGTGCCATACGGCTGTGTTGCTGGGTGGTTTTCAGGGGTTTTGTAGGCTGTTTGGACTGAACTCTCTCTTTTCATCTCTACCTCCATGGTGTGAGAACCTGAAGGGTCTGGTAGAGAGCTTTTGAGCCTCATTACCCATCCAGAGCGCCCTGTAATTCCTCAGTAAGCCACCTGTTATTGTCAAAAGAAAACAGGATTTGTGGGCATTTACTGGAGGCAATACATCTATTTTGAATGAGATAGCTCGATAGTGAAGAGAACTTGGAGATCAGCTTGTTGTTGTTCTGTACCTTGTAGCATTCAGGACACTCTTTGATTGTAGCATTTATCACTCTATGTTATAATTATTCATTTACTCAAATGCTTGTTTCTAGATTTTGAGCTCAGTGTGGACACAGGCAGCATCTTATTCATCTCTGTATCTCCAGTGCTTCACACAGGATCTGGCACAGAGTAGTTGCTCAGTAAACATTTGTTGAATCAAAGGAATGTCCTCATTTGGCTTCTGAGGAAAAGAAAACCGTGTGTGAATATGTAATTTGCCCACAGAATTTTTAAAAGCAGTAATGGCACAATGGATCTAGTCCTGTTGTTCCAGCAGACTCTGTCCAGTGCTCTTTCTCAAGCATCACATGACCACCTCAGTCATAGGCTGCTGCTGCTGCTGCAAAGAGGCTACGCTAGTCCCAAGGGGAGGGAGAAGAGGCACGGGTCAATGGCTTTTCTTCTTGCCCAATCCTTATAACCAAGATTATTCTCTCTGGTGTGGTTTGGGATAGCCTACCCTCCTGTGGTAGTAAGTGTGTATGTACACACATGCGTGCACACATGCACGCACGCATTCACTCACTCTTCTCTTGTACTAACCTAGTTTCTGAGAAATGATCAATAAACCTCTGCAGCCTGCATTCATTCGTGTTTACCCTGGAGTTTGCCTTTATTTCCCTTGCGTGGAAGTCCTAAAAGGGAGACCAGAGCTTTATTTTTATTATCCAGCTGAGTGTGTGGGAGTCCAGGATTGTTGTTGCTGGGGATGACGGGGGCATGGTGTGCACTGGTTTTGTATGGGCTATTGGGGGATATTCTTGTCCTCTTTGGGTGGAAACACAATCAGCCATCCTTTTGTATCGGATTTTTTAAAAAAGGGACTGGAGGTGGTGCCTGAGATCTGACATCAGAGGTGGCATCAATAAAAGGAAAGGAACTAGAATTTGAAAGCCTGGCTACCAATTTCCATTTTCTTCCTTTTCATGTGACCTTGGACATGTCAATTCTCCTCTCTGGTTCTCAGGTTCCCCATCTGTACAATTGGACACTACAGTGCCCTCTCAGAGTTCTTTCGTTATTGGGGGTTGGTCTTGACAACTCGGTTCCAATGGGCTATGACCCACCAATGCTCCTTGCAAGGGCCGGAACATCTGGGTGCAGGCAAGAAGGGCATAAGAGATGAAAACAAAGAATGTAATCTCATGGTGGAACCAACACCTTTGTGACTTTGACACGCCTGGCTCAAGATAGCAGTTATAAAAAAAAATAGATAAGGAAATTGATTTCTTAGACAGTGAAATCCATTCTGCTTTAAGGATAGATTGAGAATCAGAAGACCTGGTTTGAGTTCTGATTTGAATACAATCAGGCTTTGTAGGCTTGTGGTAAGTCCCTTAAACTATCTGAGGCTCAACTTCCTCCTCTGGAAAATAAAGAGAATGATACATACAGAGCAGGGCTGCTGTGAAGTCAGATGAGAATGTGAGCATGAGTGTGCTATGAAACCATGAAGCTGTTATAGGTGCAGAGTGGCCGTTCCTGGCCCAGCTGGCTGCCCAACCCAACACCTCCATGCTTTCTTCCCTTGTGTGTCCCCTCCCCCCATCAACTGGGCCTCTAATGGCTTTGGCATCTCTGCTGTCCATTTCCTGGAGGGTGTAAATTATTTATTGAGTGAACACATTTGCCCAGCAGGCAGGAGGATGCCGCATCCATGTGTGCCCACAGGAAGAGGCTGGGAGTTGGCCCGACCTGGCCCCCGCACCCCACCCCTCAGAGGCCACCTGCAGCCCATGTTTCTCCTCAATGGAGACTTTGTACCGCCTGCTGGGGCTGTCCCCGAGCTCTCCCCAACTGGCCTGGTTGGCTGTGCTCTGAGCAAGCTCCTTTGGAAGGAAGCTTGGCCTCTTAATGGCTATTAAGAATTGATAAGCTCTTAGGGAAGTGTTCTAGTGGGAAACACTCCTCCCCATTAGTGACCCTGATATAACCCCCTCCAACACACCCTATCTATACTGCCCCTGCCCCCAGCACACAGGCGTTTCAGCTCAGCATCTTGGTATTGGGCGTGGTGAGCCCGTGATAAAATGGGTAAAAGGAAGCACTGAGAATAGTCAGGATGCTGGTCCCCACTGGTTTACCCACCTGAAGACAGTGCAGGGCCTTTACCCAGCAGGTAACTATAAATATCTTCAGCACTTGTTCTTCACCTGGGAGCAGAGGGTGCAGGAATGGAGTCTTCTGAGAGTCCAAGGAAGCTATAGCTCTCCTCAGAAATCTGCACACATACACAAAGACTTGGCAAACTATTTCAGTTGGCTCCCAGGGGATCCTCTTGCCTCCTTGTTGGTGACCCCTTGTGTACTGGGGTGAACTCCTCTCTGAATTGAGCCAGACTCGCCTGTAAATCTGGACTCTACTTACTGGCTCTGTGACCTGACCATCTGCCAGGAACACTTCCCTCTTTCCACATCTCTCCCCTTCTCAACCCCCCACCCATTCTTCAGTCTCAAGAAATGTCTCTCAGACATTCAAGATGAGTTGAGATTCTGGGTCTCTGTACCTTTCTTTCCCTGACATTGTTTTTTTTTTTTTTGGTCAGTCTCCTCAATGAGAACAATAAGTAAGTGGGTTTGGTTCACCACTGCATCCCAAGTCCTGGGCACAATATTTGGCATACAGTAGACACTCAACAAATATTAATCTTAGGTAAGACCCTCAGCCTTTCATACTACTATACTCACAGAAGAAATGGTCAGAATGCCCTTCCTCAAATAAAATTAGGTTTAAATACCGGGAGTGGGTTTCCATTTATCCTGTAACGATATTTAGACTTTTAGATGTGCCTTTACTTTCTTCTGGCCACATAAACTTGGGGGCTTATGGACCAGAGATGTTTTGTATAGCCTAACTCTAGGTAAGGAGCCCCAGTGGTGCAATGGTTAAGCACTGGACTGCAAACCGAAAAGTCAGCACATTTAACCCCCCAGCTGCTTCTTGGGAGAAAAGACCCGGCTATCTGCACCCATAAAGGTTATAGTCTAGGAAACCCTGTGGGGCAGTTCTCCTCTGTCCTATAGGTTCCCTATGAGTTGGAGTTGACTTGATGGCGATGGGGACTTCCACCCCCGCAACCCCAGGCTGAGAGAGTAAAAGACCCCTGTGAAGTCACTTACCTCTGCTGAGTGATTCTGGGTTTTTACAGAAGCAGGAGAACATAGGTACTAGACATAGCTATTTCCCGATCTAGGCAGGCTTAGATTCTGGTTAAAGGAGACTGAAGAAGCTTGTCAGGTTGACTTGTAATTTACAAAGGACCTGGGGCAACAATTTAAAGATTTAAATCTCCCTGGGGGCAAAATAGGGGATGGGAATGACCTCGGAGAGGGAAAAGAATCATCGCTTGCTAAGCACCTATTATGGATCAGGCACAGTACTGGGCACTTGATTTATTAGGTCATTCATTTCTCGTATGGTCCCACTCATTAATTATCCTTAATGTCTATTTTATGGAAGAGGAACTGAGGCCCAGAGTGGTCACGAACTTTGCCTGAGTTCACAGAGTTCATAGGGAAGGCTAGGACAAGGGTTATGGTTTAGGGCGTGATGTGTGCTAAGATTCTTATTTTCAAAGCAGTTGTGTACCTTTCAGATGGTCTAAGCCACAGGCTCATGTGGTGAACAGAGTGCCAACATTACCGTCCCCCTCAGATAGGTGACGAGAGTGATCCTTGGAGAGGTGAAGTGATGTACTCAAGACTGCATGCCTCAGAAAGTGGTGAAGATGCAGGAGAATGCCTGGGTAAGTATGGAGAGAGAGGCAACATGCAGGGTCAGGACTGTTGGCTGACTAAAACCTGAATGAGTGTTCAGAGGTGGAGCGTGGTTTATCCTGCCCAACCTACTTTCCCCTTGACATGCCAGCCTGAGGCCAGCTTAATGGGGGCTGAGGTTTCTACTAAAAGCTTAATGCTCTGGGGAACCCATTGTCATCCAAGTTATGTCTCCTGTAGGAGAAACGTTTTCTAATTTCTAAAAGTACTTTTACATCCACAATCTCTTTTAATCCTTAAAATAGTCTTGGCATGTAAGTACCATTATTGTCCTTTTGCAAACGAGGAAACTGAGGATCCGCACTTTCGTGTAAGCTGCCCAGGATCACACTGCTAGGAGGCTGTGGAGCTGGGATCCCCATCTACCCTGTTTCTGGTCTTTTACAGTCAAGGTCAACCCTAGCCCATGCAAGCCAGTGACCTTGGTTTCCCTTTGATTTCCAGCTGGTACCTTGCACATTTTTCCAGGGTGGAGGAGCTGCTCCTTTACTTTGTAAGTTCAGCTGATAAAAGGAGAGCTGTTTACTGACAAACCCAGAGACTCGCTCAGGGTCCTGCAAAGGAAACATTGATTCTCTTGGTGGTCACGAGGAGCTTGTGGGACCTTGATGGGTTGCCCCATCTCTGGATAGTGGCTATCTGAAAATGTCTAGTTAGCTTCCTGTATCATGCCAGGGCATGGCGTCAGCCAGTCACAGTGAAAAAAACCCATTCAAGTCAGTTGTCCTTCACAGAGTATGTAAGCCTCCGTTCAGACCCAATTTAACGGCTGCACAGAATAATCTTGTTTTTGGCATATCTTTTTCTTTTCTTGCTAGACCCAACAGGAGTAGGTTCTGAATGTAAGTGACTAATAGATTCTTTTACCTTTTGTTCCCTTCTTTTCAACAATTTGCCAAAGAGAATTTGGGTGTGGTTTATTATAAAAGGAATGTCACAGAAGCTTGGAAAAATACAAAGATAGAAGGCGGACTGACTAGACTACAGAACATATCCAGCTGTGTACCTTTATGCAAAGAGCTTCCTCCTCTTCGTTTTCTTATCTGTCAAAGTAGATGGAAGGTAGCTGGCAGACACAGGCATTCTTCTGAATCAGATGGGAGCCCTTGGGTGGTTCAAATGGTTAACATGCTTGGCTGCTAACTGAAAGGTTGGCAGTTCGATCCACCCAGCGGCACCTCGGAAGAAAGTTCTGGCAATCTACTTCAAAAAAATCAGCTACTGAAAACCCTGTGGAGTACAGTTCTACTCTGACACCCATGGGGTCACCACGATTCGAAATCAACTCTACGACAACTGGTTTTTACTGAGGCAGGTACAAAATTTTCTTTAGTTCTCACAGCTTTAAGGGGCAGGAGGTATTAGTTAGCATCATCGTACAAATGAGAAACTGAGGTTCAGTCTTTGCCCACAGGCACATGAGTAGGAAGTGGAGGCAAGTTGGGGAGGAAGCTGTGTCTGTCTGATTTTATAGCCCACGTCCTGCTCAATGACACCACACCTTCTCTCGTTGATGTGGAGTTTCAGCATCTCCCACATCTGGTCTTCTGTCTCTAGTCTCTCTTCCCTGGCCTTGGGGTGGGACTTCATCAGCTCTGGCTGTGCTCCTGCAGAAGTCACTTACACATTGGTCTCCCCTCTCCCCAGCCTGCCCACCTCACAGCCTCCAGAAGGCCCCTCCCAGGCCACAGTCTAACCCTCGCATCATCTTGTTGAAGCCCTTTGCTGGTTCCTAATTGATCAGAAATACGGTCCTCAGTGTGGCATTCAAAGCTTCTCACACTTGGCCCTGCTTGACTTTCCAGCCTTAAAATAACACCCAACATTTGCAAGATTGACGTACTTTATAAAAGAAGACTTCACCTATGTTAACCCTGGCACTTGCCGTATCTAATTTTTTTTAGCCAATTGGTCTAGGCACCGTTCTTTGAACATCTTTTATGTGTGTCCTGCCTCCAGGTATTTCTTCATGAACTTTTTTCTACCTGGAATGTATTTTTCCTTATGTTCACACACTCTTTTTCCTTCAATATCCTTTTTAAAAGGTATTTTCCCCAGAACACATTTTATGACCTCAATGCTATGTCAGAACCCACCCTGAATGTCCATTATATCACAGAATGCCAGATTCTGGAGGTGAGGATCCAGGTCTGAGCCATCACTATCCCCCAGAAGACACAGCAGTGCCCCCCAGAAATGTTTGTTAAACAAAAACATTACCTTATATTGAATTAATTACTATCAATCCATACAATTGCCTTCTGAATGAATGTCAGTTGGGTTGAATTATTATCATTAATTCAAGGCTGTAAACTATATTGAGAAAAAAAAAGGGACTGGACCCTGGAAACAGAAAGGAAGTAGGATGTGCCCACTTGGGCATGAAGCTTGGGGGTGGGGCAGCCAAGCCTCTTTATTGGAACCAAGGGTTTGCAGAGGCAGGTCTCAGGCTTCTGACTCCCCAAGGCCAGCCCTGCCTCCTGCCATCTCCCTTGAAACTTCCAGAATCGATGTTAGGCCACATGGTCTCCCCATTCAAAAAACATAATGGTGCTCAATGTGTCTAACAGCAGGAGAATTGTAGGTACAATAATAATGATAGTAGTAATAATAGCTGATCATGGATAACCATGTTTTACAGTTGTAGCGCGTGTTGTAAATAGTTACACAAACATGGTCGGTTTTCTTTTTCCATCTCCTGTTAATTATGGCGAGATTCCTTGATCTCTTCTTGGTATCTGTCTTAGTCATCTAGTGCTGCTGTAACAGAAATACCACAAGTGGATGGCTTTAACAAAGAGAATGGAAGACAATCACACAACACTGGGAATCATGGCCTAACCAAGTGGATACACACACTTCTGGGGGGACATAATTCAATCCATGACACATTTTCTTGTTAATTATGGTGAGATTCTTCTAGCTATCCTTGGTATCTTTTGTGTCAGAGATTACAGTGGTTCAAAGGTGGAGAAGGCAGTGAGAGAGAATAGGAAGAGATGAGGAGTGGCATAAGTGCACACACATGGACACACACACACACACACCATATCAGACTATAACCCTGCAGTTACTTGCAGTTTGTCTCTGGTGCTTGCTATGAAGTCCAAAATGCAGTCTGGCCATGAGGGATTTTCCAGTTCCATGTGCTCCTCAGGAATGATTGAGTTTAAGAATGAAATTGAGGCGAATGATCCATCGGATGCAGACACCTTAACGAGCAGGGCTTCTGGCAGATTTCCATTCTTTGAACTATTAATTCAGTGTGCTTCTCTATTGGTTAATTGGTGCAACTTAATCCTGGCTGGTTTGAAGTGCGGTGCCATGCCACGTTGGCCTTTAGGACAGAGGACTAGGGTAGACCAGATGCTGACTTCTTAAGCCCTGGAGAGGGCTGAGGCAGGACTCTGGGCACCTTTTGCAGAAACATGGAAAGGAAAGCCTTGGGGAAAGGACCTCTGCTATTGTCACCCACCACAGGTTTTGTTTGAGTCTCTTCTCTGAACAATGTGTGTGTGAGTGTTTGTATATTGGGACCATGCTACCAATGGGGGTGTGAATATAGGAACTCTTTTTTTTTTCCCTGATCTTTACAGATTTACCTCATTCAGAGCTCTGCTCAGTTGTCGTCTTCTCAGAGAGACCTTCTCTGGCCCGCTATCTAAAAAACAAACAAACAAAAAAAGCCCCTTCTCCTGTCCTCTAAGGGAGCCCTGGTGGCACAACGGTTAAGTGCTCAACTACTAACTGAAAGGTTGGCGGTTAAAACACACCCAGCAGTCCTGAGGGGGAAATACCTGGTGGTCGTCTTCCATAAAGATTACAGCCAAGAAAACCCAATGGGGCTGTTCTACTCTGTCACATGGGGCCACTGTCTTAGTTATCTAGTGCTGCTGTAACAGAAATACCACAAGTGGGTGGCTTTAGCAAACAGAAATTTATTTTCTCACGTTTTAGCCAAACCAAACCCATTGCCATCAGGTCGATTCCAACTCATAGCAACCCTACAGGACAGAGGAGAACAGCCCCATACGGTTTCCAAGCAGTGGCTGGTGAATTTGACCTGCTGACATCTTGGTTTGCAGCCGTAGCTATTAACCACCGTGCCACCAGGGCTCCAACCAAAGGCATAGAGGTTAGGATTTACAACACATATTTTGGGGGGACATAATTAAATTCGTAACAGTCACTATGAGGTGAAATTGACTCAATGACACCCAACGACAGTCTGTCTTCTAACCTTACTCTATGTTAAAATGTTTTAAAATTTTATGTCCATAATTGACAATATCTCCTCTACTTGAATGTTTAAGTGTCACGAGATCATGGATTCTGCCTGTCTTGTTCCCTGATGGGGCCCAGCATTTACAATAGTACCTGACACCTAGCAGATCCTGGATAATAAACAATAATTATTCACATTATATCTTATGATAAATAATTATGTGACAGGAAGAAGGCAGCTACCATTTTCTGAATACCTACTAAATATTCAACATATATTTTTGCATCTAATTCTCAAAGCAAAGTAGGATATAGGCTATACCAGTAAAAACAACACAAAACAAACAAACTAGTAGAACTGTTGCCATTGAGTCAACTCCGACTCATGGCAAACTCATATTTGTTAGAGTAGAAGTGTGCTCCATATTCAATGGCTAATTTTTTTGCAAGTAGAGCACCGGGCCTTTCTTCCAAGGTACCTCTGGGTGGACTCAAACCTCCGGTCTTTTAGTTACCAGGATATAGGCGATACTAACCCCTTTTTGGAGATGAGGGACATTTGAGGCTCAGAGAGGTTAAGTAACTTGTCCAAAGACACACAGCCAATTCTTGGCTGAATGAATGAATGAGTTAAATATTTTAAATTTTTTTCAGGTAAGGCGACCCAATGTGTGCCTTCTCCTGAGACAGGGATCTGGTGCATGGGGAGAGGGGAGATAGAGACAACAGAAATGTTGAGTACTTGATGGAATCCTGGGTGCCCCAGAGCTGGGAGAGAGGGGAGGGAGACAGCAGCTTGCATAGGGCCCTGAGCTCTAGCCTGGGGGTCAAAAGATCTGGTTAAAGACTTCTCCTTTCTGCAGTTCCTTTGCGACCATAGTCAGACCATTTTCCTCTCAGTGCCTCCAGTTTGCCATTCTTAAAATAAGAAGGCTGGCTTAGATTAGTTGTTTGCAGACTGTTGTCTGGATGCCAGGGTTTTTGGGCCTCATGGGTAAGGGGGCGGGGCTCCTCTGCACTGCTGTGTCTGAGGACCACTCTCTGAGTTAGAGAGAGGGGCTAGTCACAAAACAAGAAAGCCTGCAGGGATGGAGAAAGGGCTGGACCATGAGTCAGGGGACCTAAGCTCCAGCGCAGTAATACCTCTTACTGAGAGACCTGAGGCTTGCTCAGTCTTAATTTCTTCATCTGCAAAATGGGTCTGTGTCCTTTGCTGTGTTGCTGTGGCCGTGAAGCGTAATGGTGTGAAGTGTGTGACTGTGCTGGGGGGGCGGGCTATGAAACTGGTGACTGTGGTTGAGAGAGGTGGAGGCCTGTGCCCTCGGGGGCAGGTGTGCCTATTAGTGGGGTGGTGCAGGGCATCTGTGAAGGAGCAACCCAAACAGGATGACCAAGGAGGCCCAGGGGAGCAAGGACCTGTCGGTGTCCTGTGAGGGCCCTGGGAAAGGATTCTGTGTCTCAGGTCTCCTGTTTGTAAAATGTTGTTGTTGGTGGTGGGTGCCATCAAGTTGATTTTTGACTCACAGTGACCCCATGTGACAGAGTAGAACTGTTGCATTGGGACCCCAATGGCGTAGTGATCAAGTGCTATGGCCGTTAACCAAAAGGTTAGCAGTTCGAATCCACCAGGTGCTCCTTGGAAACTCTGTGGGGCAGTTCTACTCTGTCCTATAGGGCTGTCGTGAGTTGGAACTGTTTCAACGGCAATGGGTTTTTAATCTTTATGGGAGCAGATTGCCAGATCTTTCTCCCATGGAGCTACTTAGTGGGTTGGAACTGCCCACCATTTGGTTAGGAGCTGAGCACTTAATCGTTATACCACCAGGGCTCTTTGTTTATGAAATAAGAATTATGGTTCCAGCCCTGCCTGCTTTATGGGCCTGTATAACATCTAGAGAGAAATTTCACAGGATACAGTAAACTGCTCTGGGGGCCAAGTGGTTAAGAGCCTAGGCTGCTAACCAAAAGGTCAGCAGTTTGAATTCACCAGTGGCTCCTTGGAAACCCTATGGGGCAGTTCTACTCTGTCCTATAGGGTGGCTATGAGTCGGAATCAACTCAACAGGAATGGCTTAGCAAGCTGCTCTGCACACGGGCAGGGCTGATGGTGGGAGTGCCGTATCAGACAGACCTTCGATCTAATACTGGCTCCACAACTCACCAGTTCGGTGGCTCAACCTCAGTTGCCTCATATATAAAGGGGACGATAAAAATAATAGCTAACGCTAGTAGCACACATTCCATATACCAGGAACTGGCTGTGTGTATGCATATTAACTCAATCCTCTCAAAAACTCAAAGAAGTAGGAGCTGTTACATTTGCATTTTATAAATAAGGAAACGGAGGCACAGAGAGTTCACGTGACAACACACAGCTATCAAGGGTGGATTTGGACTTCAACCACGGTGGTCTGGCTGAACATGACCCTGACATACCAGTCACCCAGTGTTTTGAGTAGATGCAAGATGACATGTATAACACTGCAAGCATGTTGGGTTCATAAATTCGATTGGTTTTAATATGAGGATGCTGTTTTTGCTGGGGAGATAGAGCTCATTTTCGGAAAACACAGAACCCTGGAGGCATGGATAGCAAAGAGAGTCTTTAGAAATAATGCTTTGTCTTCTCTCAAACATTTTTTTTTCACACTGACATCTTTCTTTGCAGTTTTGGGAGGAATTTTAATGCTTTTGAAATGGCTGGGTTACCAAGTTCAATGTCTACTTCAACCCGACATCCTCTGCATGGCATTTAAGGACACAGAGAAATGGAGAGAATGTGACCAGGTCCACCGGTGTCCACATTGCCTCAGGCTGATGTGTGCATGTGGCAGTCCATTACTAAGTCCACGTGTATGCAGGCACGCCTGTCTTAATAAAAGTACAGGACAGTGAGGTGTTCTGCTCCCCTTACTCTGTCATTGCTTATTCTCTTCACTCTTAATGGAGAAGAGCCCTTAGCATGGTAACTCATTGGTGCTATTCAATGAGAAGAGGTCAATATTAGCAAGAGGAACAAATTCTAGATGCTCCACTGTGAAGGGTCTGGAAGATTGGAGGAGCTCATAGGGCGGATGTTTCTGCAGAACCAGGACTAGGGTGAGGCAATGAGGCATCTAGGGTGCACCTAGGGACTGGCCAACCCTGACAGTGATGCCTCCATAACTTCTGCACCCTAGATCTTGCCTAGATGCCTCTCTTGCCTCATCTTGGTCCTGACCGTGTGTCTCAGCACCCACTGGTGATGAGGAACCGTGGCCACCTCTCAGGATGGAGCCAACACTGAAGACCCTTTTTGGCCTTAACCTCACAGAGAGCTCCAGGAGACAGTGTTCAACTAGGAAGGCCTGAGGGGTGCAGAAATAAGAGGGAAAATAGAGGAAGAACCAGTGAGAGGTGGGAGACCTGCTTCCTTTCTCCTTCACAGAGGCTGCCTCTGTGTGGACCATTGGGTGACTCAGTAGATAACTGGATGACTCAGTGGACAAGGCAGTTTTTACATTAGCCTCTGGTCTCTGTGTGTTTGGGATTGGACAATAATTCATTCTGGTGTTGTTATATCTGCACACATTTTCAGGCTTTGCAGGATATCATGAGAATGGTCACCGATAAATAAATACATGCATACACAAAATAAAATAATACAAAATCCAAGCCCTACTTGGCCTGGCAGAGCCTCCCGTAAAGTACGTCACCTTGATTCTGTCCTGGACAGTCATCTCCCTGTAGAGTAGGGGTCTTCTGACAATGCTTCACGGGTCATCATCTATCAACTCTACTAGAGCCAATAAGTGGGGTGGGGCCAAGGGAGAGGAAGAGAAGGCAAAACTCTGCTTTCCCAATCCTAATTGAACTCTAGTTTCTTCAGCTTTATTTTGTTTTGTACATTGAGATTCTGAACATTCGATTTAATTTTTCATCTGCTAAGAAAACAGTTTGAAAATCACTGTCTTAAGAGATGTGTTTCTTAATTACTTTTGAGGCCAATCTCTTGGCCTACAGGTGGCCCTTCTTTCCTTAATTGCTCTGACCTGTGAAGGACAAATGACTGTTCCCCACAGCCATAAAATTGTTGAGACCAGGCTCTCACAGACTGATTTTACTAAATGTCTCTGGGATCACAACAGGGAAATAAACACACATAGTTGTATGGGGGTTTCCTGATATCTAAGACCCAGCTCATTCTCTAGTCCCTGAAGGTCCCATCCCACCTCAGCTTCCCACCTCCTGGGCACATTCTCATTGTCCACGTAGGAGCTCTTCTCTGCTCAAAATATGGCCCTGAGAATGTGAAGCCTGGAAAACTTTGAACTTAATAGAAAGGAATTCCCTCTACTTTGTACTCAAGCTTGGCTTCTGTATCAGTGTCCCGTGTGAGGACCACCTCTTCTTGAGGTGAATGACATGGGATGTCACTCCCTGTAGGAGAGACCCTTCTTCTCCACAGGGCTAAAGCCTTAAAAAAAAAAGCCTTAGAGACCCCTAAAGGGTAGTCCTCAGAACACAACTTAGTTATGTCCACATTTAAACAGGACACACAGACACTCAGACACACACACAGACTAGCAGGAGGGTCTCTATTTTACCAGTTAATTATCACTAGGGTGATCATACATTTTGGTTTGCTTGGGATATTCCTATTTTATGCCTGTTGCCCTGAGGTAATGATTAATAGCTCCTCTTTCACTCTCAAAGTATCCTGTTTTGGGCGATAAATTATATGACCACCCTAGTCACTGTTATTGTGATCAGGGTGCTTCCTGACCCTCAATGCCCCACTGACACTTAACTACCTCCAGAAAGCCCTCCTGCCCTCCAGCTGATCTTCCCTTCCAAGGAACTGACTACCCAAGGGCTGAGGTGTCTTCTCCACTGCTTCCCGCCATTGTGTTACTCTTCTTGCCTTCACTTCATTCATTCAACAATTATTTCATGAGCACCTACAATGAACCAGGGCATACTAAAGGCACTGGAGAACTGGGAGTAGTGAAAGAAAGACAAACAATAAGTATAGAGATATATATATCCCATGATGATAAAGATCATCAAAAAATAGAGCAGAACTGGAGAGGGGGTGGAGGGTGATGGGAATACATTTCTTCTATTTTTCACAGAGTGGTCAAAGCAGGTTTTTCTAACAGGGCAGTATTTGAACAGAGGCATAAATGAAGTAAGAGAGTGACCCCTCTAGGGAGATAGTATTCCAGGGCAAGGGAACAACCTGTGTAAAAACACTAAGATGGAAGGAAGAGCAAGGAAACCTGTGTGCCTGTGAGTATATGCAGGTTATGAGTCCCTGAGGGCCATATATTTTTGCTCTCCCTCACCTGCCTGGCTTTGATGGCCACATCTTGATGGTCTTGGTGCAAAATGATTGGTTTATAATTGATGGGTCACACATTCATCAGGTTCTCTTGTCACCGTAGCTCTGAGTCAAAGCTTCATCTGGAACAGCCTGGCTTCAGCCTTGCCAGTGTGGCCAGACAGCTGACATGTTGTTGTAGGCTTACCTAGGTTTCAAAACTACCCAAATCCCAAGCCAACTGCACAGTCAGCTGTTGATGAGGTCAGTCTCCAGAAGGGGCCACCAAGCTAGACCAAGAGGAAATCTCAGGGGCGTGCCATCTTCACTGGATACCATCCTGAATACTTTCATAAATCCATTTACCATACCTGACTACACCTAGAAGGTGAGGAGTGACTCCTGCTTCTTAAGAGAAGTCATATGTTACATGTTTGTTCTGTCGTTATCGTTAGCTACCATCACGTGGACTCCCACCTGGTGATCTTACATACAACAGAATGAAATGTTGCTTGATCCTGTGTCATTCTCACAATCACCTGTATGTTCAAGCCCATCATTGTGGCTACTGTGCCAATCCGCCTTATCAAAGGTCTCCCCTGCCCTCACTGGCCCTCTATTTCACCAAACACTGTGCCCTTTCCAGCAATTGATTCCTCCTGATGACATGTCCAACGCAAGCAAGTTGGACAATGTTCTGTTGTGATCCCTAAGGTTTTCATTAGCTAATTTTTGCAAGTAGATCGTCAGGCCTTCCTTCCTAGTCTGTCTTAGTCTGGAAGCTCTGCTGAAGCCTGTCCACCGTGGGTGACCCTCGTGGTATTTGAAATATCGGTGGCATAGATCAAGCATCGCAGGAACATGTAAGCCACCACAGTATGACAAATTGACAGAAGATGCATGTTTGTTCTAGGCTATCTTTTTTTTATTTGATTATTTTATTGTTGGTGCTGAGAATATACAGAGCAAAACATACACCAATTCAACTGTTTCTGCATGTATCATCCAGTGACACGGATTACACTCTTCAAGTTGTGCAGCTATCGTCACTCTCCTTTTCTGAGTTGTTCTTCCTCCATTAACATAAACTTATAGCCTCCTAAGATTCCTATCTAATCTTTCTAGTTGCTGTTGTTACTTTGGTCCCATATAGATAGTTCTTAAGAGAACACAGTACTCAAGGCAGACATTTTTTACTAGCTAAATGCAACCAACTGTTGTTTGGCTTTAAGGAGACTTGAAGGTATATTTTTGGTTTAAAGTTTAAAGGTTTTCTCAGGGCCATAGTTTAAGGGGTTCATCCACCCTCCATGGCTCCAGAAAGTCTGAAGTCTATGAGAATTCAAAATTCTGTTCTACATTTCTCCCCCTTTGATCAGGATTCTTCTATAGCATCTTTGATCAAATGTTCAGTAATGGTATAGGCTGGTATGGTATAATTTGTTAATATTGTAGTCCAGTTTTTAAGTGTATTTAAGGAGCTATTCTTTGGACAATATAGATTTGCAGCTGATTGTTTCCCTTTGGCACTGGATTCCAGAAAGCTTCTGGTCAGCTCTGGGGCCTGTCACTAGTAATTGGGCAGGAACTATCAGTATGAACTTCTCTAAATTAATTTGCCCTTGGCTGGTATGGTATAATTTGTTAATATTGTAGTCTAGTTTTTAAGTGTATTTAAGGAGCTATTCTTTGGACAATATAGATTTGCAGCTGACTGTTTCCCTTTTGCACTGGATTCCAGAAAGCTTCTGGTCAGCTCTGGGGCCTGTCACTAGTAATTGGGCAGGAACTATCGTTATGAACTTCTCTAAATTAATTTGCCCTTGGCTTTAACTTACTAGTGTTTGCTTACTTTTCTCCTATGTTAATTTTTCACCTTAGCAAACAAATTTAAACCTTTTTGAAGTGATTTGGGTCTTAAATTAATATCTAAGTAAATCACCTTTTCAGATACCCTCATTTGCTAATAAGTTTTAAGCACCCACTATGTGAAAAGGAGTAGATTAGCCATCACTGAGGGAAGAGGAGACTACAAAAAGTGTTGCCGAGTCCCTGCCCTCCAGCTTAAATTCCTATTCTACTTGTATGTCAGTTTCTCATGGGTCAGATCTCAATGAACCCTGGCATTCTATAGAAGGAAGAAACTGACCCCCAAATTCCATTCCTTGAAAGGATTAATTATTTGCATAATTTACTTTGTTAATAATGGTGCTGGGCCTAGTACCTGTGGAGAGGAAATAGATTTTAGAAAAAGAAGATGGTTGGGTCATCATTACTTCACCGCGTATGTGTTTGTTTCTTTGTCTTGAATGTAATTAAGTGCCTTGGTGCGAGTTTATAAATGTATAACCAACCATCCCCCCAGACTTTCACCCAACATGGCCACAAAGGAAGGTTGAAACTAATTCAAACCAGAACTTAGCAGCCTCATACAGTCCTATGCATGAGGGGGAGGGAAGGGGTTTGGAGAGAGAATATATTGAGATCTGCCCTTTGATCGTGCTCAATGCGACTTTGCATTTACCTGGGGGATTAAAAGTTCTCATTGACCGAGGCTCCCGGCTTCCTACTCAGCCTTTGACGGGACAAGTGTTAATTGGACAATATAATGGGGACAATGTTAATTCCTCTCTTAGAGTTCCTTTTCTTGTTCAGTCAAATAGAAAGGCCCTTTTAAATGGCGGAGAGAGGAAGAAAGGAACTGGTTTATAAGGGTAATAGACTGCACATCTTCCCCTTTGCCTCAAAACAAGTGCAATGGAGTCAGCATAAAGGCAGGCCCCTAAACAGAGACAGAAAGGGGAACGCTGTGGTGGTTTCCCTGGAATGTCACCCTGGATTAGGGATCAGGGAACTATGGCCAGTAGGCTTGGTCTGTTTTTGTGACAGTGGTGGGTGATGAGGGCTGGAGAAGGTTTGGGGGAGGGCAGAAGTGTATGAGGCTAGGGAGTAAGGAAGAGGTGAGGAGGAAGGGAGTGGGAGGGGCAGGGGAGACAAGGGCAGTGGAACAGAAACCTGGTGGGATCCACTGAGAGTTTGGGCTGAGCCTGATGCTCCCAAACCCCGGAGTTCAGAACTGTTCAGGGGTGATGTGTGAGAGGCAGGGATTCTAGAAGCAATACTCTGCTTTTAGGAGTTTCTGTAATTAGATTCTTCCTCCTGCCAGATCTTAAAATAGGCTCACTTCTCTGTGGCTGCTGAGAGCCACCTTCCTACTCCTTCACATGCACGGAAACTAAAACTTCCCTTCCAGGTTCCATCTCCTTCCCACTCCCATCTATTTCTCTCCTAACAAAGTCTTGCTCCAGTCAAACTTTAACCAGTACACTTTCCCTGCCGTGATTTTTATGAGTGACGACTATGGTGCATTCAGTTTTTCATTTATTAATTTATTCAACAGGACTTTTCTGGGTATCTTGATATGTCAGAGACATTGATTCAATGGTAGAATTCTCTCCTCTCATGCTGGAGACCTGGGTTAGATTCCCAGCTAATGCGCCTCAAGCACAGCCACCAGCCATCTCTCAATGGAGGACTGTGAGCTGCTGTGCTGCTGAACAGGCTTCAGTGGAGCTTCCAGACTAAGTGTGGTGCACTGGATCACTTTTAGTGGCCTTTCTCATCATGGTCTTGGAACTCCAACCAAATAATTGGGTGAGACTATGCAAATAAGGGGCTTCTGGCCCATCAAGGGGATTGGACAGCTTGCTAATAATGCAAATAAGGTGCGTGGCACCTTTGTAGGGGTGGGACTATGCAAATAAGGTGTATGGAACCCTAATGAGAGAAGTGGTAATTTTGCCATCCTGCTAGGCTTAAAATGAGCCATCCCAGGGGCAGAAAGGAGGAACCTCACTATCACCAAGAAGGAGAAACAGGAGAGGAGAGCATCCTTTGGACCCAAGGTCTCTGTGCTGAGAACATCCTAGACCAAGTAGAAAGAGAGAGAGACAGAGCTATAACACTGGAGATGGTACAAGATGGCATGGAGCAGCAACAGAGAAACAGGAACAGCAGAACCAGGAGACTGGCTCAAGATGGTGCAATGGGCCTCACAGCCCACAGAGCAAGGTGGTTACAGTGGGTGTGGCAACCCATGGAGTGAAAAAGCTGAGTGCCTTCAATCAGGAGGCTTCCTGAAGGAATGGGGTGCTCCCGGGCACTTATTCCCAGAACTAAAAAGCTTTGTAACACTTGCCAAAGCAAGGCTGAGGCTGGTTTGAGTAGCTGAGGCGCTGAGGGGCTGAGAGGCCAAGGGTCAGCAAGAGGCCTGCCTGTGGGCAAGGCTGAGGAGAGGCTGTTCTGATCGAAGAACTGTACCCTGAGTCTTTGCTGATCCTGAATTGTAACTTGTTACTTCCCTAATCCCCCACGTGTCTGTCAGTTTGTCGTACTGTGGGGGCTTGTGTGTTGCTGTGAAGTTGGAAGCTATGCCACTGGTATTCAAATACCAGCAGGGTCACCCATGGAGGACAGGTTTCAGCTGAGCTTCAGACTAAGACGGACTAGGAAGAAGGACCTGGCAGTCTACTTCTGAAAAGCATTAGCCAGTGAAAACCCTTATGAATAGCAGCAGAACATTGCCTGATATAGTGCTGGAAGATGAGCCCCCCAGGTTGGAAGGCACTCAAAAGATGACTGGGGAAGCACTGCCTCCTCAAAGTAGAGTCGACCTTAATAACGTGGATGGAGTAAAGCTTTCGGGACCTTCATTTGCTGATGTGGCACGACTCATAATGAGAAGAAACAGCTGCAAGCATCCATTAATAATCGGAACCTGGAATGTATGAAGTATGAATCTAGGAAAATTGGAAAGCATCAAAAATGAAATAGAACGCATAAACATTGATATCCTAGTCATTAGTGAGCTGAAATGGACTGGTATTGGCCATTTTGAATTGGACAATCATATAGTCTACTATGCTGGGAATGACAACTTGAAGAGGAATGGTGTTGCACTCATCATCAAAAAGAACGTTTTGAGATCTATCCTGAAGTACAATGCTGTCAGTGATAGGATAATATCCACACGCCTACAAGGAAGATCAGTTAATACGACTATTATTCAAATTTACGTACCAACCACTAGGGCCAAAGATGAAGAAATAGAAGATTTTTATCAGCTGCTGCAGTCTGAAATTGATTGAACATGCAGTCAAGATGCACTGATAATTACTGGCGATTGGAATGCATAAGTTGGAAACAAAGAAGAAGGATCAGTAGTTGGAAAATATGGCCTTGGTGATAGAAAAAATGCTGGAGATAGAATGATAGAATTTTGCAAGACCAACGATTTCTTCATTGCAAATACCTTCTTTCACCAACATAAACGGCGACTACATGGACCTCGCCAGATGGCACACAGAAATCAAATTGACTATGTCTGTGGAAAGAGACAATGGAAAAGCTCAATATCATCAGTAAGAACAAGGCCAGGGGCCAACTGTGGAACAGACCATCAATTGCTCATATGCAAATTAAAACTGAAACTGAAGAAAATCAGAGCAAGTCCACAAGAGCCAAAATATGACCTTGAGTATATACTGCCTGAATTTAGAGACCATCTGAAGAACAGCTTTGATGCATTGAACACTAGTGACAGAAGACCAGACGAGTTGTGGAATGACATCAAGGACATCATCCATGAAGAAAGCAAGAGGTCACTGAAAAGAGAGGAAAGAAAGAAAAGACCAAGGTAGATGTCAGAGGAGACTCTGAAACTTGCTCTTGAGCATCGAGCAGCTAAAGCAAAAGGAAGAATTGATGAAGTAAAAGAACTGAACAGAAGATTTCAAAGGGCCTTTCGAGAAGACAAAATGAAGTATTATAATGACATGTGCAAAAGCTGGAGAAGGAAAACCAAAAGGGAAGAACACCCTCGGTGTTTCTCAAGCTGAAAGAACTGAAGAAAAAAATCAAGCTTTGAGTTGCAATAGTGAAGGATTCCATGGGGAAAATATTAATTGATGCAGGAAGCATCAAAAGAAGATGGAAGGAATACACAGAGTCATTATACCAAAAAGAATTAGTCGATATTCAACCATTTCAAGAGGTGCCATATGATCAGGATGGTACTGAAGGAAGAAGTTCAAGCTTCTCTGAAGGCACTGGCGAAAGACAAGGCTCCAGGAATTGATGGAATATCAATTGAGATGTTTCAACAAACAGATGCAGCACTGGAGGTGCTCACTCGTATATGCCAAGAAATATGGAAGACAGCTTCCTGGCCAACTGATTGGAAGAGATCCATATTTATGCCTATTCCCAAGAAACATGATCCAACCGAGTGTGGAAATTATAGAACAATATCATTAATATCAGATGCAAGCAAAATTTTGCTGAAGATCATTCAAAAAAGCCTGCAGCAGTATATTGACAGGGAACTGTCAGAAATTCAGGCTGGTTTCAGAAGAGGATGTGGAACCAGGGATATTATTGCTGATGTCAGATGGATCCTGGCTGAAAGCAGAGAATACCAGAAAGATGTCTACCTGTGTTTTATTGATTATGCAAAGGCATTTGACTGTGTGGATCATAACAAACTATGGATAACACGGCTAAGAATGGGAATTCCAGAACACTTAATTGTGCTCATGAGGAACCTTTACATAGATCAAGAGGCAGTTGGTTGGACAGAACAAGGGGATACTGATTGTTTTAAAGTCAGGAAAGGTGTGCGTCAGGGTTGTATTCTTTCACCATACCTATTTAATCTGTCTGCTGAACAAATAATACGAGAAGCTGGACTATATGAAGAACGGGGCATTAGGGTTGGAGGAAGACTCATTAACAACCTGCGTTATGCAGATGACACAACCTTGCTTGCTGAAAGTAAAGAGGACTTGAAGCACTTACTAATGAAGATCAAAGACTGCACCTCAACATAAAGAAAACAAAAATCCTCACAACTGGACCAATGAGCAACATCGTGATAAACAGAGAAAAGATTGAAGTTGTCAAGGATTTCATTTTACGTGGATCCACAATCAACAGCCATGGAAGCAGCAGCCAAGAAATCAAAAGACACATTGCATTGGGCAAATCTGCTGCAAAGGACCTCTTCAAAGTGTTGAAGAGCAAAGATGTCACCCTGAAGACTAAGGTGCGCCTGACCCAAGCCATGGTGTTTTCAATTGCCTCATATGCATGTGAAAGCTGGACAGTGAATAAGGAAGACCGAAGAAGAGTTGATGCCTTTGAATTGTTGTATTGGCGAAGAATATTGAATATACCATGGACTGCCAAAAGAACGAACAAATCTGTCTTAGAAGTACAGCCAGAATGCTACTTAGAGGCAAGGGTGGCGAGACTGCGTTTTACGTACTTTGGACAAGTTGTCAAGAGGGATCAGTCCCTGGAGAAGGACATCATGCTTGGCAGAGTACAGGGTCAGTGGAAGAGAGGAAGACCCTCAACGAGGTGGATTGACACAGGACTGCAACAATGAGCTCAAGCATAACAACGATTGTAAGGATGGTGCAGGACCGGGCAGTGTTTCGTTCTGTTGTGCATAGGGTCGCTGTGAGTCGGAACCGACTTGAGGGCACCTAACAACAACAACAACAACTTCCCTAATAAACACCATAACTGTGAGTATGGTCTGAGTTCTCTGTGGCCCTTGCAACAAATTATCCAACCCAGCAGAGAAGTAGAGAGTGTTGTGGGAGGGATGGCTGATGTCCGAATTGGTAAAAAGTTTGGAAAGAAAGAGGTATATCTGATATGTGCCTCATAGGAATCAGCCTTGGGTTGTTGGTGCTGATAATGATTCTCCCCTCCTCTTGTGAAGTCAGACGAGGAGGTTGGACGATTCTGCCCTGATACCATTTTTACAGACAGATAAAGAAGAAAGGCCTGGCAATCTACTTCTGTAAATCAGTCAATGAAAACCCTATGGATTATAAGGGAACACTGTCTGATCCATAACTGATCGTGGGGAGGGAGCAGGATCAGGCAGTGTTTTGTTCCGCTGTGCATGGGGTTACCATGAGTCAGGGGCAGACTTGATGGCGGCTAATAAAAACAACACAGTCTGCCAGGTATTCTGCTGTGTGCCCTTGAGCAAGTCACTTAACCTGGCTGTGCCTCATACATCTCAGACAGGGATTACACTCTAGCCTTTAGTCTAGAGGGTTCTTTGGAATCCATTGAGATGATGGACATAAAAAATGACTTATAAATTGTAAAATATGTGAAAGGAGTTATTCTTTTTATTACTTTTATTCACTGGGAAGATGAAAGGCATGTGTAAGAAATAATGAGAATTAAAGATAAGACAAGCTCTTCTTGAAGACAAGCCTGAGAAGTACAGATGGAGCATGACACTGTAAACTAAAGGCCTGAGTGATCAGAGTGGGCTGCAGTTAGGGGCCGCATCCATGCTGAGTTACCTTAGGCAAGTCTCATGTCCTTTCAGGCGCCCAGTTTCCCTGTCAGCCAACTGGCAGGTTGGGCTGCCTTACTGATATCTCAGCACCCTTATAGCTCAAGCATTCCAGGATCCTAATTAGACTGGCCTCTTCTCAAGTTTTTCTGCAAATCTTATTATTTGTTTATTTATTTTATCATGCTTGAAGTGAGAGTTTACAATTCAAGTCAATTTCTGATACAAAAACTTATACACACATCGTTATGTGACCCTAGTTGCTCTCCCTACAATGTGACAGCACAGTCCTCCTCTCCACCCTGTATTTCCTATGTCCATTCAACCAGCTCCTGTCCCCCTCCGCCTTCTCATCTCGCCTCCAGACAGGAGCTGCCCACTTAGTCTCATGTGTCTACTCTGTAAGTCATAAAACAGTTATAGATTGAATCATGGCCCCCTCCAAATATATGTTGAACTCCTAACTCCTGTATCTGTGAATTTGGTCCTGTTTGGATTAGGGTTTTTGTTAACGAGACAATACTGGAACAGGTTGGGTCCTAAACTTTATCACTTCTGATTGGTGTCTTATAAAGGAGTGTACAGACAGACACAAAGAAACAGATACACAGGGATAGACACCATGCGATGATGATGTCAGGATTGCTGGCATTAACCAGAAATTAGCAGAGAGGCCGGAAGAAGGAGTTGACATGGCCGAGACCCTGATTTGGACTTTTAGCCTCTGGAACTGTGAGAAAATACATGCCTGCTCTTTAAAGCCACTCAATTTTGTGATATTTTGTTATGGCAGCGCTAGGTAACTGAGACACATGCCATGTGGAGATAATTTGAGAAGTGTAAATGAAAAACAAATCTGCAACTTTTAACCAAATCAAACGTTCTTTTGGTTTTTAGAACTGGGTGGCACAAATGGTTGGTGCTCGACTGCTAATCTAAAGGTTAGTGGTTCAAACCCACCCAGTGGCACTGTGGAAGAAAGCCTTGACGATTTGCTTCCGTAAAGATTACAGCCAAGAAAATCATGTAACACAGTTGTACTATGTAACACATGGGGTCACCTTGAGTCAAAATGGACTCGATGGCAAGGGTATTTCTTTTTTTTTTTAAATAGAAGTAGCTGATCACCTATGTTTTAAGACTTACCCATGGAGAAAATCCTGGAATTTATGAGGGTTTTATATTATGGTGAATCAGCAGAAAAAGGTGGAGAGGCCAACTTATAATTTCATTACCAAAATCAAACCCATTGCCGCAGAGTCTATTCCAACTCATTGAGACTCCATAGGACAGGGTAGAACTGTCCCATAGGGTTTCCAAGGCCGTGATCTTTATCGAAGTAGACTGCCACATCTTTCTCCTGCAGAGCAGCTGGGTGGGTTCCAACTACTGATCTTTCAGTTAGCAGCCAAGTGCTTAACCACTGCGCCATCTAATGTGGAGTGATTTTCCTCAGGTAGCAAGGCGCTGTTATTTAGCTGTTGTTTCTTAGCTCTACACACACCTTTTTATTCTCACCTGGAGCTAGATGTCTGCAAACTACATTCCTTGGGTTTCCTTGCTAGTGGGCTTTTTATTTTCTTCTGTCAACAGGTGACCCTGGTGGGAGGTTGATCAGAGGATGGAAGAAAGAGAGGACAATTCTGCTTCTGGCTCTAACAGTGTGACCTTGCTGGCAATTGGTGCTGCAGGGCAGTGGCAGCAGCGGCAGGGATCCTGGACTCCAGCTGGCTGAGAAGAGTCAGCATCTTTTTCAGCAGCTGCAGGTCCAGTTGAGGAAACACCTCCGGTGGATCCAGAACCAACTAAGACACCATCTCCAAGAGGACAGCAGGAGGTGCAGGCTCATGAGCTTCCACCCAGGAAGGCACTAGCAGCTTCTGATCTCTACGTATCCACCCCTTTTCCTTTTAGTTCCACAGATGCCTCCACATTCTCTTTTGTTGCCCTTCCAGCCCTTCTAACCCCTTTGTAACCAATTCCCTGTATTAAATTCCCTCCACCTGAAATAGAGCAAATGATTTCTTACTGATACACAGATTGTAAAAGAATTCTTTGCCCGCGGTGGTCTTGGGGCTGAAAAGAAAACAATTCCTCCTCAAAGGAAAATCCCAAAACTTAGTAAACATTTGCTTCTTGCTGACCCTGAATCCTGGGACGATTCCCTCCACCTCCCTGAGTCTCAGTCTTCCCATCTTTGAAATGCACACTAGTTAGTTTTTGCGTTCCTCATGGGGATGAGTTGTCACTCACAAATGGACCAGCCCCATTTGGCTATCCATAATCTCAGCAGTGGCTAGCCAGGGCACCTGGGTGGACTTGGACCTGACACACTTCCTCACCCAGCTTGTCTTCATGCATATGCTCCATCATCGAGTATCCGGCCTTTGACGGAACTCTTTTCTCTAGGCTGAAAGCTGCATGCTTCAGACTCACCAGCCCTTAAATATTTCATAGCAGACTGGCTAGAAATTAATATTTAATCACAGACTCCTTGGTACTTAAATATTTAATCACTGATGTGGCTGATGAGTAATGAATCAGCGCCCAGGAAAACTTTTGGTCTATGGTGCCATTTTTAAAGGATCTTTTCTGGTTTCAGAGGACAGAGTGTCCAATGGCAAGTTTATTTCTACTAAGTTTACTCACTTTAGTATTTTTAAGAGTTAAAAAAAAAAAAAAATCACCTCAATACCAGTCTGAGACTCTGGATCAGAAACTGACACTCTCAAAGACATAAGCAATTGGGAATACCCATAGTTTGGGAAGAAATGGCTGGATAGCTTAAGTTATGAGTATTTATGTTGGTTCAGTTTACATCCTAAGAAGAGACAGGCATTGTGTATGCAGAGAGATATCCTCAGAGGCACCAGAGTAGGGCTCGGGTGGGAAATTGGAACCACTTACGTTTCCAATGGTGATTTGGAGAATGAAGTGAAGAGAAGGTTTCCGGAAAAAGCTTGAAATTCTTTGGATAAGAATAGTAGGTGCTGAAAGGAGAAAAAAAAGATGTTGGAAGAATTTGTGGTGCTCTATGTTTAAAAAGTATGAGTAGTAAAAATTTCTTGAGTTGAAATTCAAGGAAACTACTGGTATTTATATTCTGTGATAAGGGCAGTTTCATCACCAGAGTGAAGGATGTTTCTAGAATTCAGCCTTAAGGACTTTATTTCTCAACTGTGGTGGAAACTTGTCTTTTCCTACCCAACAACTGGTCTTTATTACTGACAGAGCCCTGATTTTGTTTGGGAGATTCACCTTCTCCGTGCTAACCAAAACCCAAAAAACCAAACCCATTGCCATCGAGTTGATTCCGACTCATAGTGACCCTATAAAACAGAGTAAAACTGTTTCCAAGGAGCAGCTGGTGAATTCAAACTGCTGACCTTTTGGTTAGCAACCGAGCTCTTAACCACTGCACCACCAGTCTCCTCCCTGTGCTTACTCATTGCTGTTGGATGATTCTGACTCATAGCGACCCTATATGGACCTGATAGGACAGAGTAGAACTGTCCCATAGGGCTTCTAAGGAGCAGCTGATGGATTCGAATTGATGACCTTTTGGTTAGCAACCAATGCTTAACGACTGCGCCATCAGGGCTCCCCTTGTGCTTAGGGGTGGGGAAACTATCTCATCCCCAAGGGTGAATGCTGATTGGTCTAAACCAAGCATGGAGATTCCATTCCCCTTTTTTCCATTGCTTTAATCATGGATGTTGCAACAACATTAAAAAACATGGTATAAAGAGGAATAAGAGAAATCTGGTCAGGGGGCTTCTGGGAAAGGTATTCCTCACTGTCAAAGAGACTCAAGAGGAGGAACTACTTTTGTGCCTCTGGATACAGTTGTGCAGAGTTGTGGGGCAACACCTTGCAGTCATGAGGAGACAGGCTGAAGACAAAAGCTGAAGATGGTAGAGAAGAAAAATGGAAGCCCCTGGTCCTGGTACCACTAAGTCGATCAACTCTGGAACCACCCTATCTCTAGACTTCTTATTATATGTTTAAGCCCCATTTAGTTGGGGGTTATATTATTGTAGCCTGAAGCATTCTAATTAATGCACCAAATGAATGGGAGAGGTAGAGTCAACAAGCGGCAAGATACAGATTAAATAAAGATTTAAAAATAGCAGGTACATGAAAAGTAAAACAATAACGAGAAACTTTTTCATTCCCATCAGATTGGCTAAAAATTAAGCCTGACACAGGATGACCTTGGTGAGGGCGTAGAGCAATGGGACCTCTCGTACACAGCCAATGGAAGTTTAACTTGTAACATCACTTATGGGGGACATGTTGACAACATCCAATATAGCAGAAGATGCACATAATTGATGACCCTGCACTTCTACTTTGGCATATAAACTAGAGATACTCTTCTACGTGTGTAATAATGCTCATTACAGCATTGTTTATAACACAGGGAATCAGGAACAAACCTTAATGATCATCAACTAGAAAACAAAAAAATCGCATATCCATACTTTAGGACACTACCCAATGGGTAAAATGAGTAAACTACAGCTACACTCATTAACAGGGTTAAATCTCAAAACCACAATTTGGAGTGATAAAAGCACATTTCAGAGGGGTACATAGGATCTTAAATGATTTATATAAAGATTAAAAACACTCAGATAACATGATATAGTAAAAACATAGAGAAATGCATTGGGATGATAAACATGTTCAAAACGGTGCTTCCTCTGAGGAAGGAAAGGGGCAGGGGGAAGTGTACATAGGAGACTGATTAGAACTAAATTATTTTATTACTTATGCAGGATGGTGAGTAGATGGGTGGCCGTTGCATTCAGCTCAGCTGAAACCTGCCTTCCAAGGGACATCATACCAACACGCAAGCCCCCACAGTACGACAAACTGTCAGACACGTGGGGGGTTATAGTATCATCTATACTTTTTGTATACCTGAAATAGTTCATTAAAAAAAAAAATTTCTGGAGACTGAGATTATGGGCTAGAATCAATGACATGAAATTTGACAAGGATGAACGTATGCTCCTGAATTAAGTCAGCAGAGTCAATTTTTTAAGGTTAGGTAGTAGTACCTGGGTTAATAGTAATTAATATGATAAGGGGAGGAGCCTTGGTGGCACTGTAGTTAAGCACTTGGCTGCTACCCAAAAGGATGGCAATTTGAACCTGCCAGCTGCTCCTTGAGAATAAAAATGTGGCAGTCTGCTTCTCTAAAAATTTATAGCCTTGGAAACCCTATGGGACATTTTATACTTGGTCCTAAAGGGTTACTATGAGTTGGAATCCACTTAACAGCAACAGTTAATGTGATAAGGAGTCGTGGTGGCACAATGGTTAAGCGCTTGGCTGCTATGGAATGTTGGTTGTCTTGGTCATCTAGTGCTGCCGTAACAGAAATACCACAAGTGGATGGCTTTAACAAAGAGATGTTTATTCTCACATAGTCCAATAGGCTAGAAGTCCAAATTCAGGGCACTAGCTCCAGGGAAAGGCTTTCTCTTTGTGTCAGCTCTGGAGGAAAGTCCTTGTCATCAGTCTTCTGGGAGCATTTCAGCTCAGGGACCCTGGGTCCAAAGGATGTACTCTGCTCCTGGTGCTGCTTTCTTGGAGGTATGAGGGCCCCCTGTCTCTCTTTTCACTTTTCTTTTTTATATCTCAAAAGAGATTGGCTTAAGACACTAATTTTGCAGATCTCATCAATATAATTGCCACTAATCCATCTCACTACACCATAGTGATAGGATTTAGAACACACAGGGAAATCACATCAGTTGACAAAATGGTAGGCAATCATACAATACTGGGAATCATGACCTAGCCAAGTTGACAGATATTTTGAGGGAACACAATTCAATCCATGACATTGATCGTTCAAACCCACCCAGCAACTCTGTAGGAGAAAGACCTAGCAATCTGCTCCCATAAAGATTACAGCCTAGGAAACCCTATGGGGGTAGTTCTACTCTGTCACATGGGGTCAAAATGAGTTGGAATCAACTTGATTGCACCCAACAACAACAATGTAAAAGGAGCCAGAGAGGTTTTATTTGTTTTTTCTTTTTTTAAAAACGTTATAATTACTGTGAACCAACAGTGAGAAGCACGTGCTAAATAGATCAGCATAAACTTGGGTTACAATAATAGAATTACGGTGGTAACCTTCAAGGCAGTAAAGTCCAACTTCAGTTTGCACTGGCCAGACAGTGCCTACAGCACGATGTTCAGGCCCAGAGTCTACATATTACAAAGAATGTTGTCAGAAGAGAATAAGAGAAAAGTGAATAATTCGATAAGAACACTTGAAACAACGTCATATAAGGAATGGTTGGTGAAGGGAGGATGTAGGGGGCAGCACAGCCATTGTTGTCAATTCATTGATTGCTATCATGGAACAGAGGGAGAAGATATATCACATGGGGCCAGAGGGCAGAGCCAGACTCAATACTAGAAGGTGTTAGATGTGTGTGTGTGTGAGGGGGGAATTTTATCTCAACATGAGCCAGCGCAGTCTAATGTTTGAGATATCCTGTAATAGAATAAATAGCCTTGGGAGACAGTAAGCATCCTGTCCCTTTGAGTTTCCAAAAGGATTCTGTGGTAGGGACTCCGACACTGAGTGCTGGTTGGACTGAACAACCTATAAGGTCCCAGTGCTGATGTTATAAAGTCATGGGATAGAGCGCATAATCCAGCTATCATAGGGAGACGTCAGGAGATTGTATGACTTAGAACGAATTCCTGGCCCACCAAGTAGAAGTCCTGGAGAAACTTCAGACTTAACTTGTTCATCAGCTGTGTGATCAGGAGCATCAGTTAATTGTTGGCCTGTTTGTCTGGAAACCCTGGTGGCATAGTGGTTAAGAGCTACGGCTGCTAACTAAAAGGTCGGCAGTATGAATCCAGGCGCTTCTTGGAAACTCTATGGGGCAGTTCTACTCTGTCCTATAGGGTTGCCATGGGTCAGAATTGACTCAACAGCAATGAGTTCTGTTCGCCTACCTGTACAATGGAGCTGAAAGGTGGTAGAGAAAGCCTTAGACATAGGTGAGGGGTTGTGAGGTGCGGTGGATCACTTTTGTGTGGCTTTTCTAGCTGTGGTCTTGTAACTCCCACCCAAGTGATTGGGTGGGATTCTGCAGATATGCTAATTGTGGCCCAGCAAAGGACTTGGTCAGTTTTGTCATCCCCCTGAACTTGAGATGAGTCATCCTAGAGATGGGAGAGAGAGAGGATCCCACCACTACCAAGGAAGAACAGCCAGGAGCAGAGAGCATGTCCTTTGGACATGGGATCCCTGCACTGAGAAGTTCCTGGAACCAGGAGACAGAGAGACAGAGAGCACTTGAGAAGTAGCAGCAGAGAAATGACAGCAGGAGATGGCATGGTGGGCTTGCTCGCCCACAGAGGGAGAAAACTGTGTTCCTTTGGGCAGGAGCCCTGCTGACGGAGTAGAGTGCCTCTGGGCACTTACTGACAGAGCTAATAGAGCTTTGCAACACTTGCCTGAGCAGGGCAGAGGCTGGGAGCCAGAGAGAAGCATTCCTGCAAGCACAGCTGAGAAGAGGCTGTCCTAATGGAAAAACTGTATCCTGAACATTCCTGAACCTGAATTGTAACCTATTACCTCCCTAATAAACCCCATAACGGCGAGTATTGCCTGTGAGTCCTGTGGGGCCATTGCACTGAATTATCGAATCCAGTGGAGAAGCAGAGATTGCAGTGGAAGGGACGGTTGGTGTCAGAATTGTTAAAGATGGCAGAGAGAGGAGGCCTGTATGATCTTCACCTCATGGGAATCAGCCTTGAGCTATTGATCTTGATTCCCCTTCCCCCTTGGGAAGTTAGAGGTCAGACACTGCCCCTATGCTGTTTTTTGCAGGTTGCTTCTTTCCAGTGGAGCTGGCTGATGTAGACGCTGTGGGGAAACAGCCCCACTCTCTATTACCATATTGATGCAGCCCTCAAAAGAATGTTAAGGTGATACTGTGGTATTTGAACACAGTTGGGCATCTGTAAACTACAGTACAAGTCTTGCCTTGAGGGTTGGTCATTCCCAGTTTCAATGAGTAATGGAAGTGGTGGGTCTTTAGACAACAATAAAAAATAAACAAAACCCGCTGCCATCGAGTTGATTCCGACTCATAGCGACCCTATAGGACAGAGTAGAACCGCCCCATAGAGTTTCCAAGGAGCACCTGGTGGACTCGAACTGCCAGCCTTCTGGTTAGGAGCTGTAGTACTTAACCAGTACGCCACCAGGGTTTCCTTAGACAGCAATAAGTACTTAAATAGGCAGGAGATAGAACTCAAACAGCTTTTTTCTCCATGGAAATCTTGAGGAATTGGAGTTTCTACACAGGCATTCTAAAGTTCTGGGTTCTGAAGGTATATGAGGCAGACGGAAAGGTAAAAAACAAACAATCCTCATAACGCGATGGTAAATATGTCCTTTGTAATGGTGCGAGGATAAATATGTCATTCTTTGTAAACCAAAGTTTCTCAGTGAGTAGTGTTCTATATTTCTTTTTTCTTTCTTTTATTTTAAAGCTTTTAGTAAGTTTTGATGTCACCATTCTAGTCAGGTCTCAGCTGTGCTTAGTCCAGAATGCCAAATGACAAAATGTATTAGTAATCACTGGAGAATACCCTTCACCTACACAAAAGTAATCCAGTTGCTATCCAGTTGATTCTGACTCATGGCGACCGCATGTGTGTAGAGCTGTGCTCCATAGGGTTTTCAATGGCTGATTTTCAGTGGTAGATTGCCAGGCCTTTCTTTCTAGTCTCTTTTAGTCTGGAAGCTCTGCTGAAAGCTGCAGCATCATAGCAACATGGTAGCCTCCACTGACCGACGGGCGGTGGCTAAGCATGCAGTACATTGTCCAGGAACTGTCTGTCCCAGTCACTTTTTTAGGTGCTGAAAATACAATGAACAAGACATTCAAAGTTCCTACTTCAGGAAGCTTACGTGTTAGCCAGAGAGACAGAACATGGAAAGAATGCAAACATTATTAAGCAGTTCTAAATGCTGTTAAGAAAATAAAGGATGTGGTAGTGATGGGGGAAGGTACATCGCCCAGGTATAGCTTATTCACTTCCAGCTACATCTGTCCTCATAGCAACACTTGGGGACAGTGTGATCAGCATCCTCATTTTTTATGTAAGGAAGCAAGGCTCAGAGAGCTGACATGATTTTCTCAGGATCCCAGTTAGTAAAAGGCAGAGCTGGGATTTTAAACCCAAGTCTTTGGCTGCTTTCCAGACCTAGCTAGATCACTTCCGGATCAATCTATCATAAGAAGAGGCCCTGCAAGCTGGCTCAGGGCTGTAGTACGTCTGTTAAAGGCTTCTGCACACGAGGTTCCAGTCTCCACTAGACTCCTTGAGGGCAGGCTCTGTGCTTTCTTGGTCTCTGCATCCTCTAGACAGCCAGGGCTGGTAAGTTGGATTTTTCTCCAGTCCCTTGCTTATCCCATCCTGGGCCCTGTTCTGCAGGTGCCCATAATCGTTCTGGAGTTTATTCCTGCACACAGGATCATTCCCGAGAAGCTTTTCTGCCTGTTTCCACTGGATGTATCTATCAGAGTTAATGCTGGGGAGCTGTGGTCACATCTGATGGCCTCATTTTCAACAAGAGCACTTGGAAAGAGAAAAGCGTCAGCCGTTCGTCAGCAAAAACAGGTCCTGAGAACTAAAGGGCTTCCACATTTGTTATCTCTCGGCTCCTCAAAACAGACTTGTGAAGTAGGCAGGATGGGACGTATTGACTCAATTTCACAGGTAAAGACACCAGGACTCAGAAAGCTGAGACCACTTTTCTGAGGGTCACGTAGCTATGGCTAGAGGAGCTGAGATCTTCTGCTCATACCACATGGGTGGCTCTCTTCCTGCCTTTATAACTGTCCTTATACCATGCTCTGAAAAAATAAAGCTGAATGTGGTCTAGTCTAGAGCAGGGCTTCTCAAAGCCTGTCGCACAAACAAATTGGCTGCCGGCCTTGCTAAACTGCAAATTCTGATTCTGTAGTTTTGGAGTGAGGCCTGAGAGTCTGCATTTCTAACAAACTCCCAGGTGATGCCCATGCTGCCGGTCCATAGACCACACTTTGAGTAACAAGGGTCTAGAAGCCCTGTTCTCTGCTGCAGCTTCGTACATGAGAACCCCAGGCATCCTTTAAATACAGGCAGGAGATCCCTGCATCCAAGAAGCCACCCTGATGTCTCCTGCTAGAAGTGTCCTCTTTATCCCACGAAAACCATCCCACAGGACTTGCTCCTCTCTCAGTGCACTGGCCATACCTGACTTGCCTGAAATACTTCCTTATGGGCATGGCCCTCACTGGTTGGACTCATAGTGTGGCTCTGATTTTTTGTTTGTTTTTTGCACTGGCCTTTGGCAACAGGTAGGCAGTAACACTACCAAGAAAGTGGGCATTGGGTTGAACACCTGAGCTGAGCGTCTTCATTCTCTATTTCCTTTCCACTGGGACATTTCACAAACTGATATCATTGTACAGTGATATTGGCAAGACTGGGCTTTCAGGCTGCTAGGCCCTCAAAGTTTAAACTGATAAGACAGCTGACAAAGAGACACTGGGCTGTAAGCGTTGGTATAATCTTCATAACTGGCAAATCTTGAGTCAGATGCAGTTGACCTTTACGCAGGGCAAAATCTCAGAAAACGAAAGACCTAGACATATGTTGAGCTTCTTTGCTGTACCAGACTCGAGTCTGCAGCAGATATAAGCGTCTCAGGATCAGGGAGCAGCAGCTTATAGTCACACCTAAAACTCCCGTATCTAGAATGTGTGGAAGTATTCCATAAATTCTCAAGTACCTGATCATTGGTGAGGAGCAAGTTGCTGGGCTGTGTACCTAGGTTATCACACTTTTAGAAAACAGGAATGTATATAACGCATTCTCAGAGAATTGCTTTCTTTTGAGTCTCTCTTTTGAAAGCGGAGGATTAGGCAATCTCATAGGTGAGGAAATTGGTTATTCATTTCTCCTGGACAGATGGGCACACAGACGCTCTGGGGAGTTGGTTAACCCCGCCCTGACATTTTTGCAGTCCCGGCTTTGTCTTACAGTGGATCTTGGAACACATCCAAAATATACTTAGACATACTTCTTTGGGAGAAAAGCTTTTACACTTCAGAAACACACACTCACACACACATATGCACACACACACTCTTAATTTGAGGTTGAATTTTTCTGCCCTAATTAGCTGCGCCTTAGAGCTTCAAGAGCTAGTTTTACTGTGGTTATTAACAAGGCCAATCTCTGATTACTGGCCTTTTTCAAAAGCATTCCAGCCTGCTAAACAGCAGCCTTTCATGATTTACAAGTTTGGAATCTTTGAGAGTTTTCAACAATTAAGGTGCTAACTTTTCACATTCGCCTGGTCTGCAAACTTCTTAATCACAAACCCTGGAAGTGGTCTGTGATGAGGGGAACTCAGTGCCCCTGCAGGTGGCCTCTTAGACGCAGGAGGGTCCATGGAGCCCATCTAGTCCAGTGGTTGTGGTTTACAGAGAGGATGTTGGCAGGAAGTCACTGGCACAGCTCTGCAGCGTGAAGCCTCTGCTAACTTAATGTGAAGTAATGGGGCAGAGCGGCTCCTGTCAGATAGTGACTCCAGCAGAAGAAAGGTAAACAACCCCTCCCTTTCACTTAGCATGACCCTGTTTTCAAAGTGCTTGCAAGCTGGAAAACCCATTTGATCTTAACAACAAAGCTGCATGATACACAAGTAAAATGCTGTTACTAGAGAATGGGCGAAGTGAGGCTCAGAGAGGTGAAGTGACTTGCCTAAGGACACACAGCCAGGGCACAGAGCCAGGACTTAAGGTCAGGACTTTCTGGCTCCTAACCCTTCCAACAGGTAATGTAAACTCCTTTGGCCTGGAATGTACTCCTTCCTTGGTTCAAGAATTAAGAATGCAGGAGTAAGTTAACTGACTTCTTTGCCGTGGTCGATGAACATTCTACTTTCACAAGACGTTTATGGGCTCTTTGGACATCCTGTGGCCCATTTGGTCTAACAGTGGGTCTTGATGTGAATAATACCAGTGAAAAGTTAAAAACCCATAAGCAAATGCTTAAAGGAAATTTTTTTTCCACAGAAAAAATGGATTGTCGGTATTGAAAAAAATGTTATATTTATTACATTTACATTACATATTATAGGAATGAAAAAAATAAAACAGGGATGCCTACATATCAGCAGGACCCACAGGCTAGACACTGAATGTGTGATATGGTAAAAAAATATATTCTTTTTTTCAGTATATTTTATCAAGATAAAAAAACACCCAGAATTCCAATGCTGAACGGATTTTTATTTATCTGAAATAAAGCATGAAAGGTGACTTGTACTCTCTAAGATGCTACTTACATTTTAGCTGTTTTATTACTATGATCATAGTTATTGGTACCTAACAAGTTCTTGTGGCGTAGTGGTTAAGATCTATAGCTGCTAACCAAAAGGTCGGCAGTTCGAATCCACCAGGCACTCCTTGGAAACTCTAAGGGGCCGTTCTACTCTGTCCTATAGGCTTGCTATGAGTTGGAATCGACTCTACGGCAACGGGTTTTATTTATTTATTTTTTAAACAAGTTACTGCAAATGTAAAAGATAAATCTCCAGGCACTTTAACTTGAATCCCTGACCTCTCCTCGAACCTACTTCCAAAATATTTCCATACCCGCTGACTTCTGAGCACATCTAAGCCTGTTGCCATCGAGTCGATTCCGACTCATAGCGACCCTATAGATCAGAGTAGAACTGCCCCACAGAGTTTCCAAGGAGTGCCTGGCGGACTTGAACTACCGACCTTTTGGTTAGCAGCCATGTCACTTAAAGGCTACGCCACCAGGGTTTCCAAGCACATCTAGTTGGTGGAAATCTCTGCCATCTTTTTCCAAGACAACTCAACAGCCTCTAAGGAGACCAGCTGGTTGCCCTCCCACTCCAGACAAACCATTCTCCACACAGCAGTCAGAGTGACCTTTTATACCACATCCTTGCCTAATACCTGACACATTTAGAAGAAAACCCAGCCCTTTCCTGTGGCCCCTGCTCATCTTGCCAACCTCACGTCTGCCCCTTGACTCCCAGCTTATTGCACTCTAGTGATGCTGGCCTGCTGTTTGCTCTGGAGCACACCCCTCATGCCCGCCTTGGGGACTGCATCAGACTTACAGGACCTGCTCTAGACCGCCACAAGGCTGGCTCCTTCTCGTCACTCAGATCCAGATGGTCTCCTCACAGAGGCCTTCCCTGACCATGATATCTGAGGTAGTACCTTCTCGCATCTTGGCCAGACACTCTTATCAGATTACCTTGTTCTTTTATTCTATACAGTACTTATCCCCACTTGAAAATACCTTCTTGTTTGTTTTCCATCCACCAGAATGTAAGCTCTGAGAAAGCAAGAAAACAGTTTGTTTTGTTCACTTCTGTATCACCAGAGCCCAAAATAGAGCCTAGTGTATAATAGGTGTTCAATAAATAATTGTGACTCAATGAAATGTGGACAAATATAGGAGCAAGGACAAGGAACATTTACTGAGCATATGCTTTGTATATGAGGTCTTTTTTACATTCCTTCTATTTAATGCTCAAGCCATTTTAGGTAATATTAGCTGATTGGAACAGAGGAATAAACTGAGTCTCAGAGAAGTTACCAGTGTATACATGTATTTACGGTTAGTAACAGACACACACACACACACACAAAAGGCCCATTGCTGATGAGTTGATTCCCACTCATAGAGAGCCTATAGGACAGATTAGAACTGCTCCATAGGGTTTCCAAGGAGCAGCTGGTGGATTCCAACAGCCGACAGGGTGGGACATTTTGTTAAGCGACACTCCAAAGCTTGTGGTTACTCTACTGCATCATACAGTATTGTTTATAATGTAAATGGTAGCCAGACATCTGGTGACTTTCTCCCCTAGTATCTTGTATTAATTAGAAGTGGTTAGTAGAGAGAATATTGTTAAATGGGAAACATTACTGTGTGTTCTCTGAGAGGGCCACCAACTGCTCTTAATAGGAAAAAAAATGTAAAAATTAAGAGAAGTGACATGCAGCAACTCTCCTAATAGTTGATGTATGTCTCATCTTCTTGATAGTTTTCAGGGATTTGGATAATAATTATAATCGTGGATTGAGAGGAAGGAAAGCAATCTTCTTTCTGATAGCACGGTTTTTCTATTACTACCTGCTCAGCAAACATGCTTCTCTTGCTTGTTTCCATTCTGTTTCTTCTCCTGGATGAGGAGCTCCCCAAGGCTAGGAGCTGTGTCTTATGTTCAGGCCCTGTTCCAGAGCCTAGTATGGCATAAACACATAGCACATGCTCATGGAATGAATCAGTGACATTTTACTCCATCTTTAACTTCTTGGAAAACCAGGAAGGAGCTGGTAGTTCTTGCCATGTCTTCAAGAATGGGCTGGAATTGGACTTGGGAATGAGTCCCAGTGTGGGTGAGGTGATCCTGTGAGGATACCTCTAGCCTCTAAATCAACCACTTTAATAATCATTTTTTCTCTGCTGAAACATCAGCCCAAACCATAGTCAGTCTTCCCATTGCCGGATAGTGGGTCATATGCCAAAGTCAGCTGTAGATAAAGGCGCAGATGATTACATGTTTCTCCAGCTTATTGCTTATGTCACCAACCTGCAAATCTTATGGTGAAAGTTAGTCTCTAGAAACAAAAATCTAGGAACTTAGACCATATTGGCTGGCTTGACCCTTCTAGGCAACCCAGATAATCCATTGTAAATAAATGAAATAGTCTAAGAAAAAGGAGACAAAGAGGGAAGGATTCATTTATTTACATATGTCTCTATATAGTGTACTCAATGGAGTCATTCCCATGCAAGATTCCTAGGTTGAGTGATTGGAGAATTACAAAGTATAACAGAGCCTTTTATAGGAACCAAGCTTGCTGGTGCCAGCGAACTGGAATTTGTGCCCAAAATAGCTTCACCATCTCCCTTAAGCATGGCCAAATCGCAGACCTATATATATATATTTTTTTCGTCTTCAATAATATTCTCCCTTCCCATTCACTTGTCAACTTCTTCCAGATGATTCCTGCTTCCATCATGCCACCAAGTTATCCATGCCATTAATCCAAAGCAAGTTTTTTAATCATCATCTTACTTGACCTTTTAGCAGCTTTCAACACCATCAGCCACACCTTTCTTCTTGAATCTTGCTTTTCCTTTGCCTTCCTCAATTACTCTCTCTCTCTCTGAGCATTCTTCTGTAGTCTCCTCAAATCCTACTGTTAAATCTTGGAGTTTTTAAAGACTTGGTCCTTGAGTCTTCTCTCCTTTTCTTATTAGGCAATTTCATCCATATCTATGACTTTAGTTACCATCTAGATGCTGATGACTTCTCAAATTTCAAGACCCATATGTTCAGCTACTTATGAGACATCTCCACCGGGATGGCAAAAAAGCATCTCAAACTCAATTCAAAATAGAACTCAACAAAGTTTTCCTTAAACTTGGTCTTCCTCCATGGCTTTCTAGCTCAGTCAGTATCCCAATGAGCCACTCAAATATGAAAGCCTTAAACATCAGGATCATCTTTGATACCTTCTTTTCCTTATTTTGCTCCATCTTTCCGATGTAATCCCTCACTGACACCTATTATTTTGACCTCTTTCTTGTCTCTAGAATTTGTACACATATCTTTAACTTCCCTGAAATCACTCTCACCGATTGCTTTCACTTCTTAGTTCAATTAATGCAATAACTCCAATCTCTTGCCTTCAACCAAAATGGGCTTTTAAGAGCACAGCTCTCTTTATGTCATGCCCTAACTCCCTTCAATGATAACTCATTATTTTTAAAGTAAAGACCACATTTTTTACATGTCCTATGAGGTCTTGTATAACCTGGCCCCTGACCCCTTTCCCAGCTTTATCATCTTAATCGCCTTACCATTTTCTTCTGTGCAACATTCACACTGACTTCATTTCATCAAACATGCCATATTCCTTCCTACCGCAGGGTCTTTGCACTTGCTGGCACTCTGCCATGTGGTAATTAGGACTCCTTACGTTGTATTATGAATTGAGTCGTGCCCTCCTAAAATGTGTTGAAATCCTAACCCTTGTACCTGTAAATATAGCTCTGTTTGGAAATAAGGGTTTTATTTTATTATATTCATAATGTCATACCAGAGTAGGGTGGATCCCAAGCCTAATTATTTCTGAGTTATAAAAAGAGTAGAATAGACACAGAGATACACACATGGGGAAGACGCCATATGAAGCCAGACACACAGGACAGATACATCTACAAGCCCAGGAACTCCAAATATTGCTGGAAGCTACTAGAAGCTGAAATAGACAAAGAAAGACCTCCCCCCGGAGTCATGCCCTGATTTCAGACCTGTAGACTCCTGAACTGTGAGAAAGTAAATTTTTTGTTTTTTAAAGCCACTCACTTGTGTTATTTCCGTTACAGCATCACTAGGTAACTGAGACATGTTGTAAGAAACAGAGACGCTATTCAAAGTGCCTTAAAGAATAAATGTAACCAGAAATTTCAGAGGGAAGGCAGGCATTAAAGTTGATTTGATTCAAAGTCTCATCCAGTTTTCTTCCATCCCTCTTCATTCCAAGGCTGCCTCATGATGTCGAAACTGCTGCAGAGGTTTTTAAGGCTTTTGTCTGTCTGGAGCCCTGACGACACAGTGGTTAAGAGCTCATCTGCTAACTGAAAGGTTGGTAGTTTGAATCCACTTGCTGCTCCTTGGAAACCCTATGGGGCAGTTCTACTCTGTCTTACTGGGCTGCTATGAGTAAGAATTGAATTGACAGCCATGGATTTGGTTTGGGTTTACCACTCCACCCAAAAGGAGACAGGTGGCTACTTTATGCTAACTTCCTTCCTCAAGAAATCATGGCAAATCTCCTTTTAGGTGTTGTTTGCATGGAGCCAATTCCTTGGGTGGTGGAATGACATATACTGATTAGGTTGAACTATTTTATAAGGAGAATGAGGTTACCCTGATGGAGTTCAAACAACTAGGATCCACTCCAGGAGCTGGGGGTAAGGTGAATACCCTTTTTTTCCTCCCTCCCACCACACATGAAAACCAGCTAACTAGCTTCTTCACCTTTGTGAGTTGGGCAGAAGGAATGCTGGGGAAGCCACAGTATTAAATATTATTACAGTGACTTCCTATGGCCCTCAGTATGCTTCAACATAAAGAAAATAAAAATCCTCATAACTGGACCAATAAGCAACATCATGATAAACAGAGAAAATATTGAAGTTGTCAAGAATTTCACTTTATTTGGAATCCCAATCAACATTCACGGAAGCAGCAGTCAAGAAAGCAAATACTTTGGGGCAATCCACTGCAGAAGACCTCTTTAAGATGTTCGAAAGCAAAGATGTCACTTTGAGGACTAAGGTGCTCCTGACTCAAGTCATGATATTTTCAGTCTCCTCACATGCATGCGAAAGCTGGACAATGAATAAGGGAGACCGAAGAATTGATGCTTTTGAATTATGGTGTTGGCAAAGAATATTGAATGTACCATAGACTGCTAGAAGAAAAACCAAATCTGTCCTGGGAGAAGTACAGCCAGAATGCTCCTTAGAAGCAAGGATGATGAGACATTGTCTCATGTACTTTGGACATGGTATCAGGAGGGACCAGTCCCTGGAGAAGGACACCAAGCTTGGTAAAGTAGACCATCAGCAAAAGAGAGCAAAACCCTCAACGAGATGGATTGACACAGTAGCCAAAACAATGGGCTCAAACACAACAACGATTGTGAGGATGGTGCAGGACCAGGCAGTGTTTCATTCTGTTGTACATAGGGTCACTATGAGTCAGAACCAACTGGACAGCATATAACAACAACAACATGGTGACTTCCCTTCTCTTTTTTATCTAGCTAAGTCCTTCCCATAATTCAGAGCTTTGTACAAACATCACTTACAGAGAAACCTATCCTGAGCCCTTCCTGACATCCCCTCCTCATATTAGACCAGTTATAGGCTATCAGAGATTGCTGAAATTCCACTTTAAATCATTCATTGCCAGTGCTATGAAGTAATTGATTCTGTAGTTTGATTTCTGTATCCTCTTCATCCCCTTCCCACAGAATGTAAGCTCCATGAGGGCAGGCCCATGAATGCCTGTTTCATGGCTGTCTCTTTAGCTATTTTTTGCACATAATAGGTGCTCATCACAAATAAACTGAATAAAAGTAATAAAATCAGAAAAGAATAAAGAGACAGCACACTCCTCATTTATTATATTATTATCACCAGATCATCAATGCCGGCAATTTTTCAAATTTTCTTTCAGTTTTTTTTCTATGAATATATGTTTTTGTATGATTTGGTTTATGCAACATTTATAGTCTCATATGCGGAAATTTTTAATTGACATCATAAAACTGACATAGTTACAGAATCATTCTCATATTACTGCACAAATGCTATTTCTATTTTCAATTATTATTTTGTTTATATACTTATGAACTTTTTTGCATAAAATTATAGCTGCATTTTAGATCAGACATATTCTTGGAGGTGGAATTACAACAAAGGACTTGATGGATTTTAACAGTTTTCTCCGTTTTAGAAGCTACCATATTATAAAATGCTAGTGATTAAAAAAAAAAATTTTTTTTTTTTTTTTTTAAGTGATGGTGTGGTGCATGAAACATGTCCAACAAAACTGCCTTTTAGGCCGGAACATGGGGTCAAGATCTATCTGCAGAGAGATGTGAAACTACATTCAAGAATATTTTTTTAACCTTTGTCCAGCAGTAATACCGATATTCCAACATCATCCTTTGAATTTGAGAGGTGTACAATTCACTGCCAGATTATAGAAATGTAGGATTGCTTATTTTGAGAGTCACTGGAACTCTTGGAAGAAGTACCTGTCCTGTACAACAATGTTAAGAACGTAGTTTGCGTTTCCATCCTCTTTTTTTTTTAAACTTTGCCTTCATTCTGACCACTTGTGACGTGCCCCACCCTGTACTCTCTCCAAGACCCACCTTTTAAATTTTTCTTCTTCCTTTTCTTCTTCCCCTCCTCCACCTCCTCTTCCTCTTCTTTTTCATCTATCCACTCCAATAAAGCATTCTTTTTTTTTTTTTTTTTAATTTATTGTGCTTTAAGTGAAAGTTTACAGCTCAGGTTAACTTCTCATACATAAATTTACACACATGTTACGGGACCCTAGTTGCTATCCCTGTAATGTGACAGCATACTCCTTTCCACACTGGGCTTCTCGTGTCCATTCAACCAGTTCCTATCCCTTTTTGCCTTCTAATACTGCCTCTGGACAGGAGCTGCCCATTTAGACTTGTGTATCTACTTTTGAACTAAGAAGCACACTTCATAAGTATTGTTTTATGTTTAATTGTCCAGTCTAATCTTTATCTGAAGAGTTAGCTTCAGGAATGATTTTAGTTCTGGGTTAACAGAGAGTCCAGGGGCCATGTCTTTGGGGGTTCCTCTAGTCTCAGAAAAACCATTAAGTCTGGTCTCTTTAAGTGCATTTGAGTTCTGCACCACACTTTTCTCCTGCTCTGTCAGGGACTCTCTGTTGTGTTCCCTGTCAGGGCAGCCATTGGTGGTAGCCGGGCACCGTCTAGTTCTTCTGGTCTCAGGCTGATGGAGTCTGTGGTATATGTGGCCCTTTTGTCTCTTGGGCTAATATTTTCCTTGTGTCTTTGGTGTTCTTCATTCTCCTTTGCTTCAGGTGGGTTGGGATCAATTGATGAGGCATCTTAGATGGCCACTCGAAAGCTTTTAAGACCCCAGGCGCCACTCACCAAAGTGGGATGCAGAGCATTTCCTTAATAAATTTTGTTATGCCAGTTGATCTAGATGTCCCCTAAAACAATGTTCCCCAGGCCCCTGCCCCTGCTACTCTGTCCTTCGAAGTGTTTGGTTGTGTTCAGAAAACTTCTTAGCTTTTGTTTTAGTCCAGTTGTGCTGATTTCCCCTGTATTGTGTGTTGTCCTTCCCTTCACCTAAGATAATTCTTGTCTACTATGTAGTTAGTGAATTCCTCACTCCCTCCACACCCTCATAACCATCAAAATATGTTTTCTTCTGTGTTTAAAACTTTTCTTGAGTTCTTATAATAGTGGTCTCATGCAATATTTGTCCTTTTGTGACTAATTTCACTCAGCATAATGCCTTCCAGATTCATCCATGTTGTGAGATGTTTTACACGTTCATCATTGTTCTTTATCTTTGCATAGTATTACATTGTGTGTATACGTCATATTTTGTTTATCCATTCATTTTGTTGACGGGCAGTTAGGTTGTTTCCCTCTTTCTGCTATTGTGGTGTACATATATCTGTTAGAGTAACGGTTCTTATTTCTCTAGGATATATTCCAAGGAGTGGAATTGCTGGATTGTATGGTACTTCTATTTCTTTTTTTTCTATTTCTAGCTTTTTTAAAAAACCAAAAACCAAACCCAGTGCCGTTGAGTTGATTCTGACTTATAGCGACCCTATAGGACAGAGTAGAACTGCCCCATAGAGTTTCCAAGGAGCGCCGGCGGATTTGAACTCTCGACACTTTGGTTAGTGCCAAATCATTTTCCAAAGTGGTTGTACCATTTTATATTCCCACCATCAGTGCATAAGTGTTCCGGTCTCTCTACAATCTCTCCAACATTTATTATTTTGTGTTTTTTTTTGAATTATTGCTAGCCTTGCTGGAGTGAGATGGTATCTCATTGTAGTTTTGATTTGCATTTCTTTAATGTCTAATGATTGTGAGCATTTCCTCATATACCTGTTAGCTGCCTGAATGTCTTCTTTGATGAAGTGCCTGTTCATAGCCTTTGCCCATTTTTTAATTGGCTTATTTGTCTTTTTGTTGTTGAGGGTTTGCAGTATCTTATAGATTTTAGAAATTAGATCCTGATTGGGTATGTTGTAGCCCAAAATTTTTTCCCAATCTGTAGGTTGTCTTTTTACTCTTTTGGTGAAGTCTTTTGATGAGCATGTTTGATTTTTAGTAGCTCCCAGTTATGTAGTTTCTCCTCTGGTGTTTGTGCATTATTAGGTATGTTTTGTATTTTGTTTATGCCATGTATTAGGGCCCCTAGCATTGTCCCTATTTTTCCTTCCATGATCTTCATCATTTTCGATTTTATATTTAGGTTTTTGATTCATTTTGAATTAGTTTTTTGTATGAGGTATGGGTCTTATTTCATTTTTTTGCAGATAGATATCCATTTAGGCCAGCACCATTTGTTATAAAGCACTCTGATTGATTGAAAAAAATAATAATAAGTTTGGGCTAATTTCTCAAAAAAGATAAAAATAATTCTTTACTATAAAACAGATTAGCCTTCTGTGAGTCTCTGAATCTGAGACTGGATAAAAACTATTCTTTCTTTTGTTTCTCCTTTTCATTTCTAGCAGTTGAGCCCATGAAATTGTCATCTTTCTCCTCTGGTTCCTTTTGATCTCTTCCAAACAGAGTTGCAGGGCTGTCTGATCACATCTAGAGTAATTGTTTTTCTCAGAAAGATTTTCAGGAGATGTATCCCATTTTGCACAGAAGTCATTTGTTCATTCATTTATTTTCAAGAATGTTTAGTATGTGTGTGTTATCTGACAGGCCCCATGCTGGGCATTGGAGAGACAACCCTCAGGGAGCCTGCAATCTAGTGGGAAGACAAATAAATCAATGGAGAATTACCACAGATGTGAAAGGAGGCTGGCAGAGAGCTGCCAGGGCAAGAAGATTAGATTCCAGAGTCAGAGGCTGTGAAATCCACAGAGACAGCAGCCATGACATCTTGTCACGTGCATTGTTTTGGACAAATCCTGACACGTCATTCTGAAGCCCAGCCCAAGGTCCTCTGAACAAAACTTAAGAGTTGCACAGCTCATCTGAAAGAGCACAGACCTTGGAGTCTGAAAGCCCTGGATTAGGACGTCAGCTCTGCCATTTCATTGCTGGGTGGCCTCAAACAATTCCCTCATAGAGCCTCAGTTTCCTCCTCTGTAAAATGGGAATGGTAGTACCTACCCAAAAGTGTGAGGCTGAAGTAGGATGCTGCATACAGAGCACTTTGCTCAGTGCTCGGGATAGTCAACACTCAATATTAGACATGATCGTGATACCGCTGAGTGTATTGTGTCACATTTTACCCTGGGCTGCTTTTCAAAGGCTGTGAGTCTGTGAACGCCACCAAAGGGGTGGGTGGTAACACGTAAAGCCTGCCCTCTGTGAACCGGTGACCTCCTTGGCCACGGAAGCAGACAGGTCATTTAAAAAATGTAATTTTCGCATTGACATTCTTCATGCTAAGTCTGGGGGCAGGCATGTCCATTCTGCTCAGAGAGAGCTCCGGGGCAGTAACCCAGAAAGAAGAGGCAGCCCTCACTTTGCCATTCTGTGCCTGGGCTGCTGACAAAAGAATTGTGCAAATGAACCTTTAAATCCGTAAATAGTGCCCCCACAATGCCGGGAAGAATGCAGCGGCGACAAAGGGCAATATTCACAGTTTATCTCAGGGTGATGGATCTGAATGGACGCATGAACACGGGTTTGTTAGAGAAAGAGCGGGCCACAGCCCCCCGCCGGGAACCCAGTGGCCGCAGTCTGCAGTGCAAACAGTCAGTCTAAATCCCGAACAATTAGGGGAAACCAAGCTGCCATTATCTGAACTTCAACTTGTTCTCATGATTGATATGGGAAATGAAAAGTTGTACACGGCTCGGGGAAGGCCAGGCCCTGCTCTCCCTCACTGCATGCAGGGCCTCTGAAAAGGTGCGTGATGTATATTTCATACACGCGTTGCTGCTGGCCTGCACACCACCCAGGTTAGCACAGGGACGAGTGTAGTCCTGAGCATCAGATCGTCTTTCTTTGTGCAGTACTGATCTCTGACCCATCAAATATTCCTCTTCCATCAGAGTTCCTTGAAAACTATTACCTGATAACTTCAATACATGACCTAATTACCAACATTTATTCTTGAATGGGACCTGGGCATTTTTTTTGAAGGTGGAGGCTGCATTAGATATTAGGTACATGACCTTGGTCAAGTCAACTAATCTATATACACCTCAGTTTTGTTAGCTGTGAAGTGGAGGTAAGACCTACTTCACATAAAAGTATATGACCTGGCAAGCTTGGCCCCTGGCAACTAATAGGTACTCAGTAGATACGAACTGTCTCTATTCATTCATTCAACACTTGGAACGAAGTTTGCTAAGCACCAGTCACTCTAGTAGGTAATGAGAGCAATATAAATGTGAATAAAACAAGTCTTGCCTTTGCGAGGTGTGAGTAGGGGCATACAAGACACAGACTTGTACCTGTTATAAATGTTTCCAGGGTGGGGGCTCTGGCTTTTTCACCTTTGAGTCTTATTCACCAGTTGCTTGGTCCAGAGCAGAAGACCGTTAAGGTGTTTGATGAGTTGAAGTGAGCCAAGTGCTGTGGGGAAGGGACATGGAAGGCCATGAACTAGAGCTTGAAGGATGATGGGATTTTGAGAGACTGATTAGATGGGAAAGGGCATGTTCCAAGCTGAAGACACAGCACCAGCAAAGGCTTGGAAACAGGACTGCATATGACCCTTAAGCTGGAGTACAGGCCCATGGAAGGGAAAAGTAGGAGTCGAGGCTGGAAAAACAGACCCATCACCAAAGGACTTGAAAAGCCTGTCTTTTATCCTGTAGCAGTAGGGAGTGATATCTGAGTAATGCTCTGGTAAGAGTCCTCTGATGGCAGTGAGAAAGGAAAGAGGGGAGGGATCAACTCTGGTAAACCACTGCAGAGGTCCACACAAGAGAGGACGAGAGCTTGCCTGGGGCGTAGACTGGGACAGAAAGCAGGGTCATTGGATGTGGGGAGAGAGGGGTCAAAGGTGACAAGGTTGTAAGCCTCTTGTTCTTTCTATTTCAATTCATTAACAAGTAAAATTCTTTTTATTACTTTCCATCAGAAACTAATGTCAAATCCCACACACTAGCTTCTTAGCTGCCAGGAAATTATATAATCCGTCAATTAATTAATTAAACACACCTCTATTTTTTCATGAAGGGAAGCAGAGGAGGTGTGCTTTTTTTTTTTTTTTTTATAAGCTTTCAATTCTTGCAACATGCTTTCGTGGGAATGATCCTGACTTCTGTTTCACAGAAAGGGAAACTGAGGCCCCTAGGACTAAAGGACTTGCTCAGGCAGGAGCCTGAGCTAGGATTCGAACCAAGTTCTATCTGATGTCAAAGCCATTCACTTTCCTTTATGTTAAACTGCTTCTGGAGTGGCTGGCCTGGAGGCACGCATGCGACTGTACAAAAAGACCTGCACTGAGGCCACCGGGACAGCGGTTGAAACAGAGACTTCCAAGAACCCTCTTCAAAGCGGCCAGAGGCATTCAGCAATGCTTGGCATTCAGGCTGCAAGGATTTCCCCATTGTCTCCACCATCAGAGGCAAGTGACATCTTGAACGCCTCAAGAAGATTAAATAGCCCGGCTCCCTCGGAAGCTTAAAAAAAAAAAAAGAGTGAGAGAGAGAGCGAGAGAAGAAAGGGGCCAAGTTGGCCATTATAGAGCTGGTCCTTTTTTTGTCGGTGAAAGAGCTTTCAAGGAGCACTATTGGAAGAAGCGGGCCCAGATAAGAAGACAATGACAGGGAGCGAGGAGAACTCCGAGAGGAACCCGAGGCTGGGCGCAGTGAATGCGGGATTACTGTGCCTTCGAGCCGCCAAAGAGAAGGGGAATCCTGGTCAGGATGAAAACGAGGAATTACTTTTTTTCCCTTCCCCTCTGAGACTCCAGTTCACTGCGCAGCAACAATGCATGATGGGAGGTACTTGACATGCCCCGCTTCCAGGCCATGTTGGCGCCCCATGTGGGGCTCCCGGGGAACAAGGGCAGCGCAAACCCAAACAAAGCCGATTTTAACCCAATAAACTCACCCCATATTCTCTAATAGAAACGACGAAAGCTTGTGCTGCTGAATATCTGTCCACTGCTCAAACACATGGGACAAATCAGGTGTTTGGATTTGCATATGTTTGAACATATGTAAACTTCATTTTCTATAAGAGAGTTAAAAAAAAAAAAAAGAAAGAAAATTAAGCTTTCAATGAGAGAAAAACCGAAGGCTCTGATGGCATTGTTTGCAGCTTCCTGAAAAGAGCGTGTTTCTAGTAGGTGATCAAGGCGTTGACAGTAGAGGAGGAAGAGGTACCCTTTGCTCAGTTCCTAGGAACATGATTTGCCTTTTAAACACAGGGTCTTAATCCATGGAGCCTGGTGTCATGGGTTGAATCTACTAGCCTCCTTGGAAACCCTATGGAGCAGACTTTGCTCTAGAGGGTCACTATGGTTTGGAATCCACTGGCAGGCCACAGGTGGTTTTGGCCCTAATTCACATCTGAGTCACTACATTGTGCACTCATATTCATTAAGGGAATGTGTTCAGAGAGATGCGAAAAGAGCTTTAGATTGTAAATCAGGGCATCTGGGTTCGAGTCTGTCAACACCTGCTGATACCTGCACAAAATCACTTAGCTTCCTGGAGTTTCAGTCCTTCTCTCCAGTGCTTTGTGCATCTGTTGCATAGCTAGCACAATTAATACTTTACAGATTTGTTCCCATGCTGCATTCTGCTGCATTCCCGTAGTGTATTGTACACAGTAGGTGCTTTATAATACATATATAAATAAATAGTGCTCTATCCTGCCTCCTTCTCAAAGAAAAATCAAATAGGAGAATAACTGAGATAGTGGTCTTAAAACTGTAAATGCATTTTACAAATGCGATATACTGTATTTTCTTTCCCTGGGTGGTGCAAATGCTAACCAAAAGGTTGGAGGTTTGAAGCCACTGAAAACCTTATGGAGCACAGTTCTACTCTGAGACATGTGGGGTCGTCATGAGTCAGAATCGACTTCACAGCAACGGGTTTGTTTTTCCTTTGAGAAAATCAATCATTCGAATATAGTAGGCAAGAAGATAATATCTAGTCCTCGTAAGAAATTCAGCCAACAAAAATTCAAAATTATTTTTATTTGCATAGGGCATTTAATGGTTTTAAAACCTCAAACTATCTTAAAGACAAGCATGAAGTAAGTGTGGAAATCAGAAATGTAACAGAAACCTGAATAATGAACTTGGTAAGTTTTCATCCCTTCTATGACTCTAAGCTAGTTTCCAGTCATTTGGCGCTGCGTGTATATTGGAATAATACTGACATTTTAAATGTAATTTTAATTTGTCGTTTTAAACATAAACTTTGCTTTCTGTGTATTTTTATTTTTTTAATTAGATTTGGCATAACTATCATAGACTAAGGCTAGAGTGGAAGGGGAATTTGGCCTCTTCAGGTGAGGACAGGGCATTTATACCACTTCAGAATCCCTACTCCTTGAACTGTGCACACAAATACATGAATGGATAGCCTGCGTTTGAAGGTTCCTTTGCTGAGAACGTTTGCTCTTCATAAATGGGGGAGGAAAGCTGTTATGGATTGAATTATGTCCCCCAAAATACGTGTTGTAAACTCTAAAGTCTGTGCCTATGGTTATAATCCCATTTGGAAATGGGTTATCTTTGTTATGTTAATGATGCAAGTTTAGTGTAGGGCGCATCTTGAGTCAATCACTTTCGAGATATAAAAGAGACTAAGCAAGTGAGCAGAGGAAAGATGGGGTAAGATAGATGCCACTAGGAGATCTCCAAGGAACCAGGAAACAGAAGCTCAGAAAAGACAAAGACTTTGGTCTACAGCCGACAGAGAGAGAAAGCCTTCCTCTAGAGCTGGGGCCCTGATTTTGAACTCCTAGCCTCCTAAACTGTGAGGAAATAAATTTCTGTTCGTTAAAGCCACCCGCTTGTGGTATTTCTGTTACAGCATCGCTAGAAAACCAAGAATTCGGTAGCTGCTCTAACAGATACTTAAAATGTGGAGCGGTTTTTTTTTTTTTTTAATTTTTATTAAGCTTCAAGTGAACATTTACCAATCCAATCAGTCTGTCACATGTAGGTTTACATACATCTTACTCCCTTCTCCCACTTGCTCTCCCCCTATTGAGTCAGCCCTTCCAGTCTCTCGTTTCGTGCCAATTTTGCCATCTTCCCTCTCTCTCTATCTTCCCATCCCCCCTCCAGTCAAGAGTTGCCAACACATTCTCCCGTGTCCACCTGATTTAATTAGCTCACTCTTCATCAACATCTCTCTCCCCCCCCACTGACCAGTCCTTTTCATGCCTGATGATTTGTCTTCGGGGATGGTTCCTGTCCTGTGCCATCAGAAGTTCTGGGGAGCATTGTCTCTGGGATTCCTCTAGTCGCAATCATACCATTAGGTGATTTAATGAGAATTTGGGGTCTGTAAAAAAAAAAAAAAAAAAAAAAAATTTTTTTTTTTTTTTTTTTTTTTTTATCCCATTGGCCTCCTGCTCCCTCAGGAGTTGTCTGTTGTGCTCCCTGACAGGACAGACATCAATTGTGGCGGGGCACCAACTAGTTCTTCTGGTCTCAGGATAATGTAGGTGTCTGGTTCATGTGGCCCTTTCTGTCTCTTGGGTTCTTAGTTGTCGTGTGACCTTGGTGTTCTTCCTTTGCCTTTGCTCCAGGTGGGTTGAGACCAATTAATGTATTTTAGATGGCCACTTGTTGGCATTTAGGACCCCAGGCGCCACAATTCAAAGTGGGATGCAGAGTGTTTTCATAATAGAATTGTTTTGCCCATTGACTTAGAAGTCCCCTCAAACCAAGTTCCCCAGACCCCAGCCCCTGCTTCGCTGACCTTTGAAGCTTTCATTTTATCCCGGAAACCTCTTTACTTTTAATCCAGTCCAATTAGGCTGACCTTCCTTGTATTGAGTGTTGTCTTTCCCTTCACCCAAAGCAGTTCTCATCTACAGATTGATCAATAAAAAGCCCTCTCCCTCCCTCCCTCCCTCCCCCCTTTGTAACCACATAAGTCTGTGTTCTTCTCCGTTTTTTCTATTTCTCAAGATCTTATAATAGTGGTCTTATACAATATTTGTCCTTTTGCAACTGACTCATTTCGCTCAGCATAATGCCTTCCAGATTCCTCCATGTTATGAAATGTTTCAGAGATTCATCACTGTTCTTTATCGATGCGTAGTATTCCATTGTGTGAATATACCACAATTTATTTACCCATTCGTCTGTCGATGGACATCTTGGTTGCTTTCAGCTTTTTGCTATTGTAAACAGAGCTGCAATAAACATGGGTGTGCATATATCTGTTTGTGTGAAGGCTCTTGTATCTTTAGGGTATATTCTGAGGAGTGGGATTTCTGGGTTGTATGGTAGTTCTATTTCTAACTGTTTAAGATAATGCCAGATGGATTTCCAAAGTGGTTGTACCATTTTACAATCCCACCAGCAGTGTATGAGAGTTCCATTCTCTCCGCAGCCTCTCCAACATTTATTATTTTGTGTTTTTTGAATTAATGCCAGTCTAGTTGGTGTGAGATGGAATCTCATCGTGGTTTTAATTTGCATTTCTCTAATGGCTAATGATCGAGAGCATTTTCTCATGTATCTGTTGGCTGCCTGAATATCTTCCTTAGTGAAATGTGTGTTCATATCCTTTGCCCACTTCTTGATTGGGTTGTTCGTCTTTTTGTGGTTGAGTTTTGACAGAACCATGTAGATTTTAGAGATCAGGCGCTGGTCTGAGATGTCATAGCTGAATATTCTTTCCCAGTCTGTAGGTGGTCTTTTTACTCTTTTGGTGAAGTCTTTAGATGAGCATAGGTGTTTGATTTTTAGGAGCTCCCAGTTATCTGGTTTCTCTTCATCATTCTTGGTAATGTTTTGTATTCTGTTTATGCTCTGTATTAGGGCTCCTAGGGTAGATCCTATTTTTTCTTCCATGATTTTTATTGTTTTAGTCTTTATGTTTAGGTCTTTGATCCACTTGGAGTTAGTTTTTGTGCATGGTGTGAGGTATGGGTCCTGTTTCATTCTTTTGCAAATGGATATCCAGGTATGCCAGCACCATTTGTTAAAAAGACTATCATTTCCCCAATTGACTGACACTGGTCCTTTGTCAAATATCAGCTGCTCATACGTGCATGGATTTATATCTGGATTCTCAATTCTGTTCCATTGGTCTATGTGCCTGTTGTTGTACCAGTACCAGGCTGTTTTGACTACTGTAGCTATATAATAGGTTCTGAAATCAGGTAGGGTGAGGCCTCCCACTTTCTTCTTCTTTTTCAGTATTGTTTTGCTTATCCCGGGGTTCTTTCCTTTCCATATGAAATTAGTGATTTCTTTCTCTATCCCCTTAAAGTATGACATTGGTATTTGGATTGGAAGTGCATTATATGTATAAGTGGCTTTTGGTAGAATAGACATTTTTACTATGTTAAGTCTTCCTATCCATGAGCAGGTTATGTTTTTCCACTTAAGTATGTCCTTTTGAATTTCTTGTAGCAGAGTTTTATAGTTTTCTTTGTATAGGTCTTTTACATCCTTGGTAAGATTTATTCCTAAGTATTTTATCTTCTTGGGGGCTACTGTGAATGGTATTGATTTGGTTATTTCCTCTTCGGTGTTCTTTTTGTTGATGTAGAGGAATCCAAGTGATTTTTGTATGTTTATTTTATAACCTGAGACTCTGCCAAACTCTTCTATTAGTTTCAGTAGTTTTCTGGAGGATTCCTTAGGGTTTTCCATGTATACGATCATGTCATCTGCAAATAGTGATAGCTTTACTTCCTCCTTACCAATCTGGATACCCTTTATTTCTTTGTCTAGCCTAATTGCCCTGGCTAGGACTTCAAGCACGATGTTGAATAAGAGCGGTGATAAAGGGCATCCTTGTCTGGTTCCCGTTCTCAAGGGAAATGCTTTCAGGTTCTCTCCATTTAGAGTGATATTGGCCGTTGGCTTTGCATAGATGCCCTTTATTATGTTGAGGAATTTTCCTTCAATTCCTATTTTGGTTAGAGTTTTTATCATAAATGGGTGTTGAACTTTGTCAAATGCCTTTTCTGCATCTATTGATAAGATCATGTGGTTTTTATCTTTTGTTTTATTTATGTGATGGATTACATTAATGGTTTTTCTGATATTAAAGCAGCCTTGCATACCTGGTATAAATCCCACTTGATCAGGGTGTATTATTTTTTTGATGTGTTGTTGGATTCTATTGGCTAGAATTTTGTTGAGGATTTTTGCATCTATGTTCATGAGGGATATAGGTCTATAATTTTCTTTTTTTGTAATGTCTTTACCTGGTTTTGGTATCAGGGAGATGGTAGCTTCATAGAATGAGTTGGGTAGTATTCCGTCTTTTTCTATACTTTGAAATACCTTCAATAGTAATGGTGTTAAGTCTTCTCTGAAGGTTTGGTAGAACTCTGCAGTGAAGCCATCTGGGCCAGGACTTTTTTTTGTTGGAAGTTTTTTGATTACCGTTTCAATCTCTTTTTTTGTTATGGGTCTATTTAGTTGTTCTACTTCTGAATGTGTTAGTTTAGGTAGGTAGTATTGTTCCAAGAATTTATCCATTTCTTCTAGGTTTTCAAATTTGTTAGAGTACAATTTTATGTAGTAATCTGATATGATTCTTTTGATTTCATTTGGTTCTGTTGTGATGTGGTCCTTCTCGTTTCTTATTCGGGTTATTTGTTTCCTTTCCTGTTTTTCTTTAGTCAGTCTAGCCAATGGTTTATCAATTTTGTTCATTTTTTCAAAGAACCAGCTTTTGGCTTTGTTAATTCTTTCAATTGTTTTTCTGTTCTTTTTTAATTCATTTAGTTCAGCTCTAATTTTGATTATTTGTTTTCTTCTGGTGCCTGATGGGTTCTTTTGTTGCTCAGTTTCTATTTGTTCAAGTTGTCGGGACAGTTCTCTGATTTTGGCTCTTTCTTCTTTTTGTATGTGTGCATTTATCGATATAAATTGGCCTCTGAGCACTGCTTTTGCTGTGACCCAGAGGTTTTGAATGGAAGTATTTTCATTCTCGTTGCTTTCTAAGAATTTCCTTATTCCCTCCTTGATGTCTTCTATAACCCAGTCTTTTTTCAGGAGGGTATTGTTCATTTTCCAAGTATTTGATTTCTTTTCCCTAGTTTTTCTGTTATTGATTTCTAGCTTCATTGCCTTGTGGTCTGAGAAGATGCTTTGTAATATTTCAATGTTTTGGATTCTGGAAAGATTTGTTTTATGACCTAATATGTGGTCTATTCTAGAGAATGTTCCATGTGCACTAGAAAAAAAAGTATATTTTGCAGCAGTTGGGTGGAGAGTTCTGTATAAGTCAATGAGGTCAAGTTGGTTGATTGTTGTAAGTAGGTCTTCCGTGTCTCTATTGAGCTTCTTACTGGATGTCCTGTCCTTCTCCGAAAGTGGTGTGTTGAAGTCTCCTACTATATATGTGGAGGTGTCTATCTCACTTTTCAATTCTGTTAAAATTTGATTTATGTATCTTGCAGCCCTGTCATTAGGTGCGTAAATATTTAATATGGTTATGTCTTCCTGATCAATTGTCCCTTTTATCATTATATAGTGTCCTTCTTTATCCTTTGTGGCAGATTTAAGTCTAAAGTCTATTTTGTCAGAAATTAATATTGCTACTCCTCTTTTTTTTGCTTATTGTTTGCTTGATATATTTTTTTCCATCCTTTGAGTTTTAGTTTGTTTGTGTCTCTAAGTCTAAGGTGTGTCTCTTGTAGGCAGCATATAGATGGATCGTGTTTTTTTATCCAGTCCGTGACTCTCTCTTTATTGGTGCATTTAGTCCATTTACATTCAGCGTAATTATAGATAAGTAAGTTTTTAGTGCTGTCATTTTGATGCCTTTTCATGTGTGTTGTTGGCCATTTCATTTTTCCACATGCTTTTTTGTGCTGAGACGTTTTTCTTAGTAGCTTGTGAGATCCTCATTTTCATAATGTTTAACTTTGTGTTTGTTGAGTCGTTACGTTTTTCTTGGCTTTTTTCTTGAGTTATGGAATTGATATTCCTTTTTGTGGTTACCTTTTTATTTACCCCTATTTTTCTAAGTAAAAACCTAACTTGTATCCTTCTATATCGCCTTGTATCACTCTCCATCTGGCAGTTCAATGCCTCCTATATTTAGTCCCTCTTTTTGATTATTGTGATCATTTATCTATTGATTTCCATGATTTTCTGTTGTGTGTATTATTTTGTTTATTTATTTATTTTTTAGAATTAGTCTTAATTTGTTTGTTTTTGTGCTTTCTCTATTTGAGTTGCGTTGATATCAGGACGTTCTGTTTTGTGACCTTGTATTGTGCTGGTACCTGATATTATTGGTCATCTGGCCAAACAATCTCCTTTAGCATTTCCTGCAGTCTTGGTTTAGTTTTTGCAAATTCTCTAAACTTGTGTTTATCTGTAAATATCTTAATTTCTCCTTCATATTTCAGAGAGAGTTTTGCTGGATATATGATCCTTGGTTGGCAGTTTTTCTCCTTCAGTGCTCTGTATACGTCGTCCCATTCCCTTCTTGCCTGCATGGTTTCTGCTGAGTAGTCTGAACTTATTCTTATTGATTCTCCCTTGAAGGAAACCTTTCTTTTCTCCCTGCCTGCTTTTAAAATTTTCTGTTTGTCTTTGGTTTTGGCAGGTTTGATGATAATATGTCTTGGTGTTTTTCTTTTTGGATCAATCTTAAATGGGTTTCGATGAGCATCTTGGATAGATATCCTTTCGTCTTTCATGATGTCAGGGAAGTTTTGTGTCAGGAGTTCTTCAACTATTTTCTCTGTGTTTTCTGTCCCCCCCCTCTGTTCTGGGACTCCAATCACCCGCAGGTTATCCTTCTTGATAGAGTCCCACATGATTCTTAGGGTTTCTTCATTTTTTTTAATTCTTTTATCTGATTTTTTTTTCAGCTATGTTGGTGTTGTTTCCCTGGTCCTCCAGAAGTCCCAGTCTACATTCTAATTGCTCGAGTCTGCTCCTCTGACTTTCTATTGCGTTATCAAATTCTGTAATTTTATTGTTAATCTTTTGGATTTCTACATGCTGTCTCTCTATGGATTCTTGCAACTTATTAATTTTTCCACTATGTTCTTGAATAATCTTTTTGAGTTCTTCAACAGTTTTATCAGTGTGTTCCTTGGCTTTTTCTGCATTTATCCTAATTTCATTTGTGATATCTTTAAGCATTCTGTAAATTAGTTTTTTTATATTCTGTATCTGATAATTCCAGGATTGTATCTTCATTTGGGAAAGATTTTGATTCTTTTGTTTGGGGGGTTGGAGAAGCTGTCATGGTCTGTTTCTTTATGTGGTTTGATATGGACTGCTGTCTCCGAGCCATCACTGGGAAACTAGATTTTCCAGGTAGTCGGCTGGTACGCTGGCTCCTGGTTCTGAAAACGGTCACTGTCTGCCCGTATTTGTTCGTTTTCCGTCTCTAAGTCTGTGCTTGTTCAGAGTTCATAGATTGTTATGTGTGTGATCGATTCCCTTGTTTTTCCGAGTCTTTGTTGCAAGAGGGATCTGCGGTAGCGTCCACCTAGTCCGCCATCTTGGCCCCGCCTCCTGTGGAGCGATTTTAGAGATGGGTGCTGGGCTAAGGCTGGAAGAGTTTTAAGGTGCCTGGTGGCGCAATGGTTAAAAGAATGGCTGCTCAACAAAATGTCTGCAGTTCGAATCTACCACCCGCTCCTTGGAAACCCTATGGGGCAGTTCTACTCTGTCCTTACAGGGTTGCTGCGAGTTGGAGTTTTGGTCTGGAATAGTAAAAGCTCGTGGCAGCCCTATGGGACAGAGTAGAACTGCCTCATGGGATTTCCAAGGCTGTAAATCTTTAGAGAAGCAGATAGCCACGTCTTTCTCCCACAGAGCAGCTGGTGAGTTCAAACAGCTAACCTTTTGATTAGCACTGAGTGCTTAACCACTGCACTACCAGAACTAATATGGGGCAGAATTGACTCGACAGCAATGTTTTTTTCTTTTTCTTGGTAATAGCGAAAGCCTAGATTGCCTTGAAAACACTGTTGGAATTATGGGCATCAAAGGCAATTCTGGTGAGGCTCGGAAGGAAGTTAGGAGAGCTATTGATGAAGTCTGTTGTCTTAGAGAATACATATGATGCCAGCAAAATAATGTTGCTAGAAATGTGGATGACATTTAAGTGCTTCTGGTGAGGCTTTAAAAGAAAATGATGAACATGCAGTTGGACAATGGAGGAAGGCCAATGCTTTTTGTGCAGTGGCAAAGAACTTGTCTGAATTATGTTTAAATGTTTGGTGGATGATAGAACATGTAATTGATGAACTTGGATGTTTGGCTGATGAGATTTCTAAGCAAAATCTTAAGGGGACCTCATGGTTTCTCCTTGCCACTTATAATGTAATGTAAGAGGAAAGAGATGGACTTAAAAATGAACTGTGCAAAGTGAAAACAGAACTTAAAGGTTTGGAAAATTCTGTTGTACAAACTAAGGACACATGTCCTAGAATGCTCACCAAGGACGTGGCTACACAATCTTTTGTTAAAGAGATTAAGCCTATGAAACTGATGGGTCTAACCAACTACCACAGCAGAAAACCTATCAGCTTAGACTGAAGGGGACATAGAAAGAGCGAAGGCAAAGAATGCTGTCTGCCTCTTGGAATTCTACAAGCAGGAAACAGGCCAAAGGAGCTACATCCGTTGTTCTCCAAGAAAAGAAAAGGACCATCCCTGAGCAGCTCAGGGACCAACAAAACTGCTAGAAGGAGCATGGAAAGCAGGGCCTTCTGAGTTTTAAGGGATGGGGCCATAGTCACCAGAATCTCAAAGGGAGGGGCCACAGCTTTCTGGGTTTCAGAGAGTTTGATCTTCATTAACTAGGTCCCAGAGTGTGGTGCTGCAGTTAAGGTGTGCCTGAGGGGTGAGGTCGCTGCCCATAGCTGAGGGGGTAGGGCTGCCATGCTCAAGGGCAGAAGAATGGGGCCTGCCAGGGCTGAGGTGATGGGGTCACCCCTCAGGTGGACTAGAAGAATGGGGTAACCTAAAGCTGAGGGAGCAGAGTTGCCATCCCAGAGGGCCTAGAAGGCAGAGCTGAAGCCCAGGGCTGAGGGGCCTCTACCCAGAATCCAGAAAGCATGACCAACACCCAGAGTCTGGAGGGTGGAGCCATTGCTCAGGTGATCTCAGAGAAGAGGGGATTAGAAGAGGGGATTGTATTCAAGCCTTGAGAGCTAATATATTTTGTTCTGCTGGGTTTTGGACTTGCTTGGTGCCTGTTAATCTTTCTTTCCCTCCAGTTTCTCCCATTTGTAGTGGAAATGTCTACTTTGTGTCTGTTCCATCATTGTATTTTAGAAGCCAATAACTTGTGCTCTAGATTTCACAGGTTCACAAATGAAGAAGAATTTCCTCTCGGATGGAATGTGCCTAAAGTCTCACCCATATTTGAGTGAGATGATTCAGTAGAGGAGATTTTGGACTGAGAGTTGATTTAGGACTTTTTGAATGACATGATGGGGTGAATGTGTTTTGCATGTGGCAAAGACGTGAGTTGTTTGAGGCCAAAGGGTGGATCGTTATGGATTGAGTTATGTCCTCCAAAAATATGTGTGGTAAATACTAACCTCTATGCCTATGGTTATACAGGCAATCACTGGGTTATGAACAAGATCCATTCCTATGTTTGTCTTTTAAGAATTTGTAGGTAAGTCAGAACTGGTGTGTATGTTTTAGCCTCAGTTTAGTGAAAGAAAGTGTTTGAAGCCTTTTCAATGCTTTAAAAGCTGCTTGTGCAGCAAGTGGAGGTGATTGTGATGAATTTGTTGTGAGTAGGGGCTGGTTCAATCATTTCAAAGTGAGGGTAGACTTACATAACGTTAAAGGGCAAGTATGAGTTGTCTGCAAGTCCTTGAGTCTGACATGTTCGTAACTCCAGCGGGGATTTACTGTAATTCCATTTGAGACTGGGTTATCTTTCTTATGCTAATGAGGCAAGATTAGTGTAGGGTGTTATCTTAAGTGAATCTCTTTTGAGATATAAAAGATGTTAAAAAAGAGCAGAGGAGAGATGGGGTAAGATAAAACCAAAAAGCCCTTTGCCATGGAATCCGACTCATAGCGACCCTATAGGACAGGGTAGAACTGCCCCATAGGGCTTTCAAGGAGCACCTGGTGGATTTGAGCTGCCAACATTTTGGTTAGCAGCCGTAGCTCTTAACCACTATGCCACCAGGGTTTCCTGGGGTAAGAGAAATGCCAAGAAACATGGAAATCTCCAAGACACATGGAGATCTACCAGAAAGCAGTACCTGAAGAGACAAAGACCTTCCTCCAGAGGCGACAGAGAAAGTTTTCCTCTAGAGCCAGCACCCTAAATTTGGACTTCTAGCCTTCTTAACAGTGAGAAAATAAATTTCTGTTTGTTAAAGCCACCCACTTGTGGTATTTCTGTTATAGCAGCACTAGATAACTAAGACAGGAGCCTTTTCACAGCTGGTACAATTGGCCTGGATGTGCCCTCACACAAATTCAAGGCCAGAATTTGGTAAAACAGGAAGCCAAGTGACCTAGTGGCAAGGGCAGTGAGCTTTGGGGTAAGAAACACCTGCAATTAAAATCCTACTATACCTGGTGGCATAGTGGTTAAGTGCCACAGCTGCTAACTAAAAGGTCAGCAGTTCGAATCTACCAGGTGTTCCTTGGAAACTCTATGGGGCAGTTCTACTCTGTCCTATAGGGTAGCTTTGAGTCGGAATCAACTTGACAGCAACACGTTTGGTTTTGTTTTTTTTTAATACCTCTTAGGGAGCCCTGGTGGCACAGTGGTTAAGAGCTTAGGCTGCTAATCCAAAGGCTGGCAGTTCGAATCCACCAGCCGCTCCTTGGAAACCCTATGGGGCAGATCTACTCTGTCCTACAAGGTTGCTAGGAGTCAGAATCAACTCAATGGTAATGGGTTTGGTTTTTTGGTTTATACTACCTTCTAGCTGTGGAAACTTTTGTAACCCATTTAACCACTCTGCGGCTTTGTTTCCTAGGATAATAATACCAACACCTCAGAACTATTTTGAGGATGAAATGAGCTGGTCCTGTTGAAAACTCCATAAGGTGCTCACTATCCATAAGAGGAATGCATTGAACAAGCAGGCAAGGTTGCTAACAGCTCAGGCATGTGGTCCAACGTGTGGGCTCTGGAATGTGACTGTTTGAGTTTGGATACTGGCCCTGCCACTTACCTATGTACAGAGTCTCTTGTGCTTTGGGTTCTTCATATTGTACATTCTTCATCTGTAAAATGGAGTGCCTTACTTATCTAGTGCTGCTGTAACAGAAATACCACAAGTGCGTGACTTTAACAAACAGAAATTTCTTTTCTCACAGTTTAGGAGGCTAGAAGTCTGAATTCAGGTCTCTGGCTTCAGGGGAAGTCCTTCTCTCTCTGTCAGCTGTGGGGGAAGGTCCTTGTCTCTTCAATTTCTATTTCCTGGTTCCTTGGAGATCTCCATATGATGTGGCATCTATCTTCCCACATTTCTGCTTGCTTAATCTGCTCCTTTTATATCTTGTAAGAGATTGACTGGAGACACACTGTGCACTAATTCTGTCTTATTAACATAACACAGACGACCCATTCCCAAATGGCATGATAACCACAGGCATAGAGGTTACAAAAAAACCAAACCAAACCCAGTGCTGTTGAGTCGATTCTGACTCATAGCAACCCTACAGGACAGAGTAGAACTGCCCCATAGAGTTTCCAAGGAGCGCCAGGTGGATTTGAACTGCTGACCCTTTGGTTAGCAGCTGTAGCACTTAACCACTAAGCCACCAGGGTTTCTGGCATAGAGGTTAGGATTTACAAACACATTTCTGGGGGGACACAATTCAATCCATAACCCCCCCACTGCCATTGAGTTCAGTCCCACTCATAGCGACCCTATAGAACAGAGTAGAACTGCCCCATAGTGTTTCCAAGGAGTGCCTGGCAGATTTGAACTGCTGACCTCTTGGTTAGCAGCTGTAGCACTTAACCACTACGCCACCAGGGTTTCCTCAATCCATAACAGAGCTATGAATATTACCTTATTCACAGGATTGCTGTAAAGATCAGAGATAATATATCTTAGAACAGTGCCTGGCACAAGGGTCCAAATGAATATCAGCTATTACTTGGGCTCACTTGCCAATGAGGGCAGGGAAACAGGAGAAGGGCAGTATCTAGGGAGGATTTAAAAAAAAAAAAACCTGTTGCTGTCGAGTCGATTCCGACTCATAGTGACCCTACAGGACAGAGTAGAACTGCCCCATAGAGTTTCCAAGGAGTGCCTGGTGTGCTCGAACTGCTGACCTGTTGGTTAGTAGCCGTAGCACTTTAGGGGGTGAAATCTGACTGCTGTCAATTTTGACAACATCTTCTAAAGAAAACACACTCCAAGAAGACAGTACTTGAGTGGGTCTCCAATGATGAGGTGAGGGAAAGCAGAATACCTGATCCTTCTCTGCTTGACCTCTGCCTCCTCCTACCTGCAGCCCTCTGGGACTACAGGTAGAATCATACATGATCCAAGTGAGGTGGGATCGAGCTGCTGTGATGTGAAAAGACAAGAAGGAGAGTCATTTTCATTAAAACTTTACAATGTTGTTGAACTATGTTAGTTTTGAACCTTTGTTTCCTTTCTATCAGTTTTATTTAGCAGGCTCTGTTTGCTGCCTTTCCCTAGGTTATGCAGTAATTCTAAACATTGTCCCCTGTCCTCCAAATCCTAGTGACTTACACCAACCAAGACTTATTTCTCACTCATATTGTCCACTGGTAGCAGGTTTGCTAGAGCTCTATTCCGCTTCATGTGTCATCTTTTTAAAGCTTTTTGAATTAACCAAATTTCATAATGGTAAAAAAAAATATATTACTCTTATAAACAGAGGTTATGGAGCCCTCCTTATAGAGAAATAAATCTTGGGTTTCAAAGTGTTTCCTCCGGTGAAACTTCTCATATAAATTCTTACTACAATTGATGTTACAGCAAAGATGTTAAACAGCAAGAACCAACATACTTGTATTTCTGAATTATCCTAGTTAACGGCAAAAAGAAAAGATAACATCATGCTGAGTGAAATTAGTCAGTTGCTAAAGGACAAATATTGTATAAGACCACTATTGTAAGAACTTGAGAAATAATTTAAACTGAGAAGAAAACATTCTTTTGTGGTTACGAGAGGGGGGAGGGAGGGAGGGTGCGAGAGGGGTATTCACTAATTAGATCGTAGATAAGAACTACTTTAGGTGAAGGGAAAGACAGCACACAATACAGGGGAGGTCAGCACAATTGGACTAAACCGAAAGCAAGGAAGTTTCCTGAATAAACTGAATGCTTCGAAGGCCAGCGTAGCAGGGGCAGGGGTCTGGGGGCCATGGTTTCTGGGGACATCTAAGTCAATTGGCATAATAAAATCTATTAAGAAAACATTCTGCATCCTACTTTGAAGAGTGGCATCTGGGGTCTTAAACGTTAGCAAGCAGCCATCTAAGATGCAACAACTGGTCTCAACCCACCTGGATCAAAGGAGAATGAAAAACACCAAGGACACGAGGTGATTACAAGTCCAAGAGACAGAAATGGCCACATGAACCAGAGGCTACATCATCCTGAGACCAGACGAACTAGGTGGTACCTGGCTACAACCGATGACTGCCCTAACAGGGAACACAACAGAGCACCCCTGAGGGAGCAGGAGAGCAGTGGGATGCAGACCCCAAATTCTCATAAGACCAGACTTAATGGTCTGACTGAGACTGGAAGGACCCCGGTGGTCATGGCCCCCAGACTTTCTGTTGCCCCAGGAGAGGAACCATTCCCGAAGCCAACTCTTCAGACATGGATTGGACTGGACAATGGGTTGGAAAGGGATGCTGATGATGAGTGAGCTTCTTGGATCAGGTGGACACTTGACACTATGTTGTCATCTCCTGCTTGGAGGGAAGATGAGAGGGTGGAGGGGCTTAGAAGCTGGCGAAAAGGACACGAAAAGAGAGAGTGGAGGGAGAGAGCAGGCTGTCTCATTAGGGGGAAAGTAATTGGGAGTGTGTAGCGAGGTGTATATGGGTTTTTGTGTGAGAGACTGACTCGATTTGTAAACTTTTTCACTTAAAGCACAATAAAAGTTATTTGAAGAGAAAAGATAGAAGAACCTCTACATACATTACAAATTGAGTAAAATGGAACCAATTAATTTATAAGATTCATATTGTATACTCCACAGTTGTAACACGTTATACTATAAATTGCAACCTTATCATGGTTGCAGATGAGCCATTACTCCATCCTTTAATAGAATAATACTAAAAGAGACAAAATAAAAAAATGTTTTCATAGAGAGAGACAAAAACATCGTACTGTTATTCTTGATCTTCAAAGTAGACTCAGTGGAAGGGGGATCAACTTGGAAGGTGACCTACTTGTGTTTTTTGTGTTTTGTCCACTCCAGATTACATGGACAAAAGGGTCAATCTAGTGGTTAGTGTTGAGACATTCCTTGTTGCCAGCGGGGAAAAGTGCTGCGACAGGGAAGAACTGTGGTAGAGAGACCTCTTAGGGAGTTTCATTCTCACTTTCCAGAATAGGGAGAAACACCTAAAAATCCCACTGCCGTTGAGTCGATTTAGATTCATAGCAATCCCATACAGTTTCCACGGCTGTAAATCTCTACGGAAGCAGACTGCCACATCTTTCTCCCAAGGAGCCACTGGTGGTTTCGAACTGCCGACCTTTTGGTGAGCAATTCTTTAAAGTTGAGTGCTTTAACTACTGAGCCTCCAGGTCTCCTTAGGGAGAAGCACAGAGTGCCCTTTTCTCAAGAACTTCCTCCTAGAGCTCATCTTCAACATGGGAGGACCCTGTGGAGACCAGGGGCTGGGCCACTTGCTCCCCTATCACGTGGAATGGTTGAATCAAAGGAAGTTGTTGAGCTTCTGCCTGTGCAAGGTGCACAAAAACAAGCCCTGTCCTTCCTCTGGTGGAGGACCTGTGACTCCAGGCAGAGTTGGTCAGACTGGATGGACCCCAGGACATGGCAACTAGTTGACACCAGGCACCAGGCCCTGCGAGCTCCCATCGTCATGGCCCGATGTTCTTTCTTCTTCGGGGTTCTGGTTATCCTATGTATTCCTGGTTGAACTCTCAGGCCTCTTCCACATGTTCCAGAGCCCTGGTGGCACAGTGGTTAAAAGCTTGGCTGCTAACCAAAAGGACATCAGTTCGAATCGACCAATTGCTTCTTGGAAACCCTATGGGGGAGTTCTACTCTGTCCTGTAAGGTTGACATAGGGTTGCTCTGAGTTGGAATCAACTTCATGGCTGCAGGTTTGGTTTGTTTTTTTGGGGTTAGGATGGTAGAATACTTTTCAGGAGTCCCTGAGTGGCGCAAACAGTTAAGTGCTCGACTACTAGCTGAAAGGTTGGTGGTTTGAACCCACCCAGAGGTGTCCAGGAGACAGGCCTAGCGATGTGCATACAAAGGATCACGGCCTTGAAAACCCCATGGAGCAGTTGTACTCTGCACACATGGCGTTGTGATTAATCAGAACTAACTTCACAGCAACTAGCAACAAGAAGACATATACTTTTTAGAACCCGTACATACTTCCTCCATCAATTTTTTGGCTGGTATATGGCTGTTTTTTTCTTATGCTCTCGAGTTTTTTCTCAACCAGCAGAGCTCTTATCCCAATAGTGTGAGCTTTTCTCTCCTGGGAAATAAGGCTTCGACAATACCCAGTGATTCTTCTGAAGTTTTTTGGAATAATTTGACTTGAATTTTCTAGGTGTTAATGATGTTTTCAACTGCTTTGGAAAGATTCCCCTTTATCTTTAAGGGGTAAATTCTCTGTGAAGTGGTTATAGGGTAAAAGTTTCTTTTTCTCCATGTGGTTCAGGAAGGGCTTGATGTTTCTTCTGACGCATTTCCACCTCCCTTTCTAGCTGGGTGTTTTCTGATGGCAGCAAATGTTTCTTGGTTTGGAGATGTTCTATATGAAGTACAATGATTATTTTAGCGCCTTTAGTTAGTTTCACGTCCATTGGGTTTCTTTTTCCTTCAAGAGTTTGTAAATAAGTATTTGACTGTGCTCCATAAATCAGTTTCTTCAAAACTCCTGGATTCATCACGCAAGAAGCTTCATTAGATGCCTTCATTATATCCAGTTCCAAGTTTCATGACCCAATTTGTCTTCCCCAAGAGCAGTAGTCCATTGCTCAACCCTAGGAATTTTTTACCTGGAGGATTGCTCTGACTCTTTTTGTTATTAAGAACTTGCTCCATAGGGAATTTAGGGTTTTCTGAGATTTTTTTCTCTTTAATGAATGTGTTCGCTCTTTCGTTCTATTTTTGAGAATCGTGTGAAAACATCTTTATGCTTCTTTGAAGACTGGACTTTTCCTTCACAGCTTCTGTTAGTGCTGTCTGAAGTTGCGCTGTACATTCTGGGCCACAAGTGGGGAGGCTTCACTTTGGAGGATTTGCAGGCCCCAATATTGGCCATGACTCCATTCTCTTTTTTAAATGAGGAGAAATTTACGTAACATAACAGTGGCCATTTTAAAACAAACAACTTGGTGGCATTTAGTACATCCTCAATGTTGTGCAAATCACCACCTCTGTCTAGTTCCAGAACATTTTTATTACCCCTGAAGGAAGCCCCGTACCCATTAAGAAGTTGCTCCCCATTCTCCCTTCCCCCCCTAGCCTTTGGTTACCTCTAACCTACTTTCTGATTCTATGAAGGTGACTATTATAGGTACTTCATATAAGTGGGATCATACAATATTTGTCTCTTTGGATCTGGCTTTTTTTCACTTAGCATGTCTTCAAGGTTCATCTATATTGTAGCATGTTATCAGAACTGCATTCCTTTCTATGACTAAATAATGTTTCATTGTGAGGATATACCACATTTTGCTCACCAGTTGATGGGCATTCAGGGTATTTCTACCTTCTGGCTACTGTGAATAGCACTGCATGTATATGTACATGTATTTGAGTAATAGCCTTTAATTTGGGGGGTATATACCTACGAGTAGAATTTCTCGGTCGTGGTAATTCTACGTTTAACTTTTTAAGTAACCACCAAACTACTTTCCAAAGTGGCAGAACAATTTTACATTCCCATCAGTGATACACAAGAGTTCCAATTTCTCTACATCTTTGTCAACATTTCTTATTATCCATTTTTAAAAGATTATAGCCATCTTAGTACTTATGAAGTGGTACCGCATTGTGGTTTTAATTTACATTTCCCTAATGACTAATGATGTTGAGCATCTTTTCATGTCCTTGTTGGACATTTGTTTATCTTCTTTGAAGAAATGCTTGTTTAAGTCCTTTGCCCATTTTTAAACTGAGTTGTTTGTCTTTTTGTTGTTGAGTTGTAAGAACTCTTTATGTATTTTGGATACTAGCCCCTTATCAAATATATGAATTGCAAATATTATCTCCCATTCCGTAGGTTGTCTTCTCACTTTCTTGATGGTGTCCTTTGATGTAAAATTTGAAATTTTGAGGAAGTTCAATTTATATATTTTTTCTTTTTTTTTGTGCTTTTGTTGCCTTATCTAAGAATTCATTGCCAAATACAAAGTTGTAAGAATTTATTGCTTTTTTTTTTTTTTATGGTTTTAGATCTTATATTCAGGTTGTTGCCCTATTTTCAGTTAATTTTTGTATGTGGTCTGGGAGGTCCATGTGTCCTTGTCATCTGGATCTAGGCATAAATGCATGCTCCATCTGGGACACACTATTCTTATGGCAGAAGAAAAAGAACAAAAGCTGAACTACACAACAGCTTTTAAAAACTCAATTCAGAAATAGCATGTGATGTGTCTGCTAACATTGCCTTGGAGAGCCTGATGTCAGTAAGTACTTTTCTCTCTCAAGAGGCCATTGAAAAATTCATGGCAGTGGCAAGAATGGATAATCTCTTAGAGGGAAGAGAAGCAATAATACAGTCTACTATACAAGTCCTAGAAATGCAAAATAAAATCATAATACATGAATCAGAAAAAAAAATTCAGGTACAAGTATTTATGTACAGCTCACTTATGAATATCGCATGTACAGTTCCAGAATGTTTTCTCTGAAACTACTGAGGTCAGATGGTTTTAGAATTCAGAGTTTTTTAGACTTTAGAAAGGAAGCACAGTACATATACTATACGTCTAATACATAGCACACCCAGTAGGATCCAGGGCAGTTTCTCGTAATCTAATATATTAATATTTCTGCAGCAAAACAGATGACTCTACACCAAGTAAAACAAATAAAGATTATAAGCAGCCTCATTTTAATTTAGATCAATTTTTGCTGCCAAATGAGTTTAGGTCAAGTCAGGTCTTGCTGCTGAGTGAACTTAAAGAACAAAAAAACTTTTTTTTTTTTTTTTTTTGGAGCATTTTAGATTTTGCAACTACAGATAGGGGATAGTGAACTTGTATTTTTGAGAGTCAGGTGCATTTCTTCCAATAATTTAGAAGGAAGCAAACAATAACCACATACCCCCTTTCATATTTTTCTAAGTCATTAGACTTAGAAAATAAACAAAACAAAACAAACCACCCAAACTCATTGCTGTCAGGTCAAACCTGACTCATGGCAACCCCATGTGTGTCAGAGAAGAACTGCTCCATGGGATTTTCTTGGCAGTAATCTTTATAGAAACAGATCACCAGGCCTTTCTTTCGTCGTGCCACTGGGTGGGTTTGAACCAACAGCCTTTTGACTGGTAGCTGAGGATGAACTATAAAATGGACAAATATTGACAATCTATTGAGTGGCATTTCTACTCTGCACAAAGCTCTGTTGAGGGTCTTTGGGGGAGACCAAGAAGTGTGCAGTCTTGGCCCCTGCCCCCACCCTGCTATGGCCTAAGTATGGAGAACAGATGACAACAGCAATGCTATTTTATGGCACATGGGTATATAGTTGGCACTGTCAGGAAACCCTGGTGGCATAGTGGTTAAGAGCTACATCTGCTAACCAAAATGCTAGCAGTTCAAACCCACCAGGCGCTCCTTGGAAACTCTATGGGGCAGTTCTACTCTGTTCTATGGGGTCGCTATGAGTCAGAATCGACTCAATGGCAACAAATTTTTTTTTTTTTTAGTATAAGAGTTTAGATGGTGATAGCTAGTGAGAGAAGGCTTCCTGAACAGGGGCAGGGAGAGTTTGGTTCAGTGAAGGGAAAGTCTAAGCATTCCAAGTAGGGAGAAATCACAGGGGCCAAGATCCAGCGAGAGGAACACGGCCGTGCAGAGGAGACCTAGGCCATGGAGTGGAGAGCCTCAAATGCCACAAGATTGGTTCAGGGGCCCACTTATCTATTTAAATGTTTGTGAATACCATGGCCTTCTCATAGCAATCACTTTTTTAGTGGAGTTATTACAGAGCAAAAGATGTGTTTGCCAAAAAGTTTAATTAAAATGTACTTTCGCGGGAGTTATGGTCACGGGGCAAATGAGTTCAAGCAGGTCACTTGGCATGGACCAGTTGGGAGGTGCTGATCTCCTCATTCCTGACTCCAGGGAGAGCAGAGAGGGGCTCTTAGGGAGGCAAGAGGGGAAGGAAGATTGGGGAAGGGGAGGCGGTGAAGGGAAAAAGGCATATTTGCAGGCTCCTATAGGAACTTGTCTGCGGTAGACTTTTCAGGTTGTGGATAAGCAACTGTTCCTATAGTCTGGGAGCCAGTATTCTGTCAGGGCTTAAAATGCAGCTGACACCTGTTTCTGCGATCTCCAAGGGGAATTTTCCAGACAAACGTTCCCTGTCTGTCTGGTTATGAGTCAGGTTCTCTCTCTTTGTTATTCATGGCACCTTTCTCAGCCCTGTAGAGGCCTTTGAAATTTGAAAATTGCCCTTGGAACCAGAGCTATAAAAGGGTAAACTTTGGTGGAAGATGAGATAAGCAAGACCAGACAGCTCCAGCAAATCCATCAAAAGAGCCTCACTGGGCACCTCCTGTGTACTTGGTTCTAAGGCATATTTGTTGCCCCGGAATTGCTCTCCTTTTGGGGAAGCAAGATGTTCAAGAAACTTATAGCGAGTCTCTGCCGTGATCTGAGCCCTCTCTAACCAGACCAAAAATAATTGCTAAATGATTGGTTTAGTATCTATGGTATATCTTTGGAGAAGTTTGAAAACAATGTAATTAAAGAAGGCTTCACGAGAAAGTGGCGTTTGGCATGGATATTAAAGGTTGGGTTAAGGAAGTGTGTGCATGCCATGCGGTTGATGAGTGGTAGAATTGAGACCTGAACTCAGGTTCTCTGACTGTGAATCTGTGCTATGTCCTCCAACAGAGCTTCCCCAGAAAAGCAACAGGGGAATAGAGAACTGTATTTCCTTGCTTGGGCATTTTTAGGACTTTGCATGTGCTGTTTCTTCTGCTTAAATGTCTTCCCCTGCCTTCTCCCTCGAAAGTAGTCTTAGAGTAAATACTCTTCTCTGTGATGCTCTCTGCAAAGTCTTTCATGCAGAGGACATGACCTCTTCGGGGCTCCACAGTAATGGTTGCACACTAGACTGTTAACTTTCCTTTGTTTTTTGTCACTCCTGCTGGACTCTGAGCTGTCTGAAAGCAGCCTGGCACGGAGAGGTACTGGGTAATTATAGATGAATTAAGGTCGCCGTCAATTAGTGATAGGTTGTGGTTCCTGGATTCAAATTTATCTCAGGTGGCTCCCACGTGTCAGTGTGTGTGATGCTCTGATTCTGTTACAGAGCCACTGTCTTAGTTTTCTAGGGCTGCTGTAAACAAAATATTACCAAGTGGGTAGCTTCCGAAAACCCAAAGCCATTGCTGTTGAGTCAATTCTGACTCATAGCGACCTTATAGGACAGGGTACAACTGCCCCATATGGTTTCCAAGGAGCGTCTGGTGGATCCAAACTACTGACCTTTTGGTTAGTAACGGAACTCTTTCACCACTAATCTACCAGGGCTTCCAGTGGGTAGCTAGAGGTCTGAAATCCAGGTGTTGGCAGGGACATACTCTCTGGAGGCTCCATAGGGAGATCATTCCTCGCCTCTTCTAGTTTATGGTAGTTCCTGGCAATCTTGGCATTGTCAGTTTGTAGATGTATTACTATAATCTCTGCGTCCATGTTCACGTGGCATCTTCCTCCTGTGCCTGTGTCTATGTCTGTGCCTGTGCCTGGGCCTGGGCCTGGGCCTGTGTCTGTGCCTGTGCCTGTGCCTGGGCCTGGGCCTGTGCCTGTGCCTGGGCCTGTGTCTGTGCCTGGGCCTGTGTCTGTGCCTGTGCCTGTGTCTGTGCCTGTGCCTCTGTCTCTGCCTGTGGCTGTACCTGTGCCTGTGTCTTTGCCTGTGCTTGTGTCTGTGCCTGTGCCTGTGCCTGTGCCTGTGCCTGTGCCTGTACCTGTGCCTGTGCCTGGGCCTGGGCCTGGGCCTGTGCCTGTGCCTGGGCCTGTGCCTGTGCCTGTGTCTGGGCCTGGGCCTGTGCCTGGGCCTGGGCCTGTGCCTCTGTCATCTGTGCCTGTGCCTGGGCCTGTGCCTGTGTCTGTGCCTGCGTCTGTGCCTGTGCCTGTGCCTGTGCCTGTGCCTTGGCCTGGGCCTGTGCCTGCACCTGTGCCTGTGCCTGGGCCTGGGCCTGGGCCTGGGCCTGGGCCTGTGCCTGGGCCTGTGCCTGTGCCTGTGCCTGTGCCTGTGTCTGTGCCTGGGCCTGGGCCTGTGCCTAGACCTGGGCCTGGGCCTGTGCCTCTGCTTCTGCCTGTGCCTGTGCCTGGCCTGTGTCTGTGCCTGTGCCTGTCTCTGTGTCTGTGTCTGTGTCTCTTCTTCTCTTTATGAGGTCACCACTCCGATTGGATTGGGACCCACCCTACTTCAGTACGAGCCCATGTTAACTGATAGCATCTTCAAAGACCCAATTTCCGAACATCTTCATGTTCACGGGTACTGGAAACTTGGACTTCAGCGGGGGAAGGGGGCACAATTCAATCTGTAACAACTACCCATGGCCAGGGATTCAGGTGTGTCCTGACTTAGGGGATTGGGCTCATGTTCTGAATATCGACATTCTTAATGAAGAGGAACAGTCCAGACTTCTCTCCCACACTGTGGTCTGAGAGACAGGAAAAAGGAGAGTCCTACTGGATGTTTGGGGTGAGGAAGGACTCCAGCCAAGGGTTTTCCCCAGACAGGGCTGGGAGCCTCCTGGGGATGGCTGGGAGTGAAGGGACCAATGTT